>NC_085990.1:35767019-37011186 GCF_030014385.1 Trichomycterus rosablanca
TCAAAAATCACATATTTAAAAAAAACAAAGGTGCCACATTTCACGGCAGTCACAATAATAACACTCATAAATTGAATGATAGAATAATAGAAGCTACAATACACAGCACAGCCTACCTTAATGGTTTAATGTAAACCTGGAGGTTCTAGGTTTACATTAAACCATTAAGGTAGGCTGTGCTGTGTATTGTAGCTTCTATTATTTCTACAGAATTTGTTGGTTGTTTTCCAAACTTAGTTACCTGAGTAGTGTTTTAGGCGCTTTGGACTTCGACATCTTGGACATTTTGTCTAACTGATTGCTAACTGAATTGCCGGAGGATTGCTAGGACCGCCTCATAATGCAAATTAACCAGTAAACATGAGGCACGTTACGCGAATGAAAAACGTTAAATTGCTAAACACAAATCTTACATTTAGAATTTTGCAGCAAATTGAGTATTAGACGGGAAACTGCTCATTTCACGGTCCGTGACACGATTTTCACGAATGTGAATTAGGTGGGGCCTTATTTATATTGTTCAGTATAGCCTTTTCAAAAGTGTTAAATGACCAGCTCACTGCTACTTCAAAACCCTTGCTGGATTGTATTCTTCTTGACGTAGGTGGTTAATGTATATGTTGGCGTACACGGCCATCACAGCAAGCTGTGCTTCACAGAGCCATGGCAGGAATCACCTGACTCCAATTAGATGTGTCTAAAGCAACATAACCAGGGGAGACATTAAACACTGCAGCATGTGCACAAACACAACCATCACCAGGGTAACTATTCAGGGCACAGACTCAGTACCTTGTTCCCCTGGAGGCAGGGTGAGGGCACCTTCCAACGCTTAAGCCTCCACACTTAATTCTCCTCATCTGTGCACTACTTAACAATGAACTTCTGCTGTAGGAAAGATGTGCTGGATGGGTTTGATGGTTTTATAGCGTGCATTGATTATAAATGTGTTTTAAATACCCATTGTATCTTATCTTCATTTCAATTAGTAGCTATTTAAACAGTATTCGTGGACGCACAAATATCATTTCTGTCTTTTCTTATGGTAGGTGTGTGTACACATGTGGGAGGCTGAATTATAGATGAAGAGAATGTCACATTGACTGAAGTCACCATGGCTTCATCATTTTTGAAGCCCAGTTGTTTCAACATCTTTTACTAGGTCACAGTGGCTTGTGTGAGTTTTATGGTGCCCTTAAACACAAAAAGAATTTTTGTCCTGTAATATACAGTGCTGTGATATTTTTCACACTTCCAGGTTTTAGATCATCAGACTACTGTTAATATGAGACAGAGATGACCCAAGCAAACACAAAATGCATTTTTGTAAATTATACTTTTATTTATTGAAGGAAAACACTGTTTAGCCCTACCTGGCCTTTTGTGGAAAAAGGAACTGCCCCCTTAGCTATTAAATTAACCACTTAACCAAATTCAATTGATAGTTGGGTTTATCTTCTCTAGCCACACCCAGACATGACCACTATCAGACCTGTTGAATCTGAACATCACTTAAATAGAACCTGACTGGCAGGGTAAAGCAGGCTAGAAGGTCTCAAAAGCAAAGCCATTAAAATCTGGAAAATGATTTTAAAATATCTGGAAAGTGTTACTGTTGTTCCTGCTGCTTTCAGGTAACCCAGAAACTCTTTAAATGTTACTCCTTGCTTTTATCTTAGCTTCCTTATAAAAGCATTGTCCATTGAAATGCTGTGCCAAGACCTACTTACAGCAATGTAAAAGACTCATTGCAATTGAGCAGAAATGTGTAAGTTGTAGTAATGTGTTATGTGTAGTTACTGCCAAGGGTTGCACAACCGGCTATAAGTTTTGGTGTGTGTGTTGTTTGCTGCATTTTTGTTTACTAGTATTGTTTTTACCTTATATTAACATAAGTTTGATGATCTGAAACTTAAATGTAAATGTAACAAGTTAGCTCTTTTTCACAGCGCTGTAGTGTCAAATTCATTGCAGTGTGGAAATAGCATTTGTTCCTTTAAAACTGGCATCTGAGTGTTCGAACTAAAGTAAATGAGGTATCTATTTTGATATTTTAAAATAGTGACATTATTACAATACACATCCAATTAAAATACACATCCAAAAGGCAAATTCTGACTATATGATGATAATGCTTTGTCAAGACTTAATAGCTGCCATTTACTGCATGTAGTAGCTGCTTTCATTTACGGTAACTTATAGTGGTGACCAGCCACTGTGTTTGTGTTTTTTTATTATTATTTTACATGTTTAAAATGAAGACTCCTATAAAACACTTTTACATGAATTTTATTTGACCTTGATAATACATGAGTTATTAACAAAAGGCTATAATGTGCTCAGTCCGTCTAGGCTCACATTGCCCCTTACTCAAATGAAATGAGGTGTGTGTACAGGTGCATCCATGGTCCGGTTCCATCCGGCTTTTGTTTCTATCTGCATATTATGTTCTCCCCACATGCAGGTATGATAAACCCATATAAACACATTTTAAACACATTTTAAACACCATCAAACACATTCCTAGCACATTCCTCATTCCAGCTGCTCCCATTGAAGTTTTCATTTCTTTTTTACTATACACTTTACACTTAGCAGTTGTTTGTTTTTTTCCACTTCCTTTTTTTGTGATCTGTTTTTGTGCACTGCTGTGCCATCACTGAGGAGACAGGTTTCTCTGTTCCCACAGATAACAGTCACAAACCTGGCTCTGTTCAAATGCTTTTTAAACAGAATAAGTCACTCTCCATTGTATGCTAACTGTCTCGCTCTTCTAGACCGTTACCTGTAGATATTTTATATTAAATGATATCTACATAGATGGCTAAGATTGGTGGAATGGTACTGATGATCAGCATATGTTTTGTGCTGCAAAGGGCAGAGATCATTTTCCCCCCATTTTTTCCCAGGATTTTTCCACCTTTATCTCCCAATCTAATTATTTCCACTTCTCGAATGTGAATCTGCTGCTGCTTGCACAATCCCTGATCTGATCAAGGACAGCCAGATCACCACACGCCCCTCTGACATGTGTCCGATCTGTGGCTGCTCCTTATCTCCTGCCAGTGTTTGCTTCCGACACAGAGCCGTATTGTGTGTGGAGAGCCATGCTGAGCACACTTGCGCAGGCAGGTAGAGACCCCGTTCAACCGTCCCTTCCTCAAACACGGGCAACTATGTTTATGTGGATTCCCACCCAGTTTGGTTGCTCTGCTAAGATTTGAACTCAGCAGTGGTGTGCTAGCTTGTCAAACGGGTGCACCACCCGACCGCCCTTTTCCCTCTTTTCGAAGGCTGTGCTTGTAGTTGGTGGAGAAGACAAACCCCTGCTGTCATGAAGTTAAATAAAGCTTTAATAGAAGGTGATGTTACAGGCAGATGCCTTAGTTAATTATAGAACCCAAAGTGGCTCGTTGCGTTCTTTTTAAATTCTTCTTTCTGGTTCTGAAGAGCCACATAAACCACTCTTTGTCTTGACTTTGTCACTATTTGTCACCCACTTAAGTCTGCTCGCGGTATCATTTCAGTTCAATCTCTCTCTTTCTTCAATTTCACTCTCTCACACAAAGATACTTACTGTCTTATGCTACCTACCACTTAACCAGCCCACTGTCTGTTATCTGCAAAAAGGTTTTTTCCTTTCTCTACTGCCTACTCCTCTCAACATCTGACAACTTCTCCCATTCTGCATGCTGTCACTGCTAATGTTCTCTAAATGACTGAACTGCATATTATAGAGAAATTTCTCTTATCCCGAACAGTTTGTACTTGTGCTCTAATTACAGGGGCTGTCTCTTGGTGCTGAGACCCCCTATTTCTAGCTAATTACAAAAGTCAGTGTCATTTATTGCATCAAGAAATAAATATATGGTCTGTTCAAGGATCATCCATATTAGAAAATCAGTTCTACTTGTTTTAAATGTAAATTCAACTCGGACATGTCCAGGAGTTTCATTTTCTGTACATTAGCTCCTTGATGACAACAACATCATCAACACAGTATCAGTCCTGGGCTGGAGACTGTCAAATGTTTAGCTAAGCTAAGTTACAGCCGCCTTTTAAACACTGACATGTAGTGTGGTAATTGCTGCCACGCTGGCCAGCTTCCAAATGCAAGCTTGCTTTGTAATATTAATATGTAACAGGTTTGCATAATAATGGCTAAATAATATGAGTAAATGTTTAATGAACAGTTATGCTACTAAAGATTCTAATATTTACATTATTTACATTTACAGCATTGAGCAGACATAAGTGCTTATTTAGTAAATGTTTCCTTACTCTAGTACAAATAGATCACAGTCAAAAACACAAATCCGCTGGAAATCTGTGAGAGCAATTGCATCGCTAGAACAAGGATCTGTAAGAGATGTTTGGATTAACCGTGTTGGATGTACCATGTTGTATGGTCTCAATTTAGTTTGAGACCCAGTGTTGTAAATTTTCACGTTCACGAAGTGACCATACGATTTGACTTTCCCCCTCTGTTCATTCATTAAAGTGTGAGTTTGTGTAGAACGTTAAACCCTATAGCCTTACCACAATTTCCCAGGCAAAATACACATATGAAAATAAATCATGGTGCCTCCTTTTCATGTGACATTTTTTTTTACACGACTTTCAATGTCTGATAAAAAATAGATTAATTTGCATAAAGGGCACAGTGACCACCTCATGGACCTGGCATGTGTAAATCAGCTTTGTCTGCTTACCCAGGTGAGACACATGCTAGTCATGCAAGCCACATGTGTTTCATATCTTTTGTAAAGTCAGCTTTACATAACCAAGCTAGAATCACCCATGTTTAAAGGTATATGCCATTGAACTGAGAGTAAAATCAACCAAAGAGATGTGACATTAATGCATGGGCGGCACGTTGGCTCGGTGGGTAGCACTGTTGTCGTACAGCAAGAAGGTCCTGGGTTTGAGCCCCAGGTGGAGCGGTCCGGGTCCTTTCTGTGTGGAGTTTGCGTGTTCTCCCTGGGTGGGTTTCCTCCCGGAGCTCTGGTTTTCTCCCACAGTCGAAAGACATGCAAGTGAGGTGAATTAGAGATACAAAACTGTCCATGACTGTGTTTGATTAAACTTAAACTGATGAATCTTGTGTAACCTGTAACTACCTGTCCTGTCATGAATGTAACCAAACTGTGTAAAACGTGACGTTAAATCCTAATATAATAATAATAATAATAATAACATTAATGCAATGAGACAATGAGATTGACGTCCCTGGTTCCGAAGTGTACAATAAAGCTAGGACTACATACGTGTTAAACGGTTAGCTTGGGGCTATTATACCTGTGTGAACCAAGTGAATAAGAATAGGTCAGGGACAGCAGTGTCTCCTTGTATTCTACACTGAGAACCTCCACTTTAAACTGGGACTCCCTGTAGATCAGCTTAGCTACTGTCATTTACACAAGGCATGACCTGTCAGTTCTGGCCTCTGTCATGCCGCGTTTCAAAGGCCGTTAGACTCTCTTTGTAAAAGCTCCTAGGCTAAAATGCCACTGACACATCTGAAGACATACAGGTGCCCAGGGGACGCATAATTTAATAAATCAGCCCACATCATATCTCTTCAGTCGCCATTGCTTCTACTCACTTGTACTGATGTCAGTAGTGAGTTGGTATTTTACTGTGGTCTAATCAGTATGTAGTCAGTTAAAGGTGTCACGTTTCCCTCCTGACAGAAGAGCTATATTTAGAATCTTTACATACAGCTGCACCAACATGAGCAAAAACTCTTAAAATGTTTAAGAGTTTTTGCGTCATCTCAAATCTGTCAATGCTTGTTTCTGCCTTAATGAAGGATCAGAAAAAAAAATGTTAATAACAACAGTGATAATATATTAGTATCATTATCTTCAGAGAGACACATTTATCCTGATCAGGGCCACAGCTGGACCACAAGCTTATCCCAGAAACACTGGCTGTAATATGGGTGGAAATGCCAAACCTCACCCAGACTATAAACTGTGGAAGTGTGCAAACTCATTCTCAGGATTTTGAAGCTGTCTTGCACCAACACGACCTGTTTTGGCATTGCGCTGGCAAGTCGCACATCACCAATAAAGCACAAGTTTAAGCCCCGCACCTGCAAGAATGAAAAATTTACAGGATGCTTGACCAAGGACACTGCTGTGGCTAAAAAGCCACAAACAAAAAAGGCAAAAAACAGAAACAAAGTAACAAATGAAAGACACAGAAACATCTGCAGCCCCTGATTGAGAATGTGAATAGAAAAGGGATAGACCAAAACTAAGAACTGGTTTCTGCATGGATTTACAGGGAGCTTTGCTTTAGAAAAAGCATGCTATACTGCAGCTGTCCCCAACCTTTTTTTGCACCACGGACCGGTTTCATATAAGATGTAATTTCACAGACTGGCAGGGGCGGGGGGATTTAAAATAGAATAACTGTACTACTCAAAAATGAACTTTTTTCGCTGCAACGAGATGCTGCTCCCACCTAGGGGTGATTGGAGACAATAACACCTGTAAAAAGTGAGTGTTTTCATTGCTGATGTAGTGATCTCTAATCATTTATTCTTTCTGTGTGGCCCGGTAATGAATGACGCACTGACCGGTACCGGTCCTTGGCCTGGTAGTTGGGGACCACTGCTATACTGCCTCTGGAGCAATTTGTTCTCCCAGGGCGGTTCCATAGTAAGACCCGAAAACATGACCAGGTTCCCATGAAAAAATAAATATATGCTGACATCCCAAACCTGTGAAAAACTGGACCAGAGCAAGGCCGGTATTATGGTTCCAGACATAAGGCAGATTGCCAGACAGAGGAGCTGGCAAGTCAGTGAGAGTGAAACCATAACTTATAGAAGTACTCCCACCTGGAGCGAATTAATGCTCACAAGGCACAGGTACTTTTCAGTTTAAGGAAATCGACAGCCAAGTCATATGATCCTCCTTGCTCCTTCTGCCATAAAATCATGGATAGAATTATGGTGCTAACAGGGTGCTAATCCATCATGAGCTTGAAGAGAAGAGGATTCTTTGGACCAGTCAATCTTCTTCCATTCCTCTGGTGTCCAGTTTCAATGCCTGTGTGGCCATTGTGGGTGATTTCAACAGTGGACAGGATTTAACATTCACTTCATCAGTAGTATTAAAATTATCTGCAATTTGAGCAAGGGTACACCTCTTGTTGGTCCATAGTACAGTAGATGCTATAACCTTCATGTACTCTGTCATCAATAAGTCTTGGTGTAATGCACATGTCCTGCCTCGTCTGTCAACCCAGCATAACCTCGACAAACATTTTATTCAAGGCAAAGTTCATAAACATAATTCAGTTAATGGGCACAAACCAGCCAAAACCAGGAGATGAAACAGAGTGGAACACTGAGAACAGGAACATTTACAAATGACAGAAACTATAATTGGTATTAAAAGATTTAAATCATAAAAAAACTGGTGGAACAGAACAGTGGTGCATAAATGAAAATTACATGGAGCACTTTGTACACTTTGTACACTTTGTACATATTTAATACTCGGCCCTGAACGAATAAAATACACGGTATAAATACACAAAACTAATCAAGACAATAAAGAGCTGGTGTATACAGTCATTGGAAGCAAATTAAAAACAACATAGATCATAGACAGGATGTGGGACCACAGAGTGGGGAAGATGTGACACGTGGCCTTTTTCAGAGTGACGTAGGTCTTTATGTCTGGGTATGGGTAAGGGACAGGATGGCAATGCAGCTGGTGGAGTGGGTGCCAAAAGGCATTATGGGTTCCGAGGTCCTGGGTTTGTCGTCTTGGTCAGTTCCGAGACTAGTAAGACTAGTCAACCTTGCTGAAAGTGTTTAGCATAATTTTGTGATTTAATACTTATGGGTTTGATGAATCGACTTTACTGATGTATTTAAATTGGTTATGAATGTGGGAGGGTCAAAGGAATTCCTCATTAGTGCAACTATTACGGCCTCTGTGGATTGGTCAAAAGTGCCTGCACAGAGATGGGAAATAATGGAGATCAGTATGTGATGTTGCTCTCTGTGTCAAAAGGTGAAAAGAAGCGGTGGGCAACTGCACACGTGTCTGAGGGGGGTGTTAGGTATGACCCCTCATGTTCGGTATGAGTCTGTAGGAGATAATGGGAAAAAAATTATGCAAAAAAAAAAGGGAAAAGAAATGATAATTACAAAGGATGCTGTAGGTTCTTTAGACCTAACTTGTCTGTATTGTATTTTTCCTGGTATTACATATTTAATTGCAAAGTGACAGTGTATTATAAATCTGCTTCTGTTACTGGGTTTTTACACTATTAACCAGCATTCATTCATTCTATTACCAGAAAATTTACTACATTCAAAATCCACACAGAAAGGACCTGGACCAATCCACCTGGGAATTGAACCTAGTTCCTTGTTTCTATCAGGTGACAGTGCTGCCCAAAGAACCACTGTTCCACCCTCACAAACAACATAATAATTACAAATCATTATCACACACGTAGCTTATATTTAACACAATAAATAAACAGCAGTTAATGTTATAAACATTAGCCTTATCTAAGGCTAGATATACAATTTGTTATTCAAATGTTGTTGTTTTTTTTAGATACCTTGACTTTTTGCATGTTTTGTTGCTAAGCTCAAAAGAAATGACATGTAGGCCAGCCACTCCTTGGTAGATTTGTCAGTCTGGTTTGTACTTGCTACTGTTGCTCTCGTCTTGCTCAACTTGCTGTGTGACAGTGTCTATTGTAAACAGCGCTATACAAATAAATTTTACTTGATTTGACTTCTGTGTTTTTTACATTTGGAGTGAATTGAGGTCAATGTGATTTTAAGTGGAGGAATCAATAAATAATAATAATAATAATAATCATATTGAATCTCAGCTCTGCCATCTGGCTGGGCGGCTGCATGAACAACGATTGGCTGTTGTTCATAGGGTAGGATAAAGCCGGATCGGGACTCTTCATAACTGAGCGAATTTTAACCTCTGCTGACTGGTTTATGCCGTCTGCACAGCTGGGGGATAATGCTGATTAGGGTGTGGCTCTCCATGCACAAAGCTGATCGACATATGAACTTGCCTCATGCAGGTGAGAGATGCTGTGTCGATGGCACCATCCGCCCTCTGGTAAGCTGTGAATCCCTTTACACGCCATCATTTTAGACATGTACCAGGTTGGATGTTACAAGTTACAGAGGACCGGGAGGTTTACTTTTCAGCCTTCTTTATTGGCACATAGTAATTTTCTAATTATTAAATTAGATCCACATTGTTAATTTCTCCAAATCTCTCACTATATTTAAAAAAGTTGTCCAAGATAGTGATTTGAAGATTAAAAATATTAAATGGAAGTTGGCACTTGCGTTTTGGAGATATATCCTTGTTTTTAACACCTTTTTTTCCTTTTTAAGGGGAACAGGTTACAGTATTTACTATCAGTACAGATAAAAGGAGGTAGAAAGGGCGCATAAACCCAACGACAGCAAGAATCAGACAGGATAAATCACAATAAATGAAAATATATGTCCAAGCACAATGAGCTGTATGATTAAGAGCATAGCAAAAACTTTGTGTGTGTATGTCTTTCTGAACACACATCAGAACCAAAGCAGGAACCAATCTCAGAACCTATGTGTATTTGTAATTGTATTAAACTTTTAAGAGTTGAACTCAATCTTGAGCAGTTGTTGTTGTTTAGATTTGCTCTATCTTATATGAGCTGTGTTTCTTTTCTATTTTTATTGATCTTGTAAGGTGTGTGTGTGTGTGTGTGTGTGTGTGTGTGTGTGTGTGTAAGGGTAAGAGAGAGAGCAAGTGGCGAGAGAGAGGGGGTGTATTTCAGTATTGTGTTGTGACTGGTAGTTTTTTCGTCCGTCAGTAGGGAACAGCTGCTGCAGCAAGGGCTTTGGGGCCTCAACACATTGCTGTTGTTCTGCCGTTGTTCTACAGGAGAGTGGCAAGGCAGGTGTGCCAAAATACTGATGAGAAGAACAGACACAGACTTGTATACCACACAAACATCAAAGAATTGAGGAAATCCATCTGTCTATCTCTTTTGTAGTCTCCCTTCAAGAGACACACACAGGCAGATAGCCCAAATAACAAAACGAATGAATAACACTGTATTATAATGTACTGTAGTTAATGAGCGGGAAGTGTGAAGTGAGGAGGGGGGATGGGGGACAGCTGTGATCCTGAATAGATTTAATTCTTCTTAGAATGCTCTCATACAAGTTTGGAAGAGTTAGCAGTAAGCTCTAAAAGAAGGAAAGTTTTCTTTAAGGAACTAAGAGGTGTAGGTCTACCTCACAGAAAAGCGTATGAACTCTTGTAACTCATGCAACCAAGGAAAGTGCTAGACTTCATATCAATGCCATAATATACAGTGGTACCTTGTAACTCGACGTCCTCTAAACTCGAAATCGCCTGTCGTCGAGAAATTTGTACCCTTAAAATTGACGTTTCCCTTAAACTCCACATGTGTGCGACTGGCGTTTTGTTCAGCGCTGGGCTTGAGCGGTGCGGTAAAACGCCATCAAAGTGCGAATATATGATGAATCTGCATTTGTGTGGAATAACCATCTAATTCACTCTGAAAGCTTCCACATGTATCTGTGTTTAGCTGGATTTTTCTTCTGTTTCACTTTTAAAACTTGTGTTACAGCTTGGGGTTCTGAGAATCTGATTTTCCGAAAAAGTCTAAAACTCTTATAGGTAAAAAAGCTTCATGTGACTTAATGTACTAAAAGAACGACATAGGAACACGAAGTCTCTCTTAATTATTACTGCTCATAAGTGCTCTCCACTAATGAAATTCCTCGCTTGTTGTTTTAATACAATAAGTCACTTTAAATATTGTGTACTGCCACACTTCATAGGAAATAATGGCACAGCCAGCGCAAAAGCATGTGACTGCGCCTTTTCTCATGTGAATGCGCCTTTACTGAACTTGCTATTCCAAGATCAAGCACAACCACGATTAAGAAGCATAAGGAAACAGTAAAGTAAAGGTAAAGTGCAGGTTTTATTGTATTTTTTGTTAATTTTTAACTGTTTTTAATTGCATTTCAGTCTTATATTTGTGTTATTTTCAGTGTATAACGGAATGCATTAACAGGTTTCCCATACATCCTTATGGGGAAAAATACCTTGAAACTCAACGCCTTTTAAACTCAACGCCTTTTCCAAAACCAATTGACGGTGAGTTTCAGGGTACCACTGTATATGGGGGCAAAAATATTCTGGAATTTGGGAACATATTGTTTGCACCATAGAGTGTGCCATGTTTTCATATTTGTTGGCTATTACATTGCCATATAAAGCTATTCTTAAATCTGATGCTTTTTATATAATGGTTTTGGCTCCCCAGCTCTACTGTTTGCCAGAAATAGATATTTTAAATTGAAGGGATCATTCAGCTTACTTTCAAACGAGAGTTGTTTTCCAAAAGCCATGCAAGATTTAAGATACACTTCAACCTTGGATGGGTATGCTGAGAATGTAAATAGATGGGTCATAACAGATACAATAAAATCAAACAAATACTAAATGAATACACAGAAATCTTTTAACAACAGTGTCTTGGCAATTAACTTTTTTTTCGAAATGTTGGTTGTGGTAAAGAAGTGTCAGTGCTAGATTAAGTCAGACAAGGAGGTCAAACAAAGTCCAGGAATGGATAGTATTGCAATGGAAATACTTCTATATGCAAAACTAACTGACTAAATTTTGACAAGAAGTTTGGATAACTGCTTAATGGCTGTTTATTGATAGGCAATTTAATCATTCAGCAGCAACTACTCGGTCCCAGAGATGTACCTCATCTTTTGTAAAAGCATTTTAAGATTTATTCATTTGTTTTATATTTTGTTAATATGTTGGAGTTTGCATGTTCTCCCTGTGTCTGTGTGGGTTTCCTCCGGAGCTCCGGTTTCCCCCCACAGTCCAAAGACATGCAAGGTGAATTGGAGATACAAAATTGTCCATGACTGTGTACAATAAAAAGACTTGAACTGATGAATCTTGTGTAACCTGTAACTAACTGCTCTGTCATGAATGTAACCAAAATGTAAAACATGACAGTAAAATCCTAATAAATAATATGTCACTGTTAGCAGGTTGACCACGGCAGCAGTAGCAAAAAGTTCACTCAGACAGATTTTCCAGCAGCATCATCCAAAGCAGCTTTTATTTAAGTTTTTGTCTGTTTTGAGAGTGCAAATATTTACAGTGAGAACATGAAACTACAATAAAAAACGAATTATTGTAAATAGATAAGAAAAACAGAACTGCCTTAGTAGGTTTACTAACAATCCAGGCTATATCACTGGACCTGGACCAAGGCTCTCTTCTTGTATGGCCTGCTTCCTCAGCCCCGCCTTTGGGCCACTGCACTACTGTAAATGAATCACCATTAAGATTCATCAAAAGAAGACAAATATTTAAAGGCAATATACCCAAATGTATGACCCTAACACTATAACCCCGAAACATAAACCATTAATGTACACAGTAATCCAGGGAAGAAAATCATAACAGGACAATTCTATGCTAACCCCCTGCTCTAGCTCCAGGAATAGTACTTCCCTTCGAAATGGTGGGAAAACACCCCTATAACTGAGCTGGATGGTACAGCTGACTCTGTTTGTGATTGACCCAAGACTGCTGAATGTAAGTATCAAATGCTGAGACTACGAATTAAACCAAATTAATGCCAAACTGAGTAACATAAGTGACTGTGTTATTTATCATATAGTAATACTTAGTAAGATGCAAATAAAAGCTCAATAAAAAGTTAAACCCACATACACACTAAACAATATCCAGATAATGTTAACAGGTGTAGCATTAGCATTTAGAATGTACACTGTCTTACCTATTCACAGTAGTAAGGTCATCAACTGCTATATACTGGCCAGGGTGGGTCTGGTTTTACTGGGAAATACTGGGCACAAGGTGGGAATATTCTGGACAACCCTCAACCCCCCTCCTCAGACATAGCCAGTTATTTCTGTGCAGATGACCAGCACCTCTGAAAATCTGGGTTCAAATAGACTTGCGTGATAGACTGCAGCGTCAGCCGAGCACCTTATTCTGTTTTATGATTTGATGTTTCCGTTTGTTTTATGCTTTGTTTATTTATTTATTTATTTTAAAGTTGCAGAAGTGCTGCCGTTATAATTCAGTTTGTGTGCTGTGAAGTTTTCACTTTACGACAAACTAAGTTGAATAAGTCATAATCAGTAAAGTCACTTTGTGCTTCTCTTACAATACCACCTCATGCTCAGCCAGACTGAACAAACATCATAAAAATGCTTAATGGTATAAACAACCTGTTTATGATCTTCACAGCCACTGACGTTCATGCTTGTGCTCTCCTTCTCTCAAAGATTTTTTTCTTGTCCCAATTACACACCGAATTGTTTAAGCAGCACGCCCCAGCATCTTTATTCCTGCAGAGACAAAGAGTGTCATTTTTTTTTTAAACATAATGACAGGGGACCCTGGGTGATAAATAGCACTTAAAAGCAATTACCGTTGGAAGTTTTAGAATGCTCATTCCAGAGCCTTGCTTTTTATTCAGAGCTTCATCCTTAAAAAAGATTTATCATTGACAGGGTGGGCAAGGACTCTAAAATAAAAGAATGGAAATTACAAATGCATTGGAATGTTAAAGGTGCCCTGGGCAAAAATCAATTTATTGCTATTCATTGTTAGATGAACAATGAGCTCATAACAAGTGGATTATACGATTGAGAAAACAGCACAAGAAATGCACAGTCTGGTTTACATGCCTTCTACTATTAATGTTATACACTGCTATTCACAAGCAGCATGAAAGTAATGTGATTTATAATATTCACTGTGTTCTATTTAGGTACAGATAGTATAAAAACACCTACATTAGTTTCCATACTTTTCTTACATTATGCAAAATGGCTTTTATTGCAAAAACAAAAAGAGGTGACACAATGGATCAGTGGGTAGCACCACTGTCACCTCACAGCAAGAAGGTCCTGGGTTCGACTCCCAGGTGGAGCAGTCCAGGTCCTTTCTGTGTGGAGTTTGCATGTTCTCCCCGTGTCTGTGTATAAATTGCAAAAAAAAGAAACTCTTTAATCACATCATGATTGATCGTTTTTGACCCCAGTACGTGAGTACTTAAGTCTTTACACCTTAACTATGTTCAGCTATTTTCATAGTTTATTTACAACCCCCATTCCCAAAAAAGTTGGGACATTTTGTACAATGCAATAAAAAGAACAATCTGTACAAAAGTACAAAGAAAAGACAACTTTACAACTACAACTACTGATCAACTTAATGTATTCTGTAAATATTAACACATTTAGAATTTGATGCCTGGAACATAGTTAAAATAATTTGGGGCAGAGGTGTGTTTACCACTGTGTTTCATCATAATTACTCTTAATGACACTTTTTAATGGTTTGGGAACCTATGACACAAACTACTGCAATTTCGACTGATCAGTGGTCTGTATTTGCCATTTTCTCATTCTTCTTTCAATGATGCACTGTACATTTTCAATAGGAGACAGATCTGTACTGCAGGCAGGCCAGTCAAGCACATGTATTCTGTGTCTATGCAGCCACTCTTTTGTTGTGCATGCAGAATGAGAACTAGTCTTATTTCTTTCTGGGAAAAGACGTCCCAGGCAGTGGTAGCTAAGTGGTTAAGGTACTGGACTAGTGATTAGAAGAATGATGCTTTAAGCCCCACCACAGTTTTAGGCCCCCAAGCAAGGTCCGAGTTTAGGTTGCATTGCTTAGGGCAGCAGCAGACTGACACCGGTTTTCAGAAGTACTTCTGAGCCCTGATTTTTCTGGATTTCCTGAATCTTTGTACAATGGTATGTACGGTAGATAGCGATATACCTAAATTAACTGGAATCTTGTGCTGAGAATGAACAACTCTCTTATGTGTTGAGTCATGACCCATCTTTGCTTACAAAGACTAAGCCTTTGGTGGATCTTTCTTTTATAACCATTATCCCCTTACCTGTCACCAGTTCACCCGCTTATTGTGGAATGTTTTAAAATGGGGTAACTTGAATATTCTATAGACTTTTTACTCTTATTTTACCATGTCCACATGTGTTTTATTTATTAATTAATTACTGTCCAAGTGCTGTCCAATTGATTTTGACTCCTGGCAACCATATGGATAGTGTTTCTCCTGAACACTGTCTTTTGTTTGGGTCTTCAGGCTTCGTAATGGCTTGCTCATTATTCTTCTAATTGTATCCATCCATCTTGTTGGTCCTCTTACGCTGCTACATCAACTCTTCCAAGCATACTTTTCTTTTTCAGTGAATCGGTTCTTCTCATAATGAGTTTAAAATAAGAGAGCCGTAGTTTGGTCATTTGGGCTTTGAGTAAAAGTTCAGGTTTGAAAACATTTGGTCAGTAAAAACACAAAAAAACTTTCTACTTTTGTCATTTAAATAAAGATTGAAGAGAATGTTCAAATGACATATTCTTGTTTTTATTGCATTTGTAATAAATGAATGATTAAGCTCTTTAATGCCTTTCCTTCATTCTTTTACAATTTTTTTTTTAATTCGACCAATTAACCTTAAGATGTGGCTATAAGGGCCATTCCACCAAATGGATGCCATTTGCGTGCAGTAGCTTGATAAAATTAAACTTAATTTTTTTATCTTTGTTTATCTAGTAACATATACTTAACTACTCAATGTTTACTGGTCAATCTCAGGCAGCTTGTTTAAATTTTTGTAAGGTTTCCAAGTGAAAAATGGTTGTATATGATGAGAACAGGACTGATTTTTAAACATAGAATTAGTAAATACATGAAATATAGCAGCATGGAGTTCATGCTAAGGAGGATTCAGAGAGATACATTTGTTAGGGTAACAGTACTGAGTGAAAACCTCGGGACATGACACGTATTTTAACCACAGTATTATACATTTCTTATGAAAAATAAATATTAAAAACATGCATGGGATATGGAGTCACTAAACAGTGCAAGGCAAAAAGCATTTCTGAAAGATTTTACTAATTATATTTCATTGTAAAGTGTAGTGTGGGAGTGGGAGCATAAAAATACTATTTTTTCAGTGTTATAGGGAGTTTTTTATTAACATTATGAATCATATATTCCTAATTTGCAATTAGATCAATGTGCAGGACACTTTGCTCAATTAAAAATGCATTTAAAAGTTAATTCTCATGTCCTGGGGATGGAAATAGCACCGATTCGGTGGAACGGCCCAGTGTAGATATTGTAGATATTTACTAGGACTCAAATGTTTGTGATTTTACCAATTTTAGCAAATATTCACTACACTCTATTACAGATCACTCACTGACTACACATACCTCCTTCTCTTATAATACTCCACACTGAAATATCACGCTTCCCGCCTCCATTCACATTCATTTCACACACATATTGCTGCATGACTAAACTGTGAAAAATGTGGGAAGAGATAAACAAATAAGTCAAACTCAGTCAGTAAGCTGCTGTGAAGTTTTATTACAAACCCAATTAAAAAAAAAATAGAAAAAAATGTAAATAAAAACAGACAGCACTTATAAATCATTTTTGGTTGGTATTTTACTGAAAATGGTATGACAAGCAGCAGTGCCTATAGAAAAACTTCTGAAAAAAATATTAAAACCTAGAACAAAAGGGTTGGAAAAGTTACCAGTAGGGATTATTTGTCCATTGTTCTGTGCAGAATTGTTCAAATGAAGTGAAATGTTGTGGTAACTGGCAATGCACTGCTTTCTTTGTCATTCAACTGATTTTCTGTCAGATTTAGATCAGGGTTCTGACTTGGCCACTGAAGAACATTCACTTTCCTTTCCTCAAGCCACTGCTTTTTTCAGTCATAACCAATTGCCCAGTGTTTGCTTTATGGTAGACATTCTGTATTTTCAGTGGTGTGCTGTTTGGTTTTCTTCAAATATACCACTTGGAGTTCAGTCCACAAGGTTAAATCTTGGTCTCATCTGACCATAAAACTTTTTGTGACTTGGCATTAGAAATCTTCCAAGTCTTTCAAGTCAACATTTTCAGGCATGGCTTCTTTCTTGTCACCCTGCCATAAAAGCCAGATTTGTGTACAGCTTCTCAGATTGTCATCTGCACAGACTGACCAGTCTCAGACATCCAGATTTGTAAACGCTTCAAAGTTTACAGTGGCCTCTTAGTAGCTTCTCTGATCAGAATGCTTCTGGCTTGGTCATCCGTTTTGGAAAGATGTCCTGATCTTAGCAAGATGTTAGTGGTCCCATATACTTTCCACTTCGTGGTAATGCTCTAAATGGTACCTGGAGGGATATTAAAGCTGCTGAAATTTTTGTTTATCCTTCTAGTAACTTCTGCTTTAACACAACTGCTTTTATACAAAAATCCACCTTTTCAACCATGGTGAATGTTTGTGGAAGAGTCAAGAAACAGCTGGTTTTATTCTGAAGTGAACAAAACCATTACGGTTAATGTCTGGTGTGGGTCAGTGGTTGCAGTACAGGACTAATAATCAGAAGTTTGCTGATTCAGGCCCCACATCTGCCAGCTTGCCACTGTTGGGCCCTTGAGCAGGGCCCCTTG
Organism: Trichomycterus rosablanca; assembly: GCF_030014385.1. NCBI lineage: Eukaryota > Metazoa > Chordata > Actinopteri > Siluriformes > Trichomycteridae > Trichomycterus > Trichomycterus rosablanca. The sequence goes on from NC_085990.1 coordinate 35,784,612, forward strand.
ACCCTCAATTGCTTGCACTGAATACAGTCTCAATTGTAAGTTGCTTTGGATGAAGGTGTCCACTAAATGCTAAAAATGTAAAAACGCTGGCTGTGTGAACTGGATGGTGATTGGTTCTACCTAAGCAAACTTATAATGGTTAAGGGGCTGGTAACTTCCACACCATATGTTCAACTAATTACATTCTAATAATTTATCATATTTTTACATTTTTTACATTGATAATGACGGCAATGATGTGTAAATATAGCTGGGAAAAGTTAGACTTCAATTTTTTTTTTTTATGGTATATTGTGACAAGGCAATTGTTTCAAAAGGGTATGATTTTTAGGTATGATTAATTCATTGTTTATAGAAATATGCTTATACCTAATATGATGGTTGCAACACAATACAAAAACATTGGGACAGGCATCCTTACCACTTCATTTCACTTTTCCACTTAACACTGTGCTGTAATTATCTTTAAACTGAGAACACCAATTGTAATGATAAAAATAGGCATTTTATTCTTATTTATTTATTCAGCCTGGGGTGTTAATTGTTGTATTTTGCACTTCATAAACTGAAGACAAGTTGGCACTGCAGGCAAATCTAGCATCTGCACTCTGTTGCTACAAAGCCATGCTGCCGTATCACATGCAGATGCTTGGCAGGGTCTTGTTTAACCAAGCGGCGATGTTTCTATGAAAGACGTCCAGATGGCAGCATATGCTGCTCCAAAATGAGTTTGTACCCCTAAGCCTTAACGACGCCATCACAGATGTGCATGTTACCCATGCACCAACACAGCCCTGTGCCATGACAGACACTACCTTTTGAACTTTACTTAGGTTATAACTGGGATGGTGCTTTTTCATTTTGACTTGGGGAACACATCTGTTTCTTAAAAATATTTGAAAATTGGACTCGTCAGACTACAGTGCAGATTTACACTTTGCATCAGTCCATTTTAAATGCGTTTGTGCCCAGAGATGTTTTTCTACCCAGTTATAATAGCATTACATGTGAGTCTTCCAGCCCTCATATTTATTTAAAATGTTTTACAGACATCCAATTGGAATTAGTTTTTTTTTTGTTTTGTTTTTTTGTTATTAAAATAAATCAGAAATTTTTTTTTAAATTTTTTTTTTATTGAGGTCTTAGCATGCTTTTCATGAATACATTACAGGCTTTCTGCTGTTCATCAGGCTTATTTTGTACACCATTGCAATAGCACATAATGACCTGGGTCAACCTGACCACTGCAGACATTCACTTCTAGAGCGCACACACTGCTTTAGGCCTGGAGTGTAAGATTTAACAAGTGCAATAGAGCATTTTATATTAGATACAATCTACAATCGGAAATTGCAGTTCTCAATTTCATAAACTGTTGTAGAGCTACAGTTTAGACATACGGGGCCTAGGGCTGATTATCGTTTGTATTTTTACAATTCTGATTCCGATTATGATTCTTTTTATCGATTACGATTCCCTGTTTCAATTCCAAAATGGTCAAATGATAAATACCAAAAATCTGTATTCTTTTAAGTGTTAACTGAACACTTCTGAAGTAAATAGACTAAATAAACTTTAAGAACCTTTAAGAACTATAAATGTATGTGACGTGACATATATAAGTCATCTGAGAAAACTAGAATTCTGTCCAAGCAGCAACAGTGGCAAAATGCTAGGAATGAACTGTTAAGCAGAACCAAAATTTAGTTTGTACCTGGTGCTTTACATTTTGTATTCAGATCTAAATTGGAACAACCCAACCCTAATCTTTTACTTTTCACATATATGTAAGAAAAATTCTGTATTTTTAAGCATAAACAAAAGATATGTTGGAAAAAAAAACAGTAATGGAAAATACTATTTAGATGTCGCACATTAAGTTTTGACTTATTTCTCTGAACAAACCAGCTTCAATTTTCCAAAGTAACAGGTTTCTCCCCACGCGATTTAAAAATGTTGTAGATCCTTTATAAAAATCCTGTTGAATTCAAGTAGAAGTGCAATCACCTTCAATTTTGTTTTAGAAACCAGTCATGAAGTTATTTTGGCTTCATGTTGTGAGGTTGTTGTCTTGCTGAATCATTCACCCTTTTTTGCAAATTTAGTTTTTAATTCAGCTCTTATATGTCCAGGTACTTTGCTCCATTCACATTTCCACTGATGGCGTTTCAGAGAAGCAGCACTATATCATGATGCTCCCTTCTGCAGACTTTACTGTGGATGTGTTGTGTTGGGATCATGCCTTCAACACTTTTTTTTTTTTAATGATGAGCTTAATTATTAACAGTTTAAATTTTTGCTTTGTATGGCACATTACTATTTTATGGTGTATTTTACATTAATTACAAGCTTTCATTCGGTCATTTTTAAGTTTTACCACTGCCTCATCCTGGTCAGGGTCACAGTGGGCCTGGCTTCCCCTGGACTCACTGGGTGCAGTGCAGTTAAACTTTAGTGCACTGAAAAATGTCATAAATAAGCTTGTTCCCTGAAGGTTGATAAAAATTCATAGATAAAATAGTAAGAAATCAGGGCAGCATGGTGGTGCAGTGGGTAGCGCAGACATCTCTTAACAAAAATCGCCTGGGTTTGAGTCCATGTGGTTTTAGTTGGAGCTACTACAAATTGCCTTGTGTGTGTGTGTGTGCCCTGTGATGAACTGGTGACCTGTCTGGGGGTGTATTTTTTCCCCAATAAATCAGACCCACCACTTCTCTGACCAGGATAAAGTGGTAGTAAAACAAATAATGATTTATTCATTCATTAATTCATTCATTGTCTAAGATAGAAAAAAAATTATACATTGGATTGAGAAATAGTAATTGAGAAAGTTTAAAAAATTAAAAAATCTAACTCTGTAATCTCTAATTCACAAAAGTATTTAGACCCATTCTATGTCACCCCAAATAGTATTCAGGTTATCCTGTTTGCTTTAATTGTCCTGGACATCTGTTTAGAATTGTCTAGTCCACCTGTTGCAATTTGAATTGATTAAACAAAGTCGAAAGGCACGAACCTCAGTCTGTAAGGGCCCACAATTTGGACTGCATTGTCAGGACATGAATCAACCAATGAATCCAAGGAACTGCCTGTATATATCTGGGATCAAACTGTGACTTAGTGTAGATCAGGGCATGGATATAAAACAATATCTGAGGCTTGAAGTGTTACCAGGACTACAGGGACCTAAGTCTCGAGCCTTACTAAAGTTGGTCATGTTGCCAGATTGGGCCCTGGGGCAAGTAGGGCCTTTTGCCAGAAATCAAATCCACGGCGCCCAGGTGGTGTGGGTCGGAGGAGGCATGAGCAGCAATATATACCCACCTTGACTGCAATCGGGGATCCCCCAGCAGCGGAAGATAAATAAACTACGCTAAATTGGGAGAAAAATGGGAGGAAATACACAATGCAATAAAGTCAAGGGGGCTGAATAATTTCTAAATCCACTGTTCATTCAGATTGTTGTTATTCTTTAGTCTATAGAATGCAAAGTCATATATTAACAAATCTTACTTTACCAACTTTCTACACTGATCATGTATTATGTACTTGTATAAAGTGTGTGGAGCGTAGCATGTGCATGAGCATCTCACTCACTGACATTAATGCTAAATTTGGAGAGAAAATACTCAAGCGCAACAGAAATTACCATCATTGCTTGTTACATTATCATGTTTTTTTAAACAGAATATGCTATTATAAAAAAACCTTAATTTCCCAAGATAGCACTGTTTGTGCGGTCTTACACATTTTGACTAAGTAATTGTCTTCTTTTGCCATTATCTGGTGTAATTACCACATGATATTTTCCCCATGGCAGAAAAACAGTAGGCATTAATCAGCTAGACTCTAACTACTTCAGTGGTTCTGTGCACTGTCAGTACCACCAGCCCTTACACGCAAACACAGACTCGTTCAGATGTGAATTACACAGACACATACATGCTTAAGACATCCATTCGAGGAACCTGATCTTCCTGTTTGAACAGTCTAGTGGGCTCTGATGTTTCTGTCTTCATTTTAGAGTGGTATGGTCAGAGAGCAAAGATGTAAAAGCTGTAGATGATGTAGTCCAGGCCTCTAAAAGCCATGATGCATGCCATTAGTTAAGCCTGTTACTGTAGTGTTAAGTTTTATGTCCCACACAAAGGAAACACTTTGCAGTCTGAGAGCTAAATGTATGAAGAATTTGGTTGTTTTAGGCAGGAAGAGGCTGTATTCTGTGCAAATAAATAAAGGTTTTGTGTATGAATCTTGGGCAGAAGTTTAAACACGCCCTTTTCGCACCCTGCAAATTAAGATTTTTTAAATATACACTGCTCAAAAAACTTAACAACTCTTAATAATCTCAGTAAAACACAAAATCAGGTAAACCTCAGGGCTGTCAATCTGTCTAGACAGGAAGCATGAACGACTGTGAATCACTTTCACTTGCTTTGGTAACAAAAAGGTGCACTGGAGAGGTAACAGCAAGACAACCCCCACAAAGGGAATGGTTTTGCAGGTGGTGGCCACAGACAAATGCTCTCTTTTTATCCTTCCTGACTAATTCTTCTCTAGTTTAGTGTTTTGCTAGTGTCCTTGTCACTACTGGTAGCGTTAGGCGGCACCTACAGCCCATTGCGGTTGCACAAGTAGTCCAGCTCCAGTCGCAAGAAGGTTTGCTGTGTTTCCCAGCACAGCCTCAAGAGCATGGAGCAGATACCAGGACACAGGCCATCACACAAGGATAGCCGGACAAAGTCGTAGAGGGGCATCAACCCAGCAATAGGACTGGTATTTGCTCCGTTGTGTGAGGAGGAACAGGAGAAGCACTGCCAGAGCCCAACAATGCAAAGCAGGCTATCAGAAACAGACTCCATGAGGGTGGCATAAGAGCCTGATGTTCGCTAGTGGGACCTGTGCTCACAGCCCAGCACTGCGCAGCTTGATTGGCATTTCTGCTATACCAGAATTGTCAGGTCTGCTTTTGACACCCCATTCTCTTCACACAAGATTATGTTCATACTGAGTACTTGAGACAGACGTGAAATGCTGAGGAGACACTATGGTAAACATTATGCTGCCTGCAATATATAACCAGCATGATTGGTTTCTAGTGGGTCATTGATAGGCTGGGGAGGTATGATCTTGCAGGGTCATAGAAACCTCAAGATGATAGCCAATGATACCCTGACTGCTGTTAGGTACTAGAATAAAATCATCATAGCCATTGTCAGACCTTACACTAGTGCAGTGGGCCCTGGGTAGCTCCTGGTGCAGGACAATGCCAGGTCTCATGTCAGTGTGTAGGCAGTTACTGATGATGAAGGCATAAAAGCCATTGACTGGGCCTCATCTTCCCTGGACCTGAATCTCAATGGGAATCTCTGGGATGTTACAGTGTATCACAAAAGTGAGTACACCCCTCACATTTCTGCAGATATTTAAGTATATCTTTTCATGGGACAACACTGACAAAATGACACTTTGACACAATGAAAAGTAGTCTGTGTGCAGCTTATACAACAGTGTAAATGTATTTTTCCCTCAAAATAACTCAATATACAGCCATTAATGTCTAAACCACCGGCAACAAGAGTGAGTACACCCCTTAGTGAAAGTTCCTGAAGTGTCAATATTTTGTGTGGCCACCATTATTTCCCAGAAGTGCCTTAACTCTCCTGGGCATGGAGTTTACCAGAGCTTCACAGGTTGCCACTGGAATGTTTTTCCACTCCTCCATGACGACATCACGGAGCTGGCGGATATTCGAGACTTTGCGCTCCTCCACCTTCCGCTTGAGGATGCCCCAAAGATGTTCTATTGGGTTTAGGTCTGAAGACATGCTTGGCCAGTCCATCACCTTTACCCTCAGCCTCTTCAATAAAGCAGTGGTCGTCTTAGAGGTGTGTTTGGGGTCATTATCATGCTGGAACACTGCCCTGCGACCCAGTTTCCGGAGGGAGGGGATCATGCTCTGCTTCAGTATTTCACAGTACATATTGGAGTTCATGTGTCCCTCAATGAAATGTAATTCCCAACACCTGCTGCACTCATGCAGCCCCAGACCATGGCATTCGCACCACCATGCTTGACTGTAGGCATGACACACTTATCTTTGTACTCCTCACCTGATTGCCGCCACACATGCTTGAGACCATCTGAACCAAACAAATTAATCTTGGTCTCATCAGACCATAGGACATAGTTCCAGTAATCCATGTCCTTTGTTGACATGTCTTCAGCAAAATGTTTGTGGGCTTTCTTGTGTAGAGACTTCAGAAGAGGCTTCCTTCTGGGGTGACAGCCATGCAGACCAATTTGATGTAGTGTGCGGCGTATGGTCTGAGCACTGACAGGCTGACCCCCCCCACCTTTTCAATCTCTGCAGCAATGCTGACAGCACTCCTGCGCCTATCTTTCAAAGACAGCAGTTGAATGTGACGCTGAGCACGTGCACTCAGCTTCTTTGGACGACCAACGACGACGACGTCTGTTCTGAGTGGACCCTGCTCTTTTAAAACGCTGGATGATCTTGGCCACTGTGCTGCAGCTCAGTTTCAGGGTGTTGGCAATCTTCTTGTAGCCTTGGCCATCTTCATGTAGCGCAACAATTCGTCTTTTAAGATCCTCAGAGAGTTCTTTGCCATGAGGTGCCATGTTGGAACTTTCAGTGACCAGTATGAGAGAGAATGAGAGCTGTACTACTAAATTGAACACACCTGCTCCCTATGCACACCTGAGACCTAGTAACACTAACGAGTCACATGACATTTTGGAGGGAAAATGACAAGCAGTGCTCAATTTGCACATTTAGGGGTGTAGTCTCTTAGGGTTTAGACATTAATGGCTGTATATTGAGTTATTTACACTGTTATATAAGCTGCACACAGACTACTTTTCATTGTGTCAAAGTGTCATTTTGTCAGTGTTGTCCCATGAAAAGATATACTTAAATATCTGCAGAAATGTGAGGTGTACTCACTTTTGTGATACACTGTATATATCAGTGCACCCATGCTGCCAAGTAGCACCACAGACTGTCCAGGAGCTCACTGGAGAGCCCCCAGGACATCATCTGTCGTCTCGTCAGGAGCATGCCCAGATGTTGTCGGGAGTGCGTACAAGAATGTGGGGGCGATACACACTGAGTCATGTTATGAGTTGCTGTGAAGAAATTCAGTTTCATATTGGATCAGCCTGTGATTTCAAGTTTTTACTTCTAACTCTTAAGAGGTAGAACGAGGTATAAGGCATAACAAAGCCAAAATGTCCCCATATGTGACTGCAGGGTCTCAAGAGGTTAATTTTCATTGTGATTTTGAATGCAGGCTTCAAATGGGTTGATGCTTTTAGGTTCTACTGACCTTTATGTCTTTGTTTTAAGCAAATTGCTCAATTTATTTATTTTAAACTTTTAAAAACTATATTGTTAAAAACTATACTGAAATATCTTACTCTCAAAAGTATTTTGACCCTTGCATCCTGTTTGCTTCAATAACCGTTGACGTGTCTAAAACTTATATAAAACAATATTTAAGGTTTTAAACAAGTTGGCCTCCAGACAAAAAGGGTTTTGGCCAGGGAGATTAAAATATTCACTCTAAAAGAGCTCCGAAAGTCCTGTGCAAAGATGGGAGAGCCTTTTGGATCAATAATCATGTCTGTAGCACTCCATAAATAAAGCTTGTATGGCAGAGTGGCATGACTTTTGTAATGATGGTTGATGAGGAAAATAAGTTAAAAGATTGTCTGGAACAGCAAGTACTGTGTCTGGACACTTTACACCATCTGACTAATAAAATCCCTACAGTGAAACATGATGTTGGGGTGTTTCTCAGAGACAGCCATTGTGAAACGGGTAAGAATTGAGGGCAAGGATGAATGAAGCCAAATACAGGAACCTTCATAGGGGAAAACTACAGAGGATATACAAACTCAGACTGGGGTGACAGTTCACACACACAACAGTGGTCTGAAGCATACAGCAAAAACTCCGGAATGGCTTTGGTACAAGTCTCTAAAAGTTCTTTATTTTAAAAAGTATAATAATAATAATAATAATAATACATTTTATTTATATAGCGCTTTTCAAGATACTCAAAGACGCTTAAGATGAAATATATTTATTTTGAATGAAATCCACAGGACAATATGTCACAGGGTTCTGAATACTCTCTAAATCCACTTTATATACAATAGATGCCCAAAATCATTTTGTTGAATACCATGGTTTTCACTGCACCACAGGTGTCTAGTTTTGGTTGTCCTAGACATATCTGGTAATTGGTAATTGTCAATTGTCAGTCAAGTTTCTATGTCATGCACAGAGTTTTAAGGCATGGGGTTGGATCTTAGCAAGTCAAAGTTTTGATTTTACCCAGAATGGATTAATTATGTAATCAAATGCAAGTTGTGGACATTGATTCTTTAATTAGGCTGAAGATTATTATATGTCTAAACAAATAAAAACAAGAGTACCAGTAAGTAACATACTTAAAAAATAAGGTTTTTTTTGGTTTGTTTTTGCCAGACATCTGCAATCTCTAGATTTATTATTATAAATATTGGAGGATATATGTATATGAAGTATGTAAACCAGACACTCATGCATTTGCACAACATTTAACTGCTGCTGCTACACATGTAACAAAACATCGTAACTGGAAATATTTTATATTTGAACAACAACTGGCATAATAAGGGTTTGTGACGTATGGTGTTTTTACATTTTTGACATTAAAATGCTGTTATTTCATTTTATTACCACCACTGCTTTATTCTGCCCAGAAAGTGAGTCTGGAACAGCAGCCAGTGGGTCAAACCATTGTCAATCCTGATGAGGATAAAAATTTTATATTAATATAAATAAAATGTAAACTATTTCTTTAAATGTGTTGACTATGTACTGTAAGCAAATGTGAAGCACTGTCGTTCTGCACCTCAATGGGAATGTGAGAATGAGCTGTTTTTAGCTAAAGCAAATTCAGCCCTCGTCTTCAGTGTTTTGTTCTAAACCGTATTCCCAACACTCAAGCTGTTTACGTCTGAATTCTTGAAAATTCCTTGCCCTTGTGTACTTCGTGGAAATAGATCATTGCAATAGCCTTGGCAGGGACCTGCTAACCATATAATCTTAATTCCTTAATTCCTCTTTAGTTGACTGTTTTTGTGTTGGAAAGGAAACGTAGCATGCATAATTCTTTCTTTTTCTTTCTCTGATCCAGGTCGAAAGTTTGTCATAGCCAACGCAAGGGTGGAGAACTGTGCCATCATCTTCTGTAACGATGGCTTCTGTCACATGTGTGGCTACACGCGGGCCGAGATCATGCAGAAACCATGCACCTGTGACTTCCTGTATGGGCAAAACACCAAACGTCTGGCCATCGCGCAGATGGCGCAAGCCCTGCTGGGCTCTGAGGAGAGGAAAGTGGAGATCACACTCTACAGGAAGGACGGTAGGACAGCTCCGATGTCTTTCTCTACGAGCGGGTGTTACTAATGATGCTTTGGATGGCAGTTCTTGATTGTATTGTGCTGTGGAACATATGGCAGTGGTTCTGGTTAATACAAGAGCATTACACTTGATTTCTGAAAGGGACTGCATACTCTGTAACTGTGATCACAGGAATTGTGTAGGTGTAAAGGATTAGACATGGCTTGCTGACATTTTCTATGTAATAGACATGGGTTGGTTATTGTTCCAGCCAGGTACTCGGGCTTGAAAGTGTCATCAAAAACATTTTTCCCGCCCACAGACAGCACAGAAAGACTGATAATGTGCCACTATAATTAATAAATGAAGAGAGAGAGAGAGATTTCCATTATCATTCCTACTGTTGAATGTGTGGGTTGCATAATACAAATAAAAATAATATACCTAGGATACACTAAAGCAACAATAATAAGAGATAAAATACAATAGGATAAGACTTGGAAATTAACTTACAGCATTTTTAATAAATAAATAAAAGCGTTAGTAAGTACATGTTAGTTCTCAGCTTTAGTATTTAGTAAAGAGGAGGGTTTTTAATCATCTTTTGAAGACAGTGAGAGATGGTCAGACAGACAGGGAAGGTTCGTGTCTTTCCTGAGTTCTGGATGGAGGATCAAGGTGAGCGAGACTAGTGGCTCAGAGGTTGCGTGGTACAGAGCAGGGTGTGATGAGTTCTCTAAGGTATTTTGGAGCTGGTTCATTTTTGGTTTTGTAGGCGAGCAACTAAAGGGTTTCCTTTTGAAACAAGCAATGTACTTTGTAATATATTATGGATATAATTAGAGATGCATGAGTACCGATACTGGTATCGGGTATTTGCCCGATACCGCGCTCATTAACTTGTGCTCGTACTCGCAAACGAGGCTCCGATACTAAACATCCGATACCGTGTGCCTAGTGCACGTTGCTGTGTTATGCCTGGTTCACACTACACGACTTTTGCCATGATTTTCGCTCGGCGACTGGTCGGCGCTAGATTTGCCGGCTCGGGAGCAACTCTGCGTTCGCTCGGCGATCAAAACTCGGCTCTCGATCGCTAAGTGTGAACTATCCAACAACTCGATCCGACCGGCTCGCCGAGCGCTCGAGTTTTCTAGCACGTCAGATATCTGATCTGAGATGTGCGACTGGGAATGAGTGACATGTCGAACAGCCAATGAGAACGCAGGATACGGTGTGAGGGGAAAAGCAGGAGAGGAGTGTAAACAGGTGGGACAGGGGGATAATATAGTTTATATCAGAATACACCGGCACACACACACGTTTTACAGTATTTCTGACCTGATCGTTCTCTACAAAACAAAACAACAAAACACCAACATTGCAAAAATATTTATTTACCTCCAACTCACTACAGAACAATCCATGCTATTCATGTTGCCAAATCCACTCAGATTCATTTATTTTTCCTCCTTGATTTCATCAGGTCAGCGCAGAAACGCTACTTGTTGACGTGCATTTTTGGACGTGGTATCATTAAACTTCTCGTCACTTCTCACGTGTGTTTTTGTTTAAAAAAAAAAACGGTATTCTAAATAGGTATCGGTATCGATAAATACATGTACTCGTACTCGGTTGGGAAAAAATGGTATCGATGCATCCCTAGATATAATATATACATTTAAATATGAATAATATATTCGAATTGGGCCTTTGTATTGCACTTATAGGAGGAGTATTTGAAATAATGGTAATAGAATATGGAAAAAGTGACTAGAAACTGTTATTTAATGACGTAATAGAAAACTGTTATTTAGAGTATACAGTCCGATGAATGGTCATTGGTTATAGGGTCTGGTTGTTATTGTAGGCTCTGATAGCAGCTGGAATGAGGGACCTGTGGTAGCGCTCATTCTTACACAGAGGGTGGAGGAATCTGGTACTGATGGAGCTTGTTAGAACCCCTATAGAATCATGCAGTGGATGTGGTGTTGTGCAGGATGGATGACAGCTTGGCTATCATCCTCCTTTCTCCCACCTCCTCCACAGATTCAAGAGGACAGTTCAAGACAGAGCTCGCTCTCTTGACCAGCTTAATAACCAACCATTTATGCTAAAAGCAATACAATACAGTACTTATGATAGTAGATACGCTATATAGCTAAACGTATGTGGTCATTTGGCCATAAGATTGTTAAAAACCCCATAACAAAATCATAGGAATTATTAAGGAGTCTTTGTAGGAAGACTTTACTCCAGATTTTGGAGCATGTCTACTTTATGCCCATTTAGCGAAAAAAGCATTTATAAAATCAGGCACAGATTTGAAACTGATGCTCTAACTCATCCAAAAGTGCAAATCGTCACTTTCAAACTAAACTACACCTCCCAGGAGCTACCATGCTCGTCAGTTCTAATTCCCTTCACCTGGATTCAACACTATTTAATCACAATCTCTGATCAGCATAGTGCTGAGTGTTTGTGAAGGGAATTAGCGCTGGTGAGCGCAGTAGCCCCTGGGATGCGTAGTTTATTTAGAAGCCTGAACACATTTTACTTCAATTTTGAAAGTTTGGGTTACAACTGCAACAGACAACATTGGGCTAGACCATAGATGGGCAATTCAATTTTGCGAAGGGCCACAGAGAAATTGGGACTGTTGTGGAGGGCTAGACCAATAGGGTGAAATTAATTTTGCTCATATTAGTTGTATCTCTTTATAAAAAGCAGTAAATTGTACAGTTTTGATAAGCTGTTACTGTTAAGAGTAGATGTTACAATCAGACAAGGTATATCAAAAGCAGGCAGGGTAAAAAACATCACTTCACTATTTAATCAACACTGACGAACAAAATGTGTAGGTTTTTAAATGAACTTCACACAAAGTGCTATTGCTTTTTAGTTTGGATATCACAAAGCTGGATGTGTAAAACCTTATAAAAAAAGTGCTTGTTGCTTTTACAGTTTAGCTAGCAAAACTTCAGATGTGACCACTCTGCATCGTTTAAGTTTTTTACTACCGAAATGCTGATTCAATTTGTAATCCTTAAACACAGCTGTCTCTTCTCCACAAACTAAACACATGGCTTTACATCTGACTTCAGTAAATAAATGCTTAGAAGTCCATGTGGTGTTAAAAACTCTACCTTCTCTATCAATTGCACATGCAGTTCTGTTCAACACATTACGGTGAAGCCGCACACATGCACACACTAAATAAAAAAATAAAAAATAAATAAAAACAATCCTATTGTTTTGCATGTACACTTACAGTAGTTACATCTGATTTTTAATTACCACTGACCTCATGCGGGCCGGTTGGGGACAGCCAAAGGGCTGGATGTGGCCCGGGGGCCATACAATGCCCAGGTGTGGCCTAGACTCATGTCAGCATCATACAGTAAAGCTGCAGTGGGCACAGGTTTACTGAAACAGTGATTCTGCTGCAACATGCAGATCACAGGGTCTATAGCATTATAAGATATGTACATTTACATTTTCAGCATTTGGCAGATGCTTTTATCCAAATCGGCTTACAGTACTGTGACCGTATACTGTCTAAGCAATTGAGGGTTAAGGGCCTTGCTCAGAGGCCCAACAGTGGCAACCTGGCAGTGGTGGGGCTTGAATCAGCGACCTTTTGATTACTAGTCCAGTACTTTAACCGCTAGGCCACAACTACCCTTAATACAGAACAGGTATTTATGTTTTAAATAATTTGTCTAAAAAAGGCTGAAAAGAAGCAGCCAGCTTAAACATTCTGATGTATTTACTAGTTATTGTTTGGGACGGTTGCACAAAGAAATCTTTAAGGCTGACCTTTTAAAAATGTTTTTAAATATGATGACCTGACAGGTTTTTTCTTACCCAGAAGACAAACAACAAGCTACACAGCAAATGTTCAGCTTGTTATCAGTACAGCTGTACAGGAAGTAAGGGATTCCTCCTTAGAGCAGATGAGGAAGGAGGAGAAGTGCTTCAGTGCAACAAAAGCAACAAATGTTAACCGTCAGCTGATAGATCTTGTTTCCTCACTTTTATGGCCCAGAGGACGTAACTACACATGACCAATCATATTTTCCACTGTTTACTTTCAGAACTATCTGGTTCATGTACACACTGCCTCAAACTTTGCTATCAGCATCTCTGGCTAAGTTAAAGCCATCCCTCGTAATCTTACACAGTTTACACTTTGCTAATGCAGCTCTGAAGTGAAAGTGTTCAATTCAGTTCTTCACTTCATCTTCTATTCATTTTAAAAATGAATTTGTCAAGAAATAAGAAAGTGAATGTAGCACCCAGTGAGCATGAAAGATGTAGGAGGATGTAGAGCCAGCACTGGAAAAATCTCATTTCATATTTCCGAGGCTGTGAGAAGCATGACCAGGCTTTGGTCATGGTTGTGTGGACTTTTTTTTTTTTTTTATAAAGGCTGGTGTGTACTGGTGTGGACTTTTTTATATAAGTGTGTTTGGGGACACACAAAGCTGAATTGGCAGGTTTTTCTTGTTTTGTTTTGTTTTTCCTAACATGGATTGTAAAGATTTTATCTAGCTTTCTATCTTCACTATTGAGCATGTCTATTTTTATCATTAAATTCATGAAAATTAAATTCATTTATATTTAGTTGTGTTGTTTTGCAGTGTAGAAATAACCATTTGTTTTTAGTAATGAAACAGGAAGAGCGATGGGCAATATATTACATGAATAATTTTAATTTTCATTACATTTACATTTTCGACATTTAGCAGACGCTTTTATCCAAAGCGACTTACAGTACTGTGACAAACATTGTCTAAGCAATTGAAGGTTAAGGGCCTTGTCCAAAGGCTTAACAGTGGCAACCTGGCAGTGGTGGGGCTTTAACCAGCGACCTTTCAAGTACTAGTCCAATACCTTAACCGCTAGGCTACAACTGTCCTATCCCCATTACAAATCATTTCAAAGGGCAGTGGTAGCTTGGTGGTTAAGGTACTGAACTAGTAATCTAAGGTGGTTCCATTGCCAGTGACAAGTTGTCACTGTTGGGCCTCTGAGCAAGGCCCTTTAGCCTCAGCTTAAATTGTATATTTAGTAGGGCTGTCGAAGTTAACGCGATAATAACGCATTAACGCGATCTCAATTTAACGCGATTTTAAAAAATAGTGCCGTTAACGCAAATTCTAGTTCATGTTGAGACTTGACTGGTAGAACAAACGTTTTAATGTCGGACTTGCCACCGTTGTTCATTTGCGGTTTGTTAAAATAATATAACTGAGCGTCGTAGGGATGCACTTGCATAATAAAGAAATAAATACACGGTATATTCACAAGTTGTCGGGAGCAAAACACTTTATTAACTTAATCTGTTACAGCACTGAATACCGGAGTCAATGCTAGTCCATGAACTATGGAAGCCCTAAAAGGGTCAAAACACACTCACTTCGTGTAGAAACGTCCACTTTTCACATTTCACTTAAAAAACCTTGTTTTCTATAACATTTACACAGATTTTATTTAATGCGATTAATCGCGATTAACTATATGAAATTCTGAGATTAATCGCGATTAAAAATTTTAATCGTTTGACAGCCCTAATATTTAGTGATAATTAAAGGTCACTTTGGATAAAAGCGTCTGCTAAATGCCGCAATTGTACAAGGGATCTTCAAAAAGTTTCTGCACTTTGATATGTTTGTTGGAAAAGGTGCTGGCGGGAGCAGTAGTAATTGGTCGTGTCTGAGAGAACTTATAGTCCAGATTTAGCGCCATCTGATTTCAACCTTATTGGACCGCTCTAAGAGGAAGAAGATTTTCACGTGGTGATGTGAAAGCAGCAGCACATCAGTGGCTACACGCTCAACCAAAAACATTTTTTGCTGATGGCATTAAAAAGTTGGTACAATGCTGGGAAAAATCATAAGAAGGTGACTATGTAGAAAAGTGATGTCATTTGTGAAATTCTTAGTAAATAGAGTTTAAAAAAATGCGGAAAGAACCCTCGTAAATCATATAATCAGCTTAACAGTTCGAGTAAAAAGTAAAATCTTTAAAAAATAGAAGAATTTTAAAATGTCTCTGTATTTGGTTTGTCTCTGTTTCGCTGTAATGACAGCACACTCTTGAGCTAGCATAAATTCACAAGTTTGTATACATTCCAGCATGATATCACAATATTTCAAAAAGCTTTATTCGAGGCTCAGCTTTCGTCTTCAAGTGCACAATAAAATGCGCAGTACGTTTTAGGTCATGTGACTGTATGAGGAGGAAAGTTCATGACTGTCCACTGTCCTTATTCTTCTTTGGTCTTTAAGTAGTTGTTGCAAAGCTTAGATTCATTATCCTCCTGCAGCATGCATCCTTCTCTATAAAAGATTAACACCAGAGCATGCCTCTGAAGAATGGAGTAGTACTTCTTCTTTGTTAGGGTGTTGATTCTGTGCTGGTGCCCAACCACTGAGCACACAAAACACCCCCAGCCTCAAATATGTACTATTAATCTTTCTTCTGTTCTTCTTTTTACATAAACACTGTTTTTACAGCCATAAATCTTACATTTATTTCATCATAACAGATCTATTGTGCTATGTCTGTTTGTCCTAGCTTATATAAAGCATTTTGCCTTGTTCATCGTTCTGAGAAGTCTTTTAGACACTGCTGCTTTCTGCCCTGTATTCAGCACATTATGTATCTGTGCATAAGCTGCTGCTCCTGTCTTGATGAACAAAATTCTGTGTATTGGTCTTATGATAATGATGTTACTTTTGATTTGCCTGATCGTGGTTTGGATATAAATGAATGTTTAGAGTGTGATGCACTGCATAATTAGGAACCTTCAGTTCAACAAGATTTGACACTAAAAAAAGCACCGGTTGATTTAGAACTATTTGACTTTTGATAGATTTGCTTAATTCCGATGCTATATTTCCCTTCATCACTATGCTGCTCTGTGTGAAGTGTTCTATTAACCTGTATTGCAGCCATATTTATAATATGTGAACATTGGTGGCAAATGCATTGAACAAGCTTCTGATATAGAGATCAAACCCAATGTGCTTAGAGTGTCATGTGAGCGTAGAAATGAAAGACTCATAGTAATGTAACAGTTTGTACAAAGGAACAGACATGGTCAGTTGTACAAATGTGCTTGCTCACATTTTAGCAGTGACTGATACTAATCACGATGTTTTGTGTGCATCAAACAATAATAAGCAGTTAATTACAGAAGGATTAATTTTGATAAAAAAGAAACGTTAACATGTTTTGGAAAAGATTACTTCAGGAAAGCAATTACTGACAACTAGTGCAAAGGATTAGTGATACAATATAGTATGGTATTTGTATGGTATGTTTAAATCCAATAGATTATAGCACTCATCATATTAATGTTTGAGCATTTTAAATTGGCAGATAACTTCAACATTGTTACTGCTACTGAAAGTTTTAATATGTGTAAAGTGGGAACATTTATGTTAAAAAGTTAATAACAAAAGGCTGTAATTCATGTAGTATGGATGCACACTTTGCCAGTTTCCTTTAATGGATAACTGATCGTCATTTGTCAACAGGGAACAGGCAACCAAGCTCCAAGTGTATAGCATTTCCAAGTGTATTTCATGATTTGTCTGGTCAACTTCGTTTCATTTATTAATAAACATCCATTCCTGCATTTCAGGCCTGCAACACATTCCAAAAAAAGTTGGGACAGTAAAGCATTTACCACTTTGAAACATTGCCATTCCTTTTTTACCAACTTAAAAGATGTTTTGGCACCGAGGATACCAAGTGATTAAATGTTTCAGCTTTTATTTTGTCCCATTCTACCTGCAAACATGTCTTAAGTACGGGGTCGTCGTTGTCACATTTTTCCTTTCAAAATTCTCCACACATTCTCTATTGGGGACAGGTCAGGACTGCAGGCAGGCCAGTCCAGTACCCGTACCCTTTTCTTCCGCAGCCATGCCTTTGTAATGTGTGCAGCATGTGGTTTCGCATAGTCTTGTTGAAAAATGCATGGACGTCCCTGAAAAAGATGACGTCTTGAAGGCAGAATATGTTGCGCTCAATGTCGATCTCAATGTACTTTTCTGCATTAATGCTTCCATTACAGAAGTGTAAATGACCTTTGCCAAGGGCACTGACACGACCCCATACCATGACAGATCCTGGCTTTTGGACTTGTTGCTGATAACAGTCTGGATGGTCCTTTTTGTCTTTGGTCCGGAGTGTGCTCTGGTCATCTTTGCTCATCAAAGACTTAGCCCTTCCTGGATGCTGCTTTTGTAACCAAACTATAATTACAATCACCTGTTGACATCACCTGTTTGGAATCACATCATTATTTAGTTTTTTTACCTCATTATTAGCCCTAAACTGCCCCGTCCCAACTTTTTTTTTGGAATGTGTTGCAGGTTTAAAATGCAGCAATGGATGTTTATTAACAAATGAAATGAAGTTGAGCAGACAAAACATGAAATATCTAAGGTTCATCCTGTCTTGATCAAATAAAAGTCAAAGTAAATGTAAAGAACACTGCATTTTTATTTTATTTGCATTTTTTCATACTGTCCCAACTTTTTCTGATTGGGGTTGTACAGTATATAATTTTTTTTTATTTTTTTTTATTAAAACGGCACTTTATGGTAGATTGTGCAGTACTATAAAACTGTCAGATGAACAAAAACACGGTGAGTAGAACCAGTTCACTATGTACAGGATGTACAGTTCATTATAATGGTTTACTAAAGATTCTAATCTAAAATTTTAAAAAGTTTTTTTTTTTGCTTTTTAGTGGGATCATGAGACTGCAACATAATGCAAAATAACCTTATTATATTTGGAAAAGAAAAGAAGTTACACACACATTCACACGTGCAGAATTTAACATGCAGTCAGACTCCGTACTGATGCTGAACAGACTCCGGTTTAAAATAATATAAAAGCATAAAAGCTTTCCTGTTTGGATTAGAAGTTCAGTGCATTCTCTGTAAAACCGTAAGCAGAACTGCACACTGAGGGTGAGTTACAGTTCAGCACTCTCACTCGGTCGCTTCTGTGTGTGGAGATCTGTAGCTTGGCTTTTAATTCAAATCAAGAGCCAGCTGTTTAAAATGAATTTAAATACCATTTTTTTCCTCAGACGGTTTTGTCGGTTATTGGTTAAAGATAGTGTTTCATAATATAGTGTTTGTAAAGTAAAATGCCTCTACCAATGATCCACAGTACTGTTTATCTGATCATTATTGTCAAAATGATTGAAGAGTACCAATCGTGTTTTTATCGGTGTTATAATAACTTAATCAGATGTGAGCACCCCTCTCGTCACACATCATAGAATCAGGCTGACGTGATGAAGCACTCTTGTATAATAAACCAGAGTGTTATTCAGATGCATTGCATCAAATGACCCTGTTCGAATGATTGAGGCTCTGTGTTGAGGTGAAGGGGTTTACAGAGCAAGACAGGGTAAAAAAATGGTCCCTTCTCCTCTTCTTGATTACAGTGCATTAATTCATTCAGGAATCAATGTGCTAGCTTAATCCTTCAGAATGAGAAATCACTGGTTCTGATGCTCAGTTTTTCTGCTGCTGATCTGACCTGCTTTTAATATCTTAAATATGACCAATCAGTTTTGCTGTACATATTAAATGTTTAGTGTTTTATATAAATATAAGTCTTGATTAGACTCTCCAGTGGCCTGATTTAACATTTGACATTGCGTATGGATGCCTAGATGTAAATGTTTGCTGTCATCCAGTGTGAAGCAAAGATTCAATCTTCATCCAGTAGCCAATTCCCTAAAGGGGGACAGTCACTGGCCATTATTTACCTTCCAAAAACATTGTGCAATGCAATGTTTCTTTTTTAATCCATTTATTTATCAAGTGAGAGAGATGCTTGGGTGGCCTGCAGTCTTACAAGCATGTCCACCACAGCCAAGGCTTGAGTTTGCCACCAGTCTGGTCAGGTGCTTAACAGACACAATTGGTAGTTTTAATATAAGTGGTGAAGGAATGCAGAGTGCATAGCATGATCTTTCAAAAATCCACTCCTGGTCACTGAAAAAAAAGTTGTTGGTTGCTTTACATCTCTAGGAAATGGTGTATACAAGTCTGCATCCATCCTTGGTCAGCATGGGTGTGATGCATATAGCAAAGGAATTGCAATCCAGTTAGCAAATGGGTTAAAAGAGAAAAATACAAAGGAAGAAGAAAAAAAGGATTTAATAATTTTTCCTGAATTTCCCCCCCTTTATCGCTTAATCTATTCATCTCCCGTTGCCGCTTGCACAATTCCCAATCTGATCAAGCAGAGCCAGATCACCACACACCACACTACGACATGTTGCCAGTCTGCGGCCACTTCTTATTATCTGCCAGTGCTGGGTTCCCACACAAAGCTTTCTTATATACAAAGACACAGGCGCCCGGACCAGTTCCAGAGATCGCATATTGAAGTGGCAGCTTGAGGAGACCCTGCCTGACCTTCCCTCCCTCAAACTGTGCAATTGTTTTTGTGTGGATGCCCATCAGTGGTCCTGTGAGCAGACCAGCAAGCAGTTGATGACTCTGCTAAGATTTGAACTTGTGAGTTTAAACACTACTCATCGGTCTGGTTAAGTGTTAGACCGCTGTGCCACCCAAGAGCCTTTTGCTTTTAGTTTGGTACATTTTACTGTGAATTTTGCTACTGTTTTGGATAGTTTGAGCTTTCAAAAATATTTTAAACAGTGTGGTTAACCATATGCAAGCCAGATTGACATACTGTTGTTGACATCCAGGAAACAAAAATACAAATCAAACAAACGTCATTAATTAGCTTACAAAACGGCAAAGGTTGCAATAGGATAGTTGCTGGTTGGCGTACCATTCTGTGATACACTCGATTCCTGATACAATTTTCCAACTAAAGAATTTGGATAAGCCAGATATACCAAGGTGTTATCAAGAGAACTAGAGGGTTTTTTAATTTGAACTCAAAATGTCAACTTATGTGGTCAAAATTGCTTGTTTGTATGAATTAATAAATATTTGTTTCTCAGGTTACTGAGACTTTTTCATTTTCATTTTTTTTTTCATTATTTTTCATTATATTTTTCATTATTTTCTTTCTGTTCTATCACATTACCATAATACATTTTACGGTTAATGTGGTTAAATATTTCAATTTTTTATTTTGAGTACTGGTGTTAAGACTACTATTTGTAGCCAGGGTCAGGACACCTGCCTCCTAAATTCCACATTTAAAAGAGTACGGTGGCTTACCCTCCAGTAAGCCTCCTAAACTGACACTTACACACTCAAAATCTTTAATAGTTAATTATGAAAATGTGTCCAGTAGTAGCTTAGTAATTAAGCTACTGGACTAGTGATCAGAAGGTTGCTGGTCCAAGCCCCACCAATGTCTATGTACCACTGTTGGACACCTGAGCAAAACTCTTAATTCTCAGTTGCTTGCATTGTATTCATTTACAATTGTAAGTCGCTTTGGTTAAGTTGTAAACATTTAATAACAGATATAATTCTGAGAAACTACTCCAGTCTGAATAAGCTCAGAAGCTCAGCAAATGAGTTTGATTGGCACTTCTTTTTATGCATTTTATTTAGTGTAGCCAATAGTTGTTGGGGACCCCAACTGCATCCAAGGAGTGTGTATATTCGCCTGACACACACTCCCTCCAATGTGTGCGCAGTTCACTAATCCCTTCTTATTCACCCATAGTTTGGTGGATTTGCGTGTGAGGTTGGCTTTGCATACAGAGAGCCACGCCCCAATCTTTTCGCTCCTCCACTTCATATACAGGCACCCTGGGCAACCAAGGTCCCTACACAGCGTTAATAACCCCACACCGTAGTCTGGTCTTTCCCATCCAGCAGACTGCAAGCCGATTTTGTCTGGTGTGCTAGCAGACTGTCCCACTGTGCCACCTGGGTGTGCCCGATTGGCACTTCTTAACTGGCCCGTAACCTACTCACTCACATTTAGCATGCATTCATTTTTTATTCAAAAGGGGAAGCACTGTAGAGGTTTTTGTGCTCTGCGTCTGTGACACTGCGTCCTTCAACCCATTACCATTTTACTCTCATTACCATTTACTCTCTTGTTTAAAATGAGTAATGTTTGTTTATAGTAATGTTTGGTGTAATTTATGAGGAGGTAATTATTTATCATTAATTTTACTTAAATAGCATGGAAACTAACAAACTTATGATCGACAACTTCCTTGTTTTTATTTCTTCAGTTACCTAGATATTTTCTGCATTCTCTGAATTGTACTGCATTTTTGGTTGGTGGAATTTCTTTACTATTAGGAGGAGGAACACATTGCAAAACATTAAAACCTGAAAACTCTCTTCATTATTTATTCTACAGTTATCAACAAATGAAATAGTCCTCTAAAACTCCACCAAGCAGATGTTCTTTAAAGCTAAACATAAATTAGAAGGATATTGCAGGATATGGATGTGAGTGAGTTTTTCTAGCAGTAACAGGTAATGAATCCTGTCTGCTTTTCTGGCTAATGTCGACTGCATGCTGACTGCCTCATTACTCACGCAATGGTTCTGTACTTTCTCACTAAACATGAGCAAGGGAACAGTATGTGAGGAAAGGAATAGCGCACACACACACACACACGTCAGTTCTTCCTCTGCCGGTAGAATAAGAATATTGTAAAGTGAAAATCATAGCATGGCAGTTAATTAGCTTTGTGTGTTAGCTGGGTAATGACAAAAGGTTCTACACTGTAATCCATGCACATGCCTTATTGGTTTTACAAAGTGTTAAACAGAATCCTCTTTTTGACTTCATTATTGAAGTCACATGGTACATTACTATGCGGCAAAACGGAAATACAAGGACGGTCGACTGGCACGTAGCGGTCTATTACGCTAGCCCACCACTATCGGCTGCATAAATCATGGTTGGTTATGTCCAAAGCCTTACCTAATTCACAACTGTAAAAATCGTGTCACGTAATGTGAAACGAGCTGTCTCCCGTGTAATGTGCAGTTTGCTCTAAAATTCAAACTTTACCGTTTTTACTTCACGAAGCATTTAAGTGCCTTACATTTACTGGTTAATTTGCACTATAAAGCGGTCCTACCAATCCTATGGCAATACAGTTAGCAATCGGTTAGTCAAAATGTCCAAGATGTCGAAGTCTAAAGCAGCTAAAAACACTTCCAACTTCCAGCCAATTCTGAACATGGACGAGTATTTTTGTATGTGAGACAGAGCCTCACATCGTCGCTGAATGTTTTAGGTTTACATTCAAACGTTAAGGTGTAGACTGTGCTGTGTATTGTAGTTTCCATTTATTTTCTTTACAATTTGAGTGATATTTAATGACTGCCATGAAATGTGGCACTTCTGTTTAAAACTTAGTGAAATCTTAGATTTTAAGTGGAATTAAGCAAATTTTCCTGTAAATTTAGTAGGGCCCTAGTTATGTCTGATGGAGGGGAGGGCGATGGCTGAAGCCCTATGATAAATTGGCGCTTAGTTTGACTATGTCCGGTTTGTATGGCAGAAATACCCCAATCATGTCTGTGTAGATGTCTGGCCGGCCAATATTTGATAACAGCAAATTTGAGCCTGGATCCCAGTGGTGATTGGTTAGTGTAGTAGACTGCCGTGCCACCCAGCTGCTATATGCAGGTATTGTAAAATAAAATGACATTTATTGATGGAGACTTTTGGCTGTTTCTTGTGTTTTGTGTGTAGAAACCTACTAAATGTGTTATGAGAGGTTTTTCACTTTCTTTTGAACTCTTTCCTGTCTCCCTTAATCTCCATTCTGTTTTCTTCTGCTGTTTTCTTGTTACAACCTTTACTAAACAGACATTTGGGCCTGCATGATTGTCTCTTTGCCTCTTCTCATAATTTGAATATGGTAATATCCCGACGGGGTCAGGAAAGAGACGCCTGGCTTGGATAAATGTGCGTCTAGTGTGACCTGACCTGAATTCTGGAACTCTGATTCTGGACTTTTTCTTTATTTCATATTCTCAAACAGCGGTGTTCTCATTAACT
Organism: Trichomycterus rosablanca; assembly: GCF_030014385.1. Taxonomy (NCBI): domain Eukaryota; kingdom Metazoa; phylum Chordata; class Actinopteri; order Siluriformes; family Trichomycteridae; genus Trichomycterus; species Trichomycterus rosablanca. The sequence continues at coordinate 35,808,043 of NC_085990.1, forward strand.
GGTATCATACAGACTAATCTCGAAAGACAGACAGACCCGGTGAAATCTCAGTCCCTGTCACTCTGCTGCTGTGCAAATCACATGCAAAACCCTCCTATTGTCTTCCCTACCCACACTTTAAAGGAAACAGAGGAAATTCCTAAATGAGTGACCGCAGCTCATGCATGGCACTTTTTTACCGAAAGGGAATCTTGTGAAGTATATTTACCAGTGTTTGTAGTGAATCTTGGGCATCTTTTAAACTATTACCTCATGGACACACTGATTATGATGCTGCTGCTCAGGTACACTGATGGTTCTTTTATCTTTTATAATTCCTATTGAACCAATTTCTTGCTTTGACATTTTCAGTGTGGACGCACAAACCTTATACTGAGTATTCTGTTTTAGCGACTGGGTGGTATTAGATCAAATCTGATACAGTTTAAGATCTAATCTAGTGATAAATTTAAATGTATGATTATCTAAATGTGGATCAACCTTTTGATATATTTTAAGGGAATTCTTATTATTATTATTATTATTAGGCCATGCCTACTATGCCAGGTCTTATTATGCGGACCAGATCTGCTCTAGCGACCCCCAAAGCAGCAAAAAAGTTTGAAATTGCAGTCAGTTTAGGCTGCTGGTGGTGGTCTTGGTGCCACACAGGATCAACTAGCATTCAGTAATGCTTACATAGTTAGTGGAAAAGAGAATGGCGATGGGACAAAATAAGGTTAAGGCGAATTTTAATAATGCGAAACAAGCGACTTTAAACTTTACTGACCATGTATGATATTTGTTGACCAAACAACCACCAACGCTATAAAACACTCAGCATTCTTGCTAAGCAGTACCTAGTGGTTGTTGCCAGACAAGCTTTTTCTCCTTTACAAAAGATAGAGCTTATGTGGTAGAATTCTGTAATCATTTGTCAAATTCACTTTCATAATGTTCATGATTTTTATAATGCACTCAAATGGTTCAGTGGACTATTACCTAGTCCACTAGATCCTTGTTTGAATCTAAGCAGAGCTTTCGGTCAGCCGGACATCTATACAGAAATGATTGGCTATGTCTGTGAGGGATGGTAGCCGAAGCTCTGTGTATTCAAGGTTTTTTTTTGCCTTGTACCCAGTGCTAGATATGATGGAGGATATCAGTAATGACAAATGCTGAATTTGTATTTACCAGGCATTAATTTTAGCAATTTATTAGAATTTTTAAATCACATTTTACACTTTGATTACATTCATGACAGGACAAGTTCAATCTCAAACGCCATCACAGCTAATTTACATGTCTTTGGACTGTGGGAGGAAACCGGAGCTCCAGGAGGAAACCCACAGTGATTGGTTAGGTAGGGATTAAGTGAGATGACGTTTGCTCTCACGAGTAAGGACAGTCAGTGAACCAGATTGAAAAGGGCAGTGTTGTGTTTTAGAAGGTGCGTTTGTATCAGCCCATAAAAGTGTGGTATTAGGTCAAGCTCCATGCAAATGTGTGACTCATCACTGTAATCAAATTAAGGGAGTGTAGTCATTTCAACCCAGGTGGGTTTGGCTGCCTAAATGAAAGAGAAATGACAGACACAGGTTTAAAATTAGTGTTTGAGTCTAGTTAAGTAATATAATTAATAAAAAACTCTAAAAATAAAAATAAAAAATAAAAAACTAGAAGCTGTTAGGATACCCCTACCCAAACAGTTCATTTATTATTATTATTATTATTATTATTATTATTATTAAACACCAGTTGTATTACGACATGTATTTAGAAAGTGAATCACTTCTTGCTACCCACATATACACTCACTGAGCATTTTATTAGGTACACCTATCTCTTACATGCATTTGTTGATTATTATATAAGCTTCACTTACTATACAAGTAAACCTTTTGGATATACAATTACTTACTATATTACAGAGCTGTTATTTTGTACCCTTTTTATCAATCGAAAGGGACCCCCATAGGACCACACAGACCAGATATTATTTAAGTGGCAAACCATTCTCTGTACTGCAATGACACTAACTGCACCTATACACTACACACTCAGAGGGTGTTATATGGTGTTATGTGCAGTGCTGTTATGCTTTACCTAAATGTACAGACAGAGAGGAGAAGAGCTCACCAAGCAAAATATAAATAAAAACAAATAAAACCAAGTGTCCTGCGATCAGAAAGTGTGAAACTGAACACTTACAATGATTAAAAACATAAAAATACAATGTTGACCTACACATAAACACATGCTATTTCATTTAGTATTTTTGTTTATGGCCCAAAGAAACGTGTTCACTTTCATCAACCACTTTATCTCGGTCAGGCTTGCAGTTGGTCTGGTTCACCTGGGAAACACTAGGCTCAAGGCTCAAGGCTCTTTCTGTGTGGAGTTTGCATGTTCTCCCCGTGTCTGTGTAGGTTTCCTCCAGGATCTCCGGTTTCCTCCCACAGTCCAAAGACATGGTAGTGAGGTGAATTGGAGATATGAAATTGTCCATGACTGTGTTTGCTATTACACTTGTAAACTGATGAAGCTTGTGTAACCTGTAACTACCTGTTCTGTCATGAATGTAACCAAAGTGTGTAAAACATGACGGTAAAATTCTAATAATTAAATAATAAGTAAATAAATAAATTGTAGGACTTTTTATCTCAAACAAAAAAAGCTCTGGTTGTATTTAATTGTTATTTTACCCATATACATTTTTTTTTGGCTGCACCCATATTAGGGGTCACCGTAGCAGATGATTATTTGGGCCGGTTCCGGCATACACAAACCTCATTCCTACCCCACTGAGTGGTGCACCCCACGTATAATGTGGATTTATGAGTAAGGTCCTCCCTGGAAAGGGGACATCATGCCACCTCTGGGGAAATATTCTCTTTCAGGGCAATTCTATTGTGAAGCCTAAAACACTGTAACAACAGAGTGAGCTCCCAGAAAATATAATAATGCTGGTCAGCAGACTGGACCTAGCATTCTAATATCACGACTTCGGAGAAAATCAATTCTGCCAACAAAGGAGCTGGCAAGTGTGAAAGGGAGAAACTGTGATGTATAGGAAACACTTCCACCTGAAGTAAATGAATGCTCACAAGGTGCAGTTGATTGTCAATTAAGAGAGACTGACACATTTACATGTACATTTTTGGCATTTAGCAGACACTTTTATCCAAAGTGACTTACAGAATTGTGACGGTATACTGTCTAAACAATTGAGGGTTAAGGACCTTGCTCAAGGGTCCAACAGTGGCAACCTGGCAGTGGTGGGGCTTGAACCAGCAACCTGTTGATTAGGCTACAACTGATTACATCAGTAATCTGCACCTCCATGCCCCTCCTGCCAGCCAAAATGGCAACGCAGAAGGACACTACTCTTAACATGACTGCTGAATTCTTTCAGCAGGTGAGCTACATTACAGAGAGAGAGAGACTCCTGCATGTTTGCAATCGCCTAGCTGTATTTTTAGCCACATTGTACACACAAGCAGCTGTAGGTCAGCTGTCTGAACGACTGTGGCAGCCTTCTAAACAAAAGCTGCTACAGCCCTTTTCCATCCGTGTCAAGGCCACCAGCAGCATAGCAGAGAGCCTCAACCCTGCCTGCTCTCTCCCAAACACAAGTGTCATTTTTTTTTTTTTTTTTTTTTTTTTTTAAATAAACAGCTTACAAATATCACAAACTTGCATGTATATAATAGCGTTTAGTGATAACTTCCTCCTCAAACATAATTTTTGCTACACACCACCACCCACCTTGTAACAGGCCCAGTTGCCATATAGATCGGATTACAGTATCATGCCCACCTGTCATTCCATTATGGGCTGGTAGGGGTCATGAAGGCTCAAATGGCTGACTGCCAGTTTCTTTAATCATTAGGCTCTGCGTCTCATTGATAATTTGGCCTCATCCTACATAAGGGTGACATGCTGGGCCTGTTTCTGCCCCACTCTTTTTTTAGCCACCTATTTTGCCAACACTTATTTGATCATTTTCTTGGGAATTCAGCTGGTGCTTTTTTGTGAATTTGGCCACCACAAACAAAATGTTATGGCACATGCTCCATTAATGCCAAATAGCTGCCATGTGAGGTCCATCCTGGATGCAGAAAACATTAGGTGTTAGAGTAGCGTTCCCTAAAAAACCTTTTCCCTTTTTAGTTGCCATTTTTCCCTCTTTGTTTTTTTTTTTTTCAGAACTTGGGTTGCAGTTTGCTGGGGGAGCGAATAGCTGGCATTTTCTTCGTGGTCGTATATTTTGTTGGGGGCTTTGTTGATTTTGCCTCTGTGTTCCTGATGTTTGCTGTGTGAGGAAGAGCATCTCAGTTCCTGTTCCAGCTTGTGAACTGTAGTTTTCTGAACTCTGACTAATGCCAACCTGTTCTGTCTCCTTTTCACTTTTTAGTTATTTTCATTTGACCAATTATTGTTTAATATTTCCTTTTTTTTGTGGATCTTTAGCCACAGTATTGCACTACCTTGGTAAAGTATGTAAGTATATGGACTTACCAGGGTTTGCATTGCCTCATCATGCAGTTTTGGCGGCTTTTCAACCTGCAGTTTTTTATGCAAAGTGGCAACAGGCAGGTGGACCCTGCCCATAAATCCATGTCATGTTCAGAGTGTGCTAGTTGTTGGGGTTGGGGGGCAGCTTGTGCATTGCCGGAAACAAGAGGTTCTGAGTTGCAGACGGCCATAGCAGCCTGTCATATAGTTACAACCAGTTCTTAGTTCTGTGCTACTCTAGTTCTGCAAATGTTTTTGTTATATTCCCAATGTGCCTGTGCCACCTATGGCAAGTTGCCACCCTAGGGAATTTCGGAATTTAGTGCCAAAGCAAATTTGTTTAGCTCAGTCTACTCAGCTTGCTATAATTCAAGCAGTAGAAACGTGTATGATATTCACATTGATGGCTAGTTATTTAGTATCATTGCTAATACAGGTCCAGCTGGACCCTATTGCAAAATTCCATTTATAAAACGGATAGTTCCGGTCCTAAAATCTGATTGGCTGAGCCGCGTTCGAAGCTGTTATAAAATCCCCGATAAACGCACACCTATGACCACCTCACATCATTCCATATTAATACGCCACTGAAAAGAAAAAGTTAATGTTATTTTCACCCTCATGTTGCCTAGCATCACTGTTAACGGACTACGTGATTTCGCGGAAGAATGCTTTTTGTCTGTTTTTGTAAATAAAAACATTTATTTATTGAACATTGTTGTATTTTATTATATTTTATGTTGACCGCCATTTTTTAAAAGCAATAAGCCACTCGAGACCGTGCGTTACTGCTATGATTTTATCACGGGGAAAGACGTTTTAGGCACTCTGCTTCATGTCGTGCCAAAACAACCTTCCCCGTGATAAAATTATAGCAGTAACGTGTAAAGTCTCTCGTGGCTTATTGCTTTATTTTGCTTGTACACGACTGAACCTTTTGTTAGTTTCTTCTATTACTATAGTAAACAATGCGGACATGCCCGACACGATATTACAGAAGACAGGATTCAGATCAGCTGAACTTCTATTGCTCATATGTCAATTTCTGATGCATGTGTGCTTTTAATTGGCAGATGTTAGCATGGGCACTTTGACCGGCTATTGACTATGCAGCCCCATACACAGAAGTGTTTGATGCCATGTGTGTTGTGACATCACTGCCAGCATTAAAATGATCTGCAGTTTGAGCCACAATAGCCCTTCTGTTGGTTGGTAGCAGATGCCATAGTTTTCATGTTCTTTGGCATTAATGAGTCTTGCTGTCCAACAATTTTTCAGTGGTTTGTAACTTGTCCCTCCTATTCACTGTCAGTGGATACTTGGCTCTTATTAAAGTCACTCAGATCTTTATGCTGCCCAAATCTGCTGCATACATGAGCAGCTACCACCAGCCCAAAATTACATATATTCCTGACTGTGACATGAACAACTGTTATGAAATCGACATTGCCACGCACATTTGGGGATGGTTCTAATGTTTTGGCTGGGAAAAAAGCAAATTGATGCTTCCTGTTTTTATTAGCAATTTATTTACCATTCCAAACTTTTCAAAATTTGGTTTGTACAAAGTATCTGGTTCACGATACTTTCTCTGCCTTGGAGATTTTCTTTACCAAACAGACAACCATAAAATAAATATTTAACTAGTGCTATATTAGTAAGGTTTAATATTTATATGCTTATTACATTATGATCATTTTTACTACTGATATGCGGTTACTGTTGAGACTGGAAAGAAATCTTGCTGTCATGAATTTTGTGTTTGTACGTAGGCATAGTAATAGAGACCCTTAATTTGTGGCCTGCTAAGAAGGTGCACTGTGCAATCTAAAGAACAAAAGCCCCAAGGCCAGCACACACTTCACCTAGCCCCAGTAATAGAGCCAATCATGAGCAGTGACAACCCAATCAGAAAAGGTAGGGGAAACAAAGGACAAGAAAGAAATATAGGAAGTGTATTAGAGTGTATTTAGTTTTTTTTGTTGTTGCAAATGTTAGGCATTATATGGACAGAAATATGTAAACATCTGAACAATAGCTTATTAAACATCCAATTTTAGAACTATTGGCATTAAAATGCAGTACGGCCCCCAACACATCACAGATTGTGTAGTAGTGTCAAGTCAAGTCAAATTTATTTACATAGTGCTTTTTACAATGAACATTGTCTTAAACCAACTTTACAGAATCCAGGACCAACAGACAAAAAAAATCCTTATTGAGCAAGCCAAGGGTGACAGTGGCAAGGAAAAACTCCCTTAAAATTACAGGAAGAAACCTTGAGAGGAACCAGACTCAGCATGGGACCCATCCTCTTTGGGTGGCCTGGAGGATACTTTAAATAAATAGGATTTACACAAATCATACAAACACAAAATTAAATTGAACTGAAAGTTGTAACTAGCAAAAAATAATTGGAGTTCTTCATTGTTCAGTCCAGTCAGTGATAAAGTCTGAAGTGCTGGGCGGTATGACAATACATTCGGTATACTGTCTGATTCCTCATAGTGTATGGATTTTTCAAAAGGCAGCAAATCATATAATATCGTTTGCCGCTAAAAGTGCTATGGAGCGCTGTGCATATCAGGTACAGCTCATGAGTTAGCCAGGTAGCATTAGCATGACAGTGTTAACCGATGAGAGAGGTTTCCTCAATATGGTGAAAAAAAACAAAACAAAAACAGATGGAGGATGAAGAGAGGAAGACCAAATATCCCCATGAAAAACCTGCCAAAGGTACTGTATGGTTTATCGATGGCTGTTGCAAACGATGACATTACGATCGCACGATTCCTCTATAGACAGTCGAGAAAGATTTCAAAGCAATAATTAAAACAGTGGATTCCAGGTTTGTCTTTTGAGGTGAACTGAAACTGGAAGCAGAGATGTATAAAGTTGTCCACTTGTCTACAACAGACCTGTGGTCAAGTTGTACAGTGAAGTTTGCAAGCGTGGTTTTATTTGTTAAAGGGAGATCTAAGGGTAATTGTACAACACTCACTTTCACACTTACTGATTCCATCATATTGTGTCATTTTGGGGGGCCAAGCAAAGCTTATAGTACTCAAAACCTTCATTATATAAATGACAGTAGATTAAGCCACAGACATTCTGACATTGACACGTGCATCAGTGAGCCTTGGCCGCCCATGACCCTGTCGCTGGGTCCTTCCTTGGACCACTTTTGTTAGATACTGACCACTGCAGACTGGGAACACCCCACAAGAGCTGCAGTTTTGGAGATGCTCTGACCCAGTCGTCTAGCCATCACAGTTTGGCCCCTGTCAAACTCACTCAAATCCTTACGTTCGCCCATTTTTCCTGCTTTTAACACATCAACTTTAAGGATAAAATGTTCACTTGCTGTACAGTATATATCCCACCCACTAACAGGTGCTTTGATGAAGAGATAATTAGTGTTATTCACTTTACCTGTCAGTGGTCATAATGTTATGCCTAGTCGGTGTACACAAGGCCAGCAGTTAGACATCAAGATTTTGAATGTGGTGCAATAAAAGAGCACAAAAACAACTAATAAGAAAAGAAAGGCCGGAGAGGGAGGCAGAATGGGAACACATTATAGTAAAAGTGCATGAGAGATTCATGAAAGGACTAATTTGCAATCTCTTTGTGCTGTTTTGTTTCCAGACAGACCATCATTAGCTGCCAGTCTTACTTCAATCCTATTCAAGATTGCGGTCATGTAGTTTAACCTTTATAAATTCACTGATTGCACTAGAAAACTGTTTTGGTTTTTACTTTTTTTGATTTGTGGTTTGGGAAAAACTAATAAATCTGAAGATGAAGGAGTCTCAGGAGTTGAATCTGAGTAGAGGTCTGATTAGAGGGATGGCTGGGTCCCTCATTACAACTTTATATGGGACAGGACTGTCTGTAAGTGATGGGAATAAATAATTAACATTGGTTTTGTCCAAAAACCTAGTGAGCTGCCTTGGTGCCTACTGCCTACCTAGGGAGCTGCCTAAGTAGAGAGGATTCTAATAAGACATCAAACTTATGAGGCAGGTTATTCAGACACACTACGACAATTATGTCACCTCAGTTTTTGCCTACTAAGCTACTACAGTTAGCCTCAGGCCATTCAAACCAATGGGCTGAGGTGACACAACCCTCTAGCATGCCAGCTTACATCTCCCTCCGTGTACCGAAAACGGTTAAATTTCAAAACAATTACAAAGTTTTTGTTGAACAAAGTACAGATCTCAAGGAGTTTATATCAGCTCAGTGCATTTGCCAGACATGCTAAGATACAATCTAAGCCTTGGGTGTCTGAAGGAGGTAATAACAGGATGATCTGAGTATCATCAGTATAGGAATGGTAGGAGAAAGAGGAGATATGAAGATTGGGAAAGGAGGATATGACTTTACCAAGATAGCGGGTGTATATGGCAAATAGAAAAGGACCAAGTGTAGAACCCTGTGGGACTCCAAGTGAAAGATTGTATATGAGGAGATATAGATCCTATCCATGACATCTGGTAGGAAAGCGCTATTAGTCAATCCTGATCCTCCTGACACGGAGTTAGGAGGATTAGGACTGATGACAGTTATGCAGCAAAAAGCTTTTTAGTGACAGCCACAAGGGCTGTTTCTGTGTAATGTGCTGCTTTGAAGCCAGACAGAGGTCATTCTGGGTAAGATAAAGCGTTAACTGTTTGTAGACGGTTCTTTCATGAATTTTGGACAGACAAGAAGTTGTAGTTGTGGATGTCTGTAGCTTTCAGTGTTAGTTATATCATTTTGAGCATATTAGAGCTGACTTTTCTTGTGCTTTGGGTCTTGGAGTTCAGGCAGTGAAACCTTCAGTGTTTAGTATATGCCTTACTGTGCAGACTGAAACCTCAGTGCCCTGAGTGCTCTGACCTCCAGATAATAGAGTTGTATTCATCCTGCCTCCCCAGTTCTTTCCCCTGAAGTAGTTAAGCCGGGTCAAAGGCATAGCAAAAAAGAAATAGGGGAATGACACACAGACATTAGAGGTCTCTTATGTTAAATCTGCTGTTCCGCCTACACATCTGATTGTAAATTTTGTGCATTAATGTTTACAATGTGTGTAGTGTGTGGATCGTAAATTGTATTAATGTAAAATTGAAAGCTAGTGTTAGGGTGTTTGCACCCAGGAAAGGCAGTTCCATACAACTCATGCAAATACAGTAGGTCCTCGACTTACATCGGAGATCCGTTCCTATGGACACGACGTAACGCGATTTTCACCGTAAGTCGAAACACACCTACATAAGCACCTACGTCACTCACATGGAGCACATACAACGTCGTCTTCCTCGTATAGCGCCGCGTGACGACGTATTCGTCCGCTCCGCTCGCCAACTAGTTCCCGTGCGAACTTTGTTTTTATGTCGCAAACGCCGTACGTCGGAATGACTGAACAAGACTTTCTTAATAAATGTACGGGAGATGGCGATGTAACCACGAAACGCTGTATGTCGAGTCCGCCGTAACCCGAGGACTTACTGTATTAAGGAATTTCCCCCCTCTCCCCTCTAGTCGTGTCCAATTACCCTGATTGCGTCCTCTATACTGATTCGACCCTTCACCGCTGACTGAGGACGCCACTCAACTGACATGCGCCCCCTCCGGTACGCACAGTCAGTACAGATAGTGCATTTTTCACCTGCACGAGTCGAGTTCATACACTTGACAGGCACTGTGTATGGAGGGCCACACCCCCATCAGCATTATTCCTCAGCCCTGTGCAGGGGCCGCAGTCGCACCAGTTATGAGGACCCATGATCCTGCTTTCTAACCCTGAACAACAGCCAATCGTTGTTCATACAGCAGCCCAGCCCAGTCGGAAAGGCAGAGCTGAGGTTCGATACGATGTCTTCGAAACCCCAACTCTGGTGAGCTAGCGTACTTTACCGCTGCGCCACCTGAGCAGCTAATATTGAGGAATTTAGTGGAAATGACTCCCTGTGTCTGCGTGGGTTTTCTCCGGGAGCTCCGGTTTCCTCCTACAGTCTAAAGACATGCACGTGAGGTGAATTAGAGATACAAAATTGTCCATGACTGTGTTTGACATTAAACTTGTGAACTGATGAATGTTGTGTAACTACCAAAGTGTGTAAAAAATGTTTAAATCCTAATAAATAAATAAATAGTGGAAATGAAAAGAAGAAGGAAGCAGAAGTGAGGAGCTTTAATCCTCTATTGACCAAGGCTAGCAAGGGTTGTTAAATCACTTTGTTCAATCATCGTTGGTCTTTTTTGGTCACTTACATAAATTGATGTCAGCAAAGGCCAACATTTACTCAGTGTGTAGAGGGCAGCCAGTCATATGTATGTGTTGCCATAGACAAACTAATTTAAAATTCAAGATTTATATGTTTAAATACAGTTATGTACAGTATGCGACCAGAAGGAAATGTAAACCTGGTATGTATAAAATAATAACGCCAACTGTCCTGAATCATTAAGTAACTGACAAAAGTAGATGGAGAAGATTTCCAATGTTTATTCTGATTAACTTAGAATTTTTTTTTTTTTTTGTATTTTACCCCTTTTTCTTCCACTTTAGCGCATCCAGTTTCTACCCGTCAATCATCCTCTTACTAATGCTGGTCCCTGCTCCTGATTTGGGAGGACGAGGCTGTTCCACGCCCCCTCCGACACGTGCACAGCAATCGAACATCTTATCACCTACACTTGACGAGTGCAGTTGCGGTACAGCGCTGTGCACGGAGGGCCACACCCTCTACCGCACTCCTTTCCCATCTCCGTGCAGGCGCCACCAACCAGCCAGCAGAGGTCGTAATCGCACTAGTCCGAGAGAGAGAGTCCCCCTCCGGTTTAGTCCCGCCCCTTATCTGAACAACAGGCCAATCGTTGTTCATGTAACCTCTCGGCCTCAGGCGGCAAGGCAGAGCCGGGATTCGATACGATGTATTCAAGATCTCAGCACTGGTGAACAGCGTGTGTTTTACCGCTGCGCCACCTGAGCGTCAGGTTTAGAATTTTAATGCCTGCAGCACACTCAAAAAAGTTGGGACAAAGGCAAAAAAGCATGAAAGGTTTGTATAATATTCAAAGTTAACATTTACATTTACATTTTCAGCATTTAGCAGACGCTCTTATCCAGAGCGACTTACAGAAGTGCTTCCATAGTGAACATTTCATTCCTTAAGTTTAGATAGACAACAGTCGAAGAACACAACTTTGCTAAAACCTGTTAGAACCAAAGTGCCTTTTTTTTTTTTTTATTATTATTATTTTTTTTTTTATGGAAAAGATTGGAATAAAGTGTTAGTAAATAAGTACAAATCAGCCTAAGTGTTTCCACACATTTCCACAATAAGCAGGTGAGCTGGTGACAGGTGAGGGAATCATGGTTGAGTATAAAAGAAGAATCCACCAAAGACAGGCTCATCACTCTGTACCAAATTTAATGAGAAAATTGTCATACAAATCAAAAAGAACATGCAAGAATGCAAATTATTTATTTGTTTTATAATCTTCCATACATAATATTATAAAAGATTTAGAAATCCTAAGAAATCTGACTCTGTGTAATAAAACACGTACACAATTGCTATTAAATGTGCATTAGCTTTAAACCAGCAGATATTATTGCAGTAGAAAATGTCATCCTTAAATGATAAGTATAGACACATGGGCTTGTACATAAAGAGCTTGTACAATGGGCATGGTGGCTCGGTGGGTAGCACTGTCGCCTCACAGCAAGAAAGTCCTGGGTTTGATTCTCAGGTGGAGCGGTCCTGGTCCTTTCTGTGTGGATTTTGCATGTTCCCCCCATGTATGTGTTGATTTCCTCTGGGGGCAGGTGAGGTGAATCAGAGATACAAAATTGTCCATGACCGTATTTAACAAAAGACTTGAACTGATGAATCTTGTGTAACCAGTAATTACACCACTGAGCTCTCTGGGCTTTTAGAGAGACACATGCTGCCATCAAGGTGATGGTTTTTTTTTTTTCCCTTTGAAGTCCATGGTTATTTCAGCAGAACAATGCCAGTCCTTATCCTGTCCAAATAACCTGCCTTATAAGTTCGATGTCTTATTAGAATTCTTTCTACTTGGGCACCTGCCTAGGTAGACAGTAGGCAGCAAGTTAGCTCACTAGTTTCTAGGGATGTCCCGATCACGTTTTTTTGTTCCCGATCCTGATCTTTAATTTTGATCCCGATCCGATACCGATTCTCAAACCGATACTTGTATTTTCTAGATATTGTCTAGATAAGAACTAGATAATACTGTTCACACAGTGCACACTTCAAGTACATTACAGTTATTCAAATTAATCCAATGTATATGTTTAACAACTGAATAGCTCTGCAGTGCTGAAGGAATCAAATTGCCTGCATCCAAGCTATTGCTTAATGTTCTTTTACAAAATAAAAGTAAACAAACCTAGTGCAGCATTGTAGTAAAAATGAAGTGAGATAATTACAGTTTCACTTTGAACTTTATATTCAAAGAACATAATTCTGTTTAATGCAGTGATACACTAAAATGAACAAAAATCTCCACTCAAGTGGTGTAGCAGCTTAACTTGAATATAAAAAAACAAATAAGTTACTTAACAGCATTACAGTAAAACCTGAATACCAAAATAAAATGAAAAGTCACTCTTTTGTTATGAAGGAAAGCCAGTTCTTAAAGTGCTTGTATTGTGACAGTGGTTTGATGGACGGGTCTACGCAAAGTGAGTGTGTTTTGACCCTTTGGGGCTTCCATAGTGCATGGGATAGCGTGCTCGGCTCTGGCTGTCCGCTATTCGGAACAGAAGAAGTTAATAAAGTGTTTTGCTCCCGACAATTTGTGAATATACCGTGTATTTTATTTCTTTATTAAGCGAGTGCATCACTACGACGCTCGGTTACATAACTAAGCCAATCAGAGAGCTTGATACTGAGATGTCGTTCAGTCTTGTAACACGTAAACTCGTAAAAGCTGTATGTTATGGTCCTGAAGTTTTCATACTCGGATGAAAAGTTATTGTTTTGTAAACCGGAGTGATCCTCGACTCACACACCATATAAACAGTAAAATTGTACAGTAATGAACGCAGCTCTGCTCCTACCGCCTCGTTAAACGCTCTAATCGCAGACATTACACCGCTGTTGGACTTGTTTCACTTTCCAATTTAAAGTATTTCCACACAGCGGACATGCTGACGTAAAACAAAAGATCGGGTTATGATCGGCATTAGTAAAGCCGATTTCCGATCAGTTAAAAATGCCTTGATCGGCATCGACATCCCTACTAGTTTCCCTTGTTTCTGTCTGTAATAGTCTAAGGGTGATGAAAAGGTTCTGTGTTGTTTGGACAGTCTAACTATCAATGGTGTTTTCAATAAGCACTTCAAAAATCTTCATCAGTATTAAAGTGAGGGGTACATGTTAATAATTATTTATGCTAGACCTCATCCTGCATACAGTAATGTGGCTTGGTAGACCGAGTGTGTGTGCTTGACTGGTCTGCCTGCAGTCCAGATCTGTTTCCTATTGAAAACGTATAGTGCATCATGAGGAGGAGAATTAGACAATGGTGAGCACAGACTGTTGAACATCTGAAGTCATGTATCAAAAAAAGTCTCATTAATAGGAAAGCTGATGAAACGCAGTGCTAAACACACCATTGTCCCAACTTTGTTGCAGGCAAAACTAACCACGGTGCAAATGTCATATGAACAATAAAATGTACGAAGTCATATGATGCACAGCAAACCGCGTTCGTGCTGGCTGTGCCATTGTTTTCTGCGGAGTGAAGCGGGGTGTGCTACTTTTACCTTGAGCTTCTTGAGCCTGCTGCTTTGATGCTCAGTTTTTATTGCTTGCCACTGCACTCAAAGTTTAATCTGTATAAACTTTGACTCAGTTTTCCACTGACCGAGACAAATTGTTTACACGACTTAGTCAAAAGTTAAAGCACAGGCATGGCAGGAAGAGGCTGATTCTCACTGATTCACAAAACCATGGGCTGCAGTGTTCCACTTTAAATTAGAACCACAGCATTGTGATGCCATGGTAACTAGTGAGCTGTGAAATGAGGAGATTGGGTTTGCATTTTAGATAGCAGTTGTTTGTTTACTAAACCTGGAAACCTGGCATGTTGTGGCTTTGCAGTTATTTAATAAGATTTAAAGCACCCTTTGATTGAATCAATAAAGTTTTATAAACCCATTTCCTTAGTTTTTTATTTTCTCACGTCTCCAAATGACCACCACCAGCAGAGCTTTCATATTTTAAACTAAAATACGTTTGTATACAAAACTGCAAAAAACTCTGAAAAAAAAGTTTAGGCTTTCCAGTCAGCAATACAGCTAGCTGAAAGTGGTTTTTCAATGTACCATGTGAAAGATGTAAATGCTGTAGTAATGGTGCTCAAAGCTGAGTTATAGCCTATGAACAGCAGCCACACATGAGGTCTGTCCGAAAACCTAGTGAGCTCTCTACATAGACGCATTTTACGTCACCCGAGGGGCGGCACGGTGGCTAAGTGGGTAGCACTGTCGCCTCACAGCAAGAAGGTCCTGGGTTCGATCCCCAGGTGGGGCGGTCCGGGTCCTTTCTGTGTGGAGTTTGCATGTTCTTCCCGTGCCTGCGTGGGTTTCCTCCGGGTGCTCCGGTTTCCTCCCACAGTCCAAAGACATGCAAGTGAGGTGAATTGGAGATACAAAATTGTCCATGACTGTGTTTGATATAACCTTGTGAACTGATGAATCTTATTGAAATCCTCTTTACTTAGCCAGCTGCCTAGGTAGGCAGTAGGCAGTAGGCAGCAAGGCAGTTCAGTTTTTCAGACCCATAGTTTGCATTGTTTCTGTCTGTCAGGCTGAGGGTGGTTTGCAGGATGTGAAAGGTGACCTCTTGTTTGCATAGTCTAACTATTAATGGTCTTTGAAATAGAGGAGCAGATGGTGTCTTTACTTAGCACTTCAAAATCCTTCATCAGTAGTAAAGTGAGGGATACTCGTCAATAGTTATTCAGGCATAAACGCTTTTTATTCTCAGGCACAAGGACAGATCGACACTCAGACTGAACTAAGGATTCATTAAAGATAAACTAGCAAACCGATCAGTGCGGTTCAGTATGTAGAATTGCCGACCAGGCTGGCTGCTTTCCAAATGCTTACATGTTTCTGAGCCCTCCCGAGACGGCGATCAAACACTCATCTATAACAGGGCTATTTTATTTTGCGGTTCTAGTCATCAGGCTAGTGCAAGCTCGCTCAGCCTTGAAGCGCACATAAAAAGCGTTCGGCTCGTCAGTCAGAGAAGAGTCAGCTCCCACTGTACTGGTGGTTTTCCTTTTTAAAATCGCCGGTCTTTAGTCTCTGCCACATGTGTCGGGAGACAGACT
Organism: Trichomycterus rosablanca; assembly: GCF_030014385.1. Taxonomy (NCBI): domain Eukaryota; kingdom Metazoa; phylum Chordata; class Actinopteri; order Siluriformes; family Trichomycteridae; genus Trichomycterus; species Trichomycterus rosablanca. The sequence continues at coordinate 35,823,901 of NC_085990.1, forward strand.
CTCATTGCACGTCGGATTTCTCAGCGTGCCACTTTGTAGTCGCTCATTTCCCCCAACATGATCACCGCATTGAACACAGTCGTGTGTGCATCCACCGCAGCTCAGATCGGTTTCTTTACCTCTGGTTTCAGGTTGGGGAAAGTCCTTACAGTGACTGTATGTCTACAACCTTATTGACATCAGCTAAACTGGCACAGAACATGTCCCAGTCAATGTTATCTGATTATGCAGACCATCACTTCATCACCCACCTCTCTGGAGCTTTCTGTAAGATCCTTGATTACATTTGACATGAAGAAAATGGTGGCATGGCCAGATTTACCCCTTAGCCAGTTAGTCTTGTAGCCATTCCTAAACTGAGGATAAAGGCACATTCACATGAGAACCAGCAAAACCACTTTTGCACTGACTGTGCCGTTGTTTCCTATTGAGTAAGGCGGTGCTGCTAGGCTTGCCATTGCGCTTCCCTGAGTGGCGTGCAGCTTTGGACTTGCATTTTTTGCCCAGTTTGCCGCTGACTTTTTCAAAGCACCTCCATTGATACGAACTGTTTGATATGATACGGTAACGGATACTCAAGCAGTGTGAACAATGCTTAACATGAACAAAACTTAATGTGACTTAGTATTAAAACAACGAGCAAGAAATGTAATTATTGGAAAGAACATATAAGCAGTAATCATTAAGTGTGTGTTCCTATGTCGTTCGACAAGCGTTTTAGACTTTCTCAGAAAAGCTGATTCTCACCATATCAGTGGTCAAGTGTGTTTGTTTTTCAAGCTGGACTGGAGACTTGTTAATAAAAGTTCAGCATGACCTGTCTGAGGTTAGCTATGTTAAAGCATCATCATGTTTGTTTGCATAGACACTAGGTATATCATGGAGCTTAGACAAGCCACGCTGGGAGATGTGAACAGCAGTGGCGATGACTGTCGTAAACACAGGTAGTATGAGCAGATTATCCTTTGATGCTCCAGGTAAGGTAAGCAGGGATGTGACAGAGTGCTAGTGTTCCTAGGGTTTAGCCATTTAGTACTCACCATGAAACAAACCCTCTCCTCTCTTGATTTACCAGAATGCGTCGGCCTATTCATCCAAGCAACATAAGCTTTAAGATGGTGTTACTGCTAGGTCTGGTACCAAGATTGTCAGCTATGTTTCAGACAGACAGAGGATGTTACAGATCCTGATGTTCCAGTGAAATCTTATTCTGGCTCTGAGATTGTCTATCTTGTTCTCAAGAGACTGGACATTGACAAGCAGGGTACTGGACAAAGGAGGTCTGTTAGCTCTGGTCCTCAGTCTGTTGTGAAATCCATCTGGTTTTCCTCCATGTTTCTTATTTCGTTGTCTCAGAGGAACTCTCAAGTTGCCATTGTTCCCGTCCACATCACGAAATATATCAGATGGTGACTTTGGGGTGATGGATAAATCATCGCTGAAAAGGTGAACATAATTGTTGTACTACTGTCATTAATGGATCAGTGCAGATGAGATTTGTGCAAAAAGTAGTAAAAGAAGAATAACTGAGTTTGGACGGAGCTACCAGAACGTCTGGACACAGCAGCTCCATCTTTATCTTCAAGAGAATAAAGTAATAGAATGTCCAGTTAACACAACATTTAGTTGAAGCAAGTTAAAGCAATACACTATACATGTCCAAACGTATGTAAACCACTGACCATAAGCTTATAAGACATTACATTTTTTTCCCCTTTTTCTCCCCCTTTAGCGTATCCAATTGTTCAGTTTGCATCGTGCTTCCTCTCTGTCTATGCCGAACCCTGCCCTGACCGAGGAGATCGAAGCTAACCCATATCCCCTCTGAAACATGAGCAGCGGCCAGATGCATTTTTGCCACCCACACATTGATGAGTTTGGCACCACCTAGCGTTGCATGCGGAGAGACACACCCTAAGGGCACTCTTCCTCATCTCTTGTGCAGGCGCCTCTAATCAGCCGGCAGAGGTCGTAATCGCATTCTGACAGAGAGAGACCCACATCCGGTTCTTTGTCCCGCCCCCCAACTGAGCAACCGGCCAATCGTTGCTCATACAGCCACTCGGCTTCGAACCGGTAAGGCAGAGCTGGATTCGATACGACGTACTCAGAATCCAGCCCTGGTTGCAGCGTGTCTTTTTACCGCTGCGCCACCTGAGCGGCTAAGACATTACATTTTAAAACCGTAGGCATTAATATGGAGTTGCCACAACACTCCTCAGCCGACATAGTTGAAACACACAGCTCTATAAAGCTCTTTATGAACAGTTACTGAGCAGATGCTGCTTATAGAGGCTGTCTGAAAAGCATCCAGAACTCATTTGGTTGGCTTATGTGTTCTACTGGCCTGCACCTGAGCAGTTTTTGCCCACAGGCCTGTCCACTTTACAACACAGCTGTAGCAGTGCTTAACTTTAATGAGCCTATTTGTTGGAAAGGTGGCATTTTATGCTAATGTGAGGTACCATGGCACTGATCACTTTAATAAAAGAATCCAGTGACTTGTAAGTGTGTCTACCTGTTTTTAGACATGAATGTGCACCTTTATAGAAATCAAAACAAAGAATGTGAATGAGGGTTTGGTATTGAAGTAAAACATTTTCAGTTATTGATTGGATTTTTCAACCTTTATTTCAAAGAAGCATTGGGATTTCTATTAAGATGGGAATTATGATGGGGAGTGTTTAATTTTAAATAAATACATTTTGTTAGCTACTCAGATTTCCCTTAACTGGAACTATTCTTATTCTGAGCTGGTGGATGCCAAGAGAAAGCTAAAGCTACAGACATTTCTTCTAGGAGATTGCAGGGGTGTATACTAGGCTTCATGCTAGCAATGGGTGTGTCACTGAATATGCAAGGCTTATAATTAGGGCTCTACTTAATTTGTGGGATAATGTGCTTAGTTTCACAGACCTAGTTTTTGAAAAAGCACAGATTTCACATATTTGTACAGATTAGTGCCACATTACACTCATAAATTAAATTATAGAATAAATAAAAGCTACAATACACAGCATAGCCTACCTTAACAGTTGAATGTAAACCTAGAACGTTCAGCCTCGGTCTCAAAGTTAAAAATTCCCGTCCGTGTTTTGACACCCCTGATTGCTAACTGAATTGCCGTAGGATTGCTACTGCCTCATAGTGCGAATTAACCAGTAAACATGACGCACGTGAGACACAGAATGCTTAAATAGTAAATCGCTAAACACAAACCTTAAATTATGAGTTTCACTGCAAACTGCATATTACATAGCAGCAGGCTCATTTCACGGTCCATGGCGCTATTTTAATTGCCTTGAATTAGGATTGTTTGTTTATTAGGATTTTAACATCATGTTTTACACTTTGGTTACATTCATGACAGGAACGGTAGTTACTCATTACACAAGGTTCATCAGTTCACACAGGGTTATATCGAACACAGTCATGGACAATTTTGTACCTCCAATTTACCTCACTTGCATGTCTGCGTGGGTTTACTCCGGGTGCTCCGGTTTCCTCCCACTGTCAGACACGGGGAGAACATGCAAACTCCACAAAGAAAGGACCCGGAATTAGGTAGGGCCTTAACTTTAATGATAAAGAGCCCCATGACAAATTAAGGCTCTTAGTCCTAACCATAAACATTCACTATTAAAGTAGTTTATAGTTCTGTTAATAGGTTCATAGTAATAGTTTAGGTAACCTGATAAGATGTTTAAGTGCTATGCTAAATCTGTAAGTAAACATGTTTATCTTGTAAGCACTACATTTCTCTTCAGTTATTTTTGGACATTATTTAAGATGCATGCAATTTCATTACTGCGAGCCGAGCCTGCAGATTGAACTTTGGCATTCTGTCAGCTGTTCAGCACTGACAGTTTCCATTAGCAGTTCAGGGCTTGGTATATGTGCTAGGCAGGGTTGGTTTTCTTATAATTACCTAAAGCCTATTCCCCTCATGGCTCAGACTGAGGAAATATCGCATTAGCACAGACTAAAAGGAGAAATTGTAGGAAAGTGGTGTAATGCCACAGTCAGAGTCAAAAGCTGGAGCGAGCCAGTGACGCCGGAACAGCGGCTAAGTGAAGGAAATGGTGCAATTTATGGAGAAAGAAGTGGGAGGAACATGGCAATAAAGAAAGTAAGGTTTCTGAAAAAGAAAAGAGGAAGTAATGTAGTGGGGAAATGAAGGGTGTGACTGTTATAGAGAGAAAACTGTGTAAATGTTGGACAGTGTCAGACAAATGATGGAGGCATTAATGAAAGTGGTGGCCGTTTTCCAGTGGGATTCATCTAAAGATCAGGAAAGCACAGACTATTTGCATTCCCCATTGATTTCAAAGCTGTGAACGCTACTGGAATGCAGTCATCCTTTTTACTATGCGAGCTACGCATTCTCGGTCGGACTCTTTAAAATGCGAGAGCAGCTTCAGAGTTGAAGTAGAGTTAGACAGGCCCCTAGACGAATGGCTCACACCAGTCCAGAAACCATGAGAGACATAACAGCGTGCTGGGGAGAAGCTGCCGGGATGGATCATTATTCAGCACGCACGGCTGACCGGTCCTGGTGTGCATGCTGGTGTTACTTGCCAGGGTACACACACCAGCTGCTCACAGTCTGATATGAAACACAAACTGCCAGTTTTAACACGTTTGAGGAATAGTCTCTGATATGAGACTTGATTGATTTCCAAAGCGTTCCGTCTGTCACATTAGGTACTCAAAAAATCCTTAGGTACAGAGGAACATCGATTTAACAGACTGAAAGGGTTGAGCACTGGTTTGTAAAATTCAATTGTCCGAAACGGAATTTTTTTTTTTTTTTTTTTTTTTTTTTTTTTTAACAGGAGGGGCAAAAAAATATGAAAACAGCACTAAGGTTCACAAAAGTGCTACAAATGCACATATAATAAACAGTAAAATAAACAATGTAAATAGATATGTAAATATGTAATGTAAATATATTTCTACACCGCTTTCTACTTTCTTCGTTCTAACTCTTCAGCAATACCTGCACTCTCATTTGCTTTTCACTTTTCTTGTCTTTCAAAGCCATAACTAAGCACTAGAACTTAAATAACATATATACATCGATCAGCCATAACGTTAAAACCACCTCCTTGTTTCTACATTCACTGTCCATTTGATCAGCTCCACCATATAAGCACTTTGTAGTTCTACTATTACTGACTGTAGTCCATCTGTTTCTCTACATACTTTTTTAGCCTGAGTGTAGTCCCTGTTCTTCAATGGTCAGGACCCCCACTGACCACCACAGAGTAGGTATTATTTGGGTGGTGGATGATTCTCGGCACTGCAGTGACACCGACATGGTGGTGGTGAGTTTGTGTGTGTTGTGCTGGTATGACTGGATCAGACACAGCAGCACTGCAGGAGTCCACTCACTGTCCACTCTATTAGACACTCCTACCTACAGTCACTCATCTATAGCTGCTGTTTGAGTTGGTCATCTTCTAGACCTTCATCCGTGGTCACAGGACGCTGCCCACGGGGAGCTGTTTTCTGGATATATTTTTGGTTGGTGGACAATACTCAGTCCAGCAGTGAGAGTGAGGTACACACACTAACACACCAGCACCATGTCATTGTCACTGCAGTGCTGAGAATGATCCACCACCCAAATAATACCTGCTCTGTGGTGGTCCTGGGAGAGTCCTGACCATTGAAGAACAGCGTGAAAGGAGGCTAACAAAGCATGCAGAGAAACAGATGGACTACAGTCAGTAATTGTAGAACTACAAAGTGCTTCTATATGGTAAGTGGAGCTGATAAAATGGACAGTGAGTGTAGAAACAAGGTATGGCTGATTGGTGTATGTATACTATATAACATGAGTTTGAATATAATTAGGGGTGTGGCTGTGTTCAGAATGAACCAATTGTAAGAGCGTGTTAACACTTTTGCAAGCAGATGATTGTTTTCTGTCTATCTATCTATCTATCTATCTATCTATCTATCTATCTATCTATCTATCTATCTATCTATCTATCTATCTATCTATCTATCTATCTATCTTATCTATCTATCTATCTATCTATCTATCTATCTATCTATCTATCTATCTATCTATCTATCTATCTATCTATCTATCTAATCTATCTATCTACACACACACATAACGTCATGACAGATAACAGAAAAAAATATATATTCAAAACATCCCAAGCTCATTATTTCTTCTCACCTGCGCCTTGTAAGTGTTAATTGCTTTTAGGTAGAAGTTTTTGTATTGGTACTGTTTATTTCTTTAAGACTGGTCAGCTCCTCTTTTGGCAGTTTCTGCTGGTCTGCGATGCCAGCATACTGATCTCCAGCCCCGCGACAGAACCGCCCTGGGAGAGCAGATTGGCATAATGTCTCATTAGATACTTTGTTTCTGTTCTTTGGCCACCTTATTTATTTTCAGTTGCCTCCATATGTGTAAGTGGATTTTTAACCCTTTGGATTTTTTTTATTGTTTTAGGTGCAGGGCTTTATCTTACGCTTTCATGCGAGGTCCGATCCTCCCTGCTACTCACCCTGGACATTTAAACTAAATGAATATATAAATTACTGAAAGATGAAAGAAAGAGAAGAAAAAATTGAATAAGAAAGGAAGAAAAAAAGAAATAAGCCATCAGGGCAGAGATTGTACACATTATGAATGGAAAGCTCATAATTTATTTCACTGTAAACTGGTTATGTTTAATCAATAATGAAAGTTAACATTTATGGTAATCCGTGCTGTATCTAGGAGCTAGCAATCTAGCGTGTAAAGAAGTGAAATGTCATTCATCAGTTCCCATCACACCAGACAATCAAGTCTATCAGTTTCTGTGTGATAAGATCACAGTATGGCTCCTGTCAGTGCCGGATCTTGTTATATTTTTAAAGCGGCTGTGTTTGTTTGGCTTTAAACTCTCACTAAATATCATTGTCAATCAAATTGCACAGAATGGCACTTTCCACTGAGAGAAACCTACATAATAAGTACAATTTATTTATAAATCACTATAACACCATTTGCATTTACCAAAGTGATGTACATAAAAAATACTTTTAAAGATAAGATAAAAATAAGATGCAGCACAACACAGACTCCAAAACTTATATGACTGTTTAAAAACAAGTTTGTATAGGTATGTTTTAGTCTTTAATTAAAAACCAATATGGACGGGCCTTGGCAAATAGTGTGTCGAAGAATGCACGATCACAAATGCACGATCACCTTTAAGTTTTAAAAGAGCCCTCGGAATGTCCAACAAACTCAGTGATGAGACATTGCTGTATGTTTGGAAGATATGTGAGCAAATTTCCGTTATAAAAGGGAGCTAAGAGTGGCAAATGTCTTTAAAATATGATTATTACTTAAACTGCTAAAAGCTGCGAGTAAACAACATTTTGAAGTAGTTTTGCAAGAAATGGCAATTTGGAAATTGGTTGACAGTTACTGATAAATATTCAAAAATGGCAGGAACCATACCAGGGAGGTATGGTTATGGAGGTATTGATAATGTTCAGGATAGTAGAGCCTTAGTAGAGTCCTATTCATCTTAGTCTTATCTAAAAAAAAAAGGTTTAAGCAATTTTAGCATCAATAGTGCCACAAAAAACTTTAGGTCTGTTACAGTTTTAGCAGATTCTACAGCAAGATGATAGTCAACTAAGCAACCTTTCAAGATGTCAAGGTTCACTTGCAGTCTGCCTTTTTTTTATTTCCATTATGCTCTTCTACAAGCCTGGCTAATTGTCTGAGTGGGTGCTTTTAACCAGGCCTGAAGTGACCAAATCATCAACACCAAATAAATATGCAGGCAAATTCACAATATCTGAAAGTGCTTTCGAAAAATCAGAGCCCTGGACGAACAAATGTTTCTAGCCAACGGACCTAAAATAAGAACCGTTTTAGTTCAGTTAGTGCCCAGTATTAGTTGAGCTAAACGAAACCTACATTTTCAATATCACAATCAGTTGAAGACACCAAATCAAGTGTATGACCTTAAATATAAACTGGCTCATGAATATGTTGAATAAAATGAAAAGAATCTAAAAGCAGAAAAAATTCATTAACCTGGTGTTTAGCATGGCAACAAGCATGAATATTAAATTCACCTATAATTAAGTCAGACAGTCAAAGCAAGGAAGTCAGCAATAAAATATCTGTGGTTTAGTACGTCTACATACTACTACAAAAAGAACTTTAAGAAATAGTCCTAAACCTTTCGAACATCCTGACATTTAATATTTGACATCTAAGACGCTGTTTAATAACCACGGCAACTCCTCCGCCTCGACACTTATTCTTGGGTAAACTGAAGAAGTTCCAGAAAAGGGGCAGAGTCACCAGCTGTAGCCCATGTCTTGATTAAAAACAAAGAGTTCAGATTACAAAAAAAAAAAAAAAAGTCACTTACAATGAACATCTTATGATAAACAGAACTAGCATTTACAAAAGCCATGTGCATTTGGACAGATTCAGACTGTTGTATGTGTTTGTATGAAACTCTATCTGGATACATAGGTACAGGTACTAGCAGCTATAGACTGGTATGAAGGATTGAAGAGATACTGCTTTGGAGTTGTGACAATTGTAAATGAACGGCGAAGGCCGGGAAAACTCTCATTTATTATCAGAGCAGATCTTAACCTCACTAGGTAGGCTCCTTGTTTCCCCCTCTTTCTATTACGCATCTCTCTGTGAACAAAGCAGAGATAGTTAAAAACCTTCCTGTGCCAGGGAGACAGAAGCCAAGAGTGAAAGCTACTCTGTCCCTTCCCAGAAATTCACCACAGATGTACAAATGTTAAGTAGCGTTTAACGGTCATAAACAATTAATAGTGGAGTGCTATTAGCAGTACCAAATAAGAGTAGCACACATAACAGAGCCGGTAGGAAGAGGCGGCAGGCCATACGGACATTCTGACCTACTGTACCGAGACTTTTATTACTTCTAATTTCTTTGTGACTGGCAGAACTGATGGCTTGTTTGGAGAGTAGTAGCTCTGTAATGTGTAACAGCCTCATTGATGTAATAGCCCCAATTCATATTATAATCATATACCTCCAGCCTATTTCCTTTCCTGTTTGCCTGATAACCGCCTCTCCGGATACGGCCAGGCTTCATAGATGTGAAGATGTCAAGTGCCTCTCTGCCATTATTTTCAAAATAGAAACCTTGACAGAAACAATATAGAGACATGTCTCCTGCATTTTTATGAGACAATTGTGAAGTATATGGACAATATGTGGTGTGTTGTATAAAAATGGTGTTTCGCCTCATATAAAATGCACCCTACAGAGAAAAAGCATCATTCTGAGACCTGATATTGCATCATGTGTCTGCTGGTGTCTTTTTACACTTGGGATTTAGCTTTAAATACATTCTGAGGTAAATAAGCAAGCTGAAGTAAACTAGGGAAGGATGGGAGATGGTATAACACTGTGTACTGTTTTGTCTTTTCCCAGGATCGGTTGCTTAGCAAACTTCAGCATTCACAGCTTCAGTAATGGCAGCCAAGGAAACACGTCATTATTTATTTCAGTCTCAGTAGATAAGACTGGTCATTGAGTTTAGACAAAAGTTTAGGGTCGTTAGGAAAATGCAGTATGTCTTGTTTATAAAAGTGTTGAGCTTTGAGATCATGGAAAGCTGCAGTGTAATTCCAACATAACATACATGCTTACTAGCCAGCATTAAGCTTGGTAATGTGATGAAATTAGTTTTACTTCATTCATTGATATTTGATTCATTGATTCATTCATTGATTCATTTTCTCATTCATTCAATCATTGTCTGTTTTACCACCACTTTATTCTGCTCCGGATACCAGTTGGTCAGGTTCATTGGGCGAAAGGCAGGAAACACCTGTCCAGGACAGGTCACCAGTCCATTGCAGTGCAGACACACACACACACATACACATTCACACACACTCACATTAAGGGCAATCTTTAGGAGCTCCAATTGGCCTGACTGCATGTCTTTGGACTTGCAAAAGGAAACCAAAGCACCTAAAGAAAAACACGTGCAGACACAGAGAGAACATGCAAACTCCACACTGACAGGCTTCAGCCCCTGGTGGGCAAAAAAAGGTTAGCATCAGAACCACCTCAAATACAAAAAAACCCAGACCATTTAGTTATATGATATTAACAAAATTATTAATAATGTCATAAATTCAGTGATTTAGATTCTTTATCAATTCATATTGCCGCTCAGGTGGCACAGTGGTAAGTTATTCTAAGGTAATGCTATCCCACTACCGCTGGGATCCAGAGTTTGGATCGTCTACATACAGTCATGATTGGCTACATCAGGCCCCACAATAGATTGGTGTCCTGTATGGGGTGTTACTGTATTGAGCCCAGTGATTCTGGAAAAACCAAACCCACCGCGACCCTGACCAAGATGAAGCAGTGTTAAAACATGAAATTGAAATAATAATAAAATCATGTAAATAAGCTCAAACTTAAAACAAAATATTAAATAAAAAAAACACTCCGTCTGTGTCACTGGTCTGTGATTTGCTCTGGTTAATTGTATACACCTGTGCCCTGTTGTTCTCCATGTAATTTCCTTAGTTAATATAGCTCTGTTTGTCCATTTCAGTTTCATCTTCATGTTTTTTTCATGCACTAAGCCATGACTTCAGTCCCACTGAACAGCTTTGGAATGAACTGGAAAATCAATCGAGGCTTGAATGTCCAACATTAGTGCCTAGCCATACATGCTTTTTTGACTGAATGGGCACAAATTCCCACAGCCATTCTTTATAGTCTTGTGAGAAGCCTTCTCATACGAGTGGCTGTTGTTATAGCTGAAAAGATCATATTTTAAGATCATTTGTTTTTGAAATTGGATATCCAACAAGCTTATGGTCAGGTGTCCAAATACTTTTGGCCATATAGTGTATTAGCAAATTATTAAAAATAAAATAAACAACTATATTTATTTTAGGATCACTGACAAACAGAAAATGTTTTTACTTGCTAAGACATCCTGCTTTGCATTATAATATCAGCATTAGAAATGCAGGCTTCACTCGATGAATATAGAACTAAGGAAAGCAGTAGGTTAATATTTAAGTCATATTCTATAAGGTGACACTGAGATAAATAATTTATGTTTAGCCTTGCCAAGTTTTCCCTGCAGTCACACAAAGGTCCTTGGCTTGCATGACCCACCCCATCAAACAGGTGCCAACCCTTCATCTATTCCAGTTCTTTAATATTTCATCAGGCCTTTCACCTCTCCTCTTTAATATATGGGGTTCACTGGAGTGTGGTCACTACCTCTTCATACTGACAGCTCTCAGAGGTTCCTGCTCTAATCTTTCTTTCTGTTTTATTTCCTTTTATGTAGAGGATTTTATTATTTTAAGTTTTTATTTGCTAGGAACTTGCTGGACTTGTGTGGAAGTTATGGAAATGACCAGTTTTTAGTTGACTGTCTGGGAAAGTAACAGTAATACAGTCAGTGTACAATGTGTCTCTTGAAGGAACATATTTTTTATATTTTTACTACCACTTTATCCTGGACAGGGTTGCTGTGGGTCTCTGGAATCACTGGGCGCAATTCAGTAACACACTCCAGACAGGATGGCACTTCATCGTGAGGCTTTGGCCATTTTCTTGCCTCTGACATAGCCAACATGTCTGTATGGCTAATAGCATTACTGGGGATTCAAACCTTGGGTCTAAGTGATTGTGGGTTAGCACAATTTACTGCTGCTCCACCCAAGTGCCCCTAAAAGCACATTTATATATTTGATTACGTCATATTATTATGGAATAAAATGCATTAGTGTTTTTTGTTTATATTGACTGATACTTAATACTGCTTATTTGAGACCTGGCATCCCATATTAATCCTAATGAAAATGAGACACTAAAAAAAACAATTGCCAATTTATCTCTCAATTATTAGATTTTCCCTACCAAATTTCCAATTAAAGTGGATGTGGCACAACTCAATTAAGGTTTTCATGCAGGGTTTTATGACCTCATTGTATGGCATCTGGTCACTGCACATTCAAAAAACACTTATTGGTTCTTCCCACACCATACACCCATCCTGGATAAACACACACAATATGCTCAGTTAACTGCTAATGTGCTGTAATGTAACCATAATACATCTGAGCCATGTTCAGGCTATTATGAGTGAAACCTGATATAGTAGTAGCAGCCACCTCCACCTCTACTGAGGATGAGGATTCTGACTGAAATGTTTTTGAGTACTTTGTGTATGTGTGTATGTATGTATGTGTGTATGTATGTATGTGTGTATGTATGTATGCATGCATGTATGTACAGTGCCTTGCAAAAGTATTCAGCCCCCTTGAACTTTTCAACCTTTTGCCACATTTCAGGCTTTAAACATAAAGATATGAAATTGTAATTTTTTGTGAAGAATCAACAACAAGTGGGACACAATCGTGAAGTGGAACGAAATTTATTGGATATTTTAAACTTTTTTTAGAAATAAAAAACTGAAAAGTGGGGCGTGCAATATTATTCAGCCCCCTTGCGTTAATACTTTGTAGCGCCACCTTTTGCTGCGATTACAGCTGCAAGTCGCTTGGGGTATGTCTCTATTAGTTTTGCACATCGAGATACTGAAATTTTTGCCCATTCTTCCTTGCAAAACAGTTCGAGCTCAGTGAGGTTGGATGGAGAGCGTTTGTGAACAGCAGTTTTCAGCTCTTTCCACAGATTCTCGATGGGATTCAGGTCTGGACTTTGACTTGGCCATTTTAACACCTGGATAAGTTTATTTGTGAACCATTCCATTGTAGATTTTGCTTTATGTTTTGGATCATTGTCTTGTTGGAAGATAAATCTCCGTCCCAGTCTCAGGTCTTTTGCAGACTGCAACAGGTTTTCTTCCAGAATGGTCCTGTATTTGGCTCCATCTATCTTCCCATCAATTTTAACCATCTTCCCTGTCCCTGCTGAAGAAAAGCAGGCCCAAACCATGATGCTGCCACCACCATGTTTGACAGTGGGGATGGTGTGTTCAGGGTGATGAGCTGTGTTGCTTTTATGCCAAACATAACGTTTTGCGTTGTGGCCAAAAAGTTCGATTTTGGTTTCATCTGACCAGAGCACCTTCTTCCACATGTTTGGTGTGTCTCCCAGGTGACTTTTTATAGATATCTTTGAGAAATGGCTTTCTTCTTGCCACTCTTCCATAAAGGCCAGATTTGTGCAGTGTACGACTGATTGTTGTCCTATGGACAGATTCTCCCACCTCAGCTGTAGATCTCTGCAGTTCATTCAGAGTGATCATGGGCCTCTTGGCTGCATCTCTGATCAGTCTTCTCCTTGTTTGAGCTGAAAGTTTAGAGGGACGGCCGGGTCTTGGTAGATTTGCAGTGGTCTGATACTCCCTTCATTTCAATATGATCGCCTGCACAGTGCTCCTTGAGATGTTTAAAGCTTGGGAAATCTTTTTGTATCCAAATTCGGCTTTAAACTTCTCCACAACAGTATCTCGGACCTGCCTGGTGTGTTCCTTGGTCTTCATGATGCTCTCTGCGCTTTAAACAGAACTCTGAGACTGTCACAGAGCAGGTGCATTTATACGGAGACTTGATTACACACAGGTGGATTCTATTTATCACCATCAGTCATTTAGGTCAACATTGGATCATTCAGAGATCCTCACTGAACTTCTGGAGTGAGTTTGCTGCACTGAAAGTAAAGGGGCCGAATAATATTGCACGCCCCACTTTTCAGGTTTTTATTTCTAAAAAAAGTTTAAAATATCCAATAAATTTCGTTCCACTTCACGATTGTGTCGCACTTGTTATTGATTCTTCACAAAAAATTACAATTTCATATCTTTATGTTTAAAGCCTGAAATGTGGCAAAAGGTTGAAAAGTTCAAGGGGGCTGAATACTTTTGCAAGGCACTGTATGTATGTATGTTATATGTATGTCTGTCTGGGCCATTCTATCAAATGGGTGCCATTTGCTTGTAGTAACTCGATGAAATTAAACTTCAACACTGAATCTAGTAACACACATTCAACTACTCAAAATGTGTATTGGTCAATCTCAGGCAACTTAATTTTTAACAAGTTTTAAGGTGGAAGATGTAACAGGACTGAAAGTAACAGGACTGAGTTTTTAACATAGAAATCTATAAAATATAGCAGCATGAAGTTCATGCTAAAAGCACAAGAACACTGGGCACAGCCTAGTGATTTATCAAAAAAACAAACAAATAACAACTAAGAAAAAAATCTAGATAACATGAATGTACGTTGAAATTAATCCTCTCAGTCCGAGTTACAATATTATTAAATATACAGAGGGAACTTTTGGTTCTCTTGTGGCCTTCAGTAGATACAGAAAATGTACATTTCTGTTGAAAATGTAACTTGTAGAATATTTTTAGATTTTTCACAAGGATAAATGTAACATAACTGAGTGAAAACCTGGGGACATGACTAAAACATGTATTTTAACCACAATTTTATAAATTTCTTAAGGAAAATAAATATTAAACACATAGATGGGATATGGAGTAACCAAACAATGCAAGGAAAAAAAGGATTTCTAAAAGATTGTACTTATTATATTTCATTGTAAAGTAGGGGTCACCAACCTTTTCGAAACAGAGGGCTACTTTAAGGGTACTAAGCTGAAGGGCTACTTGTAGGATACAAACTTCCTGAATACCAAAAAGTTGCATGGTTTACCTTTAATAATGATATTATGATTATTAATAATAATAATAATAATAATAAATATTCATATATGTGAAGAGACTGTCTGATCACATGTTAATGATTCCTCACAATAATTATTAACAATGATTTACCTTGGCAGGAAACACACATATATTTAAACTAGGGCTGTCGAAGTTAACGCTATAATAACGCATTAACGCGATCTCAATTTAAAATTTAAAAAAATAGTGCCGTTTACGCAAATTCTATTTGGCCCTGCGAGTCATCCGTAGTTTATGTTGAGACTTGACCGTGCACAGCATCTCTCATTAAGACAGCGTTTCTCAAATGTAACCTAGCGTCGTAGCACTTGCTTAATAAAGAAATAAATACACGCTATATTCACAAGTTGTCGGGAGCAGAACACTTTTATTACTTTTTCTGTTACGGTACCGAATAGCGGACAGCTAGAGTCGTTAGCCAAGCATGCTATTCCATGAACTATGGAAGCCCCAAAGGGTCAAAACACACTCACTTCGTGTAGAAACGTCCATCAAACCATTGTCACGATACAACCACAGAAAAGTCTGTTACAATAACTACGCCTTATCCCACCTAAAGCACCGCTGATCTACAATGTTTGCTGATGGAGAAATTCTAACCTACAATCTGACATTTATACGAAGTCAAGGGTCTCTGCTGGATAGTATTACTGCCTAGTATGTGAGTGAATAAAACTCCCTTACAGTTTTCTCTTGTCCCAGCAGTTTTTAACATAAGTACATTTAGCATAAAATGTGTTCACCATTTTAATTGTAACATTTCACTTAAAAATCCTTGTTTTCTATAACATTTACACAGATTTTTTTTATGCGATTAATCGCGATTAACTATATGAAATTCTGAGATTAATCGCGATTAAAAATTTTAATCGTTTGACAGCCCTAATTTAAACATGTAACATTATTTATTTCTGTTAACCTCAATCAGTTTCAATATTTGAAAGTCAGTCATTACATCTCTGATATTTTTGTAAATATTGTTCCTGACAGTTTTGTATGAAGGAGCACATTTGTAGCATTTTGATCAAAATCACACTTTTTTTTTCTTTTCTTTTTATCTTTAAAAAAAAATTTTTTTTCTTCTTCTGTAGCATTTTTTAGGAAATCATTAACAGTCACACCTTCAAATCATGTCTCGTTTGTACAAATCACGTCCCGTTTGTACTTATCACTACCTTTGTAACGTTTTAGAACAAATCATGAACTCTGTCCCATGTTTGTACAAATTATCAGTTAAGTAAGATTTTTTTAAAAGCTACGATTTAAATGGACATTTTTGTGACACGTACTGAAGCCTCTCTCCATATTGTGCCGCTCTCTGCCGTTGCCAGTCGCCCCACAAATGAAACACACACTTTTCCTCCCAATCACTGTGAAAATATTAAGTTTTCTTTTGCTTTTCTGACATG
Organism: Trichomycterus rosablanca; assembly: GCF_030014385.1. Lineage (NCBI taxonomy): Eukaryota > Metazoa > Chordata > Actinopteri > Siluriformes > Trichomycteridae > Trichomycterus > Trichomycterus rosablanca. Next base: position 35,840,039 of record NC_085990.1, read on the forward strand.
TTTTTTATTATTATTTTTTCATGGTAAAAACCGCATCTTGCTGCCCATAGTAGCTGCGCATGCGTAGCTTGATGGGCTCGGCATTACGCGCACGATATCAAACTCCGCACCCAGACGAGATCAGAGCTCATATAAACATTAAACATTTTTGTACTTAAAATGTTATATTCAGTATTGTCATTTGTAAATCTACATCAATGCAAGTGTTATTGATTTTTAAAAAAAACAGCAACACAAATACAATTTTTAGATTTTTTTAGTGCTTTCTTAGAACATGCCCTGCGGGTGACTCACGTGGTCCCTGGTAAAGTGTACTGTTAGTGGAGACATGAAAAAAAGACCAGTGTTATAGGTTTTTTTATTAATGCTTTAAATTATATATCCTAAATTTACAATTACATCAATGTGCAGAACACGTCGCCTAATTAAAATACATCTATCTATCTGTCTATCTATCTATATATATATCTCTCTGTCTATATATACATACATATAGCTGGTAATGGTGGAAGTAGAGCACTGGTGTTGGCACTTAGCTGGCACTTGGCTAGACCTTAACAGCATGGAAAGTAGCAATCAGAAGAAATGGCGGGCTTAAAATGGCTTCATTAAAGATCCAAAGCCCTCAGATACTCTTATCTTACATTTGGCTGACTATTTAGCTGGAAAAAAGAGATCAGAGGGCACAGACTAGGTAAGTCTGACCCAGCAAGGACAGGCTAGTTTGGGGTCAGCGTGTAACTCCAGCTCTGCGCTGAAACCCACTACCAGCCCGTGCTCTCTCTCAGGACACACCACTGCATGGCTATGGTTTCTCCTAATTGCTTTTCCTCACTGCTCCCTGTCTCACCGTTTCACCTGACTGGATCCCCCACATTCATTTTTAATCCCTAGCTCTAATCTAATTTGCCTTGGTGGCTAAAGGGTATAATTACTTTAGTGAAAACTAGAAAAAAAGCCACAGAGGTATTTCATGTTCAACATTTGTTTTAGCTATGTAGGTCTCAAAAGGTTCACGCTAATTCTGAAAGCTTAGCATTTATGCTAGCCCAAAAACCTGTTGCGTGTCATCCATTGTCAGCGACTGAGCAAATATGAAATATCTGGATAGATTTTGATGTATTTGCCTCTCTGTGTTTCAGTAGGTGAGGATCTAATACCGTAAAGCATTTAAGCCCACATTACTCACAGGGTAAATGTGTTACACTGGCAGACTGTAAACGAGCAAGAAATAGCTGGTAAAAATGTGATGTCATGAGTGCTGAGTCATGGGAAAACTCTGAAACTGTGGTTTGTCAATTCTTTGTAAGTGAATTTATATATATATTTATATATATATTTATAAATATATAAATATTTATATATATATATCTCCCTTTTTCCCACCAATCAGCCAGCTGGTCGTTGGCCACACACGTCCCTGGTTTGATGACAATCCTTACTAAAATAGATTGGCAGCTGGACTAAGAGCAGGTTGCCTCCTCGCTTTGTCTTTGCACCTGTCACATTCCACACCACAGTTCTTTCATCATTGCTATCATGATGAATAGCTGGAAAGGTGTACTTTGTTAGCGAGGCTTTTGTTGGCCTTGTTTTCCTGTGTGTCCTGTATCTCATCATTCTTTGTAGATGAAGTGATACAGTACTGCACTCGGAATCCTGGAACACAGAGCCTTCCGGTGCAACATAGCAGCTTAAAACACTCTTGAGTGTCTAAGACCACCATAACTACACAGGCAGAATAAGAGCTTTATATTTCTAATGAACTACATAGGTCTGGCGAGTCCATGTTGGCTGATGTTATAGGAAATATTTCATTTCATTGGTTTATTTTATTTACACATATATGGTGATGCAATATTAAGGAGCATCTTATTTAAAATAAATAAACCCCCTTTCATGCTGTTTTTCAATAGTCAGGACTCTCCCAGGACCACTACAGAGCAGGTATTATTTGAGTGGTGGATCATTCTCAGCACTGCAGTGACTGACATGGTGGTGGTGTGTTAGTGTGTGTTGTGCTGGTATGAGTGGATAAAACACAGCAATGCTGATGGAGTTTTTAAATACCTCACTACCACTGCTGGACTGAGAATAGTCCACCAACCAAAAATATATCCAGCCAACAGTGCCCTGTGGGCAGCATCCTGAGATCACTTACAAAGGTCTAGAAGATGACCAACTCAAGCAGCAGCAATAGATGAGCGATCATCTCTGATTTTACATCTACAAGGTGGACCAACTAGGTAGGAGTGTCTAATAGACACCAAGCGCTGAACAAAGCGACGGTCGCACACATGTTGAGTTTAAGTGAAACGTTGAGTTTAAGGGTACGAATTTCTTGACGAAGGGTGTTGAGTTTCAAAGATTTTGAGTTTAGGGGACGTTGAGTTATAAGGTACCACTGTATATTAGGCAAAGGAGACTATATCAACTAGGGATGCATCGATACAATTTTTTTCCCAACCGAGTACGAGTACATGTATTTTTGTACTTACCGATACCGATACCTATTTAGAATACTGTTTTTTTTCAAAACAAAAACACACGTGAGAAGTTTAATGATACCACGTCCAAAAATGCACGTCAACAAGTAGTGAGTGATCAAAGTGTTTGTGCGCTGACCTGATGAAATCAAGGAGGAAAAATAAATGAATCTGAGTGGATTTGGCAACACGAATAGCATGGATTGTTCTGTAGTGAGTTGGAGGTTAATAAATATTTTTGCAATGTTGGTGTTTTGTTGTTATGTTTTGTAGAGAGCGTTAAGGTCAGAAATACTGTAAAACGTGTGTGTGTGTGCCGGTGTATTCTGATATAAACTATATTATCCCCCTGTCCCACCTGTTTACACTCCTCTCCTGCGTTTCCCCTCACACTGTATCCTGCTTTCTCATTGGCTGTTCGACATGTCACTCACTGCCAGTCGCACATCTGAGATCAGATATCTGACGTGCTAGAAAACTCGAGCGCTCGGTGAGCCGGTCGGATCGAGATGTTGGATAGTTCACACTTAGCGATCGAGAGCCGAGTTTTGATCGCCGAGCGAACGCCAAGTTGCTCCCGAGCCGGCAAATCTAGCGCCGACCAGTCGCCGAGCGAAAATCTGGGCAAAAATCATGTAGTGTGAACCAGGCATAACGCAGCAACGTGCACTAGGCACACGGTATCGGTACTCATGCATCTCTAATATCAACTATAACAGGTGGTGGGTATTACTGTCGCCTCACAGCAAGACGGTCCTGGGTTCGAGTCTCAGGTGAATCGGTTCGGGTCCTTTCTGTTTCCCAGGGCATCTCAGTGATGGCTTTCAAATGCCTTGTTTATTCTTATTTGTCATGTACAACCCATCCAAATAAATAGGGGCTAATTTGAATGACTTCCTTCAGTTCTCCTCTGCTGTAAAAGGATTTTACATAGCACTCCATACTTTTTGTCTGAAAAACAGTAATGGTTTTAGAAAATCCAGGTGTCATTAACTCAAAATATCATTGGATTGTGCCAAATATTTATGTTTCTTAGTGCATGAATAGCTTTTATTGTTTGTAGTGCACACGAGCTGCTGAGATGGTAGTTCAGATCCGCCTCAGAAATGGTGCGTGCTTAATATTGTCGTGTGTGTGTGTGTGTGTGTGTTCAATTTTCTTTGCCTCCTTACTGGAACATTACATTTTAAACTGTTTATGGTAGATAAAAGTTTTTTCTTCTCTCTTAGAGTATCTTCTCTTATCTTCTCTCTCTCGATGCCAGCTAGCATTTACACCCTGACTTTCTACTCTTCCTGTTATCTCAACTCAAATGACACTTATGGAAATGTCACCAGAGGCAGAGTAAATGCTCTCTGCACCTTTGCCAGTAAAAATCAGGCAGGCAGAAATGTAATGTCAGCTAATTAGCTGACACTTTTATTCTCCCTCTCTTGCTCTATTATCCTTAATATTTCTCTCACAGGATCAGGAAATCTTTCTTTGCCTATTCTCAATTTTCGTCTATTACTACCCACGGCCCTGGTAATTAGGCTTTACTGTCTGCAGACCACCACAAATTTACAGGCTTCTGAGACTCTATTAGCTTCCCACTTCCTGAAACATGTTTCTCTGTGTGCTCTCTGTGGTGCCGCACCCATATTGATGCCACTCCATTAGTCCTCGAATCACGTCAGAGGTGGGTGAAGAAAAGCCACTCAGTCATCAACCTGGAAATGAATTTGGGGCGTGTGGATTAAGAAATCTTCACGTCTGACATTTTATTAGATGTTCGGTGTTTTTTTTTTTGTCTACTGTGATCTTTCTTGTCTCTGACGTGTTGGTCTTGCCGTTCACTCCTTTTCTTCTCATCCTTTTGGTATATTTGCTATATTTTATCACACTTTATTAAGTTTGATATTCTCAACTCTATATTTTTTACCCTCTTTACCCTAGTATTTCATTTCTCCAATAGCAAAGCAGGTAATAATAATAATGCATGCTTTGCTTTTAAATGTCAAATTCAACATAATTTTCATATTTTGAACTTTTTCTAGCTCTTTGTCTTTCATAAACCTACAATAACAAGGTGGAAATATTCTTCATTGTGGAATTTGTCATCCAGTGTCACAATTCAAATATTCTACATGCATATTACCCTAATAAAAATGTTTTTGTCTTTAAATCAAATGGTTCAGCTAATCCAGCACAGCCAGACATGATTTTCAGTTCCTTTGCTGTGATTCTCTAAATTATGTTTAAGTGCATCACATTTGCTTAAATTATTCTTGAGATGTGTTTGACACAATATACATATATATATATATATATATATATATATATATATATATATATATATATTTAAGCAATAGAACACGAGAGGGAGTGTGTTATCGCGAATAACATCACGGCTGTGATTCGGTCGCAGGCACGAGCCGAAGGCTTTGTAAACAGTTTTTACAAAATAAAGAAAGAAAATATATAAAAGAAGCCCTGAATTTCATATTAAATATGCTTTAATATTGACAATACCTTTCGCCAAAAAGTAGTTCCACAACGAACACTAGTTTAACACTACAAAGCAGACATCCCAAGTTGCAAAAACTCATTTTAGGGAGGTAAGAACAACAAGAAGAAGAAGGCAAGAACCTCCGAAGGGAAAAAAAGAAATAAAAAACCTCTCACACACACCAAAGGATATGGGTGATAACAGAACTCTTAGGAGCTGCTAACTGGGCTATTAAGCTAACTGTTCGCGTTACAAACACATTAATGTTCCCTACATAGTGCACTAGATTGTGTATGCGGATTTATGTTCCCTACATAGTGCACTAGATTGTGTATGCGGATTTATGTTCCCTACATAGTGCACTAGATTGTGTATCAGATCGCGGATTTAGGTTCCCTACATAGTGCACTAGATTGTGTATCAGATCGCGGATTTATGTTCCCTACATAGTGCACTAGATTGTGTATCAGATCGCGGATTTAGGTTCCCTACATAGTGCACTAGATTGTGTATCAGATCGCGGATTTATGTTCCCTACATAGTGCACTAGATTGTGTATCAGATCGCGGATTTATGTTCCCTACATAGTGCACTAGATTGTGTATCAGATCACGGATTTATATTCCCTACATAGTGCACTAGATTGTGTATCAGATCGCGGATTTATATTCCCTACACAGTGCGCTAGATTGTATATCAGATAACGGATTTAAAACGCGATCGGGGAAAAAAGGCTGTGTCACCTGCGTGCGCATTTGTGTGCATGAAGCTTGTCGTTACTGGCAACACGTCAGCAGAGTAATACAGTTGTGGTGTGAAAAGGCCGTGCTGTTATCACGAATATCAGCACGGTTAGAACGCTTCTCAACCAATCAGATTGTAAGGTCGGAACTAACTGTTGTATAGATAGATTAGATAGATATAGTGGGGGAAATAAGTATTTGATCCCCTGCTGATTTTGTAAGTTTACCCCCTTACAAAGACTTGAACAGTCTATAATTTTTATGGAAGGTTTATTTTAACAGAGAGAGACAGAATATCAACAAAAAATTCAGAAAAAAAAAATTAAATAAAAGTTATAAATGAATTTGTATTTAATTAAGGGAAATAAGTATTTGATCTCCTACCAACCAGCAAGAATTCTGACCCCCACAGACCGGTTATGTGCACAAAAGGCACACAAATTAGTCCTGTCCCTGTATAAAAGACTCCTGTCACAGAATCAGTTTCTTCCATTCAAATCTCTCGACCACCATGGGCAAGACCAAAGAGCTATCAAAGGACGTCAGGGACAAGATTGTAGACCTGCACAAGGCTGGAATGGGCTACAAGACCATCAGCAAGAAGCTTGGTGAGAAAGAGACCACTGTTAGCGCGATCATTCGAAAATGGAAGAAATACAAGATCACAGTCAATCACCCTCGCTCTGGAGCTCCATGCAAGATCTCACCTGGTGGGGTAAGAATGATTCTGAGAAAGGTGAGGTCAGTCCAGAATTACACGGGAGGAGCTTGTCAATGATCTCAAGGGAGCTGGGAGCACAGTCACCAAGAAAACCATTAGTAACACACTTCGCCGTAATGGATTGAGATCCTGCAGTGCCCGCAAAGTCCCTTTGCTCAAGAAGGCTCATGTACAGGCCCGTCTGAAGTTTGCCAATGAACACCTGAATGATTCAGAGAAAGCTTGGGAGAATGTGATATGGTCAGATGAGACCAAAATTGAGCTCTTTGGCATCAACTCCACTCGCCGTGTTTGGAGGCAAAGAAATGCCCTTTGGGGATGGTGTTCTTGGGGTCATATCCAGCATTTCTCTGCTCCCAGCTCCCTTGAGATCATTGACAAGCTCCTCCCGTGTAATTCTGGACTGACCTCACCTTTCTCAGAATCATTCTTACCCCACCAGGTGAGATCTTGCATGGAGCTCCAGAGCGAGGGTGATTGACTGTGATCTTGTATTTCTTCCATTTTCAAATGATCGCACCAACAGTGGTCTCTTTCTCACCAAGCTTCTTGCTGATGGTCTTGTAGCCCATTCCAGCCTTGTGCAGGTCTGCAATCTTGTCCCTGACGTCCTTTGATAGCTCTTTGGTCTTGCCCATGGTGGTCGAGAGATTTGAACGGAAGAAACTGATTCTGTGACAGGAGTCTTTTATACAGGGACAGGACTAATTTGTGTGCCTCATGGGCACATAACCGGTCTGTGGGGGTCAGAATTCTTGCTGGTTGGTAGGGGATCAAATACTTATTTCCCTTAATTAAATACAAATTAATTTATAACTTTTATTTAATGTTTTTTTTCTGGATTTTTTTGTTGATATTCTGTCTCTCTCTGTTAAAATAAACCTTCCATAAAAATTATAGACTGTTCAAGTCTTTGTAAGGGGGTAAACTTACAAAATCAGCAGGGGATCAAATACTTATTTCCCCCACTGTAGATAGATAGATAGATAGATAGATAGATAGATAGATAGATAGATAGATAGATAGATAGATAGATAGATAGATAGATAGATAGATAGATAGATAGATAGATAGATAGATAGATAGATAGATAGATAGATAGATAGATAGATAGATAGATAAAGCGATGATAGATAGATAGATAGATAGATAGATAGATAGATAGATAGATAGATAGATAGATGGATAGATGGATGGATGGATGGATGGACGGACGGACGGACGGACGGACGGACGGACGGACGGATAGATAGATGGATGGATGAAGCTTACTTGAGTTGGTTGCGAGTCAGAACCACCAGTTTCACATCCACTGGAGCCAGAACCATAAAACATATAACTTGAAACATTTACATGCAGGGTTACCAGATGCCTCTTGCCTTGTTCTTACTGGACGTTAGCTCTGTACAAACAAGCAGTGGATGGAAACTTCCTAGCTGCTACAACTAAAGATTTACCGCCACAACACTTTCTTTAAAAAGTAGAAAACACTAATGGGCTGACTGATACTACCATATAAGGTTGAAGTTACATGTTTTATGTGATAGGCCTACATTTGGTACAGAGTGCTCTGTCATTTCTGCAGTGCACAGTTATGATTGGCTGTGTTGGAGGGGAAGAGTGGCTGAAGCCCTGTGATGGATTGCCGCCCTGTTTAGGGCATTTCTGCCTTGCGCCCAGTGTCTTTCAGTGGAAATGACCTGCTGTAACCCTGACCAGGATAAAGTGTTTAATGAAAATGAAATGAACACTATGATGCAAACATTCATTTTTTTATTGAATACATTTACTATGAAATACATTTACATAAAAATGGAAACATTTTATATCTCTAGAAAGACTGAGTGAGTGAAGGTGAGCGAACATTAGTGTCCATCATACCAGTCACGGCTTTCATGTAGGGATTGACATAGATGATCCTGATCTGTTCTGTTTAGTCTATCACTCATTGGGATGAATTTCTGCAATCTGACCTGCACACAGTATCACTAATCACACTGTTCCACGTACCCTCCTTGACATGAACTCAACCCCCCACCGCACTGCCCCCCATTGGCTGCACTCGCCAGGTCGTTATTATTATATTACAATATTGTAGCGGCGATATGTGAGTGACATTCAGCTCAGCCAATCAGAATGCAGCACCCGGTTTATACATGTGCGTTCAGACGTTCTGCAGTTAGTTTTGTACAGTCAACACATATTTTTTTAAATTATTTTAAAAAATGTTTTTTTACATGTTCAGTCTTTCTGTAACCTAAATACAATATAGGGCAATAAATCCTGATGTCTGAGTTGTAGTACAATTGTAAACTAATTTACCACCTGCTCTGACATCAAAGCGCACTATAAAAGAGTTTTATGGCCTCATAAACCAAATGTCGACTTCTTTATCCTTATATGGTTCTTTATCCTTAGGCTTTATAGATGTAAACAAACATACATAAATATTAAAGTTTTACTACAGCTGTCTGCATTACAACACAAGTGCAATTATAACTACAAACTGTGGTGACGATATTAGATATATTATTTGTTTCTTGTATTTTCATCAACCACTTTGTCCTGATCAGGGTTGCTGTGGTCAGGTTCTACCAGGAAACACTGGGTGCAAGACAGGAATACCAACCCACCCCAGCGACTCAGCCATCATAAAAGACCTACAAGACCGCTGTGCCAGCAGAGCGCCCTTCTTTTATTTATTGGATTTGCTTATTATTTCTGCATGTGTGGTCACAAACATAGTGTATCCAATCAGTACTGACTATTTGCCTTGAGCATCCCTAGTCTGACTGAATACATCAGCTATATTGATAAATTCCGATCAGTTTGTTTCGCTTCTCATTTCTAGGCTGCTAAGGGGGTGTAGGGGACTTTATTTAAAGAAAAGTCATTAAGTGCTGCCAAGCAGATCTTGTGAAAACACTTTTTTTATTTTTTACCTCACGTTGCAATATCCGAATGTCCACAGACATGATAAGATAAACCTCACAGAAGTGTGCCGCTTAGCTTATTTTTGGCTGGAGCTAAGGTCAGTAATAATTTAAACTACAGACTCAGCAGAATCACAAGTCTCTGGAGAGATCTTCTCTGTATTTCAGGATTTTGGCAGATATTGTTAGGTTATCTCAGCACTATGCCCTGCTGGTTTCTAAGGGCAACTGCTAAAGATGCAGGGCGAGTGTCACACTAATCCATTTCCTATTTCTGTGAGTAGTGCAGGCCAACATCTGTTAATGGTGAGCATAGATATAATTAGGAGGTGCAAGGATCACAGCTATTAGGGGTGTTTAATTATTTAATTGACAATTATTTAAGTCTGGTTCTTCATATATATATACTATATATATATATATATATATATATATATATATATATATATATATATATATATATATATATATATACATATATACATATATACATACACACACACTCACTCTCTCTCTCTCTCTCTCTGAAGCACTTACCCACACATAAGCTTTGGTAGAACCTATATATATATATATAAATACTGTGTTCACTCACTGTCCACTCTATTAGACACTCCTACCTAGTTGGTCCACCTTGTAGATGTGAAGTCAGAGACGATTGCTCATCTATTGCTGCTGTTTGAGTTGGTCATCTTCTAGACCTTCATCAGTGGTCACAGGATGCTGCCCATGAGGTGCCGTTGGCTGGATATATATTTGATTGGTGGATTATTCTCAGTCCAGCAGTGACAGTGAGGTGTTTAAAAACTCCATCAGCATTGCTGTGTCTGATCCATTCATACCAACACAACACACACTAACACACCAGCACCATGTCATTGTCACTGCAGTGCTGAGAATGATCCACCACCCAAATAATACCTGCTCTGTAGTGGTCCTGTGGGGGTCCTGACCATTGAAAAACAGCATGAAAGGGGGCTAACAAAGTATGCAGAGAAACAGATGAACAACAGTCAGTAATTGTAGAACTACAAAGTGCTTCTATATGGTAAGTGGAGCTAATAAAATGGACAGTGTGTGTAGAAACAAGGAGGTGGTTTTAATGTTATGGCTGATCGGTATATATATATATATATAGTATATATATATATATATATATATATATATATATATATATATAGTATATATATATATATATATATATATATATATATATATATATAGTACTCTCTATGCTGGCTTTGAGTCGTCCTCTCTTCTGTTCATCAGTTTTTCATTTCTTGTAAATGCAAAGCTCTGGATATTTTCAATTAGATTTCAAATGGCTTTTCCAGTAATGATCCATTCATGGAGTCTGTAAACGAGGCAGCCACCTCCAGCCAGAGTTTTATTGATGGTTATGAGTGTAGTGTTGTGCAAATAGAAGGGGATGTATTATGTTATAACTCATTCATTAGTGCACCCTTAACCTTTTCACCCCAGTAAATTCACTGGTGCTACAATTAGTGGTAGAACATTCAAGTCGGACATCATTCGATTTCATCTTCCAGTAGTGGAGTTATGTCAGTCAGTTCTCAGTCATCCATGATTACAGCTTCATTTAAGTGTTTTAAGATAAGCATGATGCTTGTTTCTATGTACTTGCACACAAGATAATTATTGCCTGCATTCTTCCTAAATTCACACATGTATACTGTTAAAAAGATCATGCTGTGATACCAGCTAGGAAGGTTAATGATTAATCAATGAGACCTTGGTTGATAAACGCTGCCAGTTAAAAATGTCATTTCCAAGTTGATTTGAATTGATAGTGGAGCTACAGACTGAACACTTGTGATCTCCAATTCCTCCATTCATCAATAACTGGTATATCCACATGGGCAAGGGATTACTTTGGCAAACCTTTGTCAGGCACTACAATACAGGGTTTCATTCACAACAGCCATTTAAAACTTTACAGTGTAAAAAAGAAGCTTCATGTTAACCATGTCCAAAAGCGGCACCGAGTTCTCTGGGCTGATACAGCCCAGAGAACTCGGTGCCGCTTTTGGACATGGTTAACATGAAGCTTCTTTTTTACACTGTAAAGTTTTAAATTATACAGTGATACAGTGATATCAGATGAATCAGTATTTCACAACGTGTTCTCCGGACCAAAGACGAAAAGGACCATTCAGACTGTTATCAGCAGCAAGTCCAAAAGCCAGGGACTGTCATGGTATTGGGTCATGTCAGTGCCATGATAGCAGCATTAATGCAGAAAAGTACATTAAGATTTTAGAGCAACGTGCTTAAAACACAATAAAAAACAGAGGACCCGATTTTCCTTTTAGTCCTTTTAATCTTTTGGTTCTTACAAATTGTAAACACTTATACATTCTGTCCTGTTCATTGTAAGTGGAGAATGTAAATACAGTATCAAAGATCGTGTGGCTAGATTTTATCAAAGAGTACATGCCAGCTCTGAGTTTTGTCTGGCAGTGCACCACTCAGTGTTTCAGTTAGCATTCCTTTCACTTTTTTTAGGATACAGTTGAGCTATGGGTGTGGAGTGGTTACAGAAGCTATGCTTGTGCATATGTGATTAATTACAGAGCCAGGTTTTAATATGGCTGTCACAAGAACTCAATAGCCAGGGTGTTTAATTAACGCTATTCGGACACAGTCCATTTATCCCCATTGCCAGCTTTTCAATACTGAGCTGCAGGAACAACAAGGGGGTCCCTGGTCATTGATCTTATGCACCACTTCTTAGGTTGTCAGGTGAAAACCATACATTTTCTCTCTTGCTCTGAATATGACTGGGGCTTGCTATTTTTTAAAGTGCTTTACAGGACACAGAAGAAACAGATACAAGTGAAATAAAAGGATAAACGACAAATTAAAAGATGTGCTTGATTAAAAAAAAATCTGTGAATTAATTAATTCAATAATTGTGCTGTAAATCAGCTTGTCTTGAACACCCCAGGATTTTATACTAGTCATGAGTTATAGTGGGTGATTCTAACCCATCCCTAGACTATCATTGTACTCTCATGGATTACATGTATACTAGACCCTGGACTCTCATGGATCACTGGTATTTAAATTATGATGGGGAACTTGACCCCATCCCCAAAATACGTTTGTGAGACCCTGTACTTTTAAGGATCACTTGTATTTAAATAATGATTGGGGATTTAACCACATTCCCAAAATAACTTTGAGACCCTGTACTCTAATGGATTACTTGTATTTGAGTTATGATGGGGGATTTAAACCATACCCAAAATATCTTTTTGATACCCTATTCTCTGACAGATCACTTGTATTTGAGTTATAATGGGGATTTAACCCTATTCCCAAAATACCTTTGTGAGGCCCTGTACTCTTATGGATCATCTGTGTTTTAGTTATGGTGGGGGATTAAACCCCATCCCCAAAATACGTTTGTGAGACCCTGTACTCTTACAGATCACTTGTATTTTAGCTACGATGGGGGATTTGACCCCATCCCCAAAATACCTTTGTGTGACCCTGGACTCGCATGGATTACTTGTATTTAAATTATGATGAGTGATTTAACCCCATTCCTCAAAATACCTTTGTGAGACCCTGTACTCATATGAATCACTTATATTTAAATTATGATGGGGAATTTAACCCCATCTCCCAAAATACCTTTGTGAGACCCTTTACTCATACGGATCACCTGTATTTAAATTATGATGGGGGATTTAACCTGTGAGACCCTGTACTCTCATGGATCACCTGTATTTAAATTATTATGAGGAATTTAACCGTATTCCCAAAAGATCTTTCATATACCAACTGAAATTTAGTTTTATGATGTACAATTTAACCCCATCCCCAAAAGTATCATTATGAGACCCTATACTCTTATGGATTGCTTATATTTGAGTTATGATTGGGAGTTAAGGGGAGACTGTATTCTTACAGATAATATTTGAAAGGTCTGTCTCCCTGTCAGAGGAAATACTGACTCTGTGTTGAAAGAAAACTGCTAGGACTTAAAACTTCTTGGACTTAAAGTGTATTTGAACAAATCAAAGACACAAACAGAGGTCAGTTTAATTGCAGTATTGAAGGGCACTGGTAACATAGCAGTAATTTCTTTAATTAATCACTGGCTAGTCTGATTTTGTCCACTGTTTCAAACTGAGCAAATGGTGCCATTAATCCTGTCCTGGCATTGTTTACAGTGTTTTAGCCCTTTTTTTCTTGCCAAGTGTTTTGTTTATTCTGTCGTGTGCTTTTCTGTATTAAACGTGTGAGTTATAAATGTGCACATATATACAATTTCAGAAGATATTTTACATGGCGTACTTTAGATTCAGGTGTGCAGTTAATGTTGACCACAACTGTATTCTAGTAATGTGTTGATTTACCCTGAGTCTTGGCCATAACCTATGATTTCCATCATTTTCATAGTAATCAGATCATTCAGTGATCTCATGATCTATAGTAATCGGATCATTCAGTGATCTCATGATCTATAGTAATCGGATCATTCAATGATCTCATGATCTATAGTAATCGGATCATTCAGTGATCTCATGATCTATAGTAATCGGATCATTCAGTGATCTCATGATCTATGGGAATAGGCCATTGTCATCCTTATAGGGGCTACTTTCGAGGTGCTTAGTGCTCTAGCCCACCACCTGCTTAGATCTGAGTTTGAAGGCCAGGAGCCTACATAGACACAATTGGCTGAATCGTGTAGGGAGGGAGTGAGGGGTACGGTTGAGTAGGGGTTTCGCATTGCTGCCGCAATTACAGCCTCTGCCGGCTGGTTGGGGCGCCTGCACAAGAATGGTTGATTTCGGATGGCAGTATGTGGCTCTCCTGACAAGACGTCATGCTCTGTGCCACTTTGCTTTGGCAGGTAAAAAGAAGTGGTCAGTGTTTGAGGGGGCATAAGACAGTCTGTGGTCCTTCTTGGTGGAGGAAGGGAAGATGAAGCAGCAAAAGAAAGGTTGCAATTAGGGGAAACTGGATGCAACTAGATTGGGGGGAAAATGGGGGAATAAAATTAGTAAATAATAAAATAAAAAATAACTTGTGTCACAGTATTTTTTACCTTAAGATGCACATCTGTCTAAAAGCATCCGCACAGATGTTTCTCAACTTATTTATTTTGGGTTTTTTCATTTAATTTGTCACCTGTCTAAATGTAATATTGGTTTTAAATCTGTTTTTATCCCTGGATAAGTGATAACCATTAATAATGGCTATATTTAACACTGGATATGGCTGTTAATTGCTCACAAGCCCACACGATTGTAATTTAACTAGGTTTAACAAACAGAAACACAACCCAAAACACCTTGTAAACTTGTAACCTGCTCTCATTAAGGAATTCTAGACGTCATGTCTTGCTTGGCCTCAAAGCATCGTATTCCTCACCATTGCTAATTAAGCATCAGAGTGATGACCGGGTCCTCCAGCTTCCATTTCAGTTATTGGTTAGAAAGATGGAGATGTTACACAACAACACAGCTGGCTTCCCTCATCATGGTCTGTATTTGCATTTTTTTTAAAATAAATTCACAAATAACTTCTAGAAAATGTATCTGCAACATGATGTCCCTTATAAATAGATATTCCTGCTTCAAAGTTCAGAAACATAGATTTTTTTGGAAGAAGGAGGTTGCTTTTAGAGACTGAACTGAGCAGAAAATGAAGAAATCATTTTCAGCAGGTGTTGGGCCACAAATTGAATCAGAGAGCAGTTTTGACAGGCTGACTGTTTCTACAAATTAGCAGATGCTTAGCTTGTAATAGGATTAGCGGGCCAGCTGCAGTATGCTCAGAGTCACTGGTGTACTTGCTGCCCTGTGTTCTCTATTAATGCTGACCATATGTATGTGGCCCCCTTTTTTCTCCATGTCAGATGACATTATTTACTGAACCTGGACAACAGTCGAGCTGCTTGGAGGGGCAGAGGACAGGTTGTTTTTGTATTTTTAGCAGGGTCAATAGGTCTGTGGCACTGATGAGATTTGAACTTGAGAGCTTGGGCTATCCACGGCTATTTCCTGTAAATGGTCAGTTTGGCTGAATTGAACCAGCTCATTTTTTTCAATCATCTGTATTGCTCAATCTGCTGTAAAAAGTTCAGACAATTCCCAGAACACCTTTTAACTTTAAAATCCATTAGGTCTTTGCTACTCCTGTACCTCAGAGGTTAGACTCACATGATTTATTTTAAATTTAGGATGAATTAACCTAAGCACTGTTACAATAAACTCCCACTGCACCACATTTCACTGATGAGTGGGTACATCTCCATAATTGGGGTTTTAAGTTGATTTTTTGCAAAACAAAGAATCTGATTTATTCGACTCAGAGCAAGTTACCTTATGTCAGACAACTAATGATGTTGAAGGTGGATGAAAGCAGCATGCTTTATTTTAACAATCATATTGTTCGATTCAAGGTGTCAGTCTACATACAGTCAATATTAAATTTGGGTATTTCAGCCACATCCTTTGTTGACAGACGTGGAAAATTAATTACGTGAAATAAATAACATGCTGTAAGGCAACAGTTTAGAGAAGACCTTTTCTGTGGTCTTCAGCATGAGTGTGCCCCTGTTCACAAAGCAAGGTGAGTGAAGACATGGTTTGATGAGTTTGTTGTCAAGGAACTCCAGTGGCCTGTACAAAACCCCCTTCAGACAGCCAGGCCTGTACTTACCAATGCTCTGAAACATATATCTGTAGGCACACTTCATAGTGATGTGAAAAGCCCTTCCAGAATGGTGCAACTCTATATTAATGAACATGGTTTTAAAATGGGTAATTGAACAGACTTATACAAAAATAAACATACAAAAATTAAAATACAAAAATTAAAATATAAAAATAAACATACAAAAATAAAAAACAAATATTAAAATATAAAAAAAATAAAAAAATTAAAGTATAAAAATAAACATACAAAAATATTAAAATAAACATTAAAAAATATCATAAAAATACAAAAACAAACACAAAAAATACAAAAATTAAAGTATAAAAATAAACATACAAAAATATTAAAATAAACATACAAAAATATCAAAATATGAATACAAAAACAGACATACAAAATAAAAATGCAAAAATAAAAATATGCTAATATAAAAATAAACATACAAAAATTGAAATACCATCAAACATACAAAAATGAAAATATAAAAATAAAATACAAAAACATACATTCAGAAATAAATATATGAAAATACAAACATAAAAATAAACATACAAATATAAAAATAATACAAAAATAAGATGTCTAGACATCAGTTATTGCCTTCTTCCCCTAAAAGTTCATTTTTACTACAGCTCTGAATCTCATTGTGAGTTGGTGCAGTCTAGCTTCACTTTAAACTGTATATAAACTATTAAGCTAAGTGTAAATAATGTTAGATAGATTGTGCAATTGGCTTAAGGTTCTTAACTCAAGCCGCTGGTAGTCCTGACCATTTTCATCATTCTTGTGTTAATGGATGTTTGATAACTGCCCTAAATACTAAATGTCACTACTGTTATAAGGAGTGAAATGGCTGATAAAGTGTGCAATAAAGCATCAACGATGAAAGGATACATGTGTGTAAAAAAAAAAAAAAAAAAAAAAAGAAGCACTTGTCATTGTATAGTGGACCATTCACTAGAAACACTAATATTTATCCTATAAGCTAAGCTGGAAAGTATGTACTCAGTGGATATTTACATCCAAGGTTTTGCCAGACATCCTTGATGATAAGTTTTCTATAATTATGTTTTCATTCAGTGTAAAGGTTATAGGGGTGGCCTGGTTACACTGTACATTCTGCACAAAAAATGCACATAAACAAAATACAAACACATTAAAAGATTTATTTATATTTATCTTTATGAACATCTAAGTTATAAAATTTCTTTTCATCATTAATTATATTACATTTCCAATGGCATTGAATGAAGCAATTCTCAGAGAGACTGTCTTTTAGCAAGTTTAAAAAGCTGAAAAGAAACATCATCCATCATTCAACAGGAATGTCTGTATATGTGTTTTCTGAGACATCTAAAAATGCTGTAATTACTCAAGTCATTCATACTGGCATGCTAGCACAGCAGTGTGGAGTGGTGGAACTTATAAGTTCAAATCACAGCAGAGCCATTGAACTGGCCGGAGATCCACGCAAATACAATCGGCTGTGTTTAAAAAGGGGGTATGTCGGATTCGATGTCTGGCCACCTGCGTGAGTGGTTGAGTGGCGGGTTCCCCCATTTCCCCATTGAGAACCCAACACTGGCAGGTGATAAGAAGCGGCCACAGATTGGACATGTCGGAAGGGGCGTGTGGTGGCTCTACTTGATCACTTTAATGGTTGTGCAAGTCGCAGCAGATTTACAATGGGGAACTGGAAATTACTAGATTGGGAGGGGTGGGTCCAAAATAATAAGTAAATAAAATTTTAAAAAATATGTAAATAAACAAATGCTTGCATATTTCTTGTACTTATGGTCAAGCTTTCATACTAAGTAGTGATTCACTCATAAATTATTGCACTTCTTGTAAATCGCTGCATCAGTCTGCCAGGCGTTCTAGTGTGTGTGTGTGTGTCACTGAGTCATTGAGTCACTGCACTGATACACCACTAACACACACAGACACTGTAATAACACACGCCGACACGCCGACACACCACTAACACACACTAACACAATAAAGACTCAGGAACAGGAGAAATCTGTAAACCCAATTAGAATAAACCAAATTACACAAAAACTCCGAACTAAATATCTGAATTATTGGGAAACTGAAACTAAAACTCAAAGTAAAATGCAGTGTTACAGACTGAGCGCACACGACCTGGCCGTGGAGACGGGGCGACACACCCGGTCCTGGCTGCCCCGGGAGGAGAGGTTGTGTCAGCACTGCACTCTCAGTACAGTAGAGACGGAGCTGCACTTCCTCACCCAGTGTACCAAGTACCACCACGTCCGCTCCCAATTCTTCCCTTAAATTTAACATCATCATCCCCAACTTTACCTCCCTCCCAGACCCCGACAAACTGCCCCACCTACTGGGGGAGCACAGAAAGAGCTGCACACTAGCAGCACTCTATATACACACACCTGCCACCAGGTGAGGGACAGTGGGTGACCATGTCTCATACACACACACACACACACACACACGCACACACAAACTGATCGTTTTTACTACCTCATTAATGTAAATATTATAATTTTTATTGTTCTTATTTTGCACTTTTTTTATTAATATTTTATTCTATTTTATAATATTTTTGCACATGTAACTGTTTTGTATATATTTGTTCTTTTTTATTGTTATTTTTATTATTTCTCTGTAACTTGCTTTGGCAATATGAATGTCCTTATTTGTCATGCCAATAAAGCTTCGTTTGAGTTGTGTGTGCGTGTGTGCGTGTGTGCGTGTGTGTGTGCATACACACTTCAAGAGAAAAACCTGTTTATTAAATGTTTGTTTTGTAATGCAAGCATTATTTTCTTTAATGCAGTATATGTAATATATTGTTTCTAGTTTGCTTTATAACAGCATTAAAGCTCAGCTTAAAATATATGCCACAAAACTGAGTCAAATTTGATATTTCAGGGTATAACAGCGGTGGTTTTGCTCTTAATAAGAACTTGCATTTTAAAATAAACTCTTCTGCTCCGCTACAAGGTCTCAGGAGCTGGACCAGCAGTCTATTTAAAGCTAGAACACACTCTCTAAGGCATTCTTGTCAGTCTGAATGACCCTCAAATTGCTTAAAATAAAGTAGGTGGCATACAAAAATAATGCTAATGGGATATTTTGTGATGATTCAATAAAAGCAAATGTGTTAAATTATTGATATACAGTTGAATGCATAAGTTTGGACAAACAACACAACTTATACAGCAAGCTGTTCAAATAAATACTGCAAATAAAAATGGCACAGGGCTTCAGCTTCATATGCTGTGGTGGGCTAGCAGGATAGACTAATACTGCACCAGCATCATAAGATATTAGGTTTTAGTTTAGTTGTTAAAATTCAAAGGCAGGTCCAGAATTATCATTATGAAATGTGTACCTGCTTTATAGAAACCACTTTTTGATCACTGTGACTGCCTGAGGCTGTTCATCTAGTCTAGGTCATTCACCAAAAAGCTTTGAAGCGTGTTAGTTATACTAGTTGATAGATCTCCACCTGATTATAGTGTAGATGGATGGGGGATTTGGGAGGATTTCTACATTCTACTGTGATCACCATGATTTATAACCATACCCTGCACTAAGCAAATAACCCCAGCTGTAGAACAAGTTGATTTGTTACATTGTTTGAGTAACCTTCTCTGGTTTGAATCCCACATCAGTTCACTACCAGCTTTACTGTTTTAAGTCTCTCCCGAAGACTTCCTCTCCTGTAAAGCGACCTTGATATTGTGAAAGGCACTATATAAATAAAACTTATTGGTATTAGTGTTATTATAGTACTGCATAGTTTGACAGTTATTTCTCTGTAGGACTTAGTGACTAATATATTTATGGTACCAGACTAAAGCATAGTTGGGTTCTAGGTACAAGTAAAAAGAGCCATTTCAATAAGGTTTGCTTATTAATGTACTGATCCCAGAAAGGCATCATGACCTCTAGTGATGTAATATAGTGTTTTATGCCAGATGTAACAGTCTAAACCTTGCAACTCTCTCATAGATGCCATTTTTGCCTGTTGTAGAATTGTGTACATTGACCTGAACTGACCTGAACTTTCTAGACTCGGTAGATTTTAATGACTTTGTTTGGCACCCGTATTTAAATCTCTTTTACTGTGGCATCATGTGCTGCTTTTTGAGAACTTCTAATCTGCTTCACATTGCCAGACAGGTTCTGTTTAAGTGATGTTTAGATTAAACAGGTCTGGCAACAGTGCCCAGGTGGCGCAGCGGGATATTTCGCTAGCACACCAGCGCCGAGATTCTGAACTCCTCAGTTCGAAACTCGGCATTGCCACCGGTCGGCTGGGCACCATTTAGCAGGCATAATTGGCAGTGCCTTCAGCAGATACCAATTGACACTAATTGGTGTCTGCTAGGGCGGGATGTCCGGACTATGTGGGTGGGGTCCTCGAACGCTGTGCAAGGTCCCTGATTGGCAGATAGAGGTGCCTGTGCAGAAGCATGGGTGAATAAGAAAGACATCGAAAGCAATCAGGGATCCCCAGCAGCGGAAGACAAATTGACTACGCTGAATTGGGAGAATAATGGGAGAAAATGCATAAATAAATAGAAAAAAACAGGTTTGGTATAATGGGTGTGACTGGTAAAATGAAACACAATTTAATTTGATTAACTGGTTAAGGGGAGAATTGCATTTTCACAGAACCAGATAGGACTGAGGAGCATTTGTCTTCAAGAAATAACATCATCATTTAAAAAAAAAATGGACAAAAATAGAAGAAATTTGGAAGGGAAAAATGCTTTTTGTAAAGCAATTATATAATATAATAATAATAATATAAGTAGATGTTTGTAAAAGCAGTTTTCAAGGTGTAATTATATTTGTTTTCTCTTTTGGCATTGTTTAGTATTCTTAATTAGCTAGTAGCTTGTTAACACAGTCTCAGTTACAGGGCTCCCTGTCTCTCTCCCACATGCTGATTTAAAGCTTGTTAATATTGCATGGCTTGTGAAAGATTCACAGGCTGGCTGTCACCAAGCTATCTTGATCTCCACTCATTCACTCGTTTCGATCTCTTACTCTGCCCTTTATTTGCTCCGTTGATATTAGCATCCACGTTAGTATCCTCTTACTTTCCATTCTGTTTTTGGATTTACTGCATGATGCTTTGACAGAAATGGTGTAAATATATTCTCAGGACTACCTGCTACCATCTTATTACAGCTGTGTATTTCCCTGGGGCTTCTGAGCACTGTGGTTGCTCAGACTTGCTTTACTAAAAGGAATTGAGACGGGTACAGCGTTTAATCACACCCATCATCTTCACTAGGGATTTAATGAAAACCTGCCAGCTCAGTTTATGTTGTTCTTTCTGTTAGAGACAAAATGTTGTTTTGTTGTGAAATGAATGAGTCTAGCTGTCAGGATGAACTGAACAAATTCTTATTTTTGAAGTGCAGTGTACTAAAGTTCATTATCATCTTTGCAATCCCTTTTTGTCTTGAACAGATGACTAATTTATTAAACAGAAGCTTATTTAGCTTCTGCAGATTTATCAAGCTCTTGTGTTCCGACTGATTCATATTCAGTTCGTTACTGACTTACTGGGTACAAATGCGTTTCTGTAATTAGCAGAGCTTTCCTATTTCCACTATATGGCCTGACTAAAAGCTTTTTACAAGGTTTTGAAGTGTGTTTCTGGATATCTGTGACTGTTCAAAAGAGCATTTGTGGGATTTAATTTCTTCTGTTCTCCAGATGTATCTAATGACATCCTGTTTATTCATCTGGGGCGCTCGAGTGGCACAGCTCTGAAATACGCTAGCCCTGGCCTAGCCTGAGATATATGGGGGTACAGGGTTTGCATTGTGAATGGTTATGTATGGGACAGGAAGTCTCCCTACTGGAAAAAGTAGGCTAACTAATAAAAACTAGTAAAAATAGGGGAAAAAGGGGGGAATACGGCTGCTCAGGTGGGGCAGCGGTTAATACACACGCTGAAACCAGAGCTGGGATCTTGAATACATCGTACTGAATCTCAGCTCTGCCTGCTAGCTAGGCTGAGCGGCCACTTGAACAACAATTGGCCTGTTGTTCAGATATGGGTGGGATTAAGCCGGATACGGTCTCTCTCTCATAACTAATGCAATTACGACCTCTGCTGGCTGAATGATGGCACCTGCACAGAGATGAGAAAAAGAGTGCTCTCAGGGTGTGTCTCTCCGTACACAGTGCTGAGCTGCACTGCACTCGTCAAAGTGTAGGTGATAAGATGCATACGGCATGTTGCCCACGTGTCAGTTATAAGTTATAGTATTCTTAGTTTTATTATAAAAAATTACGTTTGCTGTGTTTGGCACCTAGATTTCTGTAATGCTGGTAATTAACTAAAAATGCTGTATGTTTAAAATATAGTGTAGTGTAGTGATTTTACATTAAGTACCCCTTGTCTACATTATATAAAAACTTTACAGGAGAAAATAGTCCTAGTTTCACTTTTTTCTATTTTTAAATATTTGCAGGTACCTACAATTTATACTGATTTATGCAAGCAAAAAATTAGGGCTGTCGAAGTTAACGCGATAATAACGCATTAACACGATTTTAAAAAATAGTGCCGTTAACGCAAATTCTATTTGGCCCTGCGAGTCATCCGTAGTTCATGTTGAGACTTGACCGTGCACAGCATCTCTCGTTAAGACAGCGTTTCTCAAATGTAACTGAGCGTCGTAGTGATGCACTTGCTTAATAAAGAAATAAATACACGGTATATTCACAAGTTGTCAGGAGCAGAACACTTTTATTACTTTTTCTGTTACGGTACCGAATAGCGGACAGCTAGAGTCGTTAGCCAAGCATGCTATTCCATGAACTATGGAAGCCCCAAAGGGTCAAAACACACTCACTTCGTGTAGAAACGTCCATCAAACCATTGTCACGATACAACCACAGAAAAGTCTGTTACAATAACTACGCCTTATCCCACCTAAAGCACCGCTGATCTACAATGTTTGCTGATGGAGAAATTCTAACCTACAATCTGACATTTATACGAAGTCAAGGGTCTCTGCTGGATAGTATTACTGCCTAGTATGTGAGTGAATAAAACTCCCTTACAGTTTTCTCTTGTCCCAGCAGTTTTTAACATAAGTACATTTAGCATAAAATGTGTTCACCATTTTAATTGTAACATTTCACTTAAAAATCCTTGTTTTCTATAACATTTACACAGATTTTTTTAAATGCGATTAATCGCGATTAACTATATGAAATTCTGAGATGAATCGCGATTAAAAATTTTAATCGTTTGACAGCCCTACAAAAATTTAAAAAGTAACAAATGTTATTGCTGTCTGCTTTATCATAACTGTCATGATAGACGCTCTGGTTGCACACAGGTAAACTGCACTAGCCCACTACTGCCGGGATTCAGGGTTTGAACGCCCAGCCGTGATATCGGCCGGTCAGGCTTCTACATAGACACGATTGGCTACGTCTGAGATGGCCGAGGCCCCACGATGGATGTGTCATAGCGGGATGTGGTACTCTGACCCACATGAAAACATGAAATTACACGTCAAGCACAATAACAGTACAGTCAGTCCTTGAAGCAAAGCAAATTCGATCTGATAGCCATTCAGCATTTTAGACTATTTGTTATGCATTTTCACTTTATTGTGGATTCTATGTATTAGTGTTCATCCCTACACAATATAATCTACCTAATCTTCAATCTAAACTATTTACACCCCTTCATATACAGTTCCATTAAATGTAATACAAGTGTAACTGATGTGTTGAAACAAACATGACAGCCACTTAACCACTTATTTCCTGCCATTATACGAATTAAAACCTTTCTGACATATTCTGTTTCCATCAAACTGACATGAGATGCGGTTTCACATGGTCACATAGCAGCTAAGTGAGATATTCTGGATCATCATAATCAGTGTCCCATTACCATGTTTCCATTGTCCTGGATCACATTTGGAATGATATCATTAGTTCCGTATTACATCTCAGTCTGTTCCACTCACTGACAGTAGACAGAGGGAGGACGCGACTGAGGGAGTGAGAGAATTGCAGTGCACTTTTGGTGTTTAATTTGTACTGTTGAAAATTTTGAACTTTGTCTCTTAAAGACAAGGGCTGATATCCAGTCAGAAGAAGAAAAGAGTCTTAAAAGTGATTTTGCTGTTTTGTTTTTCACTTTAATTCTTATTTGTCAAATTTACTCCGTTATCCATCCAGCAAATAATGTTATGATGGAGTTTAAGTCTGATGTACTATGACTTATTGTTCTTTTTTAATAATTTATTGTATTG
Organism: Trichomycterus rosablanca; assembly: GCF_030014385.1. Taxonomy (NCBI): domain Eukaryota; kingdom Metazoa; phylum Chordata; class Actinopteri; order Siluriformes; family Trichomycteridae; genus Trichomycterus; species Trichomycterus rosablanca. The sequence continues at coordinate 35,864,400 of NC_085990.1, forward strand.
CCATTGCCATTTGGTTCAAGTTGTATTAGGCTTTAGGTCTAAACTTGAGCTTTGTATCACTTTTATAGGAAAGTTTTAGGAAAAGTTAGGGTTGAAAGTTAACAAGTATATGTTATCATGGTTTCACCCAATGTTTTGTCATGTCCAATTCCTTGATGTGCTTTTGATCTTTACTATATAGGAAAATTACAGTAGCATGACTGTTTAATATGTTGGTGTGCTTTTGAAATGAAATGACTTCATAAATTCTTCTATTCATATTTCTACACACTGAGAATTACTTTGATAAATTATTTATAGTGTTAAAAGAAAGTACTTTGTCTTTTTAAGTTAAAATTTGTGAATGTCTGTGTTTAAAACACAGCCACACATTAGATACATTTGCTATGAAACGATTCAAGCTCCATTACAATTTTATTTGTATTTACTTTATTAAATATTTAAAAATGCTTACAGCAGTTTGCATTAAACCAATCAATCAGGAACAATTTAACAACCAAGCATCTGTTTATTCCAAAACACATAGAACAACCGACCTGCTTTGTACCAGACAGAAGCAGATTTCTACAGAGCCTTAGAGCAGGGGTGTCAAACTCATTTTCACCGAGGGCCACATCAGCATTATTGTGGACCTCAAAGGGCCGATTGTAACGTATCCTGCTGTGATTGCAGTCTGTTGTTTTTCTTGGAGGCTAAATTCTGCATTTATATTGTTCTTCTTTACCACAGACACGGCCTCATAACACAAGAGACGCACCGTTTTTTCTTCCTGAAGCACAAACTTGTTTTCATTTTCATTAAATTTCCTCCTTCTGCTTAATTTTCTTACTTATCTTCTTGTACATTTTGGGATAATGTGTAAATATTTCTTAACATCATCTACTGGTGGGATGTGTCACTTTGCAGGTCACAAAATCAGCATGCATTTTGAAAGATGCAGTTAATGCAGGATTTTACAGTGTATTTTAAGACAATTGTTCTGCCCTCACTAATAGTTTATCCCCCTTGCTCAGCTAGACAGACAGACACACAGACAGCTCTCTTCAGAATACAGTCGGTTTTATTTGCTTCCCAGCTGTGTGATACACTGTGTGCACCAGAATGAAGTAAAAATACAAACAATAAAAACAATAAAGAACTTAATACAGTAAAAGCACACAGCTGTAGTCAAGTGTTACATCTGGTACAATATGAGATTTAACCAAACGTGAAATAGCGCTAAGGAGTTAGCATTTTGTGTAAAGATACTAATTGCTATAGTAACGGTAACAATTGTATTTAATTACGGTAAATTTGTAACTAAAACGCTGTGATATACTCACTAAACATTTACAAACAACTGAGAATATAAACGCCACTACTTACAGACGATGCTTTGGTAATATATTACAAGATAATTATTTATATTTATTATTATTGTTTACATTACTACCCGCGTTCTTTTGCCGTAAAAGTCACATGGCTTCTCAGCGAAGGTCAAAGTTAGTTGCCATGACTACGATGCCAACGGTTGCCGCTTAAAGGCGCAGGTGTCCCATTAAATTATAAGCGCGTCTCTGTAACAACTCGAACCATCACAACAATCATCGTTTAAGCTCTCGCGGGCCACATAAAATGACGTGGCGGGCCGGATCTGGCCCGCGGGCCGTGAGTTTGACACCCCTGCCTTAGATGCACAGAGAAACATGTCAGGTCTGTATTTCCTTGGCCTTCCCTCCCTCAGGCACGGCCAGTTGTGTATGTAAATATTAGACCAGTGCCCAGGAAATCCAACCACAATGACATTGCCTAAATTATTCATTAATTTGCATGAAATCAGGATATTCCGTGTGTCTTCGCGAGCACTGTCCAAGGTGCTGAATGGCTGTCTGATTGACTGACTGACTGGGACAGATGGCTGTTTGTTTTTTTCATTTGTTTCATTTGTTTGTTCTCTGTCTCATTTAGGAAAGTGACAACAGCATGACTGTTTAGTATGTTGGTGTGCTTTTGAATTGAAATGACTTCATAAATTACACTGCAACAATCACACCTTGCCAGCATCACACTTTTGTACAGCTGTTTCTTCTCCCCTCTATTCATATTTCTACACACTGTGAGAATTACTTTCATGCATTATTTAAAGTGTGAAAATAAAGGGTGTTTCTTAAAGTTGTTAAGTCCTGTGTATTTCTGTGTGTTTAAAACACAGCCACACATTAGGTACAGCTGCAATCAAAATGATTCAACAATCACTAAAAATTAGGTGTATAAGCATTATTTACAACAGACAAACTTGCAATAAACCAGTCAATCAAGAACAATTTAAAAAGCTCAACACAGCTAATGAAACAAGTGGCTTTTCCAAATTTAACACAAAATGCCCTTTTTAATGACTACTGCAGTCTAAATTTAACCCCTTCTTTTATTGTTATGACCAGCTGCAAACATGATGAACAGCCAGACACTAGATTCTGGCAGCACTTCTGAGAAATCTTAGTCTATTCTTCAAGGCAAATGTCCTCCAGCTCACTGATATTCTACCGCCCTCTTTAAATCCCACCAATGATTTTATGTGGGGTTCAAGTCAGGTGACTGTGACGGCCACTCCAGAATCTTCTGAGACTTCTTCGAAAAACCAAGCCTTTGAGGTGTGCTTGGAATCATTGTCCTGTTGGAGGGACCAATAAAACCCAAGTTTTAGTTTTCTCACAGAAGGCATGACATTTTCTTCTAGGATTTCCTGATATGTGATTGAATCATTCTTGCCTTCCACATGTTGCAGGTTTTTAACGCCAGAGGAAGCAAAGCAGCCCAAGAGCATCACTGAGCCACTGCCATGCTTCTCTTTAGGCAGAGTGTCTTTTCAGCATATGAAGCCCTTGATTAGTTGCATCAGGTGTTTTTGAGACATTTGCAAATGTGTGGTAGAAGTGGTTTACATACAGTAGTTATCTAGAAAAGTAGAGACCACTTGTTATATTAGTTATGTTTAGCTTTTTAAATTGTTCATGATTGAATGGTTTATTGCAAACAGCTGAACGTTTGTAAAATTTGCTAATAAATCAAATTTGTATATGGATCATCAGGTGGTTTCATCAGCTGGCTTCATCCAGTGGCTTACTGACATGCTTCATCACTCCAGGCCCTGTTTGCCTGCAGCCGGTTGCAGAATTGCTGGCAATCACAGTCAAAAAAGAAAAGTTGTATTCAGTGTGTGTCTGTGTGTGTGTGTGCATTGCTTGATGGTGTAACAAACCTGCTGCCATTAAGTCTGTGTTCATATGTGTATCTTCCAAATGAGCTGGGATATGCGGGAAAAAAAACCAACAAAAAAAAACATTTGTTGTACTGTACACCTGTATATATACAATCAATCAAGGTATTATTAAAAATATTTCCTCATTTTGTGTTTTTATAGTCACGGTAACGAGCAGTAAAAATTAACCTCAGATGGCTCAGTGACCAAATGCACTAGCCCATCGCTTCTGAGATCTCAAGCTATTGAGTTGGACCGGCTGGATGCTCACACAGAAATGATTGGCAGTGTTTTAAGTGGGAAGGAATGGTTGAATGGGTTCCTCAATGCTTCCGCAAATGTGACATCTGTTTGCTGGCTGAGGAAAGCAGAGGCCACCACTGCAGCAGACTTTATTTCCACCATCTAGTGGTTTCTAGTTAACTGTGGTGGATGGCAATCCTCTCACCATCCTGTTTTGGACGCAGAATGGCCCCCTCCGACATGCACACAGTCTCCCACAGCTCAGCCGGTGCCTCAGCCTTTAACGGAGATAGCATATGAGCGACTGAGAGGAGAAAACCCTGTCCAACCTTCCCACCCTTAAACTCTGCCATTTGTTTGTTTGACGCTTGGCCGATCAGTGCATTACACCTCCACCCCACCTGAGCACCATATCTGCTGCATATAACACAGGTGTGATGAGTAATACAGCATAACTTTTAACATATTCCTCACTGTCACATGCACAATTGTTATGATCAGTGTATGAAACACTATGGTGTGGATAACATTGAGTTCTCTCATTTTTACCTGGCATGTCTGATCACATCCAGTGAGTCATCCAGACACCCAGACCCACAGTGGCTTCTTCCTGCACACTAGAAGGACACTCAGCATCCCCTCATGTAGGTCTTCATCAGCAATCTTTACATCAAAATGCCTCTCTAATGATTAAACAATGACTGGCCTTTTGGGGGTTTGGATAAGCTTCTTTAATGGCTTCCTCCTGCTACATGTCCCCAGTTTATTAATGTCCTTTTGAGTTTGATTTACAGAGACGTTTAGAAGCTTCTGTCCTGAGTCAAGTAGATGTTGTTTTGCAAACTGAAATACCTTCTGACAGCCGAGAGACTGTACACACTGGGTTTCCTCTTAGACATAAACATTCACAAAGTTTATTATGTCAGTTTGCTAGCCACACCTACCTGTACTTAATTAGTCAGTTTATTAGGTAAAGTTACCAGTATGCATAATATCATGTGACCCAGTGTCTTCTTCTGACTGAATATGTTTAACAGACTGTTTTAATTCAGCAGTAATAAATGTATGTTTTTGCAGCTGATACACCAATACCTACACTATTACACTACCAAGTCATATTTATGTCGGTGTCTCTGCTGTGCTGAGAAGGGTTCACCACCACCACCACTTATCTATGTATTGGGCTTATGAAACCTCGTTTCCATTAATGGATGAATAGCCTATGTTTTGTGTAGCAGTTTGGCTGTATTATTCACTTTTAAATATCATTAGTTGTTTGTTAAATACTGTATCAGATTTGTGTGTAATATGTGTAGTGAAAGCTCTACAGAGATCACTCCAATGGGAACACACTACACATGGGAGTAAATCAAGTCTTTTCCCAAAGGAAAGAATAAATTCCAGTTTGGTTTTCTTATGCAACATGTACAGGTGATGCAATAACCTGCAAAATCAGGCTACATGGTTATGTTCTCTCTAAGAAAGTTCTCAAATAAATGCTGAAGGTGATTAAAAATTCCTATACAAATCTTTCTAAATAATTGTAAAAAATCCTCATAATACAAATTTGTATATAAAACATTTCATGTATTTTAACAATGCCTGTCCAAAGAAATTTATTTACATTTAAATGAGCAAGTACTAAGAGCCTTTATTGATTAATTTCTGTAGGGCTGCCGTGATTGGTCGACCTAGTCGCAAAAAATGCGTCAACGTCAATATTTTAAGTCGATGCATCATTTTTAAAACTATGTTTATAAATGATCCTTTTTAATTTCTACAACGTTTCCATTCATATAACTGTTCATATGATTTCCCTCAGCACTACTTGCTGCGCGCATGACCTAAGTCGTAATTGGTCCAGTCACTGGTTGCCAGCATTAAGCGCGGTCTTAAAAAATTGCCTTCAGAAGCCGATAAAGAGCTTTTAAAGAAAAGCTAAAAGTATTCCAAGACATCAAAAGTATGGGAATACTTAAAACTGGCACAAAACAAAAATGTGGTTTGTACACTGCTTGAATGGTACCATGATGTTGCACACCTTGTTTCTTTAAACTTCTTAATCACGGAGATCCTAGAATACCATATTTCTTAGCGAGCTCAGTTAAGGGTGTATTTTTACTTCTATATTGTTTCATTAAGCTTCTTTATCTTGGAATACCGCTTTTCTTGCTGCGTTGGGTTTGCGATTTTTGCGGTTGCCGCGGCGATCAAAGCACAAAAAACTTCTCACATGAATGCGCCTTAACGCTTACCACTGTGTTTACATGGCTTAGAATTTGAAGTAAGTTTTGAGTGAATGTGTAGGTTAGAATCTGGGCCCAATCTGTCTTTACTGTACGTTAGACTTAAAGAGACGCGCCTACCTCTATTTTATTTCTGCTATAGGTTTAAGCACTTTGCTTTGTGTACGGAATGCCATAAACACATGTTGCACTTTGTTTGATATGGAGCACTTGAGAATTTGATAATGTGGACATAAATCCTGTTTACATTTAGTTTTGTGCCATATTATTATGCCATACAGTTTGTTGTTACAATAAAAGAAGCGTAAATGTGATTCTGAATTAAACTTTTTGAAGGAAAATTAATCGTTAGATTAATCGACTAATTGATAAAATAGTCTATAGATTAATCGATAGAAAAATAGTCATTAGTGGCAGCCCTGAATTGCTGGCTATGTTTAAAATGGAAAGTAAAAGCATTACTTTGACTAGAGTTTCAAGAATTGGAACTAAACAGATGAGGCTAATTGGGGGGAAAAAACTAATTTTTTCTAGAAAGCATAAATATTGGACTTGTGGTGTGATGAATCCAGATTTATCCTATTTCAGACTGATGGCCACTTCAGGGAGGGGAACACATGAGCCTCTGGAGGCAGTGTTATGATTGCTTTGGTTGGTCAGGTCTAGGCTCAGCAACGTTATGTGGCAGTAATACAGTATAAAGTCAGCTGATTTCCTGAATGCTATCTCATTTAAAGATTTTGCTTCCCTGATGGTATCCCGGGACCACAATTATAAGATTCATCAGGCTCAAATTGTAAAAGAGTATTTTAGGTAGAATGAGGTATCATTTCTTTACACATGAATTAGCCACCACAGAGTTTTGACCTTGTACTAGCAAGAGTAGAGTTGAACTACTCTTTTTCAGCTTAAGATCTCTGGATGGAAATAAATGTTGTGACATTGCATAAGGTTATTGAAACAATCTCACAACTGGGGCATGCCATAATCAAAGCCAAAGTCTGTCCAATGATATATTAGAGTGTGAGGCTATTTGTTGTAGCATTTTTACCATGATTTTTGTGCCTTCGTGTAGGGCAGGGCACCCCTGCAGAACACACCTCAAACAAGCTTTAAAAGAAGTTATTAAGACTCTAATTGAGATTTAAGTTTTGTTCATGAAATTAAAGCAATGTTAAAGGTTTTACATAATTTGTACACAAAGCTGTATACAAACATTACATTAGGTCTTTTTGTTATTTGTTATATGAGATATTAGCTCTTGGACTATAGATAAAAAAGGCAGGCATAGCTCAGAGGCATTAGATTAGTGACTGGAAGGTGGCTGGTTCAATCCTCACAGTGCCAAAGCCCTTAACCCTCGATAGCTGGAATTGTACTGAAAAAGTGCAGTGCTAGCTCAGCGTTTGACTGGACTGGTAATGGAAAGGTCACTGGTTTAAGCCCCACATCTGCCAATCTGCTATTGTTGGGCCCTTGCCACATCTGCTAATCTGCTACTGTTGGCCTTAAGCAAGACCCTTAACCCTCAATTACCTGGACTGTATGTAGTTACAATTGTAAGGTGCTTTACATAAAAGCCTCTGCTAAATGATGGAAATATAAATGCAGCAGTGGAGAGGATGTCTTTTTATAAGCTGATTTTGAAATAGTGTTGATGTGCTGAGTCAGCCTGCAACTATTTTTGCTTACTTTGAACTGACAAGTCTCAGAATAGCACAGAGAAAAGTATGAATGTCCTGCTCATGAGGATTCACTGGTAAGATAAGATGGACAGCTGGAAATATTATCCTATATACAACAGTTCTCTAGCAGTGATGCTTCAAATAGAGCAAATACAATTCTACTAGTACTATCTCATGGTTCTTGGATTTTTAAGGATGCATTGTTTAAATGTTTTGAACTTTTGATATGATACCAGAGAGAACATCATAATACATTAAGACACTATGGAAAATGACTAAAATATTATTTCTTCTAATTGAATATATGTGAATATATTTATTGACTGTTATATGGTTGCTTTTCAAACCATACTAAGATGAACCTTGACCTTGTGAGTTTAAATCTGGCCGGGCGCCTTTACGGCCAATGATTGGCTTGTCTGAAGGGTGGAAATGTCAGAGGGGATTCCTCACAACTGCTGCAATTATGATTGCTGACTGGTCATTGGTGCCTAAACAATGTAAACCGAAATAACCAAAATAACACCTCCATATGTACCCTCAGGTCCTGTTGTTGTAGTGTGTTGTCTGAGTGTTGTTGTGATTATACTAGGGCTGTCGAAGTTAACGTGATAATAACGCATTAACGCGATCTCAATTTAACGCGATTTAAAAAAATAGTGCCGTTAACGCAAATTCTATTTGGCCCTGCGAGTCATCCGTAGTTTATGTTGAGACTTGACCGTGCACAGCATCTCTCATTAAGACAGCGTTTCTCAAAGTGTGTCTGACTGGTAGAACCAACGTTTTAACGTTGGACTTGCCACCGTTTGTTTCATTTGCGGTTTGTTAACATAATGTAACCGAGCGTCGTAGTGATGCACTTGCTTAATAAAGAAATAAATACACGGTATTCACAAATTGTCGGGAGTCATTGCGTTAGCCAAGCATGCTATTCCATGAACTATGGAAGCCCCAAAGGGTCAAAACACACTCACTTCGTGTAGAAACGTCCATCAAACCATTGTCACGATACAACCACAGAAAAGTCTGTTACAATAACTACGCCTTATCCCACCTAAAGCACCGCTGATCTACAATGTTTGCTGATGGAGAAATTTTAACCTACAATCTCACATATATACGAAGTCAAGGGTCTCTGCTGGATAGTATTACTGCCTAGTATGTGAGTGAATAAAACTCCCTTACAGTTTTCTCTTGTCCCAGCAGTTTTTAACATAAGTACATTTAGCATAAAATGTGTTCACCATTTTAATTGTAACATTTCACTTAAAAATCCTTGTTTTCTATAACATTTACACAGATTTTTTAAAATGCGATTAATCACGATTAACTATATGAAATTCTGAGATTAATCGCGATTAAAATTTTTAATCGTTTGACAGATACTTGTTTATATAATTTAAATCTATGTCTATCTGTCTGTCTCTGTCTGTCTATCTGTCTCTGTCTATCTATCTAAACAGAGGTGGGAAATAGTGGATAATGCTGACCAGTTGTTAAAATTATTTCATGACCAGTGGACGTCATGCCTTTATCCATGCTAAAGGGGGCATTTGGGATTGCAAAAACGGATAATTAAGTTGAAATTTTATTGTTCACAGTAAAAGCTGTCATGTATTTTCATATGTTAAATATGAAAATATAATTGTTTGTGAAAATGATCATTTCACAAGTTATTGTAGCTACACGCTTAAGATGTGGACAATATAATAATTACTTTGTTGCAAATTTAATTTGGAATGTAACAGTGGAATATATATATATATATCAGCATTTGCCATAGTTATAGAAGACAGGCTGACAGCACAGCAGAGATTCAAACTAGTGGACTAGTGTAATAGGCTGCTGTGCCCCCAAAGTGCCTACTTTGGATGCAAATCATCAAGGCTTCTGGCTGTGTGTATGGGATTTAGGCTTGATCAGACTGTGATTACTGCTTTGGGTCTCAGATAAGCTTTTCCTAATCACCTTCAGAACGCTGATAAAATAGTAAGATAGTAAGTAATAGTAAGAAAGAGAGAGGGAAGGAGGTGAGATAGTGATTTGTCCTAATTGTACTGTTGACTTTGGAGTCACTTAAAGTTTTTTGTTTTTTATTTATTTTTCCTTTTAATAGTCTGTAAAGGATTTATTTTTAATGTCACATATATACTGTGTATATTGATGATATTTGTTATAGTGTCGATATATAGTGTCAAGTGGCCAGAGTTCATGTCTAGATGGACTCAAAAACAGTGCAACCCTGATAAGGATAAACCGATTGATGATGATTAAGGTTCTTTTATTTGTCTCCAGTTTATTTCTGTTTAGTTCTGTGTGGAATTATTTCAGATTTGCTTTTTTCTCTCAGCTTTTTTAGTGTTGTTTCAATAATGCAAACAAAACAAAACTGTGAATACCAAAGCTGTTTAATCACAACAGTTTTTTTTGGCAGAATTGCTACATATTCTGGAAAAAAATGCTGGGGTGCCAATATTTTTGGCCACGACTGTATATATTTATTTACTTATTGGATTTTACACACTTTAGTTACATTCATGACAGAACAGGTAGTTACTGGTTACACAAGATTCATCAGTTCAAATCTTTAATGTCAAACACAATTTAGTATCTCCAATTCACCTCACTTGCATGTATTTGGACTGTGGTAGGAAACTGGAGCTCCCGGAGGAAACCCACGCAGACACGGAGAGCATGCAAACCCCACACAGAAAAGGACCCAGACCGCTCCACCTCGAAATTGAATCGAATCCAGGAACTTCTTGCTGTGAGGCAACAGTGCAACCCATCGAGCCACCATGCCGTCCCCATGACTATATATAATGAAGAACTTCATTTGGGATATCCTTATCCCAAAGGAGTCTGAGACATAACGGAAGTTATGTGTAACCTTCAACGTCCTCTGCATCTTAGATTAGCTGGTCTCAGGAGCTAAGAATGGAACATAGAGGTCATTGGCAGATGCATGGCCGCCTTCCTGCTGCACAGATTTTGCACAGATTTTGAGCTTTTTGCTTCTAAGAATTTTACAAATGACCTGGTTCTAATGTTGCCTTTTCCCGTCAGACCTGACCAAAGAACTGCTACCTCGGAAACCAGCGCGGTCAGGACAATAATCCCTGCAGAGGACTTTCATGAATCTTCATCAGGCTCTGTTTTACAGCTGTTGGCCCATTTTCTACTACCTTACACACTCCTGGTGTTGTCACATTTCAGCCCTGTGTTATTCTCAGCATACCCTTTACTGATTATTTACACTTTATAGACAAAATTATTAGAACACCCTTTCATTTTTCATTTTTTTTATTTATGTATTTTATCCACAACAAATGCTAACAGGTTACAATAAAAAAAGCATATGCTTTCAACTTTGCCGCAAGAGTTTAGGGAAGGTTCCAGCATAACTGCCCCTGTGCACAAAGCAAGGTCTATAAAAACATGAAGAAAGCTTAGTTTAAAGAAACTCCAATGGCCTGTACAGAGCCCTGACCTCAGCCCACTTGAAACCAACATCAATTTCATACAAATGCTCTTTTGATTGAATGGGTACCGAATTCCCACAGATAAGTCTTATGAGAAGGCTTCTCAGATAAATGGCTGTTGTTGTTATAGCTGAAGAGCTCTATTTTGACTCTATTTCCACTCTTTTTTAATACCATTTGTTTTTGAAATTGGATGCCCACCAAGCTCATGTTCATGTGTCCAAATACTTTTGACCATATAGTGTATTTAATTCACAGTTGCTTCTTTAAATAGTAATTTACCGAAGTGTGCAGATCCACATTTGCCATAAAAATTACTGATTATTTTTGGGAATTCTCATTCTCGTAAAAGTGCCTGTGTGAAATCTTCCTTTTTTCATTTTGAGAGGAAATACAATGTAGAGGCATATAAAACCTTGGCATGTCCAAATTCGCAGAAAAGATATTTCCTTTGTGGCTAAATGCTCTTTAGTCAGTCATGTTGTGTTCTTCTGACTTTGTCAGTTCATCCACCGGGCCTTTATTTTAACGAACCTTTTCAAAGTGTTCTCACTCATTCCAGCTGCAGCAAGAACCAGACACTTAAAACCAAAGCTGCGTCCGAAATCGCATACTTCCATACTCAATAGTACACGAAATGAGGACGCGAGAGCGGTTAGTATGTCCGAATACATAGTATAAATAAAGAGGTACGCGAGAAGTACCCGGATGACGTACAGCCATGTTTGAGTATGCAAACGATGCACACTTGCGGTCCGCTAATGTATCCCATAATGCAACTGGAGCTGCGTAGGCGATTGAAGCGTAATAAGAAACGAGAAAGATAGCGGAAAACAGAGTCCTCTGTTCACAAGTGTAAGTAAGATAAATAAAATAAAATTTTTTAAAGACAAATAAATAACAAAACCACGATAAATATCAAAAATTTTGGTGAGTGGGGTTTGTAATGAGTCTGTAACTATGGTGATACTACGTCATCACATCCTCACGTCATCACTCGACGTTGGTAAAATGGCGGACGTAGTACGTAGCGGTGTTGTGTGCATACTGCATACTTCTGTACTGAAAGTATGTACTTTTTTACCGGCAGAGTAGTGCATACTTCCTCCAAACTAGTACGTACTCTCTAAGTATGCGATTCCGGACGCAGCTCAAGCCTGCGTCACGTCTGCTAATGAAGATCCCTTAGATCTAAGAGCTTTGTCATGTTGGCCTGAAGTGGTTTTTGAATGTATGAATTGATACATTTTCAATTTGGGAATAAAAAAATGAGTACTAAATAATAATCCAAACTTACTTCAATTAGGTATATAATACTTCCTTCACCCCAGACTAAGCTGGATTAAAAAGGTAATAACTAGGGTCGTGCTAAATTCACAGGAAAATGTGCTTCATTTCACCACATTACACGGCAGTCATTAAATTACACTCATAAATTGAATGATAGAATAAATGGAAGCTACAATACACAGCACAGCCTACCTTAATGCTTGAAAGACAAAAATACTTGTCTGTATTTTACATTAACATTTCTGGCATTTAGCAGACGCTTTTATCCTAAGCGACTTACAGTGCACAGACAGTATATTATCTAAGCAATTGAGGGTTAAGGGCCTTGCTCAAGGGCCCAAAAGTGGCAACCTGGCATGGGTGGGGCTTGAACCAGCAGTCTTCTGATTACTAGTCCTGTACCTTAACTGCTAGGCTACAACACACACCCCTCTGCATCCACAGAATTGGTTGGGAGTTTTTTTAAACTTAGTTACCCGAGTCGTGTTTTTAGCTGCTTTACACTTTGACATCTTGGACATTTTGTCTAACTGATTGCTAGAGTAACTGAGCGTCTTTTGAGCATATTATAACTGAGCATATTACACAGGACACGGCTCATTTCACGGCATGTGACACGATTTTCATGGTTGTGAATTACCTAGGGCCTTAGTAAAAGCCAATCAAATAATTTAAGGCTATGTCCCAAACCACAGACTGAACTGTTGAGCAGCTAAGCATATATGAACAAAAATACCACTTGGCATTTAGTGTCCTCAGTTCCTAATTGACTAAAAAGTGTCATTAATAGAAAAGATGATGGACCACAGCAGTAAATATGCCTCTGTCCCAACTTGCATATTAAAAATATGTCCCAGCTTTTACAGAAATCGGATTTGTAATTGATTTTATTTGCTAATAAACACTAAATAAATGGAAGCTACAATACACAGCACAGCCTACCTTAATAGTTGAAAGACAAAAATCCTTGTCCGTGTTTTCACACACACACACACACACACACACACACACACACACACACACACCCCCACACCTCTGCATTCACAGAATTGGTTGGGAGTTTTCCAAACTCAGTTACCCTGAGTCGTGTCTTTAGCTGCTTTTACACTTTGACATCTTGGACATTTTGTCTAACTGATTGCTAATGTAACTAGAGATGCATGAGTACCGATACTAGTATCGGGTATTAGCCCGATACCGCGCTTATTAACTCGCAAACGAGGCTCCGATGCTAAACATCCGATACCTTGTGCCTAGTGCACGTTGCTGCGTTAACGCAGGGATTTTCAACCTGTGGGGCGGCAGTGCTTGTCTGGGGGGGGCACGAGTGCCTGACCGGGGGGCGTGGCATTACGAGATTTTTTTACTTCTAAAACTAAAGCAATTTATTTTTCACCCACGGGAGACAGATTGAATTATTCTCACTGACCACGCTCACACGCACGTTTAATGTTATTCAGTTCCGTTTGAAAAAAAAACCCTTCAAAATAGAGCTAACAGCGAAGATAACCGGTTACAAAAGCAGCGACCGCTGTTATAGGACGTGTTTGTGTTCAATACTCTGTTCACAGTGTCAATACAAGTGATTCAGGAGTCGACTCATTTTAAGCTTCTTTTCTCAGTCATCTCTCCGTGTTTACTGTTATAATGAATGACGCGGTTGTAAATAAACACCAACTACTATAGAACATTTTGTGTGACTCGCTTACATTATAAAGCTCAGGCTTAATTATACTGGTTATTACCACAGAGCGGGAGCCGACTCAGAGTCGTTTACGATTTACCGAGGTGAACCACGAATGTATGTGCTGATAGAATCGGCTCAGATGGGATCGGACTGTATTATCTTTTTAAAGTAAATATTTCAATCAGCAGAATCGCATCGCATGTATGATGTACACAACGTTAATTACGTGCGTTTATTAATGATGAACGTTTACGTTAGCTTGTCAGAAGCTTTCTCAATGATGTCTGTGCGGTGTTTTTTTTTTTACAATTAGTGATGGCAACCCAAGCAACTGTTCCACTGCACTATTTTACACTAAAAACTACACTATTCCATAATGCTCCAGATTGCATCATTCTAAATAGGTATCGGTATCGGCAAGTGCAAAAATACATGTACTTGTACTCGTACTCGGTTGGGAAAAAATGGTATCGATGCATCCCTAAATGTAACTGAGCGTCTTTTGAGGTGCAGCACGGAAATGATCATGTGTGTAGAGAAGCACACTTTTCCTTATTATCCCCAAGGGGACAAAATGCAGTTAATACGTAAACACATACATTGTCACATGACACCACAGAAAAGTAAAATAAAAAGTAATAAACCAGTTTAAACCCTGTTGTATAGACATGTGGTGTCTGTGTGGTTTTGCCCCAGATGTGACTGAGTTTGTTTTTGTGTGTGTGTCAACCTGCATAGATTGGTATCCAGTCTAGACTATATTTCTGCCTTGTGCTCAGTGTTTCCGGGTGGCCTCAGACACACCAGGACCTTGATCAGGATGGAGCACTCGGAGAAAAAGAACTGAATTGATGTCTGTTTGAGAGTAAGTGTTGTGATATCTGCTCCCTGAAATTGGTTGTATGGGAAGATCTCTACTAAGCTGTTGAATGGCTAGGAAATTTGATTTTCTTCCTTTTATTTGTAATGCTTCTTCTTCACCATTCTCTCACCCATGGAGGACATGGCTGCGAGTTTTGATCTATGGCTGGAGTCAGTGAAGAGCGATTGCGCTCAAGAATTCTCATTATATCCAAAGCTGAACGAGAACCCTCTGTCTGTCTGTCTAGCTCTAGCTACAAGACAGTTCGGTAATAGACCGGTTCTCCTAATCACAAATAACCCTCTTCAATACTTCTGTCCCCCCTTAAAACTGCTCTCGTGTTCTGCCTTCAATCTTTATTTTCCTCTGGAGCCCTATTACTGAGAGAGAAGAACCGAGGAGAGAAAGGGATAGAGAAAAAGCCTTTTGCCAGATGAAGTATGCTCAGCCTTTTCTAGGTAATACTGCTAATGAGAGATCTTACCACTTTCAAATAACATTCACGACGGTGACATTTAGCCCATCTGCCCCATGCCTCCATGCTAGCAGAGAGAGTTTTCCTAGCCTCTCTTTGCTAAATGCCATCCTCTTGCCCTCTGGGTTGGTCACAGCAGCTCTCTGCCAGTTAATTAAAAAGAAGTGGGTGTTTCCTTGCTGCATCAGGTATTCTGGGTTCCGATACATTAGCGTCAGTGCCGATAGCTACAATTCCTCCTTGAGTTCTTTAATGTGGCAGATATAGCCAGAATGTACTAGAGTGCCTTTTCTTCTCTTTTCTGTATCCTCCTCCTCTGCTGTTGACCCCTGCCCTGACCAAAATGAAGCGCAGGTGCACCACAGGCGATCACTTCTTTTTACCTGACAAAATGCAGTATTGCGTACGGAAAGCACACTGCTTACCGTGAAACATCTACAGTAATCCCTCGCTATATCGCGCTTCGACTTTTGCGGCTTCACTCTATCGCGGATTTTATTTGCAAGCATGTCTAAATATAAATCGCGGATTTCTGCTAGTAATGGGTCGGTCGCGAACGATCTGGCTCAAGGAGCCGGCTCTTTAAAGTGAACGACGGGATTCGGCTCCTGGTTGGGAGCCGATTCGTTTTTTTTCTGTTTTTTTTTTTTTTTTTTTTCCCGTTTTTTTTTTTCTGTTAAAGCCGCACGTGATTGGTCAAGATGCGTAGTTGCGTGCACAGACAGCGTGCACACGAACAGGAGGGAGAGAAAAAGAACTTGATAAAGTTCTGCAGACAAGGGGGGTGTGTTGGAAAAGCTAGCTTTCTCTCTACATAGACGCATTTTACATCATCCTGTGTGCGCTCCCAATAAGGAGGCTGTTCCAAATCCTAGAACGAGGGAGCATGCTTTAGTGATCAAGTGACGGTGCGGACAAACGAATGGAGTTCTTTTCAAACGTAAATAAAATATTACTGATTTTTAACTTGTATAAACTTGTACCGAGTGTTTTTATTTGCAAGTTCGGGCTTGTCAGGAAATTTAACCGTTATCGTTACATGAAGAGAGAGGTTATATTGACGTTAGCATGCTGTGCTACCTCAATCCATTGGTTTTAATGAGAAGATGCTAAATGCTAAAGCCGATGGAATCGGGTTATAAAAATAACCATTTAAACACATGGTTTTTACTTCGGGGATTTTCACCTTTCGCGGAGGGTTCTGGAACGCAACCCCCGCGATCGAGGAGGGATTACTGTATTCCTCATGCAGGCACTTCGACCAGCCAACACAGGCTGCAATTGCCCAGCAATGGGTAATCTGTTTTACTTCCCACCCTCAGACACAGCCACTTGTGACCTTGGGACACTTGGGTCATGTTTCGTGAGCTGGCTTGGTGGGTATATAAGGTGTGCAAAAGGCTGTCTGCACATATATCCCTCGTTGCTGTCATGGTAAAAGTACCATGGGTAAAATCATCTTCCCTGGGCCCGGATGGGATCTTTCAGCAAGACAATAGCTGCGTCCGAAATCGCATACTTCCATACTCAATAGTATACGAAATGAGTCCGAATACATAGTATACACAAAGAGGTACGCGAGAAGTACCCGGATGACGTACTTATTGGGCAGCCATGTTTGAGTATGCAAGCGATGCACACTTGCGGTCCGCTAATGTATCCCATAATGCAACTGGAGCTGCGTAGGCGTTCGAAGCGTAATAAGAAACAAGAAAGATAGCGTCCCTCTAAGTCCTCTGTTTACAAGTGTAAGTGAGATAAATAAAATAAAAACTTTAAAGACGAATAAATAACAAAAAGACGATAAATATCCAAAATTTTGGCGAGTGGTGTTTGTAATGAGTCTGTAACTATGGTGATATTACATCATCACGTCCCCACGTCATCACTTGACGTTGGTAAGATGGCGGATGTAGTACGTAGCGGTGTTGTGTGCATACTGCATACTTCTGTACTGAAAGTATGTACTTTTTTACCGGCAGAGTAGTGCATACTTCCTCCAATCTAGTACGTACTCTCTAAGTATGCGATTCCGGACGCAGCCAATGTCACACTGCTAGAAATGACCGACATTGGTTGGAAGAGCATGATCAAGACTTCCAAGTACTACCCTGCCACCCTAATTCCCCAAACATGAACTCGATTGAGCATCTGTGGGACCACCTCGATCATCGTTTTCGCTCTATGGATTCTCCCCCACTGCAGTCAGCATGGCTCCAGATACCTGCGACAACCTACTGGGACCTTGAGTCACCCCCTGCCCATCTAGCTGCTGTCCATGCTGCACACGGCGGTTACTCTGGATTATAGCTGGTGGTCATAATAATGTGACTCGACTGTGTAATTGTTAAGGAGATAATTTCAGCTGGAAAGAGTTTTTATAGATGACATTGTAAATTCTGTCAGGGGGATCCTATCATTTGAAGCAGCCAGTCTACTTTCTGCATGTTTTACTAAAAAAAGAGAGGAAATAAAAGAAGAGTGCCTTTATTGTCATATATACACTTCTGAAAAAATAGGCTGGAAGTCATAAGATATTTTGAGCACCCAGGCATGTTGGCTTGGGTTTCATTTTTTCTTTTTCTTTTCATGTTTTATAACTGCAGTGCAGTAACGCACTCCGGACAAAACGGCAAGCTGTTGCGAAGCCTCTAGCACCCCTCACTCCTCTCTCCCTCCCTCAGACATGTCAGTATGTAGGCGTCTGACCAGCCAATAGCACCACTGGGGATTCAAACCCTGGATCCCAGTGCTAGTGGGCTAACGTAGTTCACCACAGTTTTTCTCACCCAAAAGTTCAATGCAGCAGCGAGCAGTGACGAGAGAATGCAGCATATTTAATTTGTATATATACAATTTACTTCTTATATACAATTTATGTATATAAATAGTACATGTAGAAGTGTACAGTATAGTGGAATTCTTTTATTTGCATATCTAATGTGACTCAAACCCTCAACCTTCCTATTGATAGTCCAGGGCTTTTAAAGCTGAAAGGAAACCAATGGCAAGTGACCATGCCAAACTTAAACATACTGGATTAAAACCAGGACCCCCTGATTTGGTGTGATACTGTCAAAGATAATGTTAAAATTAAATAATTGCCTTTGGACTAAATCAATGTGTATCTGATACTGAGACTTAAACACTCGGCCTTCCTATTGATAACCCACGGCTTTTTTAAAGCTGAAAGTAAAGCAATGTAGCTGTGTACCATGGCAAGTGACTATGCCAAAATGTAACATACTGAATTAAGACCAGGTCCCCAGACCCCTGCTTTAGTGTGATACCGTCAGCGTTTTCATGATAACAGTAAATATTAAATAATTGCCTTTGGACTGAATCAATGTGTGTCATTGTGCTTTTGGGAATACATTACAGACGTCAGCACCGCATCATATCCAGATCAAGTTGGCTGTATTGGATGTATTCTATGGTCAAGGCTTAATGCTAAGCTTGTGGAAATCCCCTCCCAAATACCCAAACAAATTCAGGGATCTGTTAGTAAGGCTGAGAACTAAGCTGAAATTGATTGCTAGATGTTTTAGGCCACGTTGGTCCCGGATTGACCTTCAATTGTCCTGCAAATGCATGTTTTAGGGAATATAACATGTTACTTGGTTTAAAGTTAAAGAAAAGAAAGAAACTATATAATATAAATCCTGTTTTATTAGCAGCTTCTTTCGCATAAAAGAGTTAGGGGGAAAAAACCCTCCTTTATTTCCATGATTAAATGTAATTTTAGTCCCAAGGTTTGCGAAACAGCATAAAGGAGATTGAAATAGTCTTGGACGGGCATTTAAATAGATTTATTTCTATTAACCTTGTATCCAGAGAATTGCTTTTAGTTGGAGAACAATATCAGACCTTTGGGGAGAATGTCAAACAAAGGGTTGTTCCATTTATAGTTATTGGTTTTATATGATGAGACTGCCAGACTGCTTGAACAAGCACTTTATCAGTTACGTGCACACGCAAAATTAAATCTCTCGGAAAACAGTTTAACACTTTAAAAAATAGGAACAGAAATAAAATGCTAACAAAACCTGCTGGTAAGAATATTTAGCAGATATTTTTTCCAGATATGAACACTGCTCAAGGGGGAAATAATGTCTTACCTCATCAATTTTATTCTTTTTAGTTAATGTATGCTAATTCTTTATTGCACCACATGATTGAGACATTAAGAAGCCTGAAGACCCAATGAAGAGACTAGGTTGAGGTTCACCACCTTGTGAACAACTGTTTGTTGGTCTTACAATTGAAGAAACTTTCTCAACACATGGTTGCAAGAAATTGCAGGTTTTCATTATCTGCAGTACATAACAATACTAAAAGTTTTTAGAGAATTTACAGAAATCTGTTTTTAAAGACCTGAGACCTGTTTTTAAAGACCTTTAAAAACCTGAGACTTGTCTATATGTGTAGCTTTGTATCTACACAGCATGACTGGCTATGTGTGAAGGGAAGCATGTCTCTGTCCAGGGTATTCGTGCCTCGCACCCAGTGTTTCCCAGTTAAACCAGGCCTGCCTTGACCCTGACCAGAATAACGCAGTTAATGAAAATAAAAAATAATAAAATGATGTATTTGAGTAAAAATCTACCTATGTCATAGGTAGGCCCTACCTAATTAACAGCCGTGAAAATCGCATCACGGACCGTAAAATATGCAGTTTTCCGTGTAATAAGCATTTTGCTGTTAAAGTAAAAATGTATGGTTTGTGTTTAACGATTTAACATTTTTAATTCACATACTGTATAAAATACGAGGCGCAATATGTTGCGGTTCTAGCAATCATGCGGCAATTTAGTGTCACAGACTTTTCTGTGGTGTAGTGTGCTGATAATGTTTGATGTGTGTGCATTTTGTCCCTTTGGGGATTCTATAGTCAAAGGAAAAGTGTTCTTCTTTACACACATGATCATCTCTCTGTAGTCGGTGCTGCACCTAAAAAGAATAAAACAGTAAAGTATTATGCTCCCGATAGTTTTTCTATATAAAGTCTATAATTGTCCAATATGTAAAAGCACTACTCGTGAAACTCCCAACCAGTTCTGTTGATGCAGAGGGAGGTGTGTCAAAACACAGACGTGAATTTTCGTATTTGAGACAGAACATGAAGCCTTACACTTTCTACTATTAAGGTAGGCTGTGCTGTGTATTGTAGCTTCCATTTATTCTATCATTTAATTTGAGTGTTATTCAATGACTGTTGTGAAATGTGGCACTTTTCTTTACAAATCCGAGAAATTTGTGATTAGTCATAAACATACTCTTCAAAAACACCGTAATGCAATAGTTAAACGTATGTTGAAATAAATGCTGAAAACCTTGCTCACTTTTTCACTTACGCAGTTCGTGTTGCAGTACTAATGGGTTTTGTTTTTCAGTAGCATAAACAGGCTTTAGATTTTGGATGGGGGTCATTTTTATGTCACCATGTGTGGTCTTACTGAGATCGCTCACTGAGGTATCACCCTTTCTGCCATCCTAATACCAACATAGTAATTCTCACCCTGGGTTTATTTTTGGATTATATCCGATCAGACCACAGCTAAGAGCACTTTTCTTTACACATAACATCACTGGTATTTTCTCATTATTCTAAAGCAGGAAAACCTTTATGCTTTGGACATTTTTGTCATGCAGAATTGTATTGGTGGCTGGTTTATAAAGGACTTTCTGGCTGCAGTAATAAACTTATTTCAATGGCTTTCGTTCATGAGAAATCAGAGCAATAGAAACTGAACAATTTCCTATCTTTTCAGAATCACGTATTGATTTCTCTCTGCTGTGTCTGTGTTTAGGGTTAGGGGTTAGAACTGTAGCAATATTCATATTTGTACTTAGAGGCAGCACAGTGGTGAACCTAAATTCAATGAGAAAGGTTTGCTTTCAAGCATAAGCTGTATGACATGTATTTAAATGACATTTTTAACCAACAGCCTTTAATCTAACGATTTCTTTATCAGTTATCAGTTGGTTAATGATTAGGAAACCTATGTGAAAGACATAAGTGCATATATTACAATTTTTTTTCCCTCTTTTACTCTGAAAAGTTTCTGGAGGTCTTCTCTGAAGTAAGAGCAGATTAAGCTCTTCCCCTCCGCACCAGCAGAGTGCCTTTATCAGCTCCCTCAGCGGGGCCTGGCTATTCAACATGCCACCCTTATTTAATTGTGCTTTCTGGATGACTGCCTTTAACCTTCAAGAGCTCAGCGTAGCACCTCCCAGACCTGCTCTAGTCATGTACCACACAGAAAGTGAAAAAGAGTATTGAGTGAAAAACATAATAGGATGAGAGATGTTTAAAAGTAAAAATCCCTGAATGTATTAATGCTTTGGGCCTATTTTAATGCTATTGGGACACTAAGAAAAACACATTACTGCTTCTGTAGCAGAGCTAACGGTCCACTCCTGCCGGCTGTTATGTTGTTTTTATGGTTCATAACTGATTATATGCTAGCTTAAATAAAAGCATAAGACAAGCGTCTTAAAATGTAAATGCACAGTTATTATAAAAATTGTGCACTGTTGGCTTTGCAGCTATAACAGTCTCTAATTTTCTCTTCTCAAAAGTTTTGGAATGAGAGTTTCTGCACATTTTGTCAAAACAGCAACTGTGTGATCAATCACTGATATGCAAGAAGCCCTGGCTATCACCTGTTAGAAAAGTGGTGTGACTGAAAAGCTTGAACTTTTTTGCTTTTGTCATCAAACCCAGATATCAACTTTATCTTTTGAAGTTACAACTGGCAGTGGATTGGCAGTGTACTTTAAATTATAATAGTTTTCTTGGACACAGAAAAAAAGGTGATGGGTGATAGATTCTACAATTCTTCGTCTCTCAGACGAACACCATTCTGCTATAATATTTTCCTTTTTTTTGTAATGTGCCCTCCTGCTGTGCAAAATACTGGCCAACAGGGGTGAGGCACAGGTTGAAGTGCAGTTTAGAAGAAGTGCGACTCATTAAGAGTTTCTTGTGGCAGCTGGGAGGAACCCTTGATCAGGGTGCTTGGGACTTTTTGGTGTTTGTGCTGCTTGTCTCTGGCTTATCCCATTGCTTCTCTTGCTGATGTTTAAAGCCCATGGTGGCATGCCTTACTCCTTTGTTGTTGCTGTCACATGAACACATCCTGGACTTGAGTTTTGCTCAGTAGTGGAGTGACAGTGTTCTTGCTCTTTTGCCTCCAGTGATGTGTTCGCCTTTCTTTCCCCTATCTTTAGTCCCGGCTCTGGTATAGGTTTGGTCTGGTTTGGTGTATTTCTTGAGTTTATTTAGTCAAAAAGTCAAAGTCAAAAGTCAAAATTGCTTTATTGTCAAAAACTGCAATATGTACAGGACATATAGAGGATTGAAATTACGTTACTCTCTGACCCATGGTGCAACATTACACATTAATTAACAATAAACCTATAATAAAAAGAATAAAAATGGAATAAGAATAAACACACTCTGAAGCGCAAAATATATACACTGACAAATATGAAAATATAGAGGTAAAAATGACCACCTGAAGAATTATAAAAAAAATTATAAAAAATAGAAGTTCCATAAATAAAAAGGCATTTAAAGTGGCAGTGCAGATTATGAAGACTTTGTTAGAAACCAGTTTAATTACGACGGCAGTTCAAAAACTATTTTGTTATATTATAGATTATGTTTAAAGTGATATATGCGTTGGGAAGATAAAAGGATGTAAGTTTTGGTATTGATGGGGGGGGGTTAGGTTCGTGAGAGGGGGGGCAGAACAGGAAGCGAGTTGAGGATCCTGACCGCCTGGTGGATGGTGCTGTCCCTCAGTCGGCTGGTCTTGGCCCGGAGACTCCGCAGTCTCCTTCCTGATGGCAGCAGACTGAAGAAGCTGTGTAGTGGGTGGGTGGAATCACCTGCCATGCAGAAGGCTTTTCGGGTGAGGCGGGTGTTGTGAAGTTCGTGGAGGGTGGGAAGAGAGGTGCCAATGATCTTCTCAGCTGCTCTCACTATGCGTTGGAGGGTCTTGCGACAGGACGCGGTGCAGGCGCTGTACCACACAGTAATGCAGCTGGTCAGGACACTCTCGATGGTACCTCTGTAAAAGGTACACATGATGGGGGCTGGAGCTCTGGCTCTTCTCAGCTTACGGAGGAAGTAGAGACGTTGATGAGCCCTCCTGGCTAGAGATGTTGTGTTATTAGTCCAGGAGAGGTCCTCAGTGATGTGCACACCCAAGAACTTGGTGCTGTTCACCCTTTCCACAGCAGCACCGTTGATGGTCAGAGGAGCATGTTGTGTGCATGATCTTCTGAAATCCACAACAATCTCCTTAGTTTTTTCAGCGTTTAAGGAAAGATTGTTGTGTTTGCACCACTGGGACAGGTGACTCACCTCACTCCTGTAGTTTGTCTCGTCATTGTTCTTTATGAGACCCACCACAGTCGTGTCGTCCGCGAACTTGATGAAGAGGTTGGAGCTGTGCAATGGTGTGCAGTCGTGGGTTAGCAAAGTGAATAGGAGAGGGCTCAGCACACATCCTTGGGGAGCCCCCGTGTTCAGAGTGATGGTGTTGGATGTGTTACTGCCGACCCGTACTGCCTGTGGTCTTCCAGTCAGGAAGTCCAACAGCCAGTTGCACAGTGAGGTGTTCAGCCCCAGCCTGTCGAGTTTGAGAATAAGCTGTTGGGGGATGATCGTATTGAATGCAGAGTTGAAGTCTATGAATAGCATTTGTACATATGAGTCTTTAGAGTCCAGATGAGTGAGGGCTGAGTGGAGGACAGTGGAAATGGCGTCATCAGTCGATCGGTTTGACCGATATGCAAACTGAAAGGGGTCCAAAGCAGGGGGGAGGACCGATTTGATGTGTTGCATGACTAGCCGTTCGAAACACTTCATGAGGATGGGGGTGAGTGCAACTGGGCGGTAGTCATTAAAACAGGAGGGCGACGCCTTCTTCGGGACAGGGATAATGGTGGTGGCTTTAAAGCATGTAGGAACAACAGCCTGACTCAGCGAGATGTTAAAGATGTCAGTGAAGACGACTGCAAGTTCCCTCGCACAGTCCCTTAGCACACGACCAGGAATGTTGTCAGGACCAGGAGCTTTACATGCGTTGATCCTGCTGAATGATCTTCTCACGCTGTCCGGGAAAAGCTTCAGCACCAGGTCGTCAGAAGGGGGTGGAGATTTCAGTGCAGGCATGTTGTTGAATTTAGTTAATTAGTAAATTTAGTTATTGTTTTGCTTTTTCCATAAAATTGTTCTGTGTTGGTCAAGTCCTGGCTCCTCCCTTAACAATGCAGGTACGGTTACACCTGCCGTTTCTCTCCCAGGGCCTTACTACTGTGTTGTGAAAATGTTGGTGGCATGAAACGTCTAATACAAAATCTCCTGGAGGTGTTAATCCGGTTTAGTATCTAGTGACTGAAGATGTCATAGATCATATACAATAGCTTTTCACTTGATAGCTAAAAGTTCTACCCACTAGGCTATCACTGTCCCTATCAGTTAAAAGGTTGTAGGTTTGGATCCTGGGTCTGTTGTGTATATACGTATATACGTGTATGGATTGGTGAGCTGCAGAATGGCAAAACAGATTTCAAGCTGAGTGAGAATAAAATCTAGAATGAAATCTCACACTTGCTGTAAGGGAGTTATTTGGCCACATGTAACTTTGGTTGTCTCTGTTTCATCTTTTTTGGACTATGTGTCTTATTTTTAAGGATTTTTACAGCTGATTGGTCCTGGTCAGGGTTGCGATGGGTCTTGTTTCCATAGGAATCACTGGACACTATGCAGTAACCCACCCTGAACATTCATTGTGGTGCCTCAGCCCTCCCCTTTTCAGACACTACCAATGATGTCTGTATATAGGTGCCTAACCGTCTGATAGCACTGCAGGGGATTCGAACCCTGGATCCCAGCAGTAGTGGTCTAGTGTAATTTCTTTCTGCACCATCCAAACGCCCACAAGAGCAACATAATGCAGTAATATCTACATTGCTAATTGATTTTGAACATTCTGAATGTAGTAATGTGGTGATTTCTGGCAGTGTGGCACTTTGATATATAAATTCAGTCACATATCTTGAGTAGGTTGGTAGAGAGCTTTTACCTCTAAATGGATATCCGTTCATTTAGTGTCTGGTCATTTTATAATTAGGGTATTACTAACAGGAAATTGGCTAATAGTGGGAGGGGTTAATGGAGTGTACTGAAGGGCAAAACCACACTGTTTTTTTTTTTTAAACCACTTCTATTTGTTTACACTATTAGAAATCACCAGCATTTCCTGTGCTCTTCCTAATTGAATAATGGTTGTTAATAGGAGTGCTCATGCCATGAATTATAGGCAGACTTTAGCCACTTTAAAGCCACTTGATAGAGCCGGTCTTTCAGTCCCAGCCACAAAAGTGGCCCAAGGTTAAAAAAAATGTTACATTAAATTGTGAAAGCAACATTAGAAGCATAATTAAATGATACCATTCTAACTTTGTGGCAACAATTTGGGAAATGCCCTTTTCTGTACCACTATGACTGTGATTGAATAAGATTGATATGGCGGAACTACAGCAACCTGCACAGAGCCGTGACTTCCACATTATCAAACACCTTTGGGATTTATTGAAATTGCAGACAAATTCTCTTTTGATGGAATGGGCACAAATTCTTACAGCTTTCTTGTGGAAAGCTTTTCCAGGATAGCAATAGTTTGTGGGGCAACTCTAGAGTTGTCCAAGCAAGCTCACGTTCAGGTGTCCACATACATGATGAAAATTTTCCAAAGCAGATATCTCTCATTAACTCCTCTGGGTTTTCATACAAGGCATCCAGTTTTGTAATTGTATTGACATGCCTCAGCTGATCCTAGATCAGTATTCTGACAAATACTCACCCCAATTAATAAAGGCGTCACTTGACCAAAATTACTTGTTTGTTTGTTTGTTTATTAGGATTTTAAATTCATGTTTTACATTTTGGTCCTTTGTGCCTTGAGGCGACAGTGCTACCCACTTATGCCAAGTTCACACTACACGACTTTCCCAGTCGTCAGGTCGCTGTACAGTTCACACTACACGACTGAATCTTTTGCACTCGGGAGTCTTTCAGTCAGTGTATATTTCACACTACACGACTGATCGGCGATCGGGGGTTTCACACTACACGATTCATCACCAACTGGAATCGCAGGTGAGCTTCTCTACGTTTAGTCACGAGAACAAACGCGAGAAGTGACCAATGGTTTAATGATACCACGTCCAAAAATGCATGTCAACAAGTAGCGAGTGGTCAAAGTTTGTGAGCTGATGTGCAGCGTAAAATCAAAGAGGAAAATAAATGAATCTGAGTGGATTTGGCAACACAAACAGTATAGATGGTTCTGTAGTAAGTTGGAGGTTAATTAATAATTTTGTAATGCAGCGTGGGTGTTATGTTTTGTAGAGGATCAAATCAGAAATACTGTAAAACGTGTGTGTGCCGGTGTATCCTGATATAAACTATATCCTCTCCTGCATTTCCCCTCACGCTGTATCCTGCGTTCTCATTGGCTGTTCGACATGTCACTCATTTCCAGTCGTACATCTGAGATCAGATATCTGGCTTGCTAGAAAACTCGATCCAGTCGCCGAGCGGTCGGCGAGCCGGTCGGGTCGAGTTGTTGGATAGTTCACACTTAGCGACTGAGAGCCGAGTTTTGATCGCCGAGCGAACGCTGAGTTGCTCCCGACCCGGAAAATCAATCGCCGACCAGTCGCCGAGCGAAATCTGGCCAAAAATCGTGTAGTGTGAACTAGGCATTAGCCACCGTGCCGCCCTGACCAAAATTATAGCAACATCTTTTACAAACATGGCTAAAAGTCATGGCATAGTCACTCTTGCTGTGGCACTGTTGTAGGATGGCAACAAGTCAGATCCTGCAGTTATGTTCCAACCTCTTGACAGGAATAGACAGCACAATGTCATTGACTTTAGTTTTGGAGTGAGATGTTTACCAAGCATGATTGGGTCCAATGTTTAGGTGTCCACATACTTTTGACCAGTGTTTTATTTATGTTATTTTTGGCTAAACCTATGCTATGAATAACCGACTTTAGATTTCTACTTAGATTCGAATCCTAGTGACCTTGTCAAACAAAAAGACCAACATATATACAGTGTATCACAAAAGTGAATACACCCCTCACATTTCTGCAGATATTTAAGTATATCTTTTCATGGGACAACACTGACAAAATGACACTTTGACACAATGAAAAGTAGTCTGTGTGCAGCTTATATAACAGTGTAAATGTATTCTTCCCTTAAAATAACTCAATATACAGCCATTAATGTCTAAACCACCGGCAACAAAAGTGAGTACACCCCTAAGAGACTACACCCCTAAATGTCCAAATTGAGCACTGCTTGTCATTTTCCCTCCAAAATGTCATGTAACTCGTTAGTGTTACTAGGTCTCAGGTGTGCATAGGGAGCAGGTGTGTTCAATTTAGTAGTACAGCTCTCACACTCTCTCATACTGGTCACTGAAAGTTCCAACATGGCACCTCATGGCAAAGAACTCTCTGAGGATCTTAAAAGACGAATTGTTGCGCTACATGAAGATGGCCAAGGCTACAAGAAGATTGCCAACACCCTGAAACTGAGCTGCAGCACAGTGGCCAAGATCATCCAGCGTTTTAAAAGAGCAGGGTCCACTCAGAACAGACCTCGCGTTGGTCGTCCGAAGAAGCTGAGTGCACGTGCTCAGCGTCACATCCAACTGCTGTCTTTGAAAGATAGGCGCAGGAGTGCTGTCAGCATTGCTGCAGAGATTGAAAAGGTGGGGGGTCAGCCTGTCAGTGCTCAGACCATACGCCGCACACTACATCAAATTGGTCTGCATGGCTGTCACCCCAGAAGGAAGCCTCTTCTGAAGTCTCTACACAAAAAAAGCCCGCAAACAGTTTGCTGAAGACATGTCAACAAAGGACATGGATTACTGGAACCATGTCCTATGGTCTGATGAGACCAAGATTAATTTGTTTGGTTCAGATGGTCTCAAGCATGTGTGGCGGCAATCAGGTGAGGAGTACAAAGATAAGTGTGTCATGCCTACAGTCAAGCATGGTGGTGGGAATGCCATGGTCTGGGGCTGCATGAGTGCAGCAGGTGTTGGGGAGTTACATTTCATTGAGGGACACATGAACTCCAATATGTACTGTGAAATACTGAAGCAGAGCATGATCCCCTCCCTCCGGAAACTGGGTCGCAGGGCAGTGTTCCAGCATGATAATGACCACAAACACACCTCTAAGATGACCACTGCTTTATTGAAGAGGCTGAGGGTAAAGGTGATGGACTGGCCAAGCATGTCTCCAGACCTAAACCCAATAGAACATCTTTGGGGCATCCTTAAGCGGAAGGTGGAGGAGCGCAAAGTCTCGAATATCCGCCAGCTCCGTGATGTCGTCATGGAGGAGTGGAAAAGCATTCCAGTGGCAACCTGTGAAGCTCTGGTAAACTCCATGCCCAGGAGAGTTAAGGCAGTTCTGGGAAATAATGGTGGCCACACAAAATATTGACACTTCAGGAACTTTCACTAAGGGGTGTACTCACTTTTGTTGCCGGTGGTTTAGACATTAATGGCTGTATATTGAGTTATTTTGAGGGAAGAATAAATTTACACTGTTATATAAGCTGCACACAGACTACTTTTCATTGTGTCAAAGTGTCATTTTGTCAGTGTTGTCCCATGAAAAGATATACTTAAATATCTGCAGAAATGTGAGGGGTGTACTCACTTTTGTGATACACTGTACATACATTTTTCTTTTAGCCACACCAGTTGTATTTATGTACTTTGATCAGCAGGCCTCAACTCAAGCCTGTTATTATATGTTAATCAGTTAATTTGTATATTTTTATTGTTTCCCCCCACCAAAGTTCTACACTTGTAGTACCAAACTGCTTCAGCAATGTTGCTTTCAGTCCTGCCACATACTAATGGATTATTTGGATTCAGCCTGAGGTGATCTGTATTTCTAAGCTGTCTGAATTTCTGATACTGTGTGGTTGTGTGTACATGGCTCTCTAATTACGGTTATATAACAGAAGTAATTAAGTAATTAGGTAAGTAATTATTCCTGTCACATTCTTGAATAACAATGACTCTACATTTTAATCAGCGTTTGGGCTGATTATACGTCACAGTATAACACGGACAGAATTGGAATAGACAGGGTGTTAGCATGCAGCCAGCCGTGAAGTAAACACTCATTATCATATGTTGTTATTGATCATCAAGCACAGATTTGAAGCTCTGTGTCTCACTTAAACCTTAGTTGTCCATGATAGCAGATTCACAGGACTCCTGACAGACAAATGAAAGAAGCCTTATGAAATAAAACTACACTTATTGTATTCTATGGAGAAAAGAACCACAGATTGTATAATAGTGGAAATTATGTCAAATAACTTCTTGATGCGTTTAGTGTTTTGTTATCATTGCATGCAGTCTAGCTGGTGTAAATTCAGTCTTCTATATGAAGAGGTTTATTTTAGGTTTATTCTTCATTTTTGTTGTTTGAGTCTGTCTGTAAGTAAAGCTTAAAGTGATTTAGGTAGTGATAGTAGGCAGACCTGCTTCTCAGTTCCGTTATATTTAAAGCTCTCTGTGATCACTTGGTTACAGTGGCATCTCTGATTGATGTAGCAAACCCACCTGCCATGGCTTGTTACAAAATCATGTCTTTCTGCCTTACCAAATGTGACCGACAGAGGAGGCATGGAGGTGCAGATGACTGATGTGTCGGTTCCTCTTAACTGACAGTGACATTCAGCTTTTTGAGTGTTAATTTAGCTCTAGGTGAAAGTGTTTTATCACTCACACTTCTCACACTTTTATCTCTTTTGGGGAGTCACGAGGGAATCTTCCTGAGTGATGACGTGATGGCCTGTTCTTATTTTCCCAATACCCTTTTTGTTTGTGGCTTTTTAACAACAGTATTGTTCTACCTTGGTTAAGTATCCTGCCTTTTAAGTTTATTTTCAGTTCTTTCAGGTGCAGGGCTACTACTCAGTGGTGAGGCATGATCTGCCCTGTTGGTGGGTTGTGGTTAGTGCATAACTTTATTTTATTTTTTTTTTACCTTCCTGCATGTTTTTGAAAGATGGGAGGAAACTGGTGTACCCTGAGGTAACTCCCTAGTACACAAAATGAACAGACCAAACTACATATAGGGTGTGTTCGAAAAGCTAGGGAGCTCTCTACATAGGCAGCATTTTACGTCATCCTGTGCGCGCTCCCGAGAAGGAGGCTGTTCGAAATCCTAGATGACTTCAAATCCTCACTTCTGAGGCATCTTCATATTTCCATGTTATTTTGGCTTAAGAACGAGTGAGCATCGGCGCGTCCTTAGTGATCAAGGCTCTCACAGAACAAACATGGCTGACGGGGCGGAAAAACGAATGGAGTTATTTTTAAACGTAAATAAAATATTACAGATTTTTAACTTGTATAAACTTGTACCGAGTGTTTTTATTTGCAAGTTCGAGCTTGTCAGGAAATTTAATAGTTATCGGTACATGAAGGGAGCTGCTATATTGACGTTAGCATTAGCGCTGTGCTACCTCAGTTCATTGTTTTTAATGGCAAGATGCTAAATGCTAAACCCAAAACCCGAAACCCGATGGAAGCATGTAAGTAGTGCATTCGAATAACCTGCCTTATAAGTCATTGACTTATTAGAATCTTCTCTACTGAGGCAGCTGCCTATGTAGACAGTAAGACAGCAAGGCAGCTCCCTAGGTTTTCGAACACACCCATAGACTGTAACTTTCCTGGACCTTGGAGCTGTGCTCCACCTATAGTCAAGGACGGATTAAGGATAGTCTGGGCCCCTGGGCAAAGAGTGATCAAGGGCCCTCTAATGGTATGCCCTGCTCTTCTTTAGGGCCCCCTGGTAGGGGCTCTCATAACCAGGGCCCTCTAAAAAATATTCCCCCCTCTTTCCTAGGACCCCTAATAGCCAGAAGTCGAAGTCAGAGTAGTGCCACAACGCCTCATCCATTTTCATAAGGGGCCCAAAAGCATGGCTAGGGCCCCCCAAAAGCATGGCTAGGGGCCCCAAAAGCATGGCTAGGGGCCCCAAAAGCATGGCTAGGGCCCCCAAGAGGCCCTGTGGTCAAAGTCCCTAATAGTCAGAGGATCCTTAAAATGGAGGGCCCTCGGAAATAAAAATAAATTGTATCATAAATGTTGATAGGCATCGCAAAATGTTTTGGGCCAGGGCCCCCCTGGGGCCCCCTAACCTCAAGGGCCCCTGGGCGCTGGCCCCACTGGCCCGGTCAGTAATCCAGCCATGCCTATAGTGCCTTCTTCACCAGCAGGTCACCCTATTGTAATCTATTGTAATAATGATTTAAAATTTAAAACCTCACCGCTGAGTGTAGCAATTTATCACTTTGAACTGTATAGACTGGCAAGTGTGAGGTCAGGTCGGACTTCTGCACCAGGGCATACGTCAGCATTCTTTATCTTTGTCTTGGTAACTCATCCAATGGCATTGCAATTGTTTTGTATACAGCTCTTTTTTGCTGTCACATGGATGCTGCTCTGGAGGCAAGCGGTAAGGAATGTGGACCCCAAAAGAGAATCTGGTATGGATGCTGGAGTAGCAGTTCCGCATTATATCCACTTTTTTTAATCCGATTTAGCACACTTAATTTGTATTCCACTGCTGAGGGATACCCGATTGCATCCAAGGAGAGCACATCGCTGTAGACGCCTCTTCCGACATGTGCACAGCCCTCCTCCTCTTGCCCCTGGTGAAGATCCCACCCCACACATAGTCCGGCCCCACCCTGCAGATACGGTGTCGGCCAATGAGTATCTGCTGCAGCCACTGCCAATTATGCCCGCCAGATGGCACCCAGCCGACCGGTGGCAACACCAAGCTTCGAGCTGATGTGCTAGCGGAATATCCCGCTGTGCCACCTGGGTGCCCGTATATCACTTTTATAGCCGCTGTTGGTTTCAGAAAGTTTTCAGTTCTTTCTTCCTTTTGAAAACTTGGATTGTCACACACACACACACACACACACACACACACACTCTGGTGGATTAAGTAGCTGTTAATAACTTGGTTCTTATTTTTTCTCAATCACTTTTGTCTTGTTTCTGTTTCAGGCTGTTAAGGTTTTTTTTTTTTTTACTTACTACAATTATTTTTATGTTTTGTAATTAGTGTTTAATTGTCCTTTGTGGCTCTTTAGCCACAACGTTCTGCAGTTGGATTTGGTTACTTTCATCCTTGTAGGTATGGCACTCCAACCAATGTGAACACATTTTAAATTTGATGCCTGCAACACATTTAAAAACAACTGGGACCAAGGCAAACTCCCTTAAATGGGGTTTGGAAATTGTAATACTTGTGTTGTTGCCAGTCAGTATATTATTTACAATAAAAAGTATTTCAGTAGCAAATATTTGCCTTTTTAAATAGCATATAATCTAAATCATTTTATTAATGCTACTAAACAAATACAGGGCAGATTCAGGGCACATTGCACCAGCTAGGCTTTACCAGGCAAAACTTGGCATCCAGCCACACATTCAATTTAATGGCTACTATCAACAATCATTAATACATTTGTGAGGCTTTGGTGATTGGTGCACTGTGAGCAGGAAGATGTGATGTGATAACCTAGCCGTCAGAGCCAATGTATGTTTACCTGTGTGGTTGATGACTAGATTAGTATTTAACCTTTTGCACAGTAAGAATGAAAGAGTAAAGTTGGGAACATGAACTCCAAACCTGAGCCTGACAGATGCTCATTAG
The DNA here is from genome assembly GCF_030014385.1 of Trichomycterus rosablanca. Taxonomy (NCBI): domain Eukaryota; kingdom Metazoa; phylum Chordata; class Actinopteri; order Siluriformes; family Trichomycteridae; genus Trichomycterus; species Trichomycterus rosablanca. The sequence goes on from NC_085990.1 coordinate 35,897,416, forward strand.
TCTAACCAATGAGACAGGGCAGACATATCGCCTCCAGGGTCAGCTTACTCTGTTCCCATTGATTTTGAGCCTTTGCCAAAGTCTCTCTACAGTCTAGTCTTGTGTGGCTAGTCATAAGTTTCCTAACAAGTTTTGGGTTCTGGAGCATTTTTACCGCATCATGTGTGCTACATAGTTAAATACTTTACCAATCACAGTGCAGTAATATGGGATTGCTGTTCAGTACAGTGGTGTATGATTCGGGATATAGCTTAATTCAACTGCTTCATAATACTTGATTGGCTTATGAAATTCACACAGATTTGTCCCTGTCCTGATGAGACTTTTCCCCCTGAAACTTTAAGCCAAAAATCACTTTAATCAAGATTAAAGATTAAACTCTTAGAAGCCTAATGAGCCAAGTTATTAGTAACCTCCCCAAAAATGTGCATTGCAATTATTATTTCAAAGCAATGGTGCATGTCACAGTCAAGGATATATTAAACTTTGGGCTGATGGTAGTTACTCTTAGTACACGTTTTCATGGGCAGCATAAAAACCAGAGTGACTTTGATAAGTCAAATCATTATGGCCAAATACACTGCCTGGCCAAAAAAAAAAGGTCACCACCTGGATTTAACTAAGCAAATAGGTAAGAGCCTCCCATTGGATAATTACTGCATGGTTAATTGTTTCAGCTGGCAACAAGTTATTTAACCCTAATTGATGCAGTGAGTAGCTTCTCATTTGTTAAACAACCATGTCAAAAGACACATCCTGTGGTCGTGGAAAATATGTTTATCTGTTTCAGAAGGATCAAATTATTGGCATGCATCAAGCAGAGAAAACATCTAAGGAGAAGCTGAAACTACTAAAATCGGGTTAAGAACTGTCCAACGCATTATTACAAAGTGGAAGAACAGTGGGGAAACATCATCTTCCAGGAAGGAATGTGGTTGGAAAAAAATCTTGAATGATCGTGATCAGCGATCACTTAAACGTTTGGTGAAATCAAATGATAGAAAAACTACAGTAGAACTCAGGGATATGTTTAATAGTGAAAGTAAGAGCATTTCCACACACACAATGTGAAGGGAACTTAAGGGATTGGGACTAAACAGCTGTGTAGCCTTAAGAAAACCACTTGTCAGTGAGGCTAACCGGCAAAAACAGCTTCAATTTGCTAGGGAGCATAAAGATTGGACTCTGGAGCAATGGAAGAAGGTCATGTGGTCTGATGAGTCCAGATTTACCCTGTTCCAGAGTGATGGGCGCATCAGGGTAAGAAGAGAGGCGGCTGAAGTGATGCACCCATCATGCCTAGTGCCTACCGTACAAGCCTGTGGGGGCAGTGCTATGATCTGGGGTTGCAGCAGTTGGTCAGGTCTAGGTTCAGCAACGTTATGTGCCCAAAGAATGAGGTCAGCTGACTACCTGAATATACTGAACCACCAGGTTATTCCATCAATGGATTTTTTCTTCCCTGACAATGCAAGGATTCATCGGGCTCAAATTGTGAAAGAGTGGTTCAGGGAGCATGAGACATCATTATCACACATGGATTGGCCACCACAGAGTCCAGACCTGAACCCCATTGAGAATCTTTGGGATGTGCTGGAAAAGACTTTGTGCAGTGGTTCAAATCTTCCATCATCAGTACTAGATCTCCTAAAAACTCCTAAACTCCTAAAAAGCTATTGTGTTTCAAAAGACAGATACTTTTAATTCAGGTGATGAACTGAACACTTGTCTGTGGGTCTGTGTAGTCTCAGACCAGTCAGAGTGCCCATGCTCACTCCTGTCCTTCATCAAAACTACCTACAATGGGAAAACAGGCATCAGAACATGACATCTAAGCAATGGGAAAGTGTAAAAAAACCAGTATACATCAATCTGCTCTTAAAATGAGCCACACATGAAAAAAAATAATGTGCTGTAGGTGGCATGCAGAGAAGCAAACTGAAAATGGCTAGGCAGCATGGCATGTGTAGTGGGTGTGGGAGTGTAAGGTTAAGTGCTGGACGGAGTGAGTGATGGCTCTTGGGGCTGAAGGCTTGGCTAATTGAGGCGATAATGTGTGGCCACCCTCTGACTGTCATGTTGCAAGACCTGTATCCACAGACCATTTTAGCTTCTTCTCTTGGCTTGCAATAAACTATGAATAAAAAATGTCAAACCAGAATTGAGAAAAAATCTTCATTTTTTTATAGCCAGTATGGGTCTTCAGTTTACTTTATTCGGTTCAGCAGCTGAATAAAGTCCACATACCAGACTTGACACGGTTTTTCAGCAGAGTACCCTTCCTAACGCAACCCTGGGACCGACACTGAGCACGCTGACGAGTGCAACTCCCAATGGCTAGTCTGTTTCGGCCATCCTGCCCCTCGGACGTTAGCCATTCATGACCATGCTGACATCCCACCGGCCAATATCCCCAGATCTTAGCGGTAGTGGGCTAGAGTTCTTTGCTGCTCCACCACCCGGGTTGAAGAACTTCTATATGAGAGAATAAATGAATTTGGGATTCATTGTGAGTGCTGTTGGTTGTTGCTTTTTATTTTCTAACTTAATTAATTAACTAATCCCACATCAAATAAAATAAAAAGTGCAGATGATGTTATCGATCTGACCAACACTTCAGACAAAGGGAATTGCTTTTTCTAGGATAAAAACACATAAACATTGACCCATCCAGACAACAGTAGAACTAACACACAGCCAGTAATGTGAACAGCGAAGTTTAACATAGTGTAAGACCGCTTACCATAGATCACCACAGATTCAGTTTAAGTAGCACAGTTTAAATATCACACTATTTTATACTGTGAAATTTTTACTGTATCTGTAATTTACAATTTTAGATATGTAAATGCAGTACTTCTAGGCAAAAAAAAATGAGCCAAGCCTCAAATTCATTCCAATCACCCTAACAAAAGTACTAAGAAAATGCACTCCTGAGACCTGTGCTGCCATTTGCTCCTGACTGCTCATAGCTGCAGTGAACTTTTTCCCATTTAGCTGTCACCAAATCAATGTGGTCTGCAGACCTGCTGGGCTTGGGACCAGCACTGACAAAGGGCACCTACTGGCTATGCACCAATGGCTATGCTGATCGGCTACCCGTCCCCAGCGTCATTTACTGTTTCAACACCGAGCCTTAACTTGAATATTCTTCTTGTATGCAAAGATAAATTAATAAAAACTCCAACATGACTGTGGTTGCGTCCAAAATCGCACACTTCCATACTGAACAGTATGTGAAAGCAGTACGCGAGAGCGGGTAGTGTGTCCGAATACCTACAACCCCTGGCAAAAATTATGGAATCACCACTCTTGGAAGATGTTCTGTCAATTGTTTAATTTTGTAGAAAAAAAAAATCACAGACATGCCACAAAACTATCATTTTTCAAAATGTCAACCTTCTGGCATTAAGAAACAATAAAAAAAAGAAACAAATATAATAGTTGTGGTCAGTCACAATTGCTTTTTTTAGATCAAGTAGAGGAAAAAAATATGGAATCACTCAAATCTGAGGAAAAAATTATGGAATCACTCTGTAATTTGCAGTTTAAAAACAAAACATCTGCAGCAGATTAGATTTGCTAATTATTCTTCAGTTTAAAAAGAGTGCTCACACCTCGGAGAGCTGTTGCACAAAGCAGATTGTCATGAATCATGGTTCCAACACAAGATATGTCAGTTGAAACAAATGAGAGGATTATAAAACTCCTTCAAGAAGATAAATCATTGTGGAATGTCGCAAAAGATGTTGGTTGTTCCCAGTAAGCTGTGTTTAAAATCTGGACCAAGTACAAACAAAATGGGAAGGTTGTAAAAGGGAAGCACTGGTAGACCAAGTAAGACATCAAAGCATCAAGATAGAAAACTTAAAGCAATATGTCTTGAAAACAGAAAATGCACAACAAAACAAATGAGAAACAAGTGGCCGGAAAGTGGAGTCAATGTCTGTGACTGAACTGTAAGAAATCACCTAAAAGAAATGGGATTTACATACAGAAAAGCCAAACAAAAGCCATCATTAACACCTAAAAAGAAAAGAACAAGGTTAAAGTAGGCTAAAGAAAAGCAATCGTGGACTGTGGGTGACTGGATAAAAGTGATCTTCAGTGATGAATCGCGAATCTGCATTGGGCAAGGTGATGATGCTGGAACTTTTGTTTGGTGTCTGTCCAATGAAGATAACTGCCTAAAGAAAACATGTTAATTTCCACAGTTGTTGATGATATGGGCCTGCATGTCGGGTAAAGGCACAGGGGAGATGGTCTTCAATAAATGCCAAAGTCCACATTGAAATTTTGGACGCTTTTCTTATTCCATCAGTTGAAAGGATGTTTGGTGATGATGACTTCATTTTTCAAGATGATAATGCATCTTGCCATAGGGCAAAGGACGTGAAAACTTTCCTTCAAGAAAACATATAATGTCAATGGCATGGCCTGCAAATAGTCCGGATCTCAATCCATTTGAAAATCTCTGGTGGAAATTGAAGAAAATGGTCAATGACAAGGTTCCAACCTGCAAAGCTGATCTGGCAACAGCAAGAGACAGTTGAAGGCAGATTGATGAAGAATACTGTTTGTCATTAGTTAACTCCATGCCTCAGAGAGTTTAAACCATTATAAAAGCCAGAGGTGGTGCAACAAAGTAATAATGGTGCAGTGTTTTCTAATGATTCCATAATTTTTTCCTCAGATTTGAGTGATTCCATATTTTTTTCCTCTACTTGATCTAAAAAAAAGCAATTGTGACTGACCACAACTATTATATTTGTTTCTTTTTTTATTGTTTCTTAATGCCAGAGAGTTGACAGTTTGAAAAATGATAGTTTTGTGGCATGTCTGTGATTTCTTTTTTTTCTACAAAATTAAACAATTGAAAGAACATCTTCCAAGAGTGGTGATTCCATAATTTTTGCCAGGGGTTGTAGTATTCGTTAAACATTATGCAAAAAATACCCGCATGGGCAGCCATTTTTGAGTATGCAAACAATGCACACTTGCGGTCCGATAAGCTATCCCATAATTCAACTGGAGCAGCAAAGGCGTTTGTAGCGAAGAAGAAAGCTGGCAGAAAGCGGAGTAAGACAAACATGAAAAATGTTATGATTAAGTACAACTCTGGATAATGTTATGAGAAGCTTCGTGGAACACGACAGAAATAATTTTGTCTGATTTTAAAATTGTTATAACTGTGGGTATGTGACGTCATGCATCACGTGATGTTGGTAAGATGGCGGACGTAGTACGTCTGAGATTGCGTGCATACTGCACACTTGCGTACTGAAAGAGCTTACTGCTTTACTGACCGAGCAGTGTGCACTGCCTCCAATTTAGTACGTACTGTACATAAGTGTGTGATTTCAGACGCAGTCTGGGTGTTTTTTTTTTTTGTTTTTTTTTTTTTTTGGTTTTTTTTTTCCTCTTGAAAAATTAGTGCAATTTTGGATTCAGCCTTTTTCTGCCCCGGAGTTTAAATGTACCTAGATTAATTTAAAGAGCTAAAGATCTCCTGCCCCTTTTGAAGGTAAAAAGCCCACAAGTCGCTGCTGTTATAATCTGTAACCTAAACATACCGCCTATTTTTAATCAGTTGGAGTGTATACAAAATGACTGACTTGAAACTTCAATTTGCACATGGCTTGTTTGGTTATTTCTTAGTTGCTTGATTCTGCTAGCTCAGACATTTATTCTGTATGCCCAGACTTTTGTTGTTTTTGTGTTTTAGGATAGACTTCAAATCCTATCCTTCAGAAGCACACTGAAAACACCAGTGTGACCAAAACACAATAATCCAATTTCAAATGTATGCATTTCAAACGACTTCACTCTTGAATTGGCAGTGTGCTTTGAGTTTAGACTTTCTGAGTGAAGTTGGTTTAAACTTTAGTTCTTTCTGTACTGTGTACTATTTATTTATTTTTTCATCCTGGCCGAATCATGCCAGTATTTGCTGCTGAAAAGCATCTGCATAACATGAAGCGACCGCTACTAAATTTTACAGTTCTGATGGTGTTTTCTGATGAGACTACACATACTGATTAAAATTCTACCTCAGTCTCAGCAGGTCACATGACTTTCTTTCACTTTTAGTATATAGGCTTCTGATCTACAAGTGACAAAGTGGCAGTAGATTGTATAAGGCAGGGGTGTCAAACTCAAGGCCCGCGGGCCAGATCCGGCCCGCCGTGTCATTTGATCCGGCCCGCGAGAGCTTAAACGACTTTGTGATGTTCGAGTCGTTACAGAGACGTGCTTATAATTTAATGCGCTCCTGCTCCTTTAAGAGACAACGCGACATCGTAGTCATGGCAACTAACTTTAACCTTCGCTAAGAGGCCATGTGACTTTTACGGCAAAAGAACGCGGGGTAGCGTAGTCAGTAATGTAAACAATAATAAATAAATACAAATAATTATATTGCAATATAATACCCAAGCATCGTCTGTAAGTAGTGGCGTTTATATTCTCAATTGTTTGTAAATGTTTAGTGAGTATATCACAGCGTTTTAGTTACAAATTTACCGTAATTAAATACTGTTGTTACGTTACTATAGCAATTAGTATCTTTACACACAATTTTAACTCTATTTTACGTTTGGTTAAATCTCATATTGTACCAGATGTAACACTTGACTACAGCTGTGTGCTTGTACTGTATTAAGTTCTTTATTGTTTTTATTGTTTGTATTTTTACTTCATTTTGATGCACACAGTGTATCACACAGCTGGGAAGCAAATAAATCGATTGTATTCTGAAGAGAGCTGTCTGTCTGTCTGTCTGTCTAGCCGAGAAAGGGGGATAAACTATTAGTGAGGGCAGAACAATTGTCTTAAAATACACTGTAAAATCCTAAATAAACTGCATCTTTCAAAATGCATGCTGAATTTGGGACCTACAAAGTGACACAGCCCGCCAGTAGATGATGTTACACATATTTACACATGATCCTAAAATGTACAAAAAGATAATTAAGAAAATTAAGTTTGTGCTTCAGGAAGAGAAACCGGTGCGTCTCTTGTGTTAAGAGGCTGTGTCTGTGGTAAAGTAGAACAATATAAATGCAGAATTCAGCCTCCAAGAAAAACAGCAACGTGACTGCAATCACAGCAGGATACGTTACAATCGGCCCTTTGAGGGCCACCATAATGCTGATGTGGCCCTCGGTGAAAATGAGTTTGACACCCCTGGTATAAGGCATGCAGAGGGAGCAGGGGTTATGGCATAAGCCAGGGGAATTATCACTCCATCAGATGTTACTGTATCTTTTCTACAGTGTCAGGTTGCAGCTAAGAGACAGACAGTATGACAGAATGGGACCAGGGACAAAGCCCCCATGATCTCATGTCTGTTTTTAATTGAGGTGCTTAAGGCTGGGTGGGACTTGCTAAAAAGACCTTGACAGAGAAGCTGCAGTAACAGGACACCGGGTCAAGAAAGAGATGTGGTTTGTGTGATTCCGGAAAGAGTCCTGTAATGCTGGGAAACTGAGCGAAACGGATACGGGACCAAATCTCACCCAGGTGGGTTATTTGAAGCAGATAGAATAATAGTCTAGGGCTTTTATTTGTCATATATAAAATGCATGTGTACAATACAATGCACATTTTTTACGCATATACCAGCTTAATTGGAAGTACGGCACCTCAGCTTCAGCTGAGAGGTCTAACAGTGTTTGCATTACAAAGCCAAGATTCGAACCAACAGCATTTCATTTGATAGTTCAAAGCTTTACCCACTAGGCTACCACTGTCCAAGCTTCAATTTCTCCCAGTCACTTTTCCTACCTCAGCTAGAAGTGCCTAAACAGTGATTAATATGGACATTCCACTAAAGGAGTGAGCAAGCTTTTCTCAGTCCCTTATTGGCAACACAAGGACGCAAAAACTAGAGTACTGCTGCACAGCCCTAGGATCCTGGGAACTTCATTTGATTACTGCCTTTAAGATGTTTTCTCTAAAAAAACATTCCAGTATGTGGATCTAAATTGTCCCTTTATGTATGTCAGTGCAAAAATAGTTGAGTACTTGGTGCCCTCCCATGGCTGCAGTGCCCTGTGCCCAGCATTTCCATAATTTCCTGCTGTCCTTGGTGCTGCTAGGTTCTTCAAGCAGGAGTAATTCAGCACTTCTGGTTGGCAACATGCTGGGACAGTCGTTGAGATGAACAGCCTTTTTAATAACACTGTCCTGCACTGACTCTTATTTCACACTCCTGTGATTTACCAGCTAAGCTGATCCCTGATGTCATGTTGCTATAGTGCACGGCATATTTCTGTCGGACCAGATATATTTTATTATTCACCCATGAGGTGAGATAAACCTTTTATTGATTTGGCAATACAAAGCTATAACATTCAGGACTGCTTACATGACTGTAACAGCAAGAGAAAAGATGTAGGTTAAAAACAGTTTAGGTTTCTTTCTTTCATCACGTATTAGCCATTTTTGACATTAGGAAGCAAGAGGATACTAGACTCACACTATATGGCCAAAACAAATGTGGACACCTGACCTTTTGTTGCCAGTTTGTTAGGAATTCCACTCTAAAACCAGTAATACCACCCCACACTTCCTTTGCATCTTTATTATGCTCCACTCTATTGAGAAGGGGTTTCACAAGATTTTGAAAGTTGTCTGTGGAACGCTCTGCTGAAAGGCTTATAGGGTCAAAGACAGTGGCGGCTCCTGCCAAATCTCTCAGGGGGGGGGCAATTGTTGCGATGATTGCCAAGGTGACCCATTCAGTGGGTAAATTAAAGCTTAAATAATTAACATCTTAAGTCGTCTGTCAGTTTGCCCTCACAAATAACTTTGAACATGGAGAGAGACCAGCTTCACCATTAATCATAAAATTAAGTAAGTTAATTCAGTCTTCATCAAATAGCATTTTATTTTAGGTGCAGCAGATCCAGAATAAATATTGGCGCCGGGGCTGATGTGCAATGAATAAAGAAGTACAATTAAACAATTGGGGAGATACAATAAGTGCAATCACAATTTACAATTTAAAAATTACATTACTTACTTGTAATTTACTTGTAACTTATATGATTTCCCCCCCTTTGTAGATACTTGATGTTTAAATTTGGTCTGGGTGGCCCTAATTCTTTAGCTGCTAATTTATCCTGATTACTACGACGACTGAATGGCATTAATGACACGATGGAGTTGCTCCGAACTGAGGTAATGGTAGTCATGGTGATGAGATCGCTACACCAGGTTACGTGTGACACAAGCACATAAGTGCGAGCCCTCCCGGAACCCATTCAGATTGTATTGCAGCGCCTGCAGTTCGAAAAAAAAGTGCCTTAACGTGAGAGTCTATGAGAGCAATCGGGGGCGACTTTCAGACTGAAATCGCCCAAAAAGGGGCGGTACTGTACGGAACACAACTCGATGCTGATTGGACTACGATATTTAGAGGCAAGACAGACTGTCCAGAACAGTCACAGATAGTTTAACACTGGTTGAATGTGATAGAAAAATTTCCTTCCTTTCGCCCTTTGGTGATGTGTCGCCCTAAGGAACGAGCCGCCCATGGTCAAAGGGTGATTGGCTGCAACCTACCGTCTCTCCAGGAATTGCACGTCCTAGTGTCCTGGATTAAGATCATGACTGATCCCTCACAACTTGTAGATAATCTTTTTAAAACACTTCGCTACAGTAAGAGGCTGAAAATTTGTTCTGACCAAAACCTCCCCACAAACATTTTTCCTGTCTGCAATCGGCCTTAACAGCATGACCTAGGACCCTTACTGAAATAAACTCATATGCACCACAAATATAATGCACATTTTTTTATATTATATTTTATATTTTATATTTTATTATATTGCAGTTCTGTATATATTGTGTATTTTCTTACATATAATATTTTTTCTTTTTGTAGTATTTTGCCACCAATTTACACCTAATTTCTCATATGTAAAAATGTCCTTGGTGAATAAAATGATTCTGCTCTGGATGCTGATTCTGGAATTTTGTGCCTGTTCAGTCAAAAGAGCATTTATATGGTTTAGGATTCATAACACCAAAAGACCTGCCCGCAAAACTTTGTTTCAAAGCTTTCAAACAGAGCCGCTCAGGTGGTGCAGCGGTAAAAAACACGCTAGCACACCAGAGCTGACATCTCAAACTCGTTGGTTCGAATCTCAGCTCTGCTACCCGGCAGGCTGAGCGTCTACATGAACAAGGATTGGCTGTTGTTCAAGGAGGGCTGCCTCTGTACACAAAGCTGGTTCACATATGAACTTGCCTCGAGCAGATGAAAAGATGCATCTCGCTATTGCACACGTGTCGGAGGGGGCGTGTGTTAGTCACGGCTTTCCTCAGTCAGAGTGGAGGTCAGCGTCAGTAGAGAGGAAGCAAAATGCAACGGGGTTATTGGATATGACTAGATTGGGAGGAAAACTGGTGGAACTTTGAAACTGTTAGAAGGAAGTAATTCAGATCATTTAAAGAAAGGCAAGATTTATGAAGAGCTTTGTAGGTTAGAAGTAGTATTTTGTACTAAATGCCCAATGATGCTTGTGTATAACTTGGTGTGAAGAAATACTCTAGCTGCTGAGTTTTAACTGTTCTGCAATCTGATTGGACAGGAAGATCTGGCTTTCAATCAGCGTTCCAGTTTTTCCGAAATGCCTCCAGGCTCTTTGCAAGTCACTAAAGTTTCTTTACAGGAAACCTGTCAAACCATGGTTTTACGAAGGCTCTTTCCCAGTCTGCTGCCACAAAGTTAAAAGGGTGGTGCAGCACTAAATTAAACTAGTCCACTAACACTGGGATCCAGTGTTCCAATCCTAAACAGTGCTATTGGCATCAACATACAGACATGATTAGGGTTGGTGGCTGAGGCCATGCGATGGATTGCCGTCCTGTCTGTGGTGTGTTACTGCATTGTGCCCGGGGCTACCAGGGAAACCCTGACCAGAATAAAGTGGTGGTAAAAAGCTAGATTGGATTCTCTTTGGTTTTGAAGTCATTTTTGACATCAGAAATTTGCAGACATCATTTGTCATGTTATAAATCACGTATATTGAGGGAATGTTGAGTGATGCTGTGTGTGTGTGGATGTACATGTGGGTGGGTCAATAAGGTGCAAAAAAAAATCAAAAATCAAACGGTGCACTGCCTAGCTGGCATTTTAGAGCTAGAAGTGTCCTAATCAGATTATTTAGTCAGTAAAGGAAGAGTCCGTGTCTAATCTAGAGATTCTTTTCTTAGTGCAAAGAGGCTCTGGTGTGACAGCATCTTGGTAAAGTGGATGGCTAAGAAGACATGCACACTGAACCATACATTAGTCTGTCACCGGTTTGCAGCACTGAGTGGCTTCCTACCTGCCTTTTTTTTTTTTTTTTTTTTTTTTTTTTTTTAAAGATTTGGCTTGTTGAAGGAGCTGGCATTGTTAGCGTTGGTGTGTGTTGTCTGCTCGGCTGTGATAGATGAATATTCACATACCTGCACTTAGAGTTTTAAACAGATCTAAAATAACCCGGGGGTTTTACCAGGGTGTTGACAAGAGTTGCACTTTTCATGCCAAGATCTAGTAGGGATGACATGATCTTGAATAAGTAAAATGTGGTAAGCATGAAATAAAATGAAACATACAATATACACGGGTGCTCAGGTGGCACAGCAGGAAAATTGCACTTGCCCACTACTGCTAGGATCCAGGGTTTGAATCCCCAACGGTGCCGTCAGCTGGTTTGGTGTCTAATTATAGGCATGATTGACAACGTCAGAGGGGGAAAGCCGAGGCCCTGCGATAAATTGGTGTCCACTCTGGGGTTGTGTTACTGTATTGCACTGTGTCACTGTAATGGGGCTAATCAGAGTTACTTTAATTGATGGTATATTTGTTTGTTAGATAGCCAGGTGGTGGTACATTATTTATTATTCTAGAAAAGGTGGTAACAGTGCTCCAGAGTCCAAAGGTGGTGTGCTTTACACTATTTCATCCAATGTCTGACATGGTGACAAGCCTTTTTTTTTTTTTTTTTTTTTTGAATTTTCTGTTTTTCCCACTTTTCCCCCCCAGTTTTTCTCCCCTAATCTAGTCGTGTCCAATTACCCTGATTGCGTCCTCTAAACCGATTCGACCCTTCACCGCTTGCTGACTGAGGACGCCTCTCAACTGACATACGCCCCCTCCGGCACGTAGTAATTACAGACTGCATTTTTCACCTGCACGAGTCGAGTTCATACACCGACTGGCACTGTGTACGGAGGGCCACACCCCCATCAGCGTTATTCCTCTACCCTGTGCAGGAGCCATCAGTCAGTCAACAGGGGCCGCAGTCGTACCAGTTATGAGGACCTATGATCTGACTTTCTTACCCTCTAACCCTGAACAACAGCCAATCGTTGTTCATGCTGCCGCCCAACCCAGTCAGAAGGCAGAGCTGAGATTCGATACGATGTATTCGAATCCCCAACTCTGGTGCGCTGGCGTACTTTACCGCTGCGCCACCTAGCTGCGAAAATCCAAAATTAAACTGTGTATTTTGTGCTAATACTGCTTCCAAAGACAGCTTGATATTTGACGACCTGCTTCAAATATCCATCTCCCAGTTTATGATCATGGCTGTATATGCTGTATTAATAGAGTTGATGTAGTTCTGTCAGTGTAGTGCTGCAGGATGGATGAGGATATTAATAAGCAGATGAATAAACAGATTTATAATGCAAATCACAAAGTAATAGAAAGTTTATACGTTTAGTCTGTCTATAAATTATTGTTACTTTGTGATACATTTGATATGCTAATCAAATATAACAGGTCCATCTGGGCCCAGCACATAATCCTACTTCATCTGCCGTGGAGTTTATGGTCAGCAGAGGGACGAGCAAGCACAGATGATTTATCTGTTGTTGTTCTTGTTTTAAACTGATGAGCACCTGCACCTTGTTATGTCTTAATTTAAGTTAAGCCTAATTCTCCCTCACACATTTGCCAGCTACTCTGTAGGGAAACCTGCTTTCTCGAAATAAGTTATACAGTGCTTGGTTTTGTATGGTTCTCTGCAGGCATGCCATCACACTTTTATCCCTTTCTAAAAACTAACTCAGTGTTGCAGCCTTTTTTGGGCGTCACGGTGGAGCAACCCAGGATGAGTGAGTGGCCCAGAATTGGAGTGACGGCCCTGTTTCAGAGAGGACCCTGCCTGTAAATCCACGTAGCTTTGTGTGTTTGGAATGTCGCTTGTGTATTGCTGTCTTTTTTTTTAGGTAGGATTTGGATCCAACATGACCCTGTTTATAATAAAGTTGTCACTGAAGATACATGAAGAAGTAATGATCGGATATTTGATACAGTGGCACTGAGGGTAGAGGGGTGCCAGTACTGCAGATTTCACCAACCTCACAAAATCTTGCTTTAGGGTCAAGTGGCTCCTTTAAATTGCATATAAAAGTGGGTTGGGCCGCTCAGGTGGCGCAGCGGTAAAAACACACGCTGCAACCAGAGCTGGATTTCGAGTACGTCGTATTGAATGCAGCTTTGCCGTGCCGGCTCGAGGCTGAGTGGCTGTATGAGCAACGATTGGCCGGTTGTTCAGTCGGGGGTCGGGACAAAGAGCCGGACGTGGGTCTCTCTTTCTCAGAATGCGATTACGACCTCTGCCGGCTGATTAGAGGCGCCTGCACAGAGATGAGGAAAGGGTGCTCTTAGGGTGTGTCTCTTCGCATGCAACGCTAGGTGGCGCAACACTCGTCAATGTGTGGGTGGCAAAAATGCATCCGGCTTGCTGCTCGTATGTCGGAGGGGATATGGGTTAGCTTCGATCTCCTCGGTCAGGGCAGGGTTCGGCATAGACCGAGAGGAAGCACGATGCAAATTGGACAATTGGACGTGCTAAAGGGGAAGAAAAAGGGGAGAACATGCAAAAAAAAAAGTGGGTTGGTTGGTGCCCAAGTGGCACAGCGGGATATTCCACTAGCACACCAGGGCTGGGATTGTGAATCTCAGCTCTGCTACCGGTCGACTGGGTGCCCCATAGCAGGCACAATTGGCAAGTGCCTGTAGCAGACAAAATTGACCTCTGGACCGGACTAATAAGGAGTGGGGTCTTAAATGCTGTGTAAGAACTTTGCTTGCCCAGGGCGCCTGTACAGAAGTGGAGTAGAGCAGAAATCGGTGCATGGCTCACGTTCAAATCCACTGAAGTATGGGAAAATAAGAAGATACTGGTGGACTGCGCACGCATCGGAAGGAGTGTGTGTCAGGCGAATATACATGGGGTCCCCTAGCAGCGGATTGGCGATGCTAAATTGGGAGAAAAGTAGGTTGGTTGGGATTCTATCTAGGGTGTTTCTGGGATGTGATCCAGAACCATCGTGACCTTAATCAGGATAAACCATTTACTTAAGATGAATAATGAATGAAGCTGATTTTCATGTCGAAACCTTCAAAGCAAGTTGATAAGGGACTTTTGTCCACAGCGTGGTTCTCAGCACACCGTGTGTAAGACTGTGTTTTCACTCAGCATTGAAACCCTGTCTTTGTTGTGCAGCTGTAATCACCGTTGCTGTGATACAGTGCCTGAGCAAACAGAGCAGATGCCACAGTGAGGGCTCGGAGTTGAAATGTACACAGATACAGCATGCTGGGCAACCAGCAACACTGCCAACACGAATATACACACACCGGCATGACTCTGTGGCTCGGCCGGCCTACAGCGTACACACTGACCAGCTAGAGCCACGCTTAAATGTTAATAATGACTAGCCCATAATGCAGACTCCTAAGTATGCATTATTATTCGTTACTGCACCTCAAACCCAATGAACAGCCATTATTCATTACTAATGTGACTGCCAGCTAATCGATCTGTGTTTTTTACATTGTGCCTTAAACCACTGCGGCAAAGTTTGGTGCACTCCCATTTCCCAGTCAATCCACCACTCAAAGTCAGAACGTCATATTCTTCATCTGCTAAAATACACAACACACTGCAGTTTTCAACCTCCCGGCTGAGGTTTGTCTGTGGGCGGAGAGAGCCGAGCTGCGTGAGAAGTCTGCCCAGCCTTCAATTACGGCTAACTCAGAGAGCCAATGAGTTTTATAATGAAAAATGAATTATTTCAGTCCTAAAAGTCCCAACTGTTCTCATTTAAAAAAAATAAAACTGTCAGCGCTGAGGCAGCCATCGTCCAATTATACAACTCTGAGAAGTACAGATGGACTTCCTAAATGATAAAATACAGATTTGAAATTGAGAACAGCAAGAACAGGAAGAAAGTGAAATTGCCAAAGTCGATTTTGCCATTGTGTGCTGCCACAACTCCTTTTTGAAAGGCTTTGGTGTTGTAATAACGTATCCATAGCCATTCCTGTCTATGGACGCTACTTAAGTTCTTGTCCAATAATCGGCCATTCAATGGCTGGATTGCTGCAATTTCCTCCCAGCAGGTCTTCCCATGTCCTCCATCAGACATGCCGTATATAACAGACAGTAAGAGTTGCTGTTGCAGTGGTAAAAGTTGACTTTTTTGTTAGATATTAAAAATGCATTTTATTTATTTTTTACTAAAAAGAGACACATCAGTCTGGGTGACAGCAGCGCTGATGGAGTTTTTAAACATCTCACTGTCACTGCTGGACTGAGAATAGTCAACCAACCAAAAACATATCCAGCCAACAGCACCCCATGGGCAGCATCCTGTGACCACTGATGAAGGTCTAGAAAATGACCAACTCAAACAGCAGCAATAGATGAGCAATTGTCTCTGACAATACATCTACAGGGTGGACCAACTAGGTAGGAATGTCTAATAGAGTGGACAGTGAGTGGACACGGTATTTAAAAACTCCAGCATCGCTGCTGTGTCTGATCCACTCATACCAGCACAACACACACTAACACACCACCACCATGTCAGTGTCACTGCAGTGCTGAGAATGATCCACCACCTAATAATACCTGCTCTGTGGGGGTCCTGACCATTAAAGAACAGGGTGAAAGTAGGCTAAAAAGGTATGTAGAGAAACAGATGGACTACAGTCAGTAATTGTAGAACTACAAAGTGCTTCTATATGGTAAGTGGAGCTGATAAAATGGACAGTGTGTGTAGAAACAAGAAGGTGTACAGTACAATTAAATCTTTCTTCGTGTATCCCAGCTTGTTTGGAAGTTGGGGTCAAAGTGCAGGGTCAGCCATTGCACAGTGCCCCTGGAGCAAAGAGGGTTAAGGGCCTTGCTCAAGGGCCCACCAGTGGCCACACTCAATCTTTCAATTAATAGCCCAAAGCTCTACCCACTAGGCTACCACTGTCCCCTGTTGATGTGGAGATACATCAAACAGATAAAAAAAAGAATGATAGTCATTATATAATACTTTTTTTAGTCCTTGATAGGCACTTGAGTGGTCAGTGGTCAGTGGTCTGTTATACTAGCCCACCACAGCTCAGATCAAATTCCTACTGCCATGCTCTTATCGACTCTTTCTGTGCTTCTTAGTGGAGAGTGGCGTGTGTTGTGAAGCCTGGACATGAAGTCATTAGTTTTCAAGTGTTCATCTTATGGTTGCCACTGACACATCTCTCCCAGCTGTCATCAGGTCATTCTGCAAGTGTGTCCAGGTGGAACCAGAACATGTTTGATCGACACTGATTGCACCAGTTTTGTGGATTAGATGTCCTGCTTATTTTATTGCCGTCCTGGAGCTTTCCCCTTTCCCCTTGTCTCGTTTTGTCGTGACATGGTCACTGTTGTGACCATGACCAGAATAAAGCAGCTAATAGACATTAAATTAAATTACTCATGTATTTCTAGTTATAATAACTTTAAATAGAAAGCACAAAGCATGAGTTACTATCTATGGAAAATGCCAGTGACTATAAGAGGAAATGATTAAAGAACAATTAAATTATATTGCATATTTGCACCAAATTATCCTTAATGATGGTAAGTCACAGATTGTTCAATCATCATGGTTAAGGTTGTCCACCACTGGACTAGTGTGGTAAAACACACTAACACACCAGAGCTGACATCTTAAACTCATCGGTTCGAATCTCAGCTCTGCTACGGTTGGGCTGGGTGCCTACATGAACAATGATTGGCTTGTAGTTTAAGGGAGGGTGCTGGAGGGGACCTCGTAACTGATGGCTGATCGATAGCGCCTGAACAGAGATGAGGGATAATGAGGATCAGGGTGTGTCTCTCCATACTGATCCACGTATGAACTTGCCTCGTGCAGGTGAAAAGATGCAGTCGGCTACTGCACACGACTCTTCTCAACCAGGAGTGGAGGTCAATATCAGTAGAGTGGACGCGTAATGCAATCGTGTAATTGGATTGGGGGAAAATGCAAAAAAGGCTAAAAAAAGAAAAAAAAAAAGAAAAAACACACATTTAATATGTGTGTAATAAATACACATAAAAAGCTACATTAAAAAAACAACACTTTAAAGGGGCGCCTGGGTCTACTATGCTAATCCCCCATCGCTGGACCCCAGGTTCTTACTGAACACTGGCGTATCACCGGATGACCGGATCACTGGCTATGGAGGAATACTTAAATTTAGTGTGTCTCTTATGCATGTTATGGCTCTATGCAGGAGTAAAAAGAAGAATCTGATGGGTTGGCAACATGTCGGGGGGGCATGTACTACTTTGCGATCGTTTTCGTCATCAGCCCCGTGTTTGATCCATGCTGGGAGCGGATTGCGCCAGTTGGTGAAGTGCAGCTTTCATCTCTTGACTCGACTCTTCTTTTTCTCTCTTTTTTTTCTGGTTGTTGCAGGCGGTAGGATTGAGCCTTTTTGTAACAAGCAGTTTTCATTTCTGCTCTAATCCTCCCTCTGTCTCCTCTCTCCAGCAGGCTTTGAATGTTTATACTTTCTTTTGACGCAGGATTGTTCTACCTGCATATTATGTTTATTAATTAATTCTGGTTCTTTATGGCCAGCACGGATTTTATGCATAAGGTGAAGGGTTTTTAGGACAGCTTTAGCAACCCCAACTTAATTACACCTCTGGTTATGATATGCACTTTGCCTCACATTTAAAAAACATGCCAAGAGGCAAGTCAGCTGCCTACTACTGCCAACACTAATTGAGTGTGAGTTATAATGAGATGCACTTGATGAACTGCTGTTTCATCCAAGGTTTGATCCTGTCTTGCATCTGGTGTTTCCGGTGACCAACTACGACCCACGACTAAGCAGGATGGAGCAAATACTGAATATAAATGTAAGCAGCCTATGAGGTCCTAAAGGCTATAAAAAGCCAGCCAAGAAATTAATGCAGCAAAATAAAATACTAAAAATGCGCTCTGAAGATTAATTCAAGATCAGATCTCTCTGCAAATAGACTGCACAGTCTGAGTCTTAACTAAACTTAGATTTGTTTTTATTCGTGTCTGCAATGCCATTCGTGTCTGAACTTTGTTTCCTTGGAAACTGAGGAAAATGATGAAATAGTGGATGAGAACAAGAGAAACAGTCACTGAAAGGAAGAAGAGCCAGTTCTGCTGTTCTATCACAAATCTTGTCGTGTCACCAAAAACTATTAGTTTCTCTTCTGTTGGACTCGCATTTCAGTGTGAAAGGTCTGTCATTAGATCTACACGTAGTGATTGGTGTGTTTATGTATGGGTGTGTGCTCTATTGTGTGTGTGTGTGTGTGTGTGGGGGGGGGGGGGGGGGGTATATTTTTAAAGTGCATACATTTTTGTGATTCTTTACTCAAACCCAGTTTTGCTTAGTTTACTGGTTCAGTAATTAAAATTCTACTTATTTATTTATGGGTGCAGAGATAAATCACACTAGCCCACTTCTGCTGTTAGCCAGGGTTTGAGCATGTCAGGCATCTTACATGATTGGCTCCTTTTGCTGCAAAGTTGGTAGCAGATAATTTATATACATACATACATATAATTTGTTACACCTGTTGGCTGAAATACATGAATTTCAAAATTCGAAGGGGTGTCCCAATACTTTTGTACATATAGTGTGTATTTTCTTAGTGTTTATTCTAGTATATGTTGACATTCTTCTGCCTTCAGAGGTGGCATGATTGTCTTTTCCAGCACCAGCTCCATGTTTGATCGACACTGATTGCACTAGTTTGTGGATCGGATGTCCTGCTTATTTTATTGCCGTCCTGGTGCTTTTCTCTCTTGGCTCTTTTGTCTCTTTTACTTTTTTTGGTTGTTACAGGCTGTATCATTGACTCATTTTGTGACAACCAGCTTTCAATTCTGCTCTAATCCTTTCTCTAACTTTTCCCTCCAGTGGGTTTTAATGTTTTTGTGCATTTATTTTGATACTTTTTGGTTTCCGTTATTTGACTTGAATGTAATATTTCAGTTCTCATCAGATGATAATGAATTTTACTGAAACGGCAGATCTTCAGACACCTAAATAAAGAAAAAAAATACTAAGTGAACCTTTAGGAATTACCTGGTTTCCACATTTATCTAAACACATAACACACAAAGAGTTGCTGTACTTATGTCTGTTGTTGCACACTCAATAAACATTCAAAGTGCAGGGAGAAAAAGTAAGTGAATCCTTAAAATCATTAACCTGTAGATCCCCCTTTAGCAGAAATCACCTTAAGATGTTAGGGATGAATTTCTGGACTATCACTTCCTGCAAATGTTGTTTCAGTTCATTAAGATTTTAATGAGTTGCACACACCCTTCTGTAGGTCAAGCAACAGCATCTCGATAGGGTTAAGGTCAGGCGTCTGGCTTATGCCAGACAAACCACTGATCCAATGGTTTTCATTTGTCACTTCATCATTCTGTGTCCCAGAACTCTGCAGGATTGTTAAAATTTGTTCTGGTGTCTTTTAGTCGACCCTTAGTTGTTAAGTGATCTAATGGGTGCCTTCATCAGGTCATCCCTTAGAAGAAATTTCAGGTCTTCTCTTACAACCTGGCTGGTTTGCTGCTTAGCCATAAGTTTGGAACTTCTAATCAGTACTCCCACTGGTGTCTATTGGACTCTTCAAGGTCTTGCAAATCTTCCCATCACTCTTTTGGTGCAATAAAATCTCCTCATTAAGCTTTTGTAACGGCGCCATAGTCTTCTCCATGGTTGCAGCACACCCTGAACACTTCAATCTCTGGGTGGTGTTTATATAACACATCATGGCTGAAGCAAATTAAGAGTCGTTATCGAGTCTCAATGGTTTATTCATGGTGTAACCCAACTTTGGGTCATACAGACAAGCTGTACGTTAGCAGATCAGCAATATATTATGTAAGGGTTGAATAATTGTGACATAAAAGTATTAACAAAATATCCTGCTAATCTAAACTTCTACGTTATTCTTTTTCTTTGTTTATTTGCTTCATCATTCAACTGATAAAGACGTCATTGCAACAAGATCTTGCTCTTTGGAAAAGTTTTGAGTTATAAATTTTTGAATTCTTTGGTGTCCAGTTGATTTTGTATTTGTTCCAATGCACAGAACAGCTGTCTTTTCTCAGCACCTGTTTTTAAAATTATAGTTTGCACTTAAATGTTTTAGATTACATTTAAGATCTGAAGATGTCAGAGACTATCTTAAAATGTTAAAGTATTCATTTAATAGTAATTATGTGTTATTTACACTCTGGAATTTATTGCAACCTCTTGCAACCTTAATCAATTCTTTATCCCCTTTGTGCCCTACATAGTGAGCTAGAAGATAAACAGTCCTGTTGGCCCATGGTGCCTTGCTGTCAAAAGCTTAGGTAATAAGACCCAGAGAGTCTAATTGGTGAGGAGGGTCGTTTTCAGGCTGGACTGCAATACATCATAGCGGGTGTATAGATGTGTAGATGCACAGTATTAATCCCAGTCATGCTTGTTGTTTCTGTACCATTTATAATAGGCATGATTTAAGTGAAGTGCCTATTTTAAAAAACATTTCAGGTAACAATGTTAGAATAAAATTGATAAAATGTATTAATCGTAGCCGATCATGACAACTGTTACTGTGATCATGTGCTGTCTCTCTCCCACTTCATCTTTGGTAGATTGGTTTATGGATCCACTCCCCTACACAAGCACCAATCGTACGTCTGGAATGATAGCCAGAGAAGGAAAATAAATTTCAAACACAGTAAAAAGAGAGTATTATGGTGTATTATAGGCCTGGGACGTCTGTCTCAATGAGCTGGGCCGCATGTAAATAAAATAGATTTACTGAGAATAAAGTGTACACAGTGTTCCCCATTCTTCAAACATATTAAATCAGGCAAGCCATGGTGTCAGCTGTCTGCTGCTTTATTTTTGTTTTGCAGTTACAAGGCTAAGAATACTTACATGTATGGTAGTGCAGTCGGGTCTCATGTGAAGATACTTCTATGTTGCATTTATCTTAATTATATAACATATATTTGCTGCTTATATAATTTGCAGTGCTATTGACTGGCCAGGTGTCTACACAGACATGATTAGCTCTGTCTGTTGGGGGATGTTATGCTAAAGCCCTGCGATAGACTGGCACTCTGTCTAATGCATCCAGTGCTTCTCAGTCAAACTGAAACTCAAATGAAAGAAATAAAATATATATTAAAATATCATGTGGTCAACATTATTGGTAACCTTGAATATTCAAAAAGTTTACCATGTGAAATATCTACTGACATGGTGTTTAGTGAAAGTGCTTTGATATATAAAAAGGATTTAAAATTGATTTAGGGCTGGTAATAGTCTTATTTTATTACATGCTAGTCCTTCTTGTAGATCTGTGTTGTTTCAAAACTTCTGATTGAGGAGAGCGAGATTGACACACGCCCCCTCCGACACGTGCAGTAGCCGACTGCATCTTTTCACCTGCACAAGCCGAGTTCATATGCAGATCAGCTTTGTATTAACAGCTTTGTATTACTCCTTGACTCTGTGCAGGTGCCTTTCGCCAGCCAGCAGAGGTCGTAATTGCATCAGTTATGAGGTCCGTATCTGGCTTCCCACCCTGTATGAACAACAGCCAATCGTTGTTCGTGTAGCCGCCCAGCCCAGCCGGATGGCAGAGCTGAGTTTCGAACCGATGAGTTAAATGTCAGCTCTGGTGTGCTAGCGTGTTTTGCCGCTGCGCTACCTGAGCACATAACTTCAGCCCTTCTGTAGAAAAGTTGACTGTGTCCTTTCTTGTCAACACTGATTCCTTAAAGCCCTCAGCTTCACGTCTGTAACTAAACCTCTCATCTATCTGCCATTCCTACCAGGTTTGGTTTAAGCTGCTATCGATAGGTCAGTAGATGACAACTTACCCCTTTAGTCTGGCTTGTAAATGGAGATCATATTTTCACTGGAGGTCATCTAAAGGGCTAGAACACATCTGATGTGCTTTAATCCCTCAGCTTGTAAGTACAACAACATACAAGAAACATCCTGCTCTATTTATGTTTTCTAATGTTTGTACTTGAATGAACAGATGTAACTCGGGCCGTATGTTTTGACCACAAGTATCTCAGTGGTGCTGGATAAATGTTTGTAATGTTTATTAGCCGTATGCTATAACTTGGATCTGAATAGGCCCAAATGTAATGAGTTTATTAAACACAGATGGCTGTACTGTAGAAAATGTTGAAGGATCCAAAACTGTTTGGCTAAAGCCAGAATTATACTGTGCAATTTCAGTGGTCTTACAAGAGCACACTATATAGTCACTCTTCATGCTATATCATTTTTACTCAGTCTTAGACTTTTTTAACAAAAGTGTAACTGGGTGGGTTGCACCTTGCTTCTGAATCACCTGGTGAAGCCCCACATCTGCAGGAATAAATATGAACTCAAGTGCAGAATTCTTAACCAAGAACGCACAATGAGTTGGCCAAAATAAAAGAAACAAAGTAACAAATAAAGGACACACAAACCTCCACAGCCCTTAATGAAGGCCATAACTGGCCTGACTGATCAAGCAAGATTCTGAAAACAGGCCCAGCTGGAGCCATTACAAAAACACCTGCCAGTTCACCGTCACAACATTAATCACAAAATCACATTGGCGCAGTGATGGTTTTGCAATGCCAGAATAAAACAATTTAAAAAGTAAAGAAGGAAAATGTGAAGCTATTTATGGCTAATAAGAACATGAAGTAAGAGTGATTTTTGAGAAATACTGGCCCAGTCCATATGTGGAGTCACACCACTTCTGGGACAATTCACTCCGAGAATAGCAGGTTTGCCAACAGAGGAGCCAGCAAACACTGAGAAGAAACCCATGACTATATAGGAAACCTCCCACCCAGAGTGTGTGAGTGTTTGAGGCGCAGGAAATTATCAGTCTGAGAAACTGACATGTCAATCATCTCTACCTTCTTGCTCCCTCTGCTGACTGTAACTGCAAAGTTTCTGTAAAACACCTGCCAGTTCAGTCACGTCATCAATCACAAAATCACACTGGCATAGTGACGTAGTGCAATGCCAGAATAAAGCAATTAAAAAAGTAAAGAAGAACAATGTGGAGCTAGCTATTCATGTCTAGTAAAAAAGGAAAACATGAGGTGGTAAGGATATCTTCTATCTGTTAGCTCGTTGTAAGAAGGCCCAGGCTAACCTTGGTAAACTGTTATACATTAATGTACGTAAATAATTTGGTATTTTAAGTAATTGTTTATTGAATTGCTCATTCAAGAAATATAATGAGCAATATTATGTTCCTCCCATTGGTGGATTTTAGATGACCCTTGTAGCAGCAGTTACACATTGAGATTTCAATGTAAAACTTTGTACAATGCCTTGATCACTTAAATCACTCGCCAGTGAGCATGTCATATTGTACCATCCAGAAGATAAGACGTCAGAGTATAAAGGCTAACATTTTTTACTCATGACTAAAGAAAATCTTTTATGATGATGGATTCTGGCTGTGACAGAAAAAATCAGGCCAATGATCACACAGTGTAACGTTGGTTAAAGACAGATTTACTGACATAGTGTTAGTGTAGTTGAAGTTGTGGTCGTTTATATCTGGTAAAGAATTTGAAAAAGAAACATTAATATTGAAGTATGCCTGCTTATTATTATATCTGTTGTTTTTAAATAAAAATAGATTAGCTGAAAGGTCAATTTGGGACATTATTCTGCTAAGAATAATTTAAAAGGCAGTTTTATCTACAGCAGATCACTGTCAGAGTTTAATTGATTATATATAATATATACATTTGTGTATAAGGATCACTGCTATATGTTATTAGATATTGTTTAAGATATCGAGTTGAGAGAAATTCATTTGCACATGCAAGAAGTGGAAATTAGTCCAATTTGCAGGATGCTTAAACAAGGTAGAACAGTACTGTGGAATGTGTTGCAGGCCTGAAATGCAGGAATGGATGTATATTAACAAATGAAATGAAGCCGACCAGCTAAAACAAGAAATATTTTGGGTTCATCCTGTCTGCAATGAAATAACAGTTAAAGTAAATGTAAGAAACACTGCTGTTTTTTCATACTGTCCCAACTTTTTCTGATTTGAGGTCGTATGTTAGTTTTATAATATTCAATTACTGAAATGAAAAACTGAAATGCCTATGTCATATATTAGAATATACTGAATTAGAATTTGGGTTTCATTTTATTTTGTCATTTGTCCACCAGGAAACACTGGGTTCAAGGCAAAAAGATCTGGACAGGGTGCCAGTCCATTGAAGGGTTTTGTAAAAAAAAAAAGTCCTTCTCAGACATACCCAATCATGTTTGTGTAGATGCTCGGCTGGCTAATAGTGCTGCCAGGATTTGAAAGCAAAGCGAAGTGAAGGTTCAAACCTGAGCATGTTTAATATACATCTTTATATAGATATCTATCTTTCAAAACTAACATACTGCCATAGGGATTTATGTTTAAAGCAGTTTCCTTAGTAATGGGCTCAGATTCTTCGTTTTTTTAAGGAGACAAACTGGGCGAGACTGCCACATTAGCATTTGTTTTGAGCACCTGTGTGTTGGGGTGAGTTTAGACGAAACTTTTGTCTTGGCAGCTGTTAAATTCTGCCACTTGTCTCAGCAACACGTGTTTTAATGGCTGTTTCCCACTAATATGTAACTTTGTGAGCCCTGCCCAGCCCTGCTGTGTCTACTGCATTTTAATGGCACTTTTGCATGTATTTTTTATTACCTCATGCATAGCGAACACATGCTGGGCACTTTGTATCAATCTAACCTGGAGGTCCTAAACAGCACAAATAATCTATAATGAGCTGAATAAGAGCTTCACTATGGAACCACCAGCAATGTCATTGTTCACTAATTACACATAGCTGCACCATACAACCCAGATTATGTAGATCTGTTACACACAGCTGAGACGAACATTTTCATTTAATTACATTTTCATCAATCTCTGAGAAACCCTGGACAGGCTGCCCACCATGCCCAGGTGACTCCTTATCTGACTTTTCCTCCATCAGGCATTTGTGTTCAATATCTGAAGAGGTATTGGAAACCAGGTGTTTGTGAGTGTTTTGCTTTGCGATAGAATGCTGTATACTAAAATTTGACCATGTCTGCTTACATTTTATGTGCTGTTTAGGTGAAATAAAAAATAAAATTACATTTAAAACCAATGGATTTATCTCATACTGCTTGACTGATCTTTATGAGCAGATACACACAAGCCCTGTGCAGCCTGCCCCAGCAGAGCTGTTACTACCTGAAGACCATCATATATTGCTTTGACAGAAACAGACCCAGAACAGATACAAAACCGGGTAATTGGATGCAATTTCTGCAGACCAGGATGCAGGATGGTCTACTGATATGCTGTCTGAAGGCTATTAGAAATAAAATGTACATGAAGATCCATTGTTCACTTCTTGCAGCATCCATCATACCAAAACATTGTCACAAATATTCAAATTAAATGTACCAAACCC
This sequence comes from Trichomycterus rosablanca, assembly GCF_030014385.1. Classification (NCBI taxonomy): domain Eukaryota; kingdom Metazoa; phylum Chordata; class Actinopteri; order Siluriformes; family Trichomycteridae; genus Trichomycterus; species Trichomycterus rosablanca. The sequence goes on from NC_085990.1 coordinate 35,923,231, forward strand.
ATCTGGAAAGACAAAATACATTTATACATCCATATAAACACATTTTGCACTAAAGATGTGTTCAAGGGTGGTAGCTCTTAATCCTTAATGACCAATCCTGGATACGGGAAGTTACTTTCTATCAGCTGACGAGTTCAGGATCTGTACATAACATACTTATATAATAAGACAGCATGGCAGAACAGTCAATGTAACCCACTAACAGTAGATACTGTCCATTTCGTCAAAAAGGCATTTGTGAAGTTGGACACTAATTCTGGGCAAAAAAACCCAAAAAGATATTTTGGTGCAGTGCTAAAACAGGCTAGCACACCAGAGCTGACATCTCGAACTTATCTGTTCAAATCTTAGCTCTGCTACTAGCAGGCTGGGCGCCTAAATGAACAATGATTGGCTTGTTCAGGGAGGGTGTCAGAGTGGTTTCCTCATAACTGATGCAATTATGACCTTTGCTGGCTGATTGATGGTGCCTGCACAGGTTCAAGGAATAATGGGATCAAGGTGTGACTCTCCGTACACAAAGCTGATCCACATATGAACTTGCCTTGTGCAGGTGAAAAGATGCGGTCAGCTACTGCACACGTGTCAGAGGGGGGCGTGTGTTGGTCACGGCTCTTCTCAGTCAGAGTGGAGGTCAACATCAGTAGAGAGGAAGCATATAGCAATTGGGTAATTGGATATGACTAGATTGGAAAAAATGCAAAAAACTAGAAAGGGTAAGGGATGTTTCCCCCTGCTTACATCATCGCCCGTGGGAGTGCCGGAATCCCATGATGCAGTGCGCTCATGACAGAAACATTAATAAGAGATAAAACAGGTTTAATGGTCACAATGTGATAAAAGCATTCATGTTTATAGCTAAGCTTGAAATGCACATTTTGTGTTCGTGTTGAATTTGGGAATGACCAGTTTTGTTAAGTGTGTTGTGTATGGTGACCTGTCTGTTCTGTTTACTGGTTCAGTAAGTGGAAGGGATTTGCTGTATTTCAGGTCTGGTCTCTTTTTCCATGCCCTTGGAATTCACACAAGGACAATCCCTAAATAAAAGAGCCATCATCCTACAGACACCACAATATTAATGGGATTGAGCAGGCCACAGGAGCTCCTCCACTCTGAAATGATCAAATCATGTCTATCTGAACCTTGCTTTGTACACAGGGACACAGTTATGACATTTGGCTGTTGTAAATAGTGAGAAATAGTTGTATAATCCCAGAGCTGCCTGAGTAACACTTTCTGAAGACCGCCGTATGTTTTTAAAAGGAAAACAGCAGCCAGAGCAGATACAAGACCAGGTGACTGGATTCAAGTTTTTCTATTCTGCTTAATGACTCATGCAAGAAACATCTTTCCATTTTTGGGTAAAGGAGGACAAACTGTCAAGAACATAAATAATTTCCCCTTATGTGTTGATGAATTGCTAAGATATTCTCAGCATTGTGTAATCTTGGTAGACTACGAACAATAAACAAAGCAGCACAAGGGTGTTTGGGAAATGTAGTTCCTATTAATTAAATTTTTGAATTTTTTTCCCCAATTGTCCTCCCAATCTAGTCGTATGCTGACCTCCACTCTTGACTAAGAAGAGCTGTGACTAACACATGCCCCCTCTGACACGTGTGCAGCAGCCGACTGCATCCTTTAACCTGCACGAGGCGAGTTCATATGTGGATCAGCTTTGCGCACCGAATCCCACGTCTCTGTGCAAGAGCCATCAATCGGCCAGCAGAGGTCGTAATTGCATTAGTTATGAGGAATCCCCTCCAGCTCCCCACCCTGCCAACAAGCCAATCGTTATTTGTATAGGCGACCCAGCCTGCCAGTAGCAAAGCTGAGATTCGATTGGGGTTTTTTTTTTTTTTTTTACAGATATTTAACAAATAAGCAAATCATCATAGAAATGATTGATGGCTTGGAGGAGAGCGGCACAGTGGCTTGGTGGGTAGCTCTGTCACCTCACAGCAAGAATGTCCTGGGTTTGATTCCCAGGTGGAGCTGTCTAGGTCCTTTCTGAGTTTGCATGTTCTCCCCGTGTCTGTGTAGGTTTTCTTTGGGAGCTCTGGTTTCCTCCCACAGTCTCAAAGACATGCAGGCAGGTTCATTGGAGGTACAAAATTTTCCTAGGAATGTGTATGTGTGCCCTGTGATGTACTTGCAGTCTGTCTGGGGTGTTTTTTGCCTTTCGCTCAGTGAATCGTGCCCATCCTGAATAGGATAAAGCAGTGGTAAAACATGCCTTGGACAATCCATGTTGTATTTTGGCTTTTGTACAATGGTTTTACTTACTAAAAAAAGACTGGACACTAAAGCAATGGCAGTTAATGCGAGGTGGGAGGATATCAACCCAAGTGCAGGACGTTTAATCGAGGTAGAAAAATACTACAGCAAAAAAGCCACAAACAAAAAGGATAACCAGTGGCCAAAATAATGGAAGGATGCTAGAACAAGATGAGCACATAAGTGAAGCAGGGGGTATCACACTCCACATGCTCACCCAGAAAAGAAAAGAAGGATGTTCACGTCACAGGGACTTAAGCCTAAGCTGCCCGAAGCAGATATCAAAAAGCCAGGCAGTCATGCGCTCATCCCACAGTGGTATTCCTGATAATTTCCAGTTAAATGGACCACCACTAAGAAAAGATGCTCAATCCACAGTATAGCGACTTTCAAGAAAAAAAAAGAAAAAAAAAAAGACCAAAGGCAGGGAACATCATCGTGCCAGCGGTGGCTAAGCAAGGAGCAAAGGTAAACTGCCACTCCCACGACTGAGGCTACCTGCACCCTGAAGGGATATCGTCTGGCAGCCTGCTCCAACACAGAGAAACGATGTCCAAGAAAGTTACAAAAAATGCAGCCATAAGATCTGGCAGAAAAAAGCTGCGCCTAGGGCCGCTCTTAGATTGTAAGAGTACACAACACAATACAATACACCAGACTGTTTTCACGGTTAAAGCGCATCTTCATGCACCCTGCCGGTCCTAAAGGGTGGCAGGAAAACATGATGCTGCTATTCATGCACCCTGCTGTTTACACATCATGTGGACCCATTAGCAGCGTAGGACCTGGGGACCCGAGTTAGACCAAGGTCACTGAGTAATTTTGCATGGTTTTAGCCTGTCTCTCTGGGTTTTCCAGTTACTCTGGTTTCCTTTTACCTCCCCAAAACGTTTAGTGGATTGACTGCTTGAAATTGTCCCTAGTGGATGTAAGCGTAATTAAGTGAATGTTTGCGTGCCTGTTGACACTGCAGTTGATTGTCGTCATGTCTAAGAATGTATTCCTTATTCCTGCCCTGCATTCTCAGTGCTTTTATTAGGTGCTGGACCCACCACACCATTGACCAACATGAGTAAATTATTTATTCATTTATTATTTTTACGTCATGTTTTACACACTTTGGTTATATTTATGACAGGACAGGTAATTACTTAATACACAAGATTCATCAGTGCACAAGTTTAATGTCAAACACAGTCATGGGAATCGAACCCAGGACCTTCTTGCTGTGAGGTGACAGTCCCACCCACTGAGCCACCATGCTGCCCCAAAATAAGTAAATAAGCAAAAGAGTGCACACTGAGCCATGAGAAAAACCTTATTTCAGTTAACGGTCCTCCTTTACAGTTTGATTCCTGGCTACTGATTTTGCCCTACATTTTAATCCCTCCAGAATCGGACCTTTGGGACTACAAGGTCTGTAAGCATTTTCAGAACCAGGATTCAAACCAAATTGTTAGTGTACCACCCTGCATACGAAAAGGTCAAATTGGCTGAAGTACATTAATCATTTAAATTAGTGATGCATTTCATAGTCGATTAGTGTGACGACAGCGATTAGAACCAGACTAAGTAAACAAGTTGTGCCTGTCTAAAACGTGTTCATCACTCATCGTAAAGGCTTCGTAATGAGCTTACAATGCCAACAAGGCATGCAGCATAGTACTAGCCTGCTGTAGTACGGTGGCTTTTATTCAGAAACTGGTTGCCATGCCACGGTTCATGAACGTATGTGTAAGTGATGGATTGTATCGAACTCAAGCTGTATGTCCATCACTGTCACCTCATGCTATAATCTCAAAGACTCTTAAAGACAAATAGCACAGACGCCCGTGTCTAGCTGTGTGAAGCTACCCCTATGAGTAAGGCCCTACTTAATTCAGGGGATAATGTGCTTAATTTCATGGACCTCATTTTTCAAAAAGCACAGATTTCGCAGGTTTTTAAACAAAAGTGCCACATTTCACAAGTCATTAAATTATACTCATAAATTGAATGACAGCCTACCTTAATATTGGAACAAAACCTAAAACATTCAGCCCAATTCGTAAATCCCCCCCCCCCCCCCCCCCCCCTCCTGCATACACACAATCGGTTGGAAGTTTTCCAAACTCAGTTACCCTGGCAGTGTTTTAGCTGTTTTACACTTCGATATCTTGGATATTTTGACTAAACGATTCCTAACTAAATTGCTGTAGGATTGCTAGGACCGTCTCATAGTGCAAATTAACCAGTAAATGTGAGGCACTTTAATGCTACGCGAATGAACAATGTTAAATCGCTAAACGTAAATCTTACATTTTGAATTTCTTAGCAAATGGCATATTACACGTCTGTAATGTGATTTTGAATTAGGTAGGGCCTTATGTATGAAGGATTGGGTCCATGTAAGTGGTGAGGGTCTTACAATGACCTGACTCTTGGCAAAATGAGGATCAAGTCAGGGTCTGGTAAAGGTGGAGTCAGTAATGAACTGGTCAGCTTCACTGTCCATAGAATGTGACAGATTAGTGCACTTCATATGGACGTTATCTACTGTACTCTGTTTGCGCTTGAACAGAATTGTTGCATTCAGATAACTAAAGGAGAGCGGTACAGAGAGCTTACAACTGGAGAGAGAGATAGAGAGAGAGAGAGAGAGAGAGAGAGAGAGAGAGAGAGAGAGAGAGAGAGAGAGAAAGACTTGAAAAAATTAACTTGATTTCCGAGTCACATTCGATGCACTTACATTTAAACGAACTTTAAATTGAATCTTTATAGTTTCAGCACTCTTCACTCTCTCTCTCTCTCTGTGTGTGTAAAGCATCCAAATTGTAAATAATACCAGTGTACTAGTGGAAAGCCAGCATTGATTTGGCTGGATTACATTCTGAATGATGATAAATGGGAATCGATTTAAACCGCCATCTGTGCATAGCCACTGGGAGTTTACCATCCTGCTAAGTGATGCAGGTGAACATGTTCTCTGTGTGTGTGTGTGTGAGTGAGGGAGAAAGAGAAAGCAAGAGAGAGAGAGACTTTTTTTTTTCTTTCCTTTGGCCAGCTGGTGCCGACAACACCATTCACACCCCACAACTTATGCCAGTGAGATCGGCCAACTTCCCTACACTGGTCCTGGACCCGCTCATCTATGTGCTCTCCAAACCCGGGGTTTAATCCAGCCCTCTGCCCAACTGCTTTGGACTAAGATTGCAGAATAAAAAGCAGTGTAGCGTAGAGTACATGGCAATAAACAGGAAAAATGAACATAAGCTACGAGCATTAATAGTTTAGAATGTACAAATCCAATTCCAAAAAAATGTTGGGACAGTGAGTGAAATGCAAAAGAACAAACAAACAAAAAAGCAGGAATTTTATTAAAAGCAGTACAGACAAGAAACTTTTATTGATTGACCATATTAACCTAATTCGTTTTTGTAAATATAAGCTAAGTTATATTAGTAGAATGAGTAAAAACACTGTTGTAGATCATTTCTTAGATAAACAGGTAAATATATAACTTATTATTATTATTATTATTATTATTATTATTGGGTACAAAGGAGCAATTAGTAGTTTACATTGAAGTTTTGGTCAAGGTTTGTCATTTTGCATAATATTAGTCCAAACATTAACATTTCTCAATGCACAATAGCAGGGGATTTAGGGGTTGTACCAGATACAATCTATAACATTATTAAAATAAGGCAGTTTTAGACAGCTCTTTATAGTTAATTTAATCACATGTGCTCCAGAATACCTCTCCAAATCACCATCTCAGTAAACACAGTACATTGCTGCATCCATGACTCCAATACACATCACCAGCATCTAGAAACACTGTTTTTCAAAACCACAATGAATGTTGGAATAAGCCAACAGAAACATGAAATATGACACAAGGCAGTATAAACATCACTTTTTAAGTGTTTTAGTATAACCTCTGCTGTTTTTAAAAGAGACAGGCAAGCAAACAAAAAAATCCATTACAAAACCGTTACAGAGAAAGAATGTGTATTCTTTTTGTCTAGCTGTGCAGGGAAAGTCTGGACTCCGGTAAATAGTTTTGATATTAAAACCTGTTGTTATATCTAAAAATAACAATGTTTCTAAATGACTGGTCACTTAAATAAAAGGAATTTAATATTGATGCACCCGGAATTTAAAACAGTTATAAATTATGTAAGGTACATAACAATTGTGCAAACACACACAGTTTTCGAGTAGCACAGCAGTCTATTGCACTAGTCTTCCACCACTGATACGGGTTTAAGTCTCAGTGGTGCTAGCAGCCGGTTGAGTGTCTACACAGACATGACTGGCTATGTCTGGGGGAACGGCCAAAGCCCTGCAATGGATTGGTACCCTGTTCAGGGTATTTTTGCTTTGCGTCCAGTGTTTCCTGATGAAACTTGACCTGCTAGGATAAAACATTTGATAAAAATGAAATTAAAAAATCTCTTTAAATATTTCTATTAAACATTAATTAATTAAACATTTAAAAACATGTTTATCTGTGGATGGATGGATAGATGTTAATTTTAAACAATTTAAATGGTAAATGTCCTTAATGTAATTTTTTTTTTAAATAAAATAAATCTACGGGATTATGTAAAATTTGCTTACTTACAGAAGGGGGTCCTTGGCTTTAACAATTCTCAAACTCAAAAGAAGCTTTATTGGCATGACAATAAGGACATTCGTATTGCCAAAGCAAGTTACAGAGAAATAATAACAATAAAAATAAGAAAGAACAAAAATATACAGAACAGTTACATGTGCAAAAAATATAGAATAGAATAAAATATTAATAAAAACAGTGCAAAATAATAACAATAAAAATTATAATATTTACATTAATGAGGTAGAAAAACAATCAGTTTGTGCGTGCGTGCGTGCGTGTGTGTATGAGACATGGTCACCCACTGTCCCTTACCTGGTGGCAGGTGTGTGTATAGAGTGCTGCTAGTGTGCAGCTCTCTCTGTGCTCCCCCAGTAGGTGGGGCAGTTTGTCGGGGTCTGGGAGGGAGGTAAAGTTGGGGATGATGATGTTAAATTTAGGGAAGAATTGGGAGCGGACGTGGTGGTACTTGGTACACCGGGTGAGGAAGTGTAGCTCCGTCTCTACTGTACTGAGAGTGCAGTGCTGACACAACCTCTCCTCCCGGGGCAGCCAGGACCGGGTGTGTCGCCCCGTCTCCACGGCCAGGTCGTGAGCGCTCAGTCTGTACCTCGTCAGGGTGTTTCCTAATTTAGGGTCGGATACTGTGCTCAGATAATCTGCTGTACTGTAGTGTCTGTTTAGGGCCAAATAACACTGCATTTTACTTTGAGTATTAGTTTCAGTTTCCCAATAATTCAGATATTTAGTTCGGAGTTTTTGTGTAATTTGGTTTATTTAACAATTAAGGTCTGTCTGTCTGTCTGTCTCTGTGTGTGTGTGTGTGTGTGTGTGTGTGTGTGTGTGTGTGTGTGTGTGTGTGTGTGTGTTAATATCCCTGCCTGGGCTAGATAATTACTGTCCAAAACTGAACTCAAATCTGCCTCATGGGCACAAACAATACTACTGTTTATTATCACTGCCAGAAATGCCATCTCTGATTGTGGCGAAAAGAACCTAATAGCTGCATGAATAGGGGTTAAAACAAAGCTCGTTTCTGCCCTCTAGTGATGCATCACTGCTTTTCATCTCCAACTGGGTTTGCATTTACACAACTCTTACAGACTTGTCAGCTCAATTGTTTGGCAACTTGTTTTTTTCTCTGGAACCGTAATGCCTGGATAGGTCTGGTACCTTGATCCACATAGCTTGGTGTGATTGGGGTACTGCTCCTGTACTGCCATTAAAAAAAAATTGATTGGTGGTTGCAAAGAACACTGTCTAACATGTCAGGTTTAGGTCCAAATCTAAAAATTGTAATAGCCTTTATGTTTGACTTACATTATTTTACTAATCAGGCCATTTAGTCGTCCCCTATGGCCTGTAAATAAGAGCGTTAATAAATAAAGAATGTATGGAATTATTAAATTTAATAGTAATTTGTCAAGATAAAATACATATATTTTGTTACAGGCACACCTTGGTCCAATAATTTCTTGACGTTCTATGCAGTTAGTACATTTTATTATACTGTATATAAAAGCCTTATTATTAAGTATCTCAACTAACATTCAAGGTGGCTTGTAAGTTTTTGATAACAGATATCCATCTGACTGTTAGCTGAGGCTGGGATGTAAATTCCCCTTACCTTCAAATCCGTAACAGACCATTATTAGTCCAGCAAGCTTATAGCATCTAAAATATAAAAAACATCACAGAGTTTCACATTAAATAGATTGATGAACAAAACAGTGTAATATTATAAACATGGCAGTGATGTAGAGCAGTAAGAGAATCATAAACAATAATAAACATGACAAGCGCTAACTAAACATGCCAATCATAATTAATAGAGAAGCAGTCTGTACATTACAGCTCTACCAGACAACATTAGTGTAGTTATTATATGATGATCAGTGGATTTCTACCTTTATACTGGGACATAATGCATACTACATTACTCACACCATCGCTGAGATCCAAGTTGAATCTCAGCTGTGCTACCGACCGGCCGGGCTTCTGGAGGCAGCTATAAGCAGAGCCTGCACCTGCACACTAAGGTTTCAAATCAAAGCTTAACTGTGTCCTCAGTTGGAACCAAACGATGACTATTTTGTCTATTTTGTATCTGCTTAATAATAACTGATTAATTATTAAATGGGTGATCTGGCTTAGCTCTGAGTTTGAATCCCAGCTGTGCTATCAGCCAGCTAGGCATCTACACAGACACGAAGGGCTATGTCTGAGGGGGATGGCCGAAGCCCTGCGATGGTTTTAGTGCCCTGTGCAGTGTATGCATGTTTTGCTCCAAGTGTTTTAGTGACATATTCAGTGATGTAGAAGCGTTTGTTATAATGACCGACCTAACACCAGTCTTGTGCTTTAACACAGCACACTGCTTGTCAAAAAGCAAGCTGTCATCATGACTGGGACTTTGCATCATTTCCCACTTACAGCTAGACTGCTTGGTTACTGTGAGGATGTCAGCTTTGATTCAGTGACACTTTCTGGCTTGTTTCCAGAACCAATTTTTTTCTGGTTCACCTTCTGTCCTGAAGCAGCAGGAACATTAGCTTCACTGCTCCTAGATTATCTGTCATGGCCAGGGAAGGCTTTTATAGTCGAGAGTGATCTTTGTAACCTTGGAAACTGTCTATGCAGCAGGAATGTTATCCAAATATGTCATAAATATGATGAAGTGGACATTAGGTTGATGGATGTCTGTAATAAAGGGTGTAATTAATATTCCTTTAAATTTTAACCATGACATTGTTAAAGTTCAGGGCATGATGCTGAAAATGTGTGTCAGCATAAAAATAATCTCAGGTTTCAGATATACTATATAAAATTGTTTTTCATTACATTAATTATAGGCTTATCATGTTAATGTATATTGATTTGTTTCGTTTTGTGAACTGGTATTTGGAAATATGATTTTGTTGTGTACAGTACTGTGTGAGCTCTTTCTTGTGTATTGTCTGTATTGTCCTGCTAGAGGGCAGCATCATCACCACTGGTTTTGTATCAAATATATTTATTCCTAAAATCTTTTAGCCTTCAGCCTCAAAAGAATAACTGGATGTGCTCCATTTTTAATCAAATATTTATTAATTTAGGTAATGATTGTGACGTAGGTACTGCTGGATTGCTTGATTTATGTCTCATTTATTAGTCACATCAACAATGTATCTAAACTACAATAACCTGGGCAATACTGATATCATTAGCACATCACCTTAGGGATTTAATTAATATTTTATTTGCATCAACTGCTTTATCCTTTGTCAGGGGTCACCTCACAGCAAGAAGGTCCTGAGTTCGAACCTCAGGTGGGGCGGTCCAGGTCCTTTCTGTGTGGAGTTCTTCCCGTGTCTGCAAGGGTTTCCTCTGGTAGCTCCGGTTTTCTCCGACAGTTCAAAGACATGCAACTTGTGAACTGATGAATCTTGTGTAACAAGTTACTGCTGTTTCTGTAATGTAAACATGTTTACAAAGTGTGTAAAACATGATGTTAAAATCCTAATAAATAAATAAATATTATCCTGGTCAGGGTCACAAAACTGGGTGCATGGCAGTAGTACCCAAGACAGGACACTAATCTATCGCAGGGCTTTGGTTGCCCCCGCTTTCTCGTCGGATAAAGTCAATCATGTCTGTGTAGACAGCAACACCGAGATTCAAACCCAGATCTCGGGGTGGTGGGGCAGTGCAATAGACTGCAGCGCCACCTGAGCCCCATCTCAAAGAATATACAGTTTGACAGTTTCACCCTTAATGAACTACTGCAGAGACTGGATTATGAGTAGAAAAGAGTTTTATTCTTGACAGCAGAGAAGGCTTGCACTGACAAAGTCTCACATGAAGAATGTGAATGTGATAGCACAAAGAAAATAATCACCCTTTATACTCCCATCAGTGACCTTGTAGGACAGTGGAAATTCCACCATTAAGAGATTTCTTAGCTAGAACATAGGAACTGATCTAAACCAACTAGAACTGGGTTTAGGAGGTCATTTAATATAATTGACACATTCCTTATCAATGTACATATCCAGTAACATTCTGTTGTAGCAGTATTCATGGAATATTGGAATATGACTTTCTTCCACAAGTTTAATATACAGGCAAAAGTTTAGATGCCCTTAAGTAAATGAAGGATTAACAAAACTTCAACAATTAATAAACAAACAAACATCTACTGTTTATTATTTTATTTTTTTTAACATTATAAAAAATAGTGGCATAAGGGAAAATTATGTGACCTAAAGAATTTAGACACGCTTGTTAATAACTGAGCCTTTCATTAATGCTTTCTTAATACCCAATCATGAAAGCATCATCTTTTACCTGCAGTTTTTTTGATCATTCCACTAATGCCTTACATTGCCTCTGTTCCATCTTTTTTGGAAAGTCTTTTATGCATTAACAGACATCCCAAGTTGCAAAAACTCATTTCAGGGAGGTACCCCCAGACCCGGACCTTGACCCCGACCCCCCAAGCCCAAAAAAAAAAAGCTAAAAAACCTCTCGCACACACCAAAGGATATGGGTGATAACAGAACTTTTAGGAGCTGCTAAATAAGCTACTAAGCTAACTGTTCGCGTCACAAACACATTAATGTGTACTACATAGTGCGAAAGATAATAGATTTATGTTCCCTACATAGTGCACTAGATTGTATATTAGAAAAGAATTTATGTTCCTTACTTAGTGCACTAGATAGTATACTAGATAATAGACTTATGTTTCTTACATAATGCTTTAGGTAGCGTATTAGTTAACGGATTAGGTTCCCTACATAGTGCACTAAATTGTATATCAGATAACGGATTTATGTTCCCTACATAGTGCACTAGATAGTATTTTAGATATGAATTTATGTTCCCTACGTAGTGCACTAGATGGTGAATTAGACAATTGGTTTATGTTCCCTACACAGTGCACTAGATTGTATATCAGATCATGGATTTATGTTCCCTACATAGTGCACTAGATAGTGTATTAGATAACACATTCATGTTCACTACATAGTGCACTAGAAAGTGTAACTAGATGATGATTTGTGTTCCTTACATAGTTCACTAGATAGTGTATTAGATAATGCATTCATGTTCACTACATGGTGCACTAGAAAGTATAACTAGATGATGATTTGTGTTCCTTACATAGTTCACTAGATAGTGTATTAGATAACACATTCATGTTCACTACATAGTGCACTAGAAAGTATAACTAGATGATGATTTGTGTTCCTTACATAGTGCACTAGATAGTGTATTAGATAACGCATTCATGTTCACTACATGGTGCACTAGAAAGTATAACTAGATGATGATTTGTGTTCCTTACATAGTTCACTAGATAGTGTATTAGATAACACATTCATGTTCACTACATAGTGCACTAGAAAGTATAACTAGATGATGATTTGTGTTCCTTACATAGTTCACTAGATAGTGTATTAGATAACGCATTCATGTTCACTACATGGTGCACTAGAAAGTATAACTAGATGATGATTTGTGTTCCTTACATAGTTCACTAGATAGTGTATTAGATAACGCATTCATGTTCACTACATGGTGCACTAGAAAGTATAACTAGATGATGATTTGTGTTCCTTACATAGTTCACTAGATAGTGTATTAGATAACGCATTCATGTTCACTACATGGTGCACTAGAAAGTATAACTAGATGATGATTTGTGTTCCTTACATAGTTCACTAGACAGTGTATTAGATAACGCATTCATGTTCACTACATGGTGCACTAGAAAGTATAACTAGATGATGATTTGTGTTCCTTACATAGTTCACTAGATAGTGTATTAGATAACGCATTCATGTTCACTACATGGTGCACTAGAAAGTATAACTAGATGATGATTTGTGTTCCTTACATAGTTCACTAGATAGTGTATTAGATAATGCATTCATGTTCACTACATGGTGCACTAGAAAGTATAACTAGATGATGATTTGTGTTCCTTACATAGTTCACTAGATAGTGTATTAGATAACGCATTCATGTTCACTACATGGTGCACTAGAAAGTATAACTAGATGATGATTTGTGTTCCTTACATAGTTCACTAGATAGTGTATTAGATAACGCATTCATGTTCACTACATGGTGCACTAGAAAGTATAACTAGATGATGATTTGTGTTCCTTACATAGTTCACTAGATAGTGTATTAGATAACGCATTCATGTTCACTACATGGTGCACTAGAAAGTATAACTAGATGATGATTTGTGTTCCTTACATAGTTCACTAGATAGTGTATTAGATAACGCATTCATGTTCACTACATGGTGCACTAGAAAGTATAACTAGATGATGATTTGTGTTCCTTACATAGTTCACTAGATAGTGTATTAGATAACGCATTCATGTTCACTACATAGTGCACTAGAAAGTATAACTAGATGATGATTTGTGTTCCTTACATAGTTCACTAGATAGTGTATTAGATAACGCATTCATGTTCACTACATGGTGCACTACAAAGTATAACTAGATGATGATTTGTGTTCCTTACATAGTGCACTAGACAGTGTATTAGATAACGCATTCATGTTCACTACATGGTGCACTAGAAAGTATAACTAGATGATGATTTGTGTTCCTTACATAGTGCACTAGACAGTGTATTCGATAACGCATTCATGTTCACTACATAGTGCACTAGAAAGTATAACTAGATAACGAATTTATGTTCCCTACATAGTGCACTAGACAGTATATTAGACAATTGATTTATGTTCCCTACATAGTGCACTAGACAGTATATTAGACAATTGATTTATGTTCCCTACACAGTGCGCTAGATTGTATATCAGATCACGGATTTAATCACGCGATTTGGGAAAAAAAAGTCTGTGTCGCCTGTGTGCGTGTGTGTGTCGCTCTTGGCCGCTCGTTCTAGATTCCGGGAGATTTTATCTGACTTGTAGGCATCAGGGAACTGCTATGTATATGCGGGAGACTCCCGGAACTTCCGGGACACTTGGGATGTCTGCATTAAGTCAGACATTAATGTATAGTTCCAAAAATAAATACACATCATTATTCACATCTGGTTTGTTTTTTTAGAATGATAGATAGATTGATTGATTGATTGTTTGATGTTACAGATGAGTGATAAGAGGCCTGAGTGGGTTTTTTTCCCAGTGAAAGCATTGTTAAAAATAAGGACACACATATAGGACCACACTGTGCATTTGACCCAATCGGGATAAATATACTACATGTATGGATTAGGTTCAGGGATTTAGAATGCAGCACTTATCTTACTGTAGATCATTTGTTTAAGTGAAGTACTGTAGAAAAACAGGAAGCGTAATGAATTAAAGTCTAATCCCTCCTTCCACACTGATTTTTAATCCTTTACTCTGTGTGTGTGTGTGTGTGTTGGTGGGTGTCCTACCGAGAAGATTATAAATGTTATTAGGACAGAGGATACAGCTTTCTACATTATTACAGCCTTTTTCTGTATGGTTTCAGTCTTTGTTAGCACCAGTGCATGGCACTTTCGCTGTCACATCCCTTGAGGAGCAATTACACCTTCAAGGTGTTTATTTCTTTTTCTACACTGATCCACCTGATTCATGACTGACTTCATCATGGCTTGCGTAAAACAAAGGTTTGTTTGATCAGTTCTGCATGTGTGAGCACTGAATCGTTTTAGACTGATTTTGTTCCCATATTTGGCAAGACAGGTAGAATTAATTTATATATTCATTATTTATTATATTCATTATTTTAATATATTAATTCTTTCATTGATTTTCAATAACCTAATCCTTATCAGCGTCAGAACAGATCCATCACCACCCAGAGACACTGTATTGGGCACCGCAGACTAAATCTATTTAATCGCACCTCAGGGCAACTTTAGAGCAGTCTGTCCTGCTTATGACCACCCACCTAATATGCTGTCACAACAGCTCTGACCCACCAAGACATGGACTCCACAAGACAGCTAAAAGAGTCCCATGGTATCTGATTCCAGGACATTACAGTATGGTCCTGATGATGTTGATGAAAACAGGATAAAGTCGGCCAAGTCGACCTTCTGTAATTGCTTTAATGTCCAGTTCCTAGATGATTTTAATGCTGGCTGGGTGTTGTGACACGTTCGCCTCATCACCAGTATTAAAATGATTTGCAGTTTAAGCCACAGTAGCCTTTCTGTCGGTCCATACAAAAGGCTTTAATCTTCATGTCCTTCTTCATCAATGAGTCTTGGCTACCCAACAACCCTTCAGTGGTTTGTGGCTTGCCCCTTCTCAGACCCACTATTAGTACTCACTACAGCTGCCTGTGAACACCCTTTGCTGTCACCCAGATATTTATGCTGCCCATATTTGCTCCATTCAACATGTGTATTATAAATAACTACCATCGGCTCAACATTTAATGACCATCACCACTGTTATGAATGCCATGCACATTTTTGTTACACAACCACTGTTTTTTCCATTTCATTTCCATCAACCGCTGGGCACCAGGCAGGAATACCCTGGACAGGGTGCCAATCCATCGCAGGCTTTTGCCTCCCCCCCCCCAGATTATATCATGTAACCTGTAATCCATGTGGCTTTTACCCCGATTCTGCCACAGTCTCTCTCTCTCTCTCTCTCTTTCACACACACACACACACACACACACTTTTTTGTCCTTTTGAATGCTGATTGTCACTCTTTTACTAGATGCCATTCATTTATTCATGTTGTATCCAGGTGAGAGAGAGGACAAACACTCTTATTTGTAAACGTATATTTTACTCTATCTACAGTACTAGAGGATGTACTGAGGCACATGATAGTAAGGATAGCTTAGACCTTCCACTTTCAGCGTTTGAGTAATTGGAAAGAGAGGCAGTCTACATGGATAGTGATTAATATGGTGGGTATTTTCTTCATGCTGTGTTCATGAAGCTGAAATAAATGTTTTAAATGTGTACTTTTATTATATTCAACTAGTAGTAACTTTAATATAATATTACTTGTAATAAAACTATTGTTAGTAGTATTAACAGTTAAAAGTAGTTATAATTATTTAATAATAATTGTTTTTGACATTAATGTTTGTATTGAACATATTGAACATTGCCATATGTTTAGGTAAAGACAAGCTAATCAATAATGTGAATAATATTTTAGGATTTTCAGGTGTTCAGGTCTTTATCAAGAGCCACAAAATATAAGATGCATCCAATACAGATGTGTACAGTTAGCTGATCATAGATTGTAACAAGCCTACCTGCCATGAAGATCCGCGGTGTGGCTCAGTAACGGAATCATGTCCTTCCGCCTTTCCAAATTAGCTACAGATGGGAGTGTTTCCATTTATCACAGTTTCTAGGGTTAGGGTTTTGGTTTCTTCTGCTTTCACCCTGCTTCCTCACTTTGAAACTGTGATGCTGAGCTTGATCTGGTCCAGTTTTCTGCTGGAGTGGGATTCCAGCATATTTTATTCTTTTCAGGGAACTTAATCGGCAGCCTCGGCGAGTGAGCTACTTCAGAGGCAATGTAACAGACCCATTTCAGAGCAGGTCCGATTTTATGGAACCATGCAGGGCACAGGCTGCGCCAGTTGGTGTGGTGGTCCCGCTCGTATTTTACAATACGCTGCTTGTTTTAGGTTTAGGGTTGTTGCAGACGGCCAGAGCAACATGTCATATTGTGAAGACCAGTTTTCAGTTCTACGCTATCCTTGTTCTATCCACTTTCTCTATTACAGGCTGCGAATGTTTTTGTGTCTTTCATTTGTTACACTGGTTCTGTTATTTTGTCCACCTCCTTTATTTTTCCATATCCAATGTTTGTTAGTGTTTTTTTGGCCACAGTCAGTTCTACCTTGGTCAAGCATGCTGCAGTTGGGTTTATTTTCAATTCTTGCAGGGCGAGCTTCACCCCGCACTTCAGTAGTGAGGTGCAAACCTTGTTACAATAGTCTACAGTTTAATGAGTATAGCACCATGTTTGTGACCCTCTTTGTTGAGGAGCAGTCTTTTTTTTTTTACCAGCTTTTGTTCTATTTTTAAGTCATCAAATATTGCTATCTTAGGTAATAATCTGTGCTTTTCTACAGGTGAAAAAAGAGAAAAAGTATGGGCTTGAGAAAGTTTTGCACATTTAGCCATTAGAATCATGATAAATGTGTAGAATTTAGTATAATACCCTGAAACCCTTGTAGTCTCATCCCCTTGCTGAAACAAAGGCTGTTATATAATATTGATAACATTTATAGTTCTTGTTTTTTAACAAAATTACTTGGTTAAACATGTTATAGGTTGGTTAAAGGCTTTTTACTCGCCTATTTATAATTCAATCTATATTAAAAAAGGAGCAAAAACAACATTAAATATTTTTTTCTTTGTCTCTCAGGTGTGGGTTTCCTGTGCCTGGTAGATGTGGTGCCAGTCAAGAATGAGGATGGTGTGGTGATCATGTTTATTTTAAACTTTGAAGTCATGAATGACGACCGACTACGCAACCAGAACCAGGGGCTTAACCATCGCCTGCCTCTCCCCTGGTGTTCCACAAGTAATTCATTTCTCTTTTTCTTTGAAAACAACAAAAGTGAACCCAACATTCTAAAACATTGCCTTCAACAATGTTTTTTTTCTCTGTCCCAGTGCGAGCGCGGCGTATCCGTCTACATCTGCCTCTCCTTCAGTCGCACAGTAATAGCAAATCATCCGTACACGAGGATCCCGAGGCTGCCCGCAGCGCCAGTATCCCCGGCACTTCAAGCTCCCGCCTGGGCAGCAGTCATGAATCTCTGGCCCTGGGCGAGCTTCTCTCGTTGCCCGAACGTGAGCAGGTGTGTCTCTCTGCCACCACCCCTTCTGCCGCAATGTCGTCCTCACTGTGGCCTGAGGACAGGCGCACTCTCCTGGGAAGCGAGTCCACACCACCTCCTCCAGCCCCTCCACACCCATCCACATTGCCCCTGGGACAGTCCTCACCCCAAGCACACAGGCTCAATCCAGACTCGACTTCCAACTGCAGTCTTACAAACAGCCGCTCGCGTGAGAGCTTCCACAGCATGCGACGCGCGTCCTCTGTTGATGACATTGAGGCCATGAGGCCTGAATGGGAACGGAAACACAGCGTGCGACCCACGAGCAGCAGCACTGGTGAGTATGTGGAAAAACACTGTCAAAGCTGTATTCAGAGATGCCAACTTTAACTGGTACCCTAAATGACCCATAAGTCCTTTTATGGAAAGCCCAGGTAAGAAAACGTTGCACACCCTCAAGGTTAAAAGTTTTCCTAAAATTTTTGTGTGTTTATTAGGTGTCATATGAAAGGGTACATATGATATTTTACATTTGGATTTTTAATTATTTAGCACAAATGTCTAAAAACCTGCTTTCACTTTGTCATTGTGGGCGATTGTGTGTAGATGTTTGAGGCAAAAAAAAAAAAAGAACTCAATCTGTTATAGAACTTTCCGGCGTGTGTGTGTGTGTGTGTGTGTGTGTGTGTGTGTACACCGATCAGGCATAACATTAAGACCACCTTCCTAATATTGTGTTGGTCCCCCTTTTGCTGCCAAAACAGCCCTGCAACTGTGATGCACTGTGTATTCCGACACCTTTCTATCACAACCAGCATTAACTTCTTCAGCACTTTGAGCTACAGTAGCTCGTCTGTTGGATCGGACCACATGGGACAGCCTTAACTACCCACGTGCATTAGTGAGCCTTGGCCGCCCATGACCCTGTTGTCAGTTTACCACTTTTTCTTCCTTGGAGCACTTTTGATAGATACTGATCACTGCATAGATACACCCCACAAGAGCTACCGTTGTCAAACTCGCTCAAATCCTTACGCTTGCCCGTTGTTCCTGCTTCTAACACAACAACATTGACGATAAAATGTTTACTTGCTGCCTAATATATCCCACCCACTAACAGGTGCTGTGATGAAGAGATAATCAGTGTTATTCACTTCACTATATATACGTATATATGTGTCACAACATTGATGATGGAAGATTTGAACCACTGCGCAAAGTCTTTTCCAGCACATCCCAAAGATTCTCAATGGGGTTCAGGTCTGGACTCTGTGGTGGCCAATCCATGTGTGAAAATGATGTCTCATGCTCCCTGAACCACTCTTTCACAATTTGAGCCCGATGAATCCTTGCATTGTCAGGGAAGAAAAAATCCATTGATGGAATAACCTGGTGGTTCAGTATATTCAGGTAGTCAGCTGACCTCATTCTTTATGCACATAACGTTGCTGAACCTAGACCTGACCAACTGCAGCAACCCCAGATCATAGCACTGCCCCCACAGACTTGTACGGTAGGCACTAGGCATGATGGGTGCATCACTTCAGCCGCCTCTCTTCTTACCCTGATGCGCCCATCACTCTGGAACAGGGTAAATCTGGACTCATCAGACCACATGACCTTCTTCCATTGCTCCAGAGTCCAATCTTTATGCTCCCTAGCAAATTGAAGCTGTTTTTGCCGGTTAGCCTCACTGACAAGTGGTTTTCTTAAGGCTACACAGCTGTTCAGTCCCAATCCCTTGAGTTCCCTTCACATTGTGTGTGTGGAAATGCTCTTACTTTCACTATTAAACATATCCCTGAGTTCTGCTGTAGTTTTTCTACCATTTGATTTCACCAAACATTTAAGTGATCGGCGATCACGATCAATCAAGATTTTTTTCCGACCATTTTTCCTGGAAGATGATGTTTCCCCACTGTCCTTCCACTTTTTAATAATGTGTTGGACAGTTCTTAACCTGATTTTAGTAGTTTCAGCAATTTCCTTAGATGTTTTCTCTGCTTGATGCATGCCAATAATTTGACCCTTCTGAAACAGATTAACATCTTTTCCACGACCACAGGATGTGTCTTTCGACATGGTTGTTTAACAAATGAGAAGCTACTCACTGCATCAGTTAGGGTTAAATAACTTGTTGCCAGCTGAAACATAATCACCCATGCAGTAATTATCCAATGGGAGGCTCTTACCTATTTGCTTAGTTAAATCCAGGTGGTGACCTTTTTTTTGGCCAGGCAGTGTGTATATATATATATATATATATATATATATATGTATATATATATATATATATATATATATATGTATATATATATGTATATACTGTGTACATACATACATATACAGTATATACGTGTGTGTGTGTGTGTGTGTGTGTGTGTGTGCTGGCTCATTTGGGAACATATTTCTTTACAAAAAGATAAGTACGGATAATCAAAAGAACCATTAAAGTGTCACGATAGGACTACATTTTCCTCTAAATTCTTTTCTCTGTCTTTTATAAAAGTAGCTTGAATAAGTCACTTACTGCTCCACTGTGCTGTCTAGATTCTGTCAATGCTTTATTTTACAGGTGCAGTGAACAACAAATCCAGCATCCTGAACTCTACCTCTGATTCAGACCTAATGCGCTACCGGGCCATCAGTAAGATCCCCCAGATCACCCTTAACTTTGTGGACTTTAAACCTGATCCCCTCATCGCTCTTCCTCCAGGGGAGATGGACATCATCGCTCCCTGCAAGCTCATCGACCGCACACACAACGTCACAGAGAAGGTCACACAGGTAAGGAGTGTTCACATCATTCCAGCTACTTTCTGCAGCAAGTGTGTTTGGGATTTCAACCTCAACAAATAGTTGTGAGGTGGTCAGCAGTGGCCATGGGTATCTTTATAGTTTGAACTGGTGGTGTTAAGGAGATATTCTGAAAAAGTAGGACGGTGGTAAATTAGCCATTTTTTATGAATGTTTGAACAAAGTGAGTGATACGTTTTGTTGTAAAGGTGAATTACTTTTAGAGGGTGGTGATTTGCTGTCAGTTTTAATTTCACTACAACAATATGGCTGACAGCAGCAAGCATGTTTTGTTTGATGTTATGTGAGTCTGAGATTTGGTTCTTGTTTTTGCTGATTTATATTTGAAGATTTGCAGGTTCTATTTGCAGGTCCCAGCACAACAGCTTAGAGTGCAGTTACTGTTGAATCCTTGGTTGTACAGGATATACAGTACACTATATGGCCAAAAGTATGTGGACACCTTTCCTAATTAATAGGCGTAGGTGTTTCAGCCACAACCATTGTAAATGGGTGTATTAATTCAATTATATAAAAGAAACTATGTGATCCCAATCTATTGTCCAGTATATTTGTGGCAATAGTTTAAAAAAGATGCCATTCTGTTTCAGCATGTCTGTGTCCCTTGTGCACAATGCAATAAAGATAAGTTTGATGTAGAGGAGATTCAGTGGCCTGCACAGAGCCCTGACCCCAAGCTGACCAAATTGACCAATTTCGATTAAAAGTCAAGTCCTATTGTTTCTCATTATGACTAAATAGGCACAAATTCTTACAGAAACACATGGAAAAACACTTGTAAAAAGCCTCCCCAAAAAAGAGCTGGGTGTCCTAGACACAAGGGGGATGGGCAGGAATGTTCAACAAGCTCATGGTCAGTTGTCACATACTTTTGGCGATTCAGTGGGTGTATTGTGTGTACAGTCCATGCGGTGGAAGCATCTGGTGAAAAAGCCAATGTGGGCATAAATGGGACAGTCCAGTCTGATGATGGCAAATGTATGACAGGCATTTCTGTGGGTTCGGATGAGGACAAAAATGTAGCCATGTTGTGGGAATACAAAGCCAGAATTGTGTCATTTTAAATGTCTTATGAGTATTTCCTACAATTATTACATTACAGTTATTAACTGTGTTATTAATGTCATACTACTGTTGCTATTACTCATGCTACTAGTCATATTTTGCCAAAGTATTTTAACCAATAATTTACCATCTTTGGTTGGTTGGTGGTTGACTCTTAACTGACAAGCTTTAAGTTAACGGTTTATACAACCAACTTGGTCGTATGAGATTCATCTTTGCACTGGTCAGTACTTGGCTATGATATTAGTATCATAAAAAATATCTGATATTACAGAAATCCTAAATAGATCCGCACTGATGATCTTCTTCAAATGACTCATAGGCTGCACCGAGGCTCAAACTGCCCATCCCTAATTTCCCTAAGATCAATGCATGAGATTAGTGCACCAGACTCAAAATTGCTTTAGAGTAAGTCTGATACCGCTGGTTTCCCTGGTTTGACGTAACTGGGTTAAACTAATGCACCTTTATGTCGTGCCGCGAGCCCGCTCTGTCTGTACTTCTGTGCAGAAATGAAAAGGGCGATTGATGGCTCTGGATGTAATGGTGATAGATGCGGCGGCTGGGTGTGTTCATTATGCTATAAGTCTCTTGAGGCTAATCGAGTTTGGAGAGAGCAGATTCATGACGTGCTGCGCTACATAAGTCGCATGCCCTTGGCTGTTTGTTTGTTGTTTGTAATAGTGACAGTAATGCACTTGTGGAAATGTGTCCTGGTTGAGGTTTCGAGTGAATCTACATTTACGCATTTCGCAGAGATTTTTATCCAAATTGACACACAATTGTGGCCTAAATGTTCACTGTGGCCTAAAATCTCTCTTTTCTACATTTTCTACATCTTATCTGTTGTGATTTAAAATTATTTCCCAAAAAAAAAAAAAGTGAGTTCATGGGCGCCCAGGTGGTGCTCCTGGGTTCGAATCTCGACTCTGCTACTGGTTGGCTGAGCGCCTCTGACAGGCACATTTGGTTAATGCCTGCAGCAGACAAAATTGGCTTAAAGTCTGCTGGTTGAGAAAGACTGGATTAAAGGGTGGGGTTATCACACTGTGTAAGGACCTTGGTTGCCCAGAGCACCTGTACAGAAAGTGGAGGAGCGCAGAGATTGGGGCGTGGCTCTCCGTACATGAAGCCGACCTCGCACTCAAATCCACTGAAGTACAGGATAATGAGAAGTGTTGGTGGACTGCGCACACGTCTGAGGGAGTGTGTGTCAGGCGAATATACACCCTCTTTGGATGCCATCGGGGTCCCCAGCAGCGGATTGACTATGCTAAATTGGGAGAAAAAGGGGGTAAAATGCATTAAAAAAAGATAATAACAATCAGTTTTTGATACATCAAAACTGGTTATTTAAAATAGAATGTTTCAGATGAAAGATTCAGAAAACAAGTGAATGGAATAAACATGAACAGCTGACGTAAACCAGGGCTTAGCTACATCAATCTCATTTATTAGAACTGAATTATTGTTATGTTGTTGAAATTGAAATGAATACCAGTGTATCATCCATGGCGTAGCACGTCAACATGTGCTATGATGCGTGGCGTCTGTGTGTACTGTGCATTGTTTAGCTCCTGCCAGATTGCAATTACCATATGGAATTTTCTTTGAATTGAGCCGTCATCATCTTAAGCGCGTCATGCTGCTTGCTTCCCTCAGAAAGCTTTCCTCAGGGATTTGGCACTGAAGTAACCTCTCTTTGCAAATCTGAATGCAAAATCTGTGTGTTCTGATAATGTAACGAATCACCTTTTTCTCATTTTCCACAGCAGAATCAGATAAGGAAGAATTCACTAGTGATTGCCACAGTGAGTGTTAGATATATATTTGCATACAAACTCTGCATGGTAGTTTCTCTCTGCGTGTTTTGCTGTAAAGTACCCCTGAACAGGTCAGTTAAACCCTCCCTCCTGCTAATTTAGCCATGTCCAATTTCCTTTTGCATTTACGACCTTAATGCATACACAAACCCCAGGCTGGTCAAGCATGGCTATGGGCGAGCACACCTTTCCTTTACCGGCCACTTTTTTTTTCTTCTTTTTTTTTTGTGGCCAGTGCTGGACTCAACAGAGACATGCACTGGATGGGGTCAGGCTCTCTTATGCTGGTGTCTCAATCAGAAAGTAAGTGTATCTTATACAGAGGCAAATAGGTGACTCCCTCTATGGACTACCAATTGCGTGTGTAGAATGCTTGATACGGCCAATAGCACAGTTCTACACAGTAGTCTGCTGGAACATTAAACTGCTGTATTTTAATATTTGTAATCCTCAAGAAAGTACCAAAATGGCCCAGGAACATGTTTACACATGTGTTGCTGTAAAATACATACAAATAAATAGGCAAATATAAATAGTCAATTTGTGAATATGCTGGAAACGTAATGTCCTATAGTAGCAGACAGCTATACAGTACAGCTGTTATTAATCTATGTAAGCTTACATCTGTCTGTCTGGATTTATTTTAAAGTGACCAAACTTGTAAAAATAAATCCATATGCATAGTGTTTAGCAGACTTGTGCTTAGTAAACTAGAACATGCATTTTGGGCTGCATCCCAAACTTCATATGAATATAAAGGTATCATTTCAATGTAGTGCACAACAAAAGATGTTTATACAGTGGCTCCCCCAAACAGAAAATACTGTGATGATTAAATCAAGCTTTTTCTGATGCTAAGAGTCCACAAAAATTTTGGAAAATGCTTTATTGTGCTTTTTTATGTGTTCATTACCAATACAATTAAAAAATAAGTATAAATATTTTATTATAATGTTAAATGTTTATATTAATACGTTTTGTAATCTCTTAGCTTCTATGCAAAATAAAAGCATGTTCAATAGTGGTCTCTGAGTTACGGCCCCCTGGAAATGCTGAGATCTAGTATGTGTTTATACGTATGCTGAGATCTGTTATGTTGTATACAGATGATGTAATCTAGGATGTTTAGTTATACAGATGCTGTGTTAAAGGATGTTTTATTATACGATGCCGTGATATAAGATATTTTGTTATCCAGTTGTTATGATATAGGATGTTTTGTTATACAGATGTTGTAATCTATGATGTTTAGTTATACAGATGCCAAGGTTTAGGATGTTATACAGATGTTGTGATATAGGGTGTTTTGTTATACATATGCTGTAATCTATGATGTTTAGTTATACAGATGCCAAGGTTTAGGATGTTATACAGATGTTGTGATATAGGGTGTTTTGTTATACAGATGTTGTAATCTATGATGTTTAGTTATACAGATGCCAAGGTTTAGGATGTTATACAGATGTTGTGATATAGGGTGTTTTGTTATACAGATGCTGTAATCTATGATGTTTAGTTATACAGATGCCAAGGTTTAGGATGTTATACAGATGTTGTGATATAGGGTGTTTTGTTATACAGATGCTGTAATCTATGATGTTTAGTTATACAGATGCCAAGGTTTAGGATGTTATACAGATGTTGTGATATAGGGTGTTTTGTTATACAGATGCTGTAATCTATGATGTTTAGTTATACAGATGCCAAGGTTTAGGATGTTATACAGATGTTGTGATATAGGATGTTTTGTTATACATATGCTGTAATCTATGATGTTTAGTTATACAGATGCCAAGGTTTTGGATGTTATACACATGTTGTGATATAGGGTGTTTTGTTATACAGATGCTGTAATCTATGATGTTTAGTTATACAGATGCCAAGGTTTAGGATGTTATACAGATGTTGTGATATAGGGTGTTTTGTTATACAGATGCTGTAATCTATGATGTTTAGTTATACAGATGCCAAGGTTTAGGATGTTATACAGATGTTGTGATATAGGGTGTTTTGTTATACAGATGCTGTAATCTATGATGTTTAGTTATACAGATGCCAAGGTTTAGGATGTTATAGATACTGAGATCTAGAATGTTTTCTTTTATAGATCCTGAGATCTAGAAATTATGGATAAGGTTCTCATGGCACCATTGAACTTGGGACTGCTTATATTCTTATATTTGGGTGGCTTTAAGAGTACTTGGGGAGGGCCCTGTAAGTATAACCTGCATGTTGTAAACACAGCAATAGTTTGCAATATGCGATTTGGGATGCACCCAAATTTCTGTATGTAACAGGCCTACTATGTAACCACAGGTAAACTAGCTTGCCTAGGTTTATTTAATAGTAGATCAAAAACACCATAACCAGCAGCAACTTTAATAAGAAACCTATTTGTCTTTCAATCAATTTATTTTGAATATGATTGGCTCTGAACAGTGAAGAGTCATGTCTAAATGTTTTTTATTCCTCATAGATACTTGGTATGTCCATGTTTTGAAGTATTAAATGTAATCTCTGCACTCTGATACTAATTTGACTTTATATAACATCCAAATCAATTCAATAGTATTTAACTATATAATAATGTGTTTGAGTTCAGGGGGACTTTAAGCTTCCACTTTCTTGGTTGGAAAGCTTATCAGGCATCAGCTGGCTGACACACTTTACAGTGTGTGTCATTCAGGTGAAAGCAAGCCCTTTCCAACCCTGCAAACGTACTGCAAATGCAGTGTTGGATGTTTTGCAGAATATGAGACATGCCGTTTCCCCAGGTTTGTAAACTGACCTTTACAAGTGTGAGTTCTCTCCCAGCTGCAAGAAAACACACATTCAGGACACGATATGACAGAGTGTATGTGTGTCTGTTTGTGTGGGTGTCCAAAAAATATTAGCAGCTCAGGTTTTTTTAAATCATGGTTAGATATTTTATATGCAGACAAACTCACAGACACTTTCACACATACACTCAGTGCAATGTCTCAGAATTTATTTTGTGATCCATTTGTTATTTGTTGGGTACATATCCCACTGCATGTTTTTTTTCCTTCCCTCCTTTTGAATGACAAATCCTAGCCATCTCTGTTGAAGCTGAGATCACAGGACTGTTATAACCTTGGTGACCTGTTGGAGGCAGTAGCAGCAATCTAGTCTGTATGTTTGTAGTTTGTGTATACATGTGTTTTACATACAATTTATAATATCTTCTAAATGTAAAGCTCCTTTATACATTATGTTTTTACATTTTCAGCATTTAGGAGATGCTTTTATCCAAAGTGACTTAAAGTACTGTGACAGTAAGCAATTGAAGGTTAAGGGCCTTGCTCAAGGGCCCAACCGTGGCAGCCTGGCAGTGGTGGGCCTTGAACCAGCAACCTTACAATTACTAGTCCAGTACCCAAACTGCAAGGCTACAACGGCCATAAAGTATTTTATGCTTTTAACATTGTGGCAACAGTTTGAAGAAGGCCCCTTCCTGTTAGTACTTGTACATTTTTGGCATTTAGCATAGGCTTTCATCCATAGCGACTTACAGTACTTTGACAGTGTATTGTCTAAGCAATTGAAGGTTGAGAGCCTTGCTAATGGGCCCAAGAGTGGCAACCTGGCAGTGGTGGGGCTTGAACCAGACCTTTTGATTACTAGTCCATTACCTTTACAGCTTGGCTACAACTGCCTATGCACTAGATGGAATTAAAAGTCTGTGGACTCTTGACCCTAAGCTTTTTAGACAATGTATTCCAAAACTATGGGCAGTAATAGTAATCCCTCCCCACACACACCACACCACTATAACAGCCTTAACTTTTCTGGAAAGGTTTTACACAAAATAAGTGCCTGAAGTAGTTTGTGTTTATTCAGTCAAATAAGACTTTGTGAGGTCAGGTCCAACATTTTGACTGACGTTGGGCGAGAAGGCTCAGATTGTCAGAGATGTTTGATTGGAACTGCAGGGCTCTGTATAGGCCACTGGAGTCCCTCACAACAAACCATGTCTTTATAAAATCTGCTTTGTTTAATAGGGCACAGTTATGCTGGGCCAGGATAGGGCCTTTTCCAAACTGTGACCAGAAGTTGGAAGCAAGGTGTGGATAAAACACCTAAACTTAATATTTAGTAGGGGTTTCCACATACTTTTGGCTATATATTTTATTACATGTACCAATATATTATGAGGTGTATGATTCACAGCTCTTAAACTGTGAAACTCAAAGGTGTTGCCATATATGTTGCTTTAGTCCAATACATGCTGGTTTGAACAGGGGTGAGAGTGGGGGGTGTATATATGAATCAGTAAGGCATATCTAACTGTTAGGTAAAATATCAAAGTGTCCATAAACTTTTGGTAACGTCCTTTTTCTCTGACCTCTGTGTTACAACAGCAGTGCTCATTTCAGTAATAGTTAACCACACAACCTGACTCAACAGGTTCTGTTCCTCCTCCGAATGTTAAACAACCCCGACACCCCTAACCATTAACTTGGATCTGATTGTAATTATTTTTTTCTTTGGTCTCTGCTCTCATGTACACTTGTTATCTCCATCTATATAAACACCTTCCTCCCTGTAATAAACTGGAAGCTTACTTTGATTGTGTGTGATGCGTTTCTTCCTGTGCACACTCGGGTTTTGCAGGGCTCTTTCTCTCAAACTCATAGCAGCAAATGACACTGGAGGACCTGAACACCAAGATTTCTTTAAGATCTCTTTCTGTTTTAACACATATAAAGGCGCATACAGATACACACTCCCGCCCATGCAAGCACTAATGTGTTTACATTTATTAGCACAACAAGTTAGCCTTTCCTTCGTCCCTCCGGTATATAAAAACAGCACTGTTGAGGGGCCTTTAATTGTTTAACATTATGTATCAAAATGCACTATAAAAGTTAGTGTTGTAGTTCTTCTTTATACTCTTCTTATTCTTTATACAGTATCTGATAACTTAATACTGCACATTTATCAGTAGACTTTATACCATCTGTTTTTGTCTACTCATTGATTAAGAAAATGATTTTTTGATGTTGACTTTTTCTTTAAATATGAAAGCAATATTTTGCCAGCATACTGAAGAGCTAGGATAGTAAATACATGCTGGACACCATACAATGCAAAACCAATAAATTAGCAAGCAAAAGCCTGATTAGAACCAGTATTTAAAAGGCTCTCCCAGGTGCAGCACATTGCTGCTGATGAGATGCAACGACTCGGTTATCTACGTCTCCATGCTTTCTGCTGGCCACTAGTGGCAGTGAATAAATGAATAAGGGCTGCAGTGTGAAGGTCTGAGAACAAAAGCGTCAAATCCATAAATAATGAGGGCATTTTTACAGAATGTTTAAATAGTTCAACATAATATTTTGGTATCATATGCAAAACTCATAAGATGTGTTACATCTTGTAAGCCACAGTGGGACCAGATGCTGCCATTTTTGTTACTTTAATTAATAATAATTAATTATATTTCGTTTTGTTTTGATGTATTGTTTGTGTTGCCTGGGTCACAGTAAAAAACATGGACAAAATGTGAGTTGCTTGAAAAAAAGACTTTGCTGAAGATGCTGCATCCTTAAGGTGTAGTGGCAGGATCACCACTGAAGAATCAAGCAGGTGTCGCTCTCAAGGTTGACTCTGAGCTTGTTCTGTTGTGCTATTCAAAAAGGCTTCAATCTGTAGCAGACGTCGAAAGATCAGTAAGCCTCTTTTGACCCCCCACATAAGTTATTGATTTGAAGAGACTGTACGTGTGTCCTTGAGCTTAGCATCAAGCGCTTTATTTTATTTTGCTGCTTGGCATGTGCTGGCTAAAGGTGTTTTGATTGATGTGGATCAAAGTACTGCACAGCTCTTTGGCATTCTGAAGGAACAGTGTCCTCATGCTTGGCAGTTCAGACTGCCCTGATGCCTTTGAGTTTTAGATTCCGATTAAGCCAACAGGTGCTGGTAGGCCTAGACTTACTAGAGTTCTAAAGTTTGCTACAACTTACTACAAATTAAGATTGTGTTTAAACATGTCAGCTTTGGTTTGATTAAAAGGAACCCTGGTGCGATTAATCTGTTATAATAAGTGGACTCGGTCTGCTTATTTTGTGTGCACCAAATAACTTTCATGTGTTAATTTGTGATTCAAACACATGAGTAAGTAAATGTGGCACTGTTTTGACTCCTTTATTCATTTTACCACTTCTTGCCGTGTTTCCAGTTGGAAAAAATACAGCCACGTATACACAACACCAATAAGTGCATTAAGCCCTGCGTGGTGCATTGTTCTTATGACTGGCTCGCAAAATATGTTGTATGTGCCACATCCATCACTTCTATTTATTTATTTAATTTTTTTGAAGGGTTTTGATTGTAAATTTTTGAGTTTGGATGCTAAGCAAACTAAGACTAAAATAAAACAGTGTATTATTTTTTTGGTTAAGGGCAGCACGGTGGCTCAGTGGGTAGCACTGTCACCTCACAGCAAGAAGGTCCAGGGTTTGATCCCCAGATGGAGCGGTCCGGGTCCGTTCTGTTTGGAGTTTGCATGTTCTCCCCGTGTCAACGTGGGTTTCCTCCGGGAGCTCTGGTTTCCTCCTACAGTCCAATGACTTGCAAGTGAGGTGAATTGGAGATATAAAATTGTCCATGATTGTGTTTGACTAACTTGTGAACTGATGAATCATGTGTAGCGAGTAACTACCGTTGAATGTAGCCAAAGTCTGTAAAACATATTATATTATATATAAAATAAATAAATAATAAATACATTTTCTTGGTTGGTCTGGACCAACGGAACCGAACTACAGGTATAAACACGACCTAAGATAGAGTAAAAATATGAACCAAATAATAAGTTTAAAATTTAGATATTAGATCAAATAATTTGCTTATTTGAAAACAGCTGGTATCAGCTCCATTAGTAGGATTCCAGATGTTAAAGTAGTAGCTGTCTCATTTAAAATTCTAATTAAAGTTCTAATTGAATTGAAATTAGAGAACAGATACTAATTATTTCAAGATAACTAGAAAACATGTAGAAATAACTACTAACTTTATAAGATCTGAATAATTTGAGAAATTGAAATACCACTCATGCAATTTAAAAATTGACAAATGCCTTTATAGACCTACACCAAGTGTTTAACAAAACCTGCTTCTCCTCTACTCCATCTGTGTTTGTGTCCTTTGCTATAGCCCTCTCGCCCCATGCTCTGATTTACGTGTTTGCAAGCGAGCCTTTTTCATCCAGCTGACTGCTGTTCGCTCCCTGCTGTGTGTGTTGCATGTTTGCATGTAGGTGTCTACATGAGACTGTGTGTTTTGTGCCTGAGTAATGAATGTGTTGCTTCTGATCTTTACAGTCAATAAAGACACCAAGGTAGAGTGATACATGTGTTATTATCAGACGGGATACCTCATCTCCAGCTCCTGTTTGCTTTGTAAACGCTTGCCAGCAGCATCCACAACACGTCCATGGCTGACCCACTTTAATGGTCTCGGTGTCATTAATCTCAGTGAGGTGAGGGGCTGAACTGGCTTCTCGCCCTTATGCCTGGACCCTAATTGAATCAGGCCCTGCTCTGAGCATCAGTGATTTAAAGTGGATCTGTCTAGAACCCCAAACTGAATTTATATATTGCTTGGTTATTCAGTGTAAATCTGTGAATATAGTTAGAGAAGTTTGTCTGTAAAGAAGCCTGTCCATAATTTATGCTTAGTTCGTTCTTGCCTTGGTTCCTATTTTGGCCCCTATCCTGGTGATATCTTGGTTCTTGTTCATTTGTCCTTGCTTTCACTGTTCTTACTTGGTATGTGTTTAGTTCTAGTTCTGTAGTTAATGGTCAGAGTAGTTGTATTTTATTGTCAGATTAGCAATCAGTATCAGTGTAATGTAGCATTAGCTTAGTCTTTGTTCACCCTAGTACTTTCCTACCTGTTTCTCTTAATCACTGTGTCCCTTATCTGTATTATCCATTGTTCCTGTTTATAGTTCTGTGTTTGTATTGCTTATAGTATATTTTGAAAAAAAAAAAAAAACTCTTGTGGTGCAACAGTAATTTATGGTAGCCCATTACTGCTGAGATCCAGGATTCAAATCTCAGTGAACCGGCTAGCCACTGGGTTGTGCACCTCTTAGGGTGCTCTCAGTCCGGATAAAATTAGGAGAGTTGTGTCTAGAAGGACGTCTAGTGTAAAAACTGTGCAAAATCAGGTATGCAGACCATAATCCACTGGGGCATTTGGAGATTAAAAATCATAGATTTGACAACGATAATAAAAATTATTCAATTAAAGACTATGGTGTTCATAACGATGTGTCAAAAATTGCACTGATATAGCGCATATAGCATAGAAGCATAATGTTTATAATATTACTAGATGTAGTACTTGTTTTTCTATCCATGTTACAGCAAAGGCAGACTTTCCTTATAGCTAAACTAATTGGCCAGATAGTTTTGACATCCACCTAGAATGAGTTTTGCCACCAGCCAAGTGGGAGTATTATTCCGCTGCCCAGCCGGACCTTGGGCAGACTGAGCTCTAGCAGGCTGATCCATCATAGTGGAGAGGGGGGCGTGGGAGTCAAACTGACTCATCCTAAGAGGCAATGAAGTGAGCCAGGGAAGACTGGGGTGCTCTATTATAGCTGATATCGCATTGACACAAACAATACACTCGCAGATTGTTCTGTAGTGTGTTCTTTTAGGATGCTTGCATCTGTGCACACATTTTGCAAACATCATTGAGGCTGCTGTGCTTTGTGTCATTAGGGAAAATGCTGTGCAGTGATGACAGTTACAGTTGCAATCAAAATTGTTCAACCCCCATTGCAAATTAATTACGTTTATTAGCAACATTTCCAAACTGTTTAGCTGTAACAAACAAATCGAACAAGAACAATTTTAATAGCTCAACACATAATATAAAGTGCTTTCTCAAAATTCAACACAAAATGTTACTTTTAATGACCACTGCAGTCTCATAATTTAATAACCCCTTTATGAAAAGTGTTTTTAGTATTTAGTGGCAGGGTTTTTCAAAAAATTTTCACGCGACCCACATTTTGTTCATGATTTTGTCCACGACCCAGGCAACACAAACAATGCATCAAAACAAAAGACAAAACGAAATATAATTAATTAATAAAATTGATGACAATCTGGTGCCACTGTGGTTTACAAGAGGTAACGTAAAGCCTTTATAAGGGATGTTCATGTACAAGTTCATTTTGTGTTTATATGCCTGTTAAAATTAGTTTATTTAATTATTAGTTTTTTTTCTGCGACCCTTTTTTTTGGTTTGCGACCCACCCAAGTTAAAAAAAAAAAAAACCCTGTAGTACAGCATGAGCATGTAGGACATTACTTTAAAATTCATGGTCACTAATATGGAGTTTCCCCATCCATGCAGCTATGTATGTGTGTATTTATTTTATATAAATGATTTTCTAGTTTTTCTACAGCTGTTAACAATGCGTGTATGAACTCTATAATAAGGAGAGGTGTCTACAAACTTTGGCTTTATACTATACAGTATATAAAAAATGACAGTTTAATAACCCTGTCCCTTGTTCTGTACCACTAACTTTATTTGGAACCTGAATAACCTGCTTTTCATTATCTGCTTGGTCATTACAGCTTTATATAAATCACCCTACCTTCATCAATTTAATTAAGACATCCTCACATCTGTTTTACACCCTTTTTAACAGCCTTGCACCTTTATGCACTGTTTTTTATCAGGAGCAAAGCTAATTTTGAGTCAATTCCTTATATACTTATATTCTGTTAATAACTTTTATGTTGATTTCTCCGTACACCATTTTATTGATTAAAAAAAAAAAAATCAGAAATCCACAACTTGGGTCTGCCTTGCTGCCTTCTGCCTATTTAGGCAGCTGCAGGTAGAGCGGATTCTAATGAGACATCAACTTATAAAACAGGTTATTCAGACACTACTTAGACAGCGTTTACGCCAATTACGTCACCGCAGTTTTTGCTTACACAGTTAGCATCAGGCCTTGCAAACCAATGGGCTGAGGTAGCACAACCCATTCACATGCCAACTAACTATCTCCCTCTACGTACTGAAAATGGTTAAATTGTCAGTGACAAGCCCAAATTTGCACATAAATGACACTTGTACATTTTTATACAAATTAAAAATCAATGAGAATTTATTTACATTTAAAATGTAATTGTAATTTTTGTGAGAAAAGTTGTGCCGCACTATAGCTTCGAATTAAGGCACCTCGGTAGGCAGCATTTTAAGGCATTTAAGAATTTAGACAGCCTTCTTCTCTGGAGCACATAGGATGACATGAAATCTGTCTGTGTAGAAAGCTTACTAGGTTTTCAGGCAGACCCGTAATATAGTCAATTTACCTTCAGCTTTTTGGAATGCTGTCATACAAGTCCTGATTAATTTGCAGTGGAATGATGGACTATTCTTTTTAAAGAAAATTCTTAACGGTATAAAGAAGGTAATAAAGGTTTACCCTACAGCACTATGTGTTGAATTCTTGAACCTTCACAAGGTTTTATATAAAAGTTGACAGCAGATGTTGTAGGCTTGGGTATATTTTGTGACCTGTGAAAATAAATCCATCCAAGATATTTTTTTCTGTTAAGGTTCCAGGTTTTGTGCTCCTTACATCAAACTCTGATACAAAAGACTTTCAAATGCCAGTGCTGTCATGAGTTTTAACTTTGTCAGACTCTCAACCTTTTGAGTTTTTGTTCTGGGTGCTTACAGGTGCTTATTGAATACTGGGGCTTGCTTTGTGTCTTTACTCACTGCAGATACGCTCTATGGTCAAAAATATGTGAAGCTTGTTGCAATATAACAGCCTTTCCACTAGATTTTGTAGTCTGCTGGTTGCTATGTGTGCCCATTTTTAAAAAGAGCATTTGTAAGGCCAGGCACTGATGTTGGACAGAAAGCATTGCTCGCAATCAATGTTACTCTTCATTCCAAAGGTGTTAATTAGGGTTGAGGTCAGTGCTCTGTGCTGGCAAATAAAATGATCCTTTCCAAGGTTGCCAATGTATAATTTATTTTTATGTATGTATTTTTATTTAGTTGGTTGCTTAGGTGGTGCAGTGGTCTATACAGTAGCCCACCACTAGCCGCTATGGGCTGGCGAGGCGTCTACACAGCTGTAATTGGCTATGCTGTTGGATGGCGCCCTGACCAAGGTATTCCTGCCGTGCCCCATGTTTCCTGGTGCTACCAGAATAAAGCCGTAATTAAACAGACAATGAATAAATTAACGATATACTCAAAATGTTGGCTACATTTTAAAATCTCACATATTAAAGCTTTTCTGTAAATCACTGATTCATGCTCTTAAACAGAAACCAACAAAAACCAACTGCACTAGTTTTTTCTGTTCTTTGTTCACACCCTTGTTTCCTGGACCTATATCAAGCATTTCTGCTCATGATTTAAACCTTAGTGAAAATTTGGCTCGTGTCTAAATTCATTCCCTGCTCCTGCAGATAAGCACCCTAACTCTTGAATGACAAGGACATGACAGAGCCATAAAGCATTTGTACATGTCACTGCAGCACCTTAGCCTCCATGATCCTTCATACTTCAAGTGCCATGTCGTCTTTTCATTGCTGACAGCTTGCTGAGGTGCTGTTATACCCACAGAGTGCCTACTAAATATTCTCAGTGAAAAGTTCACTACCATTCGTTTTTTTCAGCATTAAAAGCAAGACTGGACAGGTAGTATGAATGTGAGTTGATTTTCTTATAATTGCAACCCTTGGGGGGGAGCTCGGGTGGCACAGTGATATATTCTGCTAGCCCACTACCTCCAGAGTTCAAAATCCCAATGGTGCTATTAGCCAGGCTAGAGTCTTTAT
This sequence comes from Trichomycterus rosablanca, assembly GCF_030014385.1. NCBI lineage: Eukaryota > Metazoa > Chordata > Actinopteri > Siluriformes > Trichomycteridae > Trichomycterus > Trichomycterus rosablanca. The sequence continues at coordinate 35,958,467 of NC_085990.1, forward strand.
ATGATTGGACATGAGTACAAAATCACAAAGATATTTCTTTGTGGTTACAGTCACTTAAATAGCTAAATCATTTGGAATGAAAATCCCTATCTTATATATAACTTGTCTAACTGATTAGCTGTATTTCTTAAACGTTAATGTTAGCTAGCTTGATTAACCAGTGTGGGAAGGCAAGCTAGGGTTTGGTGTTTGGTTTCACTACTTAGCTAATGAGGTTTGCTGCCTTCTTTCTTAGCTAGGCTCATTTACGAAAACCACGCAAACAAATAGAAGCAGCATCTTAAAAACCAAATACTAACACAGGAGCAATTTATGTCATGTACAGTGTATCACAAAAGTGAGTACACCCCTCACATTTCTGCAGATATTTAAGTATATCTTTTCATGGGACAACACTGACAAAATGACACTTTGACACAATGAAAAGTAGTCTGTGTGCAGCTTATATAACAGTGTAAATTTATTCTTCCCTCAAAATAACTCAATATACAGCCATTAATGTCTAAACCACCGGCAACAAAAGTGAGTACACCCCTTAGTGAAAGTTCCTGAAGTGTCAATATTTTGTGTGGCCACCATTATTTCCCAGAACTGCCTTAACTCTCCTGGGCATGGAGTTTACCAGAGCTTCACAGGTTGCCACTGGAATGCTTTTCCACTCCTCCATGACGACATCACGGAGCTGGCGGATATTCGAGACTTTGCGCTCCTCCACCTTCCGCTTGAGGATGCCCCAAAGATGTTCTATTGGGTTTAGGTCTGGAGACATGCTTGGCCAGTCCATCACCTTTACCCTCAGCCTCTTCAATAAAGCAGTGGTCGTCTTAGAGGTGTGTTTGGGGTCATTATCATGCTGGAACACTGCCCTGCGACCCAGTTTCCGGAGGGAGGGGATCATGCTCTGCTTCAGTATTTCACAGTACATATTGGAGTTCATGTGTCCCTCAATGAAATGTAACTCCCCAACACCTGCTGCACTCATGCAGCCCCAGACCATGGCATTCCCACCACCATGCTTGACTGTAGGCATGACACACTTATCTTTGTACTCCTCACCTGATTGCCGCCACACATGCTTGAGACCATCTGAACCAAACAAATGAATCTTGGTCTCATCAGACCATAGGACATGGTTCCAGTAATCCATGTCCTTTGTTGACATGTCTTCAGCAAACTGTTTGCGGGCTTTCTTGTGTAGAGACTTCAGAAGAGGCTTCCTTCTGGGGTGACAGCCATGCAGACCAATTTGATGTAGTGTGCGGCGTATGGTCTGAGCACTGACAGGCTGACCCCCCACCTTTTCAATCTCTGCAGCAATGCTGACAGCACTCCTGCGCCTATCTTTCAAAGACAGCAGTTGGATGTGACACTGAGCACGTGCACTCAGCTTCTTTGAACGACCAACGCGAGGTCTGTTCTGAGTGGACCCTGCTCTTTTAAAACGCTGGATGATCTTGGCAACTGTGCTGCAGCTCAGTTTCAGGGTGTTGGCAATCTTCTTGTAGCCTTGGCCATCTTCATGTAGCGCAACAATTCATCTTTTAAGATCCTCAGAGAGTTCTTTGCCATGAGGTGCCATGTTGGAACTTTCAGTGACCAGTATGAGAGAGTGTGAGAGCTGTACTACTAAATTGAACACACCTGCTCCCTATGCACACCTGAGACCTAGTAACACTAACAAATCACATGACATTTTGGAGGGAAAATGACAAGCAGTGCTCAATTTGGACATTTAGGGGTGTAGTCTCTTAGGGGTGTACTCACTTTTGTTGCCGGTGGTTTAGACATTAATGGCTGTATATTGAGTTATTTTGAGGGAAGAATAAATTTACACTGTTATATAAGCTGCACACAGACTACTTTTCATTGTGTCAAAGTGTCATTTTGTCAGTGTTGTCCCATGAAAAGATATACTTAAATATCTGCAGAAATGTGAGGGGTGTACTCACTTTTGTGATACACTGTATATAGCATGTAAGACACCTCAGTGCTGTAAAATAGTATTTGCCCCCTTCCCAATTTAATCTCTTTTTGAATATTTGTTACACTTATATGTTTTAGAAAATCAAACTATTAAACAAAGATAACCCAAGCAAATGCTTTTTTTTTTAAATGATCAATTTGTTCATTAAAGGAAAACACTGTTCAGGCCTACCTGGCCTTATGTGGGGGAAAAAAGCAATAAGTCCGCATGGTAGCCAATTGTCAATTGACAGCTGGGCTCAATTTCTCTATACACTCTATTTACTCCAAGGTCTGTTGAATCTAAACACCACTTAAATAGAACTTGTCTGGTAGTGTGAATTAGGCAAGAAGGTCTCAAAAAGCAGCACATGATGACATTTTAAAGAGATTTAAATACAGATGCCAAACAAATTCATTAAAATGTACCAGTTTGGAAAGGGTTACAAAGCCATCGCTAAGGCTCTGGGATACCAGTGAACCACAGGCATTATTCACAAGTGGAGGACATTGCCGAAGCTTCCCAGGAGTGGCCATCATACCAAAATTTTACCAAGAACACATTATAAAAGCTGCATTTTGTGTTTATCCAAACAAATTTATATATATATACATAAATTATTAACATGAACTATAATGAAAAGTGACTGAAAGACGACAGGAAACAAATATAGTAATGCCAGGTTTAATGATAGTGTACAACTTTAAAGCTTTAATATGACACTTTTGGTAGTTGAAGTTTTCTAGCACAGGTATGGGCTATTTGAAAAAATTAGTGTGAGCTTCACACTAGTCTGGTTATTTGATCTAGGAAATAATATAATATGATATTTAGGTTTGATTCGGATTAGGATTTGCATGAATGGAGCTTCTAGAGTACCTCTTCTTGGAAATCCCTGGCTGAATGAGGTATCAGATGCAGGAAAGGGAGTTCTTCTCCCTGCTGGTTTGTTTAGTGGCTTGTGGGCCAGGCCATCTGCCTATACTCTGCTTGTGTATAGAGAGTGGGAGGAAGAGCTGTCTGACATGGTCTTGCTGTTTTAGCTTCATTGCTGCTTGAGCCAATGGTGGTTCTGAATCCAGCCATGTGCATGGCTTTATTGCTTTTATCAGGCCTTATGGTCTCAATATCATCCAACTGAGAAAAACTGTGATTCTAATGTCATATTGGCTGAGTGTACAGATATATTAATACATAGATACATATGTTGTACTCTTCTCGCTGGCAAACACATACAGTTAAAGATTGCAAACTTTAGCTTTATTATTTTACCTATTTAAGGGTTTTGTACAGGTTTGTGGGGCATATGTGGTAGATTGCCTTCAATTTTTTATTGCATTTATTTTTGCATTTTTCTCCAGTTGTATCAAATTCTTCAGCTGTACCTCTGAGCAAAGTCGGACAATCACTCGACTTCTCCCACACATGCCCAGTCGGTGTCCGATTCTTTTAACCTGCCGAACAGTTACTGAAGGCGTATTTTTAGAAAACCCATAATAAATTTATAAAGGACTCAAATTGGACACTGGAGTGGCACAGTTGTTGATTACGGTACCTCACCACTAAGATCCAGGTTTGACTCTCAGTGGTGCTATTAGCAAGCAGGGCGTTTACACAGATATGATTGGCTGTGTCTTAGGGACAATGGCTGATGCCCTATGATGGATTACCACCCTGCTCAGGGTATTCCTGCTTTGCATCCAGTGTTTCCCAGTGAAACCAGACCTGCCACAACCTTGACTAGGATAAAGTCAAGATAACATATTTGATATATGTTATAGCCACAAAGAGGAGCCAGCTCTGTTTACTTTTGTCCGTATGTTGTAGTTTCTTCAACATAAGCTTATTAATACCTAAAGTTCCACACAGAGACAGGATAACATCCCTTTCTACCCACAGAGCAAGGTCAATTAGTTCCATTGAGACAACATTGCTACCACTGCACCACCTTGCTGCCCGAATAGAACTTGAATGTAAATTTGAAGTGACTTACAGTGGTGACCTAATAATACATTATAAGCAACACAGGGTTAAAGGCCTTAGTCAGAGGCCCAACAGTGGCAGGTGGTGGTGGTGGGCCTTAACCAGTGACCTTTTTTTTATTAGTCTAGTATATTAATCGTTGAACTACCACTGCCCCTAATGCCCTAAAAAACATATCACAGAGGGCAGGTGGAACTAATCAAGTGTTTAACATACACTATATGTCAAAATGTATGTGGACACCTAACCATTAGCTAGTCAGACATCCCATTCCAAAACCATGGGCAGAAGTGTAGTTTTGGCTGTGTTTAAAAGTGTGTCTGTAGAAAATTGTGTTCATGAGCTAAGAGCATCTGTAGAGAGTTCAGGCATTGATGCTGGACAAAAAGGTTTGGCCCGCAATTGATATTTTGATTTTTCCTTCTAGGGGTGTTCAGTTGCCGTGAGGTCAGAGCTTTAATTTATGCAAGCCATAAAAGTTTCTTAACACCAAAATCATTAAACCTTGTTTTGTGCACAGGTGACAAAACGTGGAGCTTGAAAAAGTTGAAACACCGGAACTCAGAAATTAGGAGGGATGTCCACATACTTCTGGCCATATCGTGTAGTGCAAATAAAACACTATAGTGAACTGTGTGCTGTTAAAGTTTCTTTAGTATACTTTTCCATTGGCTAAGCATCACAAATAGCTTCAATTTTCTGTAAATAGTGTTTCACTCATGTCTCACTGATATGTCCAGCTGTATGCCAAATTAAAATTCGTTTAATTTAGGGCTGATTAATGTTTACTCATTCCTTTGGTTTGCAGTCTTTAAATCACAGCTCTTGGCTTTTTATTAGCTGAGCTCACCCGACCTTTGGAAAAACTGCATTATTTATAGGCTACTGCACAGTGGGTGATAGCATAGCAGTCAGGAGGAAATATTCTTATAGACATCAAGCAGAAGTTTTTATTGAGGCTGTAAGTTTTGTAGTGCCACTCAGCTCAGCCTATCACATCCAAAAGTTTAACTAAGAAGTGTGTAAATCATGGTTATGTTTGGATATAAAAACCTGGAATATAAAAATTACGCTAATAAAGGGACACAGTGGAGAAAACATCACTGTTTATGTCTGAGATGGACCACTTGGATGCTCTACAATGTTTTTTTTTATAATAGCAGAAATGCACAATAATATGTTAGGAGGAAAATGGCAAGCAACACCAAAATTTTATTCCATTGGTAAAGTTTGAGTGCACCATGATTGGGGACATGGCTTTGCTGCCTTATTCATTATTTTTTACATGTGGCCCTCTCCATAAATTGTCTCTGAGGAAGCTTGCTCATCCTGGGTAGTTCTGTCATGATGATCTGTGCCAACAGAAAACCAGTCTGAATTAAGTCCAGTATCATGGTTTCAGAAAAAAGCAGGTTATCAACAGACAAACTGGCAACACGGTGAGAAACTGTTATGTAGAATTACTTCCACCTGGAGTAAATTAACGATCAAGAAGGCACAGCTGACTGTCAGTTGAAGAACTGAAACATCAATTATCTGTGCCTCAATGCCCCTTCTGCCAGCCATAAATGGGGCAGTTGTAGCCTAGTGGTTGAAGTACTGGACTAGTAATCGAAAGGTCGTTGGTTCAAGCGCCACTACTTCCAGGTTGCCACTGTGGGCCCTTGAGCAAATTCCCTTAACCCTCAATTGCTGCAGTACTGTAAGTCGCTTTGGATAAAAGCGTCTGCTAAATACTGAAAATGCAAATGGCAAAGCAAAATGACATAATTCTGCAACTGTGTCCAGTTCTCAATCTTCATGGAAAACATTACAGAAGCATAATGGTATCAGCCCAACCCCAGCATTTACATACAGAAAATAACCATTTCAAATAAACTGTTGAGGATCATGCAAGGAGACACCTTTCTTCTCTGGGCTGGAAAAGTGAACCCTTTGGTCTAAAGAGCATTCACTTCAAACCCTCGGTGTTCCCAGCATGAGGTTGGCTTTGCCTTTATGAAGCATCATGAAAGATTATTTACACCTATAGAGATGCAGGCAGTGCAGGCAGTACAGGCTTGAGAGATTTTATCACAGGTACAATACTCCATCCTTAGAGATATACAGTGCTATGAAAATGTATTTGCCCCTTTCTTAATTTCTTCTGTTTTTGCATATCTGTCTAACGTATATGTTTTAGATCACCAAACTATTTTTAATATTAGACAAATAACCCAAGTAAACACAAAATGCTTTTTTTCAAATGATGATTTAAAATGTTGTTCAGCTCTACCTGACCCTGTGTGAAAAGGTAATTGCCTTGTAGCTACTAAATCTACCAGTTAACCACATTAAATTGACCGTTGGGCTTAATTTCATTAGCCACACCCGGGATTGATTACTGCCGGGCCTGTTGAATCTCAACATCACTTAAATATGACCTGACTGTCAGGGTGAATCAGGCTAGAAGGTCTCAAAAAGCAGCACATGATTCTACGAATGAAAGAGATTCAAATACAGATGCCAAACAAACCCATTGGAATATATCAGTGTTGCATAGCCATCACTTCAGCTTTGGCACTCCAGTAAACCACATTAAGAGCAATTATCTATAAATAAAGAAAACTTAAAACAGTGGTGAAGCTTGTCATCGACAACTCATTCAGGAGGTCACAAATGAACCCAGACAACCATTAAAAGAACTGCAGGTTCCATTTGTTTCAGATGAGGTCAGTGTACTGGATTTTACAATAAGAAGGATACTGGTCAAAAAAGGCATTCGTGGGAGAGTTTGCCAAACATAGTATCTGGATGATCACCAAGACTTTTGGGATAATATTTGTTGGAAAGATGAGTTAGGAATGTGTAAAGTGTCCCATCATATCTTGTGTGAGGCTAACACCGCATTCCACCTTAACAACATCATACCATCAGTTACCAACCATGTTTGGTGTGTTGTAAGATGATGGTCTGGGGCTGATTAATTAAAATTAAGGTTTTGGAGTGGCCTGACCTTAATCATATTGAGATGCTGTGGCAAGGCCTTAAATGGGCAGTTTATGTTTAAGAACTATGTAGCATAATTAAACTAATACTACAAAGAAAAGTGTGCCAAAATGCCTCCACAATTGATATAAAGACTCATCTTAAGTTATTACAAACGATTAATTGCACTTGTTGCTGCCAAGGGTGGCACAACCAGTTATTAGGTTTAGGGGGTAATTACTTTTTCTCATAGGTGATATTAGTTTTGAATAAATCTTTATCTTTAATAAATTAAATGCTCATTTAAAAGCTGCATTTTGTGTTCACTCGTCTTTATCCTATATTAAAATCAGCTGCAAGATCTGAAACATTCAAATATGACATTAGCTAAACTAGAAGTAGCCAGGTAAGGGGCAAATACTTTTTCACATATGTAACAAGTGTGGGTAGCTGAGTGTGCAGCAGTTATTCTTCCAGTAGTGGCTTTAATCTTTATGTTTTGTGTATACATCAGTGAGTAAATAAATATATATTGCACTGCACAGGTGCACACAAATGTATATTAGGCAATTCCATGTCTGTTTGGTCGTGGTTCTAAGCTAAGGGGTCTAATTTAAGCTGTGTGATAAGTGTAGGGTTGCTCATTTATAACTGGATTGCGTGATCAGTCATGTGATGCACGGTCATACAATTGGGAACTAAATTACATTTATAGTCCGCAGGGGGCATTCTCAGCCCTAATGACGAAGGTGAATCATCATGACCTGCCTGTGAGATGAACGATTATTGTGAGGTTCCTCTCTGCAAGATTACATTTTATAATGCTCTCGGGCCTTTCAACCAACCTCAGAGCCGAGTGTCCTAAAGGCTCGCTGTGATTCTGCAATGCATTTAAGCAACACAACACAAGAGTGAATAACATCACAGCTGTGATTCGATCACTGTAAATAATCATAGTTAAGTTTGTTCAATCTTATTTTGTGATAACATTGCTGTTTTCATAAGCAATAAAAACATAATATTGTTAAAATTGCTGCATTTAACATCAATATTTTCTTCCACTTGAAAAGTAGTTTCGTAAGTTATGTTGCTATGCAACAAAATGACCTATCCAATAATCCAGTATGAAATCAGTGTTTAATAGAGTCAACATTATATCTTTCTTTTCCCAAAAGTGATATAACAGGTACCCCTGCTGTAAGAAGGCATGATTAACAGATCCATGCTCATTCACTGTATTGGTTTTTTGTACTGACAATCCCCTGGTCTCATTGAGCTTTAGTTCACTCCAGGTGGAGGTACTTCTGTTTTATCACAGTTTCTTTTTTCACAGTAAACACTAAGGTCCTTGTATTAGCACGCCCTGGTGAGCGTCTCGGTTCAGTGTAGTGCGTGCCCTGCTTTTTTATAGCTGCATATGGTTTGTACTGAGTTCCCTCTTCTTTTTTTCTTTGAGAATTACTGGTGGATCGAGTAGTTGGTATAAGCTATAACAACCGATTCTCATATTTCCCTATGTTTATTTTGATACTTCGTTAGTTTCTGTTATTTTGGCCACCACTTTTAACAGTTCCCAATTTGGTCCTGGATTTTAGGTGCAGTATTGTTGTAACTTGATTAAGCCTCCTGCATGTTAGCTTCATTTTCTAAATCTTGTGGGTGTAGGACTATACCTAAAGCCTCAATGGCGAGGCGTGACCGTTACAGAACAAGCCAGCAACTGTCTAGCACAGAAGCCATGACTTAAAGAGTAAGAGAAACCAGCATGTCAATCATCTGCACCTTTATGTCCATTAGTGGCATTGGTGAGCATAAAAGTATGTAAATGCGCCCCTCTTGTCGAGTTATATGGTAGGTGGACCAGTTATACCTAGTTCACACTACACTATTTCGTTCGCCGAGTGGTTGGCACTAGAACTCGGTGTTCGCTCGCCGATTGAAACTCGGCTCTCATTCGCTATGTGTGAACTACTCAACAACTCGATCCGAGCGACCGAAGAGAGATATCTAGCTTTGTCGGACAGCCAATGAGAACGCAAGATACAGGGTGAGGGGAAACGCAGGGGAGGAGTTGTAAAAACGTGGGACAGGGGCATAATATAGTTTATATCAGAATACATCGGCACACACACAAGTTTTACAGTATTTCTGACCTTATCATTCTCTACAAAACATCAACATACACCAACGTTGCATTGCAAAAAATATTTATTAACCTCCAACTCACTATAGAACTATCCATGCTGTTCGCATAGCCAAATCCACTCAGATTCATTTATTTTTTCTACTTGCTTTCACGCAGCACATCAGCGCACAAACTTTGCTCACTCGCTACTTGTTGACGTGCATTTTTGGACGTGGTATCATTAAACCCCACTTCTCACTTCTCGCATTTGTTTTCGTGATAAAACATAGTTTGGGAGACCAGAGAAGCTCGCCTGCGATTTTAGTTGGTGATCGATCGTGTAGTGTGAAACCCCCTATCGCCGATCAGTCGTGTAGTGTGAAATACACACCGACTTGAAAGAGATCCAGTTGTGAAGTGTGAATTGTACAGTGACCCGACGACTTGGAAAGTCATGTAGTGTGATCTTGGCATTACAAGTGATGCTTGTTCTGTATTTTGCGTTTTTTCCTGATTTTTTTTACAGTGTTTTTCATTACAAATCTTAAACTTCAAAGCTTTGCAACAACTACTTGAAAACCAAAGAAGCCTGAGCCTTTCTGACACAGTCACCTGACCTAAACATGTTGACAATTTCTGTGAGCACTTGAAGACAGAGTAAGCCAAGCATTCAGTAATATCACAAACTTCTCTGTGTGAAATCATGCTGGAATTACATAAATTATCAGAACTTGTGGTGTTTGTGCTACAAGTGCAACACAGTGCAGCTGCTCCTTCTGTTTTTTCTCGGCTGGTTGCAGATAACGGATGGTCCCGACACTTCTTACAGAAACTATGTTTCTGGCCCACTTCCAGCTGCAACTGCTGAGGTAGGCAGCTCTGGTCCAACTTCTTGGGATAACTGCATCTGCAGAGTCTTCATTGTGTTCATATCCATATGGCTAGTTTGGCTGGAACACTGGTCTCATGTCAAAATTGGAAAGAAACTTAGGAGAAAACCCGAAATGTCATTACCTTACATATGATCTGCAAGGTTGTTATATGTGAACCTAAATGCAAGATAAGACAAGATAGCCTTTTATTATCCCACAGGCGGAAATTTGCAACATTACAGCAGCTTGGCCATCATCCTTCGTTCCCCTACTGCCTCCATAGCCTCCGCAGCCCAGGACAGAACTAGCTTTCCTGATTAGTTTAATACTGTAAATAAAGAGCCATCAACAAAAAGGGGAAACAATGGTCATAACCAGTGTTCAAAATAACAAAACTAGAAACAAAAGTGAAAATACAATACATAAACATGTTAGCCAGATTAGGGGACATTACACTCCACATGCTCACCCAGAAGGATCCCCCCACTCGCCCCGCAAGGCATCAGCCAAAGGCCCACAGCAAAACACAAGACCAAACAAGAAAGTAGGAAAAATTAGATAAAAGAAACAAAAAGATAAACATTGAGTTACCAACATGCCAGCTACTCAGTCCACCAGTGTCTGACAACCCAAGTTTTAGGAAAAAAAAAATAACGAGAGAAAAAAACAGTCCAGCTACACAGGAAACAGAGGAGGCACTCAATGAACTAACCCAGTGTGGATTCATCTGTGGGGTCTGTTTATAAAGGAGCTGTCACACTGCCTCTGGAGACAGCTCACCAAGAGTTGATATATACTGATGAACCAAAACATTAAGACCATCTGCCTAATATGCTGTCAAACATCTCTGACCTGTATGGCTTGTGTATGTGCTTACAGATATATAAAATCAATATAAATCAATATTAAGTACAGTGTTATAAAGTTAAACATCCGCTCTCATCCTCAGTTAAGCTCGGTATGTAAGTAAACAATGTCTCTCTTGTTCAACATGCCAGAACTGGCTTGACAAAAACAAAACTATAGCAAAATTATGATAATCCATGGCTGCCCTAATCATTCTCACAGGTGTCAAAGATGGCAGTTTGCACACTGCGCAACCAGCTATAGAGTCAAAGAGAAGTGATTGGGTGACTTTAAATGAAACAGAACAGCTACGTCGTACAACGTGACTGCTCCCAATAGTCCAAACAAGGTGCTGCAAATGAGGCTCCTGATACGCAGTCTTTGAAGACAGATGGCTTCCATTACCTCAGCGTAATGAAGGATAAGAGCGCAAGAAAGCAGCGTCCTCACACGATGACAAACTGCCAGATAGTTCAGACGTACGACAGGAGGGATTTAAGGAGTATAAACTCTTCTGCTCTATGTACAGTAACGCTAAATAATCAGTAGCTCATTATAAACAATGTGGAATCATCTTACTGTTGTGGACCTCCTGCATGGCTGCCTAATCCAGCTCTCTGAGCTGTGGAGTTATACAGTACAGATCATGTTAAAATGATGAAGCCAAAGAAGGTGACTTTTCGAGGATCTATTTGCTGAGTCATTTGTGATGTAAGGGCAAAAAATGATGACTAAAAATGAACCTTCTGCTGTTAAGTGGTGTTATCACTCTGAAACAAAATGCCAAAAGACAGATTTGAGTTAAATGTAGGTCAAGTATAAATTAAATTTCATGTTACTTTTGGTCATAATAAATTGTACTGTGCAGGAAATTTAACCTGAGTCTGCCTCTGTTGCTAAAGTGTGAGACAAGCCAATAGCGCAAAATACAAATGTTTACATCAGTTTTCATTACTACAGAAAAGATTAGATACAGGATTTTCAAGTCAGGATGTCAATGTGAAGAAATGTCTATTGACAAAATGATGAAGCGTTTATTAGTTGTTTACTGTTAATTGTATATAAAATGTAAAGCTCTTTCTAAATGCATCCAATGTTTTGGGTGGTGCTAAACCCAACATGACCAGGATGAAGAGCTAAGTGTAAAAAATGTTTAACTGTTGTGTAATAATTTTTTTTTGTAAAAGGAAAAAAATCAAACAATGTAGCAGATTGGACAATGACCCCGAACAACAAGGCTTAAAATGGACTGGCAGCTAGAAAATCTAAACCTGGCTGGTGGAGCGAAATGTGAACAGAGGGACTAGCTAATTCATCCAAATTATCTTTTACAGTCAAAAAATGGGTCAAAGAGGAAAATAATAATATTTAAATAAACTAATTTTAATAGGCACATAAACACAAAATAAACTTGTACACGAATTTCCCCCCTTGTGGAGGCTTTACTTGACATCTTGTAAACCACAGTGGTGTAATGTTCCAGACTGAATCGAGACGCTTGCGGGAAAAAATGTTAGAGGCTTTAATTTGTAGGGATGAACCAAAATACAAGCGTGGGTCAAAACCAGATACAATAACTAGAAAAACACGGTACAAAAGGGCAAGCCAAAAATCAAAGTGGATATACGAAAATGGGTCAAAGCACGATATTCACAAACAGAAAAAGAACACTCGGTACGCAGCTGTAAACAGTGGCTGTACTTCGCAACATGTTTTACAAACAGACAGGTCTTTATACAAGAAATAAATCTTAGAACACAGGTGAATCGAATTTTGCAATCAAACTCGGATTGGCTGGCGGAGTCACGGGACTGACTGGTGCTTTCTGGGAGTTTTGTACGTTACCAGCTGAGCTTAGTTAATGACTCAGCATCGCACTGCTCTCTGGGACTTGCTTAAGTAGCCCCCATTTCATGTGCGGTGCCTTAGTACTGATTAGTTATGCAACTCCTGAGAATAATAATTTGCTTTAAATTACGACAGCCCGATTTCCTGCAAAGGATCAATAAAGTATCTATCTATCTACACTTTCTGCCACATGACGAGGGAATTTAACATCTTATGAATGGTTCAGGATGGAGGCTTGTGCATCATACATAAATATGTTAAGCAGTTTAATGGGACCATAAATTTACATTTTCAGCAGACGCTTTTATCCAAAGCGACTTACGCAATGAGCGGAACACAATGAGCAAATGAGGGTTAAGGGCCTTGCTCAGGGACCCAACAGTGGCAACTTGGTGGTGGCGGGGCTTGAACCGGCAACCTTCTGTTTACTAGTCCAGTACCTTAACCACTGAGCTATCACTGCCACTAAATGTAATGAGATGGGCACTCATTTTCAACTTACCATTATCTTAATAATAAAATAAAGGCAGCACAAAGTCATTTGAGCATATCACTTTAGTCAATAATAAAAGCTGCTATGAGGTGCCATAATGAAACCTTGATTGGATGCAGAACGCAGGACTGCACAGTTTAACTCAGTGCAGACATCATTCTCCAGTCTAATTTGCAACATCCAATTTTCTTACTTCTTACTCAGACCGTTCATATCTTGATTATTATCCAATTTACATGGCATGCCGATCTATACAGTATAATGGCTATGAAAGCAGACACTCGTGAGTCTTTAAAATGTGCATTAGAGTCGCTGGTAAAATTGTCAACTAGCCTCCATGTCTTAAAGTAGAATGTCATTAGTTGTTTACCTGCTGTTTTTCTAGCTTCTGTGGCCATGTTTTGCAGGTGCGCGCTTGTGTATTTCTACATGTGTACTTCTTGTAGATGTGAAAATCTGCTTGGCTTTCACTGCAGAGTTTTAATAATTAATACTTACTCATACTGTATAAAGCTTAAGATGAGATCCAGCAACTGCCAGTGTGTTCAGAATGAATCCAGGGCAGATGGAATGCCTTTATATATCATACACAATATAGTCAAAAGTATTTAGACACCTGACCATGAGCTGTGTCCAATTAATAAACATAGGGTATTAAAATAGAGTGACCTGTATGTGATTGTTTAGCTATAACAACAGCCCCTCTTCTGAGAAGGCTTTTCATAGTTTCATAGTTTGAAGTATGTCTGTGAGAATTTGTGCCAAAGAGTCCAAAGAGCATTTGCATGGCAAGTCAAGAATGTCTCAATTGATGTTCCAGTTAATTCCAAAGCTGTTAAAGAGGGCTGAGGTTAGGATTTTGTGCAGGCTAAACCAAGCTTTTCCTCATGACTTTATAGACCTTGCTTTGTATACAGGGGCACAGTCATGTTGGAACAGCAAATGCCTTCCCTAAACTGTTGCTGCAACGTTGAAGGCATATCATTTGATTTATTACACGTTAGCAAATGTTGTGGTTGAAACACATGAATCCAAAAATTAGAAGGGGTGTCCTAATACTTTTGTCCATATACTGGATGTATAGTCATCTACACAGGTACTGTACAGTAAAATTCTTTTTGATTGGAAGCTGGGGTGACGCAGCTTGGGGTGAGCGCAGGGTCAGCCATCGTAAGGTGCCCCTGGAGCCAAAAGGGTTAAGGGTCTTGTTCAAGGGCCCAACAGTGTCTACATGGCAGAGCTCAATCCCACACGGAGAAACATAAGTACAGATGCTTCTAGACAGATGTGTAGCAATGTCCTTTATTGCTGTTTTGATTAAGATTGAAAAAAGGATCCCAATTTATTTTCCATAAATACATCTCCTAACAATTATTGGCCAAAGGCCCAGATGTATGCAGAGAGCACAGCAGAATGTGTTGTAATCCAGTCATTTTCTATTCCTGGTGTGATAGGGTAAGTAGTTTGCTTAATTACCAGTGATTATCATCTTGACCCAGAAGCATTTAAATGACATGCACATTTGCTACTCTGATTTTCAGCTGAGATTGATAGAAGCAGAAAAAAAATCCTAGCTTGTTTGATTAAAAGAGCAGCTTGACTTGCACAGTTGCAGTGAGAAGTCTCTCCTGTGAAATAATATTTGGGTGCGCAAGGTACAAATGATGGGGCGGCATGGTGGATCGGTGGGTAGCACTGTCGCCTCACAGCAAGAAGGTCCTGGGAATGATTACCAGGTGGAAGTCCATTCTATGTGGAGTTTGCACATTGTTTTTTTCTCCCACAGTCCAAAGACATGCAGTCAGGTTAGATAGAGAGATAGAGAGATAGAGAGATACAGAGATAGAGAGATAGAGAGATAGAGAGATAGAGAGAGAGACTTTATTGATCCCGAAGGTTAATTGGAGATACTAAAGTCCCCTAGGTATGAGTGAGTGTGTGTGAATGTATATGTGTTTGCCCTGTGATGGACTGGCGACATGTCCAGGTGTTTCCTGCTGTTCGCCCAGTGATTCAGACCCATGCAACCCTGAATAGGATAAAGGCGGCAGTAAAAACAATGAATAAAAGGTACAGATATAATGCTGCCATAAAAATCTGATGTCAGCCTATCACATCCTATTGTTTTGAGAGACTATTTGGGTTTTGAAAAGGCATTCCTTGGAAAAGTGGCTATGGGAACTATTGATTTATTAAAGCTATTAGACAGGAACAGAATAATCTCAGCAATTATCAGTGTCAGTAGAAACTGATATAAAATGCTTCCATATTGTTATAGCTCACACCAACAACGAAAGCTAATAAAAAGATCTGTCTTGTGCGTTCTGCCAAAAGACATTTAGTGAATATTCAGTCTGTTCTTGGAAAGAATAAATATGTAATGAGCTTTAATTATTATTTATTTTATTATATATATTTTTATTATTATATATTTTATAATGTTACCCTATATGGGAAGGATTAGAGCACCCTAATCATATTTAAAACCTGGTTGATTAAAGCAGACTCTTATGTAAAGTCATATAAACAAGAAAGCCATTACTTCCACATAGTTAGTATTAAATTAAACAGAAATTTGTGTGTTTCTTTTTTTTTCTTTTGATATAATAGCATTAGTCAAACATGGGAGGATGCATGCTGCAGTTTTATAGAGACCACACAGCCTTCAAATGTAAACTATTAATAAGAGCACACAGACACAATCTTTAAAAAATATCCCCAAGCGGTTACTTTGTCAGCCATCTATCTGTTTAAATGGGAAAAATTAAGCACTAACATCATACGCCAAATACACGAAAACTGTATAAACAGTGTGTCTGATTTGTTCCCCATAGCATAAATAAACCAAATTTATGACGTTATTACGCAGCTGGTCATGTACATGTGCGCACAGCGTCATAGATTCTAAGATCCTGGGTCCTTGCTTCTTATCGCTGTTTGTAAAGAGGTTTACTAGTTTGTCTCTTGTCCACATGGGTTTACTTTGAGTACTCCGGTCACCTGCTGGGCACTAGACAGACACAGGAGGCAGGACAGGTGTGTAACATCAGTGAACACTTTATTTGGGTCCAAAATCATCAAAACATCTAATGGTCAAAACTGGAGAACACTATTTAGAATAAACAAGGCACAGAAACAGGAATCTTTAACTAGGCATAAGAACAAGAACTGAACAATACTCTGCCAAGAACTAAGGAGAACTGAAGTACTTATACACACAGTAATTACAAGTGGAACAATGGGGCACATGTCTATACAATTAACAGGGTTTTTTTGTAGAGAGTAGAATTAATTGTTTCATTATTTAGAGCAAGTCAGTCGGGCCCCAAAACAGCAAACCAGTACACTTTCACAAACATTATGTTGTTGGTATGGTGTTCTCATTTTGAAATTTATGCTGAGACTTTGGCACTTGTTTTTAAAAAGGCTTGAGTGTTTTGGCAAATACAAATCAAGTCTTATTATAAAAATATCTCTTATTATAAAAACTTGTGTTTTTCTTGGTTAGCAGTGGTTTTTGTCGTGCAACTCCCCCAGTAAATTTCCCCTTTTTGATTAAGTAAACAATATGCTCTTGGTGGGATTTTGGTAGACCAGGAACTTCTGGAAAGATTCACTACTGTTCTTTTTACTACTCCATTTGGCAATAATGGGTTTTACAGTGGTTTGTCTGAGTCTATAAAAGTCATAAAATAGCTTTTTAACTAAATTCAGATTAATAGATTAATATGTTTCCCAAAATCTTGTCTCTTTTAGGCGTTCAACTTTTGTTTTTAATTGTGTTATACGTAATTATGCTGTTTGTAAAACCTGTGGCCTACTTTTTACCGCTGGACACATTTTCTAAGTGTTTAGTTTTAACAGAGTAATTCTGGAAGTGTCCAGTCCAATTTATCCCCATAAATAATTCAGTTTGGTTCATTGGTTCAGTTTGGTTGACTGAGGCAAATGCTTTTTAACCTAAACTTTATTTGTACTCAAGTGGTCTTTGTCTTATATAAAATTTTAAAGATTTGAAACAGTTAAATGTGACATGCAAAAACCCAAATATGTTTTTTTTACTGTACAAAATTAATATAACCTATATATAATTTTTTTTTCTGGTGAGAACACATCTGTGTTTATTAATAAATGTCTTGCAGCTGTTTCAAGTGACTACAATTGTCCTATGAGAATCCATCGACCTTGCTTTGAGTTTAATGAACCCGGCAAACTAACATTCTTACTCACTACAGTGTTCTGTAATCCCACTGTTCATCAGTGTAGGCATGAGGTCATTGCAAATGTGTTATTTGGCGTGGTCAATAGCTCTTTCTGCCCTCAAACACAGAGGGGAATTGCTCAGTAATTGGTGAGACAGACTTACTGAGTAAGTAAATAAAGAACTGTGATGCCAAGTCATGTTATGCTGAACTGACAGTGAGTTACAGTTAATGCTCCATCATTCAGCCAGTTCAGACTAATGCAAACCCCATTTCTGGAAAAGTTCCCTAAATACAAGAATCTAAGCTTTGTTAATTCTCTTGAACCTTTATTTTACTGACAGTTTGAATTTGATGTCTATAACAAACTAAAAAAAAGTTGGGACGAGGTAAAATGAGTGAAAAGTTTATAGAAAATTCAAGTTATACTATACACATATTCAAATTGCACAATAACCAGGTGCATTAGGTGAGGGTATCATGATTGAGTATAAGAGGAGGATCCACCAAAGTCTTCACAAGCAAAGATGTCTTGTGGCTGACCACTTTGTCAATCTGTTTGAAAACAACATTTCTTAAAGCAAGGTTGCATTATTTTGGTCTTTCACTATCTGCTTTATGGTAAAAGAGAAATCCCAGTATTGTAAAAGAGAAATCCCAGTCAGATTAGGTCAGAGTTGGAAGCCACTGTTAAATTGTGCATAACCTTTGAGCCCTCAGTCGTCATGCTACTGTGATAAATATAGCCACATGGGCTTACGGGTACTTTAGAAAACCGTTGTCACTTAACACAGTCCACCACTGCATCAAGAAATGCAACATGAAACCTTTATTACACATATAGATAGTTTTACATCAATTATTTGCAGAAACGCCACCCAGTTCAGAGCAAAGCAAGTCCTGAACATTCGAAATGAACCTGTTTTGTACACCATGTGTTTTTGTTGTGGACTAGAAAAAAGTCGTCTCTTAATTACAATTCTTGTTTAACCTAAAGCATAAAAGAAGCTGTGATGGATTGGTGCACTGTCCAGTGTATTCCTGCCTTGCGCCCAGTATTTCTCGGTTGAATCAGACCTGACCATAATTAATCAGTTGGTGAAAATAATAAATATAAATAAAAAAATAACTGTTTATGTAACTGTCTATTTTCGGTGGCTTTTTTTAAATGAAAATGTAAGTTAAAGTCTTTCAGATTACTGCAATTAATACAGTAAGAAATTTCTGCATGCATTTAGCAGATGAATTTATGCAAAGCGACTTACAGTTGTGATCAAATACAATAGAAGCAGTTAAGGATTAAAGGGCACAACAGTGGTTTGAGGGAAAAACCTTCAGATCAATAGTCCAGTACCTTATTGTTAAGCTAGCAATTACCCTTTAAATGTAATGTGTGTTTGTGTTAGTGTGTAAGGAGGTTTTAGTATTGAGTTGGTATTAATTTGAGTTGTTTTATTCAATCAAACTGTAATATTTACCGTTTAACATCATTCGAATCCTCTCATCCCACTGGCTAATCCTAGCGGCTTTACTAATATGCCGGTGTTTGCCCCCAAATACAGAAACTTAGTTTCAAATCACTTCATCTGCCCTCCCGTGTATACTGATCGAGCTGTGGTTTTATCTCATTATGACATATTAAACTAATGAGCAAAGGCTCAGGGTGTAAAATGAATTTAGGACTTCGTAGGATACAGAGGCTGGAAAGCATTGGTGGGAAGTCAGAAAGCTTACTAAAGGAACAACATGTATCTACAAAACCAGCTTGAAACAATGAAAATCAAGAACATATCCACTATTCTGGTTTTATTGCAATACCTACCCAGAAAGAAAATAGGTGCAAGTAGTGTTACAACTGTAATTTTGAGAATGCATGTTGAAATTTAGTGTAGTAAAAATTATAACAATGGTTAGATATCGGTGGGACATTTTTTATTAAACCAGAAGAAAGCCAGTGTGAATTGTATCAGCTTTTTTGTGGTGGAGGGGTGTTGCTTGGGTGGCACAGTATTAAATTACGCTATCCCACTACTTCTGTGATCAAGGGATCAGAAAACCATCCAGCTGCTGTCAGGTGTATCTGCAGGGTGGTTGAACCCATGCAATAGATTGGCATCCTGTCCTGGGTGTTTTACTTCACTGTGCCCAGTGATTTCAGAAAAAAATAGACCCACCGTGAACCTGACCACAATAAATTGGTAAAACATGAAAATAAAATAAAATTAAACTTTTTTTGGGCCAGTAAGTGTGTTATTTCCCCCCACAGTGAGTCTAATTTATGACTCGATGTCTGAACGGCCACAGCTAAATTATAGCTTGTGATGAGTTTTCCCAAGGCTGATCGATCTAGGTTACGAAGGCCAGGCAATGGTTTTCAATCAGAGATGATTTACAGGGTGTCTCTGGACTCATCATTACAGTAATGAGCATCTGTGCTGTACTGAGAATGCCCTGTGCCTCACTGGCCAGCTTTTTATAGCCCTCATAATCACAGCAATGATTTGCTTATATGCCAGTTTATCACGTAAATCAGCCTAGTATGTACTCTCATCTACTCTTTTATTGGGAACACTTTCTTGGTTTACTAACAGTGTGTCAGCCCAACTCTATCCCATTCATCAGTGTGCAGAGACCACCATAGTGAACAAGATACACATGTACCAGTGGCACATTTTAAACATTTTACTGCTACTTTTATAATACTTTTCTTTTTCATTTGTTTGTCTTTTTTTTTTACCATTTATTTTCATGTTTAAATGCTTTAGTTATAAGCTAGGGTCAGAGTGCAGGGTAAGCCATCGTACGGCACCCCTGGAGCAGCGAGGGTTAATGGCCTTGCTCAAGGGCCCAACAGTGGCTGCATGGCAGAACTGGGATTCGAATTCTCAACTTTTCAGTTAATAGCCCAAAGCCTTACCCACTAGGCCTTCACTGCCCCAAAAGACACCCAATTTGCTGATAGCACCTCTCCGGATTCAAACCCTTAATTCTAGCAGTAGTGGGCTAGCGTAATCTACTGCTGTGCCTCCCGGGGCCCTAACCCCCTTCCCCAGTGTGTAATGCATTGCGTAATATACAGTATAACATTTACTTTATTAGCTTTTGTGGATGATTTGTTCTGAAATAAGCTGATGAAGCTGCAGTGTATGTAGGTCTAAAGGTTAGGCAAGATCTCCACTTTGCAAATATTTTAAAAATATAGTTGGCAACCGTTCAGATATCTGAAGGGCACCATACTCTTCAAATCTGTCTGACATGGGCTGAACAGACTGTATAATCACATGATTATAAGGTCACCATGCTCCACTGTTTAAAGGTGAAGTCAAACCCAAACAGGACTGGTGGGTGGTGGCACCGTGTTCTGTTGGTTTCTCTGCACATAAACACTGTACTGTGTCTCAGCTTACTAAAAACTCATTATCGAGCTTGCAGTAGTGTGACAGAGCAAACACAGCCCAGACAGACACTCCACAGAGCACTCAAATGGGCTATTTATCCTCAATGAATTGTGAATACAGAGGGTTTGTTTATACATAGGGTGGATGTATGTATGTCTGTTTTATAACTAGTCACCACTACAGTAACTTATTATCCATTTTATTTCATTTTTTCATTAATATTATTCATTCAGTCTGAAAATGTCAATCTTTAAAAATCATTTTCAAGGACAAACAACTTTATAATAAAACTGTTATTTTATCAATTTATTATCGACTTGTTACAGCTACAATTCCGGAACTATTAATAAGTAACAACTAGGTAATTGACATTTAATTTATGGATAAATGTGAATATTATCATTTACCCACTTATTACTGATATGGGCTGGCTCGGTGGGTAGCACTGTCACCTCGCAGCAAGAAGGTCCTAGCTTCGATTCCTAGGTGAAGCAGTCCAGGGTCCTGTTTGGAGTTTGCATGTTCTCCTCATGTCTGTTTGGATTTCCTCCGGGAGCTCTGGTTTCCTCCCACAGTCCAAAGACATGCAAGTGAGGTAAATTGGAGATACAAAATTGTCCATGACTGTGTTTGACATTAAAAACATGAACTGATGAATCTTGTGTAATGAGTAATCGTTTCTGTCATAAATGTAACCAAAGTGAGTAAAACATGACATTAAAATCCTAATAAATAATAAAATATTACTCATCTGTATCTTACAATGCTACTGATTTACATTACATGTATCACTTAATTCTATGTTTAATATAAAATGCTTTACTAATCAGGTGAGACAAAAAAACAGTATGATTTCAATCCATAATTTAGAATATCACAATTAAGTAAATTACAACTTTTACCTTGTTCTGACTTATAAATCTGTCTTGTAAAAGTCCTGTTTTGCGAAGAACAAGGTTCACAATATCTTCCTACACTTTTCAAATATTCAGTGTTGGATTGTTCTTTTTATTAGTCGGATTATGGCTGAAAATATCCACACATAAATCTCACTACAAAAAATCCAGGACACACATGTTCGTAAGATTAAACATGCCCGACCCAGCCTCACTCTGTAACTGTCCTTTTTATGCTCCAAGTTTTGCTTAATCATCTAAATTTTAATGTAATAATGAAAACATCCGACTTTTTTCACCCCAGGTGGATATTTTGTTGAGGTGTATTTTGGGATGCACAGTTTTAAGAAACAGGAACATTTTCTACTGGAGGTCGGACAGTTTTTTTATAAAGTGGCAACATGACAAGTTATGCAGTGTGATTAAGTCTCTGCAGATTTTAGATGTGCTCTTGATCTAGCCAGGCATCCAACAGACACAGTTGGCTATGTCATCTGGGTTCCTCAATGCTGCTGTGAGTGCAGCCTTTGCTGACTGGCCAAGGCCCCAGTTGGAGTGGTGGCGAACTCATGGAGCAGCACTAGAAACTACTTTAAAAAAATAAATACATGTAAATCATTTAGGATGGCATTTAGTGACCCAACATTCACTGAAACAATTATTGTTGTTATTATTATTAATAATAATACATTTGTTTATTTGTTACCCATCTATAACCTATGTGTTTGCTCAGGTGGTACCAGTAGTCTGTTGTCTGGCCAGCCGTCTTCACAGACATGATTTTTTCCACTGTGCCTGCCATGTTTCCAATTGAACTGGACCCACCACAACCTTGACCAGGATAAAGTAATTGAGGGAAAGTATGAGAAAAGAGCACAATATTAATTTATTTGTGTGTACATGATTTGTAAACTGAAGTGTTCAGCTGATGCTCCGGTTTAATACATAACCACACTGACCACACTGTGCATCCTCCAGTATTAATATCTATGTATAAATATATTCATAAATCTATTATTAATCTGAAAACATCAAACTGGGTATTGTGTAACTCTTCTGTACTGTATGAAAAAAGATGTGAGATTTGTGAGGTTTCCATTTACTCAATTACATCAACCCTCACATGTTCTGAGAGACTATCCTGTTTTATTAATCACACTATTTAGTTTAAAAGAGCTTCAGTGATCTCATTACATTAAATTACTGCAGGGAAAAAAAATTAAAGTATGCTGAACTAAAACTGTTACTGTCTACATTAAATATGAATGCAATGTGCAGCTAAATATGCTTTGAAAACTGCTCTGACCCACTGAGACATGAACTCCACAAAACATCTGAAGGAGTCCTGTGTATCTGATATCAAAACATTATCAGCAAGTTCTTTAACTTATGTATGCTGGGAGGTGGATTGTCCTACAGTGCAACCTGGTGCCAACACTTTCCTGGGTAAATGATGCACACATGCATCAATGTCTACTCGATCTTAGGTAGAAATACTGGCTTTGTTGACCTGCTTTAATAGCTCTGATGTCCAGTTCCAATACCTGCATACACATTGTAGATTATTTCAGTAATGGGCAGGAGCTAATATGGGCACTTCGACTGGCCTGTAATTTGTATGTTCAATATTTATTTCCCAACCTTTGCAATCCTTCCTATAATGTTAGACAGCTAAGAAATCAACAAGAGAACACTGATTCAAGCTTACCAATAAATGGAAATGCTTCCTCTCTACTGGTGCTGTCCCCTGCCTCTGAGTGAGGAGCGCGAACTGACACACACCCCCTCTGACACGTGAGCAGTACCCGACTGCATCTTTTCACCTGCACGAGGCGAGTTCACATGCCAATCCACCTTGTGCACGGAGAGCCACACCCTCATCAGCATTATTCCTCTATTCTGTGCAGACGCCATCAGTCAGCCAGCAGAGGTCGTAATTGCATCAGTTATGAGGTCCTTTACCTGGATGAACAAGAGCCAAACTTTGTTCATATAGCCGCCCAGCCCAGCCGGATGGCAGAGCTGAGATTCGACACGATGTATTTGAAATCCCAGCTCTGGTGTGCTAGTGTATTTTACCACTGCGCCACCTGAGCGCCAATCTTCTAGCTTTTTAATCTAGAATACATTTGTGATAGTTCTGTTGCTGCTGCAATTTTCATAATTTTAGATATTAATAAGAAACATATGTAGTGTGACATTAAAGAATCTAGGGAAGTACTGAAGGGAAATATAGATTGTTATTAGTAGTTAGAATTATTTTTGTATTCAATGCAGGAAACAAACAAATAAACACTAATTATGTTATAATAGGTGGAAGTACACTAGGCAGGAATGTGCTAGGCAGTAATACACTGGACAGGGTGCCAATTCATTGCAGGTCTCCCCCAACCTCAGATATAGCCATTCATGTCTGTGTAGATGCCTGGTAAACCAATAGCACACCTGAGATTTATACCTAGAGGCCAGCAGGTGGAAGTGTGACATAAAATAACCTAGGGGTATTACTGTAGGGAAAAAGTATAGATTATTTTATTAGTAGTTAGAATTATTTTTGTATTCAATGCAAAAATAACAGGCAATAAACAGTAATTGTTCTATAATAGGTGCACTGGGCAGGAATGTGCAAGGCCAATGGATAAACCAATCCGGTCGACCCATAGCACCACTGAGATTTGAACCTAGAGCCCAGCAGGTGGAAGTGTGACATTAAATAACCTAGGGGAATTACTGTAGGAAAAGAAGTATAGGTTATTTTATTAGTAATTAAAATAAAAAAAATAATTCAATGCAAAAATAACAGGAAATTATAATAGGCGGAAGTACACTGGGCAGGAATATGCAAGGCAGAAATACACTGGATAGCCAATCATGTCTATGTGGATGCACGGTCAACCAATAGCACCTGTGAGATTTAAACCCAGAGCCCAGCAGTAGCACCAGCAAGCATCTATACAGGATGTGTTAACTTATTTTCTTAAGAAAATTAAAGAGACATCGAATTTGTTTACATGTGTCCAACTTTTGTATAAAACTATAGCTAAGCAGTTACTAACCGATGCTCCAAAAAATCAGTTGTATTTTCATAAATGAAAATACTAAGAACAGCATGGTATTACATCAAACCAGGGAGAGTAGCACATTTAGTGGAAACAAATGTGGCATTTTGAAGATGTATTACAGGACTGGCAGTGCATGAAATTGAAAACAGAACCGGAAGTATTTTACCTTCTGCAAATGTGCATGTGGGTTGTCTGTTGGAAATGAAATACAAGGAGGTGTTTGAGAAACACATACTACACAGAAATTAAAGTGTCTCTTTTTGTTTTTGTGAACTCTGTTGGTAATGAACTAGAACTAGAGAGAATTAATCAAGTCCCTCAACTGACAAGAACAAGAGTTTCAGCCAAAGCAGTAAATAGGGACATCAGACATGCAGGAACAATTTGAGCTAAACAAGTGAAGAGGATCTACCAAGGGGAGGGGGGATAGACAGAAAGATGGAAGACGTGAGGGAGGGAAAGAGGATGGTGAGGTAGAGAGAAGGTAAGTAAAGGGATGAATGAACAGAGTCAGTTCTTGAGGAAGGAAAGCAAGGTGGTCGACCTCCTGAGTGTGCTGAGTTTATACAGCTAGCACAGCCTGACTTGGACTCCTTTTGCGACGCGTCAGACAGGAAGGAGTGTAAACGGAGGAGGAGAGGATCGCCGGAGTGCGAGCGTGGAGCCGCCTCAGGGTTCTCACACAGTCAAACAGACAGAGGGGGGGAAACCGGCAGCTGTGGCACCTACTGTAACAGCAGCAGCAGCGGTGATAACGGAATATAGACACGAACCGGTTGCTGTGCTCCACGTTTGGCTCCGATCTCCAAAACGGGCCCGGGTTGGGTCAAAAGTCAGAGGCGACGAGGCCAGACTCGTGGACGTGCTGGCGCGTGGGGCTGACAGGCAGGGACCCGACGGACAGCGGGATGGACGCTGCTCAGGAGGAAGCGATCAGATGAGTGAGTTGTCGCTCAGTGGCCGAGACAGCATCGGCCAGGAGGGTGCGCCGAGTGGCAGGAACGGCCGCGTCAAGAGGGCTGTGCGCATCTCCAGCATCGTCGCTCAGGAGGTGAGTGCACAGAATGTGGGTTTCAGGTGCATAGTGAATTTTTGGATGCAAAATTTGTTAGCAAAGTGAAGACACCTAGATTGATGCAACACTTAGATGTGTATTGCACTTTATTTTTGATTCCATATAACTGCTTTATAGTCTGAACTATTTTTCTATTAGCTTTCTGTAGTCTCACAAGAGTTTGTTTGGATGCTTTAGGGCGAAAAAAAGATCAAATTGTGATCTTTAAACTGCTTTGTCCTTTCAGTGGTTCAGCTCTAAATACATTACTTTTCCATTTCCTTTGGTTCAATAACATTATGGTGTGCGATGGGCCTCAAAATTGCAAGCATTTTTCACAGCCTGTCCTTTGCTGTCCCATACCCAAAATAAAGGCTGGAGAAGAGGGTGGAACAGATTTAAGTAGAAAGAAGAAGAAGAAGACTGCCTTTATTTATCATATATACATATACACAGGTACAGTACTACAGTACAAACTTTTTTACGTGTATCCCAGCTTGTTTGGAAGCTGGGGTCAGAGTGCTGGGTCAGCTGTTGTATGGCACACCTGAAGTGGCCAGGGTTAAGAACCTTGCTTAAGGACCCAACAGTGGCTGCATAGCAGAGCCTGCTTTCAAACTGACAATCTTTCGATTGATAGCCCAAAGCTCTACCCACTAGGCTACCACTGTTCCATAGAGAGATGCTGTAAGACGATAGCCAACAATACACAAAGGTATATGGCCGTAGTACGTGGACACCTGACTTGATTCCCCTCCTTCCCTCCTTGCTGTAGCAATAGCAGCCTTAACTCATGTGGGAGGAATTTCCACCAGAATTTGACTTGGGTCAGTGGAAATAAGTGTCCATTTAGTAAATAGACACTTAAATAGAGCATTTGAAAGACCAGGCACTGATGCTGGGCGAGAATGATGTTCAGTGCGGTTGAACATCCAAATTCCTCCAACTTTCAAAACAAACTTGTTTCATGCTGAAACCTGGAACTGAAACTGTTACCACAATGCTGGAAGTATAGCATTTATTATAGATAATTGATTTTATACATCTGTTAACAATGTGTGTGGCTAAAATAGCTAAAACCAACTTTTAGGAGGGGTGTCCACATACTTTTGGCCAAACCGTGGTTTCTAAGCATCCATCAGACTTTAAGAAGGATTTGCTTAGATAAAACATTGGAGGTCTTCATCTTTCTTAGTGATTTCTTAACTGATGTGCTGTCCCTGTATTCGTTAAATTGATGCCATCATTCTCCTTTTCTAGACCAGAGTGTGTGCTGGTGGAGAATGACAGTGTAGGTGTGGCAGTGTGTGTGAGCGTGTGTGTGGTGTGTTTATCAGTGGCATCAATACTGATTGAATAAAGTACCTTATGAGTCGTGTTTTGTCTGGCTGCATGTGTGCAAATGTGCACAAGGATGATGGGGGTCTAATTTATTCACTGTTCTGACATTTATGGGCAATTAGAAGTGTTTGCATTTATAATAAACCTTTACCTTGTGTGTGTGTGTCTGTGTGATTTGAGAAAGGTGACTCTATAATGAATATATCATAAATCCACTGTAATTACCCACAATACACTTCTAGCAGCAGAATCAGGTTGAAAGACTTGAGAGACTTAAAGGTGAGACTGAACCTGGTGTTCAGAAGGTAATGTAAATTTGAGGTGCTCAAATGGCCCAGTGGCCTAATACTATAGGCCAACTGCTGAGGACTCGGGTTCAAATCTTAGCGGTGCTAAATATGCTGATTTGTAAGTTAGTAAGTTTATTTGTAAACCCCCCCCCCCCCAGCTAACAGATGGCTAATATTCATTATAGAAAAATAAATTATGTGCTTCCAGCTTTGTGGCAATAATTTGGGGGAGGGCTGTTTTCTATTCCACCACGACTGTAAGGTCTTTAAGGTCATGGTTTGAAAAATCTGGTGTGAAGGAACTCCAATGGTCTGCATAGAGCAATTACTTCAACAAACCTTTGGGGGAAAATATAAATGTTGATTGTGAGCTTTTTTGTCTAGCTAAAATCACCACTAGGGATTTCAGTGATTAACCAGTAAACAACATAAAAGTATTTGTTCGGTTAATGATGTCAGTTAAAATGTCTTTTAAATTCATTTCCAATGACTGACTCTTTACTTCAATTGAAAGCGCAGCTACAGTGTGTACAGAGTAAGAACACAGTATGAAACACCTCGACCCACCTTTAGTTGTGCTAGCTCTGTGTACAGCCACATTTAGAGCTTTTAGTCTGAACTTTTTATATATATTTATATATAAGAAAATTATTAAATATTAAAGTCTGCCTGCATGTTAAACTCTGCACATGTTGATTATCTCCTTTTCTATTTACAGAAACAGGGTCGATATTTGGCATCATGTCAGGATGCAAAATATCCATATTATTTTTGTCTGCTTATTTTCTTACAACAACATTCATGTTATAAGGACGAGCCCAAATATACCATCCGTGTCTGTATTTAATAATTATTAGCATAGGTAGAACGTTTGTATTGAACTGTTTGCTACTGATTCACGTCTAAAATCTATATTCATAATGCTGTACTGGTTCTTCTCACTGAGTTTATGTTCCTCTTTCTGTTCTACATGACTGCCACATTCAGGAGGTCGTCCACCTTGCTTTCCTTCTTGCTTTTCTTACTCAAGAACTGACTGTTCATTCATCCCCTTACTTGCTTCTGCGTTTTATTAAATAAAGCATGAGGTCTTGTTGATATGAAATTCAATGACGTTTTATAAGTTGATGGGATGCTATAAGCTTGTTGTCGATAAGTTAACCATTGACTTATGACTTATGGCAAAATTTGCATTATTAATTAGTAAACAGATGTCTACAGATTACTATAGACTCACTGTTAATTGAGTGAAGACTTGATATTAATGCCCATGGTTTTGGAATTGGATGTTTAAATAGGATGTTTGTGGAAGCACGAAAATGTAATCTAAATCTAGATTTATTGCCAAGTAAGTTTTCACATACAAGCAATTTGACTTGTTCTTGTGCATGACATAGACATAATGTTTATAAAAAAAAAAAATTACGTAAAATAATAAGTTCAATTTAAAGGAGAAAACATGTCCAGTGCAGATGTTCACAGTGTGAGGAGTATGTGCATTGAGCAAATGTTAGTGCAGTTTAAAATAATTGCATTTATAAATCCTGCCATGTTAAGTGTCACATCGCAGATGTGCAAGTGTTTTTATCACTGTGGTATGCACTGTCTATGAGGGCTAGAGAGTCTGTCAGTGTGGGTCCTGAACCTTGTTAATGAGGCCAGTTACAGCGGGGAAGAAGCTGTATTTTGATCGGAGGTTTTGGTCAGTAGAGACCTCAGACTCTTGATAGAGGGGAGTGGTTGAATGGGTGTATGTCCAAGAAGAAAGGGACATGGTCAGGTGTCCTCAAACATTTGGTCATACAGTGTATTTGTGTAAATTTTATAAGCTTGGTAATTATGGGCCTGAGTAAACCAAACATGAGACTACGCAAGCACACTGGCACAATCGCTTAGGAGTAGCACAACGTATTTAAATCATGAACAAGAGAACTATTCAACATTAAAATAACAAACAGAAGCTGTTTAGTGGCTGTACAGGGGGCGGTAGGTACAGTGGCTCAGTGGGAAGCACTGTCGCCTCACAGCAAGAAGGCCCTGGGTTCGATCCCCAGGTGGAGCGGCCCAGGTCCTTTCTTTGTGCATGTTTTCAGTGTCTGTGTGGGTTTCCTCCCACAGCCCAAAGACATGCAAGTGAGGTGAATTGGAGATACGCAAGCATACTGGCCTGGCGCGATCGCTTGGTAGTAGCATAACGTTGTAATGTAACTCATTTTACATTAAACATTGTAAGTGCTAAAGAGGTTGATTAAGTTCACTTCTAAGTAAGGTTCAATATTCCTACTGGCCAACAATATCCAGTTTTGTTTTCTGTTGTTTTGCTGTGTGTTATAACTGTTTGTGTTTCTTGCACTGACCCAATCTGCTATCTAATTTTATCCATGTGTCTGTATAATATCCCACTCGTCTCTCTCTTTTCAAACTCTCATTTCCAAGCTTGTATGGTCCGTATTAAAAGTCCCCAGCTGTCCAAGTCAGGAGCCAGCCACAGCTAAACAATCACCATACTGGGGAATATTCGAAGGCTGGATGAGTAAACGTCTCTACAACAAATTGTCATTTTTTTGGGTGCCGAGTTTTGCATAAGAAAAGGTTATGTTAACAAAAGAGGGTATACTGGAACAAATAAGTCACACACAGACACAATGATGTATAAAAGAGCAAGCAGTCTTTGTTCATCACTTTTATTAGTGGTACCCTTCTGGCTGTAAATAAGACAAGCAGTGACTGGACAAATACATCAACACTTGATTTTATTTCATCTCACCCTAGCAACCTTCTTCTCTTTCTGGTCATGCACCTCTTGGATTGAGTGGTCTTGACAGAGAATGCATGTGGAAGTCCAGTTTTTCACTGTCCAGTGATTTACTTCTTGAGTTGACAGTGAGGTTGACGTATGCCTCAGCTCACAGAACATTATGTCATAAATCTTGTAATGTGTGTACACTAGGCCACCCAGATAACTGGTACATGTACAAACTCACAAATAACACTAACATAGCAGTATTATTAGGCAGCCCCACCCCTGAAAAAACCCAATTAAAGCATTTATGTGTACATGCTGCATAAACTGACAATATAATTGTAATACTTTTCAATTGTTGAGTCATAATGCTTTTACATGCATATCGTGCCTGATTATATATTTATAAATATATATATATATATATATATATATATATATATATATATATATATATATATATATATCTACAGTGGGGAAAATAAGTATTTGATCCCCTGCTGATTTTGTAAGTTTACCCCCTTACAAAGACTTGAACAGTCTATAATTTTTATGGAAGGTTTATTTTAACAGAGAGAGACAGAATATCAACAAAAAATCCAGAAAAAAAACATTAAATAAAGTTTATAAATTAATTTGTATTTAATTAAGGGAAATAAGTATTTGATCCCCTACCAACCAGCAAGAGTTCTGACCCCCCACAGACCGGTTATGTGCCCATGAGGCACACAAATTAGTCCTGTCCCTGTATAAAAGACTCCTGTCACAGAATCAGTTTCTTCCATTCAAATCTCTCGACCACCATGGGCAAGACCAAAGAGCTATCAAAGGACGTCAGGGACAAGATTGTAGACTTGCACAAGGCTGGAATGGGCTACAAGACCATCAGCACGAAGCTTGGTGAGAAAGAGACCACGGTGCGATAATTCGAAAATGGAAGAAATACAAGATCACAGTCAATCACCCTCGCTCTGATCTCACTCACCTGGTGGGGTAAGAATGATTCTGAGAAAGGTGAGGTCAGTCCAGAATTACATGGGAGGAGCTTGTCAATGATCTCAAGGGAGCTGGGAGCACAGTCACCAAGAAAACCATTAGTAACACACTTCACCGTAATGGATTGAGATCCTGCAGTGCCCACAAAGTCCCTCTGCTCAAGAAGGCTCATGTACAGGCCCGTCTGAAGTTTGCCAATGAACACCTGAATGATTCAGAGAAAGCTTGGGAGAATGTGATATGGTCAGATGAGACCAAAATTGAGCTCTTTGGCATCAACTCCACTCGCCGTGTTTGGAGGCAGAGGAATGCCCAGTGGGGATGGTGTTCTTGGGGTCATATCCAGCATTTCTCTGCTCCCAGCTCCCTTGAGATCATTGACAAGCTCCTCCCGTGTAATTCTGGACTGACCTCACCTTTCTCAGAATCATTCTTACCCCACCAGGTGAGATCTTGCATGGAGCTCCAGAGCGAGGGTGATTGACTGTGATCTTGTATTTCTTCCATTTTCGAATGATCGCGCTAACAGTGGTCTCTTTCTCACCAAGCTTCTTGCTGATGGTCTTGTAGCCCATTCCAGCCTTGTGCAGGTCTACAATCTTGTCCCTGACGTCCTTTGATAGCTCTTTGGTCTTGCCCATGGTGGTTGAGAGATTGAATGGAAGAAACTGATTCTGTGACAGGTGTCTTTTATACAGGGACAGGACTAATTTGTGTGCCTCATGGGCACATAACCGGTCTGTGGGGGTCAGAACTCTTGCTGGTTGGTAGGGGATCAAATACTTATTTCCCTTAATCAAATACAAATTAATTTATAACTTTTATTTAACGTTTTTTTTCTGGATTTTTTTGTTGATATTCTGTCTCTCTCTGTTAAAATAAACCTTCCATAAAAATTTTAGACTGTTCAAGTCTTTGTAAGGGGGTAAACTTACAAAATCAGCAGGGGATCAAATACTTATTTTCCCCACTGTATATATATACTAACTTTAATCAAACGGTAGTGGTGTGTGTGTGTGTGTGTGTGTGTGTGTGTGTACAACATATATATTCCTCTTCCTTGTAATTATTAATAGTCTCCCTCCTTATTTTGATTCAGCCCAGCATCTGCCCTCGGGCTGAGTACCAGTCTGGTGGTGAGTCTCACCACCTTCCTAACAGAATGACTCAGCCAGCAATGGTCTCAGTAGAGCTGGAAGCTGTTGAGCATCAGGAATCTTTACTAGTACAGCATGAGCAATTGCTCGAACAAATTTGAAACAGATGCAGATGCTGGCAGAGACACAGGCTACAGCATTTGCTTCTAACCCTCCTGTTCCTTTTACCACCGGCAAGCCAAGCCGTATGTCACCTCTGGCGTCCATCTGGTAAACTACCTGTGCCTGAATGTTTTATTGGGGAACCAGGTTGTTGTAGGATTTGCTTGCTCTTGTTTAAGCTCCAACCCTTGAAGTTCTCTAATGAGTGGTCAGCAGTCCTCCAAATTCTGTCTGGGCAGGTGTTCATGTGGGCCAAGGCTATATGGGACAACTGGTCCAATCTATGCTTTTTACCCGCGGGGGGTGATGACTCCACCTCAGTGCTCCTCCTTATTCATCCAAGAGTGCACCATTGAGTTTCTTACTTTTGCCGACAGTAATGGCAGGAACTCCAAGACATTGATGGCCACATTCCGAGGACCTCCTCGGAAGCTTAATGGAAAAAAAGCCTCTCCACATCCAGCTTATTTTACCAGTCCAATCAATATAAAAGAGAAGGCCGTGCAGCTTGGGAACACTTATATCCCACACCTTTGTGCCCAGCCCAACACGTGGCGCAAGTAAACCCATCCTGATAAGAGTTTGACGGAAGGCCCATATCTGCCTTCTTGCCACCCCTCCCTGTAGAAGCCTGTTGCTAACCCAAATCTAGTCTTTTACTGTACACGAAAGTCTGCTAGCAGAGTATGTGTTCCTAATCTAAACATTTAAACATGTGTTTAAAAAAATCACAACAACACTGCTGCACCTGATGCTCTCATACCAGAACAACCCAATTTTTATGATATTATGTTTTAGTCTAACTACGACCCAAACATCATCTGGTCAGTGGGGGTCCTTTGGGTGTCCTCTCCAATTGATAATGGAATACAGGGGGGTAACAACATGTACAGAGCAAGAGATGGGCTACAGTCAGTAATTGTATACATACAAAATGAATCTGTCTAGTAGGTGTGCCTTAGTAAATAATCAATGAATGTACAAACCCGATAGTTTTGCCTAGTAAGGTGCTTGGTAAGTTTAATATGATTTTCAGTGACCAACTTAATTGTATTGTGTAAATATAAAGAATTTTTTAATCTGATCCCTGCAACACTTAAAAAGGTTGGGACAGGCATGTTTACCACTGTGTTACATCACCATTTCTAGTAATTACACTTTTTGTTTTTGGTGTCTGAGGATTGTAATTGTTGCATTTTCAAATGTTTGTCTATTCTCCCTTGATAGAAGACTCCAACTGCTCAACAGTCCATAGTCACTGTTGTCTAATTCTTCTCTTTATACTGTAATGTGCCATACATTTTCAACAGGAGACAGATTTAGACTGCAGTATTCCAGCACTTATACTTTGTGTCTATGAAGTCATGCTGCTGTATTGCATGCAGAATGAGACCTGCTTTCTTGTGATCTTCCCACAAGGGCATCATCTTAAAACCTTACATCAATCACAAGACAACACAAAAAAGACAGAGAGTAAAAGGGAGATAGAGAACCACAAACATTGGGTTGCCACTAGTGCCAGCTACTCAATCCACCAGAGCGTGACAACACAAGCATTAAAACAAAAAGGTTGAAGAATAAAACCATAAGCCTGGCGTATTGGCCTAAAAAATATAGAAATAACTGTGCCCACAATCAAAAGGCAGGAAATTAGGGAAGCCAGTTATAATTTGGCCAATAAGGCCGGAATATACTCACTCATTCACTTTTTAGCTCAATGAGGCGCAAAGACTGCACATGAAGTGCCGATTAACATCTCTTTTTTTTAAATATGTGTTTTATTAAAAACCCTGCAAGAGCTCCAAAACAATTTGATTTGGTTATGCTTGTAAATCACCTTGACAGATTCATTTTGAAAGAATAATTTGTTTGCAAATCAGACAAGTGTGATGAGCACTTTTCTCTTGTCTGCTCTCTCCTTAATTCTCTCAGATTTTTTTCTCGCCTCAAAGCTCTGTATCTCACATGACAAAACTAATGCAATCTTTCTCTTTGATTGTAAATGGCATCCCTTAATGGGCACTTGATTAATGTGCTGCTATAACCCAGCTACTAAATGGCAAGCTTGTAATGCATGTGGGTAAATTAGAGTAACGAAGTTTAATAGAAAGGGGTGACAGTGATTTAAACTGTATGTATGTGTTTAATTCACAGTGGATTTAAACATACAGTTTTGAGACCACTAGTGAATGTGCTTCCATAAAGTTGAATCTTGAATCTAATTTATATGAATAATTTTCCATAGTTATCATGGATAAAAAATTGCTGCCAAAGCATTAACTCAAACGAGCTTTTGATGAGTAGATTAAATGTACTTGCTCAAATTTGTCTCAGGATGTGCTTTAATAAAAAGGATTAGACTCAAGGAAACCTGAACTTTTATACAGGGTGGGCCATTTATATGGATACACCTAAATAAAATGGGAATGGTTGGTGATATTAACTTCCTGTTTGTGGCACATTAGTATATGGGAGGGGGAAAACTTTTCAAGATGGGTGGTGACCATGGTGGCCATTTTGAAGTCGGCCATTTTGGATCCAACTTTAGTTTTTTCAATGGGAAGAGGGTCATGTGACACATCAAACTTATTGAGAATTTCACAAGAAAAACAATGGTGTGCTTGGTTTTAACGTAACTTTATTCTTTCATGAGTTATTTACAAGTTTCTGACCACTTATAAAATGTGTTCAAAGTGCTGCCCATTGTCAATGCAACCCTCTTCTCCCACTCTTCACACACTGATAGCAACACCGCAGAAGAAATGCTAGCACAGGCTTCCAGTATCCATAGTTTCAGGTGCTGCACATCTCGTATCTTCACAGCATAGACAATTGCCTTCAGATGACCCCAAAGATAAAAGTCTAAGGGGGTCAGATCGGGAGACCTTGGGGGCAATTTCTTTTGCGGTGTTGCTATCAGTGTGTGAAGAGTGGGAGAAGAGGGTTGCATTGACAATCCAACACAATGGGCAGCACTTTGAACACATTTTATAAGTGGTTAGAAACTTGTAAATAACTCATGAAAGAATAAAGTTACGTTAAAACCAAGCACACCATTGTTTTTCTTGTGAAATTCTCAATAAGTTTGATGTGTCACATGACCCTCTTCCCATTGAAAAAACTAAAGTTGGATCCAAAATGGCCGACTTCAAAATGGCCGCCATGGTCACCACCCATCTTGAAAAGTTTTCCCACTCCCATATAAACAGGAAGTTAATGTCACCAACCATTCCCAATTTTTTTAGGTGTATCCATATAAATGGCCCACCCTGTAGATTAAAACTGGCATGGTCAATTTCACAAATGTGCTTACATGCTGTTTTTTTTAAAGCTTCAGCGTTTTTAAAAAAAAAAGAAAAAAAAATATATCAAAAATGTTACAAAATTTGAAAGGAAAAAATATTGTATTACACTTAAGAAATAAATGCAGAATTAAAGCATGTTCACTAGCACTCTCAGGCATTTTTGCCCCTGCTGTATGATTTTAATAATCGTCATTGATCATGTTCACCATGTTTACATTTACATTTACATTTTCAGCATTTAGCAGACGCTTTTATCCAAAGCGACTTACACAATGATCTGAACACGATGAGCAGTTGAGGGTTAAGGGCCTTGCTCAGGGACCCAACAGTGGCAACTTGGTGGTGGCGGGGCTTGAACCGGCAACCTTCTGTTTACTAGTCCATTACCTTAACCACTGAGCTATCACTGCCCTATGTTCCAGTCCTAAATCATCCGGTCTGTCTGCCACATACTAAAACTGATATACTGTGCAATAAATATTAATATGGATATTGATTAAATTTTAGTAAAACACCAGATGTGCTTTATTTAAATCAGCTCATTCCTGAAGGTATATGTCACATCTAAAGCAACCTAAATCACAGTGATTTAGTTTCAATTGATTCTTTGATAGAAAATGTGTTTTAAGGAATCAGATTAAGTAAATGCTTGAGACAGTTTGGCACATACCACTTTAGTTATATGTAGCAGTCATTCAGTTTGAAGTGTATTGTTTTATTATTCTCAATAAAGCATTACATGAATGTTAATGAAGATATAGATTAAGTAAACATGTTAAAACAACAGACTGTGTTTGACACAGTTCATACTTACTGTGAGTAGGTGTATATATACAGGTGGGATTTATAGTTTATTAATAAGGAATTTGTCATGTATTATTATGTTTTTAGAAATTTAAACCTTTTAATAATTAAAATTATTAAAATAATTAAAATGATAATAGTAATAATAATAACTATAATAATTAGAGTAGTAGAGCCTTAAAACACCTACATTGTTCCCTCTTGTACATTTACTTACAGAACTACTTTTAAATCACTTTTATAACTTTAATGGCTTGCATAAGAGTAGTTTGAATAGGGCGCTCAGGTGGCGCAGCAGAGCTGACATCTCGAACTCGTCGGTTCGAAACTCAGCTCTGCTATCTGGCAGGCTGGGCTCCTACATGAACATCGATTGGCTGTTGTTCAAGGGAGGATGCCGGAGGTGATTCCTCATAACTGATGCAATTACTGATGCAATTCTAAGAGAGGGACAGTGGTAGCTTAGTGGGTAGAGCTTTGGGCTATCAATCGGAAGACTGGCGGTTCAAATCCAGGCTCTGCTATGCAGCCACTGTTGTGTCCTTGAGCAAGACCCTTAACCCTGTCTGCTCCCAAAAAACAAGCTGGGATATGCGAAGAAAGAATTTCATTGTACTGTACACCTGTATATGTATATATGACAAATAAAGGATATCTTCATCTTCTTCATCTTCATTACGACCTCTGCTGGTTGATTGATGGCACCTAAACAGAGACGGGGATAATGTGGATCAGGGTGTGTCTACACAAAGCTGATCCGCATATAAACGTGCCTCAGTCAGGAGAAAAATCACGGCTCTTCTCAGTCAGAGTGGAGGTCAACATCAATAAAGAGGAAACGTAATGCAATCAGGTAATTGGATATGGCTAGATTGGGAGGAAAATTTGGGGAAAATGCAAGGAGTTTGAATAGTTCACGTATGTATGAATGTATACATATATTTTTTAGTAACTGTGTGTATGTTTACTGTTGTTTGAATAAGTGTTCAAAGGTTCATGGTTTGATGAAAGATGAGAGTAGAGATGCTTCACTGGCAGCACATGCTGTGTTTTATCACACATTATGATGCCAGCACACATCTAGCAAGCTAGAAGCATGAAGTCTGGCTACTTCAAAAAAATTAATCTTTTGATGTGTGGGATTTATTATTTATCATTATGTTCTTAGCAATATATAGTAACCAAGCCATGGCGAGAACATGTCAGACTTAATCAGCCGGTAACCAGAGGTGAGACTCGAACACAGGACCATGGGACACCAGCACATCATCTTTGTCTCCCACTTATTCACAGTTTGAAATGCAAATGCTTTTCATCGCTGCTCCCATAATTTAAGAGTCGCCCCAGCATATCATTCTGGTTTGCATGCTGTACACAGTTTTTACTGTGGTACAGTGTAATTTACATTTACATTTTCAGCATTTGGCAGACGCTTTTATCCAAAGCGACTTACAGTACTGGGACAGTATACCATCTGAGCAACTGAGGGTTAAGGGCCTTGCTCAAGGGCCCAACAGCAGCAACCTGGCAATGGTAGGGCTTGAACCGGTGACCTTTGGATTACTAGTCCAGTGCCTTAACCGCTAGGCTACAACTGCCCTGAAGTGTAATTGGCTGTAGTATTTTACCGCTGCACGCCTAAAGCACCCCAGTGCAAAATGGAATGTTCATTCAGTATTGTAAACAAAAGGGTAGTGAAGGTACAGTGGGGCCAAAAAGTATTTAGTCAGCCACTGATTGTGCAGGTTCTCCTACTTAGAAAGATGAGAGAGGTCTGTAATTTTCATCATAGGTACACTTCAACTATGAGAGACAAAATGAGAAAAAAAATCCAGAAAATCACATTGTAGGATTTTTAAAGAATTTATTTGTAAATTATGGTGGAAAATAAGTATTTGGTCAATAACAAAAGTTCAACTCAATACTTTGTAACATAACCTTTGTTGGCAATGACAGAGGTCAAACGTTTCCTGTAAGTCTTCACCAGGTTTGCACACACTGTAGCTGGTATTTTGGCCCATTCCTCCATGCAGATCTCCTCTAGAGCAGTGATGTTTTGGAACTGTCGCTGGGCAACACGGACTCCACAAATTTTCTCTGGGGTTGAGGTCTGGAGACTGGCTAGGCCACTCCAGGACCTTGAAATGCTTTTTACGGAGCCACTCCTTCGTTGCCCGAGCGGTGTGTTTGGGATCATTGTCACGCTGGAAGACCCAGCCACGTTCCATCTTCAATGAAGGAGGTTTTGGCTTAAAATCTCACGATACATGGCCCCGTTCATTCTTCCCTTAACACGGATCAGTCGTCCTGTCCTCTTTGCAGAAAAACAGCCCCAAAGCATGATGTTTCCACCCCCATGCTTCACAGTAGGTATGGTGTTTACTCAGCATTCTTCTTCCTCCAAACACGACGAGTTGAGTTTTTACCAAAAAGTTCCATTTTCGTTTCATCTGACCACATGATATTCTCCTAATCCTCTTCTGGATCATCCATATGCTCTCTGGCAAACTTCAGACGGGCCTGGACATGTACTGGCTTAAGCAGGGGGACACGCCTGGCACGGCAGGATTTGAGTCCCTCTCGGCGTAGTGTGTTACTGATGGTAGCCTTGTTACTTTGGCCCCAGCTCTCTGCAGGTCATTCATCAGGTCCCTCCGTGTAGTTCTGGGATATTTTGCTCACCGTTCTCATGATCATTTTGACCCCACGGGATCGAGGGAGATTATCAATGGTCTTGTATGTCTTCCATTTTCTTACAATTGCTCCCACAGTTGATTTATTCACACCAACCTGCTTGCCTATTGTAGATTCACTCTTCCCAGCCTGGTGCAGGTCTACAATTTTCTTCCTGGTGTCCTTCGACAGCTCTTTGGTCTTGGCCATGGTTAAGTTTTGAGTCTGACTGTTTGAGGCTGTGGACAGGTGTCTTTTATACAGATAACGATGTCAAACAGGTGCCATTAATACAGGTAACGAGTGGAGGACAATAGAGCTTCTTAAAGAAGAAGTTACAGGTCTTGTGATCGCCAGAAATCTTGCTTGTTTGTTATTGACCAAATACTTATTTTCCACCATAATTTACAAATAAATTCTTTAAAAATCCTACAATGTGATTTCCTGAATTTTTTTTTCTCATTTTGTCTCTCATAGTTGAAGTGTACCTATGATGAAAATTACAGACCTCTCTCATCTGTCTAAGTAGGAAAACCTGCACAATCAGTGGCTGACTAAATACTTTTTGGCCCCACTGTATACAAATTAAAATGTAAGGCATAGCGACTTATACTTGTTTTACTACATACTATATCATATACTATGTTTTATACTATGTTTTCCCACTGTAAGGCAGTGATGCTGATGGTTTGGAAAATAACATTTGAAAAAAGTCTTCATGTGTTGACCGGTTTTGACTGGTAGAGCCCTGACACCTCTCTCTGGGGGGAAGCTCTTAACAAACTGTGCAGGAGGAGAGTGAGCAGCAGCAATTTTTACAGATGATTTAATTCTGTTTCAGTTTCATTCTTAAATACTCTGCCTCCCTCTAGCCACCATTGGTGAGCATTACAGAGAGCACAATGCTCTCTTATATCCATATGATTTCTAGTTATAGCTGATCTCCAGCTTAGTAGTTCGAAATGTGTGTTTATAAAAGATGTAAAAATGCACATGTGAACCAAACATTTGGTTTGGTTTGAATTATTTATGATGTAAATGCACTGACAAAAAACTCCACATCCCACATTGACTCCACTCAATTACTTTCGCAAATCTTTCTTATTTAAATGTTTCAGATCCTGAAAATAATTTTAGGAAAATATAAAAACATGATTAAATATAACATTTAATAATAATTGTTCCTGTTTATTAATAACCTATATCACTCGTATGGTAAAATGACTGATTATTTAATGTGCTCACACAGCACTGATCTCAGCTGTGCTATTGACCTAGCTGGGCATCTAACAGGTACCACTGACTGTGCCTTAAGGGTGGAAGGTAGAAGTTTTGCATCGGGGGCAGCACTGTGGTTCAGTGGGTAGCACTGTCGCCTCACAGCAAGATGGTCCTGGGTTTGATTCTAAGGTTTGGCGGACCGGGTCCTATCTGTGTGGAGTTTGCAT
The DNA here is from genome assembly GCF_030014385.1 of Trichomycterus rosablanca. Classification (NCBI taxonomy): domain Eukaryota; kingdom Metazoa; phylum Chordata; class Actinopteri; order Siluriformes; family Trichomycteridae; genus Trichomycterus; species Trichomycterus rosablanca. The sequence goes on from NC_085990.1 coordinate 35,999,035, forward strand.
GTTCTCCCTGTGTCTGCGTTGGTTTCCTCCAGGAGCTCCGGTTTCCTCCCACAGTCCAAAAACATGCAAGTGAGTTGAATTGGAGATACAAAATTGTCCATGACTGTTTGACATTAAACTTGTGAACTGATGAATCTTGTGTATTGAGTAACTACCTGTTTGGTCATGAGTGTAACCAAAAAAGTGTAAAACATGACATGACACTAAATAAATAAATAAAAAATAAGTTTTGCTTTGGTGTTTTAAATGCGACCTCTGCTGGCCAGGCTGAGTCATCTGCACAAGGGGTGGACGATTTATATAAGGGCATAGCGTGTCTCTTTGCATGCAATTTAGCTTTTTATGAAATTCTGGCAGTTGTACGATTGTGCACGTGTTGGGTTCAACCTGATAGATTGTGTGTTTTCTCGCTTAGAGCAGGGGTGGTGCAGAGGGAGTGGCAGAGGAGTTACAATCTAATAATTGAACATGACTAGATTGGGACAAAAAAGGAGAAAATGTCAAAAATAGAATTTTTAATAGAATAAATTTTTTTTTTTTTTTTTTTTTTTTTTTTTATTATTATTTATGATTATTATGTAGCCATGATTATAAAAAAAAACATATTTTTAAGCTTTAATTGATTGCGGTCACTGACAAGTGCTTGATAGATAGATAGATTTTTTTGGATTGCATAGCTAATAAATTGTAGTCTGTATTATTGTTTTAACTAAGTGAACATTTGTAAATTGGTGAAATGGATTAAGTTATGCTACCTTTTAGCTTATTTTTAGTAAACAAAACATGAATTTATTAAGGTTCACTTTCCTAATGGGCTGACTGTCTGCCTGAGCAGGGGAGAAAGACAAGAAGAATAATCCGAACATGTTAAATCTGTTTGGAAGAGTTCACAACTAGCCAGTGCAAAAAAAAGCGATCAGTGGCTTTACATGTCAGAATAGTGTGTACTAGCTTGCTGCCTTTCCTTGCCAGCGAGGGTGACAGGAAACTGGCAAAGGTTGCCAGAGTGCACAGTTTTACAACCAGCACTGGGAAATAATCTATACGATGGGTAAGTTCCATACACATACTGAGACAGCTCATATGTTACTCACGTCCTTGTGAACAGCTCAGCTAAGCACCGCAACCACATGGCACAGTTTGTCACTTTTAGAGACAGCAATCAAATTGGTTCTCAAGGCTGCTGATATCCATCCCATCCATCAGAGGGACAAATTACCATCAGAAGGACAGCCTTGTCAATTAAACTGAGTTGGCTTGTTTGGGGCTCCAAGGTGCTCTGACAGCGCGTCGCCATGAATTAGCTTGTGTGATTCAGCTACAGCTGGTTACATTGATGGTGAGGACGACAGTGTATCGTCGCACGCTGCGAGTCTATTATTTGTCATGTTTCATCATGGGTACTTTTAAAATAAAGACCTCAAAATGGATGAGAAATCATTTTTTTCTTAATTGCATGGTTCATTTTTTGTGCAAGTACAATTATAGACTGTGATGTTAGCTTAGTGTTAATCTTCAACATTTCTGTAGTCAGATACAGGCTTTCCACAACTTTAATTAACGCCTCCTCAACTCTTTGACCACACTTCCTCTGGGCATGATTTAATTGGGTAAAATCAATCATCATTAAGAATGTGCAGTTCAATAAATGTAAACAAAGAAAGCTTGAAAGGAAACACATTTTATAAAACAATGATTGCGTTTATGGAGGTTTGCTGTGTCAGGACCCTGACGGCTGGTCTTTTTTTTTAAGGAATCAATGTATTCAATTAATTTCCTTTGTTTTTGCTGAATTCTGGTTCCTGTTGGGTATTATGCAGCAGTACAATAATCCAGAATAACATCTGAATGATGTTTACCACGAGAGTCCACTGCTGGCGGGTAAAAAGAAGTGGCTGGTGACTTTTAAATGATCGTTCCAATTATTGAAGATAAAGATTCATTTAAAACTTATATAACCCATGTGGAAAAAGTAATTGCCTCCTACGCCTAATAAGTGGTTGTGCCACCCTTGACAGTAACAACTGCAATCAAACAGACCTGATAACTTGCGATGAGTCTTCTACATTGCTGTGGAGAATTGTCCTGCTACAATATGAACAGGATTGTCAGGATTTGTCTCGGTCACTCCAAAACCATTCAGAGTTATTGAGAGGTGGACTTGCTTGTGATCCCTGTTCTGTTGCATAACCCCATTGTGTTTAACCATTAGTTCTCAAACTGACAGGCGAGCATTTACCTTCAGGATTTACTGATAGAGAGGTTCCATCAATTATGACAAGTCGTCCAAGTCTTGCACAAGCAAAGCAGCCCCATCCTTCAAAGCATGGCCTCATGTGCTGCTTTTTGTTGCTTTTTAACCCCCTTAGAATATGGCATGTGCCACTCAAGCACCTGCTTAACATTAAGTAAATCAGAATTCATTGTATACAGCATCAGCAACACTGGTTCTGGGAACCTGGGTTTGATCCTCACCTTCAGTCACTGTCTGTTACAACTTGTTTTCTTGCATGTCTGAGTATGTCTAAGTTCTTCAAGTATTCCAGTTTTCTCTTACCTTTTAAAACACGCAAAAGGTGAATTGGCTGATCTTACTTGACTCTAGTTAAAAGGGAGTAAAAGTGTAAGTGCATGTTACCCTGAGATAATTTGGTGCCGCTTTACCAGTGTGCTCAGTGTTTCTGGGTGGTTCCAGACAAACTGTGACCCTGACCAGGATACAACTAGGAAGGAATATAGATCATCAATAAATCAATCATTAGTAGTCTGGTCCTGAAAGTCTGAGTGTTATTTGTTAAATAATAGGTCATCCTTGTATTGCTGCTGAAGTACTGTAAATCAAATTTGATTTGATTCTTTCAGCTGAATCATTATTAAGCCTATCTAAAAGGACATCAGTTTAACTGAATCATAATGAATCATGTCACATTTGATTCTATAAGATTAATCATCACTGACAGAGTATTTAAATATCACTAATTTTTCCCCACACATACGCACACACACACACACACACACACACACACACACACACAAAATCTTATGAGAAGTCATATTAGGCCATTTTCATGTAGGGTTTTAAGGGAGAACTGAAACACTGTAACTCACTAGAGCATTTCATCAACGATAAGGCATTTAGTAATACTGCCACAAAAACTACTTGGAAACACAGAGTGCAAGGCAGGAATACCCTGTACCAGGTGCCAATTTATCTAGGGCCTTATCCACCCCTCCTTAGACATAGCCAATCAAGTCTGTGTTGGTTGATAGCACCTCTGAGGTTCAAACTTGAGCACCTAGAAAATATCAAACCACGTCTTTACTTTCTTTACATTATATGTTATACACAGTTGAGTCACATTATCATGACCACCAGCTAGACGGGCTGGGGGTGACTCAGTAAGGTCCTGGTAGGCTGTCACAGGTATCTGGAGTGCATCCAGAGTATCTGGAGTATCTGCAGTGCATCCCACAGCTGCTGGAGGGTGCATTGGGGAGGATCTATACAGCCAACACTGCTCAGTTGACTTCAAGTCTGGGGAATTTGAGGGCCAGGGTAGTACTTGGATGTCTGGGTCATGCTCTTCCAACCAATGTTACATTGACTGAGGTGTCACTCTTTACAAACACACACCACTAAAACCTGAGCTTACCAAAACCTACCTTGCACCTCCATTCTGTTACTGAGGGACACTCTGTTCTAGACACACGCTCTCACACACTGATGATAAAATTGCAGCTATTTGTAAAGCGTGAGGCTTTATGCAGAATCATTTGCATTGGAGAAGGCAGGCTTTTAAAATAAGAAGCACCCACTGTGCTGTGTATAGTGGTGACGAGTTCAGTATTGGTGTGTGTGTGTGTGTGTGTGTGTGTGTGTCTGTTGTTTGTGTGTGAGATTGAGTAATGGTTTCGATCTGCGTGATGTGAGAAACGCCAGCTTTAAATGCTCATCCTATATCTCCTGGATATTTATAGCTCATTTGCTCAGCTGGCAATACTTTGCTGCGTGACTTTTATTTCTAAAGTGTAATATTTGTATTCAGACATGCTTTAGGACTCTGAAACTGTAATAAACAGCAATACATCTATGCTAAAACTTTCTGGAGTGTTCTCTGTGCCTTAACATCTGCCAGTTCCATGTGAAAAGAACTGTACACGTATGGTATTTAAGGTTGGCTTATAAACTGATGAGCCCGCCGAGACATGAACTCCACAAGACATCTGAAGTCTTGTAGAAACTGGGACTTCTGCATTTTGGAAGGTGGATTGTCCTACAGTGCAACCTGGTGCCAACTCTTTCCCGGGTAAATGATGCACACATGGATGGATGTTTACATGATCTTGGAGGCAACTAGAGTAATTGCACCAGTGGACCTTTCTTTGCTCCAATGTCCAGTGCCAATGCTTTCCACTGTAGGTGCATTTGACGGTGGGTTTGCATGGACACTTTGAGAGCTGTGCAGCGCCACACACAGAAGGGTTTGATGCATGGTTGTGACATATTAAAATTATCCTCAGTTGATTCACAGCAGCCCTTCTATTGGCCCGTACCTGATACTATAACCTTTATGTCCTCTGGCATCAATGAGTCATGGCCTGTCTGCAGTTTGTGGCTTGTCACTTCTCAAACCACTATCAGTGGGTACTCTCCACGACTTCCCTTAAGCACCCCTTGCTGTTTCAGGAATACTTTATATATACACCGATCAGGCATAACATTATGATATATATCCTAATATTGTGTTGGTCCCCCTTTTGCTGCCACAACAGCCCTGACCTGTCAAGACATGGACTCCACTAGACCCCTGAATGTGGGCTGTGGTATCTGGCACCAACATGTTAGCAGCAGATCCTTTAACTCCTGTAAGTTGTGAGGTGGGGCCTCCATGGATCGGACTTGTTTTTCCAGCTCATCCCACAGATGCTCGATTGGATTAAGATTTGTGAAATTTGGAGACCAAGTCAACACCTCAAACTCGTTGTTGTGCTCCTCAAACCATTCCTGAACCATTTTTGCTTTGTTGTTATTGGTTGTGTCTGAGAGAGCTTATAGTCTGGATTCAGCACCATCTGATTTCCACCTTTTTGGACTCTCAAAGAAGCTTTGAGGGGAAGAATGTTATGCCTGGTCCAGTGCATAACTATGATTATATAAAGTTGACCTTATAAATCAGAACGTTAACAATTTAACAACCACAGCATGAGTTGACCTGAACACTGAGATGGCTACTATGTGACTAACTGCAGGTAGTATGTACAGCATGGTTACACCGGAAGTCCCGAGCTGGACAGAGTGAGGTGATTTTAACATGCAATTTAGAACGACTAGTAATTTTAAAACTTATGAATTTTTTATTTCTGAAATATTTCACTTAATCACTTGAAACCAAGGGTAAATGAAAAAGTGGAAAGTGGATTGCATTCTCCCCAATTTCCCTCTCAGTTCATTTACTTGATTGCATTTTGCTTCCTCTACTGCTGCTTACCTCCACTCCTGACTGTGGAGAGTTGTGACTAATACACACCTCCTACTACGTGTGGAGTAGCCAACTGCTTCATTTCACCTGCAATGGGCGAGTTTATATGGAAAGCCATATGTCCCTCTGGCAGTCCCACCCTTTGGATTAGCCAATCATTGTTCGTATAGGCGCCTGGTCTGCTGGTAGCAGAGATGTGATTTAAACTCACGAGTTAGAGATGTCAGCACTGGTGGGAATAAACGAGAGGTTTTTTTTTGTTCATTAGTCACTGTGCTCTTTTGCTCCTGCATTAGCCAGAGTTTGAGGGCCAAGCAGACCCATTAATTGAAATTAAGATGTTAATTAAACATGGAGACTGGAGAATTAATGGTGTCTGTCACAGTGTAGCTAATTCTGTAACTCATGTTCTCTTTTATTTAGCACTGCCTCAGATGTGGCTTCTTCTATTCTTATTCTGTCTCTTCTGTATAACTTCCATGTTCTTGTCCATGTCTAATGCTATGCATGGTTATGAATGTTTGCTATTTTTCATTAAATTAAGTGTCAGATAAATAAATAACTCTGAGTTGAGTGGTGTGCCAGTAAGAACTGCTGAGAAGGGCACCACTCTGCAGTTGTTGGCCGTTGCCCCAGGGCTTTGGGGCACTGCCGTCAGGTGGCATCATGACCTTAGAGTTTGAAGTTTGTGACATTTTAGAAGAGAAAAAAAGTGTCATTCATAATAAAGCTTCATTTTCATAGCCAGAAATCGTTTACTGAGGTACAGTCATGGCCAAATATATTGGCACCCCTGTACATTTTTAGAACATTGAGCAACACTCCTAGAAAATTCACATTTTATGACTTCATTGCATTGGAATGACACAAAACACTGAAGAAAAAAAGTCAAAATCTGATATCCTTCCACACAGAACTCCAGAAATGGACTGAATAAAATTACTGGCACTTTCTCAAAATATAAGAAATAATTGGGTTTTAGTCATGTGATGCACCTTTAATTTGTACCTTAACTCACCTGTGGCAAGTTCTCTTATATTATACTAAATATTTTAGTACAATTGATATTATTCCTCAGAGCCTTGTCTATTGAAATGGATGTAGTGTATAACAGACCACTTTAAAATTGTAAATCTGGATCATTCCTTCTATATATTTTTATATATAGAGTTTCTGTGAAGTTATTCTGCCATATGTGAAGATTCAGGCATGTATTTATAAAAAAAATAAGGGTAAAATTATTTTAGATTTTATCTTTTGTTGAACCAGGCATGGCAGGGTCTTTACAACATGAGAGACTCTATATATCAGTATTGTGGTTAGGAATCCTACACCCAAACACATTCAACTGAGCTCTAGTGCTTCAGAAGCCTTAGCTGAGCACTTTAGCTGTTTACCATTTTTTGCTTTTATTATGCATGCCTGCCTGTAAGCCCCTGAAATGTTTAGGAGAACACAAGTGCTAATTCATAACCTATTTTAGTATTCATCACTGACTTCAAACTTTGCACTTTGCCTATTTCTGACTGTGAGCAAATTAAATTTAATTTGAATTATGGGAGGATTCAGACCATTTTGCCTTGGATAAGCTCAAGTATCCAGTCTGAAGTGAATGAATCTACTGACTGATGTTCAGATTTAGTTCTGATGACAGTCAAGTACATAATAAAACATGTTAAAGCCCTAAGATTCCCATTCCTGCCTGAGATATGTGGAGCTTTAGAAAAGGACATTGTGCTGATCCTAAACCCAGGGCTGGTCACCTTTAGCTGCAGCTGTTAGTCTGTGCAATAGTAGATGACACTAGGCACAGCTAATTTTGTCAGCACCGTTTAGACATTCTTCAAACAATGCATGAGATATATTTGCATAGTTTTAGATACATCGGAAGATCCTCTCAGTGTAAGGGTAATACATTTTACATAAAGAACAACTGAATGTCAAGGAATTTGTACCCTTAAACTTGACATTTCCCTTAAACCCGACGTGTGTGTGACCCCCGCTTTGTTCAGCGCTTGGCTTGAGCGGTGCGGTAAAACATCATCAAAATGCGAATATGAGACGAATCTGCATTTGTGTGTAATAACTGTCAAATACACGGTGTATCGCGTGTATCTGTGTTTAGCTGGATTTTTCTCCTCGTGGGGTGGGCTGTCCCCAGCTTGTTCTGAGTTTCCTTTATTTCCTTTTAACAGAGAACTGTGTTGTCAGAGGCATCTGGAGCAGCTTGCCAAATTGCGACAACTAGTTCTCTCTGTTCCTGTTCTGTCCACTTTTTCTGTTGTTTGTTTGTTTATTAGGATTTTACACTTTGGTTACATTCATGACAGAAACGGTAGTTACTCTTTATACAAGATTCATCAGTTCACAAAGTTATATCGAACACAGTCATGGAATCTCCAATTCACCTCACTTGCATGTCTTTGGACTGTGGGAGGAAACCGGAGCACCCAGAGGAAACCCACGCAGACACGGGGAGAACATGCAAACTCCACACAGAAAGGACCCGGACCGCCCCACCTGGGGATCGAACCCAGGACCTTCTTGCTGTGAGGCGACAGTACTACCCACTGAGCCACAGTGCCGCCCCTTTTTCTGTTGTGGGCTATAAATATATTCTTTCAGTTGCTATTTTGTTTCCGCCTCTGTATTTGTTAACCCTCTGTATTTATTTGCTCCTATCCCCTTTTTGTTGGTGGACTTGGTGGACTTTAGCCACAGTATTGGTCTGCTTCATTTTTAGTTCTTGTAGGTGTGGGGCTTTACCTTCACTCCAGTAGCAAGGTGTGGCCATCAACTTGGTCGGACTTTCAGTAGACACTGACCATGTCAGAATGATAAAAAGACTGGATGGGAAATTATCTTTTGTTTCTGCATCTGTTACTGGCTAGTTAAGGTGCCGGCCCAAGCGGTGGACAAATACAGAGGGCCTAGCATGATCCTCCATACATTGGGGCTTACTGTAAAAATGTCACTGCTCAGTAAAAAAAAAAAAAAATTAGTTGTTATTAGTTTGTGGCCCTTCTGGTCCAGACAGGGTGTTGTGCAAGGACCAGGTGGTGCCAGAGTTTACAGGCCAATACAACGGGGAAAGACCCCCCAAAAGCTATTGCTTGAAATATAACCTACAGTGTATCACAAAAGTGAGTACACCCCTCACATTTCTGCAGATATTTAAGTATATCTTTTCATGGGACAACACTGACAAAATGACACTTTGACACAATGAAAAGTAGTCTGTGTGCAGCTTAAATAACAGTGTAAATTTATTCTTCCCTCAAAATAACTCAATATACAGCCATTAATGTCTAAACCACCGGCAACAAAAGTGAGTACACCCCTTAGTGAAAGTTCCTGAAGTGTCAATATTTTGTGTGGCCACCATTATTTCCCAGAACTGCCTTAACTCTCCTGGGCATGGAGTTTACCAGAGCTTCACAGGTTGCCACTGGAATGCTTTTCCACTCCTCCATGACGACATCACGGAGCTGGCGGATATTCGAGACTTTGCACTCCTCCACCTTCCGCTTGAGGATGCCCCAAAGATGTTCTATTGGGTTTAGGTCTGGAGACATGCTTGGCCAGTCCATCACCTTTACCCTCAGCCTCTTCAATAAAGCAGTGGTCGTCTTAGAGGTGTGTTTGGGGTCATTATCATGCTGGAACACTGCCCTGCGACCCAGTTTCCGGAGGGAGGGGATCATGCTCTGCTTCAGTATTTCACAGTACATATTGGAGTTCATGTGTCCCTCAATGAAATGTAACTCCCCAACACCTGCTGCACTCATGAAGCCCCAGACCATGGCATTCCCACCACCATGCTTGACTGTAGGCATGACACACTTATCTTTGTACTCCTCACCTGATTGCCGCCACACATGCTTGAGACCATCTGAACCAAACAAATTAATCTTGGTCTCATCAGACCATAGGACATGGTTCCAGTAATCCATGTCCTTTGTTGACATGTCTTCAGCAAACTGTTTGCGGGCTTTCTTGTGTAGAGACTTCAGAAGAGGCTTCCTTCTGGGGTGACAGCCATGCAGACCAATTTGATGTAGTGTGCGGCGTATGGTCTGAGCACTGACAGGCTGACCCCCCGCCTTTTCAATCTCTGCAGCAATGCTGACAGCACTCCTGCGCCTATCTTTCAAAGACAGCAGTTGGATGTGACGCTGAGCACGTGCACTCAGCTTCTTTGGACGACCAACGCGAGGTCTGTTCTGAGTGGACCCTGCTCTTTTAAAACGCTGGATGATCTTGGCCACTGTGCTGCAGCTCAGTTTCAGGGTGTTGGCAATCTTCTTGTAGACTTGGCCATCTTCATGTAGCGCAACAATTCGTCTTTTAAGATCCTCAGAGAGTTCTTTGCCATGAGGTGCCATGTTGGAACTTTCAGTGACCAGTATGAGAGAGTGTGAGAGCTGTACTACTAAATTGAACACACCTGCTCCATATGAACACCTGAGACCTAGTAACACTAACAAATCACATGACATTTTGGAGGGAAAATGACAAGCAGTGCTCAATTTGGACATTTAGGGGTGTAGTCTCTTAGGGGTGTACTCACTTTTGTTGCCGGTGGTTTAGACATTAATGGCTGTATATTGAGTTATTTTGAGGGAAGAATAAATTTACACTGTTATATAAGCTGCACACAGACTACTTTTCATTGTGTCAAAGTGTCATTTTGTCAGTGTTGTCCCATGAAAAGATATACTTAAATATCTGCAGAAATGTGAGGGGTGTACTCACTTTTGTGATACACTGTATATGAATAACATTTTTATTGAAGGGAGACATAAAGATAATTGAAATATCGGGGGAAGGGCAGGGTCTCTGTGTCCAGACTGATTCCTGACAACAGATAGTTCTCACCCTGCTAAATCGGTAGGTGCCATGTAGTATCTAGACTCTGCTAACTAAAGGGAATTTGCACTTCCTTTATTGCAAGTAAAGGAAAAAAGCTTAGTTTAGTCAAAACCACGTATTTAAATGATGTTTTTTGGGACATTATTGTGTTTTTAATAGTTACAATCAGAACTGGGATGCATTTACCTTGGCGCACTGAACAAAGTCTTCCTGTAGTCTTCTGCTATCCCTCCCTCTCAGTTTCAGTTTAAATTTAGACAAGATAGGTTACTCTCTCTCTCTCCCTCTTACTTTCTTAGTCTCTCTCTCTCTCTCTCTCTCTCTCCCTCTCTTTTCCTGGTAGCTAGGCAACCCAGTGCAGGCTATTGTGTAAGTGCTCAGAAAAGGCTTGATTGCTCCTGTGTTCATGTCTGAGCAAAGTCAGATTTTCTACTAGCCTCTGGAGGCTACAATAGGAATAAAACAATTAAATGAATAAAATAATATATCATAAACACATTAGTCGCTTTTGATGCTGCAAGCTACACACACACACACACACACACATGGACACTCAGGGACTCGCCCCTTAACACTGTTTTTTTTCCTAATGATTATAATGGCATAATAGATGAAGGGATGGTCAGCGGCAGCCTGGCAGCAAATCGGCCTAACACTCCAAACACGACATGTCAGATACTGTTGAGGGTGAGTAATGCCCTCAAAAAATGAATGAAACAAAGAAATAACAATAGCGGAGTAGGTTTAAATGTTCTAGTAAACACTAACCCTGTATTCACACCAGCAACAAGGCTGCAAACTTGTATGAAAATGATTCATTTGATTTATTTTTATTTCTAATGAAAGTTTGTGACAGGTGCAGTCATTGGTGAGATCCGTGGTTCAAATCTCAACTGTGCTGCCGGACGGTCGGGCATATACACAGACAGTAGCATTTATATTCAAGGGGAGGAGGTTAAACAATCTAGCCATTTGTAGGTGCACTTGTCAGTGTGCACTCAGTGCTGATCCCAAGGGTTGTATCAGGACATGCATCCGGCAGTTTTCATAAATCTGTGCCAAATCAGGCACGCAGACCAGAATGATGATGAAACATCACTCATACACCTCTCACTATTACAGTTTATGAAGTAATATTTAGTTTGTAGAGCAAACACTCTGTGTGTTTATAGAATCTCATAATACAGTGTGTGGATGTATGGAATGTCATAATAGTGTTGCATCCCCCATAAATCTTGTGACGTAACCGCATTGCAACCACACAGCTGACAATTTTCAGATAATGTGGCAGGCTGCATTGGTTTTTATAAACATTACAAAATCCATTAAGCTAACTGTCATTTAGCAATGGTACAAAAGTAGGAAGCACAACAGTGTCATCCGTTTCCATTAAACAAGTAAACTAGCTTTAGAGCGACTGGGCTTTTTTAATGGCACACCAGTGTATTGTATTGTGTTCAAACAAATTTACTAAAGGCCAGAGAAAAATGTAACTCATAAGCTAAGCCGATGATACATTATTAAGATCTCTTTGTTTGAATGAAGTTTATCATTAGTTATCAGTTTATCAGTTTAGCATTAATCTATTTTTGAAATGCATGTGAAATATTAAGCACTTAGGTCACAAGAAATAAAACAAACTAAATAAACCCTAGATGAGGTAGAACTTCTGGATCATGAGTCCACCTGTTATTTGGTACTTGAAGATGTCTTCATTGTTGAATACAATTGTCGTCATTTGAACAATATTGAAAAACCCAACAACACTGCTGTCCTTGATTACACTCATAACAGAACACACCATTACCATCCCATTCTTACCATTCTGCTTAGTGGGGTCTTTTAAGGGGCCCTTTCAGTTAATAAATATGGTACAGGGAGGTGAAAAAGTGTATAGAGAAGTAAATGAGCTACAATCAGTAATTGTATACCCATAAAGTTAGGATATTATGTATATTAGATTATTTCATGTAATTTATGAAATAATGAATGTCTGTACATTTACATTTACATTTTCAGCATTTAGCAGACACTTTTTATCCAAAGCGACTTACAGAACTGTGACAGTATATTATCTTAGCAATTGAGGGTTAAGGGCCTTGCTTAAGGGCCCAACAGTAGCAACCTGGCCGTGGTGGGGCTTGAACTTGAGATAGGTGTACCTAACGAAGTGCTTGCTGAATGTAAAACATTATATTCACATAAACTACATTATATACAGGTGCCATGCTGGTGCAGCTTGCAAAGTGTGTTCTAAAGACCTGTCTAAGTTCTTCATGTGTGAGTAGGGTGTTCAGACTTATGCCCTGTGATTTTCGCCCTGACAAGCATTAAGTTGATAGGTAAATGTAAGAATAATACAATAATTCATTTGGGATAGTGGTAGCCGAGTGGGTAGAGCTGTGGGATATCAATGTTGGGCCCTTGAGCCAGGGAACCCCATACAATGGCTGGCCCTGCGCTTTGATATGTGAGAAAAAAGATTTGTATTGTACTCTACACATGTATCTGTATATGTAGCAAATAAAGGCATTTTATTCTATTTGGAGGAAAACTGTGATAAACAGATGATAGTCTTTGCTCCGTATGGCTCCAGGGTTTTGGTGAAGTTAGTCTCGTCATGTCTGGAAGAACTTTAACCTGCTCTTCATCTGTACATGTGGGCATTTCCTTTTCTCCTCTACATATACAGGTGTACAGTACAACGCATATCCTAGCTTGTTTTTGGAAGCTGGGGTCAGAGCGCATGGTCAGCCATTGTACGGTGCCTCTGGAGCAGACAGGGTAAAGGGCCTTGCTCAAGGGCCCAACAGTGGCTGAATGGCAGAGCTGGGATTTGAACTCTAAAACTTTCAGTTGATAGCCCAAAGCCCTACCCACTAGGCTACCACTGTTATTGCTCCTGGTGTAAAGTAAATAAATAAATGTTTGCAGGATTGGTACCCTGTCCAACATGTAATCCTACCTTGTGGCCAATGTTCTTCGGGGACTAGGGTAAACACTAATCTTTACTATATAAAATGTATTATTATTATTATTATTATTTAGTTGGTAGCATGTGGTTTGGGATGCAGCCTTTTTTTGCTGGAAGGTGTTTTGACTTCCCCACTCACAACTATTAAATGACTCTGGGGGTAAAAAAAAACACAGCTAGGCCAGTGACAATTGTTATAAAAATGCCCAATCCTAATTCAGTCTCTCATCCAATGGGTGCTAGACTTTTAAGCTCTTTGTAAGCATGTCCCACAACCAAGCCAAAAGATACTGTTTGCCTTTTCCGCTTGATGTAAACAAACAGCTCATGCAGAAAATACAACAGATCAATCCCACAGTCAGTTCTCACACCCGATATGTTCATCCTCTCTATACTGTTCTGCACTGACCTTTACAGAAAGAGTCTGATCTCTGTGATACCGCACTGTTCTGTTTGTGCACTATATAGACAAAAGTATTTGGACACTTCTTCTAATTATTGTATTTCTGTTTTTCAGCCACAATTGCTAACAGGTGTAACAAATCAATTATATAATGGACATGATATGCTTTCAACTTTGCAGCAACAGTTTAGGGAAGGCGCTTTCCTGTTTTAGCATGACTGTGCCCCTGTGTACAAAGCAAGAACTATAAAGAGATAAAGAAAAGCTTAGATTAAAGAAACTTCAGTGGTCTGCACAGAGCCTTGACCTCTCAACCCCACTAAGCAGCTTGGAATTAATTGGAACATCAATTGAGGCTTAATTGATCAACATCAGTGCCCATCCACACAAATTCTCTTTTGAGTGAATGGGCACAAATTCCCACATACATGATTCAAAGTCTTGTGAGAAGCCTTCTCAGAAGATTGGATGTTGTTATTGCTGATGTTGTTATATCTGTTTTCATTATATTTCTTTTTTTAAATGGGATGTCCAACAAGCTCATGGTCAGGTGTGTAAACACTTGCAGTTATAAAGTGTAAGTGTTGTTGGTTTATGAGTCCACTAGCCCAGAGGGTAGTTCCAGCACCCTCTCTAAGCCCCCTTCATCCACCCAAAGCACACATTACATTCACACAGGCAGCTCTCACTGAGATTTCCCACTGAACCAGAGGATCTCCCCTCCAGCTGAATTCACACACAGAGCGTGCACGCATAACAAGGCCTGGAGGTGACACAGGAGTTCATTTTCTGCATTTATGTATTCATTCTATGTTCAACATGACCTAATTTGAACATGGTGTAGGACAGGGGTTTATTTCCCGTCCTGTAGGGCTTAGTCCGGCACCATTAGCTCACTTCCCTGCTCAAACACACCTGACTGAACCTGTCACTTAAAGACCAGGATTCTAGGTGTGCCAGAGCATGAAAATCACCAAACTGTGCTCAATTCCTGTCCCTGTTGTGCACCCGTGGTATAATGCTATGAGGATATGTAGTACAGCAGGAATGAGATGTGCATTAGTATAACTCAGCAGGATTTTGGTTTGACAGACACACATCCCTCTAGCAAGATCCCAGATTTGTGGTTGCGTGGTTGATTTTGCCAGCTGGTCAGGTTCTAATAATAGAGCGCTCTGCATTGATATACCCAGTTGTGATGTGTGTGTATGTAAAGTGTAGTCTGTAGTCTGCTGCTTTGTACACCCTGTCATTTAGGCACATGTGCAAAGCTACCAATCAATTCTCCGGCTGCAAACGACCTCTGTAGACTAATTGGTGTACTGGGAGTGAACGAAAAGAATGGGAGATGTTATGCTTTGTTTCTGCTCTAATAAACATTTAATTATATTTTGGAATTGTTATATGTTATATTTACATTTTCTCATCATTTCTTTGTCTTCATGTATTTTAGATCTGATTATTACAGTGCCTGTAGATTTAGCCTACAAATTAAAAAAAGTTGTATTTTTACTATATTTGGTGCATAGCAGATTTATCCAAAGCGACTTACAGTTGTGACAGTATACAATCTAAGCAATTGAGGGTTAAAGGCCTTGCTCAAGGGCCCAACATTGGCAACCTTGCAGTGATGGAGCTTGAACCGGAAACCTTCTGATTACTGGTCCAGTACCTTAACCACTAGGTTACAGCTGCTTTATTGTGTCAGATTGCAATTTCAATTGACAAGGATTAAAAGCCAATCTTTTAGCGCCCAGTTGGTGCAGCGGGATATTCCGCTTGCACTCCAGCCCCGAGTTTCTGAACTCCTTGGTTTGAAACTCGGTGTTGCCTCCGGTCGGCTGGGTGCCATCTAGCAGGCATAATTGGCAGTGCCTGCAGATGATACTAATTGCCCATCGTATCTGCAGGGTGGGGGACGGACTATGTGTGGGTGGGTGGGTGGGTGGGTGGGTCTTTATACGCTGATTGACCCTGATTGGCGGAAGAGACACCTGTGCAGAAAGCAGGGGCGAGAAGAGGAGGGCTGTACACGTGTTGGAAGAGTGGTGTACAGCGATGTGCTCTCCTCGGATGCAATCTGGTATCTCTGGTAGCAGTGGAGGACAAAAATTTAGTGCGCTAAATCGGGAGGAAAATGGGGAGAAAATGCATTTTTGAGGTCTATAAATATGGTAAAGACTGTCCACAAAACAACATAAAGACAAATGGGCATTAAAAAGGATACAAAAAAGGATACAAAATAATTGCAAAGTCATACATCATAAAACGTTACGATATTAGGAAACTACAGATACACTGCCTGGGTCAGGCCACCAACTGAAAAAGGCATCTGATAGATTGGTGGCTGTGGCCTTTTTGATTTATTCTGATTTCAGTGTTTTTTAATTTTATATAGTGTCAAATTAAAAATATATAAATTCTTTGTTATTTTAAATTTAGTTAATTAAGTCTTTGTCTGTGAAATAATTTACTTTACAAATCTTTACTATTAAACTTTTTTTCTTTCTCATATACCCACTGGCTGCCAGCTTTTGTCTGATTATTCTCAGCATTACATGCAGCATTTACAGAACAACAGCTCTTCCTCTTCATTTTTTTCTATCTCCATCTTTTTTCCTTTCGTTCTTTCTCTCTCGTTCTCTCTCTCTCTTTCTGCCTGGCAGTGACTGAAGCTCTAGTGAGGCTTCAACCCCCAACATCACTGTTTCATCTGGCACTAATGTGAAGCAGCTCCTGTTTGTGTTGCTGTCCAGCCGCATGTCTGTGTTTGTCTTTTCATCTACTCGCTCGACGCAGCTCAGCTCTCCCATCAGCTCGGTGAATTTTTCATCTCCAGCTTAGCGCGAAACATCACTTGAAGAAACTCATTGACAAAATTAAATCGATCAGCGGGCAGCTGGAGCTCAGAACAGCTGCCAGGATAAAGAGCTGTACGAGCTCTCTGAAGTGGAACAGA
This sequence comes from Trichomycterus rosablanca, assembly GCF_030014385.1. NCBI lineage: Eukaryota > Metazoa > Chordata > Actinopteri > Siluriformes > Trichomycteridae > Trichomycterus > Trichomycterus rosablanca. Next base: position 36,015,723 of record NC_085990.1, read on the forward strand.
TAATCATCAGTTGGAATAACAGTACTTTGGAGTGAGTCCGGGCAAAGCGGAACTTTAAGAAATGTAGACGAGCGAGGCATGGGTTGATGCCTGCCAAATGATTCTAAGGCATGTCTAAGGCTTGGCAAGTGGCTGTGTTTCCAGAGGTACCGTTTTGCTTAAGCCCCGTGCTGGAGGCGTCAGTGGTGGAGCTGGAGAGCGGCGGTGGTGGCGGTGGTGGCGGTGGTGGCAGCCTGATGCGGTGCTAAGGATCATGGTCGTTTCCCTGGTGCTGAAGCTTCTGACCGAGCTGCTCAAGTGCTCTGCTCCCATGCCACTCTGCGAAGCTGGCACCACCAGCTGCCACTGCTGGACGCACAGCAATGCCCCGCAGCTGACTTCAGAAAGCAGAGAGGTGTGTTGTTTGTATGTGTTACAAGTGGTGTTATCTTAGAGTTTGGCATTAATTGAGTTAGAGACAAAGTACATGACTTTGTACAAATGTTATAACATCGGACAAACATAAACTTGGCAACATAGAAGGTTTGTTGTCATTAATGTTTAAAAAGAGTATTTTTAAATATCTTAATCTAGTCTAATCTCTACCATACATGCACTGTGCTTGTGATTACCAAGCCTTGTCATGTTCAGCCATTTCTTTGTATTGTAAAAAAAAAAAAAAACCTGTCTAGGTAAAACTTAAAACACTTGGTTTTAATACCACTTAATGTGTTTTAATACCACTATGTTTTTAAACTTTATATCACTACATCATCATCATCATAAACGTTCTTTCTCATTAATATTGCCTTGTTTTAATGTAGCAGCATATCCCTGTATTATCAGTCTTTCTCTAAGAATTGAATTCCCCTAGTTCTGTTTTTGCTCATTATTGGATTTTAATTCCTACATGACCTAGATTAATTTTTTTGTATCCGCTACCATAAAAAAGTTCAAATACCAGTGGTGCTGAGTAACTATGTACTTTGTACTCTGTAGTTAGAAGTCTGCCTGCATGTGTTTTCCCATTAAAAATGTGTGGAACATTATACGTGCAATAGGCCCACCTGTCACAAAGCTTGGCAGCTTCTCATGGTTATGGAATCATGTGCTTCTGTCTTGTCATTTATGGCCAGCAGATGGGGCATAGAGACGTAATATTTGACGTCAATTAGTTACTTTTAACTGACAGTCAACCGTGCCTTGTTAAGAATTAATTTGCTCCAAGTGGAAGTGTTTCTATTGATCACGGTTATATCCTTACAGAGTTGCCAGCTCCACTGTTGGCATCCTGCTTGATGCCATGTTCGATCCAGTCTGGTTTTCCTCCAAAGCATAATGCCTCTATTCCTAAAAACTTTGCCAGGGTGGTGGCACTTTTCAGCCATCACAGCAAAACTTCACTTTCTGAAGCTGGCCCCATGTTTGAACACAGTTGGTGGTGTACGCTGCTGGTTGTTTATTGGAGTACCTGGCTTTTTCTGGGCTCCTTTTTCTGGGTCTTTTCACTCTTGGGTGTTGCAGCTGCTCTGAGCAGCTTGTCATTTTGTGACAACTGGCTTTTATTTCTGCTCTGTCCCCTTTCTATCCACTTTCTCCTATATTGGTTACTTCTGTTATTTGGGCCACCTCTTTGTTTTACTATTGCTTCTTTTGTTTGTGGCTTTTCAGCCACAGTATTGTCCTTCTGTTGTTAAGCATCCTACATATTGGGTTCATTGGGTTCAGTTCTTGCAGGTGTGGGGCTCCACCTGGTACCTTAATGGCGAGGTGCGACCTGTCCCCTTACAATAACAATAACAAAATCTCCACTTTCAAATGTTAAAACATTGATAAAAGAAAATGAAATGGAACACAGTGGTAAACATGCCCCTGTCCCAACTTTTTTTGTGTTTTAGTCATCAAATTAAGAATGAGTGGTGCCCAGGTGGCGCAGCAGGATATTCCACTAGCGCACCAGCGCCGACACTCTGAACTCCTCGGTCCGAAACTTGGCGTTGCCACCGGTCGGCTGGGTGCCATCTAGCGAGCATAATTGGCAGTGCCTGCAGCAGACACGGTTCTGCTGGGGCGGGATGACCGGACAATGTGGGTGGGGTCTTCAAACGCTGTGTAAGGACCCTGATTGGCAGATAGGGAGGCGCCTGTGCAGAGTGCATAGGTGAAAAAGGGCTCCGCTAAGGGCTGCGTGCGGGTCGGAGGAGGCGTGAGCAGCACTATACCCACCTCGACTGCAATCAGGGATCCCCCAGCAGCTGAAGACAAACTGACTATGCTAAATTAGGAGAAAATGGGAAAAAAATGCATAAATAAAATAGTAAAAAAAAGATTAAGAATGAGCATAGAAAAAAGTTAATTTATTGAAACATTAAGTATTTTGTCTTTGTACTGCTTTTAACTAAATACAGGTTTAAGAAGAATATGCAAATCATTGCTCCTACTGTTATTTACATTATTCCTACTGTTCCAGAATGTTCTCTCAAATTGGATTTGTAATTGTGTGCGCGAGACTAGTGATTTATTTTGTTTAATTTAACAGGAAATTGCACTACCATTGCTTAGTGCATTCATAGTGCTAAATCAAAAATATTGTTTGTGGTTTCATACACACTACAGATGCCGGGTGTTTCTTTTTTTAAACCCTGTGCTTTGTTTCCTGATGACTGCCTCCTGCTTTACAGTTTTTGTGTGGAATGTAGTTGTTCTCCTATGTGTGCTGGGGCTTTTGGGTTGCCTTTTAGAGATGTTTTCTAAATTCCGGTTCACCCACTGTGATCATCCTCACACAGTAGTACCAGGAAATGACCTTTGTTTCAGTCTCCACCTTGATGATCCAGCTGAAAGTGGGTGGTATGGCCACCACAACACGCAATGTTCCTTATGTCTACTTTATCTGCTTTGAAAAGGCCATGGCTGTCACACACCTCCTCTTGTCTGCTTGTAATCTGAGTAAACCGTATACCCAGGGGTTTGGTGCAGAGCATGTGCTGCAGGTATATAAATGCTTCATGATAAGCGTAATGGCTTAGTTATGAAAGAAATTGTTAATTAATAATCTGTTGTGGTAAATATTAAAGTGGACAGATGCATATTTTTCCTGTTTAATTACAGATTGTGTGTTCTGTCAGGTGGCTTAATTCTTTATGGCAATTTAATGGATCTGCTTAATTAATGGTAAAGGAATTCACGTGGAAAGCAAAGGCAAAGACACAATGCTGTAATCACAATGTGTATGTATTGCATGGGACATGCCCCCCTCCCCTCAACATTTAGGTATGCTTATAAGGATCCCCCCAGTATACTGCTGTTATCAGTACTGATACTGATACTTTGTGTAATGTTAGGATCTGTCAGTGTTCCTATTAGTTGTTGCCCCCCCCAAACTTTACTTCTGTTTCTTTAGGCTGTTTAGATGTGGATTCGCTTTCATGCTTCAGAAAGTTGTCTTGATTAATAACTCATGACATATTAATAACTGGACATTCTCCATAAAAAAATCATGGATTTTGTCTATGATGGCAAGTTGGCCAGGACCTGAAGTTAAAATTTCCCGTGATCTGATCTGATCTGCATCTAGGATAAAATAAGATTAAAGTAGACTCCTTAAATTCAACCTCAGTTACCAGACTAATATATGCCTGTCTCAATTAGTTAAGATTGGTTAAGATCCTGGACCAGCTGATGGAACCCACCAGCCTGCATTTAGGACTTCAGCACCACTGAAACTCAAAGACTGTCACTTTGTATAATTTGGAATAAATGAATTGATGATACATTGAGCCATAACCCAGTCAATGTGATGGCGTGTCAGTGAGCAAACTCAAGTGAAATGAACAGAGGCTAATGCTGATAGCTCTCACTGCGTATAATATTTTATCTGTAGTGCAAACACAGTAGTTGAACCAAAGCAATGTGGCGGCTGTTAGTGTTCTGTTTGTGTTTTTTTCCTACTGCTGTTCTTGTCTTAATATTATAATGCATTCGTCAGAGCATAAAATATTTAATTTGACATTTAAGCAGTTTTGAATAATTGCTGACCTTTTGGAGTTGAATGAAGTTGCAAAAAATTTGATTCTGGGGGAAAAGAAAACAGTTTTTATATTAAAATGTCTGGGGGAGGCTATTACCTAAAATGACCTTTAACAAAATACTAGTTGACTTTTTAAACTTAACAGAGCTTACATGACTGCGTAAGTACTAAACAACTGAGATATCCTGGGCAACACCGGGTCTCAAAATATATATATTTTTTTCCAGACTGTTTCCATGCTAGGTTGGCACTGCAGATTATTGTGATGCAACCCTCCTTATTTTTGCACACTGAATATGCACTGACAATTGTACCTTCCAGTGGCTAGGCTATTTTGGCCTAGACCAATGTTTACATTACATTTATGGCATTTAGTATAGATTTACAATTGTGACTGAATGCAATGCAAGCAATTGATAGTTAAGGATCTTGCTCAGGGCCCCAACAGTGGCCACTTGGTAATGGGGCATACAAATTCAAACCTGGATCTTTGGGGTGGTGAGCTAGCATAAAAGACAGCTGCACCACCCAAGAGCATAGCATGAGTTTTGCTAAATTGAAAGCATCATCTCAAGATCATAGATGACATGATTTTAGCTGCTTATTGATGCTTCATAATTAATTCAAATCTTTGCTGTATTTAGATCTGGTGACTTTACACAAGATGTTGGAGTGTGTCAGTTGGGATTTGTACCCGTTTAGTCAATTGCCCATTCAGCCACTGATGGTAAATGAAAAGACCTCGCTCACAATCAACATTTTAGTCAGTGTATCCCAAATGTGTTTCACAGGGTGGAGGTCCGGGCTCCACTACTGTTCCTCCATGCCAAATGAATTAAACAATGTCTTTTTGGGCCTCACTTTGTGCACAGTTCCTCCTGAAACAGAGAAGAGCCTTCCCTAAATCAAATTTGTTCTGTTTTTCTGTTTCTATTTATTTTATACACCTGTTAGCAACCATTGTGGCTAAAACACCTGAACTACATAGTAAAAGATGTGTCTACAACAAATTTTGGTAGTATATTTTACAGTATTTGCTGTATGTCCTTTCTTATTTAGCACTTGTCGTTCAGGTGTCTAAAACTTTTGCATGTCCATAATTTGATACTGAATTCTCATTGACAAGTTTAATACCAGGCTGTCAAAATACCTCTTATTACTCTTTTCTTTTCCTAATGGCTTTAAACTGTGGGAGAGGAAATGACTGACTAAAATAATGGTTAAATTGGACTTCTGATGCTGACCTGATTCTGAATCAGATCTTTCTACATGGCTGACTTCAGTAGAGAGGGATGCATGTGCTCTAAGGGCACGTGTGATGCTTCAGAGTGTAGCCTCTTGCTGCCGAGGTGACTGAATTCATAAATGTCATTAGGTTAAAAAAACACAAGAGTAAATGCTGATCAGTGTTTCTTTTTTTATATATATTTATTTCCAATAAATTAAATTTGTGGACCTTTATTACGTATCCAGAATAGACAGAGGCATGATGTATGATGTGACTATGTTTATTCATGCATATTTAGCACTGCTGAATTTAGTCGTTCATGCATATTCATGTCATTTACGTACGACAGTGCATGAATGTTTTTTTAAAAATGTATGTGCAGATTGTTATGATCCGATCCTGATCTGTGGCTAGTTTGTATTTTATTTCAAATTAACTCATTAAAAGCAGCTTATAAAGGTTAATACGGTATGCAAAAGGTATTCAAAAAACTACAGACACATCAGCAACTTTATTTAAATTCCTGTCTCAACTAGTTGTATTTAAAAGATGGCAGATAGAAAGGAAAAAAAGAGAAAGCAGAACGAGGAAGACTACAGGGTTGATGTAAATATAAGAAGAAGGCTGTAGCTGAGGTTTACGAGGGACTGTAAAGGGGGGGGGGGGGGGCCTCATTAAATTCTTCATGCTTTTCACTTATGACTTTTATTAGAAATAATTTTATTTTGACATGTCCAGTCTAGTTGATCTAATTCTAATTCATCCAAATACCCCTCTAGGCCACTTAAGGAGGATGGTTCCTGCTGAGTCTGGTTCCTCTTAAGGTTTCTTGCTTGTAATTGTTAGGGAGTTTTTTCTTGCCACTGTTGCCCTCGGCTTGCTCATCAGAGATTTATGGTCCGCAAGTCTGTAAAGTTACTTTAACACAAAATGTCCATTGTTAAAAGCGCTATACAAATAAATTTTACTTGACACAATTCGAATGAGAGATTGAGCAGATTAATGCAGGAGCTCCGTTTGTGATTCCAGACAACAAACTTGCTTTGTAATTTTAGTTTCCATTGCTTCACGGGATTAACAGCTAATATGAGTTAAACAAGTTTTAATTAAAAGTTTAGATTTAGATTGGAAACAATAACAAAGAAATATTTACAATGTAACAATAAGGTGTAGGGCCACCAACAACATCCAGAACACTATTCTGCCTAAATATTCTTCCCTTTTTTTTGTATTTTCATTGCAGTGCTAGTGAGCAATGTTTTTCAAAATTATGTAAAAAATATCTTCCATGGATGTCCAGTTGGGTTGAGGTCTACTCTTCAAGTTGTGGTCTACTCTTTAAGTTAAGGTCTACTCTTTAAGTTGAGGTCTACTCTTCAAGTTGAGGTCTACTCTTCAAGTTGAGGTCTACTCTTTAAGTTGAGGTTTACTCTTCAAGTTGAGGTTTACTCTTTAAGTTGAGGTTTACTCTTTAAGTTGAGGTTTACTCTTTAAGTTGAGGTCTACTCTTCAAGTTGAGGTTTACTCTTTAAGTTGAGGTCTACTCTTCAAGTTGAGGTCTACTCTTCAAGTTGAGGTCTACACTTTAAGTTGAGGTCTACTCTAAGTTGAGGTATACTTTTTTGAGGTATACTTTTTTGAGGTATACTTTTTTGAGGTCTACTCTAAGTTGAAGTATACTCTTTAGAGGTTTACTCTTTTGAGGTCTACTCTAAGTTGAGGTATACTTTTTTTGAGGTCTACTCTTTAAGTTGAGGTCTACTCTTTTGAGGTCTACTCTTTAAGTTGAGGTATACTTTTTTGAGGTCTACTCTTTAAGTTGAGGTATACTTTTTTGAGGTCTACTCTTTAAGTTGAGGTATACTCTTCAGAGGTCTACTCTTCAGAGGTCTACATTTTAAGTTGAGGTCTACTATTTAAAGGTCTACTCTTTAGAGGTCTACTCTTTAAGTTGAGGTCTACTCTTTAGAGGTCTACTTTTTTGAGGTCTACTCTTTAAGTTGAGGTCTACTCTTTAGAGGTCTACTCTTTAGAGGTCTACTCTTTAAGTTGAGGTCTAATTTTTTGAGGTCTACTCTTTAAGCCCATGTCTTGTGGAAAAGGCATTGTTATCTAAGAGACCACTCCTACCAGTACAGAAATGTTTGATCTCATTGATCAGGTGAAAAGTCAGAATAGAAATAAGTGGGTCTAAACCATGTCAGCAAAATGCCTCCCACAGCACTTGTTTCTCTATTTGTTTGGGTCTGCACATATTGCTCCATTATAACACTGCTGTTATGAGCTGCTAATCCGTGAAAGCAGATCATTCTGGCCTACAGTTTTTATGCTGGATTCTCTTTATCCTATTTGCTTTATTTTATAGTGAGAGCAGAACACTTGTCAGTGCAGCAGGGTAGGCTGTTCAGCCACAACCCCCAACCAACACCCCCCACCCCCACCCCCAAGACACAGCCATTTGCATTGACTTTTAGGTAAATTACAAATGTTTTTATCTAAACTACTTACAATTATGACTGAATACAACTCAAGCAATTGAAGATTAAGGGCCATGCTCAGGGGCCCAACAGTAGCAAGTTGGGGGTGATGGGGCTTGAACCAGGAACTGTCCAGTACCTTAACCACTAAGCTACCACTGTCCTTAAAATTATGCCATGGCAACTAATGATGTAATTAACTAATGAAGTGACTTACAATACTTACAAAACTTAAGCAATTGAGGGTTAAGGGTCTTGCTCAGGGGCCCAACAGTGGTAGCTTGGTGGTTATAAGACTTAAACCAGTGACCTTCTGATCTCAATCTAGTACCTCAACCAATGAGATACCACTTTGCAATCATGTCTGTGTAGACACCCGACCTGCCAATCGCGTTCACCAAGATTTAAACACTGGATCTCAATGGTAGCAAGGTAGCGTGATTTATCACTGTGCCACCTGAGTGCTGTGATGTAGAGAATTGTGATTGGATCAGGTAATAACAAACCAAAGCAAAAGAGTGGTCAGTGCTCTAAGTTCCTTTTTTGTTGAAACTCCATACTTTAAATGTTGATTTGCTTCTAGAGATTAAATTATTTAAGATGGTTTCTGAATAAGCAGTTAAATTATTAGTTATCCAGACATATAATATCGACAAAGTCTAGGCTTCAGACTCTGCTATTGTTTACAATAGAAATAGAAGCCTCTAAAAATTTCATTCATCTCATTACTCTGAATAAATCTCTGGGGCAGGTTGAGCTCTCATGCACAGTATGAACATCCGACCATCCAAGTCTCATGAAATATTGAGACTGTTGATAGTGGTTTTGTATTGGCACAGCATTCTGTTTGATCAGCTGAATTAAACAGGGGTGCTGTGCACACTGAACAGACTGCAGAAAGAAAATCACTGGATAAAAGATGTTTCATATTTTTAGACAAATGAATCACAATTTTATTTATTTTTTGTCATTTTTTGTTTTCTTTTTCTGTGTACTTTTAAGGGTTTCTGGACTATCAGTGCATTTGTATACCAGGTTTTTATCAGTAGAAAGAAAGCACTGTTACAGTTTCAGCCATAGGGAACTTTAGTACCACTTTGAAAAGACATTAATTATTGGAATTGCAGCGTATTAACTCAGCAGTGCAGGGTAGTTGTGAAATAAAGTACATTTTTATACCTACCTCAGTGTAGAAACCATAATGGCTGTCATTCTTATAGTAAAACCCTTCTAGGCTTTACTTCACAAGTGATTATTCTGTATGGTAGTATCTATCTAGACTATCAGAACAGGGTCCATAAATAAATCAGAAGAAACTTTTGAAGGTGGTTTCGGAGTGCTCAGAGTTTTATTACATTGCCTAAAGAAATATATTAATATGTAGGTAGAAGAGGATATTTAAAGATTCATGAAATGGTCTCAGCACAGGAATTCAGTTTTTTTTTCTTTTTTGATTGGTAGGGCATCATGGTGGTGAAGTGGGTTGTGCTATTGCTTGGACCTGGGTTTGATTCACCAGTCAGGCAGCCAGGGTCTTTTCTTGTGTGGAGTTTGCATGTTCTCCCTGTGGCTGTGTGGTTTCCTCTGGGTGCTCTTGTTTCCTCCCTCAAGTTTAAAGACATGCGGTCAGGCCAATTGGAGCTACTATAAATTGCCCTAATTTTGTGTGTGTGTGTGTGTGTGTGTGTGTGTGTGTGTGTGTGTGTGTTTGCCCTGTAATGGACTAGTTACCTGATCAGGGTGTTTCCTGCTTTTCACCCAAAGAATAAGACCAACCTCGCCCCCGACCAGGATAAAGTGGTGGTAAAACAGATCAATAGTCTAGGTGGTTCTAGACTAGCACGGAATCGATATTCCTACAGATCGTTCATCCATTAAGTCGCCATGGATCGAGATTGAGCCGAAGGCCAATAAACAAAAAAAAAAGAAACAGATGAATGAATGAATGAATGATCGATCAATCAGTGGCAGCATTTATAGCAGAGCTATGAAAAGAAAAGAGATGTTTCCATCACAGACACACAAGTCTTTGCTGTCCTCTGCAAAAAGTTGGAAAACTCAGGTGGCCATGTGCTTACCCCACATGGGCTCTGACACACAGAGACAGGTAAGAAAGTGAAACAAAAGATAACAGCCTCACAGAGTGTGCTGGTGCCACCAAGGCACAGACACAGTACAATGCAATATCATTGAGTCAAGTCAAAGCCCAATAAGAACAGTATTTAAAGTGCTTTCCCAGGTGCAGCACATTACCATGGATGAGATGCAGAGACTGTCTGATTAATGAGACCACCACAGATAGTCATCTGTACCTCCATGCTCCCTGCCGGCCATGGTCCCTGGCAGGTCAGATTGACATGATTCTATAATATGAGCTCACTGCCGATCTCCATGGCAGGTGGGAATGACTAGGACAACAAACAATCTGGTGGAGTAAGCAGTCATTTAAAAATACTGTCTCCCATTAATTCACATCATTTAAGGTCTTACTGCCATCACTCACAGCTCAGCTGTTTCAAATACAGTGCATCAGCTGATTTCACCTCTAATAGATTATCATGGATATAAGTTGCTCTGGACACTCTAGGTACCCTCTTCACTCTATTCACCACTTAAAAGGGACACTTGTAGAACCTTCACAGACCAGATATTATTTGGACAATGGAAAAGTCTCAGCGAAGCAATGATATTACATGGTTGTGCGTATTGTGCTGGTATTAGAGTAGCAGGTGCAGCAATGTTGTTGGCATTTGTTAACACTTTATTGAATCTAAGTGCATCTGTATAGTAGGTGTAGCTCATAAAATGTAGAGACACCCAATAAAATAACCGGAGAGTGTAGCATTTCTGTAGGGTAATTGTGTAATACTTCAAAGTAATCACCCCAATGTCTTCTTCTTCAACCAGGCTATTTGTGCATGTGACCCAAATTCTTATTTTTTTAGCATATTGTATTGTCAGGTCCTAGCCAGCTTTGTAATCCTGTATCTAATTCTCTGTTATGCTCTGGGCAAGAAAGTGGAGACCTATCAGATCTCAGTGGTCTAAACACATAGCTGTTCTAATCTAATCAATTGTCTTTCTTTATCTCAGTGTTCTAGCAGGAAGATTATTGGGTAGCTACAGGGGGAACTCGAATGTCAATAGGTGAATTTACATTGAGCTCATCTAGGTTTGTGTCAGGGATAAACTGGAGGCCATTGACATGCTCCTTATTTGATTTGAACCACAGAATACAAACCAGGCAGAAAACTTTGATGGTTTTCTTTAAAGTAATTTTCATATTTTAGCCTTCAAAACAATGTATATAAAGTCAACCATTGTGGGAACAGATTTTTTTTATTGACACTGTAGCAGTCCAATATGAGTAGTTAATAAATATTCATAAATAAATCATTTGGAGATACCCTTACATCCACTTGCCAGCCATAAATAGCAGACCTGTCAGCTACATGCTAAAACATTGTGTTTTTTAGATCAGTAAATTCACAGCAATTTATTTAATATAACACTTTTGTAGGCTGACAGTTAAAGAGACACCTAACGAATTGGCATAACAGCTTGCATTGCTTTTATGAAGAAACTAGCAGGAGTCTTAGTTTTTATCGTCAAGGGCAGTTTGCTTGGCAAAATTCGGAAGGTAACTGCAAAAAAGCCGATTTGGTTTCATGAACTCCATCTCCATCTGGTGATGTCCAGGTTTTAAAAATGTTGTTTTGGCTGCTTGAAAAATGTATTAGTAATAGAAAGTGTCATTGTGCTCACTGAAGATAAGTAGTCATTTTCCGGCTTCATTCTTCTTTCTAAGGCTGTGCTGTATTTATTTACTTCTAAATTCCGACTTTGCTATTCCAGTCACTCATAGCTAAGGCCCTACCTAATTCATGGCTGTGAAATGAGACGTTTCCCGTGAAATGAGCTGTTTCCCATGAAATATGCAATTTGCTGTAAAATTCTAAATTTAAGGTTTGTGTTTAGTGATTTAACATTTTGTTTTTGTGTAGCATATGAAATATGAGGCACAATATGCAGTATTAGGCGTTCCTAGCAAACATTTGGTAAGTTAGTGTAAGAGACTTTTCTCTGGTGTAGTGTGCTGACATTGACATTAATGTATGTGTTTACATATTGAGTGCATTTTGTCCCTTTGGGGATTTGATAAAATTAGCTTTTCTACACACGTGATCATCTCTGTGCACCCCAAAAGAAGAAGCCAGTAAAATATTATGCTCCCAATAGTTTATCTATGTACAGTTTATTTCTTTCTTTATAAACTCAGCAAACTTTAAAGATGCTCGGTTACACCAGCAATTAGTTACACAAAATGTCCAAGATGTCCAAGTGTAAAGCAGCTAAAAACACGACTCAGATAATTGAGTTTGTAAAACTCCCAACCAATTTTATGGACGCGGGGGTCAAAACATGGACGAGCATTTTAAGGTAGGCTGTGCTGTGTATTGTAGCTTCCATTAATTCTATCATTCAGTTTATGTTATTTAATAACTGCCATCAAATGTGCCACTTTAAAAATCTGTAAAATCTGTGATTTTTGCAAAACAAAGTCCTGTGACAGGGACGTTGTTTGCAGGTCTTGTGAATTTTAGTTTGAACTGCGTCATACTTTTTTTATTTCTTCTTGGCATCTGTTGTTGAACCATGAACCTGATGACCATAATGTTAAAAGGTTGCACATGAAATCAGATTGACATTAGCTGTATCCAGTAAGGATGCTGATGTATAGATAATCACTTACCATGATTCTTATTTTAAACATTTTAAGTTCCAAATGGCATTTTGTTTTTGCAGTTACATTTTGGGAACATTTTTTTAATTACAAGTCAGCAGAGTGTTGATGACTTATGACTTGTATGTGCCTCAGCACTTGGTGCTCTGTGACTTTACATGGTCTCTTGCTTTGAGGCTGAATTGCACTGGTTCCTAAAGGATTCCACTCACAGTTGATTGGGAAATATCTAGTAGGGAAAATATTTCATGTATTGACTATTACAGTATCACAGTGAGCTATTTAGAATGACCATTCTTTCACAAATGTTTGTAAATGCAGACTGCTTGATTTTATACACCTGTGGCAATGGAACTGCATGAAGCACCTGAATTAAATGACTAAGAGGTGTGTCACAATACTTTTGTCCATACAGTGTATATATTTCATATATGCAGTGTAATACTTCCAAGAATGCCTTTATTAAGCACAAGAAATGAGATTGTTGTAACAGCATACTTTCCTGGACAGAACGCAAATCTTTATGGAGGATGAAATTTATACTAAGTACTAAAAAAGTTTTAAAACATCAAACCTTATTTTGTTATCCAGTCTGTAATAGGATAGGCTATTTGAAACAGACACCACAGATTAGATCTAACATGGATTTTCGATAGCAAAGGCCTCAGGATAACTGACTTCTCCAAACATTCAGACTTTTTTCTCCCAAAGCCAGAAGGCAAAATAATGGCAACAGATCAAGCTGCTGTTCATTTGAAATTAAAATAAGAATATGAGTCTCAGGCAATGTAGTGGATGTTGTATGCAATCGACATTAGAAGCTAAGAGAAGCTAAGCTAATGCATTTCATATTCCTTTAATAGTTTTTTAAATGTATTTTATATAATGTACATGAAGAACTAAAATAAGTCTGCAGTGTCCCTAAAGAAGCCCAAATCAGTAGGGTCTTACCTCAGATCCTGCCAGCCTGTGTTCATGGGAAGTGACATGTAATAAATAGTGAGAGAGAAGTGTGCTGGGTGTGGATTATGAAGATAGGGGACATATCAGGTCACTTCTCCTATGTCAGAGCTGGGGAATGTTCTTTTTGAAGATTATATAATAGACTGAGCTCTATAAAAACCGTTGTGTTCAGATCATTTGAACTTCTTTTTATTTGTTTTCTATGAAAAATCATGGAAAGTTTTTGGATTTTTTTTTAACATTGTGATACAGACTACAAAGAATAAAGATTTTATTACATCTTATTTACCCTGAATAACTAATACAGTACAGTATAAAAGTAGTGCTCCTTTTGTAGTTATTTAAGGCACATAATCACATTTTGGGTACTTATTTGAATGTTTATGATCTTTAAAGTACCCACAGTCTTTAAAATCACTGTTGTATATACAATTGTATCTAAATGGTTGTACCTTTGGAAATATTAGTGTGCATTACCAAAAGTAATATTACATAAAATATGATAATACAGTATGTCACAATGCATCACAGTGTGTAAATTTACTTCTTTGATGGTCGGTTTTATTGCTTAATTGAACTTTCAGCCGCTGACCTTTTCAAAGTGCTGCCAGTGAGTCAAATTGTTTAGATGACGTAGTCAAAAGTGAAAAACAGATATGGCAGGAAGATTGATTCTCAATGTTTCACAAAACCCTGAGCTGTTTCTACTTTAAATTAAAACCACGCCGTGGCGACTAGTGAGCTGAGAAATAAGGAGACCTGGTTTGCATTTTAGATAGCAAACCTCTTAGCTCTTAATAAGAAGAAATATGAATTAATACACCTTATAATTAAAGCACTGAAGTTTCATTAACCAATTTCCCCTCATTTTATCTGCAAGTCTCTGAATGACGCATACTGCCAAGAAATGCACACGGTCAATACTGTCACTCAGTACTGTGTGTTGTTTTCAAGCACAGCCAGCAGAAAGTGATTTTACCAAGTATCGTGGGAATGATAGGTTTGCATTGTCCACGTTGTGGCCCTGCCTTGCACCCACTGTTTGCAGATTACAGCTGATCGCCACAATATAGTTAGTATAAAGCATTCAGTTAAAATGGATAAATAAATGAATGTTCTAGTAGCAATGTAGCACTATTTATGCAGGCTAGATCTGGCACTGATACACACAAGATCCAGTACTTGCAGAGGGCATTCATGCTTTTATTTCTTTCCATATTCAGCTTTTGGAGTAAAGTTGTGGTTTTTGTATTGCCTCTGGCACCTGTTTGGCCTTTTCGTGAGTAATTCAGCACCTGTCATCACAGCTGCGGTTTTTAAAGAGCAGAAAAGTCAAGCGCTGTCTACTGGGCTTTTCTGTCCCCGTGAGTCACGTTTCTATAAAAATCAACATCATTTTGATATTCTGGCTTAGAATGTGTTAAAAATAAGACTGTGTAACACATGACTAAAACTGGCATGGTTTCATCCAGCCTTCTGCAGTCTGTCTGTGAAATGAGACTATTTTACCACAAGAATTAATATTTAGGTGGTTTTGGCTATAAAGAACTTTTAAGGAATATCCAGGTTAGAAGAGTGGATAAAGCTGATTTAACTGAAGATGCCACAGACAACAAAATCTGTAGTTTAGTTTATATACTGGAAATATGTTGAGGGTGGCATTTTGCATAGACGTCTTAAAAACAGCCAGAGGGATGCCACGATCTGCTTAATGAGGAGTAATAGCAAATCATACAATAATTTCAATCATGAACAGAATTCATGTTTAATTTGAGTGAAGATTAAGGTTAACTAAGCCATAATATAGACTTTCATTTAGACATTGGGGTCAAATAAAATGCAGTGATAAATATGTACAGTATATTTGGCTTTAGGGTTCTGTGGATTTATAATATATATTTTTTTACATTTTATTTTAAGACCAGAATTTCAGGAATAGAAAATGACAAGTCATAGTAAATCTCTCTGCAATCTGCACCTACTTTCATTAAGGATAAACTTACTACAGATGTAACTTAATACACATATTGAGTCTGGTCTCACCTAGTAATTTTCCCTTGCCTGAGTTAAGCATCAAAAACTAATACATTAATAAAATATATGAATGGGCACTTGGGTGGCACAGAGGTCTACATGATCCCATCACCGCTGAGGTCCAGGATCAAATCTAGACATACATTTTTGGCTTTGTCTGGGGGGTTCTCTTAGTACCCTTTCAAGGGTATTCCTGCCTTGCGTCCAGTGTATCCTAGTGTAACTGGACCCACCACCCACTTGACTAGAATAAAGAGGATGATAAAAATTAAATATATGAATACATTTATTTTAAATGAAGACACTGGTGTTAGAACAAGTAAAGCTAATTAGAGAAACATGACGAAAACAGAGTCAACCATGTCATAAAAACTTAAAAAATAAAGACTGTGGCTTTTTGTTTGTTTTGTAGTTAATGGTTGTTTGTGTTTTTGGAGACATTGTCCCATATTATACATATACTCTTACTGGCCACTTTATCAGGCACCTGTACACCTGTTCTTTTTTTTCAAGTAATTCTTCAGCTTGTCATGCTGAAACAGCAGGAAGTATTAAACCATACAGATACACATAAAGCACTTCAGTTTATGTTTACATCAAACATCGGAATGGAAAAATGTGATTTGAGTGACTTTGCAGTTGTCAAAACTGCTGATCTCGTAGGTTGACTAAGAAACTGTTTGGTATCACGTACTGAGTCTGATACTGCCTACTAATTGTTATTTGACTGTTAAGCATTAAACATTCTTCAGAATAAAACACTAATGCATCAATAAAATATATGAATGGGCACCACCGCTGAGATCAAGGTTTGAATCTAGTCATACATTGTTGGCTATGTCTGGGGGGTGTTCAAAGCCCTGCCATGGATTAGAACTCTGTCCATGGTATTCTTGCCTTGAGTCTAATTTAAACTGATTTACTGACAGGTTCAATAAGGAGTTGCATGTGATCTGTTAGCAAAAGAACCTGTTTAGTCCATCAGTTTTGGCTCCTAGACTGGCTACTTTAAATTGACTCGAGGTATAAATAAGTCAGTAAGTTGTAACTAGGTTGTAAACCCATTGAGTACCCAGTGTTGTCCCAGGTTAGACCCTAGAGCCAGTGTGACTCTGATCAAGATGAAGTAGATTAACCCATAGCTTGTTTTTATTCATTTGTCTTTAATAATTTCTTCCTCTGGATTAACACTGGTCACAATAAGAGTACAGGAGGGACAGATTTGACAGGGTGCCAGTCTAGCACAGAGCATCACACACTCACACATTCATTTGTTCACACCTAGAGACAAATAGAGTCCACTGCTGTCATGTTTTTGAAAGGTTAGCTAAAACCACACCACTCTACCCACACAGACAACAAGTCAAATTCTCCACACTGACCAAAGTAGTTACTAAGGATGAATTCGTTTGGGATTGTGGTGAATCAATATCAGAATTAAGCAGCGACATTTTATTAAATATGTAAAAAAAAATGTGTGATCAACAAATTTGGATCTGTATTAGGCAACCCTGACTCTGTCTCGGCTGTCTTTTTTTTAAAAATTGTACAAAAAAATTCTGGATTTTTGTGTCTGCCTGTCTCCTTAGGTCCTGTCGTTAGGTGCAGATGTCCTCCCTGAGTACAAGCTGCAGGCGCCGCGTATCCACAAGTGGACTGTGCTGCACTACAGCCCCTTTAAGGCTGTTTGGGACTGGCTCATTCTGCTGCTGGTGATCTACACGGCCATTGCGACACCATACAGCGCCGCCTTCATGCTGAGTGATGCGGATGGGAGCCAGTCGGTCTGTAATTACTGCAGCCCGCTCGGTATAGTGGACCTCATTGTTGACATCATGTTCATCATCGATATCCTTATCAACTTTCGCACCACCTACGTTAATGCCAACGACGAGGTAGTGAGCCATCCTCTGCGCATTGCTGTGCATTACTTCAAAGGCTGGTTCCTTATTGACATGGTGGCTGCCATTCCTTTCGACTTGCTCATCTACCGAGCTGGGGAAGAGGCAGAGGTGGGTAAAGTAGCTACAAACCGTACTTGAGTAACGTTATTGCTGTGTAAAATTAATAAATATCTTAGTAAGAGTTATAAAGTACACCAGAGCCAAAAGAATGTGGACACATGACCATGAGTTTGTTGGACATCCTATTTCAAAACTATCAACACTGATAAAGTATGAAAATTCAGGAGAAAGAGCTAAAGGTTCTGGAGAGTGGAAATGTGTGCTTATTTAGTCTAAATCATTTTGTTAGCTTATGCAATGATGTTAGGTGAGACAGTATGGCTCACAATGTTCCAAGCTCTGTGCAGGCCACTGGAGTTTCTCCCCACCAAATCTTCAAACTGTGTCTTTTGGGTTCTCACTCGCGCAGGGACATGGTCATGTTGAAACAGCAAAAAGCCCTTGTAAATGAACACCACTACGGAGCATAGCCACTAACCTGGCTGGGCATCCACACGAACACAGTTGACTGCGTTTGAAGGAGGGAGGGAAGGTTGGAAGGGGTCTCTTCCAGCTGCCGCTGGAAAATGCAATCTCTGGGACTTATCGATGCACCTGTGCAAGTGGGGGAGGGTCACACTCTCTGTAGGCAATATGGCTCTGTGTGGGAACCCAACACTGGCAGGTAATAAGAAGCAGCCGGTTGGACAAATGTCGGAGAGTGCGTGTGGTGATCTGACTCTCCATGATCATTTCTGGGGTTTGCAAGTGGCAGCAGGTTCAAAATCGAGAATTATAAAATCCTAAATTGAGGGGGGGTGTAAAGTAAAAAAAGACTATTTCCAACTGACTATTTCCAATGGGTGTGGCTAACCTGCCTAAACTTTAAAAATTAAAAGATTAAAATTAAAAACTTTGATGAAAATACTTTTGTCTTTATAGTTTATCTAGAAAAAAACTAATTTTAACAAGATAAGATTTACACCCATAGCTTGTTTTTATTCATTTGTTGGAATAATTTCTTCCTCTGGATCAACACTGGCCACAATAAGACTACAGGAAGTACATCTTTGACAAGGTGTCAGTCTAGCACTGAGTATCACACACTCACACATTCATTTATTCACACCTAGAGGCAAATAGACTAGCAAGTCCACTTCTGTCATGTTTTTAAAAGCTAAAACCACAGCACTCTGAAAGCTACCCATACAAACAACAAGTCAAATTGTCAACACTGACCGGAGGCAAGGTATGAACCCAGCTCTTCAGGACTCTGAAAACTGTTCCTCACTCACGTATGGCCACATGCTGTAAAAATTGTTTTCATGTACTTTGAATTCCAAATGACTTTCTATTCACTACAAAGGATAACACAAAGCCTGTGTAGGACCTTGAAAGTTGTCCAGCCATAGAGAAAATACAACAGAAGTACCAATGTCAGATGTAACTATGGTAAAGTACTTTTTTAAACTATGGTAAAGTACTGAGGGCACTCAGATGGCACAGCATGAAAATAATGCTAGCCCACTACTGCTGGGATTCAGGGTTAGAATCCCCAGTGGTACTACTGACTGGTTGGGCAGCCCCCCCATGATATGTAACATGTTTTAGCTGCTTAGAGGAAGTCTGAGTGTCTTATTATAAAGCTGAAGCCACCCAGCTGATATCCTGACCAAGTCCCTTAACTTCACCCCTATTATAGCTTAACAAGCACTTCCTATATTGTTACTGTGAAATGCATGATCTGCAACCACAAAGGTCACGTTAAGTGATTGAAGATTGAATAGGCACAATCTTAGAAACATTTAATATAAAAGAGCAGAATAAGTTTTTGTGTTCTTTGTAGTTAAATTACAAAGCAGCTCTAAGAGAGAAAGTTTTGAGGGGAGGAGGAAATCTTGCCTATGTGCCAGAAATGTAATTGTTTTGAGATTAATTTGTTTTATTGATGTAATGATCTTTGTAATATTAATGTAAGCGCCTAGATCAAACATTGCTCTTGTTTACCTCAGGCAGGTAACTGACTCCTGACCATGAGCTTGCTAGAAATCCAATATAAAAAGCAAATGGTATTAAAATAGAGATACATATATGTGATCTTTTTCAGCTATAACAACAAGCTATAATAATAAACTTTATTATCTCAGCTGTAACAACTCTCATATGAGAGGGCTTCTCACAAGAATATGGCTGTGGGAATTTGTGTCCATTCACTCAAAAGAGCATTTATGGTCAAAGCCTCAATTGGTGTTTCAGTTAATTCCAAAGCTGTTCAGTGAGGCTGAGGTCAGAGCTCTGTGCAGGTCACTGGAGTTCCTTTAAATCAAACTTTTTTTTATTGTTATAGACCTTGCTTTGCGCACAGGGGCACAGTCATACTGGAACAGGAAAGCACCTCCCCTAAACTGTTGCAGCAAAGTTGGAAGCATATAATTTTCTTTATATGATTGATTTATTACACCTGTCAGAAATTGCTGTGGCTGAAATGCATGAATTCAATAATTAGGAGTGTTCCATTTTTGTCTATATAACGTATGTATCATATATCAGCAAACATGCCTTAGACTCAAAAGGCATAAATCTCAGTCTTCCACTCTTTGCTTTTTTCCCTTATTGTAATTGACCTTCCCCGACTTGCTTTTGAACCCTGCTATTAATTACAGTAATTACAGTAATTTCATAAAACATTAAAACAAATGTGATCATCCTGTTCTCATATACCATCCTCCTGGGCATAATTTAGACTTGCTTGATGAGTTTGGAGAGATGCTTTTAGGGCGCCCATAGCTTTTGACAGTTCATTAATTACTAGAGACTTTAATATTCACATGGACAGGGCGACTGATCCAGTCACTTCCAAGTTTATTAGGCTGCTAATTGATCTTTTACAGCATATATTAGGCCCCACTCATCATGTGCATACTCTAGACTATTTCTCATCTCTTATATTTCAACAAAACTGCAGTTGTCAATGCTGCCGTGTCATACAACTTCTGTGTCTTTTTTAAGCATGGCATCATGTTCAAATACCATAAATGGTAGATAACTGCAGATACTGCTGTAGCATTTGTGGATTTAATGCACACTCTACTTTTATCCTTGCTATCAACTGATGCTCTTGCAGAAATGTTTAACTCCAGGCGAACCAAAGGCATTGATAATGTCACACCACTAAAAACAAATGTTATGTCTGGTAAGACGAAACCCCCCTGGAGGAACTCAATCCCATCATAAAACTTAAACAAGACTGCAGGAGAGCAGAGAGAAATCAGAAGCACACTAAGCTGACGATTGACTTTGACTTAACACAGCTTAAAAGCTTTAACCTTGAGATAAGGTCAGCCAGGAAAGTTTATTTTGCAATTTTAATTGAAAATTATAAAACTTCTGTGGCAGCACGGTGACACGGTGGGTAGCACTGTTGCCTTACAGCGAGAAGGTACCTTCCTTTGTGTACTTTGCATGTTATCCACGTATCTGTGTGGGTTTCCTCTGGGTGCTCTGGTTTTCAAGTCCAAAGACATGCAGCCAGGTTAATTGGAGTTAATAAAATTGCCATAAATGTATATGTGTGTGAGGGTGCCCTGTAAAGGTCTGGCAAACCTGTTCAGGTGCTTCCTGCCTTATGCCCAGTGAGTTGGATCCACCACAACCCTGACCAAGATAAAGCAGTGGTAAAACAGGCAATGAATGAATGAACTCTGCTGCAGGGACTTGCTCCACAAATCCTTAAGACAGTAGTTATAGGGCCAAGAACAGAAGTTTTGACCCCACTGTGCTTAATAATTACTGGGCGATCTCTGTTCTTTCATTTTTTTAAATGGAATTATTGAAAGTAATGTCAGTCCAGTTTAAAAAATGACTTCAGATCAAACCAGTTTAATGAATAGTTTCAGTTTGTTTTCAGGTCTTGTCACAGCATTGAAACAGCAGTTCAACAAGACATATCTCTGTTTTGGTCCTGTTAGATTTAAGTGCTGCTTTTGACACAGCTGACTATGAAATACTATTCGATCAGCGTCAAAATTGGGTGGGTTTTGATGGCTAAGTCTTAGAATGGTTTTTATATTTTAGTGATCATGACTACTTTGTTGCACTGGCCAACTGTTTTTTCTTTCAAAATGGTATGTAATTACCTGTGGGGTCCCTCAAGGATCAATCCTGTGGCCTTTACTATTCAATCTGCATATGCTTCCAATTTCTGCTGTGATTAATAAGTAGAACATTTGTTTTCACTGTATACAGATGATACAAACTATATATCTCCCTTGCACCAAATGCTGACAAGTCTATCAGCTCTCTGATTAATTGCATAAGTGGCATCAATATGTGGATGTCTTGCAATTTCCTGCAGTCAAGCAGAGAGAAGACAGAGATTCTGATTGTGGGTAGTGAGACACAAACAAAGGACATACACGCTTTACTGGATCCTATGAATATAAAGGACAAACTTTTAAGAATATAGTGTCTCACAAAGGTATTTCTGTGTATGGGGTTAAATCCCCTATAATTACAGAAATGCAGAAACCAGACCAGATTAAAGTCCTGCTCAGATGAAGGTCCTGTTAGAAATTTGGTGGGCCAGAGTCAACCTTAAAGACCATTTCTTTAAATTTGGAAATAATGATAAAAAAATGTAGTTACATCAATTCCTTTTGTCTAATTGCTTTAGTTTTAAAGCAGAGTTTTTCATAGCAGACATGTACTGAAGGTGTATATATTTCAGTATGAAATCAAATTTAAAGCCAATTTAACATTAATTTGCATCCTTTTTACCATCCACACCCCTGTTGCATACATTTTATAGCAGGTTGTCAATTAACCACTTTCAGTGAGCTATTCTAATTCATGACACTAAGATAAGTATTGATATTCAATTTAAATTTTTTTTTTCTTTTTCTTCAAGACAACCACACTTATCGGCCTCCTGAAGACGGCGCGGCTCTTGCGGCTGGTCCGAGTGGCACGTAAACTGGACCGCTACTCGGAATATGGTGCAGCTGTGCTGTTTCTCCTTATGTGTACCTTTGCCCTCATTGCTCATTGGTTGGCCTGTATCTGGTACGCCATCGGGAGTGTCGAGCGCACTGGTGCTATTGGCTGGCTCCACACGCTGGGAGATCAGCTTGGGAAACCTTACAATAACTCCGATCCCAGGGCAGGCCCCACAATCAAGGACAAGTATGTGACTGCTCTCTATTTCACCTTTAGCAGCTTGACCAGTGTGGGGTTCGGCAATGTCTCACCCAACACCAACTCAGAGAAGATATTCTCCATTTGTGTCATGCTTATCGGCTGTGAGTATTATCTTTTTTTTTTTTTTTTTTGTGCAGTCATGTACTTTTTTCAAACTTGTATGTGCAATTAAACAAATACTATTGTTGTCTTCAATTTACAAATTTTTTTATTTGTAGAAAATTCCCATTATGAGAAGTATAAGATTAATTCTTACATATTCAAGATACTATCATCTGAAGCTTCACTACTCAAAAATAATAACTGATCTTCTTTATAATAGTTCATAATAATACTCATAATAATAGTCCATTATAGTTAGAAAGTGTAAGTAAACTGTTGTATTTATCAACAGGTAAAACCATTTTGGCAACAATAATGTATCTTGTAATTGCTAATTAGATTTGCACAACAATGAGGAAGAATTCAGAGCCATTTCTGTATAACTTTACATGTTACAGAGTGGGTAGCGCCTCACTAATGAAGTATTAGGTGAAGACTCACACTTGCAAGAATTGATAAATGAACCCAAGTGCAGGATTCTTAACCATGGTAGAACAATCCTGTGACTAAAAAGAGTAAAGATATGAAACCTTCAGAACAAGCCAGGGACAGAAATGCACAAGTGGCACCCCAGCCTTACCAAGATACCTGGACTTACAGGTGGGTCCGCTCAGGAAATTGGATGCCACTCTTTCGGGGGCAGTTCCATATTGAGGCCTGAAAGCCCTGTAACCTCAGCCAGGTTGCCCACAAAGGAGCTGGCAAGTCTGTTAGGAAGAAACCATAATAAATAAAAAACACTACTATCTGGAGCGAATAAATGCTCAACTAGGTGCAGGCGACAGTTGAGAGAAAGATATTGGCAAGGCAGAAGGGCATGATTCTGTAATCAATCCATGCCACCAATTTCCAAGGCAGGTGTGCCTGTTACAGTGGTTATCACATAGTCTTTTGTATAGGTAATGTATGACTGTGTCTGTCATTATTAATAGCGGTGTGCTGTTTGGTGATCTTTTATAAAGTAGGTTGCATAGGCAGTATGTGGCTTCAGATAAAACTGCACATCAAAGTGTAGGAGTGGCACTGCATTGCAGCTCATTCTCCAATGCATTAGATTTTTCATTTCACTTAAAACTGGCACAAACACTTCAACCAGGGGCAATGGGCATGATTAATCTCTGAAGTGTTAATCATTAGTAATCAGATCCTTATTGTGACAATTAAACCTCTTGATTTATAATAGTACAAATGAAGGGACAGTCAATCTTTTTTTTAATTAAAGGATGCATTACGTCAATAAAAACTAATGTTCAAAATGTCTCTCTTTTCAGCGCTAATGTATGCTAGTATTTTTGGGAACGTGTCAGCCATCATACAGAGGCTTTACTCAGGTACTGCACGCTACCACACTCAGATGCTCCGGGTCCGAGAGTTTATTCGCTTCCATCAAATCCCCAACCCGCTCAGACAGAGACTGGAGGAGTATTTCCAACATGCCTGGTCCTACACCAACGGCATTGACATGAACGCTGTAAGAAATGCACACACACACACACACACACACACGTCACAATGATGTCCTACACCTGCAGCTTGTACTTCAGGTTTCCTTCTAGAAAACTGCCTTACATCAACAGCAATTCATTTCCAACATCCTATACATTTCAAAAATGAGCTTGAATTAGAAACTCTGATTAGAGTTGCAGTGTTTCCTCTCTTTCCTGGGCTAATATAATTTACATTTACAGCATTTAGCAGATGCTCTTATCCACAGCAACTTAAAGAAATGCTTCCTCAGTCATTTTTAGTACAAGTAAACAATGGTCTTGAACATGAATCTGCTGGAACCCTGTGAAAAAAAATTTATAGCTATAAGACGGAATTTTTTTGAAAAATAGATTAGATAGATTGGGCAAATGACATGTTTTGTATTAGAAAGAAAGTGCTTTGATATGTGAAGTGGGTCTGACTGAAATTGGGTCCTCTCCTCCACCCACCGTAGTCATTCATTTCTCCCGTCTCATTAGTAATAATGAGAAAAGATGGAATTGCATTTTCCAGAAAGAGAAAGAAACTTCATAATGAGGAAGAGAGGGGTGGGACAAAATAAAACGAAAATAGCATGATGCAACCAAACTGATTATACACTCTATAGCCAAAAGTATATGGACACCACTTTTAATTATTAAGTAATTAAGTGATTCAGCCACACCCACTGCTAAAGGGTTTATGCAATCAACAAAATATAATAAATGATATGCTTTCTAATGTTTAGTACCTAACAGTTTTAACAGTCAATGAAGTCATGTGTTTTGTGTAGAGGAAATCCAGTGACCTGCACAAAGCCCTGACTATCTTCATGAAATACTTTTGGGATTAATTTAATGGCAAAAGTTGATGGCAAGCCACGCCTTATCGTCCAATGTGTCTGATCACACAGATGCTCTTTTGACTGACGGAAGGTTACTGGTTCAAGCTACACTGCTGCCAGGTTATCAGTGTAGGGCCCTTAAGCAAGGCTTTTTATGCTTAGTTGCTTGAATTGACACACTCAAATGTTGTAAGAAGAATTTCAGAAAATTGGAGGCCGTTACAGCTGCAAAGTATTGGAGTGGAATGTCCCTTAAGCTCATGGTCAGGTGTTCACATACTTTTGGCCATAAAGTGTATGATAATAAGTTAGAGGTGGCTTAGAAAGTTGCTAAACTTTATTTTCAAATATGTTTTATTTCTGATAAGGCTGCTTGCTGGACAAAATTAGCACCCTGCATTATAATATACCCTTCAGACATCTAGCCTTAGTCAAAAGGCATCTGAATTATGAGTCTCAGCACTTAAACTCAGGGCAAAACCAGTCTGTGGCTTGTCATTTGCATTGTTTACTGGTTGATTGTACCTCAGGAAACGCTGGATTTGGGCATTTATATAGTTGCTATATAACACAATTTAGGCCAGTAACCTGAGTCAGTAAGGTCATGTGACTACATAAAAGCTATGACAATAAAACTGAAATGCTTACATCTCACCAAACAACAGTATATTAAATAGTACTTGAATCCAACAAAATATTGGTTAGAAAAATGCCATTATTAAAAAATGCTAACTGTATTTTAATGAAACTTATATTCCAGTGTAACATTTTTGGGGAAAAAACATCCACCAGCACCAGCTGGACTAGATTTTGATCTCCTAGTGTTAGCAGTTCTAATATCCCCAGACAAAGACTAATTAGCAGGTTGGGAGCCAGTGCGTAACACAATTAACAGATGATAAATTATGCCGCCCTGATGTGTACTGAGTCTTCTCCATGTTTTCTTCACCAGCTTCCGATTTTGTTGCTGGTTTTTTTATAGTTTCTCTCAGCAGATTTTTATTTGTTAACTATTCTGGTCTCTCAATATATTTGGTCTCTCACTTTCTCATTCTCTTCTGTCTTTCATCTCTGCAGGTGCTGAAAGGCTTTCCTGAGTGTCTACAAGCTGACATATGTCTGCACCTAAACCGCACACTCCTTCAGAACTGTAAAGCTTTTAAGGGCTCTACTAAAGGTTGCCTGCGAGCTCTGGCCATGAAATTTAAAACCACCCATGCTCCTCCAGGTGACACGCTGGTCCATGCTGGTGATGTGCTCACAGCCCTCTACTTTATTTCCCGTGGATCTATCGAGATACTACGTGGGGACGTTGTTGTAGCCATCTTGGGTAATTTCTGTTTGTATTGTTTTTTTTATTCTTTTATGATGTTAGGGAAATAAAGAAAGGGAATTCAAATGTTGCTTAATTTGTATTACTTAAAGTTTTTGGAAAGTGTGGGTTTAAATAGTGAAGATATGTGGAAAATTGTAGTATGTTGATTTGTGGAAACGAATTACCATTCATAAACCAATCTACAATGGCATATCAGTAATTGATTTCTGTGTTTGCATGTTTGGGCATGCGTACTTATACAGTTACGTTTATATACTGTATAATGATAAATATTCTACTGCCATCTTCTACTGCCATCTACTGGCTATAATACCGATTTCATTTTTCAGTCATGGTTGCCGTGTCACATTCATTATCACAGTCAACCACTTTGGAGAAACTTCACTAGCTTTTCATGATGCCATATGCACATATTTAGTCTCCTCATATCCATATATCAATATTATTTATTTATTTGTTTATCAAGAATAAAATAATACACTAAATGTACTAGTCAAATGATTTATCTCTAGATATCCTGTTGTTTTTTTTCTTCAGGTAAAAATGATATATTTGGAGAGCCTATAAACCTCTATGCTCGACCAGGCAAGTCCAATGCTGATGTCCGGGCTCTGACCTACTGTGATCTACACAAGATCCACAGAGAGGATGTGCTGGAGGTGCTGGACATGTACCCTGAGTTCTCGGATCACTTCTGGAGCAATCTAGAAATAACCTTTAACCTGAGAGATGTGAGTTACAGCCACATAGTTACAGTCCCAAATTTTCTTCTATTTAAGTAAATAGCGTTTGGGTGGCGCAGCTGTCTATTACACTAGCACACCACAGCTGAGGTCTGATAGCAGTTCTGTCGGCCAGCCAGGCATCTACACAGACATTATTGGTTATGTTTTGGGATGTGGGAGGTGGGTTTTGTGTGTGTGGGGTGGATTTGCGCCCTCACCGGAATATTCCCGCCTTGCACCTAGTGTATTCCTGGGAAACCAGACTCACTAACAGGATAAATAGGTTGATGAAATTTAAGTAAATCAAAGTTGCCTGTAATTAATTCTAAAAGCCTGGATCATTTAAGGCTGTCAGATGTCTGATTTATAGTAGCCATACATCATAAATAAGACAAGATAGTAAACAGGCAGAAGTAGAAAAGTGACTGTATTTTGTCTTCATTTATCTTTAGTAAACACTTTATCCTGGTCAGGATCATGGTGAATGCAGAGCCTCAGAAACACTGGGTGCTGGAAAAAAACATCACAAGTTTACTCATTCACACTCACAGTTAAACCTATACTAGTATCACAGCATTTTACATTTCACAGCAGTTTAAACATGCTCATTTTTTATTTCAAAAAAATTATGCCAAAAGAAAAAGCACCTTTCACCTTTATTACTAAAATGTCTCTGTCTAGAAGTGCATAACATGCTGTATAAAATATGTCTTGAGTTAGCAAAATAATGCTACACTGTTTAAATAATTTATAATTAATACATCCTTTCAAATTAATACATCAAATCCACAACACAATGCAATGTCGAGGGGTCTGAATACTTTCTGAATCCACTGGATACATGAATGTAGGAATCTAAAATTGAAAGTATATGACAAAATGTAAATGCCATGTGATGTAATTTTATCCAGAACATGTTGCCAGGAAATTGATGACTAAAATGTAACTGTAACATGAATCACCTTATGACTGCAGACCAACATGATTCCTGGGTCACCAAGCAGCGACGAGTCTGACTGTACCAGTTTCAACAGACTCCGCAAAAGAAAGCTTTCCTTCAGGCGGCGAACAGAAAAAGGTACTATTTATTTTTCTGTGATGTATTTTTCATGTGCTTGTTACATGGAATTTTCTTTGAAAGGTATAATGCTTCCCATTTTAATAGCATGCTGGGGATTATGAGTTGAACACATACATATCGTTAGTAATTGCAGGCACAGTGTGTAAAAGTTGAAAATGTACTTTTTGTCAGGTGAATATTACAGTGTTACAAGTGCTGCAGAGGGGAAAGTTGCTGGTTAACTAGAAGCACAGTACATGAAGAACAGGCTTTTAAAGTGTTGTTAGATCATTGATTGTGAGCAGTTGTTCAGTTGTGACAGCACGGGATCATCACAAGAGCAACACGCCTGGAAAAGACTTGAGCACAATCCACGCAGGCTTCCTAAATATGCACTTTTTAACTTAACCAGGCAAACACAGCTCTAGTTTTAATGAACAAAAGTTCAGTCTTGCAAACAATCAGTCTTGCACACAATGTCCTGTGCCCAAAACAGCATCATTAGGAGTGCATTAAATTTCCACATTATGTAGTGCAGCAATGTTGTTTGGAAAGCGTCATCATAATCATCATTACTTTCATTCATATAGCACCTTTACTTTATATACGCTTTACAACCAAAGAATATGAACACACTGAACAGAAGCCCACAACAAAAATACAATACATGCACATTCAATTGTAGAAGGAACAATAAAACGCAGTGAAAACAAATAAAAAATTCAAATGAAGGAATAAAGGAGACATCACGGATAGGTTTGGGAAGAGTATTCCACAATTTGGGAGCTACCACACTAAACGATCAACCACCCATTTATCAAACATTAAGAATGCCTAAGGTTTGTAATCTTAGGGTACGAGATGGAAAGTATTGTTGTAGAAGCTCAACCAGGTAGTGAGGAGACTTTAGTCTTGCAGCCAACATCTTTTTAACATGATTCTCTAGTAAAAACAGGCAGTGGTGGCTCAGTGGTTAAGGTACAGGACTAGTGATCAGAAAGGTTTAGTGGTTTAAGCTCATACACTTTGGTGCCCTTAGGAAAGATCCATAACCTTATGTTGCTTGAATTTTCCTGTCATTAAAAGTAAGTCAGTTTAGATGAAATTGTCTACCAAATGCTGTAATCTTTTTACTAAAACACACATCAATTTCTTATTAAATGTAATATGCACAAATCCAAGACAAACATATAACTTGACCATATTTTATTTATAAGAGCCCAGACTTTTTTATACACAATTATCTGATCTGTATTATGATTATGTAACCCTGCTTGATTTCAGCTTGAGCCCATACTCAGTACAGGTGAGGTTCACATGTTAGAACTAAAGTTACTGTCTCGCCAAAACATTAACTTTGATTAAACGTTTTTGTATCCTTTATTAGATGATGCAGATGCAGGAGAGATCAAGAAGAATCAAAAGTGTACACGGCGGAACAGGAAGCAGGCTAGGAGTAACCAGAATGAAGGACTGAAGCCAGACTGGGAGGGGCCTCAGAGTTCCATCTCCTCACCATCCAGTGATGATGAGGGGGGAGAGCTTGTTCATATATGCCCCACTCCTCCAACAGCACTGCTGGAACTCTCTCAAGCTCAAGGCACTTCTGGGAGCTTTAATGACAACCCTGAGGGAGAGGGAGATCCTAAAACAGGCAACACCTGTAATGCTCTATCAGGTAAGATAAGACCAGGGGGCTGAGGTCAGACATCTACATACAGACATCATTTGCTGTGTAGTGTCTTGCTGAATGGGGTGTCCTGCAATGTGTTGCCGTCCTGTATAGGGTGTGTCATTGCACCCATTGATTCTGGGACCTGACCTTAGATTAATGCCCTTGCTTCTTTATTTGTATGTTTTACAGGTGCTTTCTCAGGTGTGTCCAACATCTTTAGTTTCTGGGGTGAGAGTCGGGGACGGCAGTACCAGGAGCTGCCCCGCTGTAACCTCCCATCCTCGCCATCACAGCACAACACCCCTTTACACAGCATCTCAAGACAGCAGCATAGCCAGCTAGAGAACAGACTGGACATGCTGCAGAAACAACTCAACAGGTCTGAGACAAGACACACACGCTCACACACTACTCAAATATTCATTTTTTGATGTCAAACTAATCATGGCTGTGTGTGTCTGTGTGTCTGTGTGTGTGTGTGTGTGCGTGTGCGTGTTCGTGGGTGTATATGTTTAAAGGCTGGAAACCCGAATGTCCACAGACATCAGTGCGATAATGCAGTTGCTCCAAAGACAGATGACGCTGGTGCCGCCAGCTTACAGTACAGTTTCCTCACCACCCCAAGCGTCACTGTATCTTAGCCCAAGTCCATGTTCTGGAGAGAGACTCAGCCAACCTGTTACTCCTCCAGGGTCTGAGAGACTAGCCTCATTCTCACAGGTACATTTACATATTGTTTAATGACAGCCAAGACTTTATATAGCCAAAAGTATGCAGACTCCTCTCTTAATTACTGAGTTCAGGTGTTTAACCTACATCCAGCATTTACCTATTAAATCAGTCATATAAAATCTAATACAGTGGGGTCAAAAAGTATTTAGTCAGCCACTGATTGTGCAGGTTCTCCTACTTAGAAAGATGAGAGAGGTCTGTAATTTTCATCATAGGTACACTTCAACTATGAGAGACAAAATGAGAAAAAAAAATCCAGGAAATCACATTGTAGGATTTTTAAAGAATTTATTTGTAAATTATGGTGGAAAATAAGTATTTGGTCAATAACAAAAGTTCAACTCAATACTTTGTAACATAACCTTTGTTGGCAATGACAGAGGTCAAACGTTTCCTGTAAGTCTTCACCAGGTTTGCACACACTGTAGCTGGTATTTTGGCCCATTCCTCCATGCAGATCTCCTCTAGAGCAGTGATGTTTTGGGGCTGTCGCTGGGCAACACGGACTCCACAAATTTTCTATGGGGTTGAGGTCTGGAGACTGGCTAGGCCACTCCAGGACCTTGAAATGCTTTTTACGGAGCCACTCCTTCGTTGCCCGAGCGGTGTGTTTGGGATCATTGTCATGCTGGTAGACCCAGCCACGTTCCATCTTCAATGCTCTCACTGATGGAAGGAGGTTTTGGCTTAAAATCTCACAATACATGGCCCCGTTCATTTCTCCCTTAACACGGATCAGTCATCCTGTCCCCTTTGCAGAAAAACAGCCCCAAAGCATGATGTTTCCACCCCCATGCTTCACAGTAGGTATGGTGTTCTTGGGTTTTTCTTCTTCCTCCAAACACGACGAGTTGAGTTTTTACCAAAAAGTTCCATTTTGGTTTCATCTGACCACATGATATTCTCCCAATCCTCTTCTGGATCATCCATATGCTCTCTGGCAAACTTCAGATGGGCCTGGACATGTACTGGCTTAAGCAGGGGGACATGCCTGGCACTGCAGGATTTGAGTCCCTCTCGGCGTAGTGTGTTACTGATGGTAGCCTTTGTTACTTTGGTCCCAGCTCTCTGCAGGTCATTCATCAGGTCCCTCCGTGTAGTTCTGGGATTTTTGCTCACCGTTCTCATGATCATTTTGACCCCACGGGATTAGATCTTGTGTGGGGCCCCAGATCGAGGGAGATTATCAATGGTCTTGTATGTCTTCCATTTTCTTACAATTGCTCCCACAGTTGATTTATTCACACCAACCTGCTTGCCTATTGTAGATTCACTCTTCCCAGCCTGGTGCAGGTCTACAATTTTCTTCCTGGTGTCCTTTGACAGCTCTTTGGTCTTGGCCATGGTTGAGTTTGGAGTCTGACTGTTTGAGGCTGTGGACAGGTGTCTTTTATACAGATAACGAGGTCAAACAGGTGCCATTAATACAGGTAACGAGTGGAGGACAGAAGAGCTTCTTAAAGAAGAAGTTACAAGTCTGTGAGAGCCAGAAATCTTGCTTGTTTGTGGGTGACCAAATAATTATTTTCCACCATAATTTACAAATAAATTCTTTAAAAATCCTACAATGTGATTTCCTGGATTTTTTTTTCTCATTTTGTCTCTCATAGTTGAAGTGTACCTATGATGAAAATTACAGACCTCTCTCATCTTTCTAAGTAGGAGAACTTGCACAATCAGTGGCTGACTAAATACTTTTTGACCCCACTGTATGTATATCAAAGGGCTTAAGACAGATGAGGGCGGACAAATATGCAGATATGTTACAAAACATATATTTATAATAACAATAGACAAGACAGGGTTACAAAGGACGAAGCACACTAACACATGAACTATGCTAAACGCTAAGCTAAATCTTAACTGCTAATGCTACACATAAAACATGACTCTAAAGTAGTCATGGCACATGTTAAAAAAAATTTTTAAATAATGATAATTTCTTGATAGGGCAGCATGGTGGCTAAGTGGGTAGCACTGTCACCTCACAGCGAGAAGGTCCTGGGTTCGATCCCCGGGTGGGGCGGTCCGGGTCCTTTCTGTGCATGTTCTCCCCGTGTCTGCGTGGCTTTCCTCCGGGTGCTCCGGTTTCCTCCCACAGTCCAAAGACATGCTGCTGCTAGGCTAATTGGAGACACTGAATTGTCCCATAGTTACCTAGCCACTGGGATGCACAGACCAGTGCATTGTAGTGCCGGTCCCATGCCCGGATAAAAAGGGAGGGTTGTGTCAGGAAGGGCATCCGGCGTAAAACTGTGCCAAATCCCGCCGGTGACCCCTAACGGGAAGAAGCCGGAAATGCCGACCCAGTAACCGAAAAACGGGACAAAGGCTGAGGAACAAGAAGAAGACAAGAATGATAATTTCTTGATAAGGATTTTTTCTCTAAATAAATGTAATTTAATTAAAGTTTGGATTTAAGTGTGAAAATGGGCTATTTCACCAAAAGGTGAGTTTCTTATAACCATTTTTACACATTTTTACCAGGGGTGCCAAGAATAGTGAAGGAACTGTATCTACTCTCTGTAGTCTTGTCTTCAGAGCTTCTTCTGTGATTTGTTTTACGTTGCAACTTGGTCCTGAAAGCACACATTTTCCCACTGTATACATGTTAATAAGATGGCAATATAAATTGAGTTCATGGGTTGGCTTGCATTCTTAATGCTGCTTTATGGCTCCTTTATCCAGTTTCTGGACCCTCAGGACTTTGAGGAACTCCCCGGCAAGTCAAGTGACTCCCCCTGCTCTATGACAGAGCTGCATGCAGCAGAGATGCACATGCTTAGACCGAGTGATGTCCCCCTGCAGGTTTTGTCCAACCTGGAGCATCAGACTGAATCTACGGAGTCCAGTAGTCAACGGCGGTTCTCTCTTCAGGATTCACACACTCCTCTGGACACACGGACACCGCAAAGATACAGCTCTGATCCTGGAAGCTAGGGAGGAAGGGAAAGAGAGAGGATGAGGAAACGATGTGTGAGGGGAGGAAACATTAATGGAATGTTGCTTCCCGTTCTCCTGTCTCTCACCTAGTTTCAGTCGTCGACTCTCTTTGTTTCTGGCTCATTGGTGGGCTCTTCCATATGTTGCTGGTTTGCACTGAAAAAGGCTGGATGTGAATTAAAGGAGGAAATAGGACAGGCACTTGGCAGACCTTTTTTGTAGCTGGAGAAGGACTGTACCAGGTCAAGCTAGAAACAACAATCCATTTATTTCAGAAAGAGAATAGAGGCTCCTCTAGTAAGCTGTCAAGATGAGTATGCAGAGAATGACGGAGAGAATGTGTGGATGAGGAGGGGTTGAACACTGTCCACCTCTTTTGGCTTTTGTTAAAAAAGCAGAACAACAACAGGACATTGTTCCAATTGTCCTTGTTCACTTGTCCCTTTACTGCTGTTATCCAGTATTGGATTACTGTATATGAAATAATAATATAAGTAGCCATTAGGTCTTGCACTGAAATTTTGCAAAATCTTTATCTATATCACGTCCGCAGCGCTTCCGAAAAAGAAAAGACTTCCTAAACTTTTTAGTGTTAGCTGGCCTAACAGAAACACTTTTTGTGATCTGTCTGTTGTGTTCTGTTATTCTATCCTTTTCATCTCCGTGGTAAAGGTGGAGCCTCAGGCCCTGAGAGATTAGCTGGATTGGCTGGTTTGCATTAAAACATCATTGAGGTGTGTCTCAAGGCACGCCATCACCGACCATATCGCATTATGTGAAACGACACAGGTCATGTGACTTGGTGAATGTTAGGAACAAAATAGTTGTGCTTGTATTTAACCCTGCATGATTTCTGCTAGTTTTCAGATATGTGTGAAAGTTTGCTTTAGTTAACATGGTCAACCAAAACTGCTTTTCTACTTATTTATTAGGCTTATTTAAGCCATATTCGGATGGGATTCGTTTTACACGAGGAGGTAATGTCATTATTACTGGAGTATTGTTGTACATTTAGTTTTAATAACAGTCATGTTTATAAATTATGCAATGACATGTCTGGAAATATTACGCTGTCTTGCACCCATATAAAATAGACACAAGCTGGACATTTTGTGATGCTGTTGCAGGACCTGCTCACTTACACTTAGGGGAACTGTAGTGTAGCCAGTCTACCTGCTTGCTCGTTTTAGGTTATGGGAGGGAACGGGCAAGGTTTAAACCCATATCCCCAGAACCCCGGTGCTGTGTGGCACAAGCTTCAAACAGTATAAAATAAAACATGACATACAGAACCATTTTTCAGGGATGCAATGTTTGTGGGTGCCTGGGCACAGCCTACAATATATAAATCACTTGCAACAACCAGACAAAGAACAAATTTAGAAAAGGTCAAAACATTAAACCATGCCTAATGCCTGAAAGTCATGTCTTCTCATTCTTAACAGCCCTTAATAACAGTTCATGTAGCTACAGTGTATATGGCCTTATTACATATGATGCATACCATTTTGTGCATATATGTTGTAGATACTCCAGTTTGTCATTTATATGTCAATCTTATATCTCATCCTCTGGTAACATTAATTTACATGTCCCTGGCATAAAAAAACATGGTTTGTAAATGGTTTATTCCTCTTGGGTGGCTCATAGCGTAGTTATGACTCAATTATGTCCTACTTTGACCCAGCTAACCAGCATATTACTAAATATTCATTAAAAGGGGGTAAAGATGTTTCTAGCCAATATTAGGTTGTTTCTTAAAAATGGAATGAGCTAGTTTACTAAATAATTAATTATATTACAAGAAGCACATCAGTGGGTAACAATAATCGGAGTACTTTATTAGATTACATTTGAAAAAAGTGTCCCATCCGAATAGCATTTAGTCAAAAGGCTTCAGCAATACTTATAATCAACAACCTAACACCAATCTGTTTTTTCTTCTTTGAATAAGAGTGCAGAAGATATTTGATATTGTTTAACCAAATATGTATGCATGTATTTATGTATGTGTGTGAGAGATAGAGAGAGAAAGAGAGAGTAAAGTGACATTAAATATTAAATTAAATGAAAAACCCAGGGTTCGAGAAAATTTAGAACATTTTATAAAATGCAGTAAAAAGAATCTATAATTTGTTAATTATTTTTAATTTTTATTTAACTAACAAAAGTACAAATAAAAGATTTACAATGTTTTTACTGACCAGCTGTAATTATATATTAATTTAGAATTTGATGCCTACTTTGAATTTGATGCCTAAAGTTGGGACAGAGGCGTGTTTACCCCTGTGTTCCATCACCTTTCCTATTAATGAGACTTTGGGAACTGAGGACACTAATTGTTGCAGCTTTACAAGTGGAATTTTCATCCATTCTGGCTTGATACAAGACTTCAGGGCTCAATAGTCCAGTAGCTACTGTCTGTCTCTCCATTCATGATGCGCCGTACATTTTCAATCTGAGGCAGATTTGGACTTCAGACAGGCCAGTCAAGCACACACACCCAGTAGTTGTAGCATAAATATTGTGGTAAATGGTAAAACTAACTGACAGTCGTGAAGTTTGACACAAAGACATAATTGCTTGTACAGACTTGTGCCTTCTTTTATACACGATCGAGATATCCTCACCTGTTACCAATTCACCTGCTTATTGTGGAATATTTTTTAAATGTTTTTTCTTGAATATTCTATACATTTTTGCACCTGTCTCAACTTTTTGACTTGAATGAAGGCATTAAATTCAAAATTGTTTGTATTTGCAAAATTTAATCAAGTTGGTCAGCCAAAATATTAAAAGTAATTTGTACTTTTGTAAGGTAAATAAAGGTTCAAGAGAATTAACAAATTACAGATTCTTGGTTTTACTGCATTTTACAAAATATCCTAACTTTTTGGAAATGAGGTTTGTAGGTACACACAGCAGTTAAAATGCACTCAACAGCACATTAATACTAGCTTACCAGCTCCACCAGGAGCTGCTAATTAAAGTTTCAAATGGATTTAATCTATTAGTTGTAAGAGTTTGAAATTATGGAAAATGGTCAACAACTGCATATTCACACGTTATAACTGTTGTTTATGATAATTACATACAATGTCATTTGAAACATGTTGGTAATTGCAGGTGTTGCACTTGATCTGTCTCAGACTCAACATTATGCTGTTTTTTATTTCTCCATCTGTGCTGTTCATTCTTACTAATTGCCAGTCATCATGAATGTGTCCATACCCTTTTGTAATGCAGCAGGGAAAACTGTGAGATCCACCAGGCACACACAGTATTTATAAAGCTTTATAAAGACTTTCCCATTAGTTTTGCATTTAATTCCATTAGATCTGCTGACAATTTTATCCAACAGGACTTTTAAGTGAGGCAGAATACAATCCAAGCGTACAGCTATTAAAGGAGCCATTAATGATCCAAATGCTGCAAGACTGTTTTTTAATAATTGACCAGAAAGTGCAAGTGTAAAATAAAACTTCATCTTTACTGGTAAGCTCTTCATATACTGCTCTTAAATGTACAGTCAGTGATTTTAAGCTACGTTTTCACATTTCAGCAGAGGGAAAAAATTGTGTTTGCC
This sequence comes from Trichomycterus rosablanca, assembly GCF_030014385.1. Lineage (NCBI taxonomy): Eukaryota > Metazoa > Chordata > Actinopteri > Siluriformes > Trichomycteridae > Trichomycterus > Trichomycterus rosablanca. The sequence continues at coordinate 36,052,787 of NC_085990.1, forward strand.
CCAGGCTCTGTAAACAGAAGTAAGACGTTATTTTTTAGATAAGAATAAGAATGTGTCACTACTTGATTGTCAACAATGTTGCATGCTTCCCCATGGTACGAGTATTTAGGACCTCTAGCAGGTAATGTGTAGGTTTTGAAAACTTCAAGGACTGTAATTGTGATAATTGGGTTTGGAAATGGCTAGCTTAGGCTAACTTTGACTAAACATCACAGACTGTACCTTTAATGTGTTAAATCACAGCCAATAAATACTTTTGTGTAAAGAGCAATGTTTTTGGATGCTGCAATTTAGAGAATAACCAAAGCATCAGCTGCATTAGCACTGATTTTTTGTCCCCTAACAGTGTAATTTGAGGTAATTTTCTGTACGTATCAACAGAAAGCACTGGATGTTAGACTGACAAGCTTGTTTTGGACAAACTAGCTTTATTTGTGAGTGATTTGTGGACTTTATCCAGGTAGTGCTCTCTCACAAACAATATTTCTGTAACTGGCTGACACTGCAGCATGTATACCAAGCCTATAGTATCCTGATACACGCTATTTAAGATTCTGTTCGATTATACATAATGGATACATGTTTATCACAACAATATCACTGTAACCTTCATCTGTGTGTGCTGACCGTCTCCTAATGTAAGCTTGTACCTTCTCTAATATGTAACCATAATCATTGTGTGTGTTCTGTTATTTATTAGTGTACTGCTGTGCACTTTACAGATCTTTCTTCCTTGCAAGATGTACTAAAAGATTCCTTCATACTTTCAGCAACTGTTAGGCATGTGTATATATAAATATATTTTAATCTTGGATTTAATTTATTTTGCTAATGTATTTACACTGGATTGCTCCCTCATGTACTGTACATAGGAGAGTCATGTAAAAGAATTTTTGGCACTCATATAGCCGGCACTATGCAGAATATGTCTTTTCCCTGGCATGCTCTGAAATGCAGAAAAACTGTAGATGAAAAAAGTACATTTGATTTTTAAAAGCATAAATATGTGAATAACTATGTTAAAAGTAGTAATATTAATAATGAAAATAATGATTATATATATATACTATAATGATTAAAATGAATTAACCTCTGTGCACATTTTATTTGCATGCTGCACTAAGAGTATAGAGGTGCAATGGCAGCTGAATTGCTGTTGAATTAAGAATGTTGTAGACAGATGCACTGTACCCCCAGGTCACTTGTGAGAGTGATTTTATTTATTACTTTATTACTTTCAGTTCATAGAAGAATGAACGTTGCTAAAATGGAAACTACTGTAACAATGCTAGAAGCAATTATACACCACAGAATTATGACAAGGGAATATTAAAGAACCTCCATATATTCTATCTATCCATATCAGATTACTCCAGAAAGCTACAGGTCCTGACTGTGTGATGAAAACTTAAGAGGTTGGATTTCAATAAATTAGTTTGAAAGAATTAAAATATGCTGGTTTTGTCATTTTTATGTATTTGTTGTCATTAAAGTAACTCCCTTGCACCTTGTGGAATAAAGATATCCATCACTCACTCATATCACCATTGTGGAAAAGCTGCCTCTCACAGTTATAAGTGGAGTAGACTTAGCTCACCCTTTCTCTGATATAAGATTCATTCCTTCAAAATGTAAGTTTCCTTCCAAATGAGGCAGTATCTGGTGGGCTGAGAAGATCTACTGGGTCGCTGGTTTTGGAAGTGAATCTGCCTGGTCTGCTAGTTGTAGCGATATTGTTATTCAGATGGGGTTTTTTTCTCATCACATACAGGAATTAATTAAATAAACTTTAGTTTTTGGAAAACCAACTCAGAAAAGCCAAATTATCAAACCAAATTATTATTAAGTCAGTTATTTCTGTCATTAGTTCAATGCGATCAGCAAAAAAAAAACATGACCAGTTTACCATAACGGTGTAACTTGAAAACCTTTTGTAACTGGAAAAGCTCCACGCTCTGTCTAAATGAAACACGAATGATGTACTGAACAACTGAGCCGACTCATGAATCGCCATCAGCTGCTTTAACTAAACAACTCTTAACAATGGAGCAACTCTGAGCAAAAATCCTCTTCTGATAGCAGCTATACCACTTCTTTTCAAGTCACTTTAAGAGAAGTGGAGTACAGTGAATATAGCCAATGAGAAATAGACTTCTCCTAAAATTACATAGTGAAAGCTGATTCTTTACTCCTGCTGCACCACAAAGACAATTGTGGTTGCTAGATGGTGCTAGGCTTAATACCAGTATATAGATACAACAGGTCTAACATGGAAAGTTATATTTAAATTTATTTGGGTGAATGTAACATCCCAAATATAAGATACATACAGTACACAATCATGCAATACAAATGTTTTCAGATTTAATTAATAATGCTATATTTTGATTCAGAAGATATACATAAAGAAAGTATAATAATAGGGATAACAATATCAAAACAACATAATAGACAATTGTTGGGTCCTTAAAGGAATTAAACCTAGCTAGGTTCTTTTCCAATCTGGGTCCAGATTCAAGGTCACTAAAGTTCAAGATGCAAAGTGTGTGTCTGTTTGAGTTAAGGTAGTTAACATCCTAACAAAATAGCCTGTACATCCTGTTTTTGTGGCATCTGAAGTGATTCACACAATCTGTGCGAATTATCTTTTGTCGCCTCTCCTCCCAGAAATACCATTTGTTAAAGAAAGTGTCAACTGGGTATCTTGGTTCGGCATGTCCAGCAGATTTGTAGTGCCCATTAGAAAGATATCCTTTATTTACCTTGTAAATGTATGTTTTAGTCCTGGAAAGGGGGTAATTAGGGGCGGCACGGTGGCTCAGTGGGTAGCACTGTCGCCTCACAGCAAGAAAGTCCTGCGTTCGATTCCCAGGTGGGGCAGCCTGGGTCCTTTCTGTGTGGAGTTTGCATGGTCTCCCAGTGTCTGCGTGGGTTTTCTCTGGGTGCTCCGGTTTCCTCCCACAGTCCAAAGACATGCAAGTAAGGTGAATTGGAGATACAAAATTGTCCATGACTGTGTTTCGCGTTAAAACTTGTGAACTGATTAACCTTGTGTATCAAGTAACTACCGTTTCTGTCATGAATGTAACTAAAAAAAGTGTAAAACATGATTTTAAAATCCTAATAAACAAACAAACAAGGGGGTTATTAATAATTGCTAAGGAGAGCTCTAGAATCAGGCAATAAAAGGTGATATTAGGTTTTAAGTGGTCGTAAAATGTTTCTGAATGTGGAGAGGGTGATTTCCTTCCTTGGTGGTTGTAAAATCTTGAAACATAACCTCTAGGGAGGGATCTCTAGGGGAAAAAACTCTAGGGATCAAACTTTCTTTTACTAATGTCTGAGTGCTATCTGTTTCAGTTTAAGAAAAGAGATACAAAAAAGCAAATACACTGAATGCTCCTAGAGATATAACAAGTGGTCAAAATCCTCTACTTACTGCAAAAGCATGTGAAGGGCAACAATGATTCAATCAAGTATCAGGAAATCCTAGGAGAAAATGCCATGCATTTTGTGAGGAAGCTGAAGCTTGGGTGTCACTGGACCTTCCAACAGGACAATGATGTGGCTGTCCCATTCGCTTTACATAAACCTCATTGAAAATCTTGGGATTTCAGAAAGGCTGTTGCAGCACATTTGAAGTAGATCATAACAGCAAAAGGTGCTCTACTAAGTACTAAAGACAAGTCATTTTAAGACTGAAGTAGTCATTAAAATGGGCATTTTGTGTTGAATTTAGAGAAACCACTTGTTATATTATATGCACTCTTTAAATTGTTCTTTATAAAACGGATAGTTCCGGTCCTAAAATCTGATTGGCTGAGCCGCGTTCGAAGCCGTTGTAAAATCCCCGATAAACGCACACCTAGGACCACCTCACATCATTCCATATTAATACGCCACTGAAAAGAAAAATTTAATGTTATTTTCGCCCTCATGTTGCCTAGCAACACTGTTAATCGAACTATTTTGCGTCGCGGAAGAATGCGTTATTGTAAGTTTATACACAATAAATACATTTATGAATTAAACATTGTTGTATTTATTATATTTTATGTTGACCGCCGTTTTATAAAAGCAATAAGCCACTCGAGACCGTACGTTACTGTTACGATTTTAGCACGGGGAAAGAAGTTTTAGGCACTCCGCTTCGCGTCGTGCCAAAAACGTCATCCCCGTGCTAAAATCACAGTAATGCACGGCCTCTCGTGGCTTATTGCTTTAGTCACTCACAGCAGGAAGTACAAGGGTTCTTTCTTTTCTGCCTTTTGCCAAATAAATTGGACCCAACCCAAACCAGCGCGGCCGGTATAAAGCGGTGGTGATACAGACAATAATTTTCAACAATAGTTTTTTTAAAGCACTTCTATAATACCACCAGATGGGGGTATTTCACTATCAGTGATTTAGATTGTTTGTTTATTAGGATTTTAACATCATGTTTTACACTTTGGTTACATTCAGGACAGGACAGGTAATTACTCATTACACAAGTTTTATCAGTTCACAAGTTTAATGTCAAATACAGTCATGGACAATTTTGTATCTCCAATTCACCTCACTTGCATGTCTTTGGACTGGGAGGAAACCGGAGCTCAAACTCCACACAGAAAGGACCTGGACCGCCCCACCTGGGGATCGAACCTAGAATCTTCTTGCTCTGAGGCGACAGTGCTAAGCCACCATGCCGCCCTGTGATTTAGATTATAAATCCTATCAGAATCGAATATTTTGCTTTTAAAAAGGTATGGAAAAAGGATATTTGATTAAAGATGAGTGTTTAAACTGCACTGGTGAAGAGCTGTGGTAGTATCCCAGTACATTGTGTACTAACAAAGTAAAAATAATCAATATGGGTAAAACCTCTTTTGCTGGATTCCCTTTTGTCTATTGACAAATAGACAAAATGATGAATTAGTTTGAGGTCAGGGCTCTGTGCAGGCCATTGGAGTTCCTCCACACCAAGGACAAACTTTGTTTTTAAAGACATTGCTTTTTGATCATGGTTACAATCATGCTGAAACATAAAAGGGCTTTCCCCAAAATGTTACAAATTATGATGAACAGAGCACTTGTCACACCAGACTCTCCTATTTTGTTTAAATATACCTCCTCAGAACTTAGTCTTAAATTATTGTTGAATAGAATGTTTCATTAGGTAATTTGTATTAGAAACATCTGTACACCTACACTTTAATCAGCTAATCAAGTGACATCAGTACACAAAGGAATACAGACATCAGTCGAGAACTTTAGTTAGTGGTTACATCAAACTGGGATAAAAATACGTTCTGAGTAATTCTGACCACAGCATGGTTGTTGGTGTCAGACCAACTTGTATTGGTACATCAGAAACTAATTATGCAAAAAGCTAATCATGCAAAACAGTCTTTAAAGTTTTAGACTTTAAAGTTTGCAAAGGTTTGTGCAAAACACCTTGCTGGTGAAGGAGTTCAAAATTGAATAGCCAGACTGGTTTAAGGTAAATTAAATAACCAATGTATACAGTTGTAAAAAATAAACAGAAAAACATTCAGAAAGCATAACTCTTCAAACCTTGACATAAATGCCAAGACAGCAGAAGACCAAATTGGGTTTCCCTCCTGTCAACCAAGAACAGGAATCTGAGGCTAAAGTAAGCGAAAGAAAAAGAGTTGCCTACTTGCCAATTTGCAGTTAGTAGAATTAGAGGTAGGTGTAAAAAGCATGAATCCACAGATTTATCCTGGCTTGTCTGAGGAATGATAAGTATCTTGGCACTCATTAGGCCCCCTAATATCAATCAACTATTATTTAAATACCTAAATCAATCTTTTCTTATCATCTCCATCTCCTTGTTGTCAACATTTACAAACGGTGTCTCAAGTCACCAGCAGAATCTAACAGAATCTACTTTAGTGATTAATTTGTAGTTTTGCCACATCATACCATTCAAATTCATTTATATTGGTCTATCTTAAATAGTTGCTATGATTTTACCTTTCCAAGTGATCTTTACATTTTTCTGAACATACACGATTATTACAAGCAACTGACCATTTCAGTATAAATGAGTAGTTTTTGAACAAACAGCACACTTGGTCATAAAGTCATAAAATGTGATCATAAGGAGAACATGAAAACAAAATGGGTTTATACGTAATGTCAATCTTACTACACAGGCGTTCAGGGTTTATAAGAAATAAATGTATAAAATGTTAAGCAGACATACATTTTGAATCAACATTACATGAGAAAAATATGTATGCCACTGGAGAGTGCAAAAACTTTGGCACTGCATACTTACTGATCTTCAGAACAGTGGTAGTCATCCTTTACTTGTTGACAAGTGCTTGTGTGGCATACAATAGGAGAAAAGCACAGACACAAATGCTACAGCAAGAAGGTCTGCTGGCTCTGTTTTACTGTGTGGGACAGATCGTCATGATTTGGTTCTCTGTAGAGGAAAGGTTTATAAAATAAAATTCATGTTATGATTACCTTGTCAAAAATACCACAGTTCCATGATATCACAGTATGAAATGACAATTCAAATGTATTTAAACAAGTTGTTTATACACTAGATGGCCAGAAGTATTTGAGCACCTGACCATGTTGGACATCCCATTTCAAAAACAAATGGTATTAAAACAGAGTGACCTTAGTGATCTTTTCAGCATTTGTATGGCCAGGCACTGATGTTGGTAAAAAAAAAAAGCCTTAACTGATGGTCCAGTTCATTCCAAAGCTGTTCAGTGGGATTAAGGTCAGGGCTCTGGATTTTTTTTACACCAAGCTTTTCTTCTGTCTTTATAGACCATGCTTTGTGCACAGGAGCACAGTCATGCTGGAAGAGGAAAGAGGGCCTTTCCTAAACTCTCTCACTCACTCACCCAGCTTTTCAATGGGCGCAAGGCACAGAGTAACACCCTGAACGGGGTGCCAGTCCATCGCAGGGCAGACACACACACACACACACATTCACCTATAGGGCAATTCAGTGTCTCCAATTAGCCTGACTGCATGTTTTTGGACTGTGGGAGGAAATCTGAGCTCCCGGAGGAAACCCACGCAAACACGGGGAGAACATGCAAACTCTGCACAGAAAGGACCTGGACCGCCCTGCCTGGGGATCAAACCCTTCTTGCTGTGAGGCGACAGTGCTACCCACCGAGCCACCGTGCAACCCCTTCCCTAAACTGTTGCTGCAAAGTTTTAAGCATATACTTTCCTTTATATAATTGATTTATTACACCAACAACAGATGTTGTTGTTGCTGAAATACATGAATTAAAAATGTATTAACCACTTAATAAATTGCAAGTCTTTTCGTACATACAAGTCTTAGAAAACAATACGGTTGAATCCTCTACCACATGTACTTGGTATCTTTAACTTGCCTAGACATGTTGTTATGGAGAGCAATTGGTGCCAAGCTAAAACACAGTAATTACAGCAGAAAAATGTAAAATGCAATACACACGTCATTGATTTTCAATAGTAACATGCAGAATAGGTGCCAAAATTAAAAGCAAATCCTCTTTAACATTGTTTTAACGACGCCTTTACATGTTTACTGAACGACAATACACGAGAATTTGCATTTAAAAACACAATGCTGAATTCGTAGCAGAATTGTATACCGTGCCATGCAAACACAGTTCCTTCTTGCTATGAGGTGACAGTGCTACCCATCGAGCATTTTGCATTGTAGTGATAACATTTCAATTTGGCAATAATTCCTCTCCAGGGGCTATGGGACAAAAAATTAGTATTTTAATATTTCCAAGCATAATTAAAGCTGATTATACAGAGTTACTTCAGTTGTGTAAGGTACAGAATCATTTACTCTATTGAGTGAGTTAAACCTTTGAAAACAGTTAGCACTTCATAGTGTGGAGCTGCGTTTGGATTGAACGCGGCCAAACTTCAGATAGGCGATAGTGTCTGTCAAAAAAAAAATCCCTTCTTCCCGATTATGATTGGAAAATGCTGCCGTCAGTCTGGATTCTCTAAATCTCATTGGCTAACTTTTCCTAATGGGTGGGACTTGTTGCAGTTCGGTCAGGGAGGGTTGCTGAGGGCGTTTCATCGCTACGCTAACGAGCCTACAGGCGCCTGAGAGACTGTCTAAAATCCTGTAAAGAAAGGTGAGTGTAAACCCGACTACACAATGCAGTTGATGGGGAAGGTTAATTAATTTAGTTTAGGCTTTTGAAAGCAGGCTGTTGTTTGGAATATGGTGTTTGTTTTTAACGTAGGGGTGGACGTGTGTGTACTGTTTGTAAAAGTGGAGCTATGCTAGCACAGTGAGTGACACGGCCCACAGAGAGATATGGCTGTCTCGGTGTGTGGAGTTAGTTATGCAAGCAGCTTTTGCACTGCTGTGATTTTAGTGCACTTAAAATAGTACAATACTATTAACAGATAATCCTTCTTAAAGCGTTTTTAGTTTTTTTGCTAAGTTATTTCCTAAGTTGCCCTGTCAGGCTAAGTGAGGCAAACCTGCGCCGGCAGTTCTTACTGCCACGGTTGAAAGTTGTTGACGGTGGACGTGATTTGTGAATTATCGCGATAGCAGAAACATATTTGGGTAGGTCTGTGGACAATCGCAGTGGCACAGAAAAGCCACATGGCATTTTTGTGGGTCTCTGCTTACATAGAGGACAATGAGACAGCAGATGAGGCAGCACTAAAGGAATATTGATTATCACTGTGCCACTCAAAACTGAAGGCAATGGCTTGATACATACACGCTAATAAACAATGGCAGAAGACGTGCAATGAAGGAAATAAAGGCAGCCATCTATTCTGATATTGATTAAAATCACAATAGATTGACAATCTAAATTCTCCAACAGAAGTTAAAATGATTAGACTGATGAAATAGATAAGCATGGAAGACCACAAACTGAAACATTTCACTTGGACAAAGTGAAATAAGATTTTCCCCATGTAACATCTTTAGCAAGCTTCAGACAAGCAACCAGATGGAGCATGTTTTTGTTTTGGGTCAATGCAAACTAGATGTGAACATGTCGAAATAATGTAATACAGGAGCTGGCTCTTACATCATTAATAAGTAAAGCTAACAAAGGATAACATTGTAATTGGTGTGGCTTTAAAATTTGACACGTGAAGAACCCTATAATGGTCTGCTGGATAGACAATCTCAAAGTACCTATGTCGGTTTTGGAAAGAGCCATTATTGGCAGAAATTAAGCACATTTCGTGTCTTTCAGTGTACCTTCTTGTTTTCTTTTACTAATTCCTTGCTTCTCCCTCCTAGGATGTAAGGAAAAGAGAATAGAAAAACAAAACAATTCCAGATTTGTTTTACTTAAGAGGCATTTTGTGGTTAATTAGACAACAAAACTAGTGTATAATTTTAGGAGCTTTATATCTTCTAGCTCCCTGATCACATTTGGAAAATTGATGTTTTTTGAGAGGACGGAGCTTAATTGATTTTTAAGTCACTGGCTGGAGGGTATAGGATCTAGAAATTAAGAAGACATCATTTCAGGTCCTAGGATGTACTCTTGGTCTGTTTAAATGTGATCAGTTAAATACAAACTGAAGTCAGTGTCCACTGACTCAATATTGAGTAACAGGAAACCTTACAACCACGTTCACATAAAGTGATGGAATTTAGTGGTTTACATTTATATTTAGGTTTAATTATTTAATCAACACACTTTTTAGTGATCGGCCGGCCGATTAATCGGGCCGATTTTTGGCATATTTTAGATAATCGGCATCGGCCGATATATGTGCGCACAAGGCCGATATTTAAACATGGCCTCCGTCAGCTTAGTGACTGTATACAGTCATTGGTCTGGCTGTTGTTAGAGCGCCCCGTGTGTCCATTTTGCCACTCTCCAGGCAGACATCAGTGAATGCACAAGAACAAGGATTGTAATCCTCCAGCCTGTAGCTGCATGCCGTCTCATCATCTCATTTTTTTCCAAATATTTCACTTTTACTTCATTATTTTTTATTCACAAATATTTTTGTTAATTTTTTATTTATATTTTCATTACTTATCTAAATGCTCAAACACAATGCACACACAGTTTGGTGCTTAAATAATGGCTCCTTAAAAGAAGTTCTTCTATGTGCAACTGTCTTCACTAAGCATGTTTGTTCATTCTTAAAAACAAAAAGATACTGCTATCTGCTTGTGTATGTTAAGTGCACTGAAACCTTTGAAATAATTTGTATTTTATTTAAAGTTTTTATTTTTTTTATTAGATTTTGTGAACGGCCAAAAGAGCAAACAAGAATATACAGTGATAAATAAATGTTTATTTAAGATCATTAATTCTGTTTTGTTGTATTATTATTATTATTATTATTGTATTTTTTAGTTGTAAAAAAAATGGTATTATCGGCTTTATATATCGGCCATCGGCCACTTCTTTCGTCTAAATATCGGTATCGGCATCGGCCATTAAAAAACCCATATCGGTCGATCACTAACACTTTTCCCATAGTTAATTACAAAACAGCTGAGGATAGAACTTTGCAAAGTACACAGGATAGCCAGTTAGTCTTTTTACTTAATAAACTACTGTGACAAAAAACTAAGAAGTAATTAAAAGCACACACAGTAAATACCTAACTTAAAAATGTAAACCATTTTGCAGTTGATGTGCAGTTGTGTAGATTTGAATCAAGTAAAATATCTTCTGAAGTTTTAACTTTGTCCTGGCTCCAACAATAACTTGTTGGAGTTATATATTTGAAAAAAAAACTCTAGCTAAACTCTACCCATTTAAAGCAGCTGTAATGTTATGCAAAAAATCCAGATGGTGGCGTAACGTTGTCTTTAACATCAGAGCAGCCTGAGCACTGAGACTCAAACATGGGTCTTCATTGTGGTGGGCTAGAACATTAGACTGCTGCACCATTATGTCAGGTTGTAAACCAGGAAAGGAGTGGTATTCTAAATGCTGTTAGCTTCTCCAGTGCAGTATGTTATGTTTAACTGGGCTCCTTTTTATTTCTGTGGCAGAATCTCACATGTGGTTAGATAGATGTATGGTACATGTGCATGGATGTTAATGACTATCTGGTTAACTGATGACTGAAAAGTCACTGTACAAAAATGCTGTTGGTTAAAAATGTCTTTTGAATTAATTTCCAATAGCTGACTCTTGATTTGAGAATCTTACCCACTCGCAGTGCGAGTGAGGTTTTAATATGATGTGTATAGAATTGCTTTAAAGTGTGTGTCTTAGTAAACAGAGAATGAATATTTATTGATACATATAACTGATTATGTTTAGTTAGTGCTTGTAATGAATTGTTTAATCAAGTTTTAAATCTACATTCATGATGCTTAATTGGTTCTGGCTCACAGTTTATGTTTATCTTACTGTTTGACATTACTGCCATGTTTACTACATTATGCTGTTTTATAATTAATAAAATATAAAGATATGAAACATGAAAGTTTTTATGGAGAGCATTAATTGAACAATATTGGTTATCCGTTAACCAGTCATTTAAATCCCTGGAAAGTTCAAAAAATATTCCTAATGTTTTTCATTGCAATAAGTGAATCAACAGCCATTTTTCATAAAGCAAAAAAAAAGATAAACTAGTTTTTTAAGCACTAAAATATTAAGCTAAAAGAAAGGACAGAGAGCTATGCCATTAAATGCCGTGGACATACTTAAATGGACAAATCAATGCCATTGAATAATAAATGAGTGACTATGGTCTAATCGTTGAAATGATATGAAATTATATAATGGGGATTGCCATTTCATCAGCTGACAAACAGTTTAATGACACAAAAAATTTAATTAGAAGCAGAATACCCATCACATACATTAAAAATTATAAAAATGCTGACACAGAAACTTTGCTCTTTGGCTCTTTTGCTCTTTGACTGTAATTGACAGGATTGATTTCTTAGAATACAATAATGCAGCCTGTTGCACTTATATGTCTGTACTAACCACTGTTGTTTTGTACATGTGAAAGATTCATTACAACATAAGTAAAGCTACAGCTTCTTGGGGTTGTAACACTTAAATCCAAAACATTGTTCATAATTTGATTAAAATGACATACACTTAAGATACAACCTATGTTCCGCTGTATAAATAGCCTAAATGTGCTGATACGTTGTTAAACATAAACAAACAAACAAATCTTAGGTTTGTAACCTGTGACAGAATTATATTGCAATGCTTGTATAGGAAATCACCTTTTGTAGGGTTTATTGGCTGGTTATGGTCACTTTATGTGTCCATTTTCCCCTGTGCTTTTTGCTGATTATACTGTATTAGTGATTAAATAACATTAATGATTTACCAATAACCAACGAATTCTTCAATAAAAGTTTAATGCTAAATTGAAGATTTAGATCCAATGATCTAATTTGAAATATGGATTGAATTTTATGTGTTTTTGAGATTAACATGTATTTTATGTCTTTGAAAGCTGTCTAAAATATTTCTCACAGGTCTGTAGTGTTTTCAGAACACACCTTTCGAGTCTGTTTAAGCGCAGCTAAGAGCTGTCTCATTACTTGAGAAACATTCAAGGTCAATCCTCTTGTGCCAAGTACTTGATCAGATGCAGTGCCAAATCTGTAGAGGTGCAGATCTGTTTTATTTGCAGCCTGATTACACAGAATAGTCCTGGGCAGTTACAGTGTATCCAGTGAACCTTGATTTATTTCCCTCTTAAGTTGTAGACCTTCACCTGTTTAAGTTTAATACCTGGTAAGGTTGATGGTGGAAACAGCTGGTTGAGTAATCCTTTGTGAACTGTCTGGTGTGCGTTCCAGAGTGATGCGTTAAGCTTTACTCTACAACAATGAAGCACAGTTTGCCATGCTGTCAGTGTGTAAGCTTTATCACTGTGAATGATAACAAAGTGGTCTGTGTACAAATGAAGAATGTGTGTTTTCATGGATTTTGTTCCTGTTTGTGCACTGTATTGTAAGGGAATTTGTATGCATGTCAACCAAAACCTGAATTCTGAAATTTTTCTTTAGCATATTAAATCACACCATGAATAGGAAAAACATTGCTATAGTTGTTCTATAGAGTTAATTTCTATGTTCACATTCTTGTCCGGGTAGGTCTTCCAGTGAAAAAACTGTTCCAAGTCAGGTACGTGGTCTAGAATAGTCTGCTGTGGTGACCTCTAAATACTGAAGCAGCTGAAAAAAATCATTATAATAATAAGAAAAAAAGTAAAACAAGCGCATATATGACCCCATACATGAGCTTCATAATATATTACCAGTGACTAAAATCTACAGTCAAAATATTTAGTAACCAGATATATACCTTAGAACCACCCAGGTAATGACTCTCTCTGAATGCCTTCAGTTTACTTTGGCATGCTGGTTAGTATTTCTTGCCTGGAATCTACCAAGCCAGTAAAGAACAGGTGTTTTGGCTAAAGTACATTTAATTAGATTTAATAGTGTGGAAGGGCAATTGAATCACAATTATTTGAATGACAATCATTAGCAAAATGTTATGAATGTGACAGCCCTATTCCTGAGGAATTCACGTTAAAACCCTTTCTTTCCGTCTACACCTCACAACACACCAGACAAACCTGTTAAACTAGCAAATATGAGAGCTGCATGTTTGATATAATAATATTATTAACCTTCTTAGGAGATGGACCAATTAGCCTTTAAGGCTGATACCAATCTACTATTTTCTTTAGGAAGATTGACAAATTACTGATTTAGCACTTAATAAATGCAGCCTGACCCAAACAGGGTGGTTCCCTTTCAGCATAGAACTTAGAGAGATTCATGCATGCAATTGTTTTATTAAAACATGACACACCCAAAATCACTTAAAGGTTTAAAACAGTAATACACTGTCACGTTTGGTTCCAACACGTGTGGAAATAGACAGACAGACAGGCGGGCACACACTCAGATGTTTAGCTGTGCTAAATGGGATTGATGCTGTGTGATTGTCCCTCACTATAAAGAATAGAATAGAATAACCTCTGTTGCAAAGGGTAAAACGAGGAGAGGAAACTGAGTGGATGTGTATGGTTCAGTGCTAACAGACTAAACCTCTACAGCCTGGCCTAATGAACAGCTGCAAGGCCTTAATTACTGCAAATACTCTTTAGGTGTGTCATTTGATCACACCCATACTGACACACTGACCTCATTTGCAAGTCAGTCTTGAGCTTCAGTCTAAAGTGGGTGTAAGAATTGATTTGAGCTCTCATTAACATACACACATGGGGGTAAATAGGTAAATATTCATTCAAAACAGCTGGCCTTTCAGTGCATATGGCTTTTAGCTCACTCATTTTGCTAAGGACTAGCAGAAAATACACTTAGTTACTGGGTAGCAATGATCTGTCGTCGTCGTGCCTGTGTACCCGCTTATTTGTCTCATTTAAACGTCCTCATTTCACAGCCCTTGGGTCTTTGCTAATTTTGACAGGTTTGTGGCAACATTAAATGCAGCAAAATGCATGAGAAAGAGGACTTTTTACATGTTTGTATCTTACAGTGCACTCAAGCACGGTCTTTCCTCTATAAAATTGAATTTGTACATTCCACTGTCACTTGATCTATTAAGAGTAACATCTCTTTAACATGCAGTTTCACTTGTGGTTTAGAAAAGCCTTCATTGTTTAACAGCTCAGCAACTCTGGTCTCTATCTTAAGGGCTGTTCAAAATATGAGGAACATATGAGCTCATAAAGAACCTTTATAATTTTAAAAAGTTTGAATCTCTCTTGTTATTTGGACAGTGTTTAGTGATTAGCCGCCCCTTGTGCAAGCGCCTCTATCGGTCAGCATAAGTGTAAGTGCCTCAGCCACAAGGAGCCCTGTTTTAGCCATTGTCCCTCCCCCTACAGATGCACAGTCAACTGTGTGTCTGTGTAGCTGCCCGGCTGGCTGATAACAGAGCTGAGATTCAAACTCGAGTTTGAGATTTCAAGACTGCTGGGCTTGTATGTTTTACCGCTGCATCACCGAGCGCCTTGCTGTCAGTCAATATTGTGTATTGGTTTTAAGCTTGGCAATCAGTGGCACAGCCAGCACAATTTTGCTGCAAATCATGTGAAAGGCTTAAATGCTACAGCGTTTAACTGTTGAAACACTACTCATCATCCTATAATAACTATACTACATGCTGTTTTCATCTCTGTGCTGTTTGCTAGATGGCTGAGGTTTATGAGTCACATTTCACTACAGTATATTATTAGAGTTTAAAAGAATTAATATCAGGAAGACGAGTCACAGTAAATGCTGCAGTGACAGGTTAGATTCAGTACAGGAATTCTGGATTCAGTACAAGAGACAAGTGCTGGTTGATGGTGTGTTTCATGTCTGAAAAAAGAAAGCAGTAAATCTCATCTGGAGTTATTGATGTGTTATTGATGTGCCAAATGAAAGTGGCTGAGCTGTATTTGAAATGGCATGACTATGCATATTCAGCCATAAATATTTAAGGCTCAGAAAGAAAAGCAGGATTGTTACTCATTACCATTTTACTTATTAACAGCAACACACCTCATAGAAATAATATTGACAGATTTTTTCCTCCTTTACGTCCTTCATTTCTTATGGACTTGGAGGAATTGTGCAAAACTGTGCAGTGATGAACAGGAAGTCACATTTAGCACTCCACCATGTTCATCTGCACATGCATTTTTTTTAAATAGATGTTATATAGATACAGCAGTTGTCCTTTAATTTTGGATAGATTTAGAATCTAAATAAATCTATTATTGTAGATTTATTTTACGAACTTTCATTTTTACCAACCTTATTTTACATTGACCAGATGCTGTTAATAGCCATTGACAAGCTTCTAGGACAACTCTGTTGGATGTTGACAACTGTAGTTAGGGCTCAAAAGTGTTTAAGCACATTTGTTGGTTTTCTGGCAAAGACTTTGTAAGGGGTATTTAAAAAAGCAAAATTTTATCCTGATTGAGCCCTTTCAAAGCCAGTTTAAGATGTTTCGTGTTGTTGTCCTGTTCAAAAACTCATCTAAAACTTAACCAAAGCATAGTACAACCGTTATGCTTGAGTGTTGTTGAATTTGAATACCCCACCTTTTATCTTCCAAAAACTTTTTTGGTCATTGTACCTTTTGTAGTCATTCTCTTTGTAATCAGGGACAAACTGAGTGAATCTTTAGGGGGGCGATTTTAACACAGATTAGGCAAATAATTCAAAACCAAATGACAATTTCTGGAACAAGCAAAACACATTTGATATAAAAGTAAACTTTTAAAATCCTGTTCATTATACTTCATATTTTAGCATTTTTCTCTTTCTTAAATCAACAATCCTACTTATGTTTGCAGATTGAGAATTTATTAGAGCTCTATGTATTGCATTACTTAATTTTGACCACTGGTGTGACCTATTTAGGAGGTCAGAAACCACTAAGCTCTATCTAAAGTTTAAGAGTAGCACCTTTTTGTTAGTGATGGTGGCTGGTTTTTGTTAGTGAGATGACTGAGTAGAGCTTGTGCAGCTTGTGGTTGCATTAGAGGAAACCATGGCTGAGTCATCACTCTAAACCTAGAACTCAACTGAATCCCCGGCATCTAGTACATGAGCTCACACATACACACACACACACACACACCCACATGCAAGTTCCACCGGTATTTTTGAGATGTACATTTTTTCCGATTCTTTATCAACTGTTATTTGACAAGCCTATCACGTCAAAATAAAGTTAACAATTGTAAGTGATTAATATTTCACAGATGTATTTCACAGCTGCATGTAAAATACTATTTGCAGTTTAAATGATCTAAATGCATGAAATGTTCCCTGTTTGAGTTACATTGTCAGCATGTTGATTGAATGTAACACCAGGCAGGTGCACCCTGAGGGTGGGTGAAATTGAGTCTTATTTCAGCCCAGCTTTTGTGCTCTCAGAGGTGCTGGTGTTTTATATTAGTTGCTCAGCTCTCAATTCAAATCATGCTTCAGCAGTGGAACATGTAAATGACCTTTTAACAGACAGCGTTCTTTGAACTATGCCTTGTTATCAGTTTATCGTTTACATCCATAAACCTTAACAGAAGAAAAGACTGGTTAACATTCATTGCTTATAAAAACGTAACCATACAGTGATTTATAGTGAGCCATACATTTGTTACATCTGTCACACAAAATGTTCATGATTTGTTTGTGCTGGGCTGAGCTAGCCCAAAATTTTCATTAGGTGAGTCATCAGGAACCAAAACTCCCCCCCAAATCAAATCTTTAGGTGCTTTTCTCAACATTATAATCACATTTAGTTATGTTTATTCAGCTAATCATGTTTATTCAGCTAATTTTAAATCAGTTGTTTTAAAATGTTATTTTTATTTATTTATTTTCTTAGTTTTTACCCCAGTTTTTTTAAAATATGTTTTTAAATAATTATAAAATCTAACTTTGGAAAAAGTTCCACATTTTCTCACATCCTGGTTTGATTTTATTGTAATGACGAGTTTGGAATTCTAGCCTTTGGATGAGGTCTAACACTGAATTGAACTGCTTGATAAATCTGAGATGTAACTATTATGCACATTGAACGAAACGCATCCAGTATGAATTTAAATTAAAAATGAGAGAAACTATTGATTGAGAGCACAGCATAAACCTATTTTCTAATCAGTAGTCACAGTAATTGAGTATACCAAATGTATAATCTTGATTTAAATTATGGAACAGACCTAGGGACTTTTTAGCTAGCATATCTTTTTCTTAGGTAGCTTGGGTGCTAATGGAAATTTACAGTGACAAGTGAATCTCTAGCACATTTAAACAGAAGTAAAAAACAAAATAAGGAAGCTAAATGGAAAACGAATTGGACCTTGGTTGTCTTTGTGGTTACATGCTGCAGTAAGGAACTGAAAATTAATCATATTGTTGTTGGCTAAGAAGTCAAAGCATTAAACAGCCTCTCTGCTCCCTTTTTACTGTTCAGTAAGCTGTTAGTTTGTAAACAAGAGTTGATATAGGTGGGAATGATGTCATATTTGTTTGACTACTAAATGTCACTAGGGCAGCACAAATGACTTCATTCTGTAGCAGCACCCAGCGACAGAATGATCACAAGGGTGTCACTCTTTAAGCTGCATTTGCAGTGCTGGCACTTTAAACTGCAGGGTGGAGCTGCTCAAAGCCTACCGATGTTAAAGTATAGGTTTTACATTCTAAAAGAAGTGGACATAATTACTTTTACCATCACAAATTTGTAGCTAACTGGGCAGTTCTCCTTTTAAGAACAACGGTTAAGTCATAATAGATGAGAGAGCACAAGGCTGTAAAGAATATAAGGTAATTGCAGGGTGTCATGCTCTCCTTCTGCTGCTTAAACTATTTAAATACCTGTCATTTATTATGTCAGCATCTTTTGTCCGTGTGGTATTATCTGCTACTCAGGGTGGAGGTCTGGCACCATGCCCATATTAATTTGTTTACAAAAAGGATAAAAAATGGAAGCTGGAGGCATTCTCAGCTTGCTTAGCTATATTTCCTGGTTTAAACTTGTAGACACCAACACACTGGGACGGCAGGGTAAACCCCAGACCTGCCAGCCTGGGGAGGATGAACCCAATATGCAGGAACCCAATAAGGCAGAACAATGATGCGGCTCAAGTCACAGAATAAAAACTACAAAATAAAGTGTGGCTAAAATAACATAAATAAATTAAAGATAGACAAGTGCATTTGAGGAGTAGGGCATATTACACCATACACTATCAAAAAAAAAAAAGAAGAGCCTGTGCTTTCCCCACCATATGTCAGAAAACTCAGGTTACCATGCGCTCATCCCATCCAGGTGCATCAGCAACACATCCCCAGCAAAATGCACAACTACAAAGGAAAGTAGGAAACTGTAAGGTAAAATGTAGGGTAAAAACTGATGTAGGGTAACAACACTAGCTACCACCGGTGCATGATAACTCACGTTTTTAGATAAAGAAATAAAAAGCTGGAGATCAGTATACACCTTGCTGCAATTAAAAAGGAGTGGAGCAGCCACTCCATTACTGACGCTGTCGGCGTCCAGTGTGGATCCGTTTGTAGGTCTTCGCTCAAAATATGCCCTCGACACTTTTGGAGGCAGCTTGCCTGTTGACAGCACTGCAAAACTGCCTGAGTTCCTCTTAAAAGACTAAAGAATGCCAGCATCTAAGCTGGCAGAAACAAAAGATAGTGGCATTACCGAGCATGCAGGTGCCACTAAGGCACCGACACTATACCACACAAAAAAATCAGGCTGTCGAAGGTGGAGCACATTACCGATGATGAGACGCTAAGACTGATTAAAGAGACCACACAGTCATCTGTGCCTTATTGCCGCTTGCAGGCCATTAGTGACAGAGAAGATGGACATTTTTGTAATGTAAGCCCACTGCCAATCTCCACGGCAAGTAGAACCGTTACAGTATACTGGCTAACCTGTGCTTGTTTTAACCTTTGCACAGTTAAACATAGTGCCATGCTGTGTCTGCTTTCTCTGTTTACTCCAATTTTTTTTTTCCAACAAATTAACAAAATCTTTTATTTTGTTGGGATTCAGCATTTTATGAGCCTACAGCATATATGAATAGGGAATGATTACAGCTGAAGTGCCACATAAATTGTAGCTGCTGTTCTAAATGGTTTGTATGTGTCTGTTTACACACATTGTTCACTGTTGTAATGATGCAGATTAAGCAGGTTTAGCTTCGTCAATGGCCTTCTTAGAGCCAAAGAACACATACAATGAGAAATGTCGAGTACTAAATTATTGCTCCAGAGATTCGTCAGCAGTGTCAAATGAAACCTTGCAGTAAAAATCCTTGATTTCCTTTCTTTGTTAGAGCATAATTGTTTCTGTTACGCCACACCTCATTTTTTACATATTTTTTTTAGATCCACTTGAAATGTTGACACAAAGAGTTGACACTCATGAGTTGTATTAACATAGATGCCCAGTTAGAAATGACAGAAATGTAATGTGTTTTCTTTTTTTGGATTATCTTTAGTTTAGATTTAATGTAAAATGTAATTTAGTGTGGACATTTATAAATTAAAGTGCATATGTATGGGACAGTGGTGGGACAGTGGTAGTCTAGTGGGTAGAACTTTGGGCTGTCAATTTTAAGATTGTCAGTTTAAATCCAGGATCTGCCATGCAGCCACTTTTGGGCTCTTGAGCAAGGCCTTCGACCCTGTCTGCTCCAGGGGCGTCGTACAATGGCTGACCCTGCACTCTAATCCCAGCTTCCAAAACAAGCTGGGATACACAGAAAAAACGTTTCCTTGTACTGTACATGTGTATATGTATATATGACAAATAAAGACATTCTTTACTCTTCTGTGTGTGTGTGTGGTCGCACATACTTCATTGATTAAAAGTATGTATTGGCTGTAATGTACAGTAGAACAGTAACATGTTCGGAAGCACTGTGAGCACAACCAGTTCAGCACTCAGAATAGGGATGCAAATCTTGCCTACTTCCTGTAACCGATAACCGACCATCATTAGTCAGCTGATAACCATAAACTGATTAGCTTATATCTTTACAATGCAATGTAAAACACATGATGATGTTTCATATCAATAAGTCTTTATATTTAATAATAACTGTGTAACTTACACATTACACACTGGCAGTAATATAGAACAGTAATTGGATCATAAATACAGTGTGCCTTTATACTGATATGATATTGCTTACGTTTTCTATTTTAATGTTTAATAGGTCTAGGTCAATTTTTTCCTCCACATATTTACGAGTCGTAGATGTAGCATCCATATCATATCTGATTTATTTAAATTATTTGAAAGGATATTTCTCAATAACTTTGCATATATTCCTTATATATGATTGTATACTGTATATGGTTGTAAAAGTACCCATTGACTAGTAATCTTAATTTTTAGAACTCATGCACGTTTCCATTGTTAGTTTATTAGCTATAATCAACAAAGCTAGCAGGAAAATAACACTTCAATAATCACAACAATTTTTGTTGCTAGGTGAATAATGACACAAGACAAGATTCTTTGTGCAATATCATTGATAACTCCCACCTTCAAAACTTGGTTTTGGGTAGTCGTCAGTGCAGCAAGCTCCACTGATTGATGTTAGACACTAAACCCAGGGGCTCTGGTTAGACCCACCCAAAGGGAGGATGCACCTTCCTTACTGCTGTTGAGCCTAATGTTAAATTCTAAGTTTCACAGAGGTGAGAAGGTTTTGTTATTGAAGTTTATGGAAGGCTTAGAGAGGCGAACCTTCCTACAGTAATTTTCAGTTGCGTTAAGGGGTGCTCTTGGAAGCACTTGGAAGTGATAAAATGGTAATATTATTATTGGATAACATGACATTTATTTTCTCCTTTCCTTCTTCAATGAACATGCTTTCTCTATATATTTCAAATCCACTGTAGGTCATCCAATGAATCATTAGGGTATGGTTTGAGTATTTGGCAGTGTTTTCGGCAGGTGTGGTGAGTTCTCCAATGGGCCTGAGTGTGTCACTTGGTGATTTGTTTAACATGGAAATAAAGTGGGTGATGTCCTTTTTGCCACCAAGTTGTAACTCAACAAAATTAATCCTTAGTGCCCTCATCAACTGAGCATTTTTGACACCTGCCTATCATTTTCACTTCAAACTGTTGCCTGTAGTGTTTATTGTATTTTGCCGGTTAACTGATGCCATTTTTTTAAATTGTGTTTCATTTAAACAAACCAGCACACTGTATTTTTGGGTTAGGCTGCTCTGCTAAGGCACACTGTAAAAAGGCTGTTTTTGATTTCGGAGCTATAGCTACTCTAATTACAATTCTTTTGTGAATTCAACTGTTTGTGAATTCAGCTGTTCCATTTGGTAGTGAGGTTGGGCTAACACCAAAAAAGGTTATTGTTTTTGATTACTTTCAAATTCTAAATGAGGACTACTGAATGTCTTGATTCTTGATTTGTGAACATTTTACAGTGTCTTGAAAAAAAATGACATTGTTGATCATTTGTTTTAAATGTTAGACACATTTGTAGATCAACGTGTGAAGTTAGATTTTGGGCTGGATAGGATATGTGAGATTATTTGAAATTGAACCAAATGAGAGATAGAAGAAAAATTTTGAAAGATAGAGGAAAAAATGTAAAAAAAAAAATAAATAAAAAAAAATGAAAGTTGGTTAGAATTTGTTCTCATTGGCTGTTTTCCTTTACACTTCTTTTTTGTATTTATGTAGCGCAAGTCAACCTAACTTGTATCTTAATGTTCTTATGAGCTCCTACAAGGCCCTCTAGTGGTTATATATTTTGAAACCAGCTTTTTTTCCTTATTAAACAGAACACAATTAATGTTAGGGACAGTACTTAATGCTGTGAATGAAAATATTAACAAAAGATTTAATAATAAGAAAGAAAGAAAAGATGCTTCTTCAAATGGATCCTCTCACCGTCCACTTCTTTTTTTAATCAGGACTACATTTGGAAAATAATAAGAAAAATACATTTCCTTTTGTATTCAACAAGTACACACTTTTTTTTGTTTTTTTTAGCAGAAGGATGGCAGACTTGAGTCTGGGCGATGCTCTGACTGACAGCGTGACCCTGGCGGCTGAGGAGAACTTGGTGGAGAGGGACTTTGTAGCCACACTGGAGGCTGAAACCTTTGAGGACAAGGTCGGAGAGACAGTGGGAAAAACAGATTACATCCCATTACTAGACAATGATGAAAAAGGTGAGTAACACTTAAAAGTAGGAGTCAGGGATGCAGCCATTGTCAGTTTTTCCTATTAAACTGTATACTCAGACACATCTTTATGTTGTATGTTATACATTTTAAGGTACTATAGTTGCAGATGGAAATATAAAATCCGCTTGTTGTTCACCCTGTACCCACTAAACTGAAAGTTTTGATCCATGGTCCATAGCTGTATCTTTACAGCCTATTCTTACAAAGAAAGTGTTAGACCCAAAAAGTGTCATGACATTCATATGTTTAAGTGATATCTTCAAATGCATACTGAAAGGCTTTTTTTATGTATTGTACATTCAGTCTTAATCACAAGTTAACGCCTCCCCAGCTGTCTATTACTCTATCAGCCAGTTGGGCATCTACACAGACTTGATTGACTATGTTTGAGAATGCCCTATGCCTGCCTTGCGTCCATTGTTTCCCGGTGGAACTGGGCTCAGAGGGATAGAGCGGTTGATGGAAAAAATAAAAAAAGATGCCAGTGTTTCAGTTGTCTTGTATCAGTGTTTCAGTATCCAAGTAACATAAAACAAGTGAGTTTCTGTAGTTTTACCCCCTGCATGAAATGTGCGCAAATATTTGCGCAAATACATTCTTTCTGTCATTTAAAGGAGACACAGCTTTACTCTAATGTTTATAAATCCTTAATAAATAAATACACATGTCCTGTTTAAATCTGCTGTCCTGTTCTGCACTCTTAACATAAACAACGTATATGTGTAAATGACCTTTTCCACACTTGCTGTGTGCATGTAAAAAGATTCTGTTTATCACAAATTACAGGCAAAGCTGTGTAAGCCAGAAACCTTAACAAATGAATCTTTTAAAATGCTGGCTGTCTAGACTAATGCAGACTGTTGACAAAGCTAAAAGCAACATGTCTTAGAAAGGTGGTGGGCCACCAGAACAGCTTTAATGCAGCATTAATGTACTTGAGAGGTTGGTTATTCATCTGCAAAAAATCACCTGCATTACTAAAGCACTTTTGTACATGGTAGAATGGTCCTGCCATCTGCATTTATGTCTCTCCACTCATTTATTTAGGTTCTTATTGTTTTGTCACCCATCTGTCTTTGTGTGCAGAAATAAATGTGAAAATATTTTTTCATAATATTAGTAGTTCACTGAGCTGTAACGACTTGTGAAATTCTGGACATCTGTTTTGTGTATATAGAATCATGCTCATTTGTCCATGTCTTTGTTCACTCCAAATCAGCTACAAACGTTTATGAGTATTGAGCAGGGTGTGTGTCTGATAGAAATGTGATATGATAGGAATAGTCTGTCCCACTTAGAGGTCATTGAGGGCCCTGTAGTGTTGAGTCCTATGGTGATGCATTTCTTTCTACATATGTATCTGTGTGTACAAGCAGAACCAGGTGCAGTGTTGGAGAATGAAAAACAAAATGCCCAAGGGGCACCAAAACCTGGTAAGAAGCATTGCATTATATCCCTGAACCGCTATCCTTGGTTGTACAATTTTTTTTTAGTATTTAATTTCTTTTTTTGTCCATTGTTTGAGTAGTTAACTTTAATGCATATGGTATATGTACAGGTAGATTTATTCTAGAGTATGGTTGCATGCATGCATGGTCGTTGTGGTGTTTGTATGTGTTGTTTGTCCTGAAATGTTAGTGTTTGTTTTAAGTGCTCAGTGTACTCTTCGTTTTTGTCACATTTTGACTCCACATAAATAAAATGTGGAGTCAGTGTGGATAATTATAATCTCAAAACTTGTTTATATATATATTGGCTTGGACAGTAGCAGTTGTTGCAGCAGCAACTAAGACTCAGTGACATAAAACACATTAAGAAAATGTATTTCCACTACAAACATAGGCCAACATTAACATCTTTGTTCAGGTGATATGCCTGATGTCAAGCTGTTCACAACAGTTTTAGCAGGTCTAAGCAATATGGACTATAAAAAAAGCTGTTGAATTAAATCGTACAATGATTTAGAACAAATGTGTGTGTATGCAGAGCCTATGCTGAGTTGTAGGTTGCCTTGGATAAAATGAATAAATACTTTTGTCCTCACCTGTGTATTGGCAAAATCTGGATTAGTTAAAATGTTTCTGATGACTGCTTTGAATGTATCAGCTAGTAGCAAACTTTCCTTTTTCTAATAGTGGTGACTGTTAACCATTAACTGAGAAGCATAGTGTTGCATCAAAGTATAAAACAGTGTTATATAAACTTTTTACTTAGTATCAAATGCAGGCCTTTGTATTCTATACTGGAACATAATGTACAATATCCACATAATTTTTGTAAACATAATAATGGTAAACAAAGATATGCAGAGTGTAACATTTAGTCAGACTTCAAACAAATGCACTGTGATTTTAATGTTAAAAAGTTCAGCTGTTGCAGCACTTCATAAATTAGGCCTTTATAGCAGAGTAGCATTAAGGAAGCCACGGTTGAGTTAGAAGCTGATAAATGCCATCTAAAAGACTGATCAACATGATCAAAACCATAATCAAAAATGCGGCCTGAAACTGTATTATGCGAAGAGAAAGCCATATATTGATTTTGCAAAAAAAAGACTGGCAAGTTCTTTGGGTCCAAATTCATCGGAGGTAGGCCAAAAGTGTTTCAGGAAGTGTCCCAACTTTTCTGGAAATGGTGGGACTTTGCCATTTTGGAATTTGGGACGTTCTGTCAAATGCCATCAAAAGAAGAAGCTCTTAAAGTACAATAATATAATTAACATATACAGTGGGGTCAAAAAGTATTTAGTCAGCCACTGATTGTGCAGGTTCTCCTTCTTAGAAAGATGAGAGAGGTCTGTAAATTTCATCATCAAGATCTCATCCCGTGGGGTCAAAATGATCATGAGAACGGTGAGCAAAAATCCCAGGGACCTGATGAATGACCTGCAGAGAGCTGGGACCAAAGTAACAAAGGCTACCATCAGTAACACACTACGCCGAGAGGGACTCAAATCCTGCAGTGCCAGGCGTGTCCCCCTGCTTAAGCCAGTACATGTCCAGGCCCGTCTGAAGTTTGCCAGAGAGCATATGGATGATCCAGAAGAGGATTGGGAGAATATCATGTGGTCAGATGAAACCAAAATGGAACTTTTTGGTAAAAACTCAACTCGTCGTGTTTGGAGGAAGAAGAATGCTGAGTTGAACACCATACCTACTGTGAAGCATGGGGGTGGAAAATTCTTCTTAAGGGAAGAATGAACAGGGCCATGTATCGTGAGATTTTAAGCCAAAACCTCCTTCCATCAGTGAGAGCATTGAAGATGGAACGTGGCTGGGTCTTCCAGCATGACAATGATCCCAAACACACCGCTCGGGCAACGAAGGAGTGGCTCCGTAAAAAGCATTTCAAGGTCCTGGAGTGGCCTAGCCAGTCTCCAGACCTCAACCCCATAGAAAATTTGTGGAGTCTGTGTTGCCCAGCAACAGCCCCAAAACATCACTGCTCTAGAGGAGATCTGCATGGAGGAATGGGCCAAAATACCAGCTACAGTGTGTGCAAACCTGGTGAAGACTTACAGGAAACGTTTGACCTCTGTCATTGCCAACAAAGGTTATGTTACAAAGTATTGAGTTGAACTTTTGTTATTAACCAAATACTTCTTTTCCACCATAATTTACAAATAAATTCTTTAAAAATCCTACAATGTGATTTCCTGGATTTTTTTTCTCATTTTGTCTCTCATAGTTGAAGTGTACCTATGATGACAATTACAGACCTCTCTCATCTTTCTAAGTAGGAGAACTTGCACAATCAGTGGCTGACTAAATACTTTTTGACCCCACTGTATGAAGACGGACAATAACAGTAGTCATGTCCCTACTGTCTTTGAGTATTATATTTTTCAATGTTTTATCTAAGAACCTTTGTAAACGGATGTCACGAACATAGCATGTTTTCGGCGAAACTAGAAGAATATTTTGGAGAACATTTTGATGCATGTAGAATTTGGGGAAAAAGCTCATAAACAAGAATCGAATACTTGTTCTTTACTGCTTTCTTTATTATTTTTTGCAGTATTTTGGCTAAATACTGCAAATATCAACAATTGCCTTGTTAATGCTTTTTGTTGCGCCAGCTTTGGCATTCTCTAAATCCAACACTGGTACTATTTATTTTGTTTTCTGATGCACAACAACATCTCAGCTGCCCTTAAACTCTAATTCAGCCTGGCATACATGAGTACAAGCTTTAAAGAGTGCAAGTCAGTAAGCAACAATGCATGATGTGGCCAGCTGTGCCAGCATGACTGCCCTGCCATGATTAGTGACCGGTTTTTAGGATGATGTCCTCGTTTGTCCAGCTTGGCATGACTGCATGCTTAGTGGAAAAATCCCCGCAGTGCAGTCAAACAGAGAGTGCAGGACCAAGACCAGCTCATAATTTTAGTGGTCTGATGTTAAACTAGTGGTTGACTTTAGTCAGCTAAGCAAGTATAGTTAACTGTAGTATTAATAGATGGAGCACTTTCATGTAGTAATTTTTGTTAAGATCATATTCAGTGTTTTCAATGTACTTGCCTTTTGGTGGCACTGTTGTGCTCTTTCATTTCCACCACATAGGCTCAGCATGAGGACGCTCAGGTGGCATTTGAGTTCTAATCTCAGCTGTGCTGTCAGCAGGTGAGGCATTTAAAACAGACATGATCAGATTGTCTGATGACCGAAGCTCTAAGATGGATTGGCGCTTAGTCCAGGGTACATCTGTCTGCCCTGTGTTTCCTGGTAAAACCAGACCAGTCACGACTAGGTTAAAGTATATGATGAAAATAAAATGAGATTTCAGAATGAGATCAGGTTTTTTATTCCCCTGGCCAATAGTATATAGGAATTTAGGGCTTGTAAGCAGCTCATATGTAAATGAGGAGCTAAAAAGCAGAGGTTGGTGCTTCAATGCTTTACTTTGCATTGGGCTGGGCAATATGGCAAAAAATATATATATATTTGTCAATATATGTTTTAATGTGACAAAGTACTAATGGGGTTGTTTTATCTTTTAAAAGAAATGTCGGGCGGCACGGTGGCTCGGTGTGTAGCACTGTCACCTCACAGCAAGAAGGTCCTGGATTCGATCCCCAGGTGGGGCGGTCCGGGTCCTTTCTGTGTGGAGTTTGCATGTTCTCCCCGTGTCTGCGTGGCTTTCCTCCGGGAGCTCATGTTTCCTCCCACAGTCCATAGACATGCAAGTGAGGTGAATTGGAGATACAAAATCGTCCATGAATGTGTTTGACATTAAACTTGTAAACTGATGAATCTGGTTAAACAAGTAACAAGTGACATTAAAATCTAATTAATAATAATAATAGTTAAAAGAAATGCCAATACATGCAGTATTCTGCTGTTTATTATGTGTATTTATTGCCATATTGATACTGTATTGTCATATTGCCCAGCTCTGCCCTGCATGGTTTTGTGTAGTGCATGTGTGCTGCATGAGAAGGTGCATGGGGTACATGGGAAAATAAAGATGACTAGATTATCTGACACCACTAAAGTGTTGTAAAGTACTAACCTGCACTTTTATTTTCTTCCCATTGCTCATCACACTGGGCCTTCTGTTCCACAATCTTTTTTTTAATCAATTATTTATTCATTAAATCTTACCTCTGTTTTTTCATTTTTCCAAATACCTTTTTTATTCTTTGTCTTTCTTTAAACACCTCATCAATACATTGTTTTTTAATTTTACACTTTTCATTTTTTTGTAAACCTTTGACTTTCTACTTCCTTACTACTTTTCTTTAATACCACATCTTCATTCTCCTAAACCCCTTGGCCCATCATATGCCTCAGAGGATTAGCTTTGCTGCAGCTGCTGCTGTCAATGGCTTAGACCTGCCTCTGCCTTCCAGCCCAGCGCCTCCTTTCCTGTCCACCACACACAGCCATCTCATCACTCGTCTGCAGCTCGGCAGCTGCATCAAAAAGGATTTTAGACTTTTTAAAAATTTTGTGAGCTGCAAGAAGAGCCAAGTAGTATTCGTAGCAGGCAGCCATGTGAACGCATCAAACCCTGGAAATCTGTCGTCTTTTTACATGTGCTCACAGAATATGTAGGGTACACAGGCCTTTGTAATTATAGAACAAAATGTACCAAGTTAAAAGTTCACACAAGACATTATATTAGTCAAACAACCCAAGATGCATCTCTATTTGTACTTCACTGCAGTGTTTCATTAGAACAGACAGAGTACAGGGCAAGTCATGTGGAAAGGGGTTATTCAAGGGCATTGTAGCTAAGGGTAAAGTCTGATATGTCTGGCA
Source organism: Trichomycterus rosablanca (assembly GCF_030014385.1). Lineage (NCBI taxonomy): Eukaryota > Metazoa > Chordata > Actinopteri > Siluriformes > Trichomycteridae > Trichomycterus > Trichomycterus rosablanca. The sequence goes on from NC_085990.1 coordinate 36,081,760, forward strand.
GTGACAGACTACAGTCAAACACTGGAACGTCACTGCATGTGTCCATTTGGGCACAGCTTGCTGGGTTCTTCGCATACACACACGCGCACACACACACACACACACCCACACAAACAATATACTAGCACAGTGTTAGTCTGCACTTGTGGGAATGGCATAAATGACCTAAATTGTAATATAAGTAAAAGAGTTTACCAACTAACCTTCAAACACTAACTGCACTTTGCCTTTTTCTTCTAAAAGCATCCACCAAATAACACTGTTTGCTTTGCTTCGTGGTAGCTTAGCAAATTGTACAAAAATGCTGCTTCCAGCTGTTTTTCTTACATACAAGCAGATGCTTTTGAATTACTCCCGTGTTTTCTATGTCTATGCAGCTCATTTAACTCACTGTTTCAGCACACTGTATAGTTTTAGAGGCTTCATTTCTAATTTAATAAAATACTATTTATGAAATATGTTGTGTGGTAAGGTTGCTGTGATAATCAGTTCACTTCTTGTTCATTGCTTACCTATTTGAATGTGCACCTAGAACTAAAAGGACTTTAAAACATTGGTACTTGACATTTTGTTTACTTAAAGAAAAGGCTTTAGACAATTTTAGTAACTAGACTTTGTGTTCTGTGTGTGTACATTATTAACTGTGCTTTGTGTAATCAGTACTACACACACTTCTCCTGCTGTTGTGGTGTATTGAGTCATTTTCAACATTTCCTTCTGCAGCTAAGCAATAAAGTCATTATGGAAACTGTCTAAAAGTTGTGGTTTTGTTCCACATATGTTTTGGTTATTAAATCTGATTCTGTAGGTGATATTTCGACATATCTTTTAAAGTCTGACCTAAAAGGCCTCTTAAAGCAATCTTTTTACAAGTATTGCTAAACCATCTTTGAAAAATGCTGTGCTTTTATCCTACTTAAAAAGATGATATTTTCAAATAAAATCTTGCTCTTTCTAAATATGTGCAAGCTTTTGCTAATATGCAAACAGCTTAAGGATTAACACGTCATCGTCTTTTTTGAGTGCCATTTACAAAGCATCCCAAAATTTCTGCAGACTAACTACTAATGCACTATGACTGTGGATCTGACTATGCTTTTTTACTCTTAGAAATCCTTAGAGATTTTAGCTGTCTTGGAGCTCATTCTGCAAAGTTTTAACCAGCCACACACCTGCCTATTTTCTTGTCTGTGTTTTCTATCACCTGAATTTGGCCATAATACTTTGTTCGCTGTTAAGTAAAGAGAACTTTTTTCTCCCTCTCACTCACTAAATTCAGTAAGCTTTATTGGTATGACTGTATTCACTTACAGTATTGCCAAAGCATTATCAAACAAGGAACATACATTAAAAGAAAAGGAAAAAAATAAAAATAATAATAAATTGAACATGTATTTAGATTCCCTTTTCTCTATTTTTTATTCTTCACACCAACGTCTTTGCTTTCCAGCTTTGCTAGTTCATCGAACATTTTCTCTCTTGACCTAATCTACGTTTTCTCCTTCTTGTGATGGTGTGATTGTAGCTGCTCCAGTAGAAAGGTAAGCTGCTATGTGAGGTGATACAGTACTCTCTGAGGAGAAACCTCTATGTGGGTCAGTCTCTTCTACTTTTATTCTACTTAAAGCACACACTGGCCAAACATGCAGCAGTGGTACTTCATTTGCAGCCTTGGCTCCCCTTTATACATTAAGCATGTGGTTAGTCAGTTGTACTTAAAGCTGCTAAATGGCTCTTGTTTCATGATGGTTAATAATGGCTAACTGGCTTCAGAATTAACAAGTCAAATTCAAACTCATGATAAATGAATTTATCTGACATTTACTTAGTTGCTTCTTACAGCAAAACCCAAAAGGATCTTGCTATAAAAAATAAATCAAAGCATAAAAAAAAAAAAAAAAAATTCCAAAGCATATACCATGGAACACAGTAAAGACGGTCATCAGCAAGTCAGTAAAATGTGACGTACAGTGACAGACCAAATACAAGGGAAAAGGCTGTTCTGGGTGGCTAACGAGGTCTTGGAAGTACTAGTTGTGTACTACATGTGACAACAGTCTCCCATACATAACATACATAACATAAGTCTGGGTTGTGAAGAAGGATGGCAAGAAATACATCCATGTCCAGCTGCATTTAGCAAAAACCTGCACTAAGTCTGCCAAAAGCATGTGGGAAAATGTGTTATGGTTTGAGAAGAAGGTCGAACTCTTCATTTTAAAAGGTGAAAAAAATAACACCAACCAACCAAAAGAACACAATTCCCACAGTGAAGCATGGTGGTGGGGCTTAATGGCAAGGTGAAGGAAATTATGGACAGCCTCTTATAATGAAGCCTTGTGAAGCCTTCACAAGAGAAAGATTAAAGTTTTTAAATGGCCCTGCCAGAGCCCAGACTTGAATCATGTTGAAAATCTGTGGGGTGACCTAAAAAGGGCTGTGCCCAGGAGATGCTTTCATAATCTGACAAAGATAAATCTAATAAAAATGTCAGACTTTACATTTATAGCTCAGTAAAACTGTGTAGATTGAGAGTTGAGAAAATCTTTGTTGTCAGTGGCCTAGTTTTGTGCTTGCTTAGGAGTCTCACCTCTGTTGGCCTGAGACAACATGAATGCTAGGTCAGACAGAGGACATGTCCTCTTCAATATTTTACATCTCTGTCCTTCATTATGTTGTATTACAATGTTTCTTAGTATAACTGATCTGAAAATATTCTATATAGCTGTGTGGTGTGTCTTATCTAGTTTGCTATTTGTTGAAGTATTTATTATATAATAATTATATAATAGATGTCTCTTAGACTATTTGTCTGTGTCCTCATTGCTCACTACCCAAATATGTCGCCGGGCACAGCCAGCTTTGCTGAGAACTGCATGTCCTCAAACACTAAGTGTTGATTACAAAAATAGTTAGGGTCTATACATCCCTGGAGTATTTAAGTTGTCAAAATCATAGCAGCAGCAAAAATCTGGGTCAGGCAAGTCAAAAGTCTGCAATGAATGCTGTATGTGGGAAAAATAATGATAGTCAAAAAGGTCCATTCTCAGACTTAAACAAAAGAACAAATACAGATATAATCTAGCGAAAACCGGATACTGGTGTCAAATAATAAGGTAAAAAAAGACAGTTCTGCTCAAGGTATAATGTTTTGCAAATGCTGGAAAATTTGTGATAAGGAACTACTAGCCAGCTGTAGTGCAGGAGGCCAGATATGTAAAAAAAAAAAAACAGGCTGGAAGAAATATCATACAATGACCGTTTGCTTGTGTGACAGTCTATTCCAAAACCAGTGTTGTGTGTTTTTTTTCTTTTTGTTTTGGCTATTCATGTTAGGGGTTGCCATAATGGACCATTCGTCTTCATCCTGCCGTGCCTTGAATATCCTTTTCAATCAGCCTAAGCACCTGCTTGTCCTCCGTCACTGCATCCATATAACTCCTCGGTGGCCTTCTTCTTCCCGCCTTCTCAGCACTTACTACTATCTTGTAAACTTTCCCTTTCACTCTGGAAGATACACTTCTATCAAAGTCACTCCTGCCACTCTATGCCACCCACTCCACCCTGGCTGCATGCTTTTCTTCACCTCTCTACCACAATCTCCATAACTTAGTACACTCAACCCCCAAGTATTTAACCTTGTCAACTTTCATCCACTTTTTATACACTTGTCCACTTTCATCATCTGAACTCCTTGCAGCTCCTTTTGCCCTTTTCTGTACTTCATCAATGTTCTCAAAGCAAACATTGCATATGCGATGCACTTTGCTGGCATAAAACCATATTGCGGCTCAGAAATCCTAACCCCTTTTCTCAATCTAGTTTCTACTACTCTTTCCCAAATCTTCATGCTGTGGCTGATAAACTTTTTGTCTCTGTAGTTGCTTTAGCTCTGCACATCACCCTTATTTTTAAAAATAGTAACAATTACGCTTCTCTACTAATCAGGCATCCTCTCACATTTCAGAGTTTTGTTAAACAATGTAATTACAACTCCATTGCCAGCTCTCTTAAACATTTCCATTCCTCCACTGGTATGTCATCTGGGCCAACTGCTTTTCCACTATTCATTCTCTTTATGGCTGCCCTCATTTCTAACTTGCACTCCCTAGTTCACTATCTCTACATAATCCAAACTTCTGTCTCGTTTTCCTAATTCATCAGTTCTTCAAAGTACTCTTTCCACCCTCTCAGTACCCTCTCCTCATTTTTCAATACAGCCCCACCTGCGTCCTTTATCATTCTTACATTCTGTATATCCTTTCCAGTGCTGATTCTCTGTCTGTCCAATTGGTACAAGTGCTTTTTGCTTCCCTTCGTGCCCAACTTCACATGCAGCTTTCCATACTTCTTTTCCTTAGCCATAGCCAATTCTCTCCTTGTACTTGTCCTATCAAAGTCTTAACTTTTTGGGAAGGCTGTCTACAATATTTTGAAGAGTGTTTAATCCAAATTAATCCAGTCAGGTGGTTTTTCCCAAACTTATGCCACAAAGTTGAAATTTAAAATAATTGATTTTTGTACACATGTCTTCCTTGCCCTACACAGACTCTGCAGAATTTAATTTAATTGACAATTACCTTATGAAGTTTGGTACAAAGTGGGGAGCCATGACACAATCCAATCATGATTTCCTCACCTGTTACCAATTCACCTGCTCATTGTGTGATCTTTTAGAAAACTGCAACTTGAATATTTAGATTTCACTGTAATTTGGCCCTTGTTTCAACTTTTTTTGAGTGTTTTACAGGCATCAAATTCTAAATATGTTTATATCTACCATATACAATAAAATTGAAAACATTGTAATTTTTCTTTCAACATTTTTTATGATAGCCTCCAAACAGCGGGAGCATACTTTGTCACATTTGCTCATTAGTTTTTTGGTTGACTGTACTCTAGGAGGTCACAGAGGCTCCTGGGCTAGTTCAGTGAGCGTAATAACATGCGTCTAATGTCTTTAGGTATCAAGTTTTTTTGCTGTATCACCCATCCTTACAGGAGAGTGTTAATGTGAAGTTGATTCAGTGTGTTGTGCTTGTGGCTTGTTCAGCTGTAAGAGCAGACAGTGCTGGAAGGGCAGAGCTGAGGAAGTCAGGTCAGAGAAACTCAACGTGACAGGAGAACACAGGCTATTGAAAAGCTTTCACAACCAAAGTCAAGGAGGTAGGGTGGGGGTGGTTGATTTGTGACTGTACTTATTTAAAGAACTACTAAACCTTTTTATTTCTCGACTTGAAAGTTTTTCCCCAATGAGTTGGGCTTTTAGAATCAGCTACTTAAAGAAGATATAATTATATACTTTTATACTAGTACCAATGACAACACTTCTAATCTTCTAAATCAACATCAGGCCTAACCAGAGGCCCCTGTCTGGGTTTTTGGGGACCTGTGGTGCTGTAGTAACTCTGGGTATTAATCTGTCAAGCCTTCTTAATATCAGTTGTGAAAAGCCACTGGCTGCAAGAGGAGCAAGGGATGAGGAGAGAGGGATGTTTGTGGGAGGGTGAAATCTCCTCCTGCTGTGGACAGAACAACCAGTTCAGGCAGCAGGCCTGCATTGAGTCAAGAGGTTCTCAGTCGAGACAGGACCACAGGCTCACACTGTGCCAGTCTCTCACTCACAATTGCCACAGTTGCACACTCAGGCTATGGAGTCAAACAACATCTTTCCCCTGATTTATCTTAATCTGTGTTTGTTAAAATAAAGTGTGCAGTGGGTTGGACTTTTCTCTGTTTATAAGGAAGGTTAGTTTCTGTAGTATCCTCTGCAAAGTTATTATGTGTTATTGTTGTATGTATTGTTTTTTTTTTTTTTGCAAAGGAAGAGAAAGGTCATAAATTTTTTTCACATCTTTGTTACAGGCACTGTAGGTATAGCATCGACACCAGGGGGAGAGGTTTCAGTGTCACACCTGGAGCCACAAGGGGACGTGCATCCACTTCAGATGAATCAGAAGGCCTTTGTATCAGACTTTCAATCAGGTTAGAACTGTGTAAAAATAGGGCTATGTATTTAAACCATGCCAACTGCCATCAGGCTTTCTATTATGTTAATGGGAGATTAATCTACTGGGAGGATAAGACTAACAATTATTTTTAGGCACCAGTTTATTCAGGTTTATTAAAATGTGTTTTAATTAACAGTAGATTAGATTTCAAATCACTTCCATGAGTGATTCTTTAAAATTCTTGTCTGTGGGCATGTCTATAAGGATTGTGCAAAAACCCTTATACTTCATGTTTCAGAAATCTGGATACACTTTATGACATGTTTAGAAAATCTATGTATAGTTGTATGGTGGAATTGTCAATGCTTCAATGTTTGGAAATCTTATTGATAACAGCTAGGTATGTATTGTTTTTTTTTTTAGCACACACTGATGGCCTATTTTAATTGATATGTCTTTATTAACCAAATTAAACAGCTTTTCAGTGCTTGTTAGTGAATAGTCAGTAGAAATGCTTCTCCTGAGACAAGGTTAGGAGAATACATTAAACTGTCTCACTTAGCTGAGGTGATGAGTCATCCACACCTCAGTATTCACGTCAGGAATAATACAGAGCCAAACCATCTGTTGCTGATTCATTCGTTAGTCTTAGCCCTACAAAATATGACTTAAACATGCATACTTATTTCATAATAATAAGACTAATATAAAATATTATTTTGTAGATGTTCTTTAAATATTATAACTATGTAAATAATGTTTATAAGGCATGTAGTTATAAACAACATAATGAAGAAATGTGTAATGTTTTACTACCACTTAATATTAGCTGTTAATATTTCTAATTTGATACCTGCAACACATTCCAAAGCTAGGAAAGCAGCATTGTCAGACTGAGAAGTTTGTGGAATGATGAAAAAAACCTGTTTTGGAACTTTCTATATGTGAACAGGTAACAGGTAATGCTATCATGATGCTGTCACAGAATGGCAATGAAAGTCGTTTAAAGCTAAGATGGATCAAAAGCTACATAAGGGAACTTTTCTCATTGCACAGTTGCCAGGAATTAAATTGATCTACAGCCAACAATTCACTTAAATAGTCTTAATTGTAGTTTTTAGATGCAGTGAAAAAAGGCTTATATAAATTACTCAAATGTGCTTATCCTGTACTGACCCTGTACCAACTTTTTAGGAATGTGTTGCAGGCATGTATTTAGCACATATTTAAAAATGGCAACGAAGTTGATAAGGTAAATTATTTAATATATTCTGTTGGTGCGTTTAGTTTAAAAACCCTTTAAAATTATTTAAAAAGTTTAGCTGTTAAAGTGGCAGCAGACAGGTCCTAGTGGGCTGCTTAGAAATGTGAAGGATTAATACAAATAGATCTAGTACAATAGTTCCAAAATAGTCTTGTTTCTATTCTGAAAAACATCTGTTTGCTACTACTAATATTAGTGGCTTCTACAAGTTTCAAGACAAATTTTTAAGCCAATGTTCTTTACAGACTTGAAATGGCCAGTGAAGTTGTTTAATTTGATGTGTATTATATTACATCAACACTTCTATCCTTAAAGGTATATAAAAACATTTGATATGTACTAGCTGCTAAAATTAAATGGTATTTAAAAAAAGTAAGCAAGGTGTAAAAACAGATTTTAAAACTTGTTTTAAACAGAACACGGCTTAACAACAGCACTAAGCACTGTATTTTCACAGATTTCTCTCAGCCTTTATTGGGACTGGAAACAAATATGGATGTTGGAGTTGCACCACTCCAGACAGAAAAATCTCCCAGCATTGCTGACACACACACACCCCCATTGCTGGCCAAGGAGGCACCTGCCACCCCTAAGAACCCTTTGGACTTTGCAGGTAGTGAAAAAAAACCTCTCACACACACAAGAACAGATATGCATACACAAATTTTACCACACACTACACAGCATTACAAGTCAAAAGAGTTCTAGCACATCTGACCTATACTCTGGATTTACCTTATGTTGGGTGTAAATAGTTATTATTATGACTTGTCACTGTCAACTAGTGCTTATGGTGGTATTTCTAGCTGTCCTGATGTCCTGTTTTTCAGGGGATTATGGGATAAACGCCAGTGCTTATTCTCAGCAAATTTTGATTCATCAAACGGGTACATGCAGTGCAATCTCTTTGAGATGGGTTATAGTGGCCCACAGATTTATACAATCAAAGCCACAGTCATTTTACCATAGCATTCACCTTGGGCTCCAAAATCATAACTTGCCCCTTCTGGATGAACTGTTCTGGTACAGCTGAGAGCTAGTGTTCTGTTTATTGCTGGCAGCATTTGTGTTTAGTATACAACTCAGCATATGGATCTCATTTAAATGACCAACAAACTCTGATAGGTTATTATAAGCACACCATTATACTTATAATTAAAGCCATTTTTATGTGGTTTTACAATTTGCTTTAGAAACATTGTAAACCAATACCTGCCAAGAACAGTCAATAAGATTTGTGCTTACAGGAAGGATATAACAAGGATATATCATGGTGACTCAAACAACCAAAAGACAAAACATAGCCAGGCATCACCAGTGGTAGTAGTCTAGCACTATTTACTAAGGTGCCACCTGAATGCCTACAACATGCAGATAATGTCTTAATTTCACATAAACAGTACAAATTTGTGGGCTGCCATTTGTCAACAGTTAATGCTAGGTGTTGAGGCTCTCTGACCCAACAATGGCAACCTGTCTGTAGTAGGACTTGAACCTGTATTCGAAAGCTTGCTGAGCTACAGCATGCCTTTATAGGCACTATTTACCAATCATAAAATGAAACACATCACCAGTCATCTTAAACGGTCTGCTTTATTGCAGCAATGAGTTTAGTGTACTTCAGTAGCCTTTCCACTTAACACATCTGAATTTAATAGTTTATCTTTGGAATGTGGTAGAACGGGGTTTGCAGCAATACCATCATGCACCCATGATGACACTGACCAATATCTGTAAGAATATCTACATGTGGAATTCAGGAATGAAAAAAATAATGGGTTCTGACTTCGTATTATGGTGTTTATTAAGTGGCATGTACATGTTCTATAAAAACGCTGTGCTGTCAGGGTTGCATATTAATATGCTTTTACTCATAAATCAGTACCTACTCATGAGTCAATACTCGGACAAAACCAGAAAAGTAATTTGATATTTGTCTATGTCTGTTGTTCTTAGAAATCACAGGTTCATATCTTCTCATTATTGAGTGCATTTGATGTTTCATATTAAAGTAAACTAGGTCAGGCTTGTGCACTATCCAATGGTCAATTTTATACTTGAGGGACCACAGACTTACAATACCATTATTTCTTTAATATGGAGTCTCATTATTGTGCACGTAGAATGTAGCCTTACAAAAAACTGGGACAAAGTATGGTTTAAACTAATTAAATGTTATGTTTTTGCTAAACAATAATCCATCATAACTACTGGACCCATATTATTGTCATATGAAACTTAAATATATAATAAATGTAAATTGTTTGAAATTCTGCTTTATATGTGTCACATTTACAGTTGCAAATATTTTTATGATTTTTATTTTTTTGATGATTTTTTTAGAGCCACTGTAGAACTATGTGTTTGTTAGTAATGCTTGCTAAGAGGGATTTCCTTTTCATGTAAGACTTGCCTATCTCAGTCATTTGTAAGCTTATGTGTTATTCAAAGAGCAGTTCAGATGTCCTGAAGACACCTTGTGCTTGCCTTACTTTCCTGGATTAATGATTGCTGTGTGATAGTGGATTCTATATTATGTAATGGGATTTGACAACAACTAAAATAGGGTAAAATTTTGTAAATTAGAACAAAAAATGCACTTTATGTTTGAGGTATAAAATGTTCTTAATAAATTAATATAGTGTGTATGACAGAAAGAAAAAGCATTTATCCTTCTAACTTGTATTCCCCTTTTTGCATATGAGGTGTCTTTGGTGACCACTGGTCAGATGATACTGGGGTTCCCTCTGACCTACCCTTCACTCCCAGTGTTTCCACGGTGATAAGTCGCCATGCAGGCCATCTGGTAGAAAGTCAACAAGATCCCACTTACCACCAGTGGTCCCCTAGAAATAGTGGTCTGGGGGAAGGAGATGAGAGAGAAAATGAAGGTTTTGATCGGAAGAAGGAGAAAAAGAAGAAGAAAAGAAAGCCCAAAGAAGAAATATGTGATGAGATGGAAAATAAGAGTCATTTGCCGAGTAAGAACATCTTCCTGCCTGAAGGCGTAATTCAGACATCAGCATCCAAGGAACCGGAGCAAAATGAAGGCTGGCAACAGGGGGATGTTGTTCGTGCAGGTGGAAGGATCAAGAAGGAAAAAAGGCGTAAGAAGATTCCAGAAGAGTGGTCTATTCATGCAGAGCCCTTTGTCCCTATTTCAGTCTCCATGTCTCAGAACGTTGGAACTGAATTAGAATGTCCACTATCTGAAGACAGCAGTCAGGGCCTGGCATCAGTTTGTGAGGATTATTCTGATGAGAACCTTATGCCATCATCACTTACCCATGATCTGCTTTCATTAACACCTGCTTCTCCACCAGTGCCATTGGAGGTCAAATCTGCAGCATCCTTCAATGAAGTGGAAGGATTTTCACCCATGGGCCTGCTGTCTGTATCCCCTGGTTTCCATGATACTCTTATGGAAATGGAAAGTGTTACCATGGATAATACTGCTGATGCCTTTATCCTTTCTCCATCACTAGGTAAATCTGAACCTCATGCTTCAGTGTTAAATGCCCAGTGCGTTGTCCTTAGTGGAGGAATCTTTGAAGAGGCTATGTTTGAGCAAGAGCCCTCTTTTACTGACACACCATTAGGGACCCATGTTTCAGCTACCATCCCTGTGGTTAATCCCTTGATGTCCACTGTCCCTATGGTTGATCCCTTGATGTCCACACCTGGCACTAGTGGTTTTGGATCATCTATGGAGGCCTTGATCTCTGCTCCTCCGTTCACACCATCTGGAACTGCTTGGTCTCTAAATGACTCACATCTGAATAATCCAAGTGAGCCGTTTACCATTACATGCATGGAGGATGTTACCCATGAGGCACCTGTCCCTGTATCTCTACCTTTAACTCAAAACAAAACCCCAAAAGAAGCCAAATCAAAGCAAAGCAGGAAGACACGAACGTCTTCATCAAAGAGCCCCATGTCACCTGAAGTGAAACTTCCTTCTCCTCAAAACTCTGGTTTAAACCCTGCTGCCCCGCCGTTCTTTCCTAGCTTTGCTGAGCCTCGAGAGCATGTGACGGCTCTGCCTGCCATGCTGGAAGGTTTGTTATTGGATGGTAAAATATGGATTTACTCACTGCATGACTGTGAGATTCCCAAGCCTCACCTTGGCTGCGCAGGGCTTGGGTGACTAGGCACCTTTTCCTCCACTAATACACCCGTTCCCCAGTGTACACCCCTTGTTGGGGTTAATTAGAAGCTGAATGGCTTGGTTTGGCTTGTGTGATTAAAGGGTGCATCACTACTAAGCAAAGCACTGCGTGTTTGTGTAGGATAGAACAGTCCCATTAACCATGAGTAATTTAGAGTGTGCAATACTAACTGAATGTCTCTTGATTTGCAGTGGTTCAGAGGCACATTCTTGTTTACTGACCACTGTTGTTTCGTTTTTCTGCCCAGGTATCCTGGAGCTGTTTAACATAAATGTTGTTTTACTCAATTTTTGTTTTAATAACACATTCATAATGTTTAAAACCTATTTAGTCTGTAGACGTAAAATTGTATGTACTTTCATTACATAATACATATTTTGAAAACATCTGCAAGTGAAACTAATGTATTTCTTCTTTCTTTTTTTGTCTTTACATGCTTTGACAACATCTGCATGTTCATTAACATCTGCTGTAGGTAAGTCCATTATTATTTGGACATTTTTATAGATATATAAAAAAATGTTGCACTTTGTAGTATCCTGGGGTAATCAGGTGGTGCAGTGGTACAATTTGGCAGCCCCTTACCGCTGAATCTCAGTGGTGCTATCAGCCTTTTTGACGTCCACACAGACTACATCCAAGGGGGGTGGAGAAGCAGTAGTCGAACAGCTTAGGCATTGGGAGGTGCATTTGTCAGTGTGGTAAGGCGTGTATGCTTTACTGCAAATGCTTGACTGTACTGAATATTTTCATTTTTATGTGGGCTACACTGAATGAGCAAGTGGCTCCTATTAATAGCTTGGTGACACAGTCCCAGCAGGCATAGAGCTATGATTAATAAAGAGTGGAAGAAGATACGCTTTACTTTCACTCAGCTTATCCATCTTCATTTCCTTTGGATTCTGTTACCACTGAAACAAATAGATATGTTTGCCTTTTTGCATACCCAATTCTCTTTTGTGAACAGCAGCATCTTGAGAACATTCATTTAAATTGTTTATTGTGTGAGGCTGATCACTTGTATTTGCATTATTAATTAATGTTGCATTCAAAATGGTATTGTCCTATTTTGTTTAGTATTTTTAATCAAATCTGCTGGCACTGATCAAAGTTGTTAAAAGAACTTTAAAAAAATTGTAAATGTAGGTTTGAAGACATGGCTAGTAGGTCATGGTCTAGGGACCTAGAAAACCTCACGTTTTTCAAAAGGTTTGGCAGAAATCGTGTGATGTTAATGTTAATTGTGGAAGCTGTGTATGGATGTTTGTGCTCTGATAAAGTCTGAGACTCTATTCAATACGAATGTGTGTTTGTGTGTGTCTCTGAGTAGGTGTGGCAGTATGAAACAGCTGTCCTGGCTGCCTGTGTAATTTCTAGCTATTTCTTTGCTGGGAGGATCTGTGTCACTTAGGGTGCTGTTTATTCTCCGACACGCTGCTTTTCTGTCTGTGTGTTTGGTGTGTCGTGCCAGATGCAGTAGCATATCTTGTTTTCTTTGAATACTGTTTACAGTTAGCACACGCAACACAGTGCTGGGAAAAGGTATTTGCCCTCTTCCCAATTTCTTCTGTTGTTGCATATTTGTCACACTTATGTATTTCAGAACATCAAAAAAACTTTACACTTAATAATAGACAAAGATAATTTAAGTAAACATTTTTTAAAATGATGATTTCATCTTGTAAATGATGTTTTGCCCTACCTAGCTTTATGTCAATGTCAAATTTATTTATAGAGCACAACAGCTGTTGACCAGTACTGTGCAGTGATCATAGTAGCAACCTATAAAACAGACAATAAAAACACAGAAATCAGTTTACACAAACAACACACATTTTATTGTACTTTATTGCTGAAATTGTCTGAAGTTAATGCCTACTGTTAATCTTCATTGCAAATGGGTAGTGGTGGCCCAGTGGTTAAAGTATTGGACTAGTAATCAGAAGGTTACCAGTTGAAACACTACCACCACCGTTGGGCCCATGAGCAAGGTCCTTGTCCCTCAATTGCAAAAGCGTTTGCTAAATGCTGTAAATGTAAATGCAGTTCAGTAACATGTAGAACCACTTTCACCACCAATAATTTGAGGTGTTTATGTTTAGGGCATTGGTCCTGAGCAAGGGCCTTAACCCACAATTTCTCAAATTGTATTTAGTTGTAATTGTAAGTCACTTTGAATAAAAGTGTCTCATAAATGCCGCAAAGGTAAATGTAAATGAATGCTAGCAGTGTTTCGTTGTTTTTTTACTGGAGGTATTGTGGTGGGATATGTAGGTTTTGGTTAATTAGCTGCCTTGTTGCTTATGTCCCTGTTGTGCATCAATGAGTATGTAAATGAGAAACCTCAAGTTGGGGAAAAAATAACTAAGAAGATCAGCTCCATGAATTGCTCACTGCCAGACAGACGCCCTCTGGAGAGAGGTGTGGGCCAAGCTAGTTTCCATGGTGACTGATGTACAGCACATGTTTCCCAGGTAATGGGGACAGATGCTAGAGAACATGGCTCCAGTTTGCTTTTAGAATTAGATAGATAGGTCAGTTTAACCAATCAAAATGAGATTAGATTTCTTTGCATACATACCATTCTTACCACATTACACAAAACAGAAATGTTTACATTAGAATAAAACATTGAAGTATTTTTTATGGTGAGTTGGTGATTCTGAGTACTTGTTGTTTTTAAACAGAATGTATGTGGGTAATACATTAAAACTTATTTTACTACAGACGTGTATAGCAATTTTGAGAAGCACTGTCAGTTTGTTAATTACGCAGAGATGCAAATCGGGCAGCCGTCGACTTGTTCCTATAAATGGCTCTGGAACGTAATGTTTCCAAAAAGTGTGGGTGGTATAAGGAGAAAAATAGAATAGGCTAGGTACAAAGAATAGTCTGCCTTCTGATGCAGTGGTATGAACAACGCCTCTATTTTACATATTTTTATGACAAGTGACGTTATCCTCTCTTTATCCTCTTAGTATTTGCATTTCCATTATCCTTGCTTCACATTCTCAAGCAGACTTGTCCCTGCAAAACCAAAGCTGTAGTTTGCCCTGGATTCACAGCCACACTTTAAATACTCACACAAGCTATCCTTTTTAAAGTAAGTTCAAATTTGACACGCAGCTCAAGCAGTCAAAATAACACTAAAATCAACATGGCCAGTAAGTTTTAGTATAGACATGAGGTTTCCGTAGGCAGCAGACAAATCAATAAGTTGGTTATCGTCATTTGATACAGAGATATAAACTCTTTGAAACCTAGTAATCCAGGTTAAGCTTTTAAGAAATTGTGTTTGCAATGTTTGCAAAGCTTATGTGCACCAGCTTTAGCAAGCCATGTCTGTTTGGACCGCATCTTGTACACAGGAGAACAGTTATGTCGTAAAAGGAAATGGCATTGGCCATATTGTTGGCACAAAGTTGGAAGCATCTTTAATTTTAAATAATTGAATCTATACACCTGTTAGCAATGGGTATGACTAATCTCTTGTCAGTAGATTTTGGCTTGAATAAGCTTGAGTACAGCTTTGGTTTTGCTTAACAAAATAGACAAAAACACATTCCATAGGACAGAATTTTTGGTGTCTCGACCGCTGCTCCTCTCCTTTGTTGTGTTTTCTTTAGTCATCCTAAAACTCAACTGTTGTTCTCTTGAGATCAATATGTCTACGCAGAACCCTTCTCCTGCAATGCTCCCTTATTTGCCATTGCCATGACAAGACTGTTGTTGCCATGGCAACAGGAGGCAGTTGCTTTGGAGACTTAATGAAACAGGGCTACCAAGGAAATAATGGCAGCTCACTAGGGAGTTTAGGGTGGGAGGGTTACTGAGCTAAACATAGAAACAGCCAGTCATTTGGGTGATTGTTTTGTCTTCTTGCTAGTGTCTCTACGTTTCTACTCATATTTTCACATGCTTTCCTATGCTAACGACTCCACACGGCAGTAAGAATCAAGAGCAGAGATTGTTTGCATTGCAGTTTAGTCAAATGTAAATACTAGATTAAAACATCCAGATATTAAGAGTGGAAATTTATTGTTGTAAATCTTTTCATTTAGATTTTGAGCAAAATATGACTGTCCATGTACAAAAATGTTTACCAGCATAATACAGACACACCTAGGAGCAATGTATTTTCTTCTTGCTTATGTAACTGTAAACACAGGGCCAGACTAGTGGGGTCAACACTGAAAAATGACATTGGACATCTCCAGTGGCACCATCACACCGGTATAAGACTTAATAATATTTGTCATTAATCTGTCAGTTGTTTACTGGCCTAAAGTTCTATTTACTATTTTCTGGCATTTCTAAATGACACAGAGAAATAGACTTCCCCCCTCACCATTTACATTTGGAAAAGGAAAAACCCTGTTGCCTGTCATGTTTCCCAAACAAAATTTTATCGATTTATAGATCCATGTTAGAATGTAATACACTTTGGTGGGATTGTAAGTGAAAGGCGGTGCAATATTTGCTTCATTGTGGGTGTGGTGTTCTTTTAGTGATGCAAGCTGCTGTTTTTTGCACCAAACATATCTTTTGGAATTATAGCCAAAAGGTTCAACCTTGATCTTATCAGATGTGAACACATTTGATGCTGGTTTTGCAAAATTGTCCTGGGCTTGGATGTTTTTCTTGCTACCCTACCCTAGAGCCCAGACATATGAAGAATACAGGAGACTGTTGTCACATATAGTACACAACCAGTACTTGCAAGAAATTCCTGCAGCTTTGTTATAGTTTCTGTAGTTGTTGGTAGCCTCCCAGGCCAGTTTTCTTGTCTTTTCATCAGTTTTGGATGGATGCTCAAGTCTTTGTAATGTTACTGTAATGCCACATTTCATCCACTTGTCATGGTATATGTAATACTTTTGTTAAACCCTTCTGATACCTTTTAACAATAAGATCCCTTTGATGCTTTGTAAGCTCTTTGGGAATAAGGAAAAGCCTACCTGAAGAGCTGAACTTTATATGAGGTAAATCAGTAAAACTTTAATTGATGGCAGGTTTTAATAAAACAACTAAAACTACAATTTAACATAAGTTTAAATGTGTTTGGTTCATTCTGATTACAGCCACATTACCAATTATAGGAGTTGAAATACAAGTGTGCACACTTATCCAACCACATTATTTTAGTGTTTCCTTTTTATTAACCTCAACTCTAAAAGCATGATGGTTACAACTAAATATAATAGAAATGATAAAGAAATCATTCTCAATTTCAATTAGTCTATAGATGTCCTGGCCACCAAAATGTAACTAGGCAAGCACAATAAACATTATACTTTTGTATTCTTTTTTTTTTTTTTTTTTTTTCATTGGTTTGCTATTGCCATTTTTTTTTTTTTTTTTTTTTTTTTTTTTTTTTTTTTTTTTTTTTTTTTTTTTTTTTTTTTTTGCTCATAGGCGTCTTCAAAGCTGTCTGCCTTATCTTGCCCTAAGATTTTGGCATCAGCTGTCATATGTGATGTGATCAGAAGTGACAGGCTTCCGTT
Source organism: Trichomycterus rosablanca (assembly GCF_030014385.1). Lineage (NCBI taxonomy): Eukaryota > Metazoa > Chordata > Actinopteri > Siluriformes > Trichomycteridae > Trichomycterus > Trichomycterus rosablanca. Next base: position 36,098,648 of record NC_085990.1, read on the forward strand.
TGTCTTTTTCATGGTCAGTGTTTTTCCACCCTGTTTAGCGTATCTCCATCTATGTTTGTTTCTCTCCACATACTTCTTCCCCTGACTAGCAAAACAATTAAGCTTGGTTGGTGTTGTAAGAAGCTGTTTTAATGCTTGCTTACAAATGCATATCATGATTACAATCACCTGTTGATGTCACCTTAATTACATCATTATTTAGGTTTTTTAATCTTTACTTGGCCTTATTGCCCTCATCCCAACTTTTTTGGAATATGCGAGAATGAATGTATATTTAAAAAGTGACATGAAGTTGACTAGACAAAACAAGTGAAATAACAGTGAAATAAAAGTCCAAGTAAATGTATGAAATGCTGATTTTTTACTATACATTAACACATGCTAGGGGTGTTACTGTATAAATTCCTTAACAGTTAGTATCAACAGCATTGGCTTTTAGTGATAATGGTAAAAACCTTAGGGAATGTGACTTATGTTTGCAAGCTGCTGTGTTTACTATATTTAAAAACAAAAACATGGATGGTTGTGGTCTGAAATACCTTTCCATTATTATTTTCTAAATGTCGACAGGAAGGTACCCGTGACGCGATACACAGTGAATAACCTGGTTAGCTTCATGTACACTATAGTGGCAAAAATATAATTAATGTTGCCATTTGTCCATAACAGTATAATCCTTCATTACATTTGTGGTGGTCTTACAATGCACAGATAACATTTAGATGTGTAAATGTAACATGTTGATATAAAAAGAAAAACACAATTAATTTTAAATTACTGAGAAAGAGTGTAGCCTGTAGGATTTACACTCCGCCCTTGAATGAAAGCATCAGCTTTGCATCAGTAAGCAAATACCTCCTGATGTTCTTTGATTGTTCTCACTTCAGAGAAAGCAATGCGTTCTGCAGAATATCAAGGAGGAAGTAGACTGGTAGGGAAAGGATGTGCACAAATCCGCCAGCGTGGAGAAAATGAGTGTGGCAAAGAGGATGGGCTCTCCAAAAAAGGAGAGAGCTTATTTTCAACAGCGAATAAGCTGCTATACAAGGACTCATGTGACACAAGCCAAAAAAAATGGTTGTCAAATCAGGAGAAGCCGAGAGGGAGGGAGAGCGTCTAAGAGAGAGAGCACTGCTTCAGTCTCACATCTTCAAGATAAATTGTGAAGTGTGGAGACAGAGAGAGACAACACCATATCCTCTAATTTATTGGCAACTAGTGCGCAATCACAAGGAATAAGTTTCAGCTATTTTACTGTCAGAGGAACAGAAGATATAAGCAAAAAAGAAAAACAGATAAGTGGCAGGTAGCAAGCCGCAGAGGGGAAAGCATGTCCTCTGTTTCTAACCAACAGCCGGCATCTCCGTTCACGGAGTACAGTGAGTTATGTAAAGGTCCTTCCAAGACCGCAACACCTGTCAGCCAGGGATGGGATTGGGCGCATGATGACATCGGGGCTCCGAGGAGCTTTGCAGGTGCACCTACGGCTCTAGGACTGACAGATGAGGATAAGCTATGTTTCTTTGACCATTCAGCAGAAATAGGAACGGAGTCAGAGTTAAAGGTGCCAAAAGGAGGAGCGATTCCTGGGAGCATGTCACTGGGTAGCGTGGGGGAGAGTCTGGAGAGCCCTCTGTCTACATCTTCATCACCTGCGTCACCTGGAAAATTAACAGCATCTTTAGAATCTGCAGTCAACAGTACCATGACTCATTCTCTTCAACTTTCAGGATCACAGAACATTGATATCCGTTCTCCAATTGAACCCCCAAAACCAGCACATGTAGAAGAATGGAATCCATCATTTCATGATCCCAGTCTAGAAACAAACTCCAAATCTGGCTCTTCACAAGCAACTCCAAATTACTGTGTCATAGGTGTTGTTAATGACAATTACCTTGAGAGTGAAGATGTTGATCTTGGTGTAAAACAGGTGGCTGATGGGTCGTCAGATGAGAGTGAGGAGGAAGGGGAGGTTCCTGAGCCATGTTTTATGGGGCGAGCAGAGCAGCAGAGAAAGGCAATGAGGAGAGCCTTGTCCGAGTGCTCCCATCTCTCTGTTCCAGCCAGCATCCAGTTACCAGATAAGTATCCTGGTGGGGCGATGCTGGGTGAGCTGACCTCATCAGTTGGAGGACCTCGTCGGGCTCACGCTGGGAGCATGAAGCGCTCTCTAACTGTGGCAGATGATCAGCCCCCGACACCTCCACCAACCCTCTATCCCACTGGAGCCATTCTTAATGACTTAAAACATGATGCTGATAGTATTCTACACCATAAACCTTTTTCATCTCATAAGAGTGGCAAAAGCTTTCCACTCTTGCCCATGGAGGATGTTCTAGAAGGTTCAGTGGTAGACAAGGATCAGGGTGTGCTGTTGCCAGTTCCTGTCACTAGTCGAGCTTTTAATGGCAACACCGGTGCAGCTGAGGCCAGCATCGAGCAGATCTCTGTACCTGAGGGTAGGTGATGAAAACCAGTAATACTGTTGAGACCAGTATCCATGATATACACATAATAAACACAAGATTACAACAGTTTTTGCTAACATTGTGTTGTATTTGCATCGATTGGATATAGCAGTAAACAACAGCATTCTAACTAGAAGAATTAGATAAACATTATTGTGTCAGAAGAAAACAGAATGACTGATGGAATGGGTGAATTTTACTTGTATTTACACACACTTGTCATATACACACAGTGTAGCCTATAAATACTTATTTAATGTGTACTTAATTTTATGTGTACTTAATTGTAAATTACTATTAGTTTATAATATATACATTTATTCTTTTGTCCCCGCCCCCCCCCCCCCCCCCCCCCCCCCCCCAATTTAATACTGTTGTAATTTTGACTCTCCAAAGCAAGTCTGCTGCTTGTTATTCCTCCTAGGCTTTGTACCTACATAAATGTTTCATAACATTTATCAGATGCTTTTATCCAGAGCGACTTACAGTTGTAAACGAATACAGTTTGAGCATTTTCACTCATTCAAGCATTAATAGTTTACTTATTTATATTGCAAACGAGTGAAGATAGATGTTGTTTCAAATAAGAGTGATGACCTGGTTTGCTGTAGGTAAAAAGCTGGTACACAGTGGGTAGCCTGCTCACAATTCTAGACCTTTTTGTAGTCTGGGCTAAACCAAATAGTACACAATTAGCCATAACAATAAAATCACTCAAATGTGAAGTGAAAAACATTGATTATCTTGTCACAATGGCACCTGCCAAGGGGTGAGTTATATTAGGCAGAAAGTGAACATTTTGTTGTTGTGTAGGTAGCAGGAAAAATAGGAAAGCCGGAGAGTTTAAGCAACAAGAATCAGATTGTGATGTCTAAACAACTGGGATAGAGCATCTTCATAACCTACCTAAACATTGTTGCAGACCAAGTACACCTGTTCATGGCAATGCATGACAATGCAAAGATTGTTCAGGCATGGCTTGTGGACCATGACAGAGAGTTCAAGGTGTTAACTTGACCTCCAAATTTCCCAGATCTTAATCCTATCACATGTCTGCGGGATGTGTGTGCGTGTGTGTTTTTTTTTTTTCTTTCATACTTTTTTTAACGTTGATGTCAATTATTTTTTATTATTTATTCACTATGGATTTCAGGTTCAGTGGTGCATAATTTAATATTATAATTACTCTTTTGGTGTAAATGTAATTTTACTGCCAGACTTTCATTTCAGAAATGCTAAAAAGAAGCAGAGATTTCGAAACAAAGATGAGACATTTTAGTCCCCAGTGGTTATTTCATGTTGACGGAACACAGTGGTAAACATGTTTCTGTGTCTACCTTAATTATAATATATGGCAATACATTTTGAAATAAGCGTTAATTAGGATAATAAATAAAGGAGATAATTAATTACATTCATAGCTTTTCAATTTATTGACATTTCACACAAGATTAAGGATAATCTAGGGCAGATGGAATGATGTGAAAAGCTAGATACTGTCTTAATTATTGTACTAAGAATTATAACAACATATTTCAAAAAAATCAATATACTTGTTGATAATTCAGCACCTTTAGCCTTATCAACCAATCAAAAATGAATGTGTGTAATACAAGTCGTATAGGATGGAATTTCCATATAGATGGAATTTTTTTTTTTGATATTAATAGTAAACCTACAAGTTAAATTACCGAGATTTATTTGCCAATTATTGATAGATTGCCCAGGCTTAACACAGTTTACTAAATAGTACATAAAACAGTGTTTTAAATTACTATTCTTTTAATCCAGCGATATGTAACTTGTAACAAGAATAAGTTATGTACAAAATAGCTTGCTAGGATGCATTTGACTGTAAGTGTAAATAAATGTTTAAAATCCTATTTGGATACAGTGTAGATACTAGACACTTAAAACAGCCACACCCTTTGTGATCAATAAATATTTTTCTTTTACAGTAAACACAGAGAAAAAACAGCCGGAGGTGGAAAAAACAGAGCATCTGGAAAACACTGAAGTTTTCAACAAAGTTGAGAAGATTGACAATGTTAAAAATGACATGGTTGATCAAACAAATAAATTGGACAGCGTAGGAAAGACAGACATAAAAGATCAGGAAGAAAACATTAGTGTAAAAGACAAGTGTGATACATTTAACAAGGTAGACAAAGTTGAAAAAACAGATGCAGCTGAAAAGTCAGATAAACTGGTCAAACCTGAGCAGTCTGACAAAACAGAAAAGATGCATACACCTGAAAAAATCGGCCAGGTTGAGGTTGAACAATCCAAACATGTTGAGAAAAGTCCAGAAGTAAAATCTGTGGGAGACCAGAAAGATCTGTCTGTACAGAACAAAGAGGAGAATCTACTAAACATGGAAAATGTGGATTTTAAGGAACATGCTGAAAAGGTAGAGAAGGACAAGTTAGAGAAAAAGACAGAAAAAGACAAAGATGAAAAAGAAAAGCTTGATCATAAGATAGATGGGACATTAGAGAAGGAAAAAGTTGAGGAAGCCAAATTTGATCAAAAATTGCATGAAAACATAGAAATTGTCAAAGCTAAAGAAACAGAGAAGGACAAAGCTAAGATATCAGAAAAAGACAAAACTGATACACCAGAAAAAGTCAAGGATAAGAAGCAAGAACAAGATACAGTTGAAAATGTTGCAGTGGGCAAAGAGTTAGCCCAACAAGCAGATCTTTCAGAAAAGAGCAACCATACCGAGAAACTGGACAAGAAGGAGGATATGGAGACGGCTGAAACAGAAAAGGAAAATTGCGCAGTCACCAAAGTGGAAAAAGAGGACAAAGCTGAGAAAGCCAAAAAAGCAGCCGTTAAGCCTACAGCAACGAATGGAGCAAGAGCTGCACCAGGAAAAGACCCAACCAGCTCAGACAAGAAAACTAAGGTTTGTTCTCAATTTCCATTGGCCATGCTGCTAATGCTTTTTTTTTTTTTTTTTATTGAGTTATTTGATACCAAATATACCATTTTGTTCTAGACATTAAATCCCATTTTATTGTTTTATTATTAACAGCTGCATTTACATTTAATGTCAATTACATTATACAGTACTTTGAAAAGGTATTTGCTCCAACCCAATTTTTTCTATTTTTCATATTTAAGTGTTTCACATCTTCTGATTGTAGTATAAAAATAACACAGGTAAACACAAAATGCAACTTTTAAATAACCATTAATTTGTTAAAGGTACAGATTTATTTCAAACCTATATCGCCTGTGTTTTTTTTTAACACAGTGGGTCATGGTTCACCCTGGGTGCAAGGCAGGAATACCCTGGACAGGGCGCCAATCCATTCCAGGGTTTTGGCCACCCTCTTCAGTCATAAAGAGTCATGTCGGTGTAGATGCACCACCAGGCTTTGAACCTGGATTTCAATGGTGGTAGAAAAGCGTAACAGACTGCTGCTCCACCTGAGCAATAATATCACCCCTTCCCCATAACTGGTTGTGCCCTCCTTGACAGTAACAACTGCAATCAAATGTTTTCTATAAGTATTTTACACTACTGTTGAGGAATTTTGAATCACTATTCTTTGCAGTTTTTTATTTTTATTTTTTATTTATTTTATTTTTTGACTACACTGGAGGGTTTTTCTTCATGAACCATTTCCATCAAGGTCTTTTGAGCCATTCAGAAGTGGATGTGCTTGTGTGTTTTGGATCTTTGTCCTGCTGCATAACCCAGCTTCACTTAAGCTTTAGGTCAGGAACTGATGGATGGAAATTGATCTTTAGGATTTTTTGATAGAGAGCAGAATTCATGGTTCCATCAATAAAGTTGTGCAGGACTTGCAGATGCAGTAAAGCTCCAGACCATCACACTCCATGGTGGAATGCAGCGTTAGCGTTGGCATTTAGTTGTAACGGGACCCATACCTTTTAAAACGTTCCACCTTTGACTCACTGAGTATTATCCTACTCCAGAGAGGGTTCACTACTGTTTCCACCACAGGTTTTCCCCCTTTGCTGTTATTTTTGTTTGGTGGAGTCAGAGTGCCTTTAATGGCTTTGTAACCCATTCCAGACTTGTAGATTTTGTTTTGCACCTGTTCTTGAATCTCTTTAGAACGTGGCATCATGTGCTGATTTTTGGACCTTCTAGCCTGATACACCCTGCCAGACAGGTTCTATTTAAGTGGTGTTTAGATTCAACAGGTCTGGCAGTAATCATGCCTGGGTGTGGCTAGTGAAATTGAGCCCAATTAAATTTGGTTAACTGGTTGATTTAGTAGCTAAGAGGGCAATTACTTTTTTTACATTGGGCTAGGTAGGGCTGAACAGCATTTTTCAATAAATATAATAATTATTTTAAAAAGCTTTATGTGTTTACTTGAGTTATCTTTATCTGATATTAAAAGTAATTTATTGATCTGAGTTAAAGAGGTGGCAAATACTTTTTCACTTGAGTGAATTAAGTGTAAATCAGGTATTTTAACTTTGCTTCCCCTGCTTGTATCCTGCTGCTTTGATTAGTGCTTTTATTCTTTTGTTGCTCCTCTGCTTTCCATTGGTTCGGTTTGCTGCTGTCCATCCATGCAGCCTGTTGTCGGGGCAGCAAAACCAAGCTCAGGCAAGCCAAGGCCTAGCACAGTGTCGAATGCTGCACCTGCACCTAAACGTGTAACCTCAGCCCCTACCTCTACAACCACCACCTCATCCACCCTCAGCAAAAAGGCACCCATTCCTAAGGCACCCATTCCTAAGGCACCCACACCCACGGCTGGCACCAAGCGGCCTGCTTCGGCTGCCAGCCGTCCATCCACCACAGGCACAGTGCCCAGTGAAGTCAAGACTAAGGTAAGTATTTTTATATTTTGTTTAGAAATGACAAATTAAAACAAATTAAAATACATAATTTCATTATTTCAGTTATTTTCTCAGTCTAACTTGTATGGATAGCATGATATTTTTCTTTTTTCTCATCCAGTGTTTGAACATACTGCTCATGCATTCTTTTATAGTGGCCACAAATTACTAAATATTGTTCCTGCTCTCTTTACAATGGCAGTTAGAGATTCATAAAACTTTGACTAGTAGAATTAGTATTTAAAGGTATCTAAACAAAATTATAATAGCTGATGTAATTAGTTTTGATGAAGTGTATAAGTTTCTGCACACTTACAGCATCTGTCATTCCCCATTATTACATAAATTAGGGTAATGGAACCATATCCATAGTTAAGATAACAAAGCCATCTAATTTTAGCATTAAACTATTGCAGTGTTTTATCTCTTGTCCAGATGGAACCTTCAGCAACAAAGTCCATTTCTGCTCCAGTCCGGTCCACAGCCACTAAAAATGGTACCTCTTCTACAACAGTGAACAAAACCACTACAGCAAGCGCCCCCACTGTACGCCGTTCTCAGGGTAACTTTACTACACATTAGACAATTACTAAAATTGTCATTTATTTATTAGCTTTTTAAATCATAAAACAAAATAATTGAGGTAGAAGGCAATTAATAAAATGTCATGTTTATTTTACACATACAGCAACAAAGACTGAAAATAAAACTGAAGAAAAGAAAGTGAGCACTCTTAAGACCTCAGGTACAGTGTTATTTCTTGTCCAACATTTTCTTGATAAATATTTCTGAAGCACTCAGCATGAATGTCACTTAAAATGCACTACCAATAGTGAATATTAAGTTCTAATCTATTTTAAAACCAGAGATATGAAGTAAAATGTAAGTCTAATTATATATAAGTGAAGTAAATTAAGTTTTAAGATAATAAAAATTGGTTTAGGTCTTTTAAATATATATATAAAAAAACTAAAATAAATATTAATAAATATTAGGGCGGCACTGTGGCTTAGTGGGTAGCACTGTTGCCTCGAAACAAGAAGGTCCGGCGTTTAATTTCCAGGTGAAGCGGTCCAGATTGTGTGGAGCTCCGGGTTCCCTCCTACAGTCCAAATACAGTGTATCACAAAAGTGAGTACACCCCTCACATTTCTGCAGATATTTAAGTATATCTTTTCATGGGACAACACTGACAAAATGACACTTTGACACAATGAAAAGTAGTCTGTGTGCAGCTTATATAACAGTGTAAATTTATTCTTCCCTCAAAATAACTCAATATACAGCCATTAATGTCTAAACCACCGGCAACAAAAGTGAGTACACCCCTAAATGTCCAAATTGAGCACTGTTTGTCATTTTCCCTCCAAAATGTCATGTGATTTGTTAGTGTTACTAGGTCTCAGGTGTGCATAGGGAGCAGGTGTGTTCAATTTAGTAGTACAGCTCTCACACTCTCTCATACTGGTCACTGAAAGTTCCAACATGGCACCTCATGGCAAAGAACTCTCTGAGGATCTTAAAAGACGAATTGTTGCGCTACATGAAGATGGCCAAGGCTACAAGAAGATTGCCAACACCCTGAAACTGAGCTGCAGCACAGTGGCCAAGATCATCCAGCGTTTTAAAAGAGCAGGGTCCACTCAGAACAGACCTCGCGTTGGTCGTCCAAAGAAGCTGAGTGCACGTGCTCAGCGTCACATCCAACTGCTGTCTTTGAAAGATAGGCGCAGGAGTGCTGTCAGCATTGCTGCAGAGATTGAAAAGGTGGGGGGTCAGCCTGTCAGTGCTCAGACCATACGCCGCACACTACATCAAATTGGTCTGCATGGCTGTCACCCCAGAAAGAAGCCTTTTCTGAAGTCTCTACACAAGAAAGCCCGCAAACAGTTTGCTGAAGACATGTCAACAAAGGACATGGATTACTGGAACCATGTCCTATGGTCTGATGAGACCAAGATTAATTTGTTTGGTTCAGATGGTCTCAAGCATGTGTGGCGGCAATCAGGTGAGGAGTACAAAGATAAGTGTGTCATGCCTACAGTCAAGCATGGTGGTGGGAATGCCATGGTCTGGGGCTGCATGAGTGCAGCAGGTGTTGGGGAGTTACATTTCATTGAGGGACACATGAACTCCAATATGTACTGTGAAATACTGAAGCAGAGCATGATCCCCTCCCTCCGGAAACTGGGTCACAGGGCAGTGTTCCAGCATGATAATGACCCCAAACACACCTCTAAGACGACCACTGCTTTACTGAAGAGGCTGAGGGTAAAGGTGATGGACTGGCCAAGCATGTCTCCAGACCTAAACCCAATAGAACATCTTTGGGGCATCCTCAAGCGGAAGGTGGAGGAGCGCAAAGTCTCGAATATCCGCCAGCTCCGTGATGTCGTCATGGAGGAGTGGAAAAGCATTCCAGTGGCAACCTGTGAAGCTCTGGTAAACTCCATGCCCAGGAGAGTTAAGGCAGTTCTGGGAAATAATGGTGGCCACACAAAATATTGACACTTCAGGAACTTTCACTTAGGGGTGTACTCACTTTTGTTGCCGGTGGTTTAGACATTAATGGCTGCATATTGAGTTATTTTGAGGGAAGAATAAATTTACACTGTTATATAAGCTGCACACAGACTACTTTTCATTGTGTCAAAGTGTCATTTTGTCAGTGTTGTCCCATGAAAAGATATACTTAAATATCTGCAGAAATGTGAGGGGTGTACTCACTTTTGTGATACACTGTACATGGAGTCAGGTTAATAGGAGATACTAAAATGACCCTATATGTGAACACGTGTGTGTGTGTGTGTGTGTGTGTGTGTTTGCCCTGTGATGGACTGGTGACCTGTCCTGAGTGTTTCCTACCTTTCGGCCAGTGAATTGTACCCACGGCAATAGGATAAATCAGTGGTAACACGGTCAATGAATGAATAAAATGTTACTTTTTCAAGAGAGGTATAATATGCAGCAATCTTAATAAAAAATGATTAGTAAGTGGGGCAGGTTTTTAATAGTGGGAGACAAAATTATTTAAACAAGGGTTTTAAGTTTGTTTATTAGTATTTTAATGTCATGTTTTACACTTTGGTTAACGGTAGTATTGAATAATAATTATTATTATTATTAAAACAAGACATGAATAAAGATAAGATATAAAAGAGAAAATGTAAAACCAGCATGAGAACAACGTGCCTGATCTGGGAGGACTAGCTTACATAATTTAAATTATGTAAAGAGCGTTTTAACTGATATCAGTGGGGTGCAACAACAATTTAATACTGTTTGGTTTCATGCTTTTTATTTATCTCTCGTTTGAAAACCTATTCTTTGTGTTAAATTGTAACTTTTGCACAACCCTGACTTTGCAACTGTGTTCTGTTTAATCTTTACAACTGATCCTTTCTGTATTCCACCACACAGAGTCCACCCGGCCCAAAACCACAGCCTCCAGAACCCCTACTACTACTAGTAGCGTTGCTCCTCGCACCCGCACCACTAAACCTGCCACCTCCACCAGCACCACAACCACCACGGTGCCAGACAAAAAGCCTCCTGTGCCTCGTGCTCCTCGAGCCAGCTCCACTACCACCACAACTGCTACTACCACCCGGACTACTACTCGCCCTGGAACAGCTCCAGCACCTGATATTAAAAATGTCCGCTCCAAGATTGGCTCTACAGACAACATTAAACACCAGCCTGGAGGAGGCAAGGTAATACTACTGCAAGTCCTCATCTAAATCTTATGACTATATCACCCAAGGTTTCATACAGAACCTCATTCAGACAGACTTAAACAAATTTTATCTCCCCCCACCTTTCTCCCAAACCAGTCATTTCCAATTCCTGATTAAATCCGCTGCCGCTTACATAACCCCTGATCTGATCTGAGTGGGATCACTACACGCCCTGTTTGACACGTGTCAAATTGGCGGCTGCTTCACATCGTCTGCCAGTGTTAGCTTCCCACACAGAGCTGTATTGCGTATGGAGAGCCACGCTAAGCTCCATGTGACTACAACCCTTTCCCCCATGACCCACTCTTCCCGCACAGGCTCCTGAAACAATCCCAGAGATGGCATATTACAGTGGCAGTGGACCATATCCGACCTCTTCCTCTGTCAAACACGGCTAGTTTTGTTTGTGTGGATGCCCGGCCAGGTTGGTGCTTGAGAGTTCAAACACAGCCGCCGCATCACCCAAGCGCCAGTATAAATTGTCTGTTAGTTATGTCTAGTCATGATATAATCAAGACATACAAAGTAGGACCAGCTAGAATTGTGCTGCTGGCAGAAAATACAGATAAATCAATTGAAACAACCACTCAGAAGTTCTGTCACAATCTGTGTACATTTGTCCATTGATTTTTCTTGGAGATGACTGGCTTTTGGCACACATTATGCCATTATCATCTTCTATAAGATAGAAGTTCAACATAATTCTGCTTTTTATATGTATAAAGATGCCTTTGTCAATAGCCTGGATGGTTAGGATGCTTTACTCAAAGCCTACTCCACATCTTATGTTGCATGATGATGCTAATTCTTACTCTCGTTCATGGTAACACCTGTGGTATGTTTTTCTGGCATAGATTCGGGGTGATCTATGTATTGACCTACTAGTGTGGCTTCTCTGCTGCCAGTCATTCATCTAATTTTATTTCTAATGACACAGTTGGAATATAAACAAGTCATATAAATAGTTGCTTGGTTCTGACCACCGTTATGTAACTGTTTTTATGATACTGCTGTACACCTGCTTCTTACAATGCTAACTGAGCCATGTTAATTTTTTACTGCAGTCATAGTGACCTCGAAATTAACATTTTATTTGTTAAATGTGATTGTCTTAGTAATTAATTTTATTTACCTTCCATGCCATTCACTTGCTCTCATCTTTTTCTCTGATAATAATCTTTTCCTGGCTGAGCTTGTATCTAACAACACAACTAACTACTCTGTTCCTCATACTTACCAGAGAAACGTCTTGCCAGAGTTAGTATATGCTGTGGTCTTTGACGGCATGATCATCAGCTAAGCTGTAATATTTGCAGGCGATGTGTCCTTCAAAGCACATTGTTTAGGAATGATTTGACCACATGCTACAAAGCAACTTTAGTGTGAAACCACATTTTCCTTTATATTGAACTATGTACTAATACGAAATTATTATTTTGCATAAATTCAGCATAGCTCATTTTCCTGTTGTGAGTGACTGACCCAAGAGAATTTGGGGTTGTCTCCCCAGGTCACAGTTTCTCACAGCAGGACAGATGCTCTGACTCAGGGCTCCCTCTCCAAAGAGACCAGCCAGGGCAAAGTGAGTTCATTCCATCTCCATCTTCTTCCACACCAGCTTGCTGTATTTATGTCCCTGTTTAGCCTGCTATGTTTTTTTTTCTTCTAAAGGTCGTCTCTCCTACAGTACATCCACGCATTATCTCCATATAAATAGATATATTAATATCTGACTTTGCTGCTCATTGTTTGTTGTATACATATTTACAGAATATTTTCTTATCTAAACCATCTGATTAGTTTTGGTTACTTCACTGGAAAGTGACTTCAGATAAATTGAGTTCATTGCTAATTTTTCAGGAATAGATTATGCTGTCTAACCTAATCTATTGTGTGGTTGAAATGACCATCCTGTTCGGAGTGAAGAATAGCTAGCACTTGGAGTTAATAGTAACTGCAGTTATGTTTCAATACTGCGTCATTGTGACGTGAACGTATTAAATGCTCAAGGGTTAAATTAAGTTGTGGCAGATTTAAGTGTTAACTTTGAACACAATACAAGTTTATTTTAAATATGTCATAATATGATTAACTTATATAACATATATAGTATCATTGACCTTCCACAAGCACAGACAAGTTTAAGTACTTATTTTTAAAATTGTAATTAAACAAATTAGTTTTTGGTTGCTTATTAATTTTGTATTCATAGGACCATGAAATCCACAATGCAAAGAACACAGATGGAACCATGGATTTAAAAGATTAAAACGGATTTCAGCAGTACATTTTAAAAACAGTATTTGAAACCATTTGATTTAGTGTCTTTTAGTCCTTCCACAAATCCTTCTGTGTGTCTGTCATAACATTCTACTTTATTTTTTCAATGAGCTTCTTTTTAGCTGTGCATACAATAGATTGGAGGATGATTAAAGCATATTTTGATGTTAATGTACAATATTACAGCGCAAGTGTTAAAGATTGACATAAACGAACTGTACACACATACAACAATACATTTAAATTTTCGGCACGTAGCAGACACTCTTATCCAAAGCGACTTACAGAAGTGCTTCCGTAGTAAACATTACCTTGCTTTAGTTTAAGTAGACAACAGTCCTAGAATACAAATCTGCTGAAAACCTGTTAGAACCAAAGGTTTTTTATATAGGCAAGAAATTAACATAAGCATTAGTAATATATGTTAGTTCTCAGTGCTTAGTAAAGAGGTGGGTTTTTAATCATCTTTTGAAGACAGTGAGAGACTAACAATGGAAGTTCGTTCCACCACTTGGGTGTAAGTACAGAGAAGAGACTTGATGCGCATCTTCCTCGAGTTCTGGGTGGAGGATCAAGTCGAGCGAGACTAGTGGCGCGGAGGTTGCGTGGTACAGAGCAGGGTTTTATTAGACCTCTAAGGTAGCTTGGGGCTGGTCCATTTTTGGCAATACAGTACATTAGTAAAAACCTGTTGAATAGACAAAACACTGCTGTACTTAAACCTAAATTCTTTCTTTCAGTCAGTTACATTTTAATTGCTAATGAACCACGCTTAGAAGTATCCACATGGAAGCACAATCACAGCTGATATATTTGTTATTTTGTTCAAAACAATATTACATATTCTAATTAAATGTAAAAAAAAATCATTTACTAAAAAATCATTACTAATTCTATACATGGATTAAAAAGAAAATTTCATAGACATCAATATCAATCATTAAGTAGGTATCATGCAAGCTATTAGGTCTATCTAATTGGGGGAAAATATCAAAAGGCTAGGTCCACCCATAAGAAAGCATTTAGTTACTGTATGTATCTTGCTGTTCTGTTATAACACATTAAAAAAAGTCACCCAAGCCTGTAATCAACACACACTGGCTATGTTTTAACATGTAGTCATTAGGTATGTGTAAAAAGTATGGATTTTTTAAACTGACTCTATAAATCAATACATTAATCAATATAAAACAATTGTCCTAAATGCATTTACAAGTTCTGATTAAAAATGATGATATGTTTAGATAAGTTAATACTGGTCTCACACACAACTTTATTCTTTGTACTAATGCATGGATTACAAGTGGATTGTTACAGCTCTATACTTTCACCTGCCATTTTTTTTTTTGTATTATCAATCAAAAAAGAAATTTGTCATTAACATTTGTGTTCACTTGGCTGTTTTTACAGCATACCTAGAGCGTGTCCCTTAAAGATGGCCATGTGATCTAAAGCACAGACGAGATTAAACACTTCACTAATTGTTCCCATGAGCTAGAAATCTGTGCTTGGTCACAATATTTGAATGTGGTTGTTTTACAGTTTAAATGGCTTTAATTCCTAATAGAATTTACTATCTGTAAACTCTTATCCATAGCTATTTATGAAATGTCAGTGGTGCGCTAGCTTGACATTTAATGTATTGGTTTAAGTAAGTTTGTTTGGTTGGTTGTTTATTCAGATTTGTGTTGAAAACACTGATCTTTTGTTTAAAGTCTTAGCTGGCTAGGGGTCAAATTAATGTTGTTACTTATACATTATGTGAACTATATGTGAAGAATATTATTATTCTTTTGATTCATTTGTTGATACTAAAATGGTTTTGACTAAAATTGTACAATTAATACTTCTAAGACCTCACAACTCATGAACTGACACAAATGCAGTCAGCAAGAATGAAAATCTTATCAGTTATCTATTCCTAAACCCTGGGTTATAAATTAAGTGTTGATTATTGCCTTGTTTTTAAAACCTTTGTCCTCGGCTGATCTCTTGTTACACTGCAGAACTGTTTCTGCACTGGCTGCCCCATAGTTTCCTGTGGATTAAGGCGGTGCCACTCACCTTGCTGAAGTGCTACCAAGAGCTACCAGATTTGCCACTTTGATGCTCGGTTTTTTCAGTCTGATTAAACTTTGACTGAATGCGGACCTTTTTAAAGCCTCGCCAACAAGACAAATTGTTTACATGACGTAGTGATGATGGGGACAAAATATCATTGTTTTGCAAAACCCTAAACTGTTTTTTCTACTTTAAATTAGAATCATGGCATTGTGATAAAACTATAGAATGGAGACTAGTGAGCTGTGAAATAGACCAAGTTTGCAGATCCTGGAATTGCTTGTGGTTTTGTAATGCGCCCTTTGATTGAAGCAAGAATGTTTAATGAAGCAATTTCCCTTTATCTTCTCATGTCTCTAAATGACGACCACTACCAGAGTCTGCCAATTGACTCATTCATGTAGACATTCTCAGACTTTTCCACACAAAAAGGAAAACTGGATTTCATCCTGTGATTTCTTACATTACTTTGAACACAGCATGGCTTGTACACTCTAATTAACTCTAGCTCCCAGTATGATAAATAGCTGCAAAACTTGCACCACAATAACTAGTTAACAATAACTAGTACACTAGAAACTTATTATGAGCTTGTAGTTGCTACAGCTTGCTTTCTTTACCCTGTCTTTCTCTTACTGGGTGACCTCTTGTGTCCTTCTGCCCTATACCTGCCACAATGTGTTATAGGTTCAGATAGTCTCCAAAAAGGTGGACTACAGCCATGTTACATCTCGCTTGGGCTCCAAGGACAATATGAAGCATGTCCCTGGTGGTGGGAATGTAAGTACTGTCCCTGCATGCGATAAAGCAATTTCGGCATAGCCAGAGCAGTCAAAGGCTACGGTACTGCTTCTATAATGTAGTATAAGACTACTGCCAATGGTAAAGCTATAGGATTTATCTTATTCCTTTTATGTTTTTTTCTTTCATTCAAATGATTATTTGTGATAAAGTAAAGAGTGGGCTTTGCTGGGCATCATTCGCATGATTCGCATGCTAATCTGCAGTTTAAAGCTAGTTTTCAATAACTCTCTTTTTGCCATGGCTGCTTTAGTGTCTGACACTTTGATTCCAAATTGCTTTTCTTATTCTTATGTATTTCTTACATATTTTCCTTTTTCTTATAATCTGCTTTAGTATTTTTCTTTTCTTTTTTTTTTTTTTAGATTTTTTTGGCTCCTATACCAGTGACCAGTGATTAAACTATCTGCTGTGATAATGGCATATTTTAAAATCATTTATTTGTGCATCTAAAGTGTCTTTTTTTTTTTACACATATTCTGTTATTTTCATTGAGTGGCATGACAGCCTGTGTTGATTTTTCTCTACTGCACGGTTTTTGCATTTTGAGAACATAACAAACAGCAAATGGAGTTGTCTAGCACTAGTTCAAACAATGAACATATTTACCCAGCTTTTAAAGGAACCAGTTTAATGTGTTTACAGGTGCAAATTCTTAATAAGAAGGTTGATGTGAGTAAAGTTACCTCGAAGTGTGGTTCAAAGGCCAATATCAAGCATAAACCAGGTAAGACCTCCGTTATCATTGCCTCTGCACATGCTCACTTCACATTTTTTAAAGCTTTGGATTTAACAAAACTAATTAAAAAAAATTGTTACTATTGGTTTTATTGTTTGTCATAGGGGGTGGAGATGTGAAGATTGAGACCCAAAAAATAAACTATAAAGAAAAAGCCCAGCCAAAGATTGGCTCTTTGGACAATGTTAGCCATGCACCAGGAGGGGGCAATGTTAAGGTGAGATTGTGAAAACGGTGTGCGTGTGCGTGATTTTTTTTTAATGATTTTTTTATCAACATATTGCTTTTCAGTGTTTATCAGTAACAATGCTTCAAAATAATTTATTTTAAGTGAATGGTTTAAATACATCACCGTAGTTGCACATTGCATAGTATTGCAAGTTTTTCAGCACATCAGTTTTAATACTGTATTTTTTTTATGTGGATTTACCAGAAATTTGATGTAATGGTTTATGTGACATTTTTAAAAAAAAATTATGAACATATTGTTTTTCAGTGTTTTACTGTCTGTTAAATGTATGTGGGCCTTTATGCCCCAGTTGTAAGGCAGGCAAGGCTATTGGTTGCATTACCAAATTAAAAAAATCAAGGTTTTATAACTAAAAAGGTGAGTCTAAAAAGTCTTTAACTGACAGGTAATATTATTGATCGTGATGTCACCTTTCCCCTCAGCCTATAGTCATCCATCTCTGCATGGGAATCTTCATAACTGTTTTCATCATTTGCACATATTCATTTTCACACATTTATTCATAAAGCATACTGTAATTTCAGGCCTTGCTGAATTTCAGCTTTATGTCTTAAACATGAGCACTACAGCTCCTTAATTTCAGTCAGACTGATGGTACTGACAGAGAAAAAGCGAAATATTCCAAAAAGGCTTATTTTTCTGTAATTCCTCAAAATTTTTGATTAGGGGTGTAACAATATGTTTCTTGTTTCTTTTAACCTTAACAATTATTAAACTTTTACAGTGTTTTTACATCCTCAGTTTCTTTTTAAATCATAGCAGTTCAGGTCATGTCTGCATGATGCTTTAAGTGTAGGCTTGCTGTAAAAGTTTTGAACAGCTAGTGGTGTGGAACTTCCTAATATGGAATTAGTAAAGAGAATGTGATTCTATTATCTCAGTTTATTTAGTTAGTGACATGACCTTCAATGTAAGTTCATTGACTCATTAACTAGCACTAGCCTGTCTGAACCTGGCATTAACCCACACACTGTATGGTTTCAGTGTTTAATTTGTGGCTTACCAATGCTAAATTAGGCGTTTGTGTCTGTGCCTGTTTGTGTTTTTTTTTTTTTTTATATTTCAGCATGTTAATGAAATTGTGTATTATTACAACACTTGTAAGTGGATGCACAGCGGTCTTTTACACTAGCCTGATTATTCAATTCCATTCATAATTGGTTCACACAGTGTTCATGGCTAAAGGTGTTAATTTGTGCTTATATGCTGTTTAAGTTCAAAATAGCATGCATTTTTTTGTATACACTTATATTTTATTTTATTTTTCTATTTTGCTATTTATGTCATCTACTACATCATTGCAAAACATTATTTTTGTGATCTGTTTTGTCATATTCAGACGCCAATAGGCACAGTCTTCTATAGCAAGAGGCAGTGTCCATATCTACATCCTCTTCATCTCTTCTATTGACAAGCTGCTATGTGTTTTTAGGCTGAGGGGCAACAGGAGACATTTGAGGGGAATGGGGCTACACCTAGTGGCTCATCTGGCTCTGCACAGGAGAATGGGTTGAAGGTGGGCACTGCCTGTGGGGAAGAGGCACTCCAGGACCCCAAGGGCCTGGACTCTCTCATCCCTGAAACAAGTAAGTTTGTGTGTGACCCTGCTCCAGTCTCAAGGCAGTCCATACCCCTTCCTCAGATTACCTGTTAATACCTATGATGGATATTGATCAAATTTCTAAATTTACACTCAGATACTAGGTCATGATAAATTAGTCACTTAACAGTTACGTTTTAAGTTCATCAGCAAAGATTGTTAAAAATTTTGAAATTGTATATAACTAGTAAGCTAAGCTGTTACTGACCTGTCTCATATATAATATTGCTATTCTCATTGTCAGTCTACAGTCTGGATTAAGACTGATTATGTAAAAGATTTACATGTTGATTTATAGCATGAACAATCTTGTAGCTCATTTTTGTGTAGCGAAGAAAAAGTTTTAATTTAATTAAAACCGTTTTATTTACTCATATTTTTATACATCATGGACTCATCATGGATTTTTTTTATCTTTTTGTTGGGGGAAAAAATACTTCATATTTTCTTTTACCTGACCACAAAATCATCTTGACTTCTTATTTTTCAGGCATCTAATTTTTCTTTTTTTGCTATCACTTTATTATTCCATTTCCTGACCCCCTGCTTTCCTGTCCCTTTATATCCAATTCTTGTCTGTGTCTGTTTTTTCTTTTTTACCAAACCCTGCTGCAGATTGAGTCTTTTAAACTCCACTTCCGTGAAAAAGCTCGCTCTCGCACGGACCACGGCGCTGACATCATCACCTGTCCTGTCGTGGGTGACGACCCAGCCCAACCCCATCCTCTCCGCAGCAGTTTTTCATTCAACGACTCGTTGGTGAAGGCTCACTTGCCCCGCTCCTCCACAACCCCAACAATTCACCTCTCCGCCTGTCAGGGGCCAGAGGACAATGCTGACTCATTCACCACATCTCACACATGATGTTCTCCACTCAGCTTTTACCATAAACTAGTCTTGTCTAAATGTTCAGTCTGAAATGTGTAGGAGAAAAAATATTTAGCAGAATCTCTTCGCCTACCATACCATATCTGCTCAACTCCTGCTCATACCCAGTTTATGCAACATATTTCCTAATAAGCTTACTCTCCTGCTTTAATTCTGGTATATTTGTTGTTATTCATAACTGCAGTTGTAGCATTTCTCTATAAGCTTTCTATAGCATAGTTATCTGAATATACATGATCTGTACTTTTGTTCATTAAGGTAATTCAGACTTTCGCTTTTAGAAACATTGGACTATAGATTTGTGTTATACCTTTTGTCAGCATGTGGGAATGCCATGTGATCCTGATAACCATTGCCAGCCCCTTCATTAGACTGCAGTTTTTTTTAACCTATACCTTTCACTGCCCTAAATGCACTTATATTTAGAACACATTTGGTGTTTTAGCTTAAATAACAGAAATTGCTCATAACTTTTGTGTTTTGTGATGTGTTTGAATCTTGTGACTATGATTTGTGTTGTTAGTTTATTTTTTGTGATATATGGGTGTTTGATTCTTTTGTCATTTTTCTTGTCAAGCAATACAGTTGTCTACAGTTGTCTGTAGGATGCTAATTTTTCAAAAGACATACACAGAAGATAAAACCTACAGTCTCAGTTCAGTATAGCTTTCTGAAAGTGTGCAGTCCGCAGGTGCTAGGGAAGATCTATCGAGTGGATAGCAGTGTTTAAAAGAATGCATGTGTAAGTGACTTTGGAATGCATTAGTAGAGACCAGATAAAAAAAGTACACAGGAGAAAACTAAGCAAAAAAATACATGCTGCTGATGCCAGATGTTTGCCTTTTGTGCTTGGATGGATTTGATGTCCTGGTTGAAGTGGGTTTAAGTTTGGGTTTTCAGCTCATTCCGGTTTTAAGGAGAGAGCTTTGATATTTAGATAGAGGAGGAGGAGACATGCCTTCAGAACGTCAGAGCCTAGCACGATGGTTGGCTTAAGTAGTTATTGCTTTTACTTAGACATAGTCAAACTGTGCATGCACCTGTTTAACTCTCATTACAGGTGTTTTTAAAGTGCCGCCAAGCATATTCACATTATTTACAGATATAAAGTGTCGCTTAAGATTCATATTACATTTATATGTTCCAACCGGGTGTGAAACAGCAGTTACATTGTAGCTTATATCTTTTGTAGCATTTAATCTTACAGTAACCTCTGAATAGAACTTATTTGAATCTTATTTGAATATTGTGTAATATTTAGAAATTCATTTGAAGGTTTCTGGTAGAGAAACCAGACTGATAATGCAAAAAGGGTGACAGTGAGCAGGCTGAACATGAGGATGGAAATATAATTGCGTTTTTCCCCCACTTTATATTGCAGTTATGCATTGAAGTAAAGTGAAAACACTACAATCAAAGACATTGTTTTAAATCTTCCATTTATTCCTTTTCACCCAATTTACTCGTCTCTAATTGGAGCTTATCTCTCTCTTGATGCTGCCTCCACCCCCACCCCTGAGCAACTGCCATTCTTGATCCGATGCCCCTGTAACTGCAGTAGCAATTCAGCCTGCAGGCTCACAGCCAATCGTGTGTCTGTGTAGGCACCCGGCTGGCCGATAGCAGGGCTAGCTCCAATGAAATGCATTTATTTATTTATTTAAGTATTCTTTCCCAGACTTCATTGCTTATAATGATCATAATTGTTTTAAAGGTTAGTGAAGTTTTTTGTAATACCAAATGTAATACCAATATTACTCAAATCTACACTGAAAGATATTTTGGTAATGCTTGGTTGAGTAAAAGCACATGGCTGGACATCAATCGTTTCAGTTCAATTAAGTTAAATTGAACACAAAAATACTTAACATTTAATTAGATTCATTTGCAATAAGTTATTATTTATGTTTTAAAAGAATGAGAGGTTTGTAGATATTTGAATACAAGTATGCAGTTTTTGGTATGCTCCTGGTATGGTCTTTATTAGATATATAGCCTTATGTAACCTCAGTTTGTTTGTTAAATTGTGGTTATTTTAATCTTAATTCCCAGTGTCTGATTGCAGTCATTTACCGTCAAATACAGCATGCTTTGCTTTTCCACCCAACAGCTTTTAGTTTATGTTAGTTGCTATTATACAGCTATTTGTAAATATATTAATGGTTTATACATTCAATATTGGAAAAGTTGGAAATCATGTTTTAAAGGGGTGTTAAATACATATTTTGTGTGTTGTTGAGGAGTGTGCTTGTCATTATTGTTAATAATAATAATTATAATAATAAAATAATCTCTATCTGCTGTTTTTGCGTTTATTATTTAATGCCATCGCTTTGGTGCGCTGATTGAGGCTCTGTGTAGTGGACTACTCCAAATTAAATGTGTTATTGGTCAAGTTTGTGTATAATTACTTATGAACATGTGATTGCCACAGATACTTGTTTTTAAAAACATACTGTAGATGTCCACATTTTCTCATCTTCTTTTAGTCCACACAACAGCACTTTGTCCATGTGCAGGTAAAACGTCAGTTTTTTAATCTTCTTTATTGCTTTTATTTGCACTGTTTTAATGAAGAATTAGCTGCTCTGATGGTGAAACGTATATTTTAATATGTTGAATTGGGTTTGCAATCTTGGCATAAACAAATAAGTCACAGAAATAAACCATACTACTCTTGTCTGAGACACATTGCAGCTTCAACAGATGTCCACATAGTAGTGCTTCTCCTAATATGCTATAGTAATATACTTATAGTAATGACATAGAACAAAAATGTGCTTAACAAGTGGGATGTGTTTGATCGACCTGTTGTGTGCAGACAGTGTCTTTTGTCGATTTTATTTCTGGGTTAATAATGTTTATTGTTGTCATTTGTTAACTAGTAATGTGTTTATAAATGACAAAATAAAACAGTATTCAAACTTCTTATGGATTGTTTATTTCTACAAAAAAATAACAAAAGCTGGAAATGAAGATGCTGCGATTTTCATTGGGAATTACATGGGTGGACAAGATCTGAAATGAGTTAATTAGAGGGTTTTTTGGAGAGATTAAGATGGTTTGGGCATGTGTGAAGGCCGGATGCGAGTTCGGGAGAAGGGTTTTGAAGATGGAGCCACCAGGCAGAAGGAGAAGAGGAAGGCCAAAGAGGAGGGTTATGGATGTGGTGACTTAGAACATGCAGGTGGATGGAGTGACGAGGATTTCTGGATGGGGTAAGATAGCGACGAATGATGCTTTGGCAACCCCAAACGGGGCATTATTAAGCTACTTTTCTCAAAGACGTGTTTATAACTTTCGCAGAACCTAAAACTCCCCACATTTACCAGCAAAATTCTGACAGTTTCTATTTTTATTAGCTTGATTGAGTTGGATTAAAATTAAGAAAAGTATTAAAAAATCTGAGGAATGTTAGTAAAAGGCACAGAACGATAATCTGAATATGTACTTGTGAATGCAATTTAAGATCTTAATTAAATAAAACTTGAAGAAATTTGGAAACTTTGATTTTTGCATATTTGCAAACACAAAATGCATTTTTTAAATGATAATTTCGTGTATTGAAGGAAAAATGCTGTACATCGCTGCTTGGCCCTGTGTGAAAGGGTAATTGCACCGTTAGCTACTCAATCAGTTAACCAAATTCAGTTGACAATGGGTCTCCAGCCAACCACTATAAGAGCCACTGGAGAAAATGCCAAAATTTCACTAAGAATATGATAACCCATTATTTGACATGATGGGGTCAAATAAAAACATTTAAAGAACTGCAGGCCTCACTTGCCTCAGTTGTAGACAATTCCACAATAAGAAAGACACTGGGCAAAATGGCATTCTAAAGATACGTAGTTGCAAGGTGCAAACCACTGCTGGCCAAAAAGAACGCAAAGGCTCGTCTTATATATTTTAAACACTTGGATGACCCCAAGACTTCTGAGACAATATTCTGTGGTTTAACTTGTGAAGTAATGTGTCTGGTTACTTCTGCCGTAAAGCTAATACCACAGTCCATCAGATTAACATTACATCAAAATAGTGGTGGTAGTGTGTCTAGGACTGCTTTGCCTCCATAGGACCTAAACTTCTTATTATTGATGGCACCATAAAGTCTGCTCTCTATCAGAAAGGATTGTTTGGAGCACACAAACAAGTCCACCACTGAATGGCTGAAAAGAAACAAATGTAAGGTTTTGGAGTGGCCAAATCAATGTCCTGATTTGAATCCTATTAGGATGGTGAGTTCAAGTTCATTTCCTCCACAGCGATGTAAAAGACTCATTGCAAATCATCAGTGTTTGATTGTAGTTGTTAATGCCAAGCATGGCACAACCAGTTATTGGGTTTTAGAGGTAATTGCTTTTTCACATGAGTAATATAGATTTTTAATACATTATCATTTTTAATAAATGTAGTGATCTCTTAAAAGTTGAAATATTTTAATGTGACAGCATCTATTTTGTGTCTCTATTGTTCCAGGGTATTGTGGCTATAACTCACAAATAAAGTTTGATGTTTTTGATGTCGAATTTACAAGCATTAAACAGACAAGACCGCTTGTTATCACAGACGAATCATTTTCCCTTTAGCATGTGGTGCAATATCCTTGAACTTCCACAAAACCCTTGCATTATAGGCATCTCACACTTTTTTTAGCTGATTTTATTTTATTTTAGTTTATTTTTTGTGTTGGGTGACAATATTGAATCTTTTACAGCTAATATTAAAAGACATTCATTTCTTGTTAATTGTAAAGTTAGAAAAAGTGCAAAAATGCCACTTTTTTAAAAAACATCCTGTCCTCTGTCATGCAATGTTGTAATACTTTTGTATTATAAAAGGACATCTGCAACATGCCCCCAGCAAAATGCATGACCAGACAGGAAGGTAGGAAACTACTGTATAAGTGATAAAAACTAAGTTATCAGAACATTAGCTACTTGGTCTAATGGTGTGGACCAAGAGAGGAGTTCAGTATACAATTAAAAAGCAGAGGAGCAGCTTGGATTAGTCTGTTTGTGGGTCTCCATTAAAAGGGTGTGGTCACGCCACCTCTGATTTCAGCTTGCCTATCCAGCGTGGTTACTCCGTAATAGAAAAAGAAAAAATGACATCTAAGTTGACTGAAAAAAGATAGAGGCACAGACACCATACCATTTAAAACCAATTAGACAGCAAGCAAAATCTCAGTGAAAACCAGTATTTAACGGGTTTTTCCCAATTGGGCTAGTATGATGGAGGCAGTTTTGCTTTACACAGAGTGTATTAGAAGAAAAGAAAAAACAACAATTTACATTTTCAGTTCTTCAGCTTTATTTTTATTCTACATTAGAGAAAAATTGGACAAGCATTTTATGAAGACCTCTTTGAGTAACTTCACTCCTCATCATGTCCTTTCTGTTGCAAAAAAAGAAAATCCATCATGACCAATTGTTTTGTAAATTAAGCAAGTAAGTTTTAAAAATGATAACTTCACTACTTGCCTTAGAACCAGTGTCACGGCTCTTAGCTCTCAGCTTGTTAACCTGGGACTCTGCAATATCAGCCCTTTCCTCTGCTTCATCCAGCTCATGCTGCAGCTTGCGGAACTTTCCAAGATTGGCATTGGCCTGCTCCTCCTAAAAATAAGAACACATTTATAAAAATGAGAGGACAATAAAGAAAACAATTTGTGTTACATGAGTTCGTTACAATACTTACAGCCTCCTCTGCAGCTCTTTTGTAGGACTTAACCTTCAGCTGTAGTTTGTCTACTAGGTCCTGCAGACGTGCCAGATTCTTACGATCCTCCTCAGTCTACAAACAAACACATGACAAGAATATTTTAATTTTGGTGGTCAATTCATATTTTCATTGTGTTTTTAGTTGATACAGATTGCACTCAAAGAAAAAAAACCTGGTAGGTCAGCTCTTTAATGCGGCGTTCATATTTGCGAACACCCTTGACTGAGTCACTGGCTTTCCTCTGTTCCATCTCCACTTCAGTTTCAAGCTCTCTGACCTAAAATGTTTTTGGAGAAAAATTAAACAATTTTGTAAAATATATCATTTGCATTTAATAAATGATGATGAATAAAAGTAAAAAATATATATATACCCTGGCCTCTAGTTTCTGGACCTGCTTCTTGCCACCCTTCATGGCAATTTGCTCAGCTTCATCCAAACGGTGCTGCAGGTCCTTGATGGTCTGCTCCATGTTCTTCTTCATACGCTCCAAGTGAGCACTGGTGTCCTGTTCCTTCTTCAGCTCCTCTGCCATCATGGCAGCATCAGTGATGGCTTTCTTGGCTTTTTCCTCAGCATTCCTGCACTCTTGGACAGACTCCTCTACCTCAGTCTGAAGCTGACCAATGTCACTCTCTAGCTTCTTCTTTTGATTCAGCAGACTGGTATTCTGAAGTATAAAAATGACTTGACATTCAGAGACTATTTAATCTGTTTTTAAGTCAGTGCTTTTTTTATATATATATATATATATATATATATACAGTGTATCACAGAAGTGAGTACACCCCTCACATTTCTGCAGATATTTAAGTATATCTTTTCATGGGACAACACTGACAAAATGACACTTTGACACAATGAAAAGTAGTCTGTGTGCAGCTTATATAACAGTGTAAATTTATTCTTCCCTCAAAATAACTCAATATACAGCCATTAATGTCTAAACCACCGGCAACAAAAGTGAGTACACCCCTAAGAGACTACACCCCTAAATGTCCGAATTGAGCACTGCTTGTCATTTTCCCTCCAAAATGTCATGTGATTTGTTAGTGTTACTAGGTCTCAGGTGTGCATAGGGAGCAGGTGTGTTCAATTTAGTAGTTCAGCTCTCACACTCTCTCATACTGGTCACTGAAAGTTCCAACATGGCACCTCATGGCAAAGAACTCTCTGAGGATCTTAAAAGACGAATTGTTGCGCTACATGAAGATGGCCAAGGCTACAAGAAGATTGCCAACACCCTGAAACTGAGCTGCAGCACAGTGGCCAAGATCATCCAGCGTTTTAAAAGAGCAGGGTCCACTCAGAACAGACCTCGCGTTGGTCGTCCAAAGAAGCTGAGTGCACGTGCTCAGCGTCACATCCAACTGCTGTCTTTGAAAGATAGGCGCAGGAGTGCTGTCAGCATTGCTGCAGAGATTGAAAAGGTGGGGGGTCAGCCTGTCAGTGCTCAGACCATACGCCGCACACTACATCAAATTGGTCTGCATGGCTGTCACCCCAGAAGGAAGCCTCTTCTGAAGTCTCTACACAAGAAAGCCCTCAAACAGTTTGCTGAAGACATGTCAACAAAGGACATGGATTACTGGAACCATGTCCTATGGTCTGATGATTAATTTGTTTGGTTCAGATGGTCTCAAGCATGTGTGGCGGCAATCAGGTGAGGAGTACAAAGATAAGTGTGTCATGCCTACAGTCAAGCATGGTGGTGGGAATGCCATGGTCTGGGGCTGCATGAGTGCAGCAGGTGTTGGGGAGTTACATTTCATTGAGGGACACATGAACTCCAATATGTACTGTGAAATACTGAAGCAGAGCAT
Source organism: Trichomycterus rosablanca (assembly GCF_030014385.1). Lineage (NCBI taxonomy): Eukaryota > Metazoa > Chordata > Actinopteri > Siluriformes > Trichomycteridae > Trichomycterus > Trichomycterus rosablanca. Next base: position 36,125,855 of record NC_085990.1, read on the forward strand.
GATCCCCTCCCTCCGGAAACTGGGTCGCAGGGCAGTGTTCCAGCATGATAATGACCCCAAACACACCTCTAAGACGACCACTGCTTTATTGAAGAGGCTGAGGGTAAAGGTGATGGACTGGCCAAGCATGTCTCCAGACCTAAACCCAATAGAACATCTTTGGGGCATCCTCAAGCGGAAGGTGGAGGAGCGCAAAGTCTCGAATATCCGCCAGCTCCGTGATGTCGTCATGGAGGAGTGGAAAAGCATTCCAGTGGCAACCTGTGAAGCTCTGGTAAACTCCATGCCCAGGAGAGTTAAGGCAGTTCTGGGAAATAATGGTGGCCACACAAAATATTGACACTTCAGGAACTTTCACTAAGGGGTGTACTCACTTTTGTTGCCGGTGGTTTAGACATTAATGGCTGTATATTGAGTTATTTTGAGGGAAGAATAAATTTACACTGTTATATAAGCTGCACACAGACTACTTTTCATTGTGTCAAAGTGTCATTTTGTCAGTGTTGTCCCATGAAAAGATATACTTAAATATCTGCAGAAATGTGAGGGGTGTACTCACTTTTGTGATACACTGTATATACAAATTTTGTACCTGAGAGTGCAGTAGCTGAACCCTCTCACTGACATCCAGCAGCTCTTGCTCAGCCAGTTTCCGGCCTCTCTCAGTCTGCTCCACCAGGGATCTCAGCTCATCCAGTTCAGCCTGCAACAGATTGTTACGTCTCTCCACAATAGCGATGTTCTCTTTGAGATCATCATTGCCACGAAGAGCATCATCCAGCTGCAGTTGAGCATCCTGTAACATTTTGGTTTTAGAATTAATTATTTAGCTGTGAAACAGGGTTCAGTCCAAATTGCCACTATGTAGTTGTTAAAAAAAATTGTCCTTACCTTCATATGTCCATGAATAGACTTAAGTTGTTTTTGAGCTTCTGCAGCCTGCCTGTTAGCTTGGCTGAGCTGGATCTCCATCTCATTAAGATCTCCCTCCATTTTCTTCTTAATCCTGAGAGCTTCATTTCTGCTGCGTGTCTCAGACTCGAGAGAGCTTTGCAGGGTGTCCACAACTCTTTGCTGATTCCTCTTGGCCTGCTCCATCTCCTCATCTTTTTCAGCCAGCTTACGCTCAATGTCAGCCTTCACCTGGTTGAACTCCAGCTGAGCTCTAAGGATTTTGCCTTCTTCATGTTCAAGTGATCCCTTTAAAATGTAAAAATAAAATATTTAAGAATAACTGTTCATTACTCTATAGTCTTTATTTTCAGCAATATTATTTGGTTGATACACTCTACATGGTATAGGAATACATGCCCTTGCAATGTACCATTTTATTTATTTGTATTTTTCTCATTTTAGGACATACCTCAGCTTCTTCCAAGGCGGACTGGATCTCAGTCTTCTCCTGCTCCAGCTGTTTCCTTGCTTTTTCCAGTTCATGGATACTCTTTCCACTTTCACCAAGTTGCTCAGTAAGGTCAGAAATTTCCTCTGTTAAATAAGAAACAGCTAATGAGATAATCACAGACTTTTAAGAAAGTATTGTTGTTTGGGGAAACAGAATAGATAATAGTAACCTTGGAGGTTTTTGTTTTCCCTCTTCATGGTCTCTAGGTGGTCCAAAGACTCCTCATAGGAATTCTTCAGTTTGAATAGTTCAGTGCTTAAAGATCTGGCCTCTTTCTGAGAGCTCTCCAACTCAGACTGGGACTCCTCATACTTTTGTTTCCACTCAGCCAGGACCTTGAAAATTTAAAATTGAGCAAATAAAACTTTTCATTAAAGGATAACGTTTTTATTTTATCATGCATATGAAAGACAATAAGGACATTTTACTTATGTGGAGAGTGTTGATAAATCAATATGTATTACCAAAAATGATTGACTATTTAGTCAATACCAGTTGATAATATATGCTATGTTAATAGCTACCTTATCAAAGTTTCTTTGCTTTTTGTCCAGAGCAGCAGCAGCAGCACTGGATCTTTCCACATCAACCATGAGATCTTCAATCTCATTTTGCAGTCTGTGTTTTGTCTTCTCCAGGGAGGAGCACTTGGCATTTACAGCTTCCACAGCTTCTTCTGCTTCTTGTAGACGCTGAGCAAGTTTTTTCCTAATTAAAGTAAAATAAAAATATGATGTTTGAGATATTATAGTCCAGACATATATGACCTAGACTAATATTATTATAATTTATTCAGCCAGTCAATGTACACTTACTTTGCATCCTCCAGCTCTTCTGTTCTCTGGATGGCATCAGTTTCATACTTGGTTCTCCACTGAGCCACCTCAGAATTTGCCTTGGACAGACTGCGCTGCAGTTCAGCCTTGGCTTCTTGCTCCTCCTCATACTGCTCTCTTAGCAGGTCAGCATCATGGCGAGCAGACTGCACTGCATGGGCCAGAGCATTCTTGGCCTGAAAACAAGTTTAAAAGATATTATTAATAATATTGGCAAATTGTTTTAAGATAAGATAAGATAATCCTTATAGTCCCACAGTGGGGAAATTCACATTGTTGCAGAAGCGAAGGGATAGTACAGCACTCAGTACAAAAGACAGACAATAAGAAGAACAATGTATAATAATAATAAGTCAGGAAAAACTCTGAAAAATATTTACAAATAATTACAAATAACTATAATAATCATAAAATAACTACAGTTAATAATTATTAACTGTTAATAATTCTTGAGAAAACTGTTAAGAAATACCTTGACTTCCTCCTCCAGTTGTCTCTTAAGGTCCTCAATCTGCTGAGTGTGAGACTGTTTTCCTCTGGTCAGTTGAGAGACCAGTGAATCCTTTTCTTCCAGCTGTCTGGACAGCTCACCTAAAATTCAAGAAAGTGAAGATAAAATATAAATGTTAAAGATTCATTGTATTTTTATTGAAAGGTTGTTCATGTACTTACCATTTTCAGTCTGAAGCTTGGCTTTCTGCATTGAAAAATCATTGATTGTACGCTGGCCTTCTTCAGCTTTGGTTCTAAATTCACTCATCTGATCCTCAAGAGTTCTACACATTTTCTCCAGGTTTGCCTGGAAGATTTTACATTATATGTTGATGCAATGGAATTTCATAAAGAAATATAAACATTTTATAACCAAAAGTATGTGTACACTTGACTTGTTAGACATCTTATGGGCATTAATTCTATTGACCTATGCAGCTATAAAATTTTCCACTTTTCTGGAAAGGCTTTTTGTAAGAATTTGTGGCAATTACGAAGGATGTTCACAAAGTTCTGGCTGGCATTCTGCATTCTAATTCATTTCAGATGTGTTTGATTGGCTTGAATTTCGGGATCTGTGCTAGCCACTTGCTCAAACCAAATTTGTCAAATCATGTCGTTGTGAACTTTGATATTTACAATGAAATTTAAAAAATATAGATATAATTTATTATTATCACATAAAATAATTATAGACATATTCATCTATTTTTACCTTGGCCTTAACAATCTGTTCCATGTTGGAGACCACATCATCCAGCTCTAGTCTCAGTTCACTCTTTTCCTTCTCAAGCTTCTGCTTTACCCTCTGAAGGTTGTCGATCTGCTCTCCCAGGTCAGCCACACTGTCAGCGTGTTTCTTTCTCAGAGTTGCAGCAGTGGCCTCGTGTTGCAGAGTGGCCTCTTCAAGGTCTCTGCGTACTTTCTGGAACTCAGCCTCTCTCTTCTTGTTCATCTCAATCTGGGCAGCGGTTGCACCACCAGCCTCCTCAAGCCTCTCACTGATCTCTTCAAGCTCTCTGGATAAGTCTGCCCGTTGTTTTTCAACTTTGGCACGGGCAGCTCTCTCAGCCTCCAACTCTTCTTCAAGTTCTTCAATACGAGCCTTAAGTTGTAAGCCTAAGTTGCAGTATCTTAATATGTAATTTTAAAAATATACTTCATTTTTTAATTTTTATTACCTGTAACTCCTTCAGTTTCTTCTGGAGTTGGGCTCCCAATGCTTGTTCATCCTCAATCTTGCTATTAAGCTGGCTGATCTCAAAATCTTTTCTGTAGAATGAAGAAAGTGTTTATATGCTATTACAAACATTCAATTATAATATATTAATAAAATATAACATTTGTATTCTTACTTTTTCAGCCTTTCTTCCATTTGCTGCTTGTCATTTTCCAGGTCCATGATATTCTCTTGGGTTAACTTTAAGTCACCCTCAAGCTTTCTCTTGGCTCGCTCAAGATCCATTCGGATTTTCTTTTCTTGCTCAAGAGATCCCTCAAGCTAAGGCATAATAAATTACCATTATAGACAGTTCTGCATGTAATATCTGGTTCATTCTTCTGTAAAACCTTTAGTTACTTACATCATCAACTTGCTGCTCCAGCTTAGCTTTGGCTTTGGTCAGTGTGTTGCATTTGTCCTCTTCACTCTGCAGATCATCCAGTGTTTGCTGGTGAGCCTCCTGGAGAGCTTTCTTCTCCTTGGTTAGCTTAGCAATGATTTCATCCAGAGCTGCCATCTCCTCAGTCAGGTTTTTAACCTAACAAATAAAGCATCTTCAGTACTCCCATCAAAATAAACAAAAGTCATAAAATGACCATTGTATGTTTGTGAAATGAAATACCTTGTTCTCAGTGGCATGCTTCTCTTTCTCCACTTTGGCTAGAGTAAGCTCCAGATCATCAATGTCTTTCTTAAGCTCAGAGCATTCATCCTCCAGCTTTCTCTTTTTAGCAACCAAATCAGCATTCATTTCCTCTTCATCCTCCAGTCTCTCAGTCAACTCTTTGCATTTAGCTTCAAGTTGGATCTTATTCTTAATCAGACCTTCACATCGCTCCTCAGCATCTGAAAGATTATCTTGTTCCTGTGTGTGTTATAATACATGTTGTTAGAAGCTTGGTAAAACATAATTTGATGATGAAAATTAATCAAAATATGCACTGTTAATAGAAAACATACAGATTGAACGTGAAGCTGAAGGTCATTCTTCTCTTGGACAAGAGTGACCATTTTTTCTTCAAGCTCCTTTCTTCGGGCTTCAGATTTAGCATAGGCTTCTTTTAGCTTCAGGAATTCTTCCTTCATGTTGGCCATTTCTTTCTCAGCCTCGGCTGACTTCAACAGAGGTTTGATTTTGAAGTAGACCTTCATCCAGGGCCAATTCTTAACACCCATGAAGGCTCGTACGTTCCATTGTATTACCAATAAGGCATCCCTGCAAAAGTAATTCATAATTCAGAGTATTTAGCTTTTCGGAAAAAAAGAGTTAAAAAAACATTTTTATAAGTCGGGTGTAGCCCCACCTTCTTTCTACAATCTTCTGGAATTCAATTCTTGAAAGTAGGCCACGAGCCCTGGCCTGAATACCAGTAAGGATGAGGGCAAGGCGGTCATCTCGCATCTCTTCCAGTTGACCAAGAAGGCCAGCTTTGAAAAACACCTACACAGTGAAGAGCACATGTATGAGATCTGTCTGAGAGAAGCAGTAAAAGTTGTTTATTAGATGTAGAGCTCATAGATCCCCCAGACCTTAGTATGGCCCAGTTTATACTGATTGTGGTCAATGTCCAAAGAGCCGAGTAGTTTCTCTGCACCCTTTTTGTTGTCAATAAACTGTCCCTCAGGTATGGCAGCAGGATTCAAGATACGGTAACTGAAATTTGGAAAAAAAAATCAGATTGCTTACATTTATAAAAGTTTTTTTTAAGACAATAAAAAAATTTAATTAAATCTCACCGCTGTTTAAAATCACCATACAGGATCCTGTTGGGAAAACCCTTTCTACAGATTCTGATGCCTTCCAGCACACCGTTACAGCGCAGCTGGTGCATTACAAGAGGATTTTCCATGGCCCCTGGAGTCTTAGTCTCATTGGGGATAAGGCAGCGCACAAAGTGTGGGTGTGTGGACTTCAAGTTAGTCATCAACTTATTTAAGTTTTCCTGTAAAGGTCATGAAAGTGATGTTATATTTAATTATACAAAAAGTTTCATATTTAGTAAATATGGGTCAACAACTTACCCTGTGGAGCGCAGACACAGTCTGGAATGAAGAACCCTTCTTTTTGGCACCTTTGCCACCCTTTCCACCAGATTCTGCTGCGGTTTAAAATAAAGCAGTTGTAATGCCATTAGAAATGTTAAATATAATTACCTTTGCACACTGATATCAGTTTCCAAATGTATTAATGCTTTCACCTGAGTCAGCACCAGCATAGCCAGCAAACAGAGTTCCTAACATCTTAAGAGTGGACTTTTGTAAAAGCCCCACCACTGTTTCATTGAGGGGATCCTTGTTCTTAACCAGCCAGTTGTTAATGTTGTAGTCGACAGTACCAGCATAATGGACCAAGGCAAAGTGAGCCTCTGGTTTACCCTTCACAATCCTGGGCTTCTGAAAGTTTCCCGATTTCCCCAAGTGGTTGTCATAAAGCTTAGCTTTAAATGTGGCATCACTGGCCTTGGGGAACATGCACTCCTCTTCAAGGATGGACATGATACCCATGGGCTGAAATTCAAAATAATATTTATAATGCGTTAATTGATTGCACATAGTTTTTATTGTTTTTTGCTGTTTTTCTTTCTTCTTCTTAACATTTACTTACTTTTTCAATAAGCTCAATGCAAGCCTGCAAGTCCATGCCGAAGTCAATGAACTCCCACTCAATGCCCTCTTTCTTGTACTCTTCTTGTTCCAGCACAAACATGTGGTGGTTGAAGAACTGCTGTAACTTCTCATTAGTGAAGTTGATGCACAGCTGTTCAAAAGTGTTGAACTACAACAAATACAGCATTGCTAACATTGATTACTTAGTAAAGCACACCAAAATGCCATAAAATAAAACAAAAAAGTATTTAACACCTACATCAAAGATCTCAAAACCAGCAATATCCAGCACACCAATAAAGTACTGACGGGGCTGCCTGGTGTCCAGAGATTGGTTGATTCTTACAACCATCCAAAGAAACATCTTCTCGTACACTGACTTGGCCAGAGCACCAACTGAATAGTACACCTTAAAAACAGAAAAAAAAATACTCCGAAATATAGTTTAAACACACACAACGAATTTACAAAGTTGTCTGTGTATTTACCTGCTGGACATTCTGTCCCTTGGTGACCCACTCATTTCCTACTTTGACTCTTGGGTGGCACAAACCCTTAATCAAGTCAGCGGAGTTCAGACCCATTAGATATGCGACTTTGTCAGCATCTGTTGATCACATGTTGTTATTAATGAGTGTTCAGGAGACAGTTTTAAATTGTTCCTTATTTTAATTTTATCAAAGCCTACTAATACCACTTACCTTCAGTGCCATCAGCCTCAGCCTGCTCCTCTCTCTGCTTCTGCTTAAACTTCATGTTGCCAAAGTGCATGATGGCACCAGTCAGCTTGTAGATGCCATTCTTTTCCTCTTGGGTAAAGCCCAGGACATCAAAAGCATCCTGTTGGCAAGTTAAATGTTATTTTTTTGTGTTTTGTATTTAAAAATTCTTATAAAATACACCTACATCAGTAGCCATTAATTCTTCAGCATCATTAATTGAGGTCACTTGAGTCTCTCCTTGGGAGATGTAGGCGTAGTCATAAGGGTTGTTGGTAATAAGCAACATTTCTGTAAGACAAAATATTTACGCATTTTTGAGTCTCCAAAGCCCACTTGTTTATATACTCATTTAACTTAATAACATATTAGCTGTTATGGAATTGTGTGTGTTAGAGCAGGGAAAATCAGTATTATAGCTCATACATTCACAATGTTGACATATCACCTATTTTAAAGAGAACATTGACTCACCTAGCAGTTCAGGTTTCCTCTGAGACAAGATCTGGTAGAAGATGTGATAATCTCTCTCAGCCTTAAGCTGATAGGTTACACGAGACTTTTCCAGAAGATCTGCAAGAGGTTTTATGAGTCAGTTTGTACTTTTAAACTTCTAATTCTAAAATTCATTTTTTTAAATAAATGTTCCTTAATAAGTTTGTACTTACATGTCTCAATATCAGCAGAAGACAATTTTCCACTCACACCAAAGTGGATACGAATGAATTTACCCTGCATATCATAAAGATCATTAAAAATGCACATATTTCATTTTTTGAAAACTAAATATGTACACAGTTACTGAGTAAACTTACAAATCTTGAGGAGTTGTCATTTCGGATGGTCTTGGCATTACCAAAGGCCTCCAGGGCAGGGTTACACTGGATGATTTGATCTTCCAGGGTTCCCTAAAAATCATTGTATGTTTTGAGCTTCTTGTTGTCAGGAAAAAAAGGATGAACATTGATTGTACAGATTATAAACTCGATAATTACTTTTTTCTCCAAAGAGGGATCTTTCTTGCCAGGTGCTGCAGCAATGCTAGCGAAGTACTGGATGACACGTTTGGTGTTTACAGTCTTTCCTGCACCAGATTCTCCACTAGTAGTAAGAAGAGAAGATACATTTTTATTATTAAAATGCCATTTATCTGTATGATATGGTATCAATGTGACTGACACTTTTATACTTACGTGATAAGAACTGACTGGTTTTCTCTGTCTGTATAAACAAAAATACGAAGATAAATTGACATGCATCCTAACACATAATATCCAAACTAAAATGACAGAAATTTAACTGTACCTGCCAGCATGTACTGGTAGGCATTATCAGAAATAGAGAAGATGTGAGGAGGAGCTTCAGTTCTCTTCTTGCCCCTGTAAGCAACGACAACTTCTTGGTTGTACACTGGCAGCCATTTATAGGGGTTGACAGTCACACAGAAGAGTCCAGAGTAGGTCTGCAAACAGACAGAGGAAATTAAAGATACAATTGTGTAAAAATTCTGGTTTATGAATGTGTATAACAGTTTTCATGTTTTTCACTCACGTAGATCATCCAGGCTGCATAACGCTCTTTGAGGTTAAACAGCACAGCAGGCTCATGCAGGAAGGTAAACATCGCCATGTCCTCAATTTTATCAAACTTTGGCGGGTTCTGGGGATGAACATCACACTCCTTGACAGTTACAGTCTGTGGAAAAGAAAAAGTTATACCTCAGAACAGTAAAAGATCAAACATACTGCCTTTTGACTTTTATTTTTATAATATTTCTTTCTTCGTGTAGGCCAAGTACTTTACCTTTCCAAACTCAGTGTTGACAGTGACTTTGTCACCGTCTCTGCTGGTGACGGAGGCCTTGACATACTCAACTTCAGGGTCCGGCACAAAGCACTCCTTCTTCATGTCAAAGGGGCGAGTCTGGGCCTCCAGACGCTCCTTGTCTGACTTTCGCAAGAAGGAGGCAGCAGGCCCAAACTCTGCCATAAGTGCATCACCCATCTTTTACAAAGACTAAAAGCATATTTAGGTAACAATATTGAATATCTGTAAATTGAATTTAATGATATTTATGCCAAACTTTATTTTCATAACTTTTTGTGTTTTATTTATTTAACTTAAATTGTTTTGTTTTTGATATTTAAATTTTTATTTCATTACCTTAGTAAATGACAGCCGCCTAAACATTTTTCAATTTTACTTTCAATTCAGTCACCGTCATTTTTCACCTACTTGCCGAGTCTCCTTTTTTTGCTTGACTAATACTCATCCTGTACATGTATAGCCAATTTTGTATGTAAACTATGTAATTTTGTATGTAGTGCTAATGAGTAAAAAGTCATGCTTTATTAGAACACAAACCATGAAGTGGCTTTATGATAAAATTTCCTGTTGAAGGTGTGAAAGTTATTTTGCTTTTCAGTCATTACACAACTATAAAACAGAGCACATATGACTTAATGTTGATATACAGAGATCTAATACTTACGTTTTCTGCCAGTAACCTTGATAAAATGTATTGTCCTAGACCTGAAACAGACTTTTAAAAATAGGCAACTTGTTAATTTTGCATACATGTGCTATATTATTATTGTTATGCAGTGGAGTAAATTGTAATTTCTAGCATTCTTCATTTATGCTATATATTACCAAGAGCATTAGTTATTAATTAGTTATTATCATTGCTATCAAACAATAGCTTACCTTGACGTGCTGTGGGGCATGTGGATTGAGCCTTCTCCACTGTCTCTTATATAGGAATCAAGTAGATGGGAAATGAAGATGGTGGTGACGTTAACATGCTGTATTTGGTCAGACATGTGTTGCTTGTATCCCATTTTGGAAAACTGAATAGGTTTATAGAGGCAGTGCCAGAGCAGGTGGAGGGCATTACCAAAATGTAAAAAAAGTCTAAACAAGAATGGAGCTATCTTTATCTGAAGATCGTGCACTCACATACACACATACACACACACATGCATGCACACACGTGCATGCATATTTTGCCACATACACATCTGTGTATAGCGTGTGTGTTTCTTTACTACCTTTGTTGAAAGGAGTATCATCAATAAGTCAATACTGAACTATATTAGTTTGGATTTTTAATGTGTCTATAACTAATTAGTTTTGCATTACCTTAATTAGTAGTAGTAGTACTGTTAAACAGTATAGCAGTGGGCAAAATGTAAGTATTTTATTTATTAAAGAGCTCACTCTTTTTTCATAAAATAGCTTTCTCATTTTTCATCTTTTTGCTAACTTGTGTGTGACTATTAAAAATATCAATGTAGTCAATGCAACTTTCTCCTAGGCTACTTTGTTTGGCCAACCCAGGAAGAAAGTATAGATGATTAAAAGCTTTCTTTATACCTTTTTCTTTTTCTTTTTTCTTTTATTTTACATGTTATTAATGTACAACCCCATTTCCAGAAAAGTTAGGACACTTTCTAAAAAATGCAATAAAAATTAAAAACTGTGTTTTGTTAAAATGCTTTAATGTTTTATTTAACTAATATAAAAGTACAACGAAAATATTTTCAGTGTTTTTACTGACAAACCTAATTGTATTTTGTAAATATAAAAAAAACAGAAATATGACGCCTGCAACACACACTGTTCTGGAAGGTTCTACAATTAGCAGTTTACCTGGTTAACAGGTGAGGTCAGTCAAAGACTGTTTCAGCCTGTTTTTGGGAAAAACAGACTTCAGATTATATGTGCCAAAAATAAAAAAAAGACCAGACTGTTACCAATGAAAAGTGCAAAACCAACATTTGTAATGACATGGAGTGCATTAGTACTCATGGCATGGGTGATCTGAAGGTACCATTGATGGCCACTGATTAAGGCTTATATTGGTACTTTAACATACGCTGCCGTCAAGATGCCATTTTTATCCAGGTTAATGCCATTGTATGGAGGTGCATCAGTGCCACTGGCATTGGTTACTTGCATATATGTTAAGGTACCATGATTACTTCAGCAAGACAATGTCAGGCTTCGTTACGCATGGGTTGCAACAGGATGGCTTTGAGCTGCCTGTCGTCCAAATCTGTCTCCTGTTGGAAATGTATGGTGCATCATGAAGAGGAGAATCAGACAATGATGGCTACGGATAGTTAAGGAGCTAAAGTCTTGCACAACTGCAGCATTTAGTATATTCAGTCCCCAAAAAATTTAAAAAGTGTAATGACTAACGTCCTAACTTTTTGTGTGTGTTGCAGGGATCAATTTCTAAATTTGTTTATATTTAACAAATAGAATGAATCTTGTCATTGAACACACTGAAAACATTTTCTTTCTCCTTGTGTTTGATGAATAAAGGTTTAAATAAATTAACAAATTACAGATTTCAGTTTTATGACATTTTTAGAAAGTGTCACAACTTATCCGGAAATGGGGTTTAAAGTTTGACATATAGTGCCCTGCAAAAATGTAAAAAAAAAACAACTATTATATATATATATATATATATATATATAAATTTCCACATTTCTTTAATGACCTTGCTGGAGTTTTATCGGGCTAGGCAAATCTTATAAGTGCGACAATAACTTCATAAAAAGTGCAATATATAGACTTCTTTTAGTTGATGTAAATGTGCTAAACATGGATTATTTTTTCAAGCAAAATGTATATAGTAATAGAAATTGTAAATAACCATCCTAGATCTTGCTGAGCTTGAGGATACTCTTGCACTATTATCGCTATTGTCACATGATTTGTAACTGACCTGTCATCTATCACCAATGGACCTTTGTGGTAGGTCAGGCTGCTCTGATCCTTTGTTCCTTAGTTGACTTGCTCCCTTTCATCAAACACCTTACATAGTCTTAGCACTTTAACAATCTATTCTAGGCTTTACATTCTTTCTGGAGTCTCATTCTCAGCTGTTTGGTTGACCTGGATTATCGTCATACGGAGCAGGGGCTGAAGGAAACATATAGCTTGCCCTTTCCTTGTTGAAAGCTGTAACTTGAGCCTTCCTTTGTCTAACACCACACTATTATTAGGAAGATCTTGCATCTGTCATGAACAAAAGGTTGGAGAGCACCTCATTTCCCCTTCAGTATTTCTTTGTCATTGTCATGTAAGCCAGTATTTCGAAGGCAGTGTAATTTTTAAGAGCCAGTTTTATGAGAAGCGCCATTGAAAACATCAAATTTAATGTAAACCATCTGCAGTTTTACTCCTAATTTGACTTGTAAAGCTGGTGTAGTTTTCAATCAGTTTGTTTGTTATCCAGGTGTTTTACTAAGTCTTACATGAAATAAGGAGTATTTTATGTAGTTTGTTAAGAAGGCAGGTTATTTTTACATGGTCATACAAATAAAACACACAAAATTCACACAAAAATAATTGTCTTACAAATTGTAAATGTTGATTTAAACTTTTTATTGGGTTGCAGATGAAGGAATTGTAAGCATTCATTTTGTGCAAGGTTTGTTTAAGAATTGTCAAGAATCGGTCAAGCTGGAAACTTTATATCAGAGACAGTTTGCAAACGTTTTGTGTCTTCTGTCTTACGATTACTCTTCATCATGCCCCTTCTGTAAAAGAAAAAAATAATTTTGTCAGCACAGTAAATTAAATAAAAACAAGTTAGTGTTTATTGTAGCTCTTGTTTAAATATTTGTAACTTAATGACTTGCCTTAGAACCAGTGTCACGGCTCTTAGCTCTCATCTTGTTAACTTGGGACTCTGCAATATCAGCCCTTTCCTCGGCTTCATCCAGCTCATGCTGCAGCTTGCGGAACTTTCCAAGATTGGCATTGGACTGCTCCTCCTAAAAATACACAAAAGTTACCTTTTGCCTATTAAAGTATGAAATACACAATAATGATTAATGTTAGTTTATCAAAGTACTTACAGCCTCCTCTGCAGCTCTTTTGTAGGACTTAACCTTCAGCTGTAGTTTGTCTACTAGGTCCTGCAGGCGAGCCAGATTCTTACGATCCTCCTCAGTCTAAAAATATAAATAATTGTGTTCATTTGGGTCTTAAGTAATTCTGTAAGTACATTGTAATTTAGGTTTAAAATGGAAAAAACCTGGTAGGTCAACTCCTTAATGCGGCGCTCATATTTGCGGACACCCTTGACTGAATCACCAGCCTTTCTCTGTTCCAGCTCCACTTCAGCTTCCAACTCTCTGACCTAGAACCATTAAAAACATGACCAATTTAAGCCAGTGTATAACCAATGTAAACAATGTCACCCACCTCTTTATAATGTGCCTAAATAAATTTTAAAATTAAACATACCCTGGCCTCTAGCTTCTGAACCTGCTTCTTGCCACCCTTCATGGCGATTTGCTCAGCTTCATCCAGACGGTGCTGCAGGTCCTTGATGGTCTGCTCCATGTTCTTCTTCATACGCTCCAAGTGAGCACTGGTGTCCTGTTCCTTCTTCAGCTCCTCTGCCATCATGGCAGCATCAGTGATGGCTTTCTTGGCTTTTTCCTCAGCATTCCTGCACTCTTGGACAGACTCCTCTACCTCAGTCTGAAGCTGGCCAATGTCACTCTCTAGCTTCTTCTTTTGATTTAGCAGACTGGTGTTCTGAAGTGTAAAAACATTTTAGTCATAAAAGTCATAACTTTTTAATTTAGAAATGGGGATATGGATTGATTTTCTTGCATAGTTCATCCACAGTTTCATACCTGAGAGTGCAGCAACTGGACTCGTTCACTGACATCAAGCAGTTCTTGCTCAGCCAGTTTCCGGCCTCTCTCAGTCTGCTCTACCATGGATCTCAGCTCATCCAGTTCAGCCTGCAACAGATTGTTACGTCTGTCCACAATAGCAATGTTCTCTTTGAGATCATCATTGCCACGAAGAGCATCATCCAGCTGCAGTTGAGCGTCCTGTAATATTACAGTTAAATATTAAGTATTAAATAAAGACATGGCCCAAACTGTACATATATTCTTTAAATGTTTAATTGTTTTTACCTTCATATGTCCATGAATACTCTTAAGTTGTTTCTGGGCTTCTGCAGCCTGTCTGTTGGCCTGACTCAGTTGGATTTCAAGCTCATTCAGATCTCCCTCCATTTTCTTCTTAATCCTGAGAGCTTCATTTCTACTACGAGTCTCAGACTCGAGAGAGCTTTGCAGGGTGTCCACAACTCTTTGCTGATTCCTCTTGGCCTGCTCCATCTCCTCATCTTTTTCAGCCAGCTTACGCTCAATGTCAGCCTTCACCTGGTTGAACTCCAACTGAGCTCTAAGGATTTTGCCTTCTTCATGTTCAAGAGAACCCTTCATTTTAAAAAGATCAAAATTAGGGTTATGAACAACTAGTTTCAACTCAGTTTTAACACACAAGGTACACATTTGAATAGAAATTGTGTTAAACATATTCCAATTCACCTCAGCCTCTTCCAAGGCAGATTGGATTTCAGCCTTCTCCTGCTCAAGCTGTTTCCTGGCTTTTTCCAGTTCATGGATACTCTTTCCACCCTCGCCAAGTTGTTCAGTGAGGTCAGAAATTTCCTCTGTTTAAAAAAAAGTGGTAAGTAAAAACAATCTAAAGAAGAAAGTCATTAGAAATACAAATCAGATAACAACAACCTTGAAGGTTTTTGTTCTCCCTCTTCATGGTCTCCAGGTGGTCCAAAGACTCCTCATAGGAATTCTTCAGCTTAAATAATTCAGTGCTCAGAGATCTGGCCTCTTTCTGAGAGCTCTCCAACTCAGACTGGGATTCCTCATACTTTTGTTTCCACTCAGCCAGGACCTTTAAAATGAAACAAGCTGTTGTAGTTTTTCAAAATACCAGTAGTTATTTTTTAAATAATTTTGGTTAAATAATTACAAACTTTAAAAATATATATTTTATAGGGCTTAACAAGGGATGTTAAGAAGTGTTGATTTAATCTGAGAACTACTAATTTTTTGGGACAATAAAACAGTAGTCAGTTGGATTTAGCTAAGACTGGTGACTTAGTTTTGATGTTGCTAGATCCTAAATGCATTAAATATATAAACTATGTTTATTAGCCAGTTTTGAATTAATCATTCAACTGAACATTTCATGTTATAACAAATATACTGTATATGTATGTACTCATTTGATACATACCTTGTCAAAGTTTCTTTGCTTCTTGTCCAAAGCAGCAGCAGCAGCATTGGATCTTTCCACATCAACCATGAGATCTTCAATCTCATTCTGTAACCTGTGTTTGGTCTTCTCTAGTGAGGAGCACTTGGCATTTACAGCTTCCACAGCTTCCTCAGCTTCTTGCAGGCGCTGAACAAGTTTTTTCCTGATTTGGTTAAAACAGAACATGCATTTAAACCAGGTAAAAGTATGTTGTATATTGTTATATATTTATGCTTACAACAGCACTATGAACGTGTCTTTTTGGAACCAACATTTCTAGACTTATAAGATCATGCTTTAGCAGCCAATGCATTTCCTTCACAGTACACTTACTTTGCATCCTCCAGCTCTTCTGTTCTCTGGATGGCATCAGTTTCATACTTGGTTCTCCACTGAGCAACCTCAGAATTTGCCTTGGACAGACTGCGCTGCAGTTCAGCCTTGGCCTCCTGCTCCTCCTCAAACTGCTCTCTTAGCAGGTCAGCATCATGACGAGCAGACTGCACTGCATGGGCCAGAGCATTCTTAGCCTAAAAATAAGTAAAAGCATGTTAAAGGAATAAAACTGGCACACAGTTTAGTTAACTGGTTTTAAGTGTTTTAGTATGCTGAGAAATACCTTGACTTCCTCCTCTAGCTGTCTCTTAAGGTCCTCAATCTGCTGAGTGTGAGACTGTTTTCCTCTGGTCAGCTGAGAAACCAGTGAATCCTTTTCTTCCAGCTGTCTGGACAGCTCACCTAAATGATACATTTAAGATACATTTCACAGATTCATTGTATTTGATATTTGAATGTTGTCTATGTACTTACCATTTTCAGTCTGAAGCTTGGCTTTTTGCATTGAAAAATCATTGATTGTACGCTGGCCTTCTTCAGCTTTGGTTCTAAATTCACTCATCTGATCCTCAAGAGTTCTACACATTTTCTCCAGGTTTGTCTGGAAGATGTAACATTATATGTTGATGCATTTTTAAAAGAAATAAATGTTTGTATATCCTTTATATATTAATCTATTTCTACCTTGGACTTAACGATCTGTTCCATGTTGGAGACCACATCATCCAGCTCCAGTCTCAGTTCACTCTTTTCCTTCTCAAGCTTCTGCTTTACCCTCTGAAGGTTGTCGATCTGCTCTCCCAGGTCAGCCACACTGTCAGCATGTTTCTTTCTCAGAGTTGCAGCAGTGGCCTCGTGTTGCAGAGTGGCCTCTTCAAGTTCTCTGCGTACTTTCTGGAACTCAGCCTCTCTCTTCTTGTTCATCTCAATCTGGGCAGCGGTTGCACCACCAGCCTCCTCAAGCCTCTCACTGATCTCTTCAAGCTCTCTGGCTAAGTCTGCCCGTTGTTTTTCAACTTTGGCACGGGCAGCTCTCTCAGCCTCCAGCTCTTCCTCAAGTTCTTCAATACGAGCCTTAAGTTGTAAAGCCTAAGTTGCAGTATCTTAATATGTAATTTTAAAAATATACTTCATTTTTTAATTTTTATTACCTGTAACTCCTTCAGTTTCTTTTGGAGCTGGGCTCCCAATGCTTGTTCATCCTCAATCTTGCTATTAAGCTGGCTGATCTCAAAATCTTTTCTGTAGAATGAAGAAAGTGTTTATATGCTATTACAAACATTCAATTATAATATATTAATAAAATATAACATTTGTATTCTTACTTTTTCAGCCTTTCTTCCATTTGCTGCTTGTCATTTTCCAGGTCCATGATATTCTCTTGGGTTAACTTTAAGTCACCCTCAAGCTTTCTCTTGGCTCGCTCAAGATCCATTCGGATTTTCTTTTCTTGCTCAAGAGATCCCTCAAGCTAAGGCATAATAAATTACCATTATAGACAGTTCTGCATGTAATATCTGGTTCATTCTTCTGTAAAACCTTTAGTTACTTACATCATCAACTTGCTGCTCCAGCTTAGCTTTGGCTTTGGTCAGTGTGTTGCATTTGTCCTCTTCACTCTGCAGATCATCCAGTGTTTGCTGGTGAGCCTCCTGGAGAGCTTTCTTCTCCTTGGTTAGCTTAGCAATGATTTCATCCAGAGCTGCCATCTCCTCAGTCAGGTTTTTAACCTAACAAATAAAGCATCTTCAGTACTCCCATCAAAATAAACAAAAGTCATAAAATGACCATTGTATGTTTGTGAAATGAAATACCTTGTTCTCAGTGGCATGCTTCTCTTTCTCCACTTTGGCTAAAGTAAGCTCCAGATCATCAATGTCTTTCTTAAGCTCAGAGCATTCATCCTCCAGCTTTCTCTTTTTAGCAACCAACTCAGCATTCATTTCCTCTTCATCCTCCAGTCTCTCAGTCAACTCTTTGCATTTAGCTTCAAGTTGGATCTTATTCTTAATCAGACCTTCACATCGCTCCTCAGCATCTGAAAGATTATCTTGTTCCTGTGTGTGTTATAATACATGTTGTTAGAAGCTTGGTAAAACATAATTTGATGGTAAAAATACAAACAGTAAAAATATGCACTGTTGATAGAAAGCATACAGATTGAACGTGAAGCTGAAGGTCATTCTTCTCTTGGACAAGAGTGACCATTTTTTCTTCAAGCTCCTTTCTTCTGGCTTCAGATTTAGCATAGGCTTCTTTTAGCTTCAGGAATTCTTCCTTCATGTTGGCCATTTCCTTCTCAGCCTCAGCTGACTTTAACAGAGGTTTAATCTTGAAGTAGAGTTTCATCCAGGGCCAATTCTTGACACCCATGAAAGCTCGTACATTCCACTGAATCACAAGCAAGGCATCTCTGTACAGATTAAATTAAGAGTAAGTTAACATGTTTTTTTAAATGAGTGATGACAATATAAAAAAAAAAAACAGTCATAGTCTTACCTCCTTTCTACAATCTTCTGGAATTCAATTCTCGAAAGAATACCTCTTGCTCTTGCCTGAATACCGGTAAGAATCAGCGCAAGGCGATCATCTCGCATTTCCTCAAGCTGACCAAGAAGACCAGCCTTAAAGAACACCTACACAAAAAGGACACATGTTTTATAAAACATGGTTTATCTTAGAAAGGAAATTGTTAGTTTAATGAACAGTTTATAGATTTTTATACCTTAGTGTGTCCCAGTTTATACTGATTGTGGTCAATGTCTAGAGAGCCAAGTAGTTTCTCTGCACCCTTTTTGTTGTCAATAAACTGTCCCTCAGGGATAGTAGCAGGATTCAAGATACGGTAACTAAAAATAAGAAAATAATTTTGGAAATCTTAAAAAAAACAAACAAACAACTTTATTTCAAAAACAGTGTTTAAAAACTCACCGCTGTTTAAAATCACCATACAGGATCCTGTTGGGGAAACCCTTTCTACAGATTCTGATGCCTTCCAGCACACCGTTACAGCGCAGCTGGTGCATTACAAGAGGATTTTCCATGGCCCCTGGAGTCTTAGTCTCATTGGGGATAAGGCAGCGCACAAAGTGTGGGTGTGTGGACTTCAAGTTAGTCATCAACTTGTTTAAGTTTTCCTGTAACGGTCATGAAAGTAAGAGTTATGTTTAGCATACCAAAAAGTAACATGTTTAGTATTCAGTAGGGGGTCAACAACTCACCCTGTGGAGCGCAGACACAGTCTGAAATGAAGAACCCTTCTTTTTGGCACCTTTGCCACCTTTTCCACCAGATTCTGCCGCGGTTTGAAATAAAGTATTTTTGACGTCATTCTCAATGTCAAGTGTTTTATTCTTCTAACCGTGCTATTAGTTTCCTAATGTATTAATGTTATCACCTGAGTCAGCACCAGCATAGCCAGCGAACAAAAAGGACAACAGCTTCAGAGATGACTTCTGGTACAGCCCCACAACAGTTTCATTGAGTGGATCCTTGTTCTTTACCAGCCAGTTGTTAATGTTGTAGTCGACAGTGCCAGCATAATGAACCAGGGCAAAGTGAGCCTCTGGTTTACCCTTCACAATCCTGGGCTTCTGGAAGTTAGCAGATTTTCCCAAGTGATGATCATAAAGCTTAGCTTTGAATGTAGCATCACTGGCCTTGGGGAACATGCACTCCTCTTCAAGGATGGACATGATACCCATGGGCTGAAATTCAAAGAACAAGTTAATAAATGGATAGTGAATTCTAAATTATTTGTGTTTTTACTTACTGAAGTGTGTTTAAGGTTTAGTTATAATAACAGGTACTTACTTTTTCAATAAGCTCAATGCAAGCTTGCAAGTCCATGCCAAAGTCAATGAACTCCCACTCAATGCCCTCTTTCTTGTACTCTTCTTGTTCCAGCACAAACATGTGGTGGTTGAAGAACTGCTGCAACTTCTCATTAGTGAAGTTGATGCACATCTGTTCAAAAGTGTTGAACTACAGCAGAAAATACAGCATAGTTAATGGATACAGCATGTTTAAACTGCACTAAAGCACACAAATATAATATTTGTACAACTAAAATAGTATTTGTTCATACATACATCAAAGATCTCAAAACCAGCAATATCCAGCACACCAATAAAGTACTGACGGGGCTGCTTGGTGTCCAGAGATTGGTTAATTCTTATAACCATCCATAAGAACATTTTTTCATACACTGACTTGGCCAGAGCACCAATTGCATAGTACACCTTAAAAACAAAAATAGTTTCGTGAAATTTTGAATAAAAAACAAAACATTTCACTAACAAATGATTACAAAGTACAAAGTAGTCAGTTTTTTTTACCTGCTGGACATTCTGTCCCTTCGTGACCCACTCATTTCCTACTTTGACTCTTGGGTGGCACAAACCCTTAATCAAGTCAGCGGAGTTCATACCCATTAGATATGCGACTTTGTCAGCATCTGTTGATCACATGTTGTTATTAATGAGTGTTCAGGAGACAGTTTTAAATTGTTCCTTATTATAATTTTATCAAAGCCTACTAATACCACTTACCTTCAGTGCCATCAGCCTCAGCCTGCTCCTCTCTCTGCTTCTGCTTAAACTTCATGTTGCCAAAGTGCATGATGGCACCAGTCAGCTTGTAGATGCCATTCTTTTCCTCTTGGGTAAAGCCCAGGACATCAAAAGCATCCTGTTGGTTAAATAAATGTTATTTTCTGTAGTATTATCTGTAGTATAAATATAAGGATGTACTGTATTTTTATGCACTTACATCAGTAGCCATTAATTCTTCAGCATCATTAATTGAAGCCACTTGAGTCTCTCCTTGGGAGATGTAGGCGTAGTCATAAGGGTTGTTGGTAATAAGCAACATTTCTGTGAGACAAAATGTTTACACATGTTTGTTATTTTTAAGTCTTCAAAGCCCACTTTCTTATATATTCATTTCAACTTAATTCCACACTAGCTAATACGTTTTTATTTGTGTTAGAGCAGGGAAAATCAATATTATAGCTCAATATAGACATATCACCTATTGTAGAGAGAACATTGACTCACCTAGCAGTTCAGGTTTCCTCTGAGACAAGATCTGGTAGAAGATGTGATAATCTCTCTCAGCCTTAAGCTGATAGGTTACACGAGACTTTTCCAGAAGATCTGCAAGAGGTTTTATGAGTCAGTTTGTACTTTTAAACTTCTAATTCTAAAATTCATTTTTTTAAATAAATGTTCCTTAATAAGTTTGTACTTACATGTCTCAATATCAGCAGAAGACAATTTTCCACTGACACCAAAGTGGATACGAATGAATTTACCCTGCATATCATAAAGATCATTAAAAATGCACATATTTCATTTTTTGAAAACTAAATATGTACACAGTTACTGAGTAAACTTACAAATCTTGAGGAGTTGTCATTTCGGATGGTCTTGGCATTACCAAAGGCCTCCAGGGCAGGGTTACACTGGATGATTTGATCTTCCAGGGTTCCCTAAAAATCATTGTATGTTTTGAGCTTCTTGTTGTCAGGAAAAAAATGATGAACATTGATTGTACAGATTATAAACTCGATAATTACTTTTTTCTCCAAAGAGGGATCTTTCTTGCCAGGTGCTGCAGCAATGCTAGCGAAGTACTGGATGACACGTTTGGTGTTTACAGTCTTTCCTGCACCAGATTCTCCACTAGTAGTAAGAAGAGAAGATACATTTTTATTATTAAAATGCCATTTATCTGTATGATATGGTATCAATGTGACTGACACTTTTATACTTACGTGATAAGAACTGACTGGTTTTCTCTGTCTGTATAAACAAAAATACAAAGATAAATTGACATGCATCCTAACACATAATATCCAAACTAAAATGACAGAAATTTAACTGTACCTGCCAGCATGTACTGGTAGGCATTATCAGAAATAGAGAAGATGTGAGGAGGAGCTTCAGTTCTCTTCTTGCCCCTGTAAGCAACGACAACTTCTTGGTTGTACACTGGCAGCCATTTATAGGGGTTGACAGTCACACAGAAGAGTCCAGAGTAGGTCTGCAAACAGACAGAGGAAATTAAAGATACAATTGTGTAAAAATTCTGGTTTATGAATGTGTATAACAGTTTTCATGTTTTTCACTCACGTAGATCATCCAGGCTGCATAACGCTCTTTGAGGTTAAACAGCACAGCAGGCTCATGCAGGAAGGTAAACATCGCCATGTCCTCAATTTTATCAAACTTTGGCGGGTTCTGGGGATGAACATCACACTCCTTGACAGTTACAGTCTGTGGAAAAGAAAAAGTTATACCTCAGAACAGTAAAAGATCAAACATACTGCCTTTTGACTTTTATTTTTATAATATTTCTTTCTTCGTGTAGGCCAAGTACTTTACCTTTCCAAACTCAGTGTTGACAGTGACTTTGTCACCGTCTCTGCTGGTGACGGAGGCCTTGACATACTCAACTTCAGGGTCCGGCACAAAGCACTCCTTCTTCATGTCAAAGGGGCGAGTCTGGGCCTCCAGACGCTCCTTGTCTGACTTGCGCAGAAAGGAAGCAGCAGGCCCAAACTCTGCCATAAGTGCATCACCCATCTTGAGATTTAGAAGTGGTCACAGTTCCTTTCTTTTTGCTGTTAAGTTAAGATTTACCTTTGCCTGCAGAGTTGGTTTTGCTGAAAATAAAACAAAAATATAAGTTATTGGTTTTTGATAACTTCTAATTAATTATGTCGTGTTAGTCAATTAAAAAATAATTTGGATTAAATAAAAGGCAGTTATAATATGAGGCCTACAAAATACAAGATTATAATACAAGATTATAATACATCTGCTAACACTTTTTTTTGGTTATAGTAAACCAGTGTTATTGGGTCCTCTCATTTTTTACTCATCCTGCTTGTAGATTGCCTTTTCGTATTACCTTCTCAGGCTGAACTGTGTTCTGTCATTGCAAAAGTCATGTCCCCCTTTTAAAGGGAGCCAATCTTCCCAAGACTCCAAATGATTGGAGGAGGTTTTCTTGGGGTTGACATATATGGTGTTAGTTAGCAATAGGTTCCAAGGAGGCAGAAGGATGTTTTTTAGGAACATCATCACCACCCTTATTAGGAGCTAACTTTTACGTTGTTATTTCAGGTACACATGAATAACACTGGAAGACTGAGTTCTGTTATTGCATTGGTTAAAGGTTGTTTTTTAATTTGATTAAATTTAGTTTTTATATTTTTTTGTTTTCAAAAAATCATCAGTAATTGTTAAATGTCATTACTTTTATTATAGTTTAGATTAATCAATTCTAGTTTAATAGATTGTTTTAATTCATCATTACAAAAAACACAATTTGGCTTCCAAAATAATACAGTTTATTCAATAATTTATATCCTGCTTATTTCAGGAAATATTGGTGTGTGTATGTCTTCAGCAAATTTTTGTCATTTGCATGTGTCAAAAATTCTAAAATGATTGTGACATAAGTGAATAAATATTTATTTAAAGAAACTTAAGCTTTAGCTAAGACATCCCTCTTTTTATGAAAAAAATTCTTTTTTGTAAGTGAAAATACTAGTGCTTGATTAAACAATTTGTTTTACAGATTAACTTGTAGCTTTTGCGAAAAGTTTATAAATTATGACAGTTCTGAAAACTGATGTAATGTTAAGGACATAATGTGTTAACACATAATATTTCTTTTAAACTGCTTTTTATTATAACTAGCTGAAATATTTGTTGTTTATCTTAAGTATATTTTTATAAAGAATTATTGCACAACAGAATTTGTGTGTAGGACTTTTGCAGAGTCGCACATATTTGTCACTTAATGCATAGTTTTAAATGGCTTATACAAAATGCATTATTTTTGTATTCTGCCATTTCTGATTGAAGAAATAATAATTGCATATACAAAAGAACAACATGTCAGTTTTGTATTAAGATCAGTAGAATAGACAAGCTAGGCCATAGCCATTTGATGCTTGAGACTCCTTATTGTTAACCACATGACACAATAAATAATACGTCTTACAGGACATTTTATTTGGGGGAAAAATAATTTGATCTCATTCTGTGTAAAGTGTGTTTTTACAGGGCTGACTTATGTGTTTTAAATAACGTTTCAATAAAAAGATATTCCTTAATTAGCATGAAATCATAGTGAATTATTAATAATGAACAATAATTCTAAATTGGTTACACAACTTCACTTTGTACTGTACAAAAATAGGCTTTGTATAAACCAAGCTTACAGTTACTAAACAAAGGAAACAAAGGACAACTTGAGACTCTTGTTAATACAGGCACACTCCTCAAAGTCACAGGTCAAAAAAACTACAACTGTATCATATGCGGGTTAAAAACAACTGTGATGGCATGTACCAGGTGCTAACATTCTGTTGTAAGGGCCTGTGACATCTTGAGGTTTCTGGGGACTAACACCCTCACACTATTCCACCATTCTCAGACTTCCAAAAGCCTTCCATTTTGAATGCTATTGTAACACTTAAGGGGTTCATTCCCAGCTGTGCAGGTCCCTCAAGTGCTCAACACTCCACTGTGGTAGGCCACCAACATCAACAACCTTTTGTACATCTTGAACAATGGGTAGGCTATTATTGTAGGTGCAGTAGGTCATTGTGTGCTTGATTTGCTTGAACACATGGTTTTGTTCAACCTTAGACTTGTTAGAAATCCTAAGTATATCTTAGCTCTGTAAATAATTTCTGACATTTGCCATTACCAGCACGAGAGTCCCGCAGATAAGCTGTAAGAGATCTAAATCAAATTAAAACATAAATATATATTCTCTCTTTTTGATGGTTAAATTAATTAATGTAATGTGTGTATGTGTGTGTCAGAAAAAGTTGCCATAGTATGGAACCTAATAAAAACTCCTGCAGTGAACTTTATTTCATTGCAGACAGTATGAAACCAAGATATTTCATGTTTTGTCTGGTTAACATCATTTTGTTTGTTAATAAACCTCCATTTTTGACTTGCAACACATTCTTAAAAAGTTGGGACAGTGGTAAATTAGTGCTAGTAATAAAGTAAAAAAGCTAAATAAAGATTTCAAACAGGTGATGTCAACAGGTAATTTTAATCATGATTTGGTACAAAAACAGTATCCATGAAAAGCTGAGTCTTTTAGGAAATATAGGCAAATAATCTTTAGTTTGTCAACAAATGTGTGAGAAAATTATTGAAATTATTGGAAGGGATTTGCAAATTTCCCTTTTACAGTACATAATAAATTATTAAATAATTCAAGGAATCTGGGTAAATTCAAGAGTGTAAAGTGCAAGGGTGAGTCAGTAGTTCAGATCTTTTTTTGAAAAAATAAACACCATGTGCTCCAGACCAGAGACGAAAAGGACCATCCAGACTGTTATCAGCAAGTCCAAAAGCCAGTCTGTCATGATATGAAGTCTCAGTGCCCTTGGCAAAGGTCATTCACTTTTACACTCATATGATAGCACCATTAATGCATAAATGATCACTTACGTGATAGCAGCAACATATGCTGCAAAGACGAAGATCTTTTCCAGAGACATCCATACATTTTTCAACAAGACAATGTAAAACCCCATGCTGCACACATTACAAAAACATGGCTGCGGAAGAAAAGCGCATATGTACTGGACTGGCCTGGCCTGTTCGAGAGTATGTGTGGAGAATTTATAAACGAAAAATGCAACAATGACAACAATGAAAATGGGGCAGAAATAACAGTTAAAACACTTCATCGCTTGGTATCCTCAGTACCAAAACATGTGTTTTGTAAAATGCAATATAAAGACCAATCTATAATTTGTTATTTTTTTGACTCTTTATTTAACTGATAGAAATTCAAATCAAGGATTTTCACTGTTTTCACTCATTAACTTTACTGTATTTTGTGAATAGAAACACATTTATAATGTGAATTTTATAGAATATTCAGATCTGTCTCATATTGAAAATGTATGGTGCATCATAAAGAGGAAAATCAGACAATGTTGACCACAGACTGTTGAGCAGCTGAAGTCTTATATCAAGCAAGAACAGACAACAATTCCACTTGCAAAACTGCAACAGTTTGTGTCCTCAATTCTGAAAACCATAAAAGTCGTATTAATAGGAAAGGTAATGGAACAAAGGGGTAAACACACCTCTGTTCCAACTTTTTTGGGGTATGCTGCAGACATCAAATTGTAAATGTATAAAGGTATCATGGTTATTTCAGTCTCTATTTTGCAGAATTGTTTAATTCTGCTAAAATGGAGGGTTTCCCCACTGTCCATTTAATGTCTAGCCCGGCATATTAATATGATTTAAGTTAGGACTTTAACTCTGCCACTCCAAAACCTCAAGTCTGATTTTAGCCATTCAGGGGTGGACTTGTTTGTGTGCTTTGGATCATTGTCCTGCTGTATACCTCCACTGAGCTTGAGCGTTGGATCACAAACTGATGGGTGGATAATCTACTTTAGGAATTTCTAATAAAGAGCAGAATTAAAGGTTTAATTGAAACCTACTTGTTTAACAGTTTTGGTGCTGTTGATTGTACTGTAAGGAAAATTTTTTAGGGGTTAATAGTGTGAATAACTTTTTACATGTCATTATAGTTTGGACAGAGAACACATTTTTCATTTTTATTAGTTTATTTTATTATTATTTTATTACTTTTAAGCTCATTCTTGTGCTGCATCAATTTATATTAAGCTTAACTAACATATTCCCTAAAGTCATGTGTTTGTGTTTCACAAAAAGTGCTTTTTTCTGACAAACATAGAATGTTACATTTCTGACAAACGTTTTTATTGTGGAATAGCTGGATCGTCTTTGGCAAAGTGCACACATTAATCAGGTTTTAATAGAGAACGTTTTAATTTTTTTTCTGTTTTGTATCTTTAATAACATGTTTTTGGTACATATCAACATTCCAGTTCATCCTAAATGAGTTCAGTCAGGTTGCGGTCATGGGCGGTTTGTTCCTTAGAAATTCAAAGCACATTCAACCAGTGTTACACTAGCTGTGACTGTTCTGGACAGTCTGTCTTGCCTCTGAATATTGTAGTCCAATCAGCGTCAAGTTGTGTTCCACACAGTACCGCCCCTTTTTGGGCGATTTCAGTCTGATTGAAAATGGCCTGGATTGCTCTGATAGACTCTCATGTTAAGGCACTTTTTTTCGAACTGTAGGCACTGCAATACAATCTGTATGGGTTTCGGGAGGGCTCGCACTTACGAGCTTGCGTCACACGTAACCTGGTGTAGCGATAATTGGAGCAGCTAGCGATCTCGTCAACATGACTACCATTACCTCAGGATCTGCTGTACCTAAAATAAAATGCTATTTGATGAGGACTGAATTAAATTGTTAGTGTGAAGGCTTTACTTAATTTTATGATTAATGGTGAAGCTGGTCTCTCTCCATGTTCAAAGTTATTTGTGAGGGCAAACTGACAGATGACTTAAGATGTTAATTATTTAAGCTTTAATTTACCCATTGAACGGGTCACCTTGGCCATCATCGCAACAATTGCCCCGCCTGAGAGATTTGGGGCTACTGGAAATACTCCACACCAAACTCGTCAAACCATAGTTTATGAAACTTGCTTTGTGTAGAAGTACAGGTATGCTGGAACAGAAAAGGTCTGCTCTCAAACTGATGCAACGCAGTTGTACATTACTATAGTATTACTATAATAGTACTAATAGTAATAATATTACTCTATTTTATATAACTGATTTTTATACCTGTGTGTGCATATACAGTCAATTCAAAGTGTTTAGACTCACTGACATTTTGTACAGTTTATTGCATTTTGAATGGATATTATTGCCATTTTTATACATTTGCATTACATTTACATTTTAGGCTTTTAGCAGACGCTTTTATCCAAAGCCACTTACAATTGTAACCAAAAACAATCCAAGTAATTGAGGGTTAAGGCCCAGCCCAAGGTCCCAAAAGTAGCAACCTGGCAGAGGTGGGGCTTGAACCAGCGATCTACTGATTTCAGTACTTTATCCACCGAGTTACCACAGCTACTCATCAATCTACCCTTAAAATGAAAAACGAATCGTCTTTGTTTAAACTAAAGTATTCAGTTTCTTTATTAAATACTAAAAAAAGTCCCTTTGGCATCAGTAACATCTGTGAGTTTTTTTGAGTTTTTTGAGTGATTTGTCTCTTTTAGGCAGTTTATCAAATTCTTTATTGCAGATTCTCTCAAGCTCAGAAGTGTCTGTGACCTTCCATCTTCAGGTCTCTCCACAGATGTATGATGAGGTTGAAATCTGGGCTTTGCCTGATTCATAAAGGTCATTTATAGACTTGCCCTGAAGCTACAAGTGTTGTTTTGACTGCATTTGTTGGCTCCTTGCCATGGTAAAAGGTAAACTGTTGTCCCAGTCTGAGTTTGCATGCACTCTAGAGGAGGTTTTCTTTGTGAATGTTTCTGTATTTGAATGCATTCATCTGTCCCTCAATTCACACTCTTGTGCTGAATGACACCTCCATAATATGACACTATCACCACAAAAGGGATTCAATTAGCCTGGTGATTAGCAGTTCCTGTTTTTTTTTTATTCAGACAAATGTGTTTGCTTTTCTGACCAAAAAGTTAATTCTTGTCTGATCAGACCAGATAATCTGTTCTTCACATTGACAGAATCCTTTGCCATTTATGCCAAGTTCACACTACACGACTTTCCAAGTCGTCGGGTCGCTGTACAGTTCACACTACACAACTGGATCTCTTGTAATTCTAATTGTAGTCTTTCAAGTCGGTGTGTATTTCACACTACACGACTGATCGGCGATAGGGGGTTTCACACTACACCAACTGGAATCGCAGGCGAGCTTCTCTGGTCTCCCAAACTACGTTTTGTCATGAAAACACACGCGAGAAGTGACAAGGAGTTTAATGATACCACGTCCAAAAATGCATGTCAACAAGTAGCAAGCAATCAAACTTTGTGCGTTGATGTGCAGCATTAAAACATGGAGAAAAAATAAATGAATCTGAGTGGATTTGGCTACAACAGCGGCATGGATTGTTCTATAGTGAGTTGGAGGTTAATAAATATTTTTTGCAATGCAATGTTGGTGTTATGTTTTGTAGAGAATGATAAGGTAAGAAATACTGTAAAACTTTTGTGTGTGTGCCGATGTATTCTAATATAAACTATATTACGCCCCGTCCCACCTTTTTACACTCATCACAGGGGTTTCCCCTCACCCCGTATCTTGCGTTCTCATTGGCTGTTTGACACCGCACTCATTGTTAGACGGGCAACTCAGAGTCAGATATTCAACATGCTAGCAATCTCTCTTCAGTCAGCGAGCTGCTCAGGTCGAGCTGTTGAGTAGTTCACACATAGCAATTGAGAGCCGAGTTTTGATCACCAGGTGAATGCCGAGTTGCTCCCAAAGCTGGCAAATCTAGCGCCGACCAGTCGGCAAGCGAAAATCATGGCAAAAATTGTGTAGTGTGAACTAGGCATTAGCAGACTTTAAACAGGCTGTCAAATGCATTTTTCTTAACAGCCACTACTGCCAGTCTTCAATAGCATGCTGACATATAGAGTGCTGTAGAGATGGCCATTCATCCAACAGGTTATCCTATCTCTGCACAGTACCTTTGGAGCTTTTTTAAATTGACCATTGGGTTCTTTCTTACCTCCCTAATCAAAGCTTATCCTGAAAAAACAATATGTTGCTCTAAAATCTCAAAAAAATACATTTCATTACTTTTTTGAAAACCAACTTATAGTTGTGTTTGTGTTTCAAGGTAAAACACTCATATACACTATAACCTGGCATCTCCAAAGGCATAAACTATTTTATTCTTTATGATACTAAATACACTGTGCATTTATATAATAAAGCAAATAGATTGTTATGACTAAATAGAGAGCAAGCTTAATTGTAGCTTCAATGTACATTCAAACACAAGTTATTTTTGCATTCACTAAAATATTAGATGGTATTTTTTGTCTGGCAGACTTGTAAATTGCTAGTAGTATTCTTAGTATTTCCATAAAAAACACAGAAAATTACTTAAAATATGTTGAAAATAAATTATAATAAAACTACATTTGCAGTTAATGTTAAAGAGCAACTTGTTTTTCCAACAAAATATAGGTTCAAAGCACAAGAGCAAGTCCACCTCTAAATGACTCAAAAGAGGCACTCGGGTGGCACCACACGCTAACACACCAGAGCTTATATTTCAAACTCACGAGTGCCGGCAGTCTGGGTGCCTAAATAGACAAAATGCAATCAGGTAACAATACAATTGGGGAGAAAAAACATGTATAAAATGCTTAAAAGAAACAATATGAGTGACATAGGGACATAAATGTTGCATAACCTTTTTCTTTCAATAAATGAAATGATTTTTATTTTTTATGTTTTAAGTACTCATTGTCAAGTAAAGTTTTATTGCCAACCAACTACAAACAGGTACAATAAATAAAGTTCCTCTTGAAGCCATTATGTTACAATATAAAACATTCAAATTATTTTTCATGGCATTGTTACATGCACATTTTGTTGGCTATGAATAAATCACTAATATTTGTTTCAAATGATATAACATTACCAAAAAGTACAATATTGAACATACAAAACAACTTCAATTAGAAATTGTTTTT
The DNA here is from genome assembly GCF_030014385.1 of Trichomycterus rosablanca. Classification (NCBI taxonomy): domain Eukaryota; kingdom Metazoa; phylum Chordata; class Actinopteri; order Siluriformes; family Trichomycteridae; genus Trichomycterus; species Trichomycterus rosablanca. The sequence goes on from NC_085990.1 coordinate 36,156,214, forward strand.
CAGTTGTAGTCTCTATTGCAACAGTTTAGAGTGTGTTTGAAGAATACAGTTTGTTAAATAAAGGCAGTAAATTTTATTAAGTTTTATATCAAATTTTATATCAAATGTTTATATCATGTTTATATCATGCTTATATACAGTGTATCACAAAAGTGAGTACACCCCTCACATTTCTGCAGATATTTAAGTATATCTTTTCATGGGACAACACTGACAAAATGACACGTTGACACAATGAAAAGTAGTCTGTGTGCAGCTTATATAACAGTGTAAATTTATTCCTCCCTCAAAATAACTCAATATACAGCCATTAATGTCTAAACCACTGGCAACAAAAGTGAGTACACCCCTAAGAGACTACACCCCTAAATGTCCAAATTGAGCACTGCTTGTCATTTTCCCTCCAAAATGTCATGTGATTTGTTAGTGTTACTAGGTCTCGGGTGTGCATAGGGAGCAGGTGTGTTCAATTTAGTAGTACAGCTCTCACACTCTCTCATACTGGTCACTGAAAGTTCCAACATGGCACCTCATGGCAAAGAACTCTCTGAGGATCTTAAAAGACGAATTGTTGCGCTACATGAGGATGGCCAAGGCTACAAGAAGATTGCCAACACCCTGAAACTGAACTGCAGCACAGTGGCCAAGATCATCCAGCGTTTAAAAAGAGCAGGGTCCACTCAGAACAGACCTCGCGTTGGTCGTCCAAAGAAGCTGAGTGCACGTGCTCAGCGTCACATCCAACTGCTGTCTTTGAAAGATAGGCGCAGGAGTGCTGTCAGCATTGCTGCAGAGATTGAAAAGGTGGGGGGTCAGCCTGTCAGTGCTCAGACCATACGCCGCACACTACATCAAATTGGTCTGCATGGCTGTCACCCCAGAAGGAAGCCTCTTCTGAAGTCTCTACACAAGAAAGCCCGCAAACAGTTTGCTGAAGACATGTCAACAAAGGACATGGATTACCGGAACCATGTCCTATGGTCTGATGAGACCAAGATTAATTTGTTTGGTTCAGATGGTCTCAAGCATGTGTGGCAGCAATCAGGTAAGGAGTACAAAGAAAAGTGTGTCATGCCTACAGTCAAGCATGGTGGTGGGAATGCCATGGTCTGGGGCTGCATGAGTGCAGCAGGTGTTGGGGAGTTACATTTCATTGAGGGACACATGAACTCCAATATGTACTGTGAAATACTGAAGCAGAGCATGATCCCCTCCCTCCGGAAACTGGGTCGCAGGGCAGTGTTCCAGCATGATAATGACCCCAAACACACCTCTAAGACGACCACTGCTTTATTGAAGAGGCTGAGGGTAAAGGTGATGGACTGGCCAAGCATGTCTCCAGACCTAAACCCAATAGAACATCTTTGGGGCATCCTCAAGCAGAAGGTGGAGGAGCGCAAAGTCTCGAATATCTGCCAGCTCCGTGATGTCGTCATGGAGGAGTGGAAAAGCATTCCAGTGACAACCTGTGAAGCTCTGGTAAACTCCATGCCCAGGAGAGTTAAGGCAGTTCTGGGAAATAATGGTGGCCACACAAAATATTGACACTTCAGGAACTTTCACTAAGGGGTGTACTCACTTTTGTTGCCGGTGGTTTAGACATTAATGGCTGCATATTGAGTTATTTTGAGGGAAGAATAAATTTACACTGTTATATAAGCTGCACACAGACTACTTTTCATTGTGTCAAAGTTTCATTTAGTCAGTGTTGTCCCATGAAAAGATATACTTAAATATCTGCAGAAATGTGAGGGGTGTACTCACTTTTGTGATACACAGTGTATCACAAAAGTGAGTACACCCCTCACATTTCTGCAGATATTTAAGTATATCTTTTCATGGGACAACACTGACAAAATGACACTTTGACACAATGAAAAGTAGTCTGTGTGCAGCTTATATAACAGTGTAAATTTATTCTTCCCTCAAAATAACTCAATATACAGCCATTAATGTCTAAACCACCGGCAACAAAAGTGAGTACACCCCTTAGTGAAAGTTCCTGAAGTGTCAATATTTTGTGTGGCCACCATTATTTCCCAGAACTGCCTTAACTCTCCTGGGCATGGAGTTTACCAGAGCTTCACAGGTTGCCACTGGAATGCTTTTCCACTCCTCCATGACGACATCACGGAGCTGGCGGATATTCGAGACTTTGTGCTCCTCCACCTTCCGCTTGAGGATGCCCCAAAGATGTTCTATTGGGTTTAGGTCTGGAGACATGCTTGGCCAGTCCATCACCTTTACCCTCAGCCTCTTCAATAAAGCAGTGGTCGTCTTAGAGGTGTGTTTGGGGTCATTATCATGCTGGAACACTGCCCTGCGACCCAGTTTCCGGAGGGAGGGGATCATGCTCTGCTTAGTATTTCACAGTACATATTGGAGTTCATGTGTCCCTCAATGAAATGTAACTCCCCAACACCTGCTGCACTCATGCAGCCCCAGACCATGGCATTCCCACCACCATGCTTGACTGTAGGCATGACACACTTATCTTTGTACTCCTCACCTGATTGCCGCCACACATGCTTGAGACCATCTGAACCAAACAAATTAATCTTGGTCTCATCAGACCATAGGACATGGTTCCAGTAATCCATGTCCTTTGTTGACATGTCTTCAGCAAACTGTTTGCGGGCTTTCTTGTGTAGAGACTTCAGAAGAGGCTTCCTTCTGGGGTGACAGCCATGCAGACCAATTTGATGTAGTGTGCGGCGTATGGTCTGAGCACTGACCGGCTGACCCCCCACCTTTTCAATCTCTGCAGCAATGCTGACAGCACTCCTGCGCCTATCTTTCAAAAACAGCAGTTGGATGTGACGCTGAGCACGTGCACTCTGCTTCTTTGGACGACCAACGCGAGGTCTGTTCTGAGTGGACCCTGCTCTTTTAAAACACTGGATGATCTTGTCCACTGTGCTGCAGCTCAGTTTCAGGGTGTTGGCAATCTTCTTGTAGCCTTGGCCATCTTCATGTAGCGCAACAATTCGTCTTTTAAGATCCTCAGAGAGTTCTTTGCCATGAGGTGCCATGTTGGAACTTTCAGTGACCAGTATGAGAGAGTGTGAGAGCTGTACTACTAAATTAAACACACCTGCTCCCTATGCACACCTGAGACCTAGTAACACTAACAAATCACATGACATTTTGGAGGGAAAATTACAAGCAGTGCTCAATTTGGACATTTAGGGGTGTAGTCTCTTAGGGGTGTACTCAATTTTGTTGCCGGTGGTTTAGACATTAATGGCTGTATATTGAGTTATTTTGAGGGAAGAATAAATTTACACTGTTATATAAGCTGCACACAGACTACTTTTCATTGTGTCAAAGTGTCATTTTGTCAGTGTTGTCCCATGAAAAGATATACTTAAATATCTGCAGAAATGTGAGGGGTGTACTCACTTTTGTGATACACTGTATATATATATATATATATATATATATATATATATATATATATATATATATATATATACTGTATATATATGTTTGTGTGGCTTGTGTGAAAGCCTAGAGAAGACATTTTGTATGTCCATCTTAAATCTGTGAAATAGATGGCAAGTGATTTGTTAATACAGCATTGTTTCTTTTTTTTGTCCTTGAGGACAAAGATAACCCTGTGAAATTCCTTCTGGATGCCTCTCCCTGATTGAGAAGGGCAGCTATGCTTGTGTGGAACATTGAGATCTCTAGGTCAGCAGATGGTCTGTCCGTGAAGATGCCAAATAAATCACAGGACCTTGTCACTTGCAAATTCTGGCACACTTGTTGAAACCTTTGTTTGAGTGTAGTTGCCAAACAGTTGCTGTGTAGTAAGGCTAAATTAACATTTTAAATTAAAACCCATTATGTACATCTCCCTATTTATTCTCATCAGTGATAATTTGCCATCAATATGTCATGGCGGTTATTAGAGTGAAATTTGCTTAAAACACTTGCATAAAATGGTCACCGTACAAACTGATATATATATATATATACTGTATATATACACAGTAAGATGTTATTTTATTTATTTTTAAATATATGTTTAGGTATTCAGTTGACTTATTACAACAAATTTACTGTGTCAAATACAATTAAAGACAGCTTTCAAAACTTTATAGTTCTTGTGTCTGGGTCCTCATTAAAGGCCACATGCAGCACATCAGCTAGTGGAAAAACAGTCTTATTATAACTGTGAGAGGTTAAAGGCATTGTGCTTTCTTAAGTGAGCACCCCCCTCACACAAACACACTCATCTGTTCACTGCAGACTCCTCCTTTAAACAACACGGTGCTACCTTAGCATTATGCACATGCTCTTTCTTTCACATCTCTGATAGTATCAATTGGTAGTAGGACATTAGATTTGTATTGCTTAATTCCCATTGCTCCATATCGGACAATACTGCAGTTTTGGTAAGCTGGTCTCTTAAAATGTAAATTTTTTTTTTTTTTTTTTCTTACAGCTGTATTAGGACTAACACCACAATAAAAACTTTCCATTCGCATAGCAAAACATTTATTTGCATTTATTTTACAGTTCTGTTTTCTCACAGGCAAAGAAATAATGATGAATCACAGAAGGCCAGTTTTGGTGTGTGATGTATGAACCTCACTGTTTATTGTGCTGTTGTTGCAGGAAATAAAAAGGAAAGATGAAGATGTTACAGGTATTTTTATACAAAGTTTGATTGTTTAATATGTTGATAATGTCTTTGCATGTTATAAAACACATAAAAGACATTTTTATGTATTGCTACTAACAATAACACATTTGTATTGATGACTTATTTAATTTTCATACAAAGTTTGGGTGTTTTATTGACGAAATTAATTTTAAATTTCTTCATGTTTCTTTCATTATTTTGCAACCTTGACTGTAGTTATACATATGTGTAATGAGTATATATAATACACATTAAGACATTTAAAAATGTTTACCTGTAGGTACAGTAAGTGGGTAAGTACCTGGATGTTTCTTTGGAAAATGTCCAGACCAAACAAATTGTAGGTTTTTCTGTCACGCAGCACAAAACATACTTACAGCGTTATATATTAACAATATAACAACAATTACAAATAGAAATGTATGTGTAACGGGTCTGAGGATGCTTCTGCATCAGGACCTGGCTGACATTTTAGGGTTCTGTTAAGGGAACAATGAATTTCATTCTGTATTAAGAAAATCCCTCTTATAAAAATGAATAGTGCGTTATTGTTTTGAAGAAACTTAATTAGTTTCTATATGATTTGCCCCTGCATGATAACATGTTTTGTTCAGTCATGTGAAAAAATTATATTAACACAAATAACCACTGTTTTAAGAAACCTATCTGTCTGTCTGTCTGTCTATATATATATACAGCGGGGGAAATAAGTATTGAACACATTAACATTTTTCTCAGGAAATATATTTCTGATGGGGTTATTGACATGAAATTTTCACCGGATGTCGTTAACAACCCAAATATTTCACACATACAAAGAAATCATAACAAATAAATCCATAAATTAAGTTATGTTTAATAAAGTGGAATGACACAGGGAAAAAGTATTGAACATATGAAGAAAAGGAGGTGCAAAAAGGGATGGAAAGCCAAAACACCAGCTGAAATCTGTCCTTATTTAGAAAGCAATCCTGCCCCTATCAGTGCAAATTAATATTAGCTGGTTTAGTCCTAATTGTTGGCCTATATAAACATTTTTTATCACCAAGTTGTCACACAAGAAGCATCTTGTGATGGGTAAAAGCAAAGAGCTCTCTCAAGACATTCGCAATCTTATTGTTGCAAAACATACTGATGGTATTGGTTACAGACATATTCCAGTAAGCACCATTGGAACCATTACTCAGAAGCAGAAAGAACATAATTGTACCATAAACCATGACCAGGTGCTCCTTGCAATATTTCTGACAGAGGAGTTAAAAGAACAATCAGAAGAGTTGTCCAAGAGCCAAGGACCACTTGCGGAGAGCTTCAGAAAGACCTGGAATTAGCAGATACTCTTGTTACAAGGAAACAATGAGTAATGCACTTAACCACCATGGCCTCTATGCATGCTCACCGTGCAAGACTCCATTGCTGTAAAAAAAGCTTGTTTAAAGTTTGCTGCACAACATGTGGGCAAGCCTATAAAATACTGGGAGAATATAGTCTGGTCAAATAAGACCAAAATTAGACTCTTTGGGTGTCATAGCACACACCATGTTTGGAGGGGAAATAAAACTGCACATCACCTCAATAACATCGCGGATTTTGCGAGTGAAGTCAAAAGACAAACTGCAACCCATTTCTTGGTATTTGCTTGGTGAATTTACTTGACCATTTCCATTGTTCATTGTGTAAATAAAACACACTCACTTGTTTGAGTTCAGGCCATTTTCTTGAAAAGGAACGGAGGGCAGAATTTATGTATAAATAAATTGACAGATTTTATGATGTAAGCCGACAATGAGCTTCCCCTCTTTGAAAGACCAGCAGCCGCGCGGCATTGATATATATAAATGTACAAATATAATGCACCCTGTAAATAGTTTTATCACAAAGCAGAGGAGAGCTGCTGTGTTCCAAATACCATCCTATATTTTACATTTTGTGCTAAATTAAATTTCAACCAATGGCGAGGCTACTACATCAAGCACACTGTATAGCAGGGGTGTCAAACTCATTTTCACCGAGGGCCACATCAGCATTATTGTGGCCCTCAAAGGGCCGATTGTAACGTATCCTGCTGTGATTGCAGTCTCTTGATTTTATTGGAGGTTAAATTCTGCATTTATATTGTCCTCCTTTACCACAGACACGGCCTCATAACACAAGTTTTCTCTTCCTGAAGCACAAACTTGTTTTCATTTTCATTACATTTTCTCCTTCTGCTTAATTTTCTTACTTATCTTCTTTTTGGGATTATGTGTAAATATTTCTTAACATCATCTACTGGCAGGATGTGTCACTTTGCAGGTCACAAAATCAGCATGCATTTTGAGAGATGCAGTTAATGTAGGATTTTACAGTGTATTTTTAAGACAATTGTTCTGCCCTCACTAATAGTTTATCCCCCTTTCTCAGCTAGACAGACAGACAGACAGACAGACAGCTCTCTTCAGAATACAGTCGGTTTTATTTGCTTCCCAGCTGTGTGATACACTGTGTGCATCAAAATGAAGTAAAAATACAAACAATAAAAACAATAAAGAACTTAATACAGTAAAAGCACACAGCTGTAGTCAAGTGTTACATCTGGTACAATATGAGATTTAACCAAACGTAAAATAGAGGTAACGAGTTAGCATTTTGTGTAAAGATACTAATTGCTATAGTAACGGTATTTAATTACGGTAAATTTGTAACTAAAACGCTGTGATATACTCACTAAACATTTACAAACAACTGAGAATATAAACGCCACTACTTACAGACGATGCTTTGGTAATATATTACAAGATAATTATTTATATTTATTATTATTGTTTACATTACTACCCGCGTTCTTTTGCCGTAAAAGTCACATGGCTTCTCAGCGAAGGTCAAAGTTAGTTGCCATGACTACGATGTCAACAGTTAAAGGCTTAAAGGCGCAGGTGTCCCATTAAATTATAAGCGCGTCTCTGTAACGACTCGAACCATCACAACAATCGTACAGTCGTTTAAGCTCTCGCGGGCCACATAAAATGACGTGGCGGGCCGGATCCGTGAGTTTGACACCCCTGCTGTATAGGGTTCTGTGTGCAGATTGAGACACCGACCTTCAGCTTGACGGCTCAACCGTTTGCTCTTTTGCTCTGTTTACAGCCTGAAACAGGGAGTTTTGAATGTTATATTAAAATATGTCACGTTGAGTTTTATATGCACCTTTAAAACAGTTTTGATTCTGATCTAATTTGATTTAGATTTATGGTGCTCGCGTGGTGCAGCGGTCTATTATGCTAATTCACTACCTCTGGGACCTGAATTCGAGCCGACCGGGCGTGACATGATTGGCTGACTGGCGGGTGAGTAGCCGAAGTGATATTTGTTGCTAGTTCATTCACACCTTCACTCTGCAGCCCTGATGCGCAGTTTTAAAAAGCCCTAGTCCCTACATTTCTTAAACAGATATTTATTTTATTGGCATTATTACCGCATTTTATTTAAACGGTGGCATGTAATTTTGATATTAAATAAATACATATATGTTTAAGAACTGTGTTTAAACGGTAGCACTTAGACAAAAAATTTCCAAAGGTTGCCAGATGTCTGCAGTATTCAAGAAATGCAGGTAGGACGTCAGATTACTGGTAACACTGCTCTCTCTCTCTCTCTCTCTCTCGCTCTCTGTGTGTGTGTGTGTGTGTGTGTGTGTGTGTGTGTGTGTGTGTGTGTGTGTGTGTGTGTGTGTGTGTGTGTGTGTTCATTTTAATTGCGTTGCGATACACTCTTTTTTTGCCTTGCGATTTCCCTTTTAGTACTGGTTGGAAGTTTCGGTGTTATTTGAAAGTCTCTCTTATTGTAGTTAAGTGATTCCTATACATTTTGGTACAATCAGTTATGCTATTTTTTTGTTCTGTATCTTTTATAGTTCTATATGCACATGTATTTATCTTTAATATTACTGAGTATATCTTAAACAGATCTTATACAGTAATGTAAGAAACGTGCCAGAGTATTAGCTCATGATGTACCAAAGCATGGCTTAAATTGTGCATTTTCATTATTTATTGTTGGGATTTACTGCAGTTTTCAAGATTAACATTACAATAAATACCATTAGGTCTCAGATTACTATTTATTCCTTGACTTTTTAAAATCTTGTTTACACCTCATAATACAATTTCACGAGATTACAGTGACAATAACACAGAACTTTGCAAATCAGGAAAATGTTACTGAACATTGTTACCATTGTTTGTATAGCTTCTTTGTATAGCTGTATCAATACTATTATTATTGTGGAGATCTTAGGCTACTAAAATGATCATGAGTTTGATAATGTGGGGTGTTGAACTACTATCATACACAGTCAGCACAGCAGAAAGTAATTTGCACATTCACTTTATTTTATTGTTACAGGCAAATAATTCAAGCTAAATCACAAACCACAAACTTTTAGAAGTGATTCACGAGAGCTTTACTCTTCATCATGCCCTTTCTGCAAAAGAGAAAATTTACAGGTAAGTTTTTGTAGATGTTTTTATGATTTATTGAAATCAAGTTAAAAAGTATATTAATTCATTTCTAGTCCTGGTAAACTGCTAATACAAACCATATAGTATATTCTTCCAGAAGGGAAAACTGATTAAAGCAGTTGTAAAATTCTTTAAAATACATAACATTCAAGCCACTCACCTTAGAACCAGTGTCACGGCTCTTAGCTCTCAGTTTGTTGACCTGAGACTCTGCAATATCAGCTCTTTCCTCCGCTTCATCCAGCTCATGCTGCAGCTTACGGAACTTGCCAAGGTGGGCATTAGCCTGCTCCTCCTGTAAAATAGCATACATTTTTAATTAGGGTAAATAGAGGAAATATTACATATTTGTTTTATCAAGCAACAAAATAAAATGTATTGCAATATTTAAAACGGGACTTACAGCTTCCTCTGAAGATCTCTTGTATGACTTAACTTTCAGTTGCAGTTTATCTACTAAGTCCTGAAGACGAGCCAGATTCTTGCGGTCCTCCTCAGTCTGTAAAATAGAAAATTATTGTGATACCAGCACAGGGCAGTGTTCCTCCTGTTCCTTTCTTAATTTTGTGAGTACTGTTTAGCATAGTTACTTTCACATGGACCTGATGCTTACTTACTTCCTGACTCTCTAAATCCATTCATTACTACTCATTGCAGTCTCGCCAGTTACTTTGAAAGCCTAGTGTCTTTGTAATTTGTTGATTACGTCTTGTGTATTGACTGTTGAAGTGTCCATTTTCAGAAAGTAGTGGTTGCAGCAGAGATAACTTGCAAGTTTAGATAAAGCCTAATAAAGATTTCTTTATAATAGTGACATAATAGTCAATTTTTTTATAGAAGGGACTTACCTGGTAGGTGAGCTCCTTAATTCGTCTCTCATATTTACGAATTCCCTTTACAGAATCACTGGCTTTCCTTTGTTCCAACTCCACCTCACTTTCAAGCTCTCTTACCTATAAAAACATCAATGCTAAGTCCACTTACTGTGGTATTTGAATAATTACTGTAAAATCATGTAAACTCTTGTTAATTATTTTTGTTACCTACCCTGGCTTCTAGTTTTTGGACCTGCTTTTTGCCACCCTTCATGGCGATTTGCTCAGCTTCATCCAGACGGTGCTGCAGGTCCTTGATGGTCTGCTCCATGTTCTTCTTCATACGTTCCAAGTGAGCACTGGTGTCCTGTTCCTTCTTCAGCTCCTCTGCCATCATGGCAGCATCAGTGATGGCTTTCTTGGCTTTTTCCTCAGCATTCCTGCACTCTTGGACAGCTTCTTCCACCTCAGTCTGAAGCTGAGCAGTGTCTCCCTCTAGCTTTTTCTTCTGATTTAGCAGGCTGGTGTTCTATAGTAATAAATAATTTTATAGGTGGTATATTGTTTATATTGTACTGTATTCACATAAATGTGGTTGTCCTTAATGTATTTAAGCAAGGATCATCTATACTACCTGAGAGTGCAGTAGCTGAACCCTTTCACTGACATCCAGCAGTTCTTGCTCAGCCAGTTTCCGGCCTCTCTCAGTCTGCTCTACCAGGGATCTCAGCTCATCCAGTTCAGCCTGCAACAGATTGTTACGTCTCTCCACAATAGCGATGTTCTCTTTGAGATCATCATTGCCACGAAGAGCATCATCCAGCTGCAGTTGCATATCCTGCACAAAATGTAAAAACAGGGCATTGTACAGTTCTTCATATGACCAGCAGTAACTGCGGCATTTATTCTTTTACACATGAGTTTCTTTATGACATACCTTCATATGTCCATGGAGACTTTTGAGTTGTTTCTGAGCTTCTGAAGCCTGCCTGTTAGCTTGGCTGAGCTGAATCTCCATCTCGTTTAGATCTCCCTCCATTTTCTTCTTAATCCTGAGAGCTTCATTTCTGCTGCGAGTCTCAGCCTCTAGAGAACTTTGCAGGGTGTCCACCACTCTTTGCTGATTCCTCTTGGCCTGCTCCATCTCCTCATCTTTTTCAGCCAGCTTACGCTCAATGTCAGCCTTCACCTGGTTGAATTCCAGCTGTGCTCGCAAAATTTTTCCTTCTTCATGCTCAAGAGAGGCCTAAAAGATAACAATTAAGCCAGTTAAAATATTACTGTTAAATTTTAAGGTCTACGCAATGAAAATGAGTATTTCTAAATATTCTTTGTACCTCAGCTTCTTCCAGAGCAGATTGGATCTCGGCCTTTTCCTGCTCCAGCTGTTTTCGGATTTTTTCCAGTTCATGAATGCTCTTTCCACCCTCACCAATTTGCTCAGTGAGGTCAGAGATTTCCTCTGTTTTACAAACAAGTTAAATCAGTCATTATGCATTCTGGTTAGGAGACTAATGAAGTTTAGTGTCACAGACAAATATAGCTACCTTGGAGGTTCTTGTTCTCCCTTTTTATAGTCTCCAAATGATCAAGGGACTCCTCATAAGAGTTCTTGAGTTTAAAAAGTTCAGTGCTCAGAGATCTGGCCTCCTTTTGGGAGCTCTCTAGCTCAGACTGGGACTCCTCATATTTTTGCTTCCACTCAGCAAGAACCTGTATTAAACATGAAAAACATCAAAAGCATTGTTAACCTAGCCATGTTAAATAAATTAATTAATCAATTTTGTTTAATTTTTATGAAAAGGTTGACCACATGACAAAAGCATATCTATCAGATTTTTGTAATCAACAATCACTGGTAGTTTGTATTTGTCATTATTTGTGGGAAGGTCTGGACCAAGTTAATGTTTTGAGTTATATGGAATAGAAATGGGGTGCGTTTTAAACTGGTGTATGTGATAGCGCCACCCAGTGTTCAAACTAGGAATTTCTTTTTTAACCGGCTTAATGGCGGGCCAACTTTAATTGTATTTCTGTAATTCCTCACCGTTGTTTTTGAGGCCAATTTTTTTTTAGGCCATTTGTGGGCCATAGTTTGGACACCCATGTTGTAAAGTGAGATTTGCATTGTCATCATCATTGTGAGAATTACATATCATGTAAGAAGAAGAAGAACCTTTGTTGTCATTATACTTGCGTACAACGAAATTTAGTAAAGTAAGTAGTAAGTATTAAGTAAGTAGTAAGTATTACATTATAAAAATAACCAAATAATAATCTTAGATGGATATCTCCAGTTTTAGGTTAAAAGGTTAGTTTATGGTCACCTTGTCAAAGTTTCTTTGCTTTTTGTCCAGAGCAGCAGCAGCAGCATTGGATCTTTCCACATCAACCATGAGATCTTCAATCTCATTTTGCAGTCTGTGTTTTGTCTTCTCCAGGGAGGAGCACTTGGCATTTACAGCTTCCACAGCTTCTTCTGCTTCTTGTAGGCGTTGAGCAAGCTTCTTTCTGTAGGGAGATACATTGATTGTGTTAGAACTTAGAGAGTAAAGAGATTTTTTTCATATTTTTATTTCTTTTCAAATATAAACTACTACTTTAGAATGGATTATTTTTTGGGTATTTTGTCTTACTTTGCATCCTCCAGCTCTTCTGTTCTCTGGATGGCATCAGTTTCATACTTGGTTCTCCACTGAGCCACCTCAGAATTTGCCTTGGACAGACTGCGCTGCAGTTCACCCTTGGCCTCCTGCTCCTCCTCATACTGCTCTCTTAGCAGGTCAGAATCATGACGAGCAGACTGCACTGCATGTGCCAGGGCATTCTTAGCCTGAACAAAATTATTAATGCAGCATGTTAGAGCTGTACTCTATTTTTAAAAGTATATTATGCAAATTGCAAGAATACCTTTATTTCTTCTTCAAGCTGTCTCTTGAGGTCATCGATTTGTTGGGTATAGGACTGCTTGCCTCTGGTTAGCTGAGAGACCAGGGAATCTTTTTCTTCCAGCTGTCTTGTAAGTTCACCTTAATTATATATTTGTATTAATTAACTTTAGGTTTTCATTTATACTTTGCACACACACACTCCATATTTTAGCTCTTACCATTCTCGGTTTGCAGTTTAGCTTTTTGCATGCCAAAGTCATTGAGGCTACGCTGTGCTTCCTCAAACTTTGTCCTATACTCACTCATCTGGTCCTCAAGAGTCCTGCACATTTTTTCCAAGTTTGCCTGGACAAGGATAATCATTAGTGAGGAAACATTAAATGCACAAAATAAGATCTATAAACAATAAATAAAAAGTAAAATGCTAACCTTGGCCTTAACGATCTGTTCCATGTTGGAGACCACATCATCCAGCTCCAGTCTCAGTTCACTCTTTTCCTTCTCAAGCTTCTGCTTTACCCTCTGAAGGTTGTCGATCTGCTCTCCCAGGTCAGCCACACTGTCAGCGTGTTTCTTTCTCAGAGTTGCAGCAGTGGCCTCATGTTGCAGAGTGGCCTCTTCAAGGTCTCTGCGCAGTTTCTGGAACTCAGCCTCTCTCTTCTTGTTCATCTCAATCTGGACAGTGGTTGCACCACCAGCCTCCTCAAGCCTCTCACTGATCTCTTCAAGCTCTCTGGCTAAGTCTGCCCGTTGTTTTTCAACTTTGGCACGGGCAGCTCTCTCAGCCTCCAACTCTTCCTCAAGTTCTTCAATACGAGCCTAGAGCAGCAGGTAGTTAGTAACTATGTCAAGCTCAATTGAATAAATCAACTATAACCATAACTACAACTATATTAACTTAATGTTTAACATTAAGTATAATTATTTACCTGCAACTCTTTCAGTTTCTTTTGAAGTTGGGCTGCCATTGCTTGCTCATCCTCAATCTTGCTACTGAGTTGGCTAATCTCAAAATCTTTCCTGTTTTTATAATCATACATTAGCATTAGTTTAAACATAGTCTTACTGTTGCCTTATTAAATACAATCTAATGTAAACAACATACTTTTTGAGCCTTTCCTCGAGCTGTTGCCTGTCATTTTCCAGGTCCATAATATTCTCCTGGGTCAACTTTAAGTCACCTTCAAGCTTTCTCTTAGCCCTCTCAAGATCCATTCGGAGCTTCTTTTCCTGTTCCAGGGATCCCTCAAGCTTGCAGAGACATAACAATTCATTTTTTAATTAAATGCTGTAAATAAACATAATTTCATCTTGTTTATTTAATATTGCAACATTACTTACATCATCAACTTGCTGCTCCAGCTTAGCTTTGGCTTTGGTCAGTGTGTTGCATTTGTCCTCTTCACTCTGCAGATCATCCAGTGTTTGCTGGTGAGCCTCCTGGAGAGCTTTCTTCTCCTTGGTTAGCTTAGCAATGATTTCATCCAGAGCTGCCATCTCCTCAGTCAGATTTTTAACCTTAGAAGAGAGAAAATAATGACTTAACCACCCAGTTAATCAATTCTGTACAATGTGGAGGTAATTAAAGTATAAGCTTACCTTATTTTCAGTGGCATGCTTCTCTTTCTCCACTTTGGCTAGAGTAAGCTCCAGATCATCAATGTCTTTCTTAAGCTCAGAGCATTCATCCTCCAGCTTTCTCTTTTTAGCAACCAACTCACCATTCATTTCCTCTTCATCCTCCAGTCTCTCAGTCAACTCTTTGCATTTAGCTTCAAGTTGGATCTTATTCTTAATCAGACCTTCACATCGCTCCTCAGCATCACATAGATTGTCTTGCTCCTGTTTAAGTATACATCATAACATAATGTGAATTTTTAGATGTCTGGGCTGTTAAAATCTTGTAAAATATAACAACAATATTTATAAACTTACAGCCTGGACTTGGAGTTGAAGGTCATTTTTCTCTTGGAGAAGAGTGACCATTTTTTCTTCAAGCTCCTTTCTTCGGGCTTCAGATTTAGCATAGGCTTCTTTTAGCTTCAGGAATTCTTCCTTCATGTTGGCCATCTCTTTCTCTGCCTCAGCTGATCTTAACAGAGGTTTGATCTTGAAGTAGAGTTTCATCCAGGGCCAATTCTTGACACCCATAAAGGCACGGACATTCCACTGGATCACTAGCAAGGCATCTCTACAAGATGACACAATGAATGCTCAGCTTGTGAAATACTTAGTGTTAAGCAATCGATTTAATGAATTGACAAAATGTTATTTTACCGTCGATCAACAATCTTCTGGAACTCAATTCTTGAGAGAAGACCACGAGCTCGGGCCTGAATACCAGTGAGAATCAAAGCAAGACGATCATCTCGCATCTCCTCAAGAGTACCCAGAAGTCCAGCCTTGAAGAATACCTTTATGATTTAAAACAATAGGCAGTCATTAAATATAACTCAAACCAAATAGTTTTTGCTTTACCATGTGAAACTTTTTTTAGTAAGTAATACCTTAGTGTGACCAAATTTGTATTGGTTGTGGTCAATGTCCAAGGAACCCAGCAACTTTTCGGCTCCCTTTCTGCTGTCAATAAACTGCCCCTCAGGGATGGCAGCAGGGTTTAAAATACGGTATCTGAAAAAATCAAATTATTACTAATTTCTTCAATACTTTAAAACTGTATTCACTGATTTATTTATTTTTTAATATTTTTAGTAAATCTTTTCAATCATTTTAATAAATTTTTTTCTGAACTGAAAATGCCAGTTTATGAAAATAATCTGGTACTGCCACTTTTGCGATTATGGGAATAAAATATTTCTGGCTTCCAGTTGCCTCGGTTTTATTTTTGGATGTGATAAATATACAATATAAAAGTTATAGGTTGTATTTAGTCTTTAAAAATAGTAGTTTCAAGCTATTACCTGATTAAAACTCTTCTCATATGTATAATGTAAGTATCTACCAAAAAAGTAATGTTAACGTACCTCTGTTTAAAGTCACCATACAGGATCCTGTTGGGAAAACCCTTTCTGCAGATTCTGATGCCTTCCAGCACACCGTTACAGCGCAGCTGGTGCATCACAAGAGGATTATCCATGGCCCCAGGAGTCTTAGTCTCATTGGGGATAAGGCAGCGCACAAAGTGAGGATGAGTCGACCTAAGGTTGGTCATCAGCTTGTTCAAATTCTCCTATAGATAGGATATACAGAGCTTATTGTATAGTGTTTAAGCTGATTGATAGTCTGCCATATTCTGCATTCTAAATATTCTGCAATTCTGCAAATCTAATCCTGGTTTTCTTACCCTGTGGAGGGCAGACACAGTCTGGAAAGAAGAACCCTTTTTCTTCTTTTCCTTTGCTTTTCCACCTCCTCCTGACTCAGCTATAAGCACAAATTGTATGCTAATTAAGCACCTTTAACTTATGGAAAGGCAACTTTGTTTGTAGAATTATTTAAGGTGTTCCACCGTCTGTTAATTGTTTTTACCTGAGTCAGCACCAGCATAATTTACAAACAGGTTTGACAGTAGTTTCATGGTGGACTTCTGGTACAGCCCCACAGCAGTCTCATTGAGGGGATCCTTGTTCTTTACCAGCCAGTTGTTAATGTTGTAGTCGACAGTGCCAGCATAATGAACCAGAGAAAAGTGAGCCTCTGGTTTACCCTTCACAATCCTGGGCTTCTGAAAGTTGGAAGATTTTCCCAAATGGTTGTCATAAAGCTTAGCTTTGAATGTAGCATCACTGGCCTTGGGGAACATGCACTCCTCTTCAAGGATGGACATGATACCCATGGGCTACAGAGAAATACAAAATATCTTGAGTTAGTTTAACCAAACTGTAAAATGCAGATGTTAACTTAGGCATTGTGACTTATAATTCACATTCAGCATCACCTTCTCAATCAGATCAATACAAGCCTGCAAGTCCATGCCAAAGTCAATAAACTCCCACTCAATGCCCTCTTTCTTGTACTCTTCTTGTTCCAGCACAAACATGTGATGGTTGAAGAACTGCTGCAACTTCTCATTAGTGAAGTTGATGCACAGCTGTTCAAAAGTGTTGAACTGTTTATGAAAACACACAATAATTAATTACACCTCAGTCCTAATAAAATTACACCTGATGTTAAAAGAGCAAATTGTTTGTATAAAAAAACATACATCAAAGATCTCAAAGCCAGCAATGTCCAGCACACCAATGAAGTACTGGCGAGGTTGCTTGGTTTCCAGGGATTGGTTAATTCTGACAACCATCCAAAGGAACATTTTCTCATACACTGACTTAGACAGAGCACCAACTGAATAGTACACCTGTTAGATCAAAATGTAAAAAATAATTATTTTAATCAGACTACCATTCATTTCTGTATGTTATTGTGCATGTTTAACATAATGTATTTTTTTACCTGCTGGACATTTTGTCCCTTGGTCACCCATTCATTTCCTACTTTGACTCTTGGGTGACACAAAGCCTTGATTAAATCAGCAGAGTTCAGGCCCATTAGATAAGCTGATTTGTCAGCATCTGGATGGATATGGAAATACACACACATATAAAAACTTTATGTTCTTCTAAAAACTATAAAGAAGCAGAAGAACTTATTTATATTCCCTAGTCTGCCTTCCAAATCCTAGTTTATGATGCCACATTAATTCTTGGGAATTATATAGGATTATTCCCTTCATGATACAGACACTATGACATAATCAGTTCAGTTTGGTTTGTTTTTTCCATTAATGGTTTGAAGAAAACATAATTATGAATTAATAATCTACAATTACACAGTCTTTTTTGCTATATAGTGATGATCTCTCCATAACGAAATTTTTAATTAGTTTGCACAGACCTTCAGTGCCATCAGCTTCTGCCTGCTCCTCTCTCTGCTTTTGCTTAAACTTCATGTTGCCATAATGCATGATGGCACCAGTCAGTTTGTAGATGCTGTTCTTCTCCTCTTGGGTGAAGCCCAGCACATCAAATGCTTCCTAATGTGACAAAAAAACAGTAACTTACTGAAATATATAAAGACATGTAGCTATGTGTGACAACAAAATTGACTCTTCAGGCACTTTATCACTTAATCCTCTTAAATAAATAAACATTTTAGAACATATAATTTTTTTTGTTACACACATCAGTAGCCATTAGCTCATCTGCATCAATAATAGAGGCCACTTGTGTCTCTCCTTGGGAGATGTAGGCGTAGTCATATGGGTTTGCAGTAATAAGCAGCATTTCTGTAAGAAATGAAATATATTTTACTATAATGTTTATCAATATATTTTGCGTACAGAGTCATATAAACATATGTCAAATGACAAAAGGATGTGAACAACTTTTAACAAGTTTGTTGACCATACCACTTTAAAACCATTAATAGGGTTAAATGCTAATAGCTTCTATAATTGCATCTACAACATCCTCCATTTCGATAGGAAGGCTTTCCATAAATTTTACAGTGTGTCTGTGAAATTTACCTTACTATTCTAAATATTATTTGTTAGGTAAAACACTGACGTTTGACAAAAATCATTGTCCTGCAGTCGATAATCAAGTTCACACCCCAAAGTTCTTCACTGAGGGCACTGGAGGGAATTTCTCAACAACAGACTTATCCAACCATGGCTTTATGGATTTATTGTGTGCACAGGGGCAGAGTCATGTCAATAGGAAAGGGCTGTCCTCAAACTGTTACTACAAAGTTGAAAGGATGGAATTCATGTTCTATTACTGATTTAGTAGACCTGTTTGCAGTGTATTTGGATAAACCCCCTGAGCCCATGTATTAGAAGTGTCCACATACATTTGTCTATGTATACTGAACACATATTTAAACTATTTTTGATATTTCTTACTCACCTAGCAGCTCAGGTTTCTTTTGAGACAAGATCTGATAGAAGATATGATAGTCTCTCTCAGCTTTGAGCTGGAAGGTCACACGTGATTTCTCTAGCAGATCTGTATTACATGGAAGAACAAATATAGCCAGTAACCAAAAGTACTTTAGTAATTTTCTTTTTAAATATAAAAAAGACAAACAAACCAACAAATGTAAAAAAAATGAAGGTTCATACAAGTCTCAATATCGGCAGAGGCAACCTTTCCAGTAGCACCAAAGTGGATTCGGATGAACTTGCCCTGTTAGAAAGTAATATTTAAATCAAAAATCAAAATTTCATTATTAATAAATATAGGTTTAGAAAATACTAAAAAATTGCATTATTATTAATTACAGATACTTACAAAACGGGAGGAGTTGTCATTTCTGATAGTCTTGGCATTACCGAAAGCCTCCAAAGCAGGGTTACACTGGATGATTTGATCCTCCAGAGTACCCTGAAAACATAACATGGAGGAACTATTGTCATTAAAATGTATTTCACTATGCAGTGGCCACTAGTGGTGTGCAACAGCTTTTATCCTATAACCTTTTTGTCATTGACATCTTTCTTAGTGACACCAGCAGCAATGCTGGCGAAGTACTGAATCACTCTCTTGGTGTTCACAGTCTTCCCAGCACCGGATTCTCCACTATCAAGAAAGATTATTTTAGTAAACAATGTAATTGGCTTTAATAATTATTTAAAATGTATTAATGATTTGTGTTTGTGTTTTTAACAAAACCAAAACTTACGTAATGAGAATAGACTGGTTTTCCCTGTCTGAAACAAAGTTTCAAAATAAATTTAGATTCAAAACTGCTAAATCAGTAAAACCACAATTTGTGATGCTTAAGGTGCTGTATAGAATATATGATTTTTGTCAAAATATTCAAGAAATAAAAGCTTTTAGAGTATAAACTCTTTACAATCCAGATATTGTTAAGTATTCAATACACTTTACTGTAAGCATTTTCTATACCTTAGGTCTATTTGTTTTGAAATCTTTATAATTTACCTGCCAGCATGTACTGGTAGGCATTATCAGAAATAGAGAAGATGTGAGGGGGAGCTTCACTCCTCTTCTTGCCCCTGTAAGCAATGACAACTTCTTGGTTGTACACTGGCAGCCACTTGTAGGGGTTGACAGTTACACAGAAGAGTCCAGAGTAGGTCTGTAGTAAAATAAATGTTTGCTGTTAACTGTTTTTATACAACGTATTGGTAGTTTGTTTGAGAGGAGCTCACACGATCAACTCACATAGATCATCCAGGCTGCATAACGCTCTTTGAGGTTAAACAGCACAGCAGGCTCATGCAGGAAGGTAAACATCGCCATGTCCTCAATTTTATCAAACTTTGGTGGGTTCTGGGGATGAACATCACACTCCTTGACTGTTACAGTCTAGAAAGAAGAGTATGATACATAAGTATTAAACATTTTACATTACATCCCAGCTCTATACTATTCATAGGTATACATATAGACATATTTTTTTACAAAGAAAAAAAATGCAGTTGTTGCAGATAAAAGCAAATTAACTATTTAAAGGCTTTACATTATACTGGTTATATCACTAAATTCAGATGTCAGTAATGTCATATACATTTGGTTAATTTTTCGCACCTTTCCCTTAGAAGTTTCACATGTGACTTTGTCACCATCCCGACTCATAATCGATGCTTTCAGATACTCCTCTTCTACATCAGGGACGAAGCACTCCTTCTTCATGTCGAAGAGTCGGGTCTGGGCTTCCAGACGCTCCTTATCTGATTTCCTCAGGTAAGAAGCTGCAGCTCCAAGCTCCTCCATCAAAGCGTCACCCATCTTTCACTCTCTGTTCAGATTAGAAACATTTAGTATTTTGTGTTGGAATACCATTCAAAACTTGTCCGATGAACATTAATGAAACTATATGTATGTATATTTTGAATTGCTGTGTATGTGAAACTATAATGACAACTTCAGCATTTAAGCCACTTACATTTGCTGTCACACCTTTCCAGAAATTGATGATGAATATTGCCCTAGGATGAAATAAGCAGAAAATAATTTAATGTAATTTACCGTAATTATCTTACATATAACTCCTTCTACCTATGCTTCAAAACAGTATTTCAATAATACCATGTCATGTAATACTGTCTCAATAAATATGTCCATATTGTACTTTTCCCCTAGCACTTACCTTTAGATGATAAAAGCTACAATGAGCCACTCATCTCTCCCTTTTATAATGTAAGGGCTTCTCTAAATATGGTTGTTGGCACAGCATGATGCATTCTACTGTCTTAGTATGGTAAAAGCCCTGACATGACAGTTGGGGTCACTTTTTATTCGTTCCGATAGATTTTAGTGCCATGCATATGACGCTATGTAAAAAACAAACAAAAAAACAAAAACAAAAAAATTTATAAAGTTGATTAATTATTTGTATTTTATACATACAATTTTATAACATCTGTAATGTAAACAAATCTTTTGACAAATCTGTTTAACAAATATATTGCATTGTTTAATTTGTTTCTCTTAATTTTTCTGGACCACATCGTTCACATCTCTATGTTAACTTATCACGTTTTTGTTTTGTAAAATGAATGTGTGTGTCTTTGCTGCCACAGGTGCTTTTAGCCATATTAGTGAGGCATCAGCTGTCTGTCTCTGAGTGATAAAACCCAACCAAGGTCATTCTCCAGCTGGTGTTAATGTTTCACTTTGCCCTGTGGTGTTGAAATGGCATTGTTTCCTTGCATTTGCACTTGAGGACAAAGATAACCCTGTGAAATTCTTGCCGGGTGCTTCTCAGTGATTGAGGAGAACAGCTTGTCTGGCATGTCTGACCATATCCATTTATGAATTGTCTTTTTGAACATGTGACACCATTCTGTAGATGCTCATGAGGGCAGAAGTTCAACTACCCATATATAAGCTTTACTCTGTTAAAAGAAACCATTTTAAGTAACTTTTGTTTAATGATTATTTGAATTAAATTGTTTTTGTTCCAATGTTTTAATAAAGATAAATCTAAAGTTGTAGTTTTAAGTATTTGTTGTTGTTTTGATCTGTGTTGATACTGTGCTATGTTACCTTTGTCCAAGTCTCACATGTCTGAAGGTCTGAGGTGTAGATTTTATCTCATTAGACCCTTGAGTGTGTCACATATGTCAACACTACATGGTAATAAGTGGGTACAGGATAAACAGCAAGGCATGCTAAGTGTGGACAGCTGAGGGTAAAGGGTGAGTTAAGAAAGCACAAGGTGCAAGTCAACTGTAATAAGTGTGAATCCCCTTTAACCTCACAGAAGGGTGTTAACTACTACTAAGATTATTAATAAATCTATGAGCACTTAGGTTCTTCTGTGATTATTTTTTGTAACATTATGTTATTTTATTTAACACACATAAGATGATCATTGTGATCATTTAGCATCAAAAAGCAAAGTATGTTTGTCTGCTGTAACCTAATCACTTAGGAGAGTTATTACATTTATGTTGCGTACTTGTATTTGAGACAAATTTATTTTTCTTTAATTATTAATTATTTATTAATTATTTACTTTTATTTGTTATGGTGGTTGTAGCTCAGCGGTTAAGGTACTGGGCTATTGATTGTAAAGTCACTCATTAACACCCCAACATTGGGCTTTTACCGTCCAGTGCTTGCACTGCATTAGTTACAACTAGGGCTGTCGTTATTTGTGTTATTCAACACGATTAACGCGATAAAATTTTAATCGCGATAAAAAAAGTAGGCCTATTCGAGAATAAAATTTTAATCAAATGATTTTTATTGGGCTATGTTTGTGCCACTTTAAACATACGTCACTGTGGTAATTTGTGCTGCTTTAACACAGCAACATTGTGTTTATACTGTATAGCAGTTCGCAGTTGCGAGTTACAAATTACTTGAGCTGCTGCTGCTACATATTGCGTAATATAGGGGTGTTTCGAATAATAATTTTCGTTTTTAAAAAGCGTGAGAAATCATCACTAGACAAAATTACAGTTATTAATTGATGCATCAATATCATCTTGGGTCAAAGCACGTCTTTATCTCGTCGGGCATCTGCACGCACGGATACCCGTTAAGGGCAAAATGAGCTCAGACAACTTTATTTCAGAGGAATTTGGATGGAAAGCCCAGGGACTGTACACATCGTGAGAACATTACAAACACTGGTGTTAAATGGATTGCAATGGACTGTAGATGCTTTAACATAGTTAACGATGTGGGTCTACATGACGTTATACGTGTTGCATCTAGAAATGGTTCATTGTAGGACCCTGAGCGCCTGTTTTCAGTGGCAGGGTTATGAACAGAAAAAGATCCTTACTTTTGAAAGATAATGTGAACAGACTTGTCATTTTAAATAACTGGCTGAAAAAATTGTAACTGTTAAGAACTCTATATGGGAATTGGCTGGCTTTCTAAAGATAATTTAGATTTAATAATTTTATCATAATTTAATAAATATTTTTATTGGTAAATATTTTCTTGCAATAAAAATGTGCATAACTTCAAATTTTGCTTAGTTATTTTTGCAGTCGATTAATTACGATTACAATTTTTTATCGTGTGACAGCCCTAGTTACAACCTTTGCTTGGATAAATGCAAACTTACAAGTTGCTTAGCTCAATGCATCAGCTAAGTGCCATAAACATAAAGCATGGTAGTAGCAACATTATATAGGGCAGTGGTAGCTCAGTTGTTAAAAAAAACTGGACTGGTCACAAAGGTTGTGGTTCAAGCCTCAACACTAACAAGTTGTCACAGAAATATCAATGCTTTTTGAGAAGGAATGTTATGTCTTTCCAGTAAGACAATGACCCCGAGCACACTCCAGATCTGAACCCCATACAAAATCTTTGGTGGGTTTTAGGAAAAGCAGTTGCAACACAAAGTCATCAAACTTCAATAAAAATGGAGATGTTTGCACAAGAATGGGCAGAGAATCAACAAAAGAGGTGTCAGAAGCTTGTTAGCACTTCCCGAAACAACTTATTACAGGTTATCAGGGCAAAAGGACGTTCCACCAAGTACTGAGACTGGGGTTTAGTAAACATTTGTCAAGAGAACTGCATGTTTTTTTTAATAAACTCAAACTCAAAGTTGCTTATATGTATCAATAAATATTATTTCTCTGTTCATTAACATCTATTAAAGTGTGTATACATTTTTGCCCCTTCAAAATGCTTGTATACTTATTTTACTTATATAGATATTTTTTATGTAGATAAAGTTTTTTCTTTTTATTCTTGTTGTCTATGAGCATAAAATTCTTTTCCATTGTTCCCCTGTTGTTGGGTACAAAGATAACCCTGTGACATTTCCACTGAGTGCCTTTTGTTACTCGTGAGGGGCAGCTAGTACATGCCATGTAGGACTAGAGCAGATGCTTCATTTGTAAAGGTCTCCAAGCTCATAAATAAATATATCCACTTATAGACCCTGGCAACCTTGTGAGATTTTAGACTACAGACTATTTATGTTGCATGGCCAAGTGAGGAAAACTATGCAGCTTCTGTTACAGTGTTTTATACCACTTTGTTCTGGCCAAAAGACAACAACCCACCCCTGCTCTAATTCTCAGCTGCTCAAAGTGACTCCTCCTCTAATAAACACTATTCTGTTGGCCTCCTTATCACCTTAAACAACACTAAAGAAAACTTAGATACTCAGTAGCTATCAGAGCATCCAGCAGTCTATTTTGTTATTTCCTGATACAGATTTGCTTTCTTTGCATACAGGTGCCAATATGCTGTTGTGAAAAGGAGGAACTCTTATTTTGTAAGAATTATGTTTTTTTAAAGTTTGCTCATTTTATTAAATATATATTTTACTGTATATCTTAAAACTAACCACACACTGCAATGTTTAATCACAGGACAAAATGACAGTGTCCCCGTGGCCTCATACATCCATTAAAGTTCTGTCATGCCTTTTAAGAAACCTGCCCTCTGGAGAGGTAGGTGCACACTTTTCTGTTTTATATTAGGCAACATTGTAAAATGTATATTTTACAGTATAAATGCAGTAATTATTCATCTTAGCACATTCTGTAAATCTGAAATTGTTAATTATCCTACTGATATTAACACTGATAGTAAGCTGCATGGACAGATCGTAATCAGGTTCACAGAGGTGTTTTACTTAAGTAAAAGTGTTTTACTTTTACCTACAGGCTTGTTACTTTAGTTTTTATCACTCTATCCTAGTCTGACACCTAATGAAATGCATAACGGAATCTGCATGGGAAACACGGAAGGGGGAGGGGAAGGGGTAAACCTGTGATTGGCTGCTGTTAGGGTTTAGGCTTAACCCCAGGCAGAAAGAAAGAAGTTACAGGGGTGCATTAGAAATAAAAAAATCATCCATGGCTTTACTTGAAGGAATTATTTGATATAGCTGGGTCAACTAATACATCTCAGCGAATGCAATGCATTTTGTGTCTCCCAAAGAAAGAAGAGCTCATGGCTTTAAAGAATTTACCATCAAATTTGAAAAAGTAGATTGAAGTAAGTGACGTTATGTACATGTTTTACTTCTGTAGGTCTTACAGTCTTTTGCATCACCATGAGACAATAGTACCTATTATGTAAAAGTAGCAACATTAACAATATTGTAAGTCTTTTTAACACTTTATTAATGTTTACCACAATGCATTTTACCCCCAAAATAGTTGTATGCACTTTATACTGTCTTACTAATCATACTAATGGTTTCCCATGTCTCTGGGCCGGTAAATTGTTATGATTATAAGATGTACAATGTGGCCAAAAGTATTCGGACACCTGACCATGAGGGTGTTGGATATCCCATTAAAAAACAAATAGTATCAACATTTTAGCTATGACAACATCCACTCTTATAAGAAGGCTTCTCAAAAGACTTTGAAGTATGTATGTGGGAATTAATGCCCATACAGTCAAAAGAGCATTTGTATAGCTGGACACTGATGATGATCAAGATAGCCTCCATTGATGTTTCAGTTCATTTCAAAGCTGTTCAGTGCAGGCCACTAGGGTTTCTTCAAACCAAGATTTTCTTTGTCTCTTTATAGTCTTTGTCTAGGCACAGTCATTCTGGAACAAGAAAGGGCCTTCTCTAAACTGTTACTGCTAAGTAGAAGGATTTAACTTTCTTTATATAATTGATTTATTACACCTGTTAGCAATTGTTGGGGATGAAGCACATTAATTTAATAAATAGAAGAGGTGTCAAGTCAAATGTATTTGTATAGTGCTTGTTACAATAGACATCATCTCAAAGCAACTTTACAGCATCCAGGACCAACAGATCAAAAAACCCTGTTGAGCAAGCTAAGGGCAACAGTAAGATGTTCACAATATGGCCTATTATATGACCCAACTGTATTTTTTTGGCATGACTGTATTTATTTTATCAATGTTTATACAGGTTCTTTTAAAAGTCCTTTACTGTAAACTCAGTTAGGCTGTATGGTTTTTTAAAATAATGATGAATTTCCAACAGTGCTGAGGTCTTCAGCTCTAGAGTCTCAGTTCTGCTATTAGCTGGCCGGCCTGGCGCCTACACAGACACATGATTGGATTGGCTGTGTGTCTGTAAGCGGCGGGATAATGGCTGAACGGAGTTTCCTCATAACTGTTGCAATTCTGGTCTTTGCTGCTGATCGATGGCGCCTGCACAATGAGATTCCAAGTGAAGAGATGTGTCTTGCACACATGTAGGACACATGACAGTTGCCGCCTAGATTGAGAAAATTGGGGGGATGCCAAAGTTAATGATTTATTATACATAATTGCCTAAAACCCAGGCAATTGTGATAAAAATCTAAGTCTAATGTCTGCTTGTTCTCATTGTATCTAATAATTCTGAAATGTTCAACCAATTTGGAGTTTTTTTTTCTTTTCATTTTCAAGTTCTACTATAGAAATGTTTACATTTTTGGTTGGAGGTGTAGATTGGCAATGTTAGTAAGGATTCAGGGTTTAGTAACAAACACTGCACATTTCAATACTGTATTTTGTAAGAAAGTTTTTTTTCACACTGCAAATTTTCATGAATATGGATTAACCAGGTATGCAGTACTAGCAAGTTAAACCATAAAGGTTTTTGTGCATGTTGCATTTACTAATAATTTTTAATTCTTGGCTTTTGTGGATTCTGTAAAAATGTATGACTATTTTAACTATTTTCGAGACATTTATTAGCCTATTGGCTTATGGTCCCTGATTTGTTTCTCTGTTATTAAAACACATGTTCAGTTATTTAAATAGAAAATTATATCAACAGTTCTCTTCACTGAGTTATTTACATATTAGGCTTTAACTAGGTTATTTAACTTATAATGTGAAATCATAAGTGGTCATATAAAAACACAAACAGACACAAACACTAACAAATGTTAAATGATAGTTTTGTCATAATGTAAAAATTATCTATAGTAATAATAATATCTGCCTTTGTTTATTGGTTGTTTATTCACATTATTTAATATGTGTGTTACTATTAATTGGACACTTCATTTATGCTGCTATAATGCTATCAGTTAAAATGCATAAAGTACTGACAGTGTTCAAAATGTATATAACATTTGTGTAATGTTTTATGTGAAGCAAATATTCAGTTGTAAAAAATAACACTAATATAGGATTATCAAAAAATAAACAATGCAGCCCAGTATTTATTGCATGTTCATTTTATTCTATATAGCTACAGCTGTTACAGCTGTTTGTTTAGGATAAGAACTTGACTAAATTGCAAAAGCTTTTAAATAGAGCCAAGTGATTGCTTCTGCTTCATTCTTCATCATGTCCTTTCTGTTAAAAACACAACAATAACAAAAACAGTAAGTTGTCTAGCAAAATATCACTACCACTAAGGTTTTAAATTACCACAATACAGTAAAAATAGTTGAAACCTTTTAAAGGATCATCATTTTAGCCATCATTTTAAAGCTTTACAAAATTAAAATTTTGTCACCTTAAAAATAGCAAAGTAAACAACTTAATCAAGTGCAACAATACTTACCCTGTTTCCCCGAAAATAAGACAGTGTCTTATATTAATTTTTGCTCCCAAAGATGCGCTAGGTCTTATTTTCAGGGGATGTCTTATTTTTCCATGAAGAAGAATTCACATTTATTGTTGAACAAAAAAAATGAACATTTATTATATACTGTCAAGTAGTTGTCATCACAAACCAGCATAACCAGACCTAAAGAATCAAAGTGACACACTGGTTGCCTGACTCACACACAGGGCCACAAAAAATAAGGGCTGTAAAGTACCTGGCTCCCACACACTGTCTGGAGACTGTAACGATCTCCCACAGCAGTTCCTGAGCCACTTGTACAGCAGGGACGGTATTGCAGCTTCCGGCCACCAGGGGGAGCTCATCACAGTAGACTCGCACAGCAGGGACAGAGCGTACTGTATGGCGGCTTCCGGCCACCAGGGGGAGCTCACCACAGCACACTCGTACAGCACAGCAGGGACAGCGTACGGTCCAAACAAAAACTTTGCTAGGTCTTACTTTCGGGGGAGGCCTTATATTTAGCAATTCAGAAAAACCTCTACTAGGTCTTATTTTCAGGGGATGTCTTATTTTCGGGGAAACACGGTATTAAACATATGAAGCAAAGACCACTTTGTTTGCCTTATCGCTTACCTTGGAGCTTATATCACGGCTTTTGGCTCTCAGCTTGTTAACCTGAGACTCAGCAATATCAGCTCTTTCCTCTGCCTCATCAAATTCATGCTGCAACTTACGGAACCTTGAAAGATGAGCATTGGCCTGCTCCTCCTGAAAAATATGGGTACACAAATGTAAAAACATTAAAAAAAATAAAAAAAAACATAGCATGATACTTGCTAATAGGCATGAATCTGTTGTAGATGATGCGCTTACAGCCTCCTCTGTACTTTTCTTGTAGGACTTGACTTTCAGTTGCAGTTTGTCTACCAAGTCCTGCAGACGAGCCAAATTCTTGCGGTCTTCCTCAGTCTGTAAATAACAAATTGCCTTTTCTTTTTCTCGGCTATAAGTTTACACATTTTTAAAATAAAAAATGACTTGATGGAAAGAGGAAGAACCTGGTAGGTGAGCTCCTTGATCCGTCTTTCATATTTGCGGATTCCTTTTACAGACTCACTGGCCTTTCTCTGTTCTATCTCAACCTCATTTTCAAGCTCCCTCACCTGCAAAATAATATACAAAATGCTTTTGTCAAGAAATAGGATATTAAGTAAATTTTTAGACTTTATGAAGCAAATTCACATACTTACCCTGGCTTCTAGTTTCTGGACCTGCTTTTTGCCACCCTTCATGGCAATTTGCTCAGCTTCATCCAGACGGTGCTGCAGGTCCTTGATGGTCTGTTCCATGTTCTTCTTCATACGCTCCAAGTGAGCACTGGTGTCCTGTTCCTTCTTCAGCTCCTCTGCCATCATGGCAGCATCAGTGATGGCTTTCTTGGCTTTTTCCTCAGCATTCCTGCACTCTTGGACAGCTTCTTCCACCTCAGTCTGAAGCTGGGCAGTGTCTCCCTCTAGCTTCTTCTTCTGATTTAGCAGGCTGGTGTTCTACAGGTATAAATAAATGTATAGGTGGTATATTGTTTATACTGTACTGTATTCACATAAATTTGGTTGTCCTTAATGTATTTAAGAAAGGATCATCTATACTACCTGAGAGTGCAGTAGCTGAACCCTCTCACTGACATCCAGCAGTTCTTGCTCAGCCAGTTTCCGGCCTTTTTCGGTCTGCTCCACCAGGGATCTCAGCTCATCCAGTTCAGCCTGCAACAGATTGTTGCGTCTCTCCACAATAGCGATGTTCTCTTTGAGATCATCATTGCCACGAAGAGCATCATCCAGCTGCAGTTGCATATCCTACAAAAAGTGGGCCATGTTCAGTTTATTTTACAATAATAAGCTAAATCTCAAGCCTTAATACTTAAACATATAAAGGTGTTTTCAATGGCATACCTTCATATGTCCATGGAGACTTTTGAGTTGTTTCTGAGCTTCTGAAGCCTGCCTATTAGCTTGGCTGAGCTGAATCTCCATCTCGTTTAGATCTCCCTCCATTTTCTTCTTAATCCTGAGAGCTTCATTTCTGCTGCGTGTCTCAGCCTCTAGAGAGCTTTGCAGGGTGTCCACAACTCTTTGCTGATTCCTCTTGGCCTGTTCCATCTCCTCGTCTTTTTCAGCCAGCTTACGCTCAATGTCAGCTTTCACCTGGTTGAATTCCAGCTGTGCTCGCAAGATTTTCCCTTCCTCATGCTCAAGAGAGGCCTAATTGATCACAGTTCAGCCAATGAAAAAATGTGAGTCACTAATGTGTAATTAATTAAATAAAATGTATTTATTTAACCACAATGAGCCATATATTCTTTACTATTTAAAATGTATTTATTTTACTTGAGAATTATTAATATACATTACAAATTACACACCTCAGCTTCTTCAAGAGCAGCCTGAATTTCAGCCTTTTCCTGTTCTAACTGTTTACGGATTTTCTCCAGTTCATGAATGCTCTTTCCACTTTCACCAATTTGCTCAGTTAGGTCAGAAATTTCCTCTATTGAGAAAAACAAGCTTGTTAATGTATGTTAGTACTTCCCAAATGTGTTAAATCTTTTGAACCTTTTGTACCTTGGAGGTTTTTGTTCTCTCTCTTCATTGTCTCCAGATGATCAAGGGACTCCTCATAGGAGTTCTTGAGCTTGAAAAGTTCAGTGCTTAGAGACCTTGCCTCTTTTTGGGAACTCTCTAGCTCACTTTGTGACTCTTCATATTTCTGTTTCCACTCAGCAAGGACCTGTTGGATTCCACCAGTAAGACTAATTGCAACCCGGAAAGTTTAAACATTGGACAGCCACCTTTGTAATGAAGTGAACAATCACCTTGTCAAAGTTTCTTTGCTTTTTGTCCAGAGCAGCAGCAGCAGCATTGGATCTTTCCACATCAACCATGAGATCTTCAATCTCATTTTGCAGTCTGTGTTTTGTCTTCTCCAGGGAGGAGCACTTGGCATTGACAGCTTCCACAGCTTCTTCTGCTTCTTGCAGACGTTGAGCAAGCTTCTTTCTGTAGGGAGATACATTGATTGTGTTAGAACTTAGAGTAGAGAGATTTTATTTTTCCATATTTCCATTTCTTTCCAAATATAAACTACTACTTTAGAACGGATTATTTTTGGGGTATTTTGTCTTACTTTGCATCCTCCAGCTCTTCTGTTCTCTGGATGGCATCAGTTTCATACTTGGTTCTCCACTGAGCCACCTCAGAATTTGCCTTGGACAGACTGCGTTGCAGTTCACCCTTGGCCTCCTGCTCCTCTTCATACTGCTCTCTAAGCAGGTCAGAATCATGGCGAGCAGACTGCACTGCATGTGCCAGGGCATTCTTAGCCTGAACAAAATTATTAATGCAGCATGTTAGAGCTGTACTCTATTTTTAAAAGTATATTGTGCAAATTGCAAGAATACTTTTATTTCTTCTTCAAGCTGTCTCTTGAGGTCATCGATTTGTTGGGTATAGGACTGCTTGCCTCTGGTTAGCTGAGAGACCAGGGAATCTTTCTCTTCCAGCTGTCTTGTAAGTTCACCTTAATTATTACAACAACATTTGTTTTCAGATGCTTTATTTTTTTAATTTAAAATTTAGATACAGTGCCTTGCAAAAGTATTCAGCCCCCTTGAACTTTTCAAACTTTTGCCACATTTCAGGCTTCAAACATAACGATATGAAATTGTAATTTTTTGTGAAGAATCAATAACAAGTGCGACACAATCGTGAAGTAGAACGAAATTTATTGGATATTTTAAACTTTTTTTAGAAATAAAAAACTAAAAAGTGGGGCGTGCAATATTATTCAGCCCCTTTACTTTCAGTGCAGCAAACTCACTCCAGAAGTTCAGTGAGGATCTCTGAATGATCCAATGTTGACCTAAATGACTGATGGTGATAAATAGAATCCACCTGTGTGTAATCAAGTCTCCGT
Source organism: Trichomycterus rosablanca (assembly GCF_030014385.1). Taxonomy (NCBI): domain Eukaryota; kingdom Metazoa; phylum Chordata; class Actinopteri; order Siluriformes; family Trichomycteridae; genus Trichomycterus; species Trichomycterus rosablanca. The sequence goes on from NC_085990.1 coordinate 36,187,949, forward strand.
ATAAATGCACCTGCTCTGTGACAGTCTCAGAGTTCTGTTTAAAGCGCAGAGAGCATCATGAAGACCAAGGAACACACCAGGCAGGTCCGAGATACTGTTGTGGAGAAGTTTAAAGCCGGATTTGGATACAAAAAGATTTCCCAAGCTTTAAACATCTCAAGGAGCACTGTGCAAGCAATCATATTGAAATGGAAGGAGTATCAGACCACTGCAAATCTACCAAGACCCGGCCGTCCCTCTAAACTGTCAGCTCAAACAAGGAGAAGACTGATCAGAGATGCAGCCAAGAGGCCCATGATCACTCTGAATAAACTGCAGAGATCTACAGCTGAGGTGGGAGACTCTGTCCATAGGACACAATAAGTCGTACACTGCACAAATCTGGCCTTTATGGAAGAGTGGCAAGAAGAAAGCCATTTCTCAAAGATATCTATAAAAAGTCACCTGGGAGACACACCAAGCATGTGGAAGAAGGTGCTCTGGTCAGATGAAACCAAAATCAAACTTTTTGGCCACAATGCAAAACGTTATGTTTGGCGTAAAAGCAACACAGCTCATCACCCTGAACACACCATCCCCACTGTCAAACATGGTGGTGGCAGCATCATGGTTTGGGCCTGCTTTTCTTCAGCAGGGACAGGGAAGATGGTTAAAATTGATGGGAAGATGGATGGAGCCAAATACAGGACCATTCTGGAAGAAAACCTGTTGCAGTCTGCAAAAGACCTGAGACTGGGACGGAGATTTATCTTCCAACAAGACAATGATCCAAAACATAAAGCCAAATCTACAATGGAATGGTTCACAAATAAACGTATCCAGGTGTTAGAATGGCCAAGTCAAAGTCCAGACCTGAATCCCATCGAGAATCTGTGGAAAGAGCTGAAAACTGCTGTTCACAAACGCTCTCCATCCAACCTCACTGAGCTCGAGCTGTTTTGCAAGGAAGAATGGGCAAAAATTTCAGTCTATCGATGTGCAAAACTGATAGAGACATACCCCAAGCGACTTGCAGCTGTAATCGCAGCAAAAGGTGGCGCTACAAAGTATTAACGCAAGGGGGCTGAATAATATTGCACGCCCCACTTTTTAGTTTTTTATTTCTAAAAAAAGTTTAAAATATCCAATAAATTTCGTTCCACTTCACGATTGTGTCCCGCTTGTTGTTGATTCTTCACAAAAAATTACAATTTCATATCGTTATGTTTGAAGCCTGAAATGTGGCAAAAGGTTGAAAAGTTCAAGGGGGCTGAATACTTTTGCAAGGCACTGTAGTTAATAGTTAGCAAGTGCGGGTGTAAAAGTCTTGCTCAAACAATAAACAGTGGTAGCTTTGAAGTAGTAAGGCTTGAATCTTTAACTTTCTGATTAATAGCCAATTACAGCTAACAAAACTGACATTATTGGCACCCCTGCAATGGGAATACTGAGACTGCTTGTATACTCATATATTTGATACAGAAGAAGACAACACACAAAATAACAAAATAACATAAATAAAAAGTGATACAAAATTTAAACAATGCTAGGACATGATTAATGACACTATCTGTTCAGTTTAAAACAAAGTACAAAATCAGACTAACCTGTTATTAATGAGAAATAAGACTCATCTGTCCCCACCTTGTCAGTGCTTACCTGACTTTAATTGTCCTATGAATTTTTTGTTTTTTCTTTTAAAAGAGACCTGTTTATGTCTGAGCAGACCAGAAATTCTGTTATCACTAAGCACAAGCAGTTTAATGGGTACAAGACTATTTCGAAAGACCTTGGCATTCAGTCTTCAACAGTTTGAAACAGTATCAAGATGAACTCCCAGAGTAAGCTCACACAGATGCTTGGAGAACATGCAAACTCTATACAGAAAGGACCCAAGCCACACCATCTGGGAATTGAACCCAGGACCTACTTGCTATGAGGCGACAGTGCTACCCACTGAGCCATGCCATCCAAGAACCCACGAAAGATGGTTTGAAATGTGACAAGAAACCACATACAACATCCAAAGAACTTCAGGCTGAGTTTAAGACATCTTAGTCATGGTTCGACCCATACACCACACACTGAAAAAAATAGTGATTTGTAGACGTAGGCCAAGGAGGACCCCACTGCTTAAAGAGAGGCACAAAAAAGAGTGACTGAACTTCACAATCCTTCTGTTAAAATGTTTTATGAACAGATGAAACCAAACTAGAGCTCTTTGGCTCTTTTGAAAAGATGGTTTTAAATTTCCCATCAATGAGTTCTGATCTCAATCCAATTAAAAGACAATTGGAAAGACTTTAAATCTGCTAGTAGAAAAAGGAACCCTGCAAACATTCAAAAGCTTAAGAGAATTGCAGTGGAAGAGTGAACGAAACCATTAGCAGACAGATGCAAGAAGCTCACAGATGGCTACAAAGGTATTTGGAGTCTGTCATTGTTGCCTTTAACACTAAACAATCAAGGGTGCCAATAATGTCAGCCACAACTGTAGATTAACTGCAGAGTTTGTAGTATGTATATACAGTAATAGCAAAAAAGCTCCCTTTTAATGCTTACCATTTTCAGTTTGCAGTTTAGCTTTTTGCATGCTTAAATCATTGATGGTGCGTTGTCCTTCCTCAAACTTTGTCCTATACTCACTCATCTGATCCTCCAGGGTCCTACATAATTTTTCCAGGTTTGCCTAGACCACAGAATGAACATTAGTTATGTAATATAAATATGCTAAAACAGAACAGTTTACAATATCACAACAAAGTGCTAACCTTGGACTTAACAATCTGTTCCATGTTGGAGACCACATCATCCAGCTCCAGTCTCAGTTCACTCTTTTCCTTCTCAAGCTTCTGCTTTACCCTCTGAAGGTTGTCGATCTGCTCTCCCAGGTCAGCCACACTGTCAGTATGTTTCTTTCTCAGAGTTGCAGCAGTGGCCTCATGTTGCAGAGTGGCCTCTTCAAGGTCTCTGCGCAGTTTCTGGAACTCAGCCTCTCTCTTCTTGTTCATCTCAATCTGGGCAGCGGTTGCACCACCAGCCTCCTCAAGCCTCTCACTGATCTCTTCCAGTTCTCTCGCCAAGTCTGCCCGTTGTTTTTCAACTTTGGCACGGGCAGCTCTCTCAGCCTCCAGCTCTTCCTCAAGTTCTTCAATACGGGCCTACCATGTTTTAAATAAAGCTTAATGCAAAAATTCTTATTTAATACAATTGGAAATTATCTTTATCATATGATTTACCTGAAGCTCTTTAAGCTTCTTCTGGAGCTGAGATGCCATTGCTTGCTCATCTTCAATTTTACTATTGAGCTGACTGATCTCAAAATCTTTTCTATGGCAAAAATTAAATTTTAAAAGATCTTGAAGATATTAAAATGATAATAATAATAATAATAATAATAAGTTCAACTTATATAGCACCTTTCACCAAGCTCAAGGTCGCTGTACAGTATAAAAAGTGAAAACAAACGACAACACGCAAAACAAGACAAAACAAAAACAAAACAAAAACAATTCAACAGTGTGTAAGGATAGGTTAGAGATATAAGTTCAAGAAGTAGAATGAAAATGTTGTGAGAAGAGATGAGTTTTTAGAGACACCTTGAAAGCAGAAAGAGAAGAAATAGAGCGAAGAGTCGAGGGCAGAGAGTTCCAGAGTGTTGGGGCGGCAACGCTGAAGGACCTGCCACCCATAGTGGACATCCTAAATCTAGGAACAGAGAGCTGATTTTTGTCTGATGACCTTAGTCTGCGTGATGGTGTGTGGCGTGTGAGGAGTTTAGTAAGATAGGCGGGAGCGAGACCATGAAGTGCTTTAAAAGTCATGACCAGAATTTTATATTTAATGCGCATGGAAATTGGCAGCCAATGTAGTTCTTCCAAAACAGGGGTGATGTGGTCAAACTTTCGGGTAAATGTCAGGACCCGAGCAGCTGCATTTTGTATGGTTTGCAGGGGACGGAGGGTTTTGGCGGGAAGTCCGTGCAATAAGGAATTGCAGTAGTCCAAACGGCTGGTGACAAAAGCGTGTATCAGTGTTTCCGCCACCTCAAATGAAAGATATGGACGGAGACGAGTAATATTGCGAAGCTGAAGGAAGGCTGATTTGGATAGTGATTTCACATGAGGACCGAATGAAAGCAGAGGGTCAAACAGAACACCAAGATTGCGTACACAGCTGGAAGGTGTGATGGAAACATTCCCAATGAGGAGGGGAGAGTTTGTGAAAGAGGAAAGTGAAGTTTTAGTGCCCACGTAAAGAAGCTCAGTCTTAAGGGGATTAAGCAGCAAGAAATTTGAATGCAGCCAGGATTGAAGTTCCTGGATACACAAGGTGAGCGAGGCGGGAGGAAAAGAGATGGATGGTTTGAAGGCAAGGTAGAGTTGGGTATCGTCTGCGTAGCAGTGAAAGTTAAGACCATGTCTGCGTATGATGGAACCAAGTGGAATGATATAAATAATGAAAAGAAGAGGCCCCAGTACAGAGCCTTGCGGTACCCCTTGTTTCACCAAAGCAGTGTCGGAAACATGATTACCCAAGCGAATGAAAAAATGCCTGTCAGATAGATAGGATTTGAACCAGGAGAGTACAATGCCAGAAATCCCAATATCAGACAGACGAGACAGAAGGATGTTGTGGTTAACCGTATCGAAGGCAGCAGAGAGATCTAGAAGAAGAAGAGACGAGACAAAACCAGAGTCCGAGGAACGTATTAGATCGTTCAGCACATAGAGTAGAGCAGTCTCAGAACTGTGTTGGGAACGAAAACCTGACTGGAAAGTTTCAAATAGATTATTTGTGCTCATAAAGTCAAGAAGCTGAGAAGCTACGACTTTTTCGAGAACCTTAGAAAGGAATGGAGGATTCGAGATTGGTCTGAAGTTGTTTAACACAGATCTGTCCAGACCCGGTTTCTTTAGGATGGGAGTGACAGCGGCAGTTTTAAGATCAGAAGGGACAGAACCAGAAGAGAGTGAGAGATTGACAAGATGACAGATAGGAGCAGCTAAGAGCGAGTCACAGGATTTCAGAAGATAAGTAGGAGCGGGGTCAAGAAATGAGGTAGTGGGCTTTGAAGCGGCCAAGATCTTTAAAATAGCAGAAGAATCGACAGCAGTGAAAGATGACAGAGAACTAGGAGAAGAGAGTGAAGGAACAGTAAACGGAGTTTGATTTGTAGAATTTGATAAAGTCTTATAAATAGTAGAGACCTTATCCTCAAAAAATGTCAAAAAAGAATTACAAAGCTCCCGTGAAGCGGGAGAAGAGTCAGATGGGGGATGCAGTAGCCTCTTGACAGTAGAAAATAAGTGAGAGGGGTCTTGTCCTGCTATCTTAAATTTATCAGTAAGGTAAGTAGTTCGAGCAGCATTAAGTGCCGCTTTATATTTGTCTAGGTGAGCAGAAAAAGCAATGGAATGCACGGATGACCTGGTTTTCCTGTATAGACGCTCTAACCGTCTACCAGTAGTTTTTAATACACGTAGTTCCGGGGAGAACCAGGGAGAGGAGTGGGACCGTGGAACATACCTGGTTTTCACCGGAGCTAGGACCTCAATGGCAGATGCGATCGATTGATGGTAAAGTGAGACAGCCTCCACCAGTAAGCATACAGAAGTAATACTGGTAAAGTTTGAGTGTTCCAGAGTAGCCATGAGGGATTGAGGACTGATAGCAGAATAATTTCGATAGGAAATGATGGCAAATATTATCTAACAATTCTTATTATTTTTACTTTTTTAATCTTTCTTCCAATTGTTGCCTGTCATTTTCTAGATCCATGATATTCTCCTGGGCCAATTTTAGGTCCCCTTCAAGTTTTCTTTTTGCTCTCTCAAGATCCATGCGCAGCTTCTTTTCCTGCTCCAGGGATCCTTCAAGCTGTATAAACAGTATCAACATAACAAACTTAACAAACTTTTACAAATGCTTTCACAATATCAGTGCAAGCATAGAATATTCACTGACATCATCAACTTGCTGCTCCAGCTTAGCTTTGGCTTTGGTCAGTGTGTTGCATTTGTCCTCTTCACTCTGCAGATCATCCAGTGTTTGCTGGTGAGCCTCCTGGAGAGCTTTCTTCTCCTTGGTTAGCTTAGCAATGATTTCATCCAGAGCTGCCATCTCCTCAGTCAGGTTTTTAACCTAACAAATAAAGCATCTTCAGTACTCCCATCAAAATAAACAAAAGTCATAAAATGACCATTGTATTTTTGTGAAATGAAATACCTTGTTCTCAGTGGCATGCTTCTCTTTCTCCACTTTGGCTAGAGTAAGCTCCAGATCATCAATGTCTTTCTTAAGCTCAGAGCATTCATCCTCCAGCTTTCTCTTTTTAGCAACCAACTCAGCATTCATTTCCTCTTCATCCTCCAGTCTCTCAGTCAACTCTTTGCATTTAGCTTCAAGTTGGATCTTATTCTTAATCAGACCTTCACATCGCTCCTCAGCATCACATAGATTGTCTTGTTCCTGTTTGAGTATACATTATAATATAATATAAATGTCTGAGCCATCAAAATCTTAAAATATTAAAATACAATGCATATTTATTTTTGTAAACTTACAGCCTGGACTTGGAGTTGCAGGTCATTTTTCTCTTGGAGAAGAGTGACCATTTTTTCTTCAAGCTCCTTTCTTCGGGCTTCAGATTTAGCATAGGCTTCTTTTAGCTTCAGGAATTCTTCCTTCATGTTGGCCATCTCTTTCTCTGCCTCAGCTGATCTTAACAGAGGTTTGATCTTGAAGTAGAGTTTCATCCAGGGCCAATTCTTGACACCCATGAAAGCCCGTACATTCCACTGGATTACAAGTAAAGCATCCCTGTAATGTAAACACCATGGTAAATTTGGAGAATTGTGTATATACACACCTATGCAATTCTCTCATGAAGTTTGGAACACAGTGATGCCAACACCCCATCTTTGCTTATGCATTTTACAAAATATGTGTATACAGTATACATGTTGTATGTATTGAGAATGTGTATTATGTGAGTTTGTGAAAAAGATTTACAACAGTGTATAGTTTACCTGCGCTCAACTATTTTCTGGAACTCAATTCTTGAGAGAAGACCTCGAGCACAAGCCTGGAAACGTGTTATGATTAGAGCAAGACGATCATCTCTCATCTCTTCAAGGGTACCCAAAAGACCAGCTTTAAAGAACACCTTCAAAAATAATGAAAGATACAATTTTACCTACTAAAATCAGCTGCATCATTTAAAAATAAATTTTAATATTAAACATAGCACTGAACCTTAGTATGTCCAAACTTGTACTGATTATGGTCAATGTCCAAGGAAGCCAACAGTTTCTCAGCTCCTTTTCTACTGTCAATGAACTGTCCTTCAGGAATAGCAGCAGGATTTAAAATGCGATATCTGTAAAAAAAAATTTAAAAACATAAATATGTAATATGTAATATGGGCTGCAAGGTGGCACAGTGGGTAGAGCTGTCACCTCACAGGAAGAAGGGCTGTGATTTTTCAGCCAGGCGAATTAATCAATCAGTGAATTATCGTAGATCTATAGTGGACTGTACAATCTGTATGCCATATTGTCTCTAAAATAATTAAACCTGATTAACACTCTTATCGTATTTTTTTGTAAGTATCTAGCAAATTAATTTGATTGTACCTCTGTTTAAAATCACCATACAGGATCCTGTTGGGGAATCCCTTTCTGCAGATTCTGATGCCTTCCAGCACACCGTTACAGCGCAGCTGGTGCATCACAAGAGGATTATCCATGGCCCCAGGAGTCTTGGTCTCATTGGGGATAATGCAGCGCACAAAGTGAGGATGAGTCGATCTAAGGTTGGTCATCAGCTTGTTCAAATTCTCCTGCAGATATAATCCATATAAGGAAATGAATAAAAAAATGGTAAGGCATTTAAGTAACGTTGCTCAGTTCATAGTTGGTAATCTAACCTCAATGTTTTACACTGTTCTCGCTACAGGGTTTGCTGTTGTTGTGTCCTATATGCATCAACATGTTTTAAACTTTGTGAAGAGTAGATGACCAGGCTTTCTTGTCCAACATCAGCGCCTGACCACACAAATGCTCTATTGACTAAATGGGCCCACACTCCCACAGTCACGCTTGACACAAATTTTGTGTCCAAAAAACTTTTGGCCATACAGTGTACCTTTCTTGAATATTTATATGCACGTTTGGGTGGTGTAGTGTTTGCATTGTATACAGTGCTATTGACCAGACAGACATCTATTGTCCTTTCTATCAATGACATCATAATCACACCCTCAGACACTGTCCGCAATCTCGGTGTTCTGTTTGATCCCCTTCTGTGTTTTGAACCGCACATAAAATCTCTATCCAGGTCTGCATTCTTCCATCTCCGCAACATCGCGCGTATCCGCCCTCTACTATCCTCTGCGGCAGCTGAGACGCTGGTCCATGCCTTTGTGACTTCTCGGCTGGACTATTGCAATTCTTTGCTCCATGGGCTTCCCTCTAAATCTATACGCCCCTTGCAAATAGTCCAGAATTCTGCTGCACGGATCTTAACCCATACAAAGAAGTTTGATCACATCACCCCAGTCCTGGAGCAGCTTCACTGGCTGCCCATTACCATGCGCATACAGTACAAAATTATACTTCTCACCTATAAGGCACTCCATGGGTTGGGTCCTCGTTATCTTTCAGACCTCCTAAAATTTTACAATCCATCCCGTAACCTAAGGTCATCAGATGCCGGTCTCCTAGTGGTCCCCAGGTTCAGACTGAGCACCATGGGTGGCCGATCTTTCAGTGTTGCTGCCCCTGCGCTTTGGAACTCTCTTCCATCCTCGTTACGGTCTACTACTTCTCTATCCAAATTTAAAACTTTACTAAAAACCCATCTCTTTTCTCTGCACTTTTCCCCTTCCTCCCCTGCTATTTTGGTGTGATTGTTATTTTTTGTTATTTTTGTTTGTAAAGCGACCTTGGGTTTTTGTGAAAGGCGCTATATAAGTGTAACTTATTATTATTATTATTATTATTATCTACACAAATGTGGGTTGGGGTGGGAGGGGGGTGGTTGTAGCCGAAGCCCAGTAACAGATTGTTGCCCTGTCCATTCTTTCCTGGTAAAACTGTATCTGCGGCAACCCTGACCTGGATAAAGTGGTTGACGAAAAATAAAAGAAATAAATGCAATATGTAGTACTATGCCAATATATTGGATTTGACAGTTTCATTTCACATTATATATTTATTGTCACTTTTAGTTAAAATCTTCATCAATACATAGTTTTTAAGATTTATATCATTTGTTTTCTTACCCTATGAAGGGCAGACACAGTCTGAAAAGAAGAACCTTTTTTCTTCTTTTCCTTTTTTTTTTCACCTCCAGTTCCCTCTGTCACTGATATTATAACAAACTGCATGTTAATTAAACACATTTGTCACATAAAATCCAAGCCTAAAGCTTAACCGTTTGTTTGTAGGATGATGTAAGACATTCCTCAGTATGCTAAGTCAACTCACCTGAGTCAGCACCAGCATAATTTATAAACAGGTTTGACAGTAGTTTCATGGTGGATTTCTGGTACAGCCCCACAGCAGTTTCATTGAGGGGATCCTTGTTCTTTACCAGCCAGTTGTTAATGTTGTAGTCGACAGTGCCAGCATAATGAACCAGGGCAAAATGAGCCTCTGGTTTACCCTTCACAATCCTGGGCTTCTGGAAGTTAGCAGATTTGCCCAAGTGGTTGTCATAAAGCTTAGCTTTGAATGTAGCATCACTGGCCTTGGGGAACATGCACTCCTCTTCAAGGATGGACATGATACCCATGGGCTTCGAAAAAAAGGATACACAAATAGCTGTAACAAAATAAATGCTGTATTTCTCAACTAGCTGTCATAAGCGTTTGATAAACATCTAACCAACCTTTTCAATTAAATCGATACAAGCCTGTAAGTCCATGCCGAAATCAATAAACTCCCACTCAATGCCCTCTTTCTTGTACTCTTCTTGTTCCAGCACAAACATGTGGTGGTTAAAGAACTGCTGCAACTTCTCATTAGTGAAGTTGATGCACAGCTGCTCAAAGGTGTTGAACTAGAAAAATATACATTCATTATTTTTTTTCTGATGAATTCTAAATCCAGTGATCTTTGGTGTTACAAAAGCAAATTATTTGTATAGGAAACATACATCAAAGATCTCAAAGCCAGCAATGTCCAGCACACCAATGAAGTACTGGCGAGGCTGCTTGGTGTCCAATGATTGGTTAATTCTGACAACCATCCAAAGAAACATTTTCTCATAGACTGCCTTAGACAGTGCACCAGTTGCATAATACACCTAAAAATAGGGAATATGTTTTTTAATATATAAAAAATAATATGATACTTTGGACTGCATTTAATCTGTGTCATGCCATGCATTTTCTGACCTGCTGAACATTTTGCCCTTTGGTGACCCACTCATTTCCCACTTTGACTCTTGGGTGGCAAAGGGACTTAATGAGATCGGCAGAGTTTAGACCCATTAGATAAGCTGCTTTGTCAGCATCTGTAACAAATAATTTCCAATTTGTTAATCACACACATGAGAGAGAGAGCATTTCTATGAGGTACTAACACACACCTTCAGTGCTATCAGCCTCAGCCTGCTCCTCTCTCTGCTTTTGCTTGAACTTCATGTTGCCATAGTGCATAATGGCACCAATTAGCTTGTAAATGCTGTTCTTCTCTTCTTGTGTAAAGCCCAGCACATCAAAAGCCTCCTAGAGTAGAAAATATATAAAAGCATGTTAACCATCTGTGATTTCCCAACATTTTTTTATGCATTTTCTCCCCATTTTCCTCCCCATTTAGCGCACTCAATTAGTCTTCCGCTGCTGAGTGATACCCGATTGCATCCAAGGAGAGCACGTTGCTGTACACACCTCTTCCGACACGTGCACAGCCCTCCTCTTCTCGCCCCCGCATTCTGCACAGGCGTTTCTTTCGCCAGTCAGGGTCCTTACACAGCATATGAAGATCCCACCCTGCAGATACGGTGGCCAATTAGTATCTGCTGCAGGCACTGCCAATTGTGCCCGCCAGATGGTGCCCAGCCGACCAGTGGCAACGGCGAGTTTCGAACCGAGAAGTTTAGAATCTCTGCGTTGGTGTGCTAGCGGAATATCCCGCTGCGCCACCTGGGCGCCTGATTTCCCAACTTCTGATTACAGTTTACTTACAATATTTTTACATCATGCTCCTACAAAATTGAAACCCCCTTGAGCACATTTTAGAAACATTTTACAACATAGAACTTTGTTGTTACACACATCAGTAGCCATCAACTCATCTGCATCAATAATTGAGGCCACTTGAGTCTCTCCTTGGGAGATGTAGGCGTAGTCATATGGGTTAGCAGTAATAAGCAGCATTTCTGTGAAAGAGGAAATACGTATTATTTATCAGATATGTTGTAAATAAAGTATGCATACTTACCATAGATTCAGAAAGTGTTAGGACCCTTTTGAATTTTTAAGCAGAAGGGGTGTACTTTGTTGTGAATTTTCACTAGACTGGCATTTACTCGTCAATCTCTACTCTCTTTTTAGTTAGATTAGATTAGTTTAAAATAAAAAAAAGTTTTCAGTATTCATTACTTCAATACTTTATAGAATCCTCTCTGACAGCAATTTTGGCTATAAATGGTCTTGGATATGCCTCCACAGCAGTGGCGATTTCTCTAAGACCGCAAGGGAAGCTCAGCTTCACCTAAAATGTCAAAAATTAAATGGTCAAATATGTACCGTTGTGTTAACATTTCATTGACTACAAATGCGTTAGAACACGTTCATCTCGAAGACGAGTTCGTTCAGAATCAGCTACTTATCACAAATCGACTGACTCGATTTTGTTCACTTCTCATACATTCCCGTAGCGTCAATGCATTTGGCCGTAGAAGCTGAGTGTCTATTCACTTCAACGGGACTGCATGGAACGGTTTTTTTCATTGCTTTGAAACTCGCCGGTCATTGGATAAATGGGTCTGGACGCGGAGCTTCTGCAAGATGATTGGAGGATCAGTCGAAAGGCTCAATCCCGTTTTGATTGACAGCTATTTGCTGGCCATTGAGAGGACACTGGTCAAGTCCCTGGAAAAGACGCCTACTTGGTACGATAGGATCACAGGCCATTTTCTTGAAAAGGAACGGAGGGCAGAATTTATGTATAAATAAATTGACAAATTTTATGATGTAAGCCGACAATGAGCTTCCCCTCTTTGAAAGACCAGCAGCCGCCACTGCTCCACAGTCTTTGCATGCCTTTAGGCAAATTTATAAAATTTTTCATGGCAGATCTTCTCAAACTCCATCACCGAAAGTGAACACCTGTGAAGTGCCATTTTTAGGTATCCCCACAGCTTGGGCCACTCCAAAGCCACTTCAGTGTCAGTGTCATGTTAAAGGGTGAACCATTAGTCCAGTCTGAGTTTATGTGCTCTAGAGGTAGTTATCTGCAAGGATGTTCCTGTATTTGGTAACATTCATCCATTCCTTAATTGTTACCAGTCTCGCTGTCTATGCTGCTAAAAAGCATCCCCACAGCATGATGCTGCCACCACACCTTGATCAAGGTATTAACCAGGTTATGTGTAGTGCCTGCTTTTTTGCCAGACATAATGTTTACTGGTCTGCCCAAAGAGTTCAGTTTTCATTTTACTGGAGAGAATTTTAAAGCTCTTTACATTTAAGAACATTTAAGTGTTCTTTATATGCCAGTTAACAAATTGTGGGCTGCCATGTGCCTTTTACTCTACAATGGCTCTTATCTTCCCATAAAGGTCTGATTCATAGGGTGCTGCAGAGATGGTCGTCCTTCCAACAGGCTATCCATCTTTTCACAGGACTATTAAAGTTCTTTTAGAATGTCCAATAGATTCTTACTTACCTCCATGACCAAAGCTCTTTTTGCCTAGATGTCCAATTTGACCAGACTGGTCTGAGATTAATCGTAATTCTGTATTTAAAATTATTGAGGCCACAGTGGTCAAAGACTTAGATTTTGTTTTAAAAATTGCCCTGTTTAACACCTTGCCATAATTTGATCGCAAAGATCTACTGACAGTTCCTTTGACTTTATGACTTGATTTTTGTCCATTCTGGGCAGGTCCAGACCAAGGTGTGTGCCTTTAAAAACTTTGTTTATTCAATTAAAATTGCAACAGGTTGATTCCAACTTAGTTTTAGACACATCTCAAGAATAATGTTTTCCCCTCATCATGATGGGTGATCAAGTGTAGATTAAGTGTGATGACTAAAAACTACAATAATACCTATTTAAAATCAAATCCAACACATTAAAAGTGCACAAAAAGTGCTCAATGGGTCTGAATACTTTCTGAAACCACTGTGTATTGTGTCCCAAAATGTATAAAAATACTGATTTTCCAATTAACCAATTATTTTTTTACATTTCTTACTGACCTAGCAGCTCAGGTTTCTTCTGAGACAAGATCTGGTAGAAGATATGGTAGTCTCTTTCAGCTCTGAGCTGGAAGGTCACACGTGATTTCTCTAGCAGATCTGTATTACATGGAGAAACAAATATACACAATAACAAAAAGTACTTTGTTTTCATGTGTTAAAATACAAAAAGATGAACAAACATGCAAACAGAATGAAGGTTCATACAAGTCTCAATATCGGCAGAGGCAAGCTTTCCAGTAGCACCAAAGTGAATTCGAATGAACTTGCCCTATAAAAAAGAAATATTTAAATTATGATTATATAAAGTGTCAAAATTAATGAAGGCCATAGCCATGATTAATTCATTAATTCAGTGATTAATTCAGAAGAGCATAAATAAAGGTTTAGGTATAGCTGACATCACTGCCAACAACATGTACTTACAAAACGAGAGGAGTTGTCATTTCTTATGGTCTTGGCATTACCGAAAGCCTCTAAAGCAGGATTACACTGGATGATTTGATCCTCCAGGGTACCCTAAATATAGATTGTATGTTTAGTAAACACTGGGAAATTAAAAAGTCATGTAAATAAATACACACATTCAGTAAATTTATGTATTTCAATTAAGCAGTGCAACAAACAGTTTAGTTCACCTTCTTATCATTAGGATCCCTTTTGAAACTACCAGCAGCGATGCTGGCAAAGTACTGAATGACTCTTTTGGTGTTTACAGTCTTCCCAGCACCGGATTCTCCACTACAAAGAAAAGCTTGTTTTTAATCAGTTAAATTAAAAAGGAATAGAAATTTTTTTTTTTTTAAACAGAATGATAAAATAAAGCTTACGTGATAAGGATAGACTGATTTTCCCTGTCTAAAAAAAATGTCATATAACATATGAAACTGGTTTAAATACAAAGGATTTATGCAAAAATAATGTTACTAAATGGCTGTCACTAAATTCACTGTTATCTTGAAACACTGAACTGTCAGATTTGATTACCTGCCAGCATGTACTGGTAGGCATTATCAGAAATAGAGAAGATGTGAGGAGGAGCTTCACTCCTCTTCTTGCCCCTGTAAGCAACGACAACTTCTTGGTTGTACACTGGCAGCCACTTGTAGGGGTTGACAGTTACACAAAAGAGTCCAGAGTAGGTCTGCAGCGAAAGAAACTTACTATTGACTTACTATTTTTATACAACATATGAGTATTTTTTACACAACCAACTCACGTAGATCATCCAGGCTGCATAACGCTCTTTGAGGTTAAACAGCACAGCAGGCTCATGCAGGAAAGTAAACATGGCCATGTCCTCAATTTTATCAAACTTTGGTGGGTTCTGAGGATGAACCTCTGATTCCTTGACTGTTACAGTCTGTGGATAGAAGAGTATTTCATAGTGATTAAATGTTCCTAAAAGTGCAATATAAATCACATGTTTATACACTATTTTCTTCAAATATTTCCCCAACAGTGTTTGCTAAACTTTCTCAAGTTGAAAAGAAAATCAGTGTATATAATGTTTTAACAAAGACGCCTTTTGGTAAATACCTTTCCTTTCTCAGTCTGGCATGTGACTTTGTCTCCATCACGACTGGCAATTGTTCCTTTCACAAATTCTTCCTCTGGATCAGGGACAAAACATTCCTTCTTCATATCAAATGGGCGAGTCTGAGCCTCTAGACGCTCCCTATCCGACTTTCTTAGATATGAAGCTGCAGCCCCAAACTCCGCCATCTGAGCATCGCCCATCTTTTAATCTGTCAATCAGAGATGTGCTTTAGTTATATGTGAAATGAGCACTAAAAGTCGTATTCTATTTTGCATTTTCTTTAATTGTATACCATGTTTATGGCAAATTATGTAATCATCATAGCAATAATGTAAAAAATTACTTGAATTTTAAAACTTCCCTCTGTAATGACAACATACACTTGAGCAGATATGGACTCCACAAGTTTGTGCAAAAGCCAATAACTTATGCTATTCCAACATGGTTTCACAAAATTTTGAAAAAACATCTTTTGAAATTTCTCAATGATTGACTTTTTCCAACTGCCCACATAAATGCTTAATTGGGTTTAAATCAGGTGATGTAGATGATGTTGCAAAGCTTTGAGGTTTGAGATTTGTAATGAAAACAATCTAATATCTAATCTAATACATTTAAGACAATGCAAAATAGAAGCATTTTTCTAGTGATCTCAAACTTTAGGCCCCCACATAGCCACCCATACAGCAAGTAAATCTATTACGTTTTCACCACCCTTTCTTTCTGTGTTCACATCGTTCAAATATTTTAGTCTATAATGATAATTAGAGCCAGTGATAGCTCAGTGGTTAAGGTACTGGACTAGTAAACAGAAGGTTGCCGGTTCAAGCCCTGCCGCCACCAAGTTGCCACTGCTGAGCAAGGCCCTTAACCCTCAATTGCTCATTGTGTAAGTCGCTTTGGATAAAAGCGTCTGCTAAATGCTGAAAATGTAAATGTAATTATTAGCATATTTTTTCCTCTCAGCATCTTCTCTGCTTTTAGGCAGTGGCAGTGATCAGGTAGTGAAAAAAAACATTCACACTGGTAAGACCAAGCAAGTTCATACCTTCTTTTTCACCTTCCTAGCAAGAATGAATGCTGATGTATCTCTGGAATAATACAATTCAACAATTACTTATAAAATAGAAATAGGTTTGAAAAGTGAGGTAGTTAGTAGTTTGGGAACAATTAGTTATTTTAATAAACAAAATATATGTTTTAACCTTAAATAAATATCATACAAGCATGTTCTATTTGCTTCACACAATCATTCTGGACTGTAATCCATTAAGCAGTTTTAATATACAGTTACATCACAAAATTAGTTTCTTGAAAGCATATTTACCTCTGGATGACTGAAGTTCAAAAATCCATTAGTGGTCAGGCCATCCTATCCCTCTTTTATAAAGCTAGCACTCTCTAAATATGGTATCTGACATTGTTAGATAGGAGTGTTGGGGTTTTTATGTTTGATTAATGTGAAGGGTGGGGTATAAAGACTTTTCCACATGATTGTGGTTGTATGGAGAGGGAAATTGACAGCATCTGCCAACAAACAACCCACTATAAAAAACCAAAAACTCCAAGATATAACAATTTAATTTGTAAACAAAGACAAATGTGCATTGTGTTTGTGAGTAAACGCACATTTTTTATTATTCTGTGTAATGTACCTGGATTAATCATTTATTTAGGATTTTGATATGATTATACATAGATGGTATTACACCCATTGCTCCCCAGAAATGTAAACACGTGGGTAAGATCTTCTTACTGTAGTGGGTAAGATCTTCTTAATGTAGTGGGTAAGATCTTCCAACTGTTTTATGTGCGTAGCATTTTAAAATTTCATTATTGCTTAATTATTGTACTAACGGCTGCAGAAATAAAGCAATCAAGTACATACTATGTTTTGTTTAAGCAAGGCAGAGGCAATAATGTTTTTACAAAGAAAATCTTAATCATTCTCTAACATGACTCCTAGGATGTATTTAGAAAGTGACACATCCTCTGACTAAGTAATATGCCTTAAACAGAAAAAATGATCACAGCTGCTTTTCACAAAAGGCTTTGGCTGCTTGTCATATTTAGCAGCAGTTAGCAGGGCTCAAGGTCAATTAGCACCTGTTGACACTATTCTTTGTCTGATTGGCGCTTCGTTGTCTCCTCTCTTTTGTCCTTGTGTATAAAGATAACCCTGTGAAATTCCTGTCCAGTGACAACATTTGAGAAGCACAGGCTGCTTTACACTCCATATACGCTTTCTGTGGACAGAGCAAAAGGAAATGTAAAACAACACAACCATGATGGACGTGTACATATCTTATCATTGCTGCTAATCATCAGCAATGCCAAATATTAAGTGCTAGTGCTATTATTAGAGTAGATCTTTTCATCATGTATCTGAGAACTATTCTCTTACTAATGTGGGAGAAGTGAGTGATAATGTCTATTGATTGCGACAAATTTGTTTGGATTTTTGACCTAATTTGGGGAAAATAATTCCCACACTTAAAATAATTAATAAGAAAAACACCAAACCCAAACCAACACTCATTTTATTATAAACTATTGGTTGACTGAAAAAATTAAAAATATACAGTATCTCTTTGATTCTACTTTAAAAGCGGGGCGTACCAAAATACTAAGATCTATACTTCTTAAGCATTTTACGTTTCACTTAAAAAGTGAAAGCAATATGCAAAATAGAAGCATTTTTGTACGTGTGAATTGTGTGCAATATACAGTGTATCACAAAAGTGAGTACACCCCTCACATTTCTGCAAATATTTTATTATATCTTTTCATGGGACAACACTATAGAAATAAAACTTGGATATAACTTAGAGTAGTCAGTGTACAACTTGTATAGCAGTGTAGATTTACTGTCTTCTGAAAATAACTCAACACACAGCCATTAATGTCTAAATGGCTGGCAACATAAGTGAGTACACCCCACAGTGAACATGTCCAAATTGTGCCCAAAGTGTCAATATTTTGTGTGACCACCATTATTATCCAGCACTGCCTTAACCCTCCTGGGCATGGAATTCACCAGAGCTGCACAGGTTGCTACTGGAATCCTCTTCCACTCCTCCATGATGACATCACGGAGCTGGTGGATGTTAGACACCTTGAACTCCTCCACCTTCCACTTGAGGATGCGCCACAGGTGCTCAATTGGGTTTAGTCCATCACCTTTACCTTCAGCTTCCTCAGCAAGGCAGTTGTCATCTTGGAGGTTGTGTTTGGGGTGTTATCCTGTTGGAAAACTGCCATGAGGCCCAGTTTTCGAAGGGAGGGGATCATGCTCTGTTTCAGAATGTCACAGTACATGTTGGAATTCATGTTTCCCTCAATGAACTGCAGCTCCCCAATGCCAGAAACACTCATGCAGCCCAAGACCATGATGCTACCACCACCATGCTTGACTGTAGGCAAGATACAGTTGTCTTGGTACTTCTCACCAGGGCGCCGCCACACATGCTGGACACCATCTGAGCCAAACAAGTTTATCTTGGTCTCGTCAGACCACAGGGCATTCCAGTAATCCATGTTCTTGGACTGCTTGTCTTCAGCAAACTGTTTGCGGGCTTTCTTGTGCGTCAGCTTCCTTCTGGGATGACGACCATGCAGACCGAGTTGATGCAGTGTGCGGTGTATGGTCTGAGCACTGACAGGCTGACCTCCCACGTCTTCAACCTCTGCAGCAATGCTGGCAGCACTCATGTGTCTATTTTTTAAAGCCAACCTCTGGATATGACGCCGAACACGTGGACTCAACTTCTTTGGTCGACCCTGGCGAAGCCTGTTCCGAGTGGAACCTGTCCTGGAAAACCGCTGTATGACCTTGGCCACCATGCTGTAGCTCAGTTTTAGGGTGTTAGCAATCTTCTTATAGCCCAGGCCATCTTTGTGGAGAGCAACAATTCTATTTCTCACATCCTCAGAGAGTTCTTTGCCATGAGGTGCCATGTTGAATATCCAGTGGCCAGTATGAGAGAATTGTACCCAAAACACCAAATTTAACAGCCCTGCTCCCCATTTACACCTGGGACCTTGACACATGACACCAGGGAGGGACAACGACACATTTGGGCACAATTTGGACATGTTCACTGTGGGGTGTACTCACTTATGTTGCCAGCTATTTAGACATTAATGGCTGTGTGTTGAGTTATTTTCAGAAGACAGTAAATCTACACTGCTATACAAGCTGTACACTGACTACTCTAAGTTATATCCAAGTTTCATGTCTATAGTGTTGTCCCATGAAAAGATATAATGAAATATTTGCAGAAATGTGAGGGGTGTACTCACTTTTGTGATACACTGTATGTTGTATATTATTGCGTGTGTTCTTATTGTGCATCCAGTTTCTATTAATTTTGGTTATGATTCTAGGTAAGTTTTTATTAACTGTAAACAACAGCTGGATAAACATAGCCACCTTAGGGCAGACCGACTGGCAAAGCAGCCACAGCACATGAGCCGGAGGGCTTCTGCCTGGAATTATAATGTGATGAATCACCATTCTTTCCAAATACCACAATGCCATAGCTTACAAAGCTTGAAGTATTTTTAGCAGATGATAAATAAATATCTATGCACACTATTAATCCCTACAAAAATAGAGAACAAAGAGAATAGTGCTATATTAGAATAGAATATTCCAGATGACCATTCCTTTGCTTCTTGGTCAAGAGTAGCGTTTGTCGTGGAGTCCGGCCATAAAGTTCTTGTTAATTGTTGTTAAGCGATCTTATGGTTGCGACTAACACATCTGTCCCAGCTTTCATCAGGTCAAGGGGTTTTTCTGTGTTCTGGTGAGATTGCTAAATCTTGGGCTTTCTCTGATGAGTTAGGTTTGTTTGTTTGTTTATTAGGATTATTAGGAAATGTTTTACATTTTGGTTACATTCATGACAGGAACGGTAGTTACTCATTACACAAGATTCATCAGTTCGCAAGGTTATATCGAACACAGTCATGGACAAGTCATGGGAGTTCACATGGCTTCTATGCCATAAGTTTGGAAATTTTATACAATGTTCCCAATAGTGTCTTCTGTAATGTTCAAGGTCTTTTTTAATCTATATACCCATTTTTCTTTTTTCTTGCAATGAAATTATCTTTTCTCTGCAGATCCTTATTTTCTGATTGCAACTGGAAAACCCAAATGTAATGAGCACTTTACAGACATGGGTGAACTAAAGTACAGCAGTAAACCAACTTACTAATAACTAATAATATACAAATATTTCTAATATTATAATTAATTTTGGGAAGGGATACTATTGTAATATACACCGACCAGGCATAACATTAAGACCACTGACAGGTGAAGTGAATAACACTGATTATCTCTTCATCACAGCACCTGTTAGTGGGTGGGATATATTAGGCAGCAAGTAAACATTTTATCCTTAAAGTTGATGTGTTAGAAGCAGAAGGATTTGAGCCAGTTTGACCAGGGCCAAATTGTGATGGCTAGATGACTGGGTCAGAGCATCTCCAAAACTGCAGCTCTTGTGGGGTGTTCCCGGTCTGCAGTTGTCAGTATCTATAAAAGTGGTCAAAGGAAGGAACAGTGGTAAACCGGTAACAGGGTCATGGGCGGCCAAGGCTCATTGATGCACGTGGGGAGCGAAGGCTGGCCTGTGTGGTCGGATTCAACAGATGAGCTACTGATAATGTTATGCCTGATCGGTGTATATTATACAATTACATTTTTCCCAAAACTTAGTTATGCTTACACATTAATACAAAAACAGAGTGGTTTAAACAATTTTATTTTATTTAATGTGTTTGTTGTAATTTCATCAAAGAGCTATTAACGTAATTACAGGTTTGTCAAGAACAGATAAAAACGTTAAGCAGTGTTATGTCAAGTAGTATAGAATTATAGTAATTATTTTCACTACCAACATACAACCATTAAAAGTGCATTTTTTCAAAAAAACTAACAAACTGACAGAAGTCATTGGAAGAAAAGGCTACATTATGAATGTATTTACTTTCTTTGGCCCATTTCCCCCTCTTGTGCTCAAAGCATTACTGGAATAGCAAATAAAACAAAATTGTGATAACACTAAAAATTTTATCAGCTAGTGCTCCAGCCTTCTCACTCTGCACACTTTACAGCACTGAATAAACACCTGGGGCCATGTATATTCTGCACCCTGTATGTATAATAATAATAATGCTAAGCACCTATCTGTGTAAATATAGATGTTTTTAAAGTAAATTGGTGAGAATGCATGGATTCCTCTGCATAATTAGAGACTTGTGTGCATAATTTACGGTAGAATAACAATTACTAAACTAGTAAACAGGAAAGAGAATTGATTTTTGCTTCTAATGCATTTACGCTTCTAAATTTTAATAAATTTAGCTTTAACTAGGCAAAGTACTGTTTAAAAACTAATAGAGAGGTTATATAATATACAAGTGGTGGCCAACAGTAAGAACACTAGTAAAGATGCTTTCTTTTTGCATTTTCTCAAATTTGATGATTTTTTTTTTTTTAATTAAAAATCATATCAAGCTTTGAAAAGGTGTACAAGAATTTCTGAATTTCTTAGTGTTTGTTGTGGCCATACTTGTAATAAGCAGCAAAACTATGGCTGCATAGAAACTTAAACAAGTTTATAATGAGTAGATTAAGTTCACATACTTAGTCGTCTGAGCATGTGCATCAATAGAAAGGATGAGACTGAAAATCTGACCTTTTGTACAAATAAACTGACATGGCTAAATTTACAGAAGTGCTTACATGCCAAATACTAAGAAATTCTAAAATGCATGTATTCAACTTTTAACTCTAATTGTATTGCTGATTATATGATTTGTAATGAAAAACACCTATTAAAATTGAGGAAAATGCAAGATAGAAGCTTTTTACAAGTGGTCTCAGACTGTTGGTCTCCATAATATACAGCTGAAAGTGTCCACAAATTACTCATGTACTAAGTGGTCTAACATTGGCTTATGTGTGATATTTGAGATATGCTAAGAATAA
Source organism: Trichomycterus rosablanca (assembly GCF_030014385.1). NCBI lineage: Eukaryota > Metazoa > Chordata > Actinopteri > Siluriformes > Trichomycteridae > Trichomycterus > Trichomycterus rosablanca. The sequence goes on from NC_085990.1 coordinate 36,209,906, forward strand.
TGAGGGTGGGTAGCACCGTCACCTCACAGCAAGACTTCTTTCTGTGTGGAGTTTGCATGTTCTCCCTGAGTCCGTGTGGGATTCCTCAAAGCACTCCAGTTTCCTCCCACTAGTCCAAAAATATGCAGTCAGGTCAATTGAAGCTACTAAAAGCTGCCCTTAGTGGAAATGTATGTGTTTGCCCTGTAATGTGGCGGCCTGTCTGGGGTGTTTCCTGCCTTTCGCCCAATGAATCGGACCCAATGTAACCCTGACCAGGAGAAAGCGATGGTAAAACAGACAGTGAATGAATGATAATGAGCAGACATACAGTGTATCACGAAAGTGAGTACACCCCTCACATTTCTGCAAATATTTCATTATATCTTTTCATGGGACAACACTATAGACATGAAACTTGGATATAACTAAGAGTAGTCAGTGTACAACTTGTATAGCAGTGTAGATTTACTGTCTTCTGAAAATAACTCAACACACAGCCATTAATGTCTAAATAGCTGGCAACATAAGTGAGTACACCCCACAGTGAACATGTCCAAATTGTGCCTAAAGTGTCAATATTTTGTGTGACCACCATTATTATCACTGCCTTAACCCTCCTGGGCATGGAATTCACCAGAGCTGCACAGGTTGCTACTGGAATCCTCTTCCACTCCTCCGTGATGACATCACGGAGCTGGTGGATGTTAGACACCTTAAACTCCTCCACCTTCCACTTGAGGATGCGCCACAGGTGCTCAATTGGGTTTAGTCCATCACCTTTACCTTCAGCTTCCTCAGCAAGGCAGTTGTCATCTTGGAGGTTGTGTTTGGGGTCGTTATCCTGTTGGAAAACTGCCATGAGGCCCAGTTTTCGAAGGGAGGGGATCATGCTCTGTTTCAGAATGTCACAGTACATGTTGGAATTCATGTTTCCCTCAATGAACTGCAGCTCCCCAGTGCCAGCAACACTCATGCAGCCCAAGACCATGATGCTACCACCACCATGCTTGACTGTAGGCAAGATACAGTTGTCTTGGTACTTCTCACCAGGGCGCCGCCACACATGCTGGACACCATCTGAGCCAAACAAGTTTATCTTGGTCTCGTCAGACCACAGGGCATTCCAGTAATCCATGTTCTTGGACTGCTTGTCTTCAGCAAACTGTTTGCTGGCTTTCTTGTGCGTCAGCTTCCTTCTGGGATGACGACCATGCAGACCGAGTTGATGCAGTGTGCGGCGTATGGTCTGAGCACTGACAGGCTGACCTCCCACGTCTTCAACCTCTGCAGCAATGCTGGCAGCACTCATGTGTCTATTTTTTAAAGCCAACCTCTGGATATGACGCCGAACACGTGGACTCAACTTCTTTGGTCGACCCTGGCGAAGCCTGTTCCGAGTGGAACCTGTCCTGGAAAACCGCTGTATGACCTTGGCCACCATGCTGTAGCTCAGTTTCAGGGTGTTAGCAATCTTCTTATAGCCCAGGCCATCTTTGTGGAGAGCAACAATTATATTTCTCACATCCTCAGAGAGTTCTTTGCCATGAGGTGCCATGTTCAATATCCAGTGGCCAGTATGAGAGAATTGTACCCAAAACACCAAATTTAACAGCCCTGCTCCCCATTTACACCTGGGACCTTGACACATGACACCAGGGAGGGACAACGACACATTTGGGCACAATTTGGACATGTTCACTGTGGGGTGTACTCACTTATGTTGCCAGCTATTTAGACATTAATGGCTGTGTGTTGAGTTATTTTCAGAAGACAGTAAATCTACACTGCTATACAAGCTGTACACTGACTACTCTAAGTTATATCCAAGTTTCATGTCTATAGTGTTGTCCCATGAAAAGATATAATGAAATATTTGCAGAAATGTGAGGGGTGTACTCACTTTCGTGATACACTGTAAATGTGTATTTAATAATTGGCTGTAGAAGGCTATTAATTGGACAATTATCAGTGTTTTAAAACTGAAATCACCATAAGTTTAATTACATGATGCAAAACTTGTGTTTTATCATAAATATTAAAAATACGTGTACAGATTACTAGCAGAGATTCTCATTATTAACCAGACAGTGGCAACCTAGTAGAGAACTTGGACTAGTGACCTTCGATTACCAGTTTAGTGCCTTTACTGCTGAGCAACCACTGCCTTACATACAGGTTCAAACATACATACATCAACACATACAGTACATACATACATATAACCCTTTAATGGTTTGACAGAATGTGAGTATTTAAAAATTTTAACCAATTCGAATACCTGTTACATAAATACTAGCATTATTTCAGCATATATCACTTAGAACAATCAGAACCATAATATCATCATAAAGCAATGATAAATAACAAAATATCTGAATAAGTTATTTTCTGTCTCCTTTTGTATTATGCCTACAGGCCAGCAGCATATTCTCTTACAGTTATCAAGAGGGAGAAACCTTTTTCCTATTTCATCATATCTTCTCTATTTTAGTTTAAATAACATTTTAGTTAATATTTACAAAATAAAAAGTAATGTATTGAGCCCTTGTCTCTAAAAAGTGTAGTTGATGCAGTAAGTACAATTGCGATTGAAATTTTTCAACCCCCAATGAAAATTGAATGCCACTTTTAAAGGGCCAGTGATAGCTCAGTGGTTAAGGTACTGGACTAGTAAACAGAAGGTTGCCGGTTCAAGCCCCGCCACCACCAAGTTGCCACTGTTGGGTCCCTGAGCAAGGCCCTTAACCCTCAATTGCTCATCGTGTTCTGCTCATTGTGTAAGTCGCTTTGGATAAAAGCGTCTGCTAAATGCTGAAAATGTAAAGACTACTGCAGTCTTAGCCATGTTTCTAATATGCAATCAAACATCACACTCTTTTGATGTTATTAAGGGGGAGTCGAGAGAGATGCCCAAAAAGTTAAGAGAAGATATAATTGCCTTGCACCAACAAGGAAAAGGATACAAAAAGATAGCAATACAGATAAAGCTTCACACATAGTTCCCAGGTTTAAAGTTGAAGGAATCCTGGCTACACTACCTGGACATGGCAGAAGAAGAAACTATTACTGGCTCCCCTCAGATTCCTGAGGAGGCAGGTGGTCAAAAACCAGAGTGCCTGCACACTGAAACCTCTTGATGCATGCTCAATAATCCAGGTACACACATCCACAAAGTTGAATCAGTTCATCTGTCCAAACGAATTGATTGAATTTTGTGGAACTGCACACTGAATCCTCAGTACTGCTGCCACCAAATCTTGCTGCAGGTCTTTTGCACAGTAAGACGTAAATTAAAGGCTGAACGTTTCCATGTCTAAACTTCTAGATGTACACCTCTACTGACCCAAAGGCACAAGGAAAGTCATCTCCAATATGCTCAAAACTGTATAAATAAGCCACAAAAGTTTTGGGATTCTGTTCTGTGGAGCGATGAAACAAAACATTTTTAAAGTTCTATGGATCAGCAAATTGTCTGGATAAGAAAAAATGAAGCATACACTGAAAAGAATGCTCTACAGTAAAGCATGGCAGTGGCTCGGTGATGCTCTGGGGCTGCTTTGATTCCACTGGTAATGAAAACCTGCAGCGTGTGAACGGATGGATATAAAGAAGGCAGCTAGAGCACATAAACCCAAGAATATTAGTTAACTGAAGGCCTCAGGAAGATTTCTCAGGAATGCTGCCAGAAGCTGGTATCTGGCTGTGCATCATGTTTGCAGCCGGTCATAACAGCAAAAGGATGCTTTACTAAGTACTAAAGATGCTTGTCATGAACGAGTTGAATAATTCTGAGACTGCAGTAGTAATTAAAAGTGGCATTTTGTGTTGAATTTAAAGAGAAACAACTTGTTATATTAGTTGTGTTCAGCTATTTTAATTGTTCATGTTTAATTTGTTTATTGCAAAAGGCTGAAAGTTTGTCAGTGTTGCTAATAAACCCAATTTGCAATGGAAGTCGAATAATTTTGATTGCAACTGTATGTCACTCAATGCTATATGGGTTGAATTTGAGGTTGCTAATGCAGAGCTTGTAGAATGTTACCTACGTAGTTACCACTTGTTGCATGGTACATGTAGTTGGCACTGATTGAATTAACTGTAGTGGAGCATTAAGAAACTACATCACAGAGCCCAGTTTGCTCTTTACATTGTTCAGTTTTTCATCTCTCAAACAGCAGGGGCCTGAATGGACTCCACATGCTGTAGCTCCGTTCAGGCATGTTAGGAATGATAAAAGATGAAGGTTAAGAGCGCTTAAAAGTGCAGTCCATTGTGCCCCCATCTTGCCCTCTGCTGCATGAATATGGTGAGAAGAGGGGGAATGGCTGAGGTGAACAGGTGCATACACAGGATCAGCTAGGTCTCTGGGTTTGGTGTGGCAAGCAAAGGAACATTGTCTCTCCTCTTTCGGCCCAGCGGGGGGCGACGGTACTGCTCACCATCAGCTAGTGTCTGTGGAAGGGGCTTCCGTTTGCTCTCAGGAAGCAGCAGGATAGAAAGAACAGCCAGCAGGGCTAAAGAAGAGTAGACCACATGGTGTAAGAAGTAGCCATAGTGGTTCCGCAGGTCCATCAGAGGAGAGCTAAGGCGACCTACACAGCCCAAAGCCAGGATGGCACCGACCCCACTTCCCCTGAAAGAAACAAGGGTGCATGGTTAATGATCTGCTTAAATGTATCTAACAACGTTTAATTGTTAGACTATCCTACGAGACACTAAAAATCTGTAATCGACAATAAACACTTACTGATGTGCACAGTTAGGAAATGCCTATGCCTAAACTGTACTATGCATCAAGCTAGTAGTATTACCTGATAATAGTAGGCATAATTTCAGCAGTAAAGAAGATACAAAGTGAGGCAGCAGCCTTCGAGGAGAACAAGCCCATCACGGAGAAGACAGTAATGGCTGACTCACTCAGATCTACAGAGAAAAACATACACAGTTTTGGATAATGCCTTAGAAAAATAAAATGGTTAACGACTTGGTTAAAGTGATAACCAAAACCAACAAAAACATCCTTATAAAATGTTGTAGCTAAAAAGCAGCTTACGTTTGTAACTAAATACAATCCATTTACATTTTTTGGCATTAAGTATAATACTGAGATATATTTTACACATATTGTGAGAAGCCTTCTCAAAAGAGTGATTGTTAATATAGCTGAAAAGATCAGAGACATCACTTTTAATGCCATTTGTTTTAACAATGGGATGTCTAACAAGCTCATGGGCATGTCCAAATATAGCCATATAGTATACAGTGTATCACAAAAGTGAGTACACCCCTCACATTTCTGCAAATATTTCATTATATCTTTTCATGGGACAACACTATAGACATGAAACTTGGATATAACTTAGAGTAGTCAGTGTACAGCTTGTATAGCAGTGTAGATTTACTGTCTTCTGAAAATAACTCAACACACAGCCATTAATGTCTAAATAGCTGGCAACATAAGTGAGTACACCCCACAGTGAACATGTCTAAATTGTGCCGAAATGTGTCGTTGTCCCTCCCTGGTGTCATGTGTCAAGGTCCTAGGTGTAAATGGGGAGCAGGGCTGTTAAATTTGGTGTTTTGGGTACAATTCTCTCATACTGGCCACTGGATATTCAACATGGCACCTCATGGCAAAGAACTCTCTGAGGATGTGAGAAATAGAATTGTTGCTCTCCACAAAGATGGCCTGGGCTATAAGAAGATTGCTAACACCCTGAAACTGAGCTACAGCATGGTGGCCAAGGTCATACAGCGGTTTTCCAGGACAGGTTCCACTCGGAACAGGCTTCGCCAGGGTCAACCAAAGAAGTTGAGTCCACGTGTTCGGCGTCATATCCAGAGGTTGGCTTTAAAAAATAGACACATGAGTGCTGCCAGCATTGCTGCAGAGGTTGAAGACGTGGGAGGTCAGCCTGTCAGTGCTCAGACCATACGCCGCACATTGCATCATCTGCATGGTCGTCATCCCAGAAGGAAGCTGACGCACAAGAAAGCCCGCAAACAGTTTGCTGAAGGCAAGCAGTCCAAGAACATGGATTACTGGAATGCCCTGTGGTCTGACGAGACCAAGATAAACTTGTTTGGCTCAGATGGTGTCCAGCATGTGTGGCGGCACCCTGGTGAGAAGTACCAAGACAACTGTATCTTGCCTACAGTCAAGCATGGTGGTGGTAGCATCATGGTCTTGGGCTGCATGAGTGTTGCTGGCACTGGGGAGCTGCAGTTCATTGAGGGAAACATGAATTCCAACATGTACTGTGACATTCTGAAACAGAGCATGATCCCCTCCCTTCGAAAACTGGGCCTAATGGCAGTTTTCCAACAGGATAACGACCCCAAACAACCTCCAAGATGACAACTGCCTTGCTGAGGAAGCTGAAGGTAAAGGTGATGGACTAAACCCAATTGAGCACCTGTGGCGCATCCTCAAGTGGAAGGTGGAGGAGTTCAAGGTGTCTAACATCCACCAGCTCCGTGATGTCATCATGGAGGAGTGGAAGAGGATTCCAGTAGGAACCAGTGCAGCTCTGGTGAATTCCATGCCCAGGAGGGTTAAGGCAGTGCTGGATAATAATGGTGGTCACACAAAATATTGACACTTTGGGCACAATTTGGACATGTTAACTGTGGGGTGTACTCACTTATGTTGCCAGCCATTTAGACATTAATGGCTGTGTGTTGAGTTATTTTCAGAAGACAGTAAATCTACACTGCTATACAAGTTGTACACTGACTAAGTTATATCCAAGTTTTATTTCTATAGTGTTGTCCCATGAAAAGATATAATAAAATATTTGCAGAAATGTGAGGGGTGTACTCACTTTTGTGATACACTGTATATGCCCCTATTTAGATTTGTAAGAACAGCAGGAATTTGTTGGCAGCTATAGACATAGAATGTGCTGTACAAGAATGTTAATCAATTACAAAATGACAGCAAATTAAAGAGCAGTCACATGGAAAACAACTCTTTTTACCTCAGCAGGGTTCAGATGAGTGTGCAGGCCATTAAGGCAAGAAATATTACTGTTGTATTTCTACAGCTGTTATGAAACTCAAAGACGCCTAATCATGCAATTTTTTTAAATATCTACATTTTCATCTACAGATTAACTGTATTGATACAATTTATCGGTAACAGTGCTACAATAAAGTATTGTGTAAGTGTTCTTTAATGAGTAACAAAAACCTATTGTGCTTCAGGAAGACATTGCTACATCATTACACAGCCACCATCAGAATTCCTGCAGTTGCTCTTTCTCTGTGATTTCTGATTAGATTAACATCTGGGATGGTCATGAGCTTTTAAAACTAATTCAAAAATTCAAAAATAAAAAATTGGTAAATTCTGACCACATTCTGCACACTGTGATTAAATCTGTAATCTCTAATCATGAACCTGGACTAGATTGGATAGTTGTGGCTCATTAACACAAACTGATGTTGGCTGTGCCTTTCTGCCTCATTTATAATTATAAAACTAGCAAGCCATCATATATTAAAATGACTGCATTCTGTACATGTGTCAAAGCAACAAATCATGTTTAAACGTTTAGATGTGTGTGTATATAGTAACACTCAAAATATGTACTTATTACCCTTGTGACACTTTTTATGTACTTACATTCCATCAGGCCAAGTAAGATGAGAGAGGCAAGCCCCATCATCGTCATAGCCAGCAGCAGGATTCCACGACGCCCACACCGGTCCACTGTTGCCCAGAGCAACAGCCAAGCGCCAGCTCCTGCACAAACAGACAGCAGATACGTCCAGTAGAAGCTGGGGGTGGTGCCTCGGACATCACCCCTAAAAGAGCTGTAGCAGTGACTTATGCCATGAGAGATGAACCTGTAAGAGAGAGACAGAAGTGGAAAATGAGAATGATAAATTAAAACTATATAAAGTCCATTTCAATTTTCTAATAATAGCTCAGTCCCAAAAAGGATGGTACTCGTTATGTCTATTTATGTACTTTATTAAAGACTTTATATGTTAACATTCGCTCTACACACCATATAACAAATCAAATAATGAGAAGATGAATTTGGATTTGAATGTACAAACAGGTAAGTGCAGTTAGATACCATTTAATAGATATCATAAGCTAACCCAAAACAGCTATATGGATGATTGAGATGACTGCCAGCTTATCATTTACGGCATCTAGCATATGATTTTAACCAAAGCGACTTTCAACTGTGACCAAATTCAGTTTAAGCAATTGAGCATTAAGAACCTTGCCCAAGGGCCCAACAATGGTGGTGGTTGGGCTTGAATCGGCAACCTTCTGATCACTAGTCCAGTAACTTAACCACTAAGTTACCACTGACACTAAGCTGCCATTTATCGTACCAACTGTTTCTTCTACACTTAATACTGATTAAATTATAGCTGTAATTATAATTATAGCAGTAAAATTATAGCAGTAATGTAATGTAACATCTTTACATATGCTTATAAATGATAAATAAATTATTGGCTCTGAAGGGCTGAACTTGTGTAATTTTAGTTGTTAAGCTATGTTATCTGCTGCTACAAACAGGCATTTTTGTCTAGTATTAATATATGGATTAATGCAATGCTAAAACATTTTGGAATCGTTTTACATTTGGCTCAAATGTATTAAGGCTTAGAGGTTTTAAATGTTTTATGAATATATTCATACCTTGTCATATTTGAGTCTGATTCCCTGGAACTATAAATTGCAATATTTAACATGTAGCTACAGTTAAAAAAAAAAGTTTTAATAAAGCTAAGCAAAATATTTGTTTGGCATTTTATTAGCAATGTGTTTTAAAAAGTTTTTTCACAATTACTGATATTTTTTATGAACACCATACAGATAGAATTGAATAAAATACCTTTGTCATATACAGTGTATCACAAAAGTGAGTACACCCCTCACATTTCTGCAAATATTTCATTATATCTTTTCATGGGACAACACTATAGACATGAAACTTGGATATAACTTAGAGTAGTCAGTGTACAACTTGTATAGCAGTGTAGATTTACTGTCTTCTGAAAATAACTCAACACACAGCCATTAATGTCTAAATAGCTGGCAACATAAGTGAGTACACCCCACAGTGAACATGTCCAAATTGTGCCCAAATGTGTCGTTGTCCCTCCCTGGTGTCATGTGTCAAGGTCCCAGGTGTAAATGGGGAGCAGGGCTGTTAAATTTGGTGTTTTGGGTACAATTCTCTCATACTGGCCACTGGATATTCAACATGGCACCTCATGGCAAAGAACTCTCTGAGGATGTGAGAAATAGAATTGTTGCTCTCCACAAAGATGGCCTGGGCTATAAGAAGATTGCTAACACCCTGAAACTGAGCTACAGCATGGTGGCCAAGGTCATACAGCGGTTTTCCAGGACAGGTTCCACTCGGAACAGGCTTCGCCAGGGTCGACCAAAGAAGTTGAGTCCACGTGTTCGGCGTCATATCCAGAGGTTGGCTTTAAAAAATAGACACATGAGTGCTGCCAGCATTGCTGCAGAGGTTGAAGACGTGGGAGGTCAGCCTGTCAGTGCTCAGACCATACGCCGCACACTGCATCAACTCGGTCTGCATGGTCGTCATCCCAGAAGGAAGCTGACGCACAAGAAAGCCCGCAAACAGTTTGCTGAAGACAAGCAGTCCAAGAACATGGATTACTGGAATGCCCTGTGGTCTGACGAGACCAAGATAAACTTGTTTGGCTCAGATGGTGTCCAGCATGTGTGGCGGCGCCCTGGTGAGAAGTACCAAGACAACTGTATCTTGCCTACAGTCAAGCATGGTGGTGGTAGCATCATGGTCTTGGGCTGCATGAGTGTTGCTGGCACTGGGGAGCTGCAGTTCATTGAGGGAAACATGAATTCCAACATGTACTGTAACATTCTGAAACAGAGCATGATCCCCTCCCTTCGAAAACTGGGCCTCATGGCAGTTTTCCAACAGGATAACGACCCCAAACACAACCTCCAAGATGACAACTGCCTTGCTGAGGAAGCTGAAGGTAAAGGTGATAGACTAAACCCAATTGAGCACCTGTGGCGCATCCTCAAGTGGAAGGTGGAGGAGTTCAAGGTGTCTAACATCCACCAGCTCCGTGATGTCATCATGGAGGAGTGTAAGAGGATTCCAGTAGCAACCTGTGCAGCTCTGGTGAATTCCATGCCCAGGAGGGTTAAGGCAGTGCTGGATAATAATGGTGGTCACACAAAATATTGACACTTTGGGCACAATTTGGACATGTTCACTGTGGGGTGTACTCACTTATGTTGCCAGCCATTTACACATTAATGGCTGTGTGTTGAGTTATTTTCAGAAGACAGTAAATCTACACTGCTATACAAGTTGTACACTGACTACTCTAAGTTATATCCAAGTTTTATTTCTATAGTGTTGTCCCATAAAAAGATATAATAAAATATATGCAGAAATGTGAGGGGTGTACTCACTTTTGTGATACACTGTATACATAAGTACAGAAAATTCAGTTTCTGCACATCCCAGCTCGTTTGGAAGCTGCAGCCAATAGGGGTTAAGGGCCTTGCTCAAGGGTCCAACAGTGGCTGCATGGCAGAGCCAAGATTGAAACTCTCAACCTTTCAATTGACAGCAAAAATCCCTACCCACTAGACTACCGTTGTTATCATTATCATGCTGGTAGAAGCTATTACACAAAAGCAAATTGTGAATATAAAGTGATGCACACAACAGTCAAAACCAAGATTCATCATGCAAAGTTTATCCAATCTTCAACTTAACAGTTTTGGTATGTCTGTGCCCACTGAAGCTTTGGATTCCTGTTTTTTTAATGTGGACTTCCGTTTTTGTAGCATATCCACCTCATTGACGTATTGTGCTGTCTGTGATGCTTGTCCGCTCACAACAGTTATAACAATTTGAGTGTGTCACCAATTTACTATCCTGTTTTATTTGTATGTACTGTGTTTGTTTGTGAAGCAATTATCTTTATTGAATTAAAAGTACTGTATAAATAAAGTTATCCTAGTTTTTATTGTTGTTTAAGTTATACAAAATTATCACACTGAGTGGAATTCTGTATAATAATTTTTGTATGCCAGTTTTCCTAATACTTTATTTTACCTGTTTTATACATAACCCATGCTGGATTAATTGTGTCCCAAATATCTAATAAAAAGGCAAAATATAAAAAATTACACTTACGAGGTGAAGCCCAGAACACACAAATTTTTCCAGATGTTTCGGCTCTGGAGTAGCTCAGGGAAGGACAGGTGGGGACGACCAGACTGAGGGGGCTCCGAATCCAGCTCTACATGACAATATTACTGTGATTAACATTTCATTCTATATTCATACATTCTATCAAAAAAGAATCCAAACTGTCACAGGAAAGAGAGGCATTTCGAGCCTAGAATGTCAGTAGAATTGTCACAGTTAACATTATATTCCTAGTGTACATCACAAGTGAACACTTATGTTACAGTCTGTACTTCCATAATGATATTATAAGTACAAAATGATAAAGCTGAATGTACACTATATGGACAAAAGTATTGGGTCACCCCTTCTAATGATTATAGTTCATTATTAATTATCTAATCATAATTATTAGTTAATGTTCCAGCCACAACATTTGCTAACAGGTGTAATTAATCAATTATATAAAAGGAATTTATATGCTTCAAACTTTGCAGCAACAGTTTAGGGAAGGCCCTTATTTGGGGCTCACCACTTTGCCCAAACACTACAGACATATTTTTAGAGCTATTTAAAATATTATTCATGTTCAGGTCCACGTTTAGTGTGGTTACTCTCCAGCGTTCTTGTAATTTTAAGGCTGTTTTTTTTCTTGCCGCTGTTGCCCTCGGCTTGCTCATCAGGTTTTTCGTTCTGGAATCTAAAAAGTTGCTTTAAGACAATGTTTACTGTAAAAAGTGCTACACAAATAAAATTCGACTTGACTGCTTTTTTTTTTACATTTACATTTTTGGCATTTAGCAGCAGCTTTTATCCAAAGAGACTTAAAATTATGACTGAATACAACTGAAAGCAATAGAGGGTTAAGGGCCTTGACCAACAAAGGCAACTTGGCAGTAGGGCTTGAACCAGCAACGTCAAGTACTGTAACTGCTAAGCTACCATTGTTTTTTTAGGTATGCATTTTTTTTATTTTTATTTTTTTTTACCCCTTTTTCTCCCCTTTTTAGCGCATCCAATTGTTCAATTAGCATCGTGCTTCCTCTCTGTCTATGCCGAACCCTGCCCTGACGGAGGTGATTGAAGCTAACCCGTATCCCCTCCGAAACACGAGCAGCAGCCAGATGCATCTTTGCCACCCACACATTGACGAGTTTGGCGCCACCTAGCGTTGCATGCGGAGAGACACACCCTAAGGGCACCCTCTCCCATCTCTGTGTAAGCGCCTCCAATCAGCCGGCAGAGAACGCAATCGCATTCTGACAGAGAGAGACCCACATCCGGTTCTTTGTCCCACCCCCCACATGAGCAACCGGCCAATCGTTGTTCATATAGCCACTCAGCTTCGAACCGGTAAAGCAAGGCTGGATTCGATACCACGCTTCTCAGAATCCAGCCCTGGTTGCAGCGCGTTTCTTTTTACCGCTGCGCCACCTGAGCGGCAGGTATGCATTTTTTTACATGACAATGGCAAGTCATGTGTTGCATGTCTTACAACAGCATGGTGCATATTTAGAGATTGCTACTGAATGTTAGACTGGTCTGCCAACATTCCAGACCTTTACGTCATTGTCAAAAATTTCCACATTTTGCTCCTCATAATGCACCACATATGTGGTTTCACAGCTTGCATATCATAGAACATAAAAACTACAGCACTTTTGTATTCTTCCTTATGTACATTGAAAGTGAATAAAGAACAATCTAGGAATTTTTTTATTTATATTACTAAAATATGGATTTTGCCAAACATGGTACAAACAGTTAATAATATAATCACAAGAATCCAAACCCAAATTCATTTTTACTCAGTGGTTTACTGGTGTTCCATAAGCATTTCACATACTGTTCCTACTTTTCTAGAATGAAGGTAAATAAAACGAATGGTGTTATGGAGGTACCACATTTATAAACAGACCTGTAAAGCCATCGTCTTCTCTTTGTCGTTCACTGTGTTCACTGAATGAATTCATGTCACCTGTTCTCTCTGACAGCAACGACCAGCGTGGAGACTCTGGAAAAACACCAGGAATACTGAGGACACACAAACAGATACGACAAAGATAAACTGTTAAAAAGAGGAGAATAAACGACACGTGGCACATATGCACATTATTGCTGGCAGAGTGGTCTGTAGCTATAGAGTTGGAGCTACGGATGCTGGCTAATGTCTTTGAGTTTCTGAGGGAATTTCAGATCAATATGCTTTAAAGACTTTTAAATGCAGTCAGATTTGATTAATCTCTTAAGTGTAACAAATGTTTCATTCTTGTGGTTAATGTAACAGGAAGCTGTAAAGCCAGTACATCCTTCTCTACAACACAAATGTACTGTAATCCTGACCATTATTACAGACATTGAAAATTGATCTTAAATCAATGCAGTCACTTACCCATAGCAGAGGAACAAACAGAGAGGAGCTGTTCCGGTTCCTAACAGTCCTCGCCATGATGGGCAACCTACAGCCACACCCAGTAATAACAGCTCACCAGCCACTGTGGTCAGTCCAGCCAACATGGTGACCAGGAGTCGCATTGAGGGGTCACAAAGCTCCAAACCTTTCATTAAAAAGACATGAGTTATAAACATATTTAAAGATTAGAATGAACAGAGCTTTATGAAACACAGCATTCATTTAAATAATGGGAAAAATCTGTTGAACATTCAAGTCCCTATGTAAACTTTAAGCCGATCAGTAAAACACTACTTGGGATGTAAAAATAAAGTATCTTCACAGGGCTCCTACTAAGCACAAGACAAAGCGAGACTTTTCAGTCAAGCAAGCTTTACATCAACATGGTCTTTGAGCCCATTGCACAGGACAAAATCCATGCTCATGCTTTTTGTTTATGTGATCAGCAACAAACTTCAGTAAAGCTTTAAGGTGCTGATTTTAGACCCAAAACTTCTTTCATGCACATAGCTTCTAAGCATGTTGTTTAATCATTTAGCCACAGAGAAAAAAAAAACTGTGAAAACAATGACTGAAGTCATAATATTGACATGACAAATATCACGTCAGGTTCATTTAAGGGCACTACACTGACCCATTTATTTACTCAAACCTAGAGGCAATTACAAAGCACCTTAAATTTCTGCATGTTTTGGGAGAAGGGAGAAAATCTTACACTTTGGTTACATTCATGACAGGAACGGTAATTACTCGTTACACAAAATTCATCAATTCACATAAGGTTATATCGAACACAGTCATGGACAATTTAGTGTATCCAATTCACCTCACTTGTATGTCTTTGGACTGTGGGAGGAAACCGGAGCTCCCGGAGGAAACCCACACAGACACAGGGAGAACATGCAAACTCCACACAGAAAGGACCCAGACCACCCAACCTGGGGATAGAACCCAGGACCTTCTTGCTGTGAGGCAACAGTGCTACCCACTTAGCCACCCAGTAAGTGATGTAAAACTCCTTAAAGACAGTGTCCTCACAATAGGGGTAAACTGCATATTACCATAGCTAAAAATTCAGATAAAGCTGTAGTACAATTTGTATAGAGTTAACAAATTAAAAAGCAATATTTAATTGCTTCAACTTGAAAAAAAGTTATTTTACTGGTAAATTAGACAATGCACTTTAGGTTATTAAAAACCCTTTATTTAGAGTAATATTATCTTGTATTAATCACAACAAGGACTACTCATTGTTTTGTAACTGCAAGACCCAGTTTGTCCAGGATAGATTTCATAAACCGAATGCAATTTATCACAGATGTGCTCTTACTTACGGGCGATATACAGGGTGAGATACACGCCAGCAGCAGCTGCACCCAGAAAGAAACGCATGGCAATAAAGATGGGGGGTGAAGGAGAGACACAGACCAAGATGCCAAAAAACACTGATAGAGCGAGTGAGGCAAGCAGAGTCTTCAGTCGGCCGAACCTTAAAAATAAACAACAAAAAAGACAAACTATTAGTGCAAAATGCTACATCAGGCAGTCAGAAAAACATTTAAAGAAATGTCTTACTTTACTCACCGTATTTACTTATGTTTATAAGCACAAAGTCAAAAAACATCATATTACAAAATTATAATAAATATATATACTGGAAGTATGGTACATTAAGCAACAAAACACTTTGTCAAAGAGCCTAAATAAGTAAATTATATTTGTGTTTAAGTTTAGTCATGTTCTATATCACTAAAACACTTATTAATAGATCTCTGCCACATAATTTCTCACCTGTCAGCAGCATGTCCAAGGCTCAGGCAGCCTATGAGGATACCCAGTATGAAGCAGCCTTCCTCCACTGGGACCAACCAGTACTTGGTGCACACCAGATCCCACTGCCAAAACAGGAGTGAGACATGAAGTGGGCTATTAAACATTGTTAGACATTGGACTATAAAATAAAAATCCATATTATTTCAGACATAACATTCTCAAGTAGTTGTTTCTTAAAAGTTGCTGCATCATTATTGTAACTTAAACATGTCATCATGTTTCAACCTGTATGTGATTGTCTTTTTATTTTTACAGAATAAAAAATTTAACTGAATAATGGATTCTTCTCATGATTTTAGTGTGAGATTAAGCCCAACAAATGTTTTAAAGTTTTTTACTCATCTGTACCAGGGGTGCCAATATTTGTAGAGGGGACTAATCTCCATGATTTGCCTAAAGAAAATCATCATACCTTACCTCTTGCCTTTCATTACATTATACAAAAAATAAAAAAATCCTTATCTAGCTGTATTTTATAGTATAAATATTATCAATGTAAAATTACACTTAAAAAAAAAAACTCTGATAAATTATTATAATTTAATTATAATGGTTTGCATAAGTAACTAGCCCATTTACCATTATACTTAGACGAGAATTTGTCAGATGTAATTTTTAACATTAATAATGAAGGTTAAAATGTGTAAATACAGCTGGAAATGTATTTACATTTTCATGGTATCTATTTGCTTAGAACTCTATGGGTGCCTGCATGTAATAAAAGTAATGTAAAATGCACAAGTGTTTATGATGTATTGAGACATGCTAAAAATGCATAGCATGTGGAAAAGTCTGGGCCTGAACTAGGCAAACGAGTTTTAAAGTGGTTTACATTGCATTAAGCAATCATGATAAGAATGTATCATTTGCTATTTTTTCTTTTTCCATGACCACTCCCTGAGATGACACTAAACGTGGTTCAAAATGACAATTGGTCTTCTTACTCTTATTAACCTCCATGAAGCAGCACAGTTCCTATTGCTGCATGTCTCATAAGACAGTTGCTAAGTGATGTGATGAGGCAAATTGTTTGTAAGCTTCCTTACACACTCTCTCCATGGTTTAAAGTCCTAAGTAGACAGCAGGGAAACATGCTACAAACAACACAATCTTTCCATGATTAAAAAGGCGCATTGATTTAAAGTCACACTTAAGCTTTTCTACTAGTTATTTTTAAACAGAGAGTAGAATGCAATTTTAATGTCCTTCTAACATATTAAGTTTTATGGACATGGATAAATTCTAAGTCGGGTCTAATAAGTCAAATTATAGGATGACAATTCTCTACAATTTAATAAACCTTATAAGGTTATGTCTTTATAAACACATTTTAAATAGCAGAGGTATAAGAGTTGAGCTATATGGTTTTGGGTAAAAGGAAACATAGCATGTCCATTCCACAATGTGAGCTTGATGTAATCAACATACTGTACACTATATTGCCAAAAGTATTCGCTTGTCTGCCTTCACATGCATATGAACTTGAGTGACATCCCATTCTTAATCCATTGGGTTTAATATGATGTCGGCCCACCCTTTGCAGCTATAACAGCTTCAACTCTTTTGGGAAGGCTTTCCACAAGGTTTAGGAGTGTGTTTATGGGAATTTTTGACCATTCTTCCAGAAGCGCATTTGTGAGGTCAAACACTGATGTTGGATGAGAAGGCCTGGCTCGCTCTAATTCATCCCAAAAATTTTCTTGAGAAAGTAAGGCTTGGATGCAGCTGCTTGGCCATGGAAACCCATTCCATGAAGCTCTCTACGCACTGTTCTTGGGGTAATCTGAAGGCCATATGAAGTTTGGAGATCTGTACCGATCTCTGCGCACTATGCACCTAATCATCTGCTGATCCCGCTCTGTCTTTTTACGTGGCCTACCACTTCCTGGCTGAGTTGCTGTCATTCCCAACCGCTTCCATTTTGTTATAATACCACTGACAGTTGACTGTGGAATATTTAGTAGCGAGGAAATTTCACGACTGGACTTGCACAGATGGCATCCTATCACGGTACCATGCTGGAATTCACTGAGCTCCTGAGAGCGACCTATTCTTTCACAAATGTTTGTAGAAGCAGTCTGCATGCCTAGGTGCTTGGTTTTAAACATCATGGAAGTAATCGGAACATCTGAATTCAATGATTTGGATGGATAAGTGAATACTTTTGACAATATAGTGTATTATGACCTATATTTATAACCTATATAGTATCTGGCCTTGTAATTTCATGTCACTGGTTAAATGGAAAGTGCTTTTCTAAACAAAAATGTGTTTTCCTCTTATTGGTGTCTTTTAGACTAGCTTTTTAATAATGGTCTTGGTCCAGGCTTTTTGACACCAGTGTTGTTCATCTGGTCTCAGTACCAAATTATCTTTTTAATGTGTCTTTATGTGGCTCCTTAAACTAATTGTGCTTCATTTTGTCAATGTTTAATTTGATGGTCAACAGCTGTGTAGGAAATCTGTCAATTATCTGTTTACAGGCTTCAGAATAAAGACAACCCCTCTCACTGTGGTGTCTAATCAGCATGGTACAGAATGTTTCAAGAAAAAAATGTCATGGATGATTTAAAACAGGTCAGGGTAATTAATCACACAGAAGCAGGTGAATATAATACCATCTCAAAGGCACACAGGTTTGGCTTAGTTAATTATATTGAAGCAAAGAAAATATTAAACTAAAGCTGTGTTCTCCGTGGGGGTGGTAGAACAATGTTAAAAGGAATGCTTTTCAGCAACAAGGACTAAAAATGAATCAGGATTGATTTGTAAATAAATAGTCGCCAGTACAATTTGCCTTACACCAACATTTCTTAATAAACTATTGTTATATTCCAAATATGAGCTCAATGACAAAACTACTCTCAGAGTCAGCATTCCAGTCTCAGTGGTGCCACCATGGTTGGGTGCACTACAGCCACAATTAGTTATGTCTAACAGAGGGAAAGCCAGATGGGGTTTCACCTTACAATATGTATTTGCATGTCATAGTGGGTAACTAAATATAAAAAATAAGTCAAATAAAATTAGTACCTCAGTGACAATGTTGTTTCTCAAGCCTTCTGTGACGTTGAAGTCCCACCCAGCTTCACAATCCTCTACACCAGATCGAGTGCCATTAATAAATACATACTGGGAGCACTGCGAGAGTCCCCCACTGTCGCCTTCCCTATTGCCCTTCTCCCAGGGCAAAGAAGCATTAAGCTCCTCACCAGTAGGATTAGTCAGTGGCAGGCGGCAGTGATGGGGTGATGTCAGAGTCAGAAGGGGGTCGGAGGAAAGCAGAAAGGCCAAGAAAAGGTTGGGCAAGATGGAGAGTGCGATGAGGAGCTGCTGCTTCTTCCGTCCCAAAGCCATGACCATCACCTCACCCGTGGGGGGCAGCATGGGAGGCAGCGGAAGAGTTGAGGGTGCAGGAGAAGACGGGGTAGGTGATGAGGGCAAAGAGGGAGGGGGAGGAGGACAGGGACAAGGGGAAGGAGGGGATGTCATGGTTAAGAAGGGACAAGCAGTATGGTGGGTGGTATGGACTGTGGTGATTCACACCCTTGGTGCTGACCTGGGATTAATGGAGAGACAAATAAGACAGAGAAAGAGAGAAATTTAGACTTTTGTTTTGCATCTCTTACCATCTGTACATTATTTAAGAGAAATAAAGAGAATATGAATCTAAAACATTATGAAGATAAAAAAAAATCACAGTTGGTACATTTTATAAGGCTGTTATACTGTTATATTAGAACCATCATATCTATTAAACCTCTTTTGTTAAAGAGATCACATAAACTCCTTGAACCCATCCTCCCTACAGGCTGATGTCTCATATTACCTCCATGGTGGGAATCAATGAAGGACTGGTTTATTCTGACCTGGGATACACAATCTTTAAAGACAATGCTCCACATTTTTGGACTGACTGGAGGACCTCAAACTGCATACTATTCTTACACTGTTCATTTCACACTGCTCATTAAGTCAGTTTGAAGTCAATATAAGGTTAAATGTGATTGTAAATCACATCTGGATCCTGACTTGTCAATAGGTGTTTTATAACAACATGGTTTTGGCAAGCATTGCAAAGTTGTGCTGGCAGCAGGGTAAATCACATCTGTGGTTTAAAAAAGTAATTGCCCTCCTTCAGTTATGGCATATCACTAAATATTTTTCTGATAATTCAGCAAAACATGACAAAACACAAACAAAACAAATAAATACAAAGTACATTCAGTAAAACATTACTAATACTAAACTCAGTCACCCAGTTCACCAGTTCAACATTGAAAAAAGCTCATTTTACATCATTTGTGAGCAACATTATTAAATACTCCCTCCCATGCCGGTTCGTGAAATTATATCTTATATGAAACTCGTCCGTGGTGCAAAAAAGGATGGGGACCGCTAACCTAAAACAGTGGTAGCCTAGTTGATAGAGCTTCGGGCTATCAGTCAAAAGGTTGAGAGTTCGTATCCTGGCTCTGCCATGCTGACCCTGTTGGGCCCTTGAGCAAGGCCCCTAACCATCTGCTCCAGGGGCACCATACAATGGCTGACAAACGAGCTGGGATATGCAAAGAAAGAATTTTGTTCCACTGCACACCTGCATATGTATATTTGACAAATGAAGGCATTCTATTTTTATCTAAGTTTTATCAGGAACATTATGACACAATCTAAACTTTTTCAAAACAGTTCAGAACTTTGTTCATTCATTTTTAATCAGTATAAGGGTTTAAAAAGTCATTTCTAAGGTATTAAAACTCCACTGATACAGACTGAGTGCTATTATGAAGAGCCATCAGATGGAGATAACCTGGAACAGTCGTACCAAGGACTTGTTTACCTGCTAAAAGGGCTCAGTGACAACTCATCACAAAAGTCAAGATTTAAAAACAAAACAATACAAAACAAAAACCACAGAAAGAAGCACTTTTTGGGACAGTTGTTTATTTCTAGTAAGTTCTATTTGTCATTTCACGTTTTGTTTATTGGTCTGAAATAAAAAATAAAGCACAGTCCCCAGGTTCCATGTTGCTTTTGATGCAGGTTATGTTTAAACAATATCTGCCAGGAAGATTTTAAAATCCTTAAAATGTCTAAACATTACAAACTGCAGCTTTAAGACGGATTGGTTGTTTAAGGTTTAGTATATGGTGATTAGTACAGCCTAGTGGCTGGATGAATGTTGTTCTGGATTACATAAGTATACTAGATTATGGTGAAAAGTGCAATATTAGAGAAAGAAATGAGAAAGTAATTAACATAAACAGGGAAACTGTAAAGCTGGACAGTATGTTGTAGCTATGTACACAGAGATGTGTGTACTGTTCTGTACTGTATGTGTAGTGCCACACAGCTGATTTGCACTGACACATCAACACTGCTGATTCTCTTTAAACTGTAATTTACTCAATAAACATAGGATTTTAACCTACTATAATGGAGTTTGAATATACAAAACACTTACCCGTTCCTGAGATGTTAACCAGCCACTCGGTGTTTGAAGACAAGCCCTTTAAATGTCACTTTGTCAGTGTTTATGAGACAACGCAGTCAGTAATAAACAAGATTTTAGATCTCGTCTCATACCCGCATTGTCTTCGCTATCAGTGCGCGTCCTACCAGCTGTGTACCAACGTCCCTGTCCTCACACGGATACATAATGTCTACCAGCCGCTGGAAATGTAATGGCGTGGCCTGCCGCTGGCACAAGAAGTCCAGTCCAGCTGAAGAAAAGCCCTCCCAGTAGGAACAAAGGCTGTTGCTGAGCTTCCGTTAGACCTGCTATGTGCCGACATACGACACGCACATTGCATACAGGATCATGTCCCATTCAGCGGGGTAAAGCATGTGTTAAACAAGGTACCCTTGGACCAACCGGTTTCTCTCCAGGACAGAAAGGAAGCAGGAAAAACTGCATCAGAGGAACGTCCGGAAAAGGCAGCCAGGCTCGTAAACCATCTGATCAGCTCGCTACACTTTCTACATATTCTCTGTGAAAACTGCAGCTTCATCCTAGTGCCACCAGGTGGCGCGCTGGACCAAAGATTTCAGGCACACGTGTTTAGACATATTAAAATGAAACCCTGAGACGTGGGTGGAGCTGTGGCGCAGCAGGTATTCTGGATACAGCACCAGGGGTTCCAAAATCTGGTTTCACACTGCTATGCTTCCCTGCCTGCATTTTTTTTTTTGGGA
Organism: Trichomycterus rosablanca; assembly: GCF_030014385.1. Lineage (NCBI taxonomy): Eukaryota > Metazoa > Chordata > Actinopteri > Siluriformes > Trichomycteridae > Trichomycterus > Trichomycterus rosablanca. The sequence goes on from NC_085990.1 coordinate 36,231,509, forward strand.
ACTCGGTTGCCCTCTTGACAGGATATGGAATGGACAGTTTTGTAAATTGCCTCTAGTTGTGGTACACTGATCCTCTGTCCGATCTAGGGTGTATTTTTGTCCTGAACTAAAGTGTTTTTTTTATTATTATTTTCAATTTTTTCCCACTCCTCCCCCCCCCCCCCTGCACGAGTCGAGTTTATACACCGACGGGCACTGTGTACGGAGGGCCACACTCCCATCAGCATTATTCCTCAGCCCTGTGCTGGCACCATCAGTCAGCCAGCAGGGGCCGCAGTTGCACCAGTTATGAGGACCTATGATCCGACTTTTTACCTCTAACCCTATGAACAACAGCCAATCGTTGTTCATGTAGCAGCCCAGTCCATTCGAAATACAGAGCTGAGATTCAATACGATGTATTCGAAACCCCAACTCTGGTGTGTTAGCATACTTTACCGCTGTGCCACCTGAACAGCTACTAAAGTGTTTTATACTGTACCCACAGCAGCCCTGATCCGGATGAAGTACGGTTAATGTGAGGTAAATGTGAAGGCCCACTGATAGCATTTTATTGCTGGAACCCTGTAGAGAAAGGCACTGTCTATCCTAAAGAGACCACACCCATCATGCTAGAAATGTTTCATCTTATTAATGTTTAATTGATTGATTGGCATTCGTCACCTGAAAAACAATTGCTGTTCTGTTTTTCCTTACATATCAGACCAAAGCATGATTAAAATTTAAAGCAAAATTAAAACCCTGTTTACAGATGTATCTTTGGTAGCTCTGTCTGAATGTAGATCACTAGGTCAGAGTAGTCACTTTTCTAGTGAAGACCTGTTGTTGCGACCCCCTCTGTCTATACCAAGGTAACACTCAAGTAACTTTAGAATGAAATCCCTCTTTTGCCAGCAAACATATAATACGCACACAAAGTGTCTAACAAATATAGTAATTTATATTAATAATTAGCACAAAGTACAAAAATCTAGTTCACACTTCTTTCTATTAGTCACTTGTAGATAAGTACAGCTGCAATAAAGAAAGTTATGTGAGTCTGTGACTGTGGCCTTTTTCTACATATTCTTGTATATCTTGTATATCGTAGTTTAAGCATTACCAGTAAATGTAAATTCTACCTACATTTATTGGACATTTGAAAACTGTAACTAACTGGTTATTAGCTATTGAGTAACGCAGAGTTTGAGGTGTTGAAGCTGAAACACTATCTTTCTTAATCATGTGGCTAAATTTCAGGTCTGGAACCATATATTGCCCCATACAAAGTCAAAGCAATGGAGCAACACACCAACAAGCACCAAGTAATTTCAACATGTGTACAGGAACATATAAATATTTTTGATTGGAACGTCTGATTGTTACTCACCATGGCACAAAAAGACTCCTAAATTTGTCTAATACACTGCACAAATAATTAATGGAACACTTAATAATCACACTATTAAACAAAGCTGATTAAACTTCAGGGATATTAATCTGTCCAGTTCAGAAGCATAAGCAATTGAAACAATTTTACCTGCTTTGTTGCATCTGTTGTATTTAGTTAAAATAAAAAAGCTTCTTTTTTTTCCTTTGGTCCCTAGCTGGCGACTGGTTTGGGACGACTCCTTAGCCAATACGCTGCTGTGGGTGCCGCAGGATTCCGAACTTCCTTCACAATATTCCTCCACGCTTTTCGATCCATGGCTGCTGTTTTTGCCTGGTCAAGGTTAAGTCTTTGGTGCTTTAGGTCGTCTTCGATTTGCTTTGCCCACGTTTTCTTAGGCGCCGTGCGTTGGATTTTCCACTGGGTAGGTCGATCTCTCCAGAGGAGTTGGTGAGGTATTCGGTTTGCACTCATTCTACACACGTGTCCAAACCATCTCAGCCGTCGCTGCTGTATCTGCTGTTAAACGGTCGGTTGCTGTTGACAACGGGCTCGGATGACATTGTTTGTGATGCAGTCACGAAGGGAAACACCAAGAATCTGTCGCAGGCACCGCATTTGAAAGACCTCGAGTTTGTTTTGATCCGTCTTTAACATAGTCCAAGACTCTGAACCGTAGAGCAAAACTGGAAGGATCATCGTTCGGAAGAGGTGGATCTTGGTCATTGTGGAGATATTTTTCTTTTTCCATAGGCACCATTTGAGCGAGGCGAACGCTCTGGTCGCTTGTCCAATTCGAGCGTGAATGTCATTTGACGATGCTATTTTCTTCTCCTGGACCAGTGACCCAAGGTACATGAACTCTTGTACTTGCTCGATTTGGGTACCATTTAGGTGAATGACGGCCCGCGATCCATTGGTTGTGAGCACCTTTGTCTTTCCCACATTGATTTTAAGACCATATGACTGAGCGATATTGGCAATATCATAAAGGATGTCCGTAGCTGCTGCATCATTGTCGGCGAAGACAGCGCTGTCGTCAGCAAACATGAGGTCCGACAGGAAGTGCTCTTTGTCAAACTGGACACCACGTTTCCCTTTGAAAACCTTCCTCATAATGGCGTCCACTACAATATTGAACAGGAGTGGGGAGACCACATCTCCCTGGCGGACTCCTGTTTGAATATAGAACTCCTCTGATAGTTCATTTTGGATCCGCACTTTACTGGTGCAGTCCTTGTAAGCTGTGTTGAGGAGTGTAATGATTTTGTGTGGGACGTGCTCGCTCTTCAGTGTTTTTCACAGTGCGGGCCAGTGCACACAGTCAAAGGCGGATCTGAAGTCGATGAATATGATGACGGTTCGTTGGCCACATCTGGTCCTCTCTTCCATAAGTTGGCGAAGCGCAAAAATTTGGTCGCAGCATCCACGGCCAGGGCGAAAGCCCGCTTGTTCTTCTCGACTGGTTTGCTCACGATGTCTTTGCAGCCTTGTTTGGATGATCTTCATGAACACCTTTCCAACGATGGATAGGAGACTGATACCATGATAATTCCCACATTCCTGGTTGTCACCTTTCTTGTGGATGGGCACAATGATTGCTTTCTTCCAGGTGGTTGGTATTTGTTCCGTGCGCCATATTGTCCGGATGAGTAGGTGAAGCCGACTTAGCAGGATGTCGCCACCAGCCTTGATTGCTTCCACCGTGACCTGGTCCACACCAGCAGCTTTGCCGTTTTTCAGTGAGCTGATGGCTCTTTTCACTTCCGCAGTTGTGGGCTCTGTGTCGTCCATTTGTGTTTCGGGGTGGGCAATGGGCGGTGGGTCTGCTGGTGCTCCGCTGGGCGCATCATGACTGTACAGGGTTTTAAAGAACTCGTGCCAACGTTGCAGACGTTCGGCTGTCGATTTAACCAAGGTTCCGTCTGTTTTCTTGATGTTATCATTGGTCGCTTTGGTCTTTCCACTCAGCTTTCGGAGAGTGCTATACAGAATGTGGTATTTATGTTTGGCCGCAGCTTCCTCGAGATCAGCTGCCACTTTGTTCCAGTATTCCTCTCGCTCGGACTTCAATTTAAGGCGAACTTCTCGATTTAGCTGACGATAGTGTTCGTAGTTTGTCAACTTCGCGTGTTTTCGTTTGGTCACCAGATCAAGACAATCGTCAGATATCCATGGTTGTGTTCGGCGGCGAATCGGTGGGCAGAATGGCTTGGCACAGTCCAAGATCGCATCAGAGATCCGTCTTTCTTCTTCATCTACATCGTCCGACACGTCCAGTGCCGTAAAACGATTTGACAGGACGATCTGGAAATCTCGTCTGCATGTGATATTCAGCAGCTGTTTCCAATCTGGCCTTGGTTGCGTATGCGCGATCCGCTTGGCACGTTGGATTTTCAGTTGGATCTTGGCGCGAACCATGTAGTGATCGGAGCCGCAATCAGGACCTCTCATGGTCCGAACATCCTTCAGTGTCGAGCGGAAACGGTTGTTTATCAGGATATAGTCTAACATAGCCGAATCCTTGCCGGATGGATTGCGCCAGGTCAGCTGATGTTTTTGCGGGTGTCGGAAGCAGGTATTCCCGACGATCAAGTTGTTAGAGGCGGCGAAGGATAGGAGACGCAGTCCATTGTCATTGATCTTGCCATGACCAAAATTTCCCATTGTTGTCTCCCAGCCGCTCCTGTCCGCGCCAACATGGGCGTTAAAGTCGCCAGCCAGGATTATCACTTCGGTCTGCGGGAGCAAGTCCAAGGTGTGCTGAAGATGGTTGTAGAAATTATCCTTGGCAGGGTCTGGGCTGGTTTCGGTTGGCGCATAGACTGCAACAATGTGGGCCCGAATGGTGCCGTGAAGAGTGAGGACTGCTAGCCGGTCCGATATTGGCTGGAAAGCTATGACACTGCTGGATGCTCGTGTATCTACCATGAACCCTACCCCTGCCGCTCGTTTGTCGCCGCCAGAATAGTACAACATCATCGCTTCGTCAATGGCCGGTGGCTGCACGGTCATCGTCCCAGATCCAGTGAGTCGCAGTTCGGACAGTGCCGCAATCGATATCTTGCATGCAGCAAGTTCATGGGCAATGATTTCTTTTTGGCCAACATGGTGCCCCGTTCGAACGTTCCATTCGGCGATTTTCAATTCCAACTTTGGAGTAAAACATTTAGTTTTTTTTGTTGTTGTTGTTTTTTGGCCCATAACTGACTTTTCACCAGCATCCTGGGACCATAGTGCTGGCGCATCAGCTGCCCCGGATGCAGTAGCATTTGTCGCAAACGATAATTTTTTGGAATCCATAGTGGTCTCTTGGCTAGTTTCCCCAGTTTCCTGGTTCTGATCACCTCGCCAGGGCAATCACCTTCCTCCTTTTGCAGCCGGGCTTAGGACCGTCCTCGGCGGAGTTAAAAAAAAAAAAAAAAGCTTACAACAGGAGCACTGGAGAGGCAACTGCAAGATTAAAAAGGGAATGCTTTTGCAGGTGTTGACCACAGACAGTTATTCTCTCCTTATCCTTTCTGACTAATTCTTCTCTAGTTTTGTGTTTTGCAGGTGTCCTTGTCACTACTGGTAGCACGACCTGGTACCTGCAGCCTATTCAGGTTGCACAGGTAGTCCAGCTCCTCCAGAATGGCTTATCCATCCATACACAGTCCCAAAAATGTGGAGGATATACCAGGACATGTACCATATACCAGGTCATTACACGAAGGTAATTCAACCCAGCAGCAGGACTGGTAACTGCTTCTTTGTGCAAGACAGAACAGGAGAAGCAGAGCCCTATAAAATGACCAGGCTACTGGTGTGCATTTCTCTAGCCAAACTGTCAGACACAGTCTCCATGAGGGTGGCATGAGGTCCATTGGCACCCCATTCTTTTTTCAGATGAGACTGAGCATATGTGACAGATGTGAAAGAGTTTGGATATGCTGTGGTAAATGTTATAGTACCAGCAACATCATCCAGCATGACCGGTTTTGGCAGTGGGTCATTGATGGTTTGGGGAGGCATATCCTTGAAGGATCGCACAAACCTTCATGTGATAGCCAACAGGACCTTGACAGCGGTTAAGTACCAGAATGAAATTTTTAGATCTAATGCTGTTCCAGTATAGGCCCTGGGTTCCTCCTGGTGCAGGACATGCCCAGCCTTAGGTGGCCAGAAAGTGTAGGCAGTTCCAGGATGTCAAAGGCATTGATGCCATTGACTGGCCTTCACGTTCACCAAACCTAAATACAGTTGAGAACCTTTGGATTTTGAATCCAGGCTTCAATGGATTAATGTTTTTGCTTTCCATTGGCTGTTACATTATTTTGTAGCTTGAATTTTTCAATCATCAAGATCTGTTGTGAGATTTAAATGCTCTCTTAATTTTAAATGTGCCATTGCTGTAGTGGTGACATGCCCACTGGGTCCTGATTGGGTGGTTGTTCGTGTTATGCAAATAATGTTTGTAAGTATTCATGGGAGATGTCAGTGTTAGTGAAGCTACCCTCTGTTAGAGTATCTATTGGGATTGTTGCACTCTGTTAGGCTTTATAATTTTTTTTTATCAAAATGGAAATGTGATGCAGCCCTGACATGCAGGAATGGATATATATTAACAAATGAAATAAAGTTGACCAGACAAAACCTGAAATAATGTAAATGTAAAATACACATAATTAGCAGCCAACGTGTAAATTTGTTTTGTCTCTAAGTGTGCTTTTTCTTTGTATTGTTGTGCTCAGTTATAGCCAGTGGCAATCACTGTACATCCTATTTAAATGCTAAAGTGTGTGAGCAGATGACTGGAGCTGATAACAATAGCAGTGAACTCATAGACAAACATGCATGCAATACAAACCAAATGTGTCAATTTCCCATTTGCTATCAGTGTGCCCTGTCTGCAGTGGCAGCCACAGGAAGGCCCACAAAGCTATGCTTGTTGATACTATCTTCAACTCACTGTCCCACACAGTGATGAAATCCTACCCGTCCTACCAGAGCTAGAGCTTTTTTCTTCATTACTCAGAAACCTGTGTCATTCTGTCAGTTAACAAAGGGTTTTAGATACGGTAGGAGGGTTGGAGGTTAAAAGTTCACAGATACTGGAGTAAATACAAACCCCATTTCCAAAAAAGTTGGGATACTTTGTAAAATGCAATAAAAAAAGATTCTGTGATTTGTTAATTATCTTAAATCTTTATTTAACTGATAAAAGTAGAAATAAAATATTTTCAATGTTTTGCATTAAGAAAGGTTCTTTTTAAAGTGATTAGTCCATAGCTCAACACTTTGATATATCTCTCATAACATTTAGTGCAGTCATTGCTTGTAAATACTGAGCTTTGGGTGGATCTTTCTTTTATACCCAGTCATGATTCCCTCACCTGTTACCACTTTACTCGGTTATTGTGGAATGTTTCAAAACACTGTAAAATTAACTTAATTAAAATTAAATTAAATTTAAATGACCATTTTCATACTGTTGAAACTCTAATGTCATTGAGCCATATGTCAAAACAGTAATTACAAATTAAAAGCAAGTTATTGCAACTATTAATTTTAAGCTCTTTATTATTTATAACAGTACACACATTTATTCTAATGCATTTGTCCTGTTTAATGTATTTGCATTGCATGCTTAACATAACTGTGCTAATACAAAGTTTTGTATTGTTAACACACATTTCACACCTAAAAGATACATTATGTCCTATGTCCTAAAAGTTACATTAATATCCACATTAACTAATAAGTGTGATTTTATGTAGGAAACAATCTACATAAACTGAAGATAAAATTATTATTTTTTAAAAATCATGTTTTATATATTTTTAAAGATAACAATATAATACTTCTTTATTCTTTTAAATATAAATGTAGACATTATGACCCTTATAGCATGTAAATGTGCCTCATTTAATTATTAGCATGGTTAAATATTATATGATGCACTGCCTCCCCTTTGCCATATAGGGAAAAACGTACATTTTAAAGGAGAATGCAAACAATAAAAACTAAAAATTATAACTGTAGCAATAAACAATTAAAAGGCCACAAAAGACAGATGTTATCATTTTGTCTCAATGCATTTGCATATATACACATCTGGCAACATCACTCCTGAAAACATTTCTGGAACAGTTTTTACAGATCAGAGATAAGTAAGAACATGCACTTTTTCCAAATCTTGTATAATTTGTTAACAAGAGTAAGGCGTTCAGGTTGACTCAGTCTGTAATTACATTATACAGTATTATTACAGTATATAATGTATATTGGAGGCTCTTTTACATTTACATTTTCAGCATTTAGCAGACGCTTTTATCCAAAGCGACTTACACATTGAGCGGAACACAATGAGCAATTGAGGGTTAAGGGTCTTGCTCAGGGACCCAACAGTGGCAACTTGGTGGTGGCGGGGCTTGAACCGGCAACCTTCTGTTTACTAGTCCAGTACCTTAACCACTGAGCTATCACTGGCCCAGCCAGTGATAGCTGGCAATCCACTAACCAAAGACACCAGAGTCTGTTAAATCAGTCAGCGGTTCTCTTTACCTCCTGAGTCCAATTTTGCCTGTAGGTGACGCTGTGAGAGATAATGCCTAAGCGCATCTACCTCATGGCTCAGTTGTTCGATGTGAAGCAGTAACCTGTGATTTTCCTCTTGCAGCTCCATGGCTTTTTGCTGGGTAAGATGGATACGTCGACGTGCTTTATCCCGGCTTTTCCTCACAGCAATGTTGTTACGTTCACGCCTTAGCCGATATTCCATGCTGTCCTTACTCAGGCCCCTCTTCTGGCCTGGCTGACGGAGTGTGGATGGTGGAGGAGGAAGAAGGAACTGGGAGAATTCCTTTATCATGTTGCCAGGTTCATGAAACAGATAAATATAGAGTTGTGTTAACAGAAATGCTATATGATTTCCTGATTTGCAGTAAATGCTATTAGGTTACAGTGACTGTAAAAACAAGAAGCCTGTGTACACAACATGCAACTTGTATAGCACTACTGTGAGTCATCATTCTTACCTGGTGCATGATATGACTCTGCTGCGCTGGTCTCTCAGAAGTTGTTGAGTTTGGGCAATTTGAATAGGGCAAATAAGCCAACCCCATCACTGGCTCTCCATTTCTGTTAGTAGGTGCTCTGGAAAGTCCCTGAGCCTCCAATGATTGGTTGTATAATCCTCCATCCATCTGAAGAAGGTTACCGGTCAGACTACTGGGACTCTGGGTTGTGGAGTCAGGAGTTAATGTGTTGTTTACCACCAAAGACGTGTGATTTTGGGATGAGAAGATGAGAGAGGAAGAATGGCTGTGTGGAATGGACATCTGAGTGAATTAAAATGACAAAAAAGCAAATGGAAACACAATCTTAGATGTATAAATGTATACAGTGGTCATATACGGGATATTAATTATTGTTAATGAGAAAAATAGAGGCTATTGTATGAATTTTATGCTGTATCATTTACTGTAAGCATTTAGTGGCACAATTTATTTTCCATAATCTCTTCTAAATACAAGTTACTAAATATTGAGAGTGAAAAGAACTTACCTTCTTTTGATCTTTGATGTTTTGCTCTACACTTGCGCCCAAACAAACTGGGACTGGCCACCAGATCAGTTAGAATACAGGTACCCATGAGATAATTTCACCATCATTTCCTCTGTCACAACCCCTCATCTCTCTTTCTGCCTGTGCATCACACATCAACTTCTACATTGCACCACAATTTAGGGGAAGATTTTATGTATTTACTTTGACTTTCATTTCATGAACCCAAGATATTTCATGTTTTGTCTGGTGAACATTTCATTTATTAATAAACATCAATTCCTGCATTTCAGGCCTGCAACACATACAAAAAAGCTGATAAAGCTGATAAAATGGACAGTGAGTAGAAACAAGGAGGTGGTTTTAATGTTATGGCTGATTGGTGTATATATATATATATATATGTATATATATATATATATATATATATATATATATATACAGTATATATATACAGGTATATATATATATATATATATACAGTGTATCACAAAAGTGAGTACACCCCTCACATTTCTGCAAATATTTCATTATATCTTTTCATGGGACAACACTATAGACATGAAACTTGGATATAACTTAGAGTAGTCAGTGTACAGCTTGTATAGCAGTGTAGATTGACTGTCTTCTGAAAATAACTCAACACACAGCCATTAATGTCTAAATAGCTGGCAACATAAGTGAGTACACCCCACAGTGAACATGTCCAAATTGTGCCCAAATGTGTCGTTGTCCCTCCCTGGTCTCATGTGTCAAGGTCCCAGGTGTAAATGGGGAGCAGGGCTGTTAAATTTGGTGTTTTGGGTACAATTCTCTCATACTGGCCACTGGATATTCAACATGGCACCTCATGGCAAAGAACTCTCTGAGGATGTGAGAAATAGAATTGTTGCTCTCCACAAAGATGGCCTGGGCTATAAGAAGATTGCTAACACCCTGAAACTGAGCTACAGCATGGTGGCCAAGGTCATACAGCGGTTTTCCAGGACAGGTTCCACTCGGAACAGGCTTCGCCAGGGTCGACCAAAGAAGTTGAGTCCACGTGTTCGGCGTCATATCCAGAGGTTGGCTTAAAAAAATAGACACATGAGTGCTGCCAGCATTGCTGCAGAGGTTGAAGACGTGGGAGGTCAGCCTGTCAGTGCTCAGACCATACGCCGCACACTGCATCAACTCGGTCTGCATGGTCGTCATCCCAGAAGGAAGCTGACGCACAAGAAAGCCCGCAAACAGTTTGCTGAAGACAAGCAGTCCAAGAACATGGATTACTGGAATGCCCTGTGGTCTGACGAGACCAAGATAAACTTGTTTGGCTCAGATGGTGTCCAGCATGTGTGGCGGCGCCCTGGTGAGAAGTACCAAGACAACTGTATCTTGCCTACAGTCAAGCATGGTGGTGGTAGCATCATGGTCTTGGGCTGCATGAGTGTTGCTGGCACTGGGGAGCTGCAGTTCATTGAGGGAAACATGAATTCCAACATGTACTGTGACATTCTGAAACAGAGCATGATCCCCTCCCTTCAAAAACTGGGCCTCATGGCAGTTTTCCAACAGGATAACGACCCCAAACACAACCTCCAAGATGACAACTGCCTTGCTGAGGAAGCTGAAGGTAAAGGTGATGGACTAAACCCAATTGAGCACCTGTGGCGCATCCTCAAGTGGAAGGTGGAGGAGTTCAAGGTGTCTAACATCCACCAGCTCCGTGATGTCATCATGGAGGAGTGGAAGAGGATTCCAGTAGCAACCTGTGCAGCTCTGGTGAATTCCATGCCCAGGAGGGTTAAGGCAGTGCTGGATAATAATGGTGGTCACACAAAATATTGACACTTTGGGCACAATTTGGACATGTTCACTGTGGGGTGTACTCACTTATGTTGCCAGCTATTTAGACATCAATGGCTGTGTGTTGAGTTATTTTCAGAAGACAGTAAATCTACACTGCTATACAAGCTGTACACTGACTACTCTAAGTTATATCCAAGTTTCATGTCTATAGTGTTGTCCCATGAAAAGATATAATGAAATATTTGCAGAAATGTGAGGGGTGTACTCACTTTTGTGATACACTGTATATACATACACACACCAATCAGCCATAACATTAAAACCACCTCCTTGTTTCTACTCACTGTCCATTTTATCAGCTTTATCAGCTTTTTTGTATGTGTTGCAGGCCTGAAATGCAGGAATTGATGTTTATTAATAAATGAAAATATATATATACAGTATATATATATACAGGTATATATATACAGTATATATACATACACACACCAATCAGCCATAACATAACATTAAGTTTCTACACTCACTGTCCATTTTATCAGCTCCACTTACCATATAGAAGCATTTTTCTACAATTACTGACTGTAGTCCATCTGTTTCTCTACATACCCTTTTAACCTGCTTTCACCCTGTTCTTCAATGGTCAGGACCCCCACAGGACCACCACATTCTCATTCTCAGCACTGCAGTGACAATGACATGGTGGTGGTGTGTTAGTTTGTGTTGTGCTGATATGAGTGGATCAGACACAGCAGCGCTGATGGAGTTTTTAAATACTGTGTCCACTTACTGTCCACTCTATTAGACACTCCTACCTAGTTGGTCCACCTTGTAGATGTAAAGTCAGAGACGATCGCTCATCTATTGCTGCTGTTTGAGTTGGTCATCTTCTAGGCTGTCATCAGTGGTCACACGCTAACACACCACCACCATGTCATTGTCACTACAGTGCTGAGAATGACCCACCACCCAAATTATACCTGCTCTGTAGTGGTCCTGTGAGAGTCCTGACCATTGAAGAACAGCATGAAAGGGGGCTAACAAAGCATGCAGAGAAACAGTTGGCCTACAGTCAGTAATTGTAGAACTACAAAGTGCTTCTATATGGTAAGTGGAGCTGATAAAATGGACAGTGAGTGTAGAAACAAGGTGGTGGTTTTAATGTTATGGCTGATGTGTGTGTGTGTGTATATATATATATATATATATACAGGGGTTGGACAAAATAACTGAAACACCTGGTTTTAGACCACAATAATTTATTAGTATGGTGTAGGGCCTCCTTTTGCGGCCAATACAGCGTCAATTCGTCTTGGAAATGACATATACAAGTCCTGCACAGTGGTCAGAGGGATTTTAAGCCATTCTTCTTGCAGGATAGTGGCCAGGTCACTACGTGATGCTGGTGGAGGAAAACGTTTCCTGACTCGCTTCTCCAAAACACCCCAAAGTGGCTCAATAATATTTAGATCTGGTGACTGTGCAGGCCATGGGAGATGTTCAACTTCACTTTCATGTTCATCAAACCAATCTTTCACCAGTCTTGCTGTGTGTATTGGTGCATTGTCATCCTGATACACGGCACCGCCATTGGATGCACATGGTCCTCCAGAATGGTTCGGTAGTCCTTGGCAGTGACGCGCCCATCTAGCACAAGTATTGGGCCAAGGGAATGCCATGATATGGCAGCCCAAACCATCACTGATACACCCCCATGCTTCACTCTGGGCATGCAACAGTCTGGGTGGTACGCTTCTTTGGGGCTTCTCCACACCGTAACTCTCCCGGATGTGGGGAAAACAGTAAAGGTGGACTCATCAGAGAACAATACATGTTTCACATTGTCCACAGCCCAAGATTTGCGCTCCTTGCACCATTGAAACCGACGTTTGGCATTGGCACGAGTGACCAAAGGTTTGGCTATAGCAGCCCGGCCGTGTATATTGACCCTGTGGAGCTCCCGACGGACAGTTCTGGTGGAAACAGGAGAGTTGAGGTGCACATTTAATTCTGCTGTGATTTGGGCAGCCTTCTTGGTGGTATGCTGACATTACCCTGGATACCATGGCTCTTGATAAATCACAAAGACTTGCTGTCTTGGTCACAGATGCGCCAGCAAGACGTGCACCAACAATTTGTCCTCTTTTGAACTCTGGTATGTCACCCATAATGTTGTGTGCATTGCAATATTTTGAGCAAAACTGTGCTCTTACCCTGCTAATTGAAGCTTCACACTCTGCTCTTACTGGTGCAATGTGCAATTAATGAAGATTGGCCACCAGACTGGTCCAATTTAGCCATGAAACCTCCCACACTAAAATGACAGGTGTTTCAGTTATTTTGTCCAACCCCTGTATATACAGTGTATCACAAAAGTGAGTACACCCCTCACATTTCTGCAAATATTTTATTATATCTTTTCATGGGACAACACTATAGAAATAAAACTTGGATATAACTTAGAGTAGTCAGTGTACAGCTTGTATAGCAGTGTAGATTTACTGTCTTCTGAAAATAACTCAACACACAGCCATTAATGTCTAAATGGCTGGCAACATAAGTGAGTACACCCCACAGTGAACATGTCCAAATTGTGCCCAAAGTGTCAATATTTTGTGTGACCACCATTATTATCCAGCACTGCCTTAACCCTCCTGGGCATGGAATTCACCAGAGCTGCACAGGTTGCTACTGGAATCCTCTTCCACTCCTCCATGATGACATCACGGAGCTGGTGGATGTTAGACACCTTGAACTCCTCCACCTTCCACTTGAGGATGCGCCACAGGTGCTCAATTGGGTTTAGTCCATCACCTTTACCTTCAGCTTCCTCAGCAAGGCAGTTGTCATCTTGGAGGTTGTGTTTGGGGTCGTTATCCTGTTGGAAAACTGCCATGAGGCCCAGTTTTTGAAGGGAGGGGATCATGCTCTGTTTCAGAATGTCACAGTACATGTTGGAATTCATGTTTCCCTCAATGAACTGCAGCTCCCCAGTGCCATCAACACTCATGCAGCCCAAGACCATGATGCTACCACCACCATGCTTGACTGTAGGCAAGATACAGTTGTCTTGGTACTTCTCACCAGGGCGCCGCCACACATGCTGGACACCATCTGAGCCAAACAAGTTTATCTTGGTCTCGTCAGACCACAGGGCATTCCAGTAATCCATGCTCTTGGACTGCTTGTCTTCAGCAAACTGTTTGCGGGCTTTCTTGTGCGTCAGCTTCCTTCTGGGATGACGACCATGCAGACCGAGTTGATGCAGTGTGCGGCGTATGGTCTGAGCACTGACAGGCTGACCTCCCACGTCTTCAACCTCTGCAGCAATGCTGGCAGCACTCATGTGTCTATTTTTTAAAGCCAACCTCTTGAGAGCAACAATTCTATTTCTCACATCCTCAGAGAGTTCTTTGCCATGAGGTGCCATGTTGAATATCCAGTGGCCAGTATGAGAGAATTGTACCCAAAACACCAAATTTAACAGCCCTGCTCCCCATTTACACCTGGGACCTTGACACATGACACCAGGGAGGGACAACGACACATTTGGGCACAACTTGGACATGTTCACTGTGGGGTGTACTCACTTATGTTGCCAGCTATTTAGACATTAATGGCTGTGTGTTGAGTTATTTTCAGAAGACAGTAAATCTACACTGCTATACAAGCTGTACACTGACTACTCTAAGTTATATCCAAGTTTCATGTCTATAGTGTTGTCCCATGAAAAGATATAATGAAATATTTGCAGAAATGTGAGGGGTGTACTCACTTTTGTGATACACTGTATATATACAGTATATATATATATATATATATATATATATATATATATATATATATATATATACAGTGTATCACAAAAGTGAGTACACCCCTCACATTTCTGCAAATATTTTATTATATCTTTTCATGGGACAACACTATAGACGTGAAACTTGGATATAACTTAGAGTAGTCAGTGTACAACTTGTATAGCAGTGTAGATTTACTGTCTTCTGAAAATAACTCAACACACAGCCATTAATGTCTAAATAGCTGGCAACATAAGTGAGTACACCCCACAGTGAACATGTCCAAATTGTGCCCAAATGTGTCGTTGTCCTTCCCTGGTGTCATGTGTCAAGGTCCCAGGTGTAAATGGGGAGCAGGGCTGTTAAATTTGGTGTTTTGGGTACAATTCTGTCATACTTGCCACTGGATATTCAACATGGCACCTCATGGCAAAGAACTCTCTGAGGATGTGAGAAATAGAATTGTTGCTCTCCACAAAGATGGCCTGGGCTATAAGAAGATTGCTAACACCCTGAAACTGAGCTACAGCATGGTGGCCAAGGTCATACAGCGGTTTTCCAGGACAGGTTCCACTCGGAACAGGCTTCGCCAGGGTCGACCAAAGAAGTTGAGTCCACGTGTTCGGCGTCATATCCAGAGGTTGGCTTTAAAAAATAGACACATGAGTGCTGCCAGCATTGCTGCAGAGTTTGAAGACGTGGAAGGTCAGCCTGTCAGTGCTCAGACCATACGCCGCACACTGCATCAACTCGGTCTGCATGGTCGTCATCCCAGAAGGAAGCTGACGCACAAGAAAGCCCGCAAACAGTTTGCTGAAGACAAGCAGTCCAAGAACATGGATTACTGGAATGCCCTGTGGTCTGACGAGACCAAGATAAACTTGTTTGGCTCAGATGGTGTCCAGCATGTGTGGCGGCGTCCTGGTGAGAAGTACCAAGACAACTGTATCTTGCCTACAGTCAAGCATGGTGGTGGTAGCATCATGGTTTTGGGCTGCATGAGTGTTGCTGGCACTGGGGAGCTGCAGTTCATTGAGGGAAACATGAATTCCAACATGTACTGTGACATTCTGAAACAGAGCATGATCCCCTCCCTTCGAAAACTGGGCCTCATGGCAGTTTTCCAACAGGATAACGACCCCAAACACAACCTCCAAGATGACAACTGCCTTGCTGAGGAAGCTGAAGGTAAAGGTGATGGACTAAACCCAATTGAGCACCTGTGGCGCATCCTCAAGTGGAAGGTGGAGGAGTTCAAGGTGTCTAACATCCACCAGCTCCGTGATGTCATCATGGAGGAGTGGAAGAGGATTCCAGTAGCAACCTGTGCAGCTCTGGTGAATTCCATGCCCAGGAGGGTTAAGGCAGTGCTGGATAATAATGGTGGTCACACAAAATATTGACACTTTGGGCACAATTTGGACATGTTCACTGTGGGGTGTACTCACTTATGTTGCCAGCCATTTAGACATTAATGGCTGTGTGTTGAGTTATTTTCAGAAGACAGTAAATCTACACTGCTATACAAGTTGTACACTGACTACTCTAACTTATATCCAAGTTTCATGTCTATAGTGTTGTCCCATGAAAAGATATAATAAAATATTTGCAGAAATGTGAGGGGTGTACTCACTTTTGTGATACACTGTATGTATATATATATACACAGTGCATCACAAAAGTGAGTACACCCCTCACATTTCTGCAGATATTTAAGTATATCTTTTCATGGGACAACACTGACAAAATGAAACTTTCACACAATGAAAAGTAGTCTTTATGCAGCAGGTGTTGGGGAGTTACATTTCATTGAGGGACACATGAACTCCAATATGTACTGTGAAATACTGAAGCAGAGCATGATCCCCTCCCTCCGGAAACTGGGTCGCAGGGCAGTGTTCCAGCATGATAATGACCCCAAACACACCTCTAAGACGACCACTGCTTTATTGAAGAGGCTGAGGGTAAAGGTGATGGACTGGCCAAGCATGTCTCCAGACCTAAACCCAATAGAACATCTTTGGGGCATCCTCAAGCGGAAGGTGGAGGAGCGCAAAGTCTCGAATATCCGCCAGCTCCGTGATGTCGTCATGGAAGCTCTGGTAAACTCCATGCCCAGGAGAGTTAAGGCAGTTCTGGGAAATAGTGGTGGCCACACAAAATATTGACACTTCAGGAACTTTCACTAAGGGGTGTACTCACTTTGGTTGCCGGTGGTTTAGACATTAATGGCTGTATATTGAGTTATTTTGAGGGAAGAATAAATTTACACTGTTATATAAGCTGCACACAGACTACTTTTCATTGTGTCAAAGTGTCATTTTGTCAGTGTTGTCCCATGAAAAGATATACTTAAATATCTGCAGAAATGTGAGGGGTGTACTCACTTTTGTGATACACTGTATATATGTTGTAATCATTTGTAGGTGAAACCAGGCAGAAGACTACTTTAAATATATTTAATTCTCTGTGGGTGACACACAGCTCCAGGGTATATAGGTTCAATCCCTGCCTGTGGTTACTCTTTGTAAAAAGTTTAACATGCTCTTCTGTGTCCACACGGGTTACCTTCTACCTTCTCAAACATGGCTGTAGGTGAACTAGTGACTGTAAATTGGTGTGAGTGTGTGTTGCACTGAGATAGATTGCACCTGCCTGGCACAGTGTTTTCTTGTAGGCCCAACACTGAGCATGACCTGATCCTGATCAGGATGAAGGGGTTAATAAAGATGAATACAATAACTCTCCTTGTAAAAGCAATAAAGGAGAGCTGAAAAAAACAGGAGAGTGAAAAACTGCAAGCCTAAAATAAACATAAGACATTACTGTTTTCCACAGAATTAAACAAATCAATAAAATCATTTGTTTTACTAACATTTTAATTAAAACCTATGTATTAAGAAATAAAATCAGACCTATTTTAAAGTTATTTTTGAATTGGTCAATGGTTTCTTGAGAAAAGCCAAAGGAAGTTCCGTTTACCCACACCTTGACTGTGTGACTGCTTCTGTTCTTTGTAAGAATTAAACTGCCACCCACTTGTTCCCCATTTAAAAAAAAAAAAAAAAAGTTGTTCAAAACAGTTCAATGTAATGATATTTTTATTTTTATTTATTTTGACTATGCAAGTTCATGAAAAAATTGCACACTTTTCCATAGATTCCTCGATTAGGTTTAACCTTAATGAAGAGTAATATGCATTCAAACCAGTTCCTGCAAAAGAAACAAATAACAAAATTAAATACTGGAAAAAGACAAAAATAAATCACTATATTGCAGTTACAACAACTAGGTCTACCATATTAGTATTTAAATGCTAGTTCCAACAGTTTACTAAAACTAGTAATGAATCAATGTTTACTCAAACAGGATGGTGAACACACTTTTAAAATATGTTATTATAGTTATTCTTGGCTGTGATTAATGACATTTTGCCAGTTTTACCAGCCGTTATGTTGGGGAAACAAGTGTATCAAATAATTAAGGAATCAGTGCATTGCACAATTTGTTCAAATTTATGGGGTTTCTTAAAAAAAATACAAAGGGGGAGTGGTTTAGGCCTAGCTTTACTAACTGTATGTGTGTGTAATGTTTAAGTTAGATAACACCTGCAAACATGTCTGTGAATTATAATTTCTTCAGATAAACAACATAACACATTACGATTGCAAGCTTGGCTTAAAATATGTAGTTTGAGAATAGCAATGCAAAAAATAAATAAAATAAAATAAATACAAAATCAGCTGAACAGCAGTGTGACAAAGTTGATTATTACTATCATTGTGAGCAAATTAGTTGAGTCCTCTCTGTGCCCTGAGTGGATTTGGTTTAATCTTAATTAGATGTATGATTATAGATAGTATTGTTACACAAATAACCATTTTAAAAAGTATTTTTGTGTACATAATGATTTTGCCATTTGAATGGTGTTTCAAACACACTTACTAACCACATGTGCAACAGCAAACATACTGTTTATTTAGGAGCTAAGTAAATGTAAGCTGTAAATCTCATCCCTCAAGTCAAAAACAAAAAGGCTCATAGAACATAGAAAAGACTTACAGAATACAGCCAATCAATAAAAGAGGACACGCGAGTGAAGACTGTTGGTTTGCTGTACAGGTTGCAGTTTACAGCAGAGCCATAGCTGACCACGCCATGCACTTTCCAAGAGCCATCGATGAAGCAGGTTAGTGGTCCACCTGAGTCACCCTGAATAAATTCAAATAATCCACAGGAACAGGGCATGATATATTGGATGAACTAAATACACCCAAGGCTTGATAAATCTCTTTACCTGGCACCCAGAAGTCAAGCCATCACCTCCAGCACACACCATGGTTGGTTTGGCCAAGCTGCCCCACCATTCAGGAGAGGAGCACACAGAGTGCTCTACTACACCAATGGGGGCCTGTTGAAGGATGTCTGGAGCACTACCCCCAGCTGAATGTCAGATAACAAAAAATAAAGTCGATACTTAGTTTAACTAACTAGCAAATTTTGCTGTGTCCAAGTGAGTGATAAAAACAACACACTCTGATCAGCAAATTATGGTTGGTAACCCTGAATTATTGTTTAATTTTTTTATAATTTTTTCTCCCCATTTTTCCTCCCAATTTAGCGCATCCAATTTGTCTTACGATGCTTACAGACTCCAGATTTGCATTCAAGGAGAGCACGCCGCTGCCCACGCCTTCTTTACACGTGTACAGCCCTCCTCTTCTCGTCCGCGCTTCCTGCACGGGCGTCTCTTCTGCCAATCAGGGTCCTTACACAGCGTATGAAGACCCACCCACCCACATATAGTCCGGTCCCCACCCTGCAGATACAGTGGCCAATTAGTATCTGCTGCAGGCACAGCCAATTTTGCCCGACAGATGGCACCCTGCCGACCGGTGGCAACACCGAGCCTCGAATCCGGGAGTTCAGAAACTCGGTGCTGGTGTGTGAGGGGAATATCCCGCTGCACCACCTGGGCGCAACCCTGAATTATTCAAAACAATTACTGTTAAGACCTGTCCATACTTACTAGCCAGAAGCCCCCATCCAGTGACATAGCAAGTAAACCCATGAGGCAAAGTTTGCTCAGGATATGGCAGCTCAGCAATGGCAACATAACCATTGTCAAAAGCTGAAGAGTCCAACTTCAGCAAAGCGATATCATTTCTGATGTAAATGAAATGTGTAATGTAAGCAAATAGGACAAAGTAAGATGTTTATAGTTAAAAGTTTATATATTAACATAATTTTTCTACCCATTTGCAAGATCTTCATTCCAGCCAGGATGAACTTTAATAGTTTTAACAGCAAAAACTTGTTCCCGGCCCTCAGGCTTACTGAGGTCATATTCACCCAAAACCACACGGTATTTCTTGACGTTCAAACTGAAAGAAAAACACAGAGGGAAATATATTGAAACATTTTCCGTTGTTACTCAACCATTTCAAAGCGATGATGGTGTAGTGATATGAGATGTATAAAAGTCTGGACACCCATTGTCAAATTTGATGTTTTATTGCTTTCCCCAAAAAAATCCATTATTGCACAGTGTTTTCATATCTGGAAATATTTTGTGTTATGACTAAGTTATGACATTTTTGAAATGGGAAGGAAAATGCCATATTTAAGTCTGTGCAAGGAGCATCCCAAATAAACAGAACAATCTACTTTTTATACTGAAATATATCAAACACAATTTTACAAAATATAAGAGAACTACACATGGTCTTACTCTAGAATACAGTGAGCTGCAGTCATGACATAATCTGCACTAACAAGGCTGCCTCCGCAAATGTGGGCAAAGGAGCCCAAGTTCCAGTTATCAAACTGCAGCGATGCCTGCAAAAACAAGATCCAAACAGCAGCCATTAGAAATACATTAATAACTATATCATCAGCTTGTGGTGAGTAAAACCAAAACAGCGTGTCACTATTCGAATAAAATGACAATAAAAATGTGTATCACAAAATTCATTTTAATGCATTAAATTCAAAATGCATTTTAGACATAGTTGCATTCTAAAGTACACAAACTGACATGTAGTGCAACCACATCATAATATGGCAACATACATTCCATTTCAACCAAAAGGTGTTTAGTGTGGCTGAGGCTATAAAATGTCATCAAATCATGTATTTATGGACATACTTCCTTTTTGTGTGGAGTTTGCATGTTCTCCCTGTGTCTGCGTAGGTCTCCTCCGGGAGCTCCGGTTTTCTCCCACAGTCCAAAAACATGCATGTGAGGTGAATTGGAGATACAAAATTGCCCATGACTGTGTTTGACATTAAACTTGTGAACTGATGAATCTTGTGTAACCAGTAACTACCGTTTCTGTCATGAATGTAACCAAAGTGTGTAAAACATTATGTTTAAATCCTAATAAATAAATAAATAACATGCACAGACTTCATAGAACAGAAAGGGGTCTTTCCCAAACTGTTGCCACAATGTTTATTTATTTAGTTTACTTACATTATTTTATATACCTGTTAGCAATGTGTGTGGCTGAAACACCTGAACTTTAAAAATTAGGACATGAAAATAGTCTATTTTTTCTGTATTACATTCCCTAAAAATGTCATACTGCCAAAATAGACTTTGGAATTTGTACTGTAGTGACCTGATCAGGAGCCTTTTTATAATAAAAAAAAATCAGAAAGTATGAACCACTTGACAGGGTGAATAATAAAATGTAACAAATATTAAATACAAGAAATACAAAGTAGAAATACAGTCATGTAAAAAATTAGGACATTCCATTAACTATTTAGTTTCAAACAATATCTACAGGTAAAGGTGATATAATTGCATTACTTTTGCAAAAACAATAAAGCTCTGACGTACCAGAGAAATGAAATTTCCTACTAATGAAAAAGTTACAGCCCTAACAGCTGGTATTTCCCCCTTTGGCTGAAATAACCTCAATTAGACTTTTCTTATAACCTCCTACCAGTCTCTGTAAGAAAAGTTTTGTGTGATGTTTGAGGGATTTTGTGTATGCTCAGTCTGTTTCAAATCATCTTTCAGGATTAAGATCCTACTGACATCAATGAGACACGTATATAGTGAGACGGGCCAGCTGTAGCCTAGCGGTTAAGGTACTGGACCAGTGATCAGAGAGTTGCTGGTTCAAGCCCCACTACTGCCAGGTTGCTGCTGTTGGGCCCTTGAGCAAGGCCCTTAACCCTCAATTGCTTAGACTGTATACTGTAACTGTAATGTAAGTCGCTTTGGATAAAGGCGTCTGCTAAATGCTGAAAAAGTAAAAATGTAAATGTAAATATAGTATCTGGTCCAATGCTAGACCTACCTGCCATTTCCACATATTTGGGTGAGCATTAGTTCCACCAACAACCTTCCCGGCTTGGTCCTCATTGTCCACTGCTTGACCAGGCAGGGCATGGGCAGAAATTAGCCCTGCAACCCAAAAATGTATCAATTTAGGTAGTGTAATAAGAGACAGGCATAAAAATAAAGCATGTTGTAGATCCATTTAAAAAAAGTTTTTTATATGTAATCCAAAAAATAAATATAGATTTAAACAAGTCTTACCAATACAGGCCAGGAAGACTGGAAGGTGAATCATGCTGTACTGGAAAATAATTCTACTTCAAAAGTTAGCACACTTTATAACAGGTGATGGAATTCAGTCCAGATGTTTCATACTGTTTTAGTTCCACTGAGCTGTTTACACATTTAGAATGAGATAAAGACTTCTATTTATTAGAACTCACATATAAAATAGTGCCAAACATGCTCAAGGCTGTGGAAACTGAGCAGATGGTCCCAGATATGTATTATTTTTTTCTGTGCTAATACTCAAAACAGTTGAACAAAAATAAAAATAAGTAAAAACAGCTTATTTAGCATATTATATTCACTTCTATAGATGAAATAGAAAGTTTACATTTACCTAAAAGACATATATCATGGCATTTTGATGTCTTGGGATTTTAATGATTTCTGCAATTTAATTATTGGAAAATACAGATTTGTTAAAATAACGTACTAATTTAAATGTATTGTGTTTTTGGAATATATGATAATTCCCCATTAGAGTTTAAGGTTTACTATAACTGGTGGCTTTTCTTTGTCCATATAAATAGTGAAGTTTTACTGCACCCATGAAAGAGTTCATGGAACAGTTGTATCTTTTTCAAGATTTGAAAGTGTCTCCTTGACATACATGTCCCTAACAAGTGTGTGTAAATCTTTTAATTTACCTGTACATACACAAAAAACTAACTTCTTTTTATAATTACGTTGTTAGTTTTATTTAACTTAACTACAATCATTAGACATTTCAGTTTACTCAGAACTATAAAGTTTCTATAAATATAAAGTACATGTAAATTCATTTTAGAATTATGTAAAGACATTCAGAATATACATTAAATATATATTTGAGAAGAAATCATTTTGTTTTAAACGCACTCCAAAATCCTATGAAAATATTGTAGTCACAACAGGAGAACTCCATAATAATGACCATAGTTTAACATTTACATTTTATGTTTATGGCATTAAGTAGATGCTTTTATTTAAATGAAGGTTATGGGCCACATAGTGGCAAGCTGGCAATGGTAGAGCTAGAACCAGTGGCCTTCCAATTACTAGTCCAGTACCTTAACTGCTCAGCTACCAATGCCAAATACCAAAGTTTTAAAATGGAATGTTTAAGGTGGTTAGGTGTCTACATACTTTTGGCCACATATTGTGTCTATGTATGCATGCATGCCCCCAAAGAAAATAAGGAATTATAACTCTAAATCTTTCTGCAGACCTAGATTCTGATATAAATTATGTCTTCATCAGTTGAATGATGCAGTATTCTGTTAATATTGCCATGTCACAATTTTAAACCCCTACATAATATCGCTGATTTGCTTGGGTTGGGTTAAAACATGATTAAACCATTGGAACTTAATAAAGACCAAATTTTGCTTCAGCTGTGATGTGTTATATAAACACTACCTAGAGACCCAAGTGTTTATTGTGTGTTTTAACCATAGAGAAAACTAACAGACTGCCACAAAAGCTGAGAAAAGAAATAAGAAATTTTATTGCACCAAAAAGGGCAATGGGAATTAAAATAAGTCCTTGAACATTCCTAGAGACTCCATTGGGAGTATTATCCAGAAGTTCAAAACTTATAAGGCTGCAGCAAACCAGCCTAGGCATAGGGAAAAAGCCCATAATTTTATCCAAATACCTTAGTAATCTTATCATGACAACAACAAAAAAGTATTACTGCAAAAGACCTACAAGGTGATCTCATAAAGGCTGGGACAAATGCGTTATTGGCAACCACAAGTCACTTAACAACATAAGACTGCATGGCCAGCCTCCACAGTGCACGCCAGTCTTGCCCAAGAGACCCAGAAAGGGTTGACTGGAATTTGGATAAGCCTGCAGAGTTCTGGTTTTATAGCGTGACGAATCAAAACTGGAACAGTTTGGCCATTTGAAGCTAAATTTATACACGACTATTCAACATTACTGTCATACAGGTTTGTGGCCAAACAACAGATACCAGCAAAGTGGAAGTCAAAAGGTTTTATGATGAAATTCAAACAGAAATTGACAAGACTTGCACACAATCCAAACACGTCCTGCCATTAAAAAGCCTGAAGACCCAAACAAAATACAGACTGTTCTGCTGGAGATATCCATATAGTTTATGGAAGTCGAATTTAACTTGACTGCTATAATAATAATAATAATAATAATATTAATAATGATTTGTCCTTATGGTCTTAAAGAGAGCTGGGCACGATGCAGAATTTCAGACTGGATCTGAGGGTAATCAGGATATTCTAGCAAGACCTGAAAAATATGAAAACAGTATTCAGTCTTTTTCACCTTACAAAAATGTTTAACATATATTTTTTAATCTGCATGCAAACGCAGCAAATAAGACCACATGGGGAAAAAACAATGCCTAAATCTGTACAGTACTAAATAAAAAAAAAACATGCATTTTAACATGTTTGTCACATTTATTTCTTCTTATTTTATTATTTTAATTTGTTTACTGATCTTCATTAAAACTAAAATTTAATCAGTGTCAATGTGGATCTGAAGCTTATCCTAAAGCATGAAGGAAACACACCTTGGGAAAGGCACTAATTTATTGCAGGGAATCACATACTTACAGGGACAATTTAAAGTAGCAAATCTGGTGTTTGGGTGGCACAGCTCTATAACGTGCTAGCCCACCACCACATAGACCCAAGTTTGGGTCAGGCACTCAGACACAGTTGGCCGTGTTTGAGGGAGAGAATGTCGATTGGAATTCACCTGGAATTCTTGCTCCTGCAACAGCTACTTCTTTTGTCTGGTTAAAGTACTTTTAGAGTGGTGGAGTAATACAGGTTCCATAGGTGTGATCTTCTATATGTGTTTAAGCTCTCTGAAATAATCTGCTACAAGCAGGTACTGGCATGTTTTTGGGAGGTGGGAGAAAACCTGAGGGGTAACCAATGCAGAAACAGGGAGAAATACAAAACTCCACAAAGAAAATAAGGTGGGCATTGAACTCAGGGGTCCAGGATCCTAACTACCTGCTGTGCCAACCCAGTAAAAGTCCAGATGTCAAATCTGTCATTTCCATAACTGTAGGTCTCTCCTCTACTTTGATAACAAGGTGTTTGACTAAGCAACTCAAGACTGCACAATTATGAGGTTTACAAACCTGATGACAGACATCGATTGCCTGTGTGTAATTCTTACACTTCAGATAATTAAAAGCGAGCCTGTATCCTGCAAATGACAAAAATGTGTTGGGAACATTAGAAAATAAATCTGCTGGTCTAAACAAAAATATTAAGGCAAGAAAAGTTTTTAGAACACTGCAGAATTACTTGGATTGTATTATCTAAAACTTAAGAGTATACCACAACAATAAATTAGCAAAATAAGTAAATTATTAAAGGGATAGTTCAAATAAAAATACATTTTGTGTTTTCAGTTGAAAAGAGAGCCATTTATGCCAGAAATTGGTCTAAATGCAAATTTAGAATGTTCTAAAATTTCTTCTTACTAAGTTAGATGTTACATGAACCCAATTAAAGGTTCTAACAATGATAAGGTACAAGGGTTCAGCCTGGACTGTTGGTTTAATCAAATTCAGATCGTCTATAGTTATCATTTTTTCAAACTTATATAAAAAGATCTGGCCAGATTTTTAAAATTCATGTAAAAATGCAGGTCATTTCAACTGTAATTCCAATAATAAAGCTAATACTATCCAAACACAAAAATTCTTGAGATTAAAATAAATAAAAATCTGTAGTGCAATTGAACCCAACTGTCAATTGAATTTGGTTAACTGGTTAATTAAGTAGCTAAGCGGGGCAGTTACTTTTTTCACATGGGGCCAGGTAGGGCTAAAGAAGTCTTTTCCCTCTAAAAATTAACTGTGTTTTCTTGGGTTATCTTTGTTAAATATTAAAAGTAATTTTTAATAATCTGAAACACAAAAGTATGACATATAAGCTGAAACAGAAATTGGGAAGGGGGCAATTTCTTTTCTCACAGTTTGTATGTGTTTTTGAAAGATCAAATTTTTACTTTAATTGTTATGCTGAAATGTTTTTCAATTAAAAAAAAAAGAAAAATGCTTCTCACTCTATATACAAATAAAATGACAAATCAGTATCAAATTACATTTTACATACAAATTATTGGTTCTATTTAAATGGTAAAAAAAATATCAGTACCAATTGCAGGATCTACGCAGTAGCTGTATTTCCAGGCCAGTTCGTACTGTTCAGCAGCATCCTTGTATCTCTGATCGTTTTCCATTATGAAGCCCTTGTACTCATATGCCTTGCTGCATGACTGTATCAGATTCGGAACAGTAATAAACACAAAAGCAGATTCAATTTCATACAATTCATAGAACAGCACTACAAAGTCAATGATGAATACAGACCCTATTAAATATTTACCTTTAGAAACTTGAGCATAAACGAGCAAAATGTCAAATCAGTGAAAAATCTATTACAATTTTAGGTACCAAATATAACTTGCTATTTGATTGGTCAATCACTAATATACACAGGACTATTTTCACTAAGATGATTAAACAATACTTTTACCTTGTTGTGTCGGATGCAGTCATCCATAAGTTTTTCTGCATTTACATATTTTCCCATTTTGATGTACATGTCCGCGAGCAGCAGGTAGCTTTTCTCGATGTAATCAGCAATAGCAGGAGTCCACTGTGCCTTGCTAATCCTTTTTAGATAGTTCCTAGCTCTGGGAGTTTGTTTAAGCTGCAGAAGCCCTTGAGCTGCTACCAGTAATGAGGCCTCCAACATCACCTACAGCCATAGACATTAATGTTATATCAGGTTTACAATTAACAAGATGTGTACACTTATACCAATTTCGATTAAAGGAAATATTCTAGAGGATGTTTAATAATTACACAGCTGGCTAAATGTATATAAAAGAAAAATTGTTTTAAAAGTCCAAAGTTTGATCCCTTATGTTACAGCAAAAATACTACAACTGCCTGGCTAGAACTTTTGAATATATCAGTTACTCCAAATCACAATACTATTGTTCTTTATTGACAACCCACTCAAATAAACAAAATAATACATTACTGCACTGTAGGCCTACAGACTGTGGGTGGTATGCTGACATTGACCATTAAGGCCATAGCAATATTTTATTAAAATGTTTTAATTACATTGAAAGAAAGACAGAAAGAAAACCATAGTAATGTTAACACAACCACCTTTTTTTTTTTCTGGAGGACTAATTTGGTGTTCTGTTTTTGAGCCTTGGATGGTAATATGGGCTATATAATAATTTGGTGATAATCTCTATTGTTACTAGCTGGTTATATATCTTCTGATCCACTGCTATAATGTTTGTTTTTTGTTTTATTAGGATTTTAATGTCATGTTTTACACTTTGGTTACATTCATGACAGGAACAGTAGTTACTCATTACACAAGGTTCATCAGTTCACAAGGTTATATCAAATACAGTCATGGACAATTTAGTGTCTTCAATTCACCTCACTTGCATGTCTTTGGACTGTGGGAGGAAATTGGAGCACCCGGAGGAAACCCACACGGACACGGGTACAACATGCAAATTCCACACAGAAAGGACCCGGACTGCCCCACCTGGGGATTGAACCCAGGACCTTCTAGCTGTGAGATGACAGTGCTTCCCACTTAGCCACCGTGCCACCCCACTGCTATAATGAAAGTAGAACTATTATTCTTTGACGAAATGAGACGTGTGATTGTAAGTTGTCAGTGTAGGCAAATTAAAGCACTCCTGGGGGACTGTTAGAAAAAAGTATGTGGAGCAGACCTACTGCTCCACATCAGGGTCACAATCCCTTCACTGACTGTTGTCCTATAAGAGCACATGCCATTGTGCTTTTTTCCTTTCTTACAACAGATTACTAACTCAATCTATACTTAATTTTTTATTTAATTCATTATCTGCTTACTAGCTTTTGGTTTTATTATACCAACCACTAGGCTCTTGTGATCTAGGATCTTTTAGCAATGTGCTAAAATACTATTTCACTTTTGATATAAGTTAAGGTGGCACAACTAACACTAATAAACAATTGGCTATGTTTAACAAAGTTACTTAAGATCGCAGACTTACGTTCTTTGCCACCATGTCAGAGAGGGATTGAACAGCGCTCTCCACTTGCTTTGGCTCCTTGCTATAGACCAGGCAGAGGTTGTGAAAGAAGTTTGCTTTGTCACTAATGGCTTTGGAGCGAGGCTGAAACTCCTTCAGCAGATTCTGGGCCATGCTTATTCTCATTAATTCACCCTCATCATTGGATGGTACATTGGAACTGGCAAAAAATTTATATTATTAATAGTCTGAGGTTATAAGTTTGATTTCTATACTACCTTTTTAGAGAGCTAACTGTGTTGGACATCTGAACATCAGCAGAATGTGCACACTGAAAATTAGTGCACATGGCAAATTTCTCTCTTGCTCAGACACAGCCAGTTGTGTCTGTGTAGCTCAGTGGTTAAGGTATTGGATTAGTAGTTAGATAGTTGCTGGTTCAAGCTTCACCACTGCCAAGATGCCACTGTTGAGCCCCTGAGCAAGGCCTTTGTGTGTGGTGACAATTGTAAGTCACTGTGGATAAAAGTGTCTGCTAAATGCCAAAAATGTCATGTAAATGCAAATCTTGGGTGCCAGGCTATGTTGGTGGCACCGCTGACATTCAAACTTGCAAGCAAGCATATTGAAATGCTGCATCACGCCAAAACAAGTCTTTACATGAGTCTTCACAGTGCAGTTTTGCTGAGTCAGGCTTACCTTGGATGCTCTTCTGAGCTCTCAAACACCTCTCCTCCAAATGTTTTTCTGTCTGGATTAAGTAAAATGTGCAACATTAGCTCGATGACCTCCTCTCCCCACTCTGGATCCCTTTTGGCCTGGCTCAGGTGCACCAGCGCTTCCTGAACCCGATATGCATGCCTGATGAACATTAATACATAATTACTTTATTTTTTAATTAAAATGTTACATCAACATAAAGCATATGTGATACAAATGTGTACCTTAATGACACTGGTTTACATGCTCACCATGACTCAGTTATGGTCAGCTGGTGCAATCCAGGGAAATGTTTTAAATTATCTGTTGACCCAAGAAACCAAATGCTCTAAATTCCAGTAAAACTGTGTTTACCACAGTATCCCTGTTTTGAGCAATTGTTTGTTGTTGGGTAGCCAAAAAAACCTGTTGGTTTTCTAGTCACATGCTTAGTCAATCAGAGTTTAAATCACAATGAGTTACATGACATATGCAACTCTGGTCACTAGCTTAACTTGTTTGAAGGGTGGCTCAGTGGGAAGCACTGTTGGCTCACAGCAAGAAGGTCCTGTGTTCGATCCCCAGGTGGGGTGGTCTAGGTCCTTTCTGCGTGGGTTTCCTCCAGGTGCTCCGGTTTCCTCCCACAGTCCAAAGACATGCAAGTGAGGTGAATTGGAGATACTAAATTGTCCAAGACTGTGTATGATATAACCTTGTGAACTGATGAACCTTGTGTAATGAGTAACTACTGTTCCTGTCATGAATGTAACCCAAGTGTAAAACATGACGTTAAAATCCTAATAAAACAAACAAACAAACAAACTTGTTTAAAATGTGTTGCAGGCATCTATAAAGGTGTTTGTTCTCCTAATTATAGAGCCTAAATAAACTAATAAGAGCTGTTCTTAACAGAAATTGCCACTAACCAGTAGTAAAGACCTTTGCAATAGTTGTAACCTGGTTCTGTAAATGCAGTTGGACAGGAGGTTTTACAATTCTCCAAGAAGGGTAGTATTTCCTCCAGTCTCCCCGCCCAGCGTAGCATGTGGAGAAACTGTCCCAGCACCCGGAGGTTGTCTGTTTTAAGCAAAAAACAAAAATATAGCTTACATGGGTAGTTATGTTTATTTTATTAGAAAGAAATGTACCACACAACTGCATATGAAAACAGTACCTGGGTGTTTGGATAGGATATCTGTGTACATCTTGATGGCTTCTTCTTTTTGATTCTTCCGAAACAGCACATCTGCTAAAAGCTAGGATTTTGCCAAATGCACAGATAGTCATTGTTATTACCAGTATACTAAAGCAACTAGTACCATAACATTACTGAAAATATATTAGGCCTGATTATTACATAATTGCCTGATCGCCATATTTAAGGTTAACTACTACTTTTATTAAAAAAAGAATAGTTTTCCCTAGTCATTTAATGTAGATTATTAATTAATGTTGCAACAAACAATAAGGATAAAGTGTATTCGTCATGAATGCTTAATGTTGTGACTTTGTAGTGTAATTCTACTACATTATTATTTTTTGACAAATGCATTTTTACATAATCTCCCAGCCCAAGTTAATAGATTCTCATTCAAACTACTCAAATCTAACTTAATAGTTATGTAACTCGGAAAATCAAGCGTCATTCTACATTAATTATTATTCTTGATTATTATGTTAAGTATCTATACATACTTTTTTTTCTAATGCCCCATTCCTGCTTTTACTTTCTCAACATGGTCAATAAAAAATGCACCTTATTTGCTTTATTGGATTTCACAATTCAGTTTCTATCGAAATAAGGCACAAGTTAGTGTTTTCTTCCCAACATTTTTTTTAAAAGGATGCCGTCAAACTAGCCTATTGGCACAGATAAACACAATCACCTACAAGGAATTAAAAGGCAATGCCATGAACTCAATGACATTTTAGAATTTTCTACACCATTAAACTATTACGTTTATTTGTGTGTATTTTTTCCCCAGCATATTTTTTGTACATTTAAATATAACATATGAATAATAACATACTTATGTTCTTATTTTAGTTATAAGAATGTCTTAGGAAGTCAATAAATAATTTGTAGATGGCACTGTAGGTATTGGTTTATTAGGCAAAAATAAACCCTAGTCCATGTAAACCATACCATAATGGTGGCAGTGTGATTTTCGTTGTGCGTCATTATTTTAAGGCATTGCTCTTCACAGTAATCCAGTTGGTGGTGCTCATAATACAACTGAGCAATCTGGAAATGAATCTGCAAGTAAAGAAAAAAGTACAAGATCAGATTTGGCCTTGACCTTTTCTTTTATAAATTCTGAAACCACATGGGCTTTTAATTGGATGTTACTCAACCTGTAAATCTTTTGGGCTGTAGCTTAGGGCCTCTGAGTAGCACTCTTTGGCCCTCTCAAAATCACGCATGCTGCAGTACTCCTTGGCTCTTTCACAACAAATAGCTGCTGCAATTTTCCTTTGCTCATCTATCACTTCAGGCTGCTCAAAATGCAAACGTCTTATAACCTTCTGCTGAACTTCATAGATCTGACCCAAAATAGAAATATGTATAGAAAATAAAAATGCAAAAACAGAGGGCAAAACACAAACCCCTTTTCTGAAAAAGTTGGGACATGTTGTAAAATGCAATAAAAATAATCTGTTGTTTATTTTTTTGAACCTTTATTTAACTGACAAAAATACAAAGAAAATATTTTCAATGTTTTAACTGACCAATTAATTGTACTTTATAAATATAAACACATTTAAAAGTTGGTACAGAGGTGTTTACTGATGTTATATCATCTTTTCTAGAAATGATTTCTGTGCAGTAGCCGACTGCATCTTTTCATCTGCATGAGGCAAGTTTATATGTGGATCAGCTTTGTGTAGAGAGAGACACACCCTGTCAACATTATCCCTCGTCTCTCTGCAAGCGTCATCAATCAGCCAGCAGAGGTCATAATTGCATCAGTTATGAGGAATCCTCCAGCACTCTTCCCTGGAACAACAAGCCAATCGTTGTTCGTGTAGGCACCCAGCCTGCCGGGTGGCAGTGCTGAGATTCAAACTGATGAGTTTGAGATGTTAGCTCTGGTGTGCTAGCATGTTTTACAGCTGTGCCAACTGAGCGACAGACTGTTAAGCGACAGTTTTCTGAAGTCACTTACGGTAATATGGACAAATGACTAAACAACACAGTGTTTAGGTGTGCCCTTTCAAAATGCATTCTCAGTAAAAAAGACTTTGTGTTATTTTACGTTACGGTACTAAATACATTTCGAGCAGTTTTTTTTACTTTTTACTCTTGGAGTTAGTTTTTCTGCAAACCATGTCTATTTCTAAAATATGGATGCAAATAAGTTATAAATGCAAAGAACTTACTGTGACTTAAATTACTCACTGACCTTATGCAACTTTTCCAGACATGGTTCATCTCTAGCGCTCTGCACTTTTACAAGCATTCTTAAAAACTTTACATCGTTCATCAT
This sequence comes from Trichomycterus rosablanca, assembly GCF_030014385.1. Classification (NCBI taxonomy): domain Eukaryota; kingdom Metazoa; phylum Chordata; class Actinopteri; order Siluriformes; family Trichomycteridae; genus Trichomycterus; species Trichomycterus rosablanca. The sequence goes on from NC_085990.1 coordinate 36,263,825, forward strand.
GGTGGTTAGATCAGAGCCTGTGGTAAACAAACAAAAAAAGTGTTTATTTTTAGTCTGAATTCAGCTAAGGCTACATGGCTGTTTAAAATATCACAGTAAATCAATGATAACACAGTTATAAATGCAGGTTTACATGCCTCTAAAACTACTGACTTCAGCCACACCTACTGCTAAGTGATTTTGCACACTTATTATATAAAATAAAATTTTCTAGCTTTTTGCTGATCGATAGAAAGGAAGGCCATTTCCTATTCCAGTCCATAAAGACATGGTTTGATGTTTCTTTGTTTCTTAGATTTAACATGATGTTTTAGACTTTAGGGCAGGCAGTAACAGGTAACCCATGATTCATCAATTGAAGTTCAATATCAAACACAGTCATGGTAAATTTTGTATCTCCAATTCTCCTGACTTACATATCAAGTGAACTGTGGGAGGAAATTGAAGCTCTTGGAGGAAACCCATGCAGACATGGAGAGAACATGCAAACGCTACACAGAAAGGACCCGGACTGCTCCAACAGGGAACCAAACCCAGGACCTTCTTGCTGTGAATTGACAGTGCTACCCACCGAGCCACTGTGCCACTCACATGGTTTGATGAACTTGGTATAAAGGATTGGAAGTAGCCTGCGCCGAGCGCTAAACCCAATACTAATTAACACCTTTAAGTTAAACTGGAATATTGATTGCAAGTTCTTGTTTACTATGAGTGCTATTTTGAAACATATCTTTGAAGATACACTACAAAATCATGTGGAAAGTATTCTTAGAAGAGTAAAGGCTGTCATAGAAGATCTAGCAAGTTCACAGTCACATGTACTACTATGAGTACAACTACTACATGCAAGCTTGCAAGCTGTTAAACTGCAATATTTATTACTTAAATGTCTAAGAACAACCACCACACACATTAATAACAACCACAATGTTATTTGCATATGTTATTCTAATTAAAAAAAAGCTAGACACTGTAGTAATAGTACACAGATAACTAATTGGGATAAAATGCTACAAATTGCTGGACGAATGAAATACTTATTAGAATTACTATCATCATGATCCAAGGCTTTCTCTAGGATCTGTTGAGCTTTTTCAAAGCACTTGAGTTTAATCAGAAGCTCAGCCAGCTCCAAACACACAGTCTCATGATCGCTGGTGTTAAGGGCAGTCTCATAATAGTCAATAGCCTGAAACATAATCAAATAAGGATAATAATAAGCAAGTATCTAAGTACTGCATTCACTTTATAATAGTGCAAGAGATTTGTAAACTCTGTAATTTCCAGGATTGTTAAATTAATAACTCATTATCTTTAATCCAAGTAATCAGAATACAGTGAAACCTCAATTTAACAGACCTCTATTTAACAGATTTCAGATTTAATGGACAAAATATGGAAAACTGAATGTCCGCTCCAATTGTTTAAAATTCCTGCAAGAAGCGTACCACAACCAGTAGTTCAGTAATTGTCCGCTAGCCGGCGCACGAATGATCGCCTTTATCTCTGTGTTTTATGCTTAATTAAAGCAAGCCGCTCAGGTGGCGCAGCGGTAAAAACACACGTTGGAACCAGAGCTGTGTCTATCTCATAACTAACGCAATTACGACCTCTGCTGGCTGATTGATGGCGCCTGAACAGAGATGGGAAAAGAGTGCTGTCAGGGTGTGTCTCTCCGTACACAGTGCTGAGCTGCACTGCACTTGTCAAAGTGTAGGTGACAAGATGCATACGGTATGCTGCCACGTGTCGGAGGGGGTGTGGGTTAGCTTCATTCTCCTCAATCAGAGTGGGGATCGGCATTGGTGGAAAGGAAGCATGACGCAATCGGGCAATTGGACGCGCTAAAGGGGAGAAAAAGGGGAGAAAATGCCCAATATATATATATATATATATATATATATATATATATATATATAAAAGAAAAGTGTAAAGCAATGTTTCTCGCATATGTAAAGAATATGGTTATGTATGAAATATGAAATTTATCCCCAGTAGGACAGTACACCAATTTTAATATTTATTTACATGCTTTACATTTCATATCTATTTACGTTGTTTATTTTACTGTTTATCATATGTGCATGTTTTGCACTTTTGTGGACCTTAGTGCTGTGCTGTCATATATTTTTTGCTGTTTTGGACAGTCACATTTTACGGACCAATGCTCACCCCTTCTAGTCCGTTAAATCGAGGTTCCACTGTATATTAGCTGTATATATCAGTGTAAGAGTCTATATTACAGCTAATTACTAGCATGATACTGATCTTATAAACATTAATATAAAATTGTAGGTCATTTCAAAGTACTTTAGATTAAACTTTTAATGCCTATAATAAAAAATGGTATATATGTTTATACTACTTGCCTTGTTGTATTGGTGTGTCCTCACTAGGGCTTGGCCTATTTTCTTAGCATAAGTTGCGTCTCTGGGTGCCAATTTTACTGCTTCCTGATAGACCTCGATAGCTTTCTCTGGCTGTGAGAAAAAAAAGCCTTTTAATATGGGCAATGAAACACTTTGTTCATTGTTACAGGACTGATGAATAAAATAAGCAGACTGTAAATATAAGTACCTCTTGAATCTTCATAAAAGCATCACCCATCAACACAAAAGAGTGAGGTCCTGGTAGATGTTCACAGATATCCCTGAAACAAGTAATTTCTGATTAGTTTAGAGCTGATTTCATTGCCCTATAGTCCAATAGCAGCATGTTTTACATCATTCCAGCCAAGGCTTGGAATTGTAAATGATCTTTGGCTTGTATAGACTGCTTCTAGCTACAGAACCCAATGCACAAAGCTCCTTCTTGAGTTGATGTACCTTCCAGAGTTTGGACCTCTGTAGTAAGTGTAAAAGCGGAGAACAGATCTAGTATGTACTGTAAGAACCATGGTATAATTTGCTTACACCTCTATGCTAAACTATAAACGTGAAAAAGAGGAACTGAGAAACTGGGTTTAATCATTTTGTCTATTGTGTCCTTTAAGGTTTCATTCAAATAACTCACATTTTAAAAACATGTGTGTATGAAGCACTGATATACTGCCACCCTGTCCACTGAACAAATAAATACAGTGGGGGAAATAAGTATTTGATCCCCTGCTGATTTTGTAAGTTTACCCCCTTACAAAGACTTGAACAGTCTATAATTTTTATGGAAGGTTTATTTTAACAGAGAGAGAGACAGAATATCAACAAAAAATCCAGAAAAAAAACATTAAATAAAAGTTATAAATTAATTTGTATTTAATTAAGGGAAATAAGTATTTGATCCCCTACCAACCAGCAAGAATTCTGACCCCCACAGACCGGTTATGTGCCCATGAGGCACACAAATTAGTCCTGTCCCTGTATAAAAGACTCCTGTCACAGAATCAGTTTCTTCCGTTCAAATCTCTCGACCACCATGGGCAAGACCAAAGAGCTATCAAAGGACGTCAGGGACAAGATTGTAGACCTGCACAAGGCTGGAATGGGCTACAAGACCATCAGCAAGAAGCTTGGTGAGAAAGAGACCACTGTTGGTGCGATCATTCGAAAATGGAAGAAATACAAGATCACAGTCAATCACCCTCACTCTGGAGCTCCATGCAAGATCTCACCTGGTGGGGTAAGAATGATTCTGAGAAAGGTGAGGTCAGTCCAGAATTACACGGGAGGAGCTTGTCAATGATCTCAAGGGAGCTGGGAGCACAGTCACCAAAAAACCCATTAGTAACACACTTCGCCATAATGGATTGAGATCCTGCAGTGCCCGCAAAGTGTGCAGGTCTACAATCTTGTCCCTGATGTCCTTTGATAGCTCTTTGGTCTTGCCCATGGTGGTCGAGAGATTTGAACGGAAGAAACTGATTCTGTGACAGGAGTCTTTTATACAGGGACAGGACTAATTTGTGTGCCTCATGGGCACATAACCGGTCTGTGGGGGTCAGAATTCTTGCTGGTTGGTAGGGGATCAAATACTTATTTCCCTTAATTAAATACAAATTAATTTATAACTTTTATTTAATGCTTTTTTTCCTGGATTTTTTGTTGATATTCTGTCTCTCTCTGTTAAAATAAACCTTCCATAAAATTATAGACTGTTCAAGTCTTTGTAAGGGGGTAAACTTACAAAATCAGCAGGGGATCAAATACTTATTTCCCCCACTGTATATGAATATAAATGAATGTATTTACCTGTAACATGCCATATAAAGTCTCTTGTCTCTCAGCCTCTGAAGGTAAATGGTGGCCATCTTTTCTTTAGCCAGTATGTAGACTGACTGACCAGGTGTGATACTTCTCAGTGCATTAAGAGCCGTGTCGATATCATCTTTCGTTAAAGCCAAGTCAACATTAGCTACCATAACCCTCATTTCTTCAGGAGTGTCCTTGAACTGCCAAATTGCGTCCTGCATGACTTTAGTAGCTTCATGCTAGTCATGTAGAGATACCAAAGGATAGTAGAATATTTATGGGTCATATAATGAACATCACTGCAGTAGCTGTTTGTTCTTTAAAAATAACTAAACAATGACAACAGGAACCACAACACATCTTATACCTGCTCGCCGTTCAGTCGAAGTACTTCTGCTAGCTCCAGGAAAAGAGAAGCACGTTCAGCATGGGAGACTAAGTTTTCTTGTCCCTTGATATTTCTCTTGACCCCTGGCAGGCTCATAGTCATTTGCAGACACAGGATGGCACCGGCTAACTTCCCATCTCCTTTCAGAGCTCTAGCTTTAATTAAATTGTACTGCGGCATTTGTCTTAACTGGACAAAAAATGCAGACTTATTTAAAGAAACATTCAAACATTGTCATTTCATAGAGTGTAATACTGTAATCTGTAATACTGTAATCAATTCCAAATTGCACCATACTCCAAATTATTTGTATGTTATAATTATGAAACTGGCACTAAAGAGACAAGAGTATTAATAATGAAATGAAAAGAATTAGGACTCACTTGAAAGTTATGGCTGACTCCAGACTCCAAGCTGCTAAGACACTTGCTATAGTCTCCAGCATGGAGGTGTAGTTTTGCCTGCAGTAGGTGGATCTCAGGCATGTTGGGTTCCATCTCCATGCAGAGGTTCAGAAAGTGCTGAGCAGCTGTCTGATCACCTTTGAGGTAAAAAAAGAAAAAAAGAAAAAAAGAAAATCAGTCGTGTGCTTCAATTTCAGTTATAATGATTTTTCTAAATCTTGGATAATGTGCATTAATAATGTCTGTTGTACACTGTTAAACACTATAAAACTATACACTATAACAAATATGTATATTTAGTTTTCACTATATAAAAAGCCTTTACAGGAAGCTTAACCTTGCCAAACATGGTCAATAAACATTTTAGAATTTTACAATACTAACAAATATAAATATTTTATATCTAGCATTCAGCATCTATATATTTGATTGATCATTATTAAATATTATTGATGTATATTATTAAAGATGTTAAAGGTTATATAAAATAGTATGCCTTTATTGTCATATATACATATACACCTGTACAGTACAACAAAATTCTTTCTTCACATATTCCAGCTTGTTTGGAAGCTGGGGTCAGAGCAGGCCATTGTACGGCGCCCCTGGAGCAGTGAGGGTTAAGGGCCTTGCTCAAGGACCCAACACTGACTGCATGCCATAAGTTGATAGCCCAAAGCCCTACAGACTAGGCTACCGCTGTCCTCAACTATCTGACGATTTTCCATAGATTTATTGGTTTTACAACTTTAAATACAACAAAAATGTGATGATGATTTTCCACACTTGTACTAGTCTGGTCACAAACATTTTAATTCCCCAAAGAAATTTATAATTAAAAACTTGCATTATAATGGTTGGGAGTAAATCATTTTATACATAAAGAAACCAATTGAAGTCAGAAATAAAAATACACAGTGAAGAGCTTGATTTATAGATGGTTACTTAATTTTATTAGCATGATAATATAGATAATACAGAAATTCAGTTAATATTACATACCTGTAATAAATTTAATATGAGCCATATAGTAGCAGCTGGTAAACACACGTGGAGCAGCTTTAATTACTGCCTCTAGAATCAGACTGGCATGTTTGAGTCCAAAGGGACAGGGCTGACCAGCATCATGTGGCATATCCTATACAAAAATAAACAAAGAGTCCCTATTTAAGATTTAACTGTCTATGTAAATTGCAATATAACTTTAATAAGTTATAGTTCGATAAAAATACAATTAATACAATTTAGTGTACCAGCTATGCCAGGCTTGGCTTTTTTTAGTTTAGCATTTAAGTGAATGTGATGCCATTCAACAATGAGATCCCTTTAATACTTTGTAAGCTCTTGGGGAACCATGGCCTTTATTGCAAGCCGAAACTAAGTAAATGTTGGAAAATCCTACCTGAGCAGCTGAAATTTATATTGGGTTAATTAGAGTCACTTTGTCAATTTGTCAAAAGTTTCAATGTGATTGGTTAATTCTGAACACAGCCACATCCCCAGTTATGGGAGGGTGTGCACACTAATGCAACCACATTATTTTACTTTTTTATTTTTCCACTTAGTTCTTCAATTCACATTAAAGGTGGAAATAACTGAAATTATTTATCTGGGGTTTTTTTTTTTACATCACAAATACCTGGCATTGTTGTTGTTGTCAGTTCACTGAATGTAAGCAAAATGTTTTTAAATATAAAGTTTGACCTTTACTTTAATAAACAAGCAATAAGAGGATGGGCATGTAAAATGGATTAGTTTTGAGTTTTTATACATCACTTAAAGGAACGGGAAATAATGAAATGTGGACATGGGAGTTTTTTTAGATACAACTTTTTTTTTTGTCTAAAAGACAAGGTCCTGTGTAAATATGTAAAACAAATAAATCCCATTGCTCTACAACATGCAAAACAAAGAGAGAAAGTACCTGACTGTCAGCAACATGCATGCTGACGACTTCAAGGAGGAAGTTAAGGTTAAGCCTTTGTAAGTAGTCCACACCATGCGGCAGGCCTCTGAGACCCTGAAAATGAACTTCTGTAGCCTCCTTTAGCAGGGCTACCACAATCTCTTGCACTGCTCTCTTCTTATTTGCCAGCATGGCCTGCAGTAGAATCATGTCCTGTCAGAGAACACATAGGGTTAACAATCCTGTAGACAACAAGGTTTCAGTCATAGAAGGCTTATGATGTTTATAAGACATACTGCTGAGAGTCCTAGTGACTGCTCCATCTCATGATAGAACTCCAGCTGCTGTGCTGCCTCCTCAACCCGCCCATCCATCAGCTGGCATCTGATAATACCTACACACAGAGATGAACAGAGCATCAGTGTTTTATTATGAGAAAACAACAATACTATTAATTAACTGTAAAGAAATCATTTCCCCAGTTTTAAAACTAATTGATGTACCTACTAAGGCAGCCACACTGCTCTGGTCTATATTCAGAGCTTTAGAGTACCATCTGTGTGCATCTTTGTACTTGTGCTGGAGCGTGAGAAGGTAGCCCAGTTCAGAGGCCATAGCGGAATCGTCTGGGGCTCTAGACACAGATCTTTGCACAAAGCTAGCCAGCATCTGCACAACCTCTTTGTTGTGTCCACACTATGGGACAAAAATAATGTTAGATAATTTCAACTAAATATTAATAAAAAAATAACCTGAACAAAAAAGATGTGATTTTGGACTGGCTTTAAAAAAAGGCTAAAGCACAACTTTAGTATATTGGATATTTTATTTGTCACAAAATTAAAACCATTCATACCAGTTCAAATCACTGGAACAAGTAATAACAAATGTCAGTGAGAAGGAAAGTCTTTAGATTTTTAGGCAAAAAATTTTATTTAAATTTTTATCTTTAATTTGTCATTTTTACAGACTACATATTTTTATTAGCCTGTCCCAAACATTTTTCTGTAATTAATGCATATATAATTGTTGTTAACAACATACATTTTAACCATATAAATCATTTAAGTAATAATAATTTAAATAAATATGACACGCATACAGTATATAGTCTAATAACTATATGCAATTGTAGAACAAGCTACTGTACATTATATTAGATGACTTGCAAGGGTGGTGCAAAAGCATGATAAATGTCTTGCAGAAACAATAAAATGCTTCGAAAATAAAATACACAGACATTATAAATGAATGCTATTCTAGCTAAACCATATACTCTTATTATGCTAAATCTGGCTTGCATTACTTTCACAGTAGTATTACTAGTATTATTAGTATAGTCATGTCACGTGCAGGCAATATGCCAGTGCTCAATTAATTATACACCATATTAAATAGTAAATTTTTCTTCAATAATAAAACTGCAAGGATAAAGCCTTACCAGTCTGCTGATGGGCATGGTTATTTCCACATGAAGACTGGGAGTGCTGGGCTCTGTCACTTCTGCTGCACTCATCAGAAACTGAAGATCCTTTTTTACCTGCAACACATTAACACATTTAAATCTGGTGAAATAAGATTTTTTTTGTTGCATTACTCAAGCTAGCCTTTGCTAGCAGACACCTTTCAGAATCACCAGATTAGCCAACCACTCTAAATAATTGGCAAATAACTTGCTATTTTATATAATCATAAAAAGAAGCATTACTTTACATAAACTGCTGGACATTTACTTTTTCTATATCTCCGTTCTTTGCTGCAGAGGTTACGATAATCATTTGAAGAGCTTTTAAATTCTGTGCATCCAGCTCCAAAATCCTGAATGGTGTAAGCAAACAGACAGTTATTTGACAGTAAAACAATATAAAACTGCATCATCATATTAGAGATACAATTCATTTTTTTTATAAAAATATAAGGCTTACCTTTCAGCCACCTCGGCTGTTTGCTCCCAGTCATGAAGAGACATGAACATGTTCATCTTAAGAATGAGAGCTGGAATGAAGTCAGGGTAGGAAACTATGATCTGATTGACTGTCTCCAAAGCATGTGATTCCTTTTGTCTTGCCATAAAGAACTCGATCTATAAGAACAACACTTGTCATGCCAGCTGGAGGGATGGTGCAGCTTTTTTTTGCACTATTTTAAGGCTTCCTGGGTCTGATTTACTGATTTACACCCACAAAAAAGCATACTGTACATGTTTACCTGAATGCACGTGTTTTTATTGTTAGTTTAAGGGTGCAAAATTAAGCTAATGCAAATTAATTAATTGGCCATCTGCAGTTAAATTTTCCAAAACTTGTAGGCAAATACCAATTCACAGGCCAAAATATTGGAGCTAAACTTTGTGCCCATCCCACTGGACATACAGTCCTTTAGAGACACATTCTATACTGATGTTTTACTTTCTTGACCTTGCTGTGAGTTACTAGGAGTAAAGACAGATCTCTTTTGAAAGTATAAAAATTCTAAATGTTGTACCTTTCCCATCAATCCAAACACATTTTTGAAGTCACAAATGCTATTGTCAAAGTACTGAATGGCCTGAGATCGTTCAGTGTCAATCTCAGAGGTCAGGAAGATCCATCCCTTAAGAATGAGCCCCTATTTACACAGACACACAATATTGACATTATACACCCTTAGTGCTTTGTACATGATCATATTCAATTGCAATAAAATGTATTAGCAACTGATTGAAGTAGCTATAAGGTCTTGACTATCTTAGCCTAACACTTAAAATGTATCACTAAATTAATATTCAACATTTGCAATACATTTAACCATACAAACCTCTGAAGAAGCATTGAACAGTTTGAACATCTTTTCTATGTACTCCCTGGCCTTCTGATTCCTTCCCAGTATCCAGTAAAACAGCGCTCCATAGTACAGAGCCTTTTCTCCAGCAGTTCTCCTGGTCATCTTAAAAGAGGAGTCCAGCTCAGACACCGCCTCACCATCTCTCAATGAAATTGTAAAAGAATTGGGATTTACATTACAAGTAATATCCACTTTTTATTATGACCCTTTTAAATGTGAATGTTTGTCTACTGGCAACTAATTGTATTTGACGGCATGAATATCAATAAGTACAACCCCAAATCCGAAAAAGTTGGGACAGTATGAAAAATGCAAATGTACAACAGCAGTGTTTCTTACATCAACTTTTACTTCATTGCAGACAGTGTGAACCCAAGATATTTCATGTTTTGTCTGGTCAAAACATGCCCTTTATGCACAGATTTTTCCTCCAGATACCTTGAATCATTTAACGATATGCACTGTAGAGTAAAAAAAGATAATCCCGTACAATCTTCCTTAGAGGAACATTGTCTTATACATTTCAATAATTTTCTCATGCAATTTGTTGGACTCTCTGTCCACCTTTGCTTCTCAAAGAGTCAGCTCTTTGTGGATACTGATTTTGTTCCAAATCATGATCACCTGTTGACATCACCTGTCTGAAATCACATAATTATTTAAATATTTTTTTACTTCATTGTTAGTCCTGTTCCAACTTTTTTTTAAAGTGTTGAAGGCCTGACATGCAGGCATGGGGGGTATATTAACAAATGAAATAGAGTTGACCAACAAAACAAGAAATATCTTGGATTCACACTGTCTGCAGTAAAATAAAAATTAATTAAATTGAAAGAAACACTGCTTTTATTTGCATTTCCATACTGTCCCAACTTTCTTTGATTTGTGGTTGTAATACTCACCAATAGTCTCTCTCTGTCTGTGTGCCCAAAGTAGAGCCATTACTGAGCACAGGGAAACCTGAGGTTTGTCCCTGAGCTGGTTCAGCTCCCGTATGGCATCCTGGAAATGTCCTTTAATATAGAAAAGTTTACCACTTGATATATTTGACCTACCACTGTTAAGCCACCGTCACCAATATGAACATCATTATTATTAGCAATGGCATACTGTGCAATGCCTTAAACATTACCTTCATTAAAAGCTGCAAAAGCTTTGAAGAACAGAAGAACAGGGTCATTGGGGTATGTTTTCAGGTAGCTCAGAGCAGTGTTTATAACTTGTCTGTAGAATCTCTCCCTCAGCAGATAAATAAGAGATACCTGATGTTCAAATACAATCATTACTAATAAAATCTGCATTACCTTACAAAAGATTCAAACAGAAAAAATATGCACATAATGTACTTATGTTTAAAATATACACTGATCAGCCATAACATTAAAACCACCTCCTTGTTTCCACACTCACTGTCCATTTTATCAGCTTCACTTACCATATAGAAGCACTGTGTAGTTCTACGATTACTGACTGTAGTCCATCTGTTTCTCTACATACCTTTTTAGCCTGCTTTCACCCTGTACTTCAATGGTCAGGACCACCACAGAGCAGGTATTATTTAGGTGGTGGATGATTCTCAGCACTGCAGTGACACGGACATGGTGCTGGTATGAGTGGATAAGGCACAGCAATGCTTATGGAGTTTTTAAACACCTCACTGTCACTGCTGGACTGAGAATAGTCCAACCAAAAATATATCCAGCCAACAGCGCCCTGTGGGCAGCATCCTGTGACCACTGATGAAGGTCTAAAAGATGACCAACTCAAACAGCAACAAAAGATGAGCGATCGTCTCGGACTTTACATCTACAAGGTGGACCAACTAGGTAGGAGTGTCTAACAGAGTGGACAGTGAGTGGACACGGTATTTAAAAACTCCAGCAGCGCTGCTGTGTTTGATCCACTCATACCAGCACAACACACACTAACGCACCACCACCATGTCATTGTCACTGCAGTGCTGAGAATGATCCACCACCTAAATAATACCTGCTCTGTGGTGGTCCTGGTGGGGTCCTGACCATTGAAGAACAGGGTGAAAGCAGGCTAATGTATGTAGAGAAACAGATGGACTACAGTCAGTAATTGTAGAACTACAAAGTGCTTCTTTATGGTAAGTGGGACTGATAAAATGGACAGTGAGGTGGTTTTAATGTTTTGGCTGATCAGTGTATATGTCATAATAAATAGAAATACATGCTTTATTATTTATTGTGGTAAAATAAAAGCACATTGTGTAAAATTAAGGTGGGTATATGATGTAATGGAAGTAAACAATCACAAAAGTAAATGTGGATGAATACTCACCGGATTTACAGTTGCTAGGTTACAATTAAGTGTAACTAGTAAAATAACCAACACAGCAAAAACAGCTTGTGCACGTTCATTAACTACTTAATTAAGTATATTAGAGTTTACACAGAATATAATGAACCCCTTATCAAAACCAAAATTATTAAAGAGATATTCTACTTACTAAACAAGTGGGGTGTGTTTCTGCCATGGTTTACTCCTTATTTTAGTTTAGTAAAGTAAAGTACATTCAGGTGATTAAGTAATTTGTTTAAAGCTTAATAAAGGAACTGATAAAATACATTCAATTCAGCAGGTGAAGTAACGCGTCTAGTTACTATGCAACACTGCAAACACATGCACACCACACCACACACAGACCTAGTAATCGAGCACTGAGTCAGATGGTTATATTTTGTTCTGTATTGTAAGCATTCCATTAAGTATTCAGTCATCACTAGAAGTCTGTTTGGAAAAGAGAAGGTAAAGCATGTAACCCACAATCACAGTACCTGCTATAAAGCATTGTGGTGGTTGTATTATGTGCGGTCAGTGGAACTTGATGCACTGCAGAAAGTGGACAAAACAACAACAAAAAAGGAATAATTACTGGATGATTGATTGGGTGTTCCAGCTCTAAAACACGTATTTAAAATGGTTTTGGTTAAAAAAAAAAAGCTTTCCACAGTTCAGACCCAAACCATAAGGAGAATATGTAGACTGTACTAAAACTCACTGCCAGAACAACACCAATTGTGCCTATTAAAGTGGTCAAAGGTCCAGAACCTTTATGGTAAAAATCATCTGAATGAGGTAAAAAGTCAGTCATATATTTGTCATAGAAAAACAACATCTGTAGAAAATTTAGAAATCCAATGAGTATTATGAAATACATTTGTAAACGTTTGACTTGCATATAGTGCATGAAGAGTTAGCAGTTTTTAAAGAAATGATTTTAAATAAAGAAAAATACTTGCTAACAACTATTATATTTCACGTAAATAAGAGAAGCTTTTACCGAAATGAAGATTCCTTGTTCATCTTTTTTATCAGTCATTAAAAAAATAATAAAATGTGATATGTTTAAAAATGAAAATTGTAAAGTACATTTAATGACCACATTGTAAATACTGTACTGTAAATAGGGCAAAAACCATAAGCACTGGTCAACATAAATGTGAAAAAAAGGTTAAATAATGTATCTCCATACTTTAAATAAGAGAAATGTTGCAGGCATGAATGCTCACGTGGTTTGGGTCCACAGGGCTTCCAGGACTGACACCGAAAAACCATATCTAATAGGACGATTGTCTATTAATGTGTCACTTTTCCTTGTAGTACATTAATCAGCTCATGAAACAACTGATAATTAGCTCATGAAAAATATTTTTTTTAAGTGTTAAAATGAGGGATGTTCATGAAGTTATACTTTCATATCGGATTCACAAATAAAGGGATCCCCAATCTCCTGGCACATCAGCACCAGATTGTTATTAGCATAAGTATCCTGTACTGAGACCCGCGCTTCTCTGAATTGACAAGCCTATGACGGCTGCACACTGTCGCACTCTTTGGCCATAATATTTCGACTTTATTCTCATAATCATTTTGACTTTAACCTGGAAATCATTTCGACTTTATTCTTGAAATCAAAACTAAAAAATATTTTTTTACAGTGGCCCTAATACGCAGTCGTAGGTTCAGGTGTTGGGAGCAGAGAAAACTTTGTACACCAGGACACACCAGTGCAAAGTTACCTCAAGAGTTGTTCATTTGTGTAGTCCAACAGAAAAAGCCAAACTAGAGAAAGAAAAAAAAATCTGTGCATTTGTTGGGCCATTTGTACTCATGTAAATAGCTTTACATGATAGTTTTTAATTGTGTTCCAACCCTGTAGAACCAATCATGTACATTTTCTTCAGTCATACTATGCCTAATGCCACCACAACACTTCTCCACAATACATGTAGTCAAACTTCCAGATGAACGGATTCAACTTTGTGGATTTGCGTACCTGGATTATTGAGCATGCATCAAGACACTACATAACTTAAAAATTAAATACTTAAATAATTCAATCTTAACTGCCCATTTAACCCTGCTCTTTTCTATACACGGATTCAATTAATACCAGAAGAGAGGTTTTAAAGTACATTAGTTTATTTAGCATTTTGGACTAAATCCAAAATATAATACATTTCTATAACATTGTGCAAACGTAAGTCATGATTTATGCATTCTGCAAAGCACAGTTTTTATAAATAAATGATATTCTGTATTTATAATTTATTACCTTTTTTTGCATTCAAAACCCATGGCAGCAGTGGTTCGCAAACTATGATACGAAAACCACTGGGGGTATAGCTCCCCCAGGTGGTACTCCAGATGATCTTAGAAATAATGTTGCATGCACTGAAACAAAAAGAATTTAATCCGTAGTTTTTGTAACTGTAATTTAAACCATGTTAAGTGGATCAGTATATGTGGGTACAAATCTCCCCAGCCAGACGCAAACATATTGCGAAACACCTTTCCAGCATAATAAAGGCTGATACAGCTACAAGGGGAAGAACTTCATATTAATAACAATTAATAAATACATGAGATTTTAAACATGGTCACAAGCAGGTAGCCACATGTAGTGTAGCTGGTGCTTCGAGAAACTGATGTGATCTGGGTGCTAAATTATTTATAAAGCTTGAGAACCTATGCTTTACATCAGTCCACTCTTGGCTGAACAGGTCAATAGTAGTGATTGGAGCACATGAAACTACTAAATCTTTTATAATTCACAGCAGGGCTGGGACTAAATTGATTATTTCTTTTAATATTTAAAAATAAAAGCACCTTTTGGGATTAATAGAATTACATAGGAAATAAAAACATCCTGATTTTGAAAGGAATGATTCAGGTAAAAGCGTTTACAAAATAATTACAGTATGTACAAAACAGCGGCACAAATGTATATAACACAGCAAACGTGAATGACACATCAGTTTTGGTGAAAATGTACCAGCTTTACAAAAGCCTTAATGCATGTCTATGCTTCTAGACTAAATAACATGGAAGTTTGTGAAAGCAGCGCTCCTGCAAATTTAACTAAAATACCTAACAGTTATAATTTAGACCCAAAACTATTGGTTAATTTCGAGTTTTCTTTTTTTCCATACAAGAAAAATCAAGATATCAAGATATAACAAACATCTCTGGAATGTAAAGAGACGGGTCAGTAAAAATCTCTGGTCTCTCACTCACAACACAACCTAACCGACTTTTAACACATCAAATGGGTCCAAACAACATATAATGCATTATCAGTATTAGTGAAATACATGAATCAGGTGTGTCTTCACTTTACAGTGTTTTGTTGTTGGTAGATGATTGGCTCATGAATGACAAATATTATGGGGCTGTGACTATTTAAATAAAGCATGTTGTCTTGGCACAAACAGCTGACAGCTATTACATCTCTAATGCACTTTAAATTGCAGATGTTTCTCCTTTTCCTCTCTGTGCTAATGTAATAAATCAGCCACCTTAATAAGTGTCAGGATTAGTTACCCGATTATTTACATGTTTTGTGGTAGTACATTTACATTCGAGGCATTTAGCAGATACTTTCATCCAAAGTGACTTACAATTATTATTGAATACAATTTGAACAATTGAGGGTTAGGGACCTTACTCAGGGGTCCAACAGTGGCAGTAATTTAACCACTGAGCTTCCACTGCCCATTAATAGGTGTTAATAAGGACTTTGATTGTGGGGTGCTCACACTCACAACCTATACATGATACATAAATTCTTAAACATCCTGGTAAAAGAACATGTAAAAAGAATGAACACCGCACAAAACGTCAATATGCATTTTAAATAGTCAAAACAGATGGCATATTAAATAAAAATCAAAAGATAAAAATCACTATTTCTATTTGTCAGCTGAATCTTCACAGTATCTCTCTTACTGTCCTGTCCTTAAAAAAACTGGCAGATCCAGTGAGCTCTGTGTTGAGAATTACAGACCATGAACTGTTGTAGGTGAAAGTGTCTCATGCATCAGATTTCATTAAGAAATGGACAGAGATGCACTGGGCCCATTGTTTTGAACAGGAATTGTGAACAAATGTTGGGATGAGGCTCATTATGTGGACTTCTGCCTGTAGTGAAGTGTAAGGTCACCCCCACTCTTCCATATAAAATGCTTCACTGTTCGCAAATCCATGTTGGGATCCAAAACCTTTAAAAGACAATTCCAAAACAATGTTACAGTAATTCAGATTATAATAGGAAATCAAACATCTACCACCATTTAAACTGGTATACACTATGATTTAAAAAACGTGGACACCCTTTTGATACCCATTGCTAACAGGTGTAAAAACTATATGAAAATTATAGGCTTCAAACATTGTAGCAGCAGCTTGTGGAGGGCTATTTCCTGTTTCAGAATAGCTGTGCCTTTGTGCAGAAAGGTAGGTCCTTGAAAACCTTGGTTGATTTATTGGTTTGATGGGTGGGCAACCCCATATTAATGCAATTGGTTGTGAATTGGTCTGTCTAAGCTGAAGTGTCCACATACTTTTGGCAAAATTATCTTAGTCAGTAAATAAAAAATAAATATTAATATGCAATTTTAAATAATAATATTAAAATGTATATAGCACTTTTCACAAACCCAAGGACACTTTACAAAAAAGAATTAGAGATGGAGGATCAGTCATAAAGAGATTGTGGAAGGCAGTTCTAAAGATTAAGGGCTGTGGACCTGAAAGACCTCCTACCCACGGATGCAAGTCTAATACTGCCGACAGCTAGAAGGCGATCTAAGGTCGGTAGGGGTGGGGATATGAAGGGCTTTAAAAGCAAGCAGGATAATTTTATATTTGAATCAGGAAAATAATGAGTAGCCAATAAAGCTGATTGAGATTTGAGGACTTCTAAATTCAGAATGAGCTGTAGCCAATTTATCAGCTTGGCAGGAAAACTGTTAAATTACAATAAATAAAGGAAATAAAGGAATAATAAAGGAAATTGCAAAAATCCAGGGGTGAAAAGATGAAATGCCATGACATGCTATTAAGTTTTAGTAAATAAGCTCTTTTCACTCTTATTCACAAACAGCAGTGGCTTTAGGTCTTTACACCAACCAGTCTTTAAACTACTAATCAACTGGATCAGTACAAGCGAGTACCACTGCTCTGGTAGATTTTATTCATTTTTATTCTATTAAGATTTTAACATCATGTTTTAGACACTTTGGTTACACTAATAACAAGACAGGTAAAGACCTAAAGCCACTGCTGTTTGTGAATAAGAGTGAAGAGTTTATTTACTAAAACTTAATAGCATGTCATGGCATATCATCAAGGGTGAAAACCCTTGGATTTTTGCAATTTCCTTTTTAACGGTTTTCCTGCCAAGCTGATAAATTGGCTACAGCTCATTCTGGTTACACAAAATTCATCCAGTTCACCTCACTTGCATGTCTTTGAAGTGTGGGAGGAAAAACTGAGCTCCCAGAGGAAACCCACACAAAGACAGACAGAACATGCACACTCCACACAAAAAGGACCTGAACCGTTTTACCTGGGAATCGAACCCAGGACCTTCTTGCTGTGACACGACAGAGCTACCCACTGAGCCACCCCCAAAAGATTTTAAAGCTTAAAGACTTGAAGGCTTTCACACTGGATATTCTGCAAGCTCCATCTGTTGAGAAGTTGCTTGGTTTCTCTTCAGCTGTGATCACCAACAGTTCAAAAGTCCAAAAGTTATTCCACTATCTAAATGCAGCCTCAAAATAATTCCTACCTGGTCCTGACAGAGCAGCTCAATCTTCTCCTCTGCAAGTACTCCCATGTCCTCTTCATCTTTCTGCTCACTAGTCTTTTCTCCAGCTGAACTACCTGTCTGGGACTCGTTGTCTAGATTAATTATCTTCTCATAAACATGTTCCATCACTTTTCTTACTTGGAGCATGTCACTTGCTGACAGTCGGTCTCTAAACAGAAAACAGCAAAGAACGATACAGCAGTGGTGTTAACATGTGTTTGCATATAGTTCATAAGCACAAGTAAGGTTTTTAATGTTTCTGGAACAAAAATATAAAGATAATAAAACATTTCTACTTTACTGACATTCCAGTGGTCGCTCAAACAAGCTCAACATGCATATTTTACATAACCTTCAGTGTTAACCCTTTAAACAACAAATATTCTGTAGTAATTCACTATTTTGAATGGTCAATTTCTGCCTTTAAGTGTTGAATATATTGCATTTTTTGTTTGTCAGTGTTCAAATTTCAAAACAAAAATGCTTGTAAAATGTCTTTTTGAGGTTTAGGAGTACTTTTCTGTTACCTATGGATATTACATTTTACAGATTCTATTCATTTTATAGACTATAACCTTAAATTGGCAATTTACTGTTAGATTTCAATGTACACCATGACCATTGTTATTACAGGCGTGATATTTACATTACATTAACAGTCATGGCATTCAGAACCCCCTTTTATCAAAAGCAACATGCAAATACATTGTATTTTTGGTATTAAAATTATTAAAGGATAAACACTTATTCCCATTTCTACATGTAACCTACTTTTTTAATGTCTTGGCACCAGATGAGGAGTGAGGCTGAAGGTAGAACGGGATTTTGTTGAATTTGGGCATGTTCTTCTGTTAAAAAACACAAAGCAGAGAAAATGTCAATTAGTCTTGCAGAATACGTTGTATGTACTGGTTCGTATAAATTATAAGCACGTTTCTAACACCTTCAGTTGTCAGTGAGGTACATGCAGCTTTAATGCGACATTCAGTCTAAGTAAGGTCTGTAATTGTAATTGATTAAGTCTTAGCATTCAGAACACAGGATCAGCCTGAACGGCCTTGAGCACTCACATCCACTGTGATGTCAATTACCCACTGTGGAACTGTCTCATTGAGCAGCATAGACTCAGTCTCGCCTCCAGAGTCTCGACACAGCAACCTGGACACACACAGCACTGTCATAATAGTAGTGGACATGCATGCACTCATTCCTACATATAAAACAGGTTATATATATGCTTTGTGAGATGCATACCTGAACAAAGTCCTTCCACCTGCCTCACCAAAGATAACTGGAGTATGTGGTGGCACTTGGAAATAACCATTTCCTTTCTGTAGCCTGCTCTCATGCTCACCATTTACTAAAACAACAACACACGCACACAGGAACGTAAAGAAATAATGCATTTAAAACACTGGATCAATAACATCAGAAAAGCAGAAACCTTAGACTGAACAGACGTTCATACCATGGTTCAGTTCCGTTTCATCATCCATGGGAGCGTTGTGTGTCCTGGGCCAGTACTCAAGTAGAGCTTGGAGAAGGAGCCCACCAAGATTCACTACAAAGTGCAAAACGGAAATTGCCTTTTAATAACAAGAACATGTATCAATGTTGGGAAGACCAGTTTGAACTTCTTGGTTAGTCTGGCTTGAAATGCTAAACCCTATTTATTTATTTAAAGTAACAAATTTTAAATAGCAAGAATCAGTCACTCTTATAATCTTTTTCAGAAACAGCTTCAATTTCAATAATAAGTCTGTTTTGGATAATAAAAACATGTGTACATTAATGAGATACCACATATTACTACAACAATACACCACCTTGCATCAATGTCTGCACTTCATGTTAGTAATTTATGCACTACTGACATTAATTAATACTCTTCCTATGCTACAAAAAACACAATGGACAACCAAAGTTTCTATAAAACCAAAACCCTATGTCCAGATGACATATCTTTTTTTAATAGTAACATTTCAAGGCAAATGTGTTTGTATGTGCTTTTTATAATTGACATTTTTTCAAAGCAACTTTTCAAAATCCAGGACCAAAAACCCCTGAAGAGCTAAAATATTACAAGCAAAAAACCTTAAGAGGAACCAGTCTTAACCTGTCCTCCTTGGGTGATAAATAGAATGAAGCTACCAGACTCTAGACTCAGAAGTTCATTAAAGTTTATTACACAAATCAAGTCTAAACCAGCATATGTAACGTCTCCATACTGTAGAACATTAGCCTTAAATACCTTACACATGAACAGCCAAAAGTAAGTTGATAGAGTCACCTGTTGTTACACATTTTAGTACTTGGCACAAAAAATTCCACTCTAATATAATACAGCACTTACATTTTGGGTCTGATCCATCAGGACTGGAAAATCCGGCATCTTTGGCTGAGACCCAGGCAGCGAAGCAATCACTTTCATCAAGTGTAATAGTTAGCATCTGTCAACCAATGCAATGAGAATTAATAAACTTGTCAATAAAATCTGTAAGAGATGACAGTATAAACCTGGATATGTACAGTCATGGCCGAAAGTGTTGGCACCCCTGAAATTTTTCCAAAAAATGAAGTATTTCTCCCAGAAAATTATTGCAATTACACATGTTTTGTTATACACATGTTTATTTCCTTTGTGTGTATTGGAACAACACAAAAAAGCAGAGAAAAAAATGCAAATGAGACATAATTTCACGCAAAACTTAAAAAATGGGCCAGACAAAATTATTGGCACCCTCAACTTAATATTTGTTTGCACACCCTTTGGGCTTCCTATAACCATTAACAAGCTTCTTACACCTCTCAACTGGAATTCTGGACCACTCTTCTTTTGCAAACTGCTCCAGGTCTCATATTTGAAGGGTGCCTTCTCCCAAGAGCAATTTTAAGATCTCTCCACAGGTGTTCAATGGGATTTTGATTCGGATTCAAAATATTTGACTGTAGGTACTGAGTTCTTTTCTCATTCCGTTTTCGGTAAACAGTAGAATGATGTCCTTTACCAAAAAGCTCTATCTTGGTCTCATCTGTCCACAAGACGTTTTCACAGAAGGATTTTGGCTTACTTACGTACATTTTGGCAAACTGCAGTCTAGCTTTTTTATGTCTCTGTGTCAGCAGTGGGGTTCTCCTGGGTCTCCTGCCATAGCATTTCATTTCATTCAAATGTCGACGGATAGTTCACGCTGACACTGATGCACCCTGAGCCTGCAGGACAGCTTGAATTTCTTTGGAACTTGATTGGGGGGTGCTTATCCACCATCCGGACTATCCTGCGTTGCAACCTTTCATAGATTTTTCTCTTCCGTCCACGTCCAGGGAGATTAGCTGCAGTGCCATGGGTTGTAAACTTCTTGATTATGTTGCGCACCATGGACAAAAGAACATCAAGATCTCTGGAGATGGACTTGTAACCTTGAGATTGTTGATATTTTTCCACAATTTTGGTTCTCAAGTCCTCAGACAATTCTCTTCTCCTCTCCTCAATTTCTCTCCTTTTTATCTGGTTTCAGGTGTGATTTTTATATTGCCCACACCTGTTACTTGCCACAGGTGACTTTAAACAAGCATCACATGCTTGAAACAAAGTTATTTACCCACAATTTTGAAAAGGTGCCAATAATTTTGTCCGGCCCATTTTTGGAGTTTTGTGTGAAATTATGTCTCATTTGCATTTTTTTCTCTGCTTTTTTGTGTTGTTCCAATACACACAAAGGAAATAAACATGTGTATAACAAAACATGTGTAATTGCAATAATTTTCTGGGAGAAAAACGTAATTTTCTGGCAAAATTTCAGGGGTGCCAACACTTTCGGCCATGACTGTATATACCTAAAATTAAAAGACCTAAAAAAAGTAATAAAAATCCAACAAGACAAATGAAACATAAAGTAATGCTCACCCCTGTTTTAAGATCAACAGAGAACCAGTTAGGCACATAAACCATCTTAAAACGTTTTTTGATCTCCTCATCAAACTCCATCTTGCCCAAATCTTCAACTTTACATGCCTGCAGACAGGGTGCTGTTAAATTACCAATTTATCATACAACGACTGAATGCAAAGAGACCATAAAAAAAGAATATATAAACCAGTCCATACCTTTAGCACGTCCCAATATGCTATATTGTTGTTGGTGTCTTTGGTGAGTATGTGTCGCTTGTCATTCAGAATGTTGCACTGAATTATACTGGCTCCACCTAGTGAAGAAATGGAGGTACTGAAAATCTGAGCTGCCATTTAAAAAACTTAGGCCAGTAGTTCTCAACCTAGGGTGGCATTGCATTTAATTGAGAAGCGTAAAACAAGAATAACACGTGATGGGAGGGGAAAATCAATAAGTTATTAGCATATGATTTCTTGTGATGTCATACAGATGTTTTTAAAATTTCCAATAGCCTTAGTTGGGTCTTGGAGAATGGACACATACTTGATTTGCCCACCGCAAAAGTGCAAAGGTCAACAGACAGTGACTATCAAAGATTCTGATTGTTGTTGATGCATATCACAACATTGTTTGTCACCCTTGCTGAAGTTTTTTTTTTTTTTTTTACACAAGGGGGTCTAAGAGGAACATAGGTTGGGAACCACTGACCTAAGCAATAAAAGTACCATAATAAGTACCAAAGTACCATAACAGCTTTAACACAAGAACCTAAAGAGTTCTCAAAGTCTGGATGATGTTTCCGTCCTCTGAATGGTTCAGGGGGAAGGTAAATCATTGTCCAAAAAAAGTGCCTAAAGTACAAAAGCTGCAAATTTGGGTAAACATAGCTTTGACTGCTGCTGTTTGAAATCTACCCCACTGACATTTAGCTCATAGCATGCCATTTGTAGTGTAGTCTTTAGTCTGGTTAAACTGCTTCAGTCAAGTAGTAGAACAGCAATAAATGTAACTACATCGTTTAATTTTGTTTACATTTCTTTTAAATCAGCAAGCGCAGATAATGCCACAGACACACTACGTGACTTTCAAAGCCGTCAGAACACTGTACTGTTCACACTACAAAACGTAATCTCTTGTATATGGGAGTCTTTAAAGTCATTGTGGTTTGCACACTACGGCTGATCAGCAAGGGAGGGCTCACAATACACAATCTTTCACCTGGAGGAATCGTAGATGAGTGATCTCCCTAACTATGTTTTGTCATAAAAACACATGGGTTTGTCAGTGACACAGGGTTTTTTTTTTTACTTCCAATAAATAATTCAAGATGTTTGTGCACTGCTTTGGAATAAAAAAAACAAAGTGGAAAAAAAGAATATGGGTAAAGGAGTGAATTGACTGGGATTCGCAACCAGCAGTGATTTTCTGTTCTGCAGAAAGAGTTAAAGATAAAATAAATAAAAACATGGGTATTACTGTTTGGCCTGGACAATAAGTTTACACATACAATAAATCCTTTTTGTATGCATTCTGATAAAACTATATTTTGCAGTGGCTATGCTTGTTGACATTTATACAACTCTCCTCCGGGTTTCCCCTCACTCAGTATCTTGTGTGCTAATTGGCTGTAGTTTGACACTGCAAACAATTTTCACACAACAGGATTTGGAGTCACTGACAGGTCCAGATATTTACCTAGTATATATTTTTCAGGAGTCAAGCAATCAGCAAACCTCTTGTATTGCATCTTTGAACAATTCACACATCGCAATCAAGAGCTGATGTGCCCCTGGGCTGGCGCATCTGTCAGCGACTTCCAAAACACATTGGCGAGCGGATAATTAGGGCTAAAATCATGTAGTATAAACTTGTGTAGTGGGCTGCTTTTTAGTGGGCTACTTCTAGTGGAAATGTGATTTCATGGCAAAAACTGCAACAACCTTGTGTCTTAAAATCATATTTTCTTCAACAGACAACACAATGCATGTTTTTACATATTACTGGTTACCACCTGCTCACCTGTTTGCTGACAAACATCTCCTACTGTTTCGATTAACCATGGACATTAGAAGATTTTGAAGTCTATTTTTAATAATAATTTTAAGCCTTTTTCAACTATATATAGTAAGTACAAAAAGGTGTAGAAATGGACATAGCAGCCTGTGGTACCTTTAATGACCTGGTCTGGCTGTGTGCACAGCGGTGTCAGAGGAGTACTGCAGTCATTGTCGTAATCACCAGATGCTCTAAAATTGTGCATGCCCTTCAGAGACTGCAAGGTAATGAAGATAAATATAAAGTGACGCAGAAACAAAGTTACTTTGCTCTTACAAAGACATTTTGTTGTAAGTGAAAAGTCAAAGTTAAAGTGCAGAACAGAGTTTGAACACTTTGTCTATGGATCTGCAAGAAACAATGAAAACACATGGTGTAGCTAGGCATATAACTCACTAATAATTACTGTATAATTGACTTCTTCATTTAACACAACAAAGCAAAAAAACTGCAACAGGACTAACATTTAAATATATTTACAGCATTTAGCAAGTGACTATATACAAACTAAGTAACTGAGAATTGCTCTAGGGCCAAACCATGGCAACCCAGTGGAAGGGCTAGAACCAGGGACCTTTCGATTACTAGTCAAGTTCCTGAACCACTGAGCTACCACTGCCATAGCAAATAAGTTATGCTTGTAAAATAAAAGCAAACGAAAAGGCAAAGGCATTAAAAAGCTTAGCTGGTTCAGTCTATATGATGCGTCAGGAACAGCTGGGGCAGGTGGCTGCTTTTTTGGCATGACTAAACAATGCAGCTGTGCTTACCCATTTGTTAACGGTGGACTTTGTGGTGGAGACCCAGATGGCTGACGGTGGGTCTGCTGACCTGTCCAGTTCCATCTGCCCAAGGACAAACATGCATTCAGCAATTTTACTTTCTTCACAATCAGGCATGCTTCTTATAACTACTCAATAGACAATTTTCCTTCCACACCTGTTTTCTACTGCTTTAGTGTCTTGTGTGCTGCCTGTTAACATTTTAGATGGTTACTTAAGGCCAAGAGGGTCTCTTAGAACTAGTGGATCTTTCTAATAAAAAAAAAAATCTTGACTAGTTAACCAGACTGATAGCTGTAGATTTTAGTAAGGACAACTGGTCAGCATTCATCCGTATTCATTATAATATATTTTACTCTCTGGGACATTGTCCATCAACACATAAGGGTCCCACTTTCACGAAACATGATCTAAGATGGTGACCCAAGTGATGAACATGTTATATTTTATGACACCCAAAAAAATAATTGAAAAATGCATTTATATTTTAAATCAAATACTCTGGGAAATAAAGCACCACTTGGAAATGTTTTATCATGTCATAAAAAGGTCATTTTACATTTAACTACAAGGGGAGACAATTTTCAAGTCACAACGTAGTATCATTTAGCCTCTTAAAAAATTAATACTGGAAGGGTGCTTGAGTGACACAGCAGTAAAAAAAATGTTAGCCCATAAGGACCGCAATTATAAACTTAAGCATTTGAATCTCAGCTCTGCTACCGGTCGTACGGCTGCCTACAAACAGACATGATTGGCTAACGTCTGCTGCAGACCCGATTGGATAATGACTGCCAGGTGGGAGGGCAGAAAGGATTCCTTATCACTGCTGCAATTACAGCCTCTACTGGCTGATCAATGGCAGTGACACAGAGATGGGTAATAATGGAGACTGATCCTATGTGCAGGTAAAAAGAAGCAGTTGGCAACTGCACACATGTCGGAGGGGGCATTTGTTAAGTACTGGCCCGCCTTGGCCAGGGTATGGGTCTGCAGCAGTGGGGGAAAGATATAACAGGGTAACTGGGTATGACTAGTTGGGCAAAAAAAGTGAAAACATATAAAATAGAAAAAGGAAAAAAAGAATACATACTGGAAGGCATAAACGAATACATACACGTTGTTAAAAATAACCCCATTTGCACCCCTCCTGGCTTTCAGTATTTGCCACACTTGCCACTTTTCACTGTTCTTGCAAAATTGCTTACATTTAGCCATATCTAAATGCTTTTTGAGTATAAACTGCCTGTTTAAGCATCTTAATGAGGTTTAGGTCTGAACAGCACACTGTCCCCCCCTTTTAAAGTGACCCTGTCTGGAGAGATTTCACATTCCTTTCTTTTTTTGGTTACCCTTTTAAATCTCACTCACCCTGAGAACAGAGGCCTTCTCTTCACAGATAAGCACCCGTATATCTGGATTGCGTAGATCTGTGCAGTAAATCTTACGGTCCCGGCCTCCAGAGTACACGTGTGTAAATGCTTCATTAACCTGCAGTGCCCACACGCCCTCATCATGAACACGATATGTGGCTATACACCTCTGCTGCCCCAGTGACCACAGCCTGATTGTGCCATCTGAGCTGCCTGACAGACACTGAAGAACATGAAGATAAGTGAACTTTACAGTACAAACTATATGGGAAAAGTACATTTTAGGCATCAACTCACTTATTTTGCATTTAGCTTATAAAAACCACTGAATATATAATTAACTGTTACTCACCTGAGTGCCATCTCGATTGAGGAGCAATGATTTTACATTGTCTGTATGTCCTTTTAACTTCATGAGCTTGGCACAGGTGCGTGGGTCCCATACTCTTAAAACCTGAAACATCAGACATCATTGTTCCATTGTGATGTGCCAAAAAAGAGACAATCAAAAAAGTGTTTTAACTGATTATTGTAAACATACTAAAATAAATGAATAAATAAAAAAAAGACAAACCTTTTCAGTGGATCCAGATACTATTACTGTGCCCATTTGGTTCATGGCCAGACTGTAGATTGAATCCTTGTTTCCACTAAGAGAAGATGCTGCAAAATAAAACAAGTAACTAATTATTATTTTTAATATGTTGCATTAAATGGTATAAACTGGTGGTTCTATGCATTTAGACTCATCAAGACGTCTTTATACTGTAAATATACAAGTTGAGACAACCCCAAACCAATATGTATCTACCCCCTTTCCTATAAAACCAGTTATGTATGGCAGGCCAGTTTCAAACTGAATAGACTTTTAGTATTTTATAATACCTTAACATTCATAATGTAGTAACCTACTTCACCTAAACTTAAACGAGCTTAAGAATTTAGAGGTTATTAATTATACAATTTATTTTTACAATTGTGTGATCAGAAAACCATCATTCAGCAATACAGTATACAATTACAATGCAGAATCTGCTTATTTTTTCCTTTAATCACTTTAATATAAAGTACACAATAATGAACCAAATTCAAACCGAAGTTGTTTCTGTTACAACAGTAAGTTATATTAGCAAGTAATGAACTGACTTTACTTACTAGTGACAGTGTTATTAGAGGCAGTCAGTGCCGTTAATGTATTCACATCCCACAGAAAGATCTGCCTGTCCAACCCTGCCGAGGCCACAAGTTCTTTGTCTTTAGCATACGCTAAGGCTTTCACATAATCCTAAAAAGAACAAAAAACAAACATCATACAGTCAGTCATAACTCAATAAATTAATTACAATAACAACAACATCTAATAATACTGATTAGTGTTTACATTTTGTATTAGAAATATTAAGAATATGAAAGAGGGAACAGTTAACTGTCCTCTCTGGTACTCTATTTTGCCCTCATAAAAATACACTGTGCACTATATTTGCTTTAGAAGTTAATGCGATGACTATATAAACACTTTATAGTGAGCAGGATCAAGTTGATCTGGTGCCACTTGGAAACACTATGTGCAAGGCAGAAATACATCCTGGATGCTGCACCAATCCATTTCAGGCCATCAAACACCCACTCCCTCAATTCACTCATACCTAGGGGGAAGTTTAAAACAGGCAAGCCTACTGCGTATTTTAGTGATGAGTGTAAAAGCAGGGTACCTGAACGAAACCCACATTAACAAGAGAAGCACATGCAAAACTTTATACACTAAGGCAAGGCTTCCAGAAACCATAATGCTTTGCACCAATGATACCAGCTGTGCCACCTTATCACCCAAGTTTAATATTACAATATACAATAGGCTCAAAACTGACCATGTACTACACCATGCATCTCAACATGCATTATTTTTGCACTCTTGTATAGAGTTGAGGCCTCTACCATATTTCATTTTCACACCTACATAACATACTGTAATAGCGTTTACATTTTTACACAAATTTAAACATATTACTTTGCTTTACTATACAGTCACATTCATATAAAATGTATTTTACCACACCCATCCCAAGTGGGGCGGTCCAGGTCCTTTCTGTGTGGAGTTTGCATGTTCTCCCCATGTCTGCGTGGGTTTACTCCGGGTGCTCCGGTTTCCTCCCACAGTCCAAAGACATGCAAGTGAGGTAAATTGGAGACACTAAATTGTCCATGACTGTGTTCAATATAACCTTGTGAAGTGATGAACCTTGTGTAATGAGTAACTACCGTTCCTGTCATGAATGTAACCAAGAGTGTAAAACATGACGTTAAAATCCTAATAAACAAACAAACAAACCACACCCATCAGTAGCGTTCATGTTGTTGTTATTACCTTATGGGTTCGCAATGTTGACATACAAAATCCTTTATGTGCATTCCAGACTTTTACTGTAGTGTCAGATGAAGCAGATATCACTGTAAAAATTAAAAAAATTAAAAAAATTAAAAAAAGAGTTCAGCTGCCATTTTCATTTTTATTATAACAATATTGGTGCTTTAATATTGTGGCAGTCAGTTTCACAATGGATCAAGCAAAAAAGGCTGAATATACTTGAAATGGTATATACAGTTTAGTGTAGCACAAGAAATACTCTTTCTAGAGAATAAGACTAAATACGGCATTGCATTAAATAATGTATATTTGCTAAATGTAAAATAAAATCTATAAAACATAAAATATTAAACATGTCAGAACCACTTTTTCTCCTATATGTTAAATTCAGCTGTGCATTGAATTTAAAGAACTTTATCAGGTTTGTCCAAAATTGTCTTTCTTACATGTTTTTCCATTGCAGCAGAGAACAATGTCATTGACCCAATCTGTGTGATGTTCCATTGACGCTATGTATGGATCCTGCTGCAAACCACAAAAGAACACAACCGTTGCAATGTAAGTGCATTAGCAATGCATGTTACTGATTTTTAACTAGAAAAAAGTGATTTGAAAACGTCTTGCCCATCAGTTAAGCCACTAAGTTTCTGATAACTAACTGAAAAAGTAACAAAAAGATAGAGCAACAAATTAATACCTTGTGCTGGTTGACGCTCCATATCCTGATGATGGAGTCTCGACCAGCGGTAAAAAGTCGATTAAGAGTTGGATCCAGCTGTAATGCATTAACTCCATTGCGGTTGTACTTCTCAACTTCATCTCTAATTACATATGAGACCTAGAGCATGTAAAAAATAAATTAAGAACATTTCTTGTCTTTACGTGTATAGTTCTGTTTACCATCACACCAGCAACCCGTAACACATGCACAACATAACTGATTTAAACACTGACTATTTCTACATGTTAATCAATTTGGTAATCAAATTGTTAACATTTCTAACAACATAATTATTAAAAACACAAAAACAAGCACACGTCAGCTTCCTTGTGTGAAAAGCGCACAATAATAAAAACACAGCTTCATTAATGTGATGCCCCAGTCGTAAAGCCAACAATTTTCTTGTAGAGAAACTTGATATTGTTAAACCTGAGTGAACTGCAATAGGCTGCAAAACTTTGAAATATTAATTGTCCTAAGCATCCCTCCTCAATATTGATTAATTGCATTTAATGCTGTAATCACAATAAATGGTGCCCCCCATATATTGATGTAAAAATGATAAATAAAGATATTCCACTCACTAGCTTTGCATAGAATCCGTCCATTTTCCCATCAGCTGTTTGTAGGGCAGTAATGTTCCCCCCATGCTTAGGTAATGGCTAAGGCTTTGACTAAAATGACCAAGGATGCAGATAAAAATACACATCCAATTGGCTTTTAAATAGTATCTAAGGTTGCTGCACCATCTAAAAAAAACGTTACCCCAAATCTGGCTTGACAACCCTGATCTTAGGACTTTCCAGTTTGTTTATTTTAACAGGGCAGTTATAGCCTAGCAGTTAAGGTGCTGGACTAATAATCGTAAAGTAGCTTAACCACTAGGCTGCGGCTTGCCATTGTTGGACCCTTGAGCAAGGCCCTTAACCCTCAATTGCTTAGACTGTATACTGTCGCAGTACTGTACGTAGCTTTGGATAAAAGCGTCTGCTAAATGCTAAGAATAAATGAATGAATGTAACAGTTTGTTTACTATCAAATATATTTACTTCAGCTTTAACTTCGTCATATTCTCGTTTTGTATAACATAATATTATGTGTAAAACATATGTACATCATGCTTAACCCAAAGTTTATAATTGACTTTAGCGTTCAAACAATAACTCCATTAGCAAGTGAATTAAGCTTACAGTGGTGCTAATCAAGGGGCGGATATGTATAGCTTTAGCTTACTGTGAGCTAGAAATTTACATGAGAGCAAGAAACATAAACTGTAACAGTCTGTAGTAAATGTACAACAGTCACCATGTTTAAGTTTCTCACAATAAACACAACATATTAAACATACTAAAATTAATAACATGCATGAGTAATCCTGTTAGACACCAACACTGGTTTGATATCAAATAGCAAGCTACGTAATACACATGGCACTTCAGTAGTGAAGTTAAATGCACTGTTTTATACGCCATGCAGGGTGTTCATGTAGGGAGCTTATACTGGTTTGGAATTAAACCACAGCTCACATACTCAGCCCACTCGGCGACACATTGCCTCAACACAGAAATGAAGAGAAAACACATGCACGACAGACAGACATGTCAATATAAATAGTCAAACGAGTATCACCGGCAGCTCAGTTTATGCACACGCAAATGAACGCCATGAAAGTGAAATGTACCTGCACTTTCCTCCGACCGGCAGCATTCTGCCTGTGAAGGGTCGCCATCTTACATGTTGACAGCATGACGTCACTTCCATGACTCGTAAAAAGCCCGCGTTGTGCTAGAAACTAGAATTAAACCGCATTAAAACCGAAAATTATCACAATTTATTTTATCAAATAATTCTACAACTAAAGTAATGTTTTCTTTTACTAAATCCACCTCCCTTCTTTAAAAAAACGTCGTGGATTATATATAATACATGGCCAACACTTGCATTACATGTAATTTTTTTTTTAAGTTAGCAGACAATTTTATCCAAAGTGCCTTACAATTGTGACCTGAATACAATCCAAGCAATTGCATGTTAAGAGCTTTAGTCAAGGGTCCAACAGTGGAGACTTGCAATGATGGGGTTATAAATCACACTTTATATAACAGAATGCCTTTATTTATTTATTTATTTATTTTATGCATTTTCTCCCTACTTTTAGCGCGTCTAATTTTTACCCAATTGCTCCGACACGTGAGCAGTACCCGGCTGCATCTTTTCACCTGCACGAAGCCAGTTCATATGCGAATCAGCCTTGTGCACAGAGAGCCACACCCTGATCGCATTATTCCTCTATTCTGTGCAGACGCCATCAATCAGCCAGCAGAAGTCGTATTTGCACCAGTTATGAGGTCCCTATCCAGCTCCCTCCCTGGATGAACGACAGCCAAACGTTGTTCATATAGCCACCCAGTCCAGCCGGATGGCAGAGCTGAGATTCGATACGATGTATTCGAAATCCTAGCTCTGATGTGCTAACGTATTTTTTAGAATGCCTTTATTTGTCATATATACATACACACATTTGGAAGCTGGCCTCAGAGCGCAGGGTCAGCCATCGTACAGCACTCCTGGAGCAGACAGGGTTAAGGGTCTTGCTCAAGGGCCCACGGTGGCTGCATGGCAGAGCTGGAATAAAAAAGGAATAAAAAGGAGTAAAGGAATAAAAAGGGTCTTTCCCGAACTGTTAAAAACAATTCTCTAGCATGTCACTGTATGTGGCAGCTGGGTAGAAATCTAGCCCAAATAATTACAGATAGCAGCAGAGCATTATTCACGTTCCACCAAACTTAGCACAGTAAACAGTGGAAATATCATTTTTTGAACATTTAATCAATATTACAAAATATTGTTTTGTGAAATATGAAATGTTTTCCTTTCTCTTCACACACATGCATTACATATTAATGAATGACAAATGGTTCATGCAGTCACAAAAACCGTTTTACCTAAATACCTATAAGATAGCCAGCTGCTGAAACCCTCACAAAATATCAATTTTATGCCTGAAAAATACTGAACCCACTGAACCATCGCACTTTTTTGACCACTGGGTGGCACTGTAGACTGTCATGGGATAAACTTGATCTCCACAATTTGTCTATTGCAGGGGTCAGCAACCTATGGCACGCGTGCCAAAGCTGGCACTTGAAGCACGTTTGTCTGGCACTCTGATTGGTAAGAGTAAAAAAAATTTATTTCATGCTTAGTTGGATCCGTCCTTACCCCCTTTGCCATAAGCTCACTCCCGACACCTTGATTAACCTTAACAACCATAAATTACTCCACCTTAACCGCCTCCACCTATGGCCAGTTAAGGTTGAGTAATTTATGCTAGTTAAGGTTAATCAAGGTGTCAAAAGTGAGTCAGCTTTCAGTTTCGTGCAAAACTTGGTATAGCATGGCTGCTAAACGCCCAAAAGTGGATGTTCGTTCAATTCAACAAGACCTCAAGTGTGCACTGCCATTTTGAGACAAAGCACCAAAGCTCATTTAAGGATGATGCTGACAAAATGGAATCAATCAAACGAGCAATTTCAAGGTACAAGAAACAGACAAGTGTTCTTCAGAAATTTAAGCCAGTAAGTTCACCTCATACACACCACAGATGGATCATCTTTGCAGAGAGTCAGGGACAAGGATCACACTGACATGTAAGATTAATTAACTGATTAATTGGTTTATGTCACATACATAGCAACAGTTTGTGTTATATGACGTATTCCATGGCACACTTAGTACTTCATCTTCAACCTATTTTTTTCAATCGGCACAGAGTACAAAAAAGGTTGCTGACCCCTGGTCTATTGTGTGGCTTGACACTGGTCTTAGAGCTTGTCAGTCGAACACAAACATTTGTTCTTTCATTCATCTTTAGTAACTGTTTGATCCTTTAGGGGCGTGATGGGTGCCAGTCTGTGGGTGACGGTCATAAATACACTTTGGACATGGTGTCAGTTCAACAGAAGGTTACACTTACTTTAGAATACCAACCCAGACACAAGGGTACAGAAAGTGACCAGAAGCAAGGATCAGCCTAAGCCCCCAGTACTCATGTTGCTATATGGCACCATGTCACCTCCAACAATCTAGCACATATAACATATATATACCAGCAACTAAATGGGTTATCAAATGGATTCTGGAAACCTGTGACTGATTCAGGTCACTGTTTGCAGCGTTTTGCATGTTCTCCCATGTACAGTAGACAGTTGAGTTACGAACGGTTTACCATACGAACATTTCGGGTTACAAACGATCTTTTTCAACTTAACGTACGAACAAATTTCGGATTACGAGCCGAAATTCGCGAAACACGTGACGTCACGAACAAGTTGACTCCGACCGTCTCTATATATATACAGTGAGCGGAGAGCGGACAGTGTTTTTTCTGTGTTTTCTTTATATTTTGTAAAATTCTATATTAAAATGGCCTCAAAGAAAGAATCTATTATTATTTGTTGTTGTATAATTACTCCTGCCAGTAGCTGTCACTGTGTATCAGACAGAGGGGACAGTGAGTGAGAGAGAGAAGAAGGAATTCGCTGAGTAAAGTATTCTTTCTTTCATGCAATTACACCTACAAAATACAACACTATTGAAATAAAGAAGGAAACAATAGAGAAATATGAGTTATTGTTGTTTCTGGTAGATACATTTTATATAAAAAGAAGGAAATGTATTATGGTGTATGGTACAGCACATGTACTGTACTGAAATGTGGTGTGTGTTTTTTATGTACAGTACTACTGTGTATTGTTGTTTATTATTGTTTGTTACAGTAATGTCTATTCTATAATTTAAAAAAAGATTTAAGGGAAAATATACTTGTATTTATAACAAAAAAGACCATTAAAGACATTAGAAGGGTTAGGATAAATGGGTGGTTTGGGAGGTCTGGCACGGATTAATTCTATTTACATTATTTCCTATGGGAAAAATAGGTTTAACTAACGAACATTTTGACTTAAGAACAGCACTTCGGAACCAATTAAATTCATAAGTCAAGGGTCTACTGTACTCATTTTTATTTGATCGCCTCCTATACTTCCCATAAACGTGCAGTGGGTGGACTTAAATTTTCCCTAGTTGTGAGTGATAGAGTGAGTAGTGTGTGTTACTCTGCAATAAACGGGCGTGTTGTCCAGGATAAATCATTATGAACAACTGTGTTCGTTTCATTTGAAACTTCAATAAATGTCTTTAAATTATATTGCGGCTTTAGCATTAGCGGCACGCCAGAGGGAGCTGCAGGTACAGCAGTACTTTCTCACTCAATTCAGTTCAATAAGCTTTACTGGTGTGACGATATCCAGTCAGCCTACAGTATTACCAAATAATAATAATAATAATAATAATAATAATAATAATAATAATAATAATAATAAATAAAATAAGTAAATAAAATTACAATAAAATAAAACAATTAAGGAGAACATATAGAAAATTATAGAGAACATTTAGAACATCAAGAACTCAAGAAAAGGAAAAATGTGTACAAACATGGCAATTTTTCATATATCTCGTGACATTTATATTTTCAGCATTTAGCAGACGCTTTTATCCAAAGTGACTTACAGTACTGTGACAGTAAGCAATTGAGAGTTAAGGGCCTTGCTCAAGGCCCAACAGTGTCAACCTGGCAGTGGTGGGGCTTGAACCAGCGACCTTTGGATTACTAGTCCAGTACCTTCACCACTAGGCTACAACTGCCCTACCGACTCATATTGTGACATATTTCCTGCTAAAGCGCAACTATTTTCTCCTAATAGGATGGGCAGTTTGTCTTTATGACAGAGACGGTTAAATTGGCGTGAATATTCACATATTTAGTAAAGAAAAATGTTTGTAATTGTTCATAGTGTTACATTATGTAACAAAGAGTAATTCTGTCTCAGTCAGTACTGTTGCTGTCATGGCTGGATTACTGACCGGGCCAGTGGGGCCAGCGCCCCAACTCTTTGCCCAGGGGCCCAGACTATCCTTAATCCGTCCTTGGTTGCTGTGACACTGGCAGTCGCTCTCTCTCCTCTTGTGTGTGTGTGTGTGTGTGTGTGTGTGTTGCTCCGAAAGCGCTGAAACATCGGATGTGCAACTTTGCTCAAGTTCAGTAACACCCCCCAACACACACACACGCAAACACATGGAGTATTTTATACTTAAACAAATATTTCTGGGTGGGTAACATGGTGGAGTATAGTGGTTTCCGTACAGCAACGTTGGTCCTGGGGACCTGGATGTGATTTTTGTCTTCTGTTTGAGTCTCCTCTCATCTCCAAAACATGCAAAACCTGGATTGGCTTCTCCAAAATAGCCATGTGATTATTTCTTGCCCTGGTTAGAGTGTTTTCCTGCCTTGCGCAAACCAGCCCAGTATAAAGCGGTTAGTAAAATCTATGTATTACGCACTAAATCAAACAGCCCAGAGTTTTGCGCGCTGGTATTTTTGCAACTATTATCTTGTGACTGATGTGCTTTGTATTACCACTATCTGTCCACAAGCATCAGTGTCCTGCCAAGCATAAATGAAACGCGCAAAACGCAGCTCAGTCGTTACAGGAGAAAAGCGGCGCACCTGGTTTTAATTGCTACTGCGCGTTCATAAACAGCATTGGTTCAGCTGGAATTAAACATACCGGTCTCTGAAGACATGCCCTAGATGCAGTACAAAGTCTTTTCACTGTGCGCTATTCAGCCTTTTACCTCTCTGATTTTTCCGAACAAAAAGTTTTAAAGGGCCGAACAGATGTGCGCGTAAAAAGAGCGCAAAGCAAGCAGGCGGAGATAGTAGGCGTTTCCGACACAGGAGATCACTCACTCCCTCCCTTACTTCTCCACTTCCTCACTGAGAGCGGCTCAGGGCGATCACACTGCTGTCTGTATTCGTATTAACATTTAGAGAAGAGTGGCGATATACCGGTTCATTTATTCCTAACTCGCACTTTTGGACTACATGGTCAGCTGTAAAGTGACGACTCGACTTCAGCCTAACTTACATTTAAAAAAAGATCCCAACTTCATTATGTTGGAGTCTTTCTAATTTGGGCTATTTATAAAGAGGACCAATAGGAGGACACTTTATGGCGATTATAGCCTTTGGACAAGTGTGCGTCGTGTCTTGTGGAGCGGATTTTTAGCTCGACACTGTTTGCGCCTGATCCGCTCCTGGATGCGCCACTGGGTGCACCGCTGGATTCAGACCGAGTGAAGAACTCCTGACAGACCGGGATTGAGAAAGGATGTGTTTGTTAAAAGGGCTCCGTATGCCCTTTGGCATCTCTGGGCTTCTCTAGCGCCCACTGGAAATGTTGGAATTCGATGAACTATAAGGCGCATTTAGTTGGACGCAAAGCTGCCAAGAAAAGAAAAGTTTCACACGTAAGTAGCCAACTAACCATACAACTAACAGCTCCCTCTCTCTGTATGTTTTCAATCTGGAACCTTCTGTAGCCTGTTTTAAACGCACCAGGCCTGCTCCTGAAACCTGACCCATCATTATAATTAGGGCAAAGACATATTTTATCTACTTTTATTATAAAACGTTGATAATGCATTGTTCATTAGAACTTGAACAACTTTGAACAATATGTAGTTACCAGACTTTTAGGTAAAAAAAATAAATCTAATTTTTAATACAGGAGTATATTTATGGGCACCCAAATCTAAAACTCCAGGCCTTGTGCTTCAACTGCAAGAAATGTCAGTAAAATCTAAAAGGAAAAAGCTTAGAAGGACCAAGTCTTAAAAGTTACTCATCTTTTAGGGTGGTGCAAACTTAAAAAATAACACATTAAGTGTCAGTACGTAACTTTTCCTATAAGCTGTAACAATACTGGATACTGGGCCAGAAAAGGAAAAATATTTAAAACATCACAAAATGATCTGAAACAAACTGCAGGTCATGCAGCAGATTCATAAATATTCATTACATGTCAAGGCTGTTGGGTCACAATTGGTCCACAGCCATAGGTAAAATATATTGATTCTTAATTTGCACCAATCAGACTGCAACTATCAGCTACAAATCCCTAAACGTTACTTACTGCAGCTATCAACCCGAGAGAATGCTTCCAGAACACTTTTATGTTCCAGGAAATATAAGAGTGTTTAGAGGTTTCATAAATCCGAATAAATTATTATTAATCATAAAGAAGTTTAGTAACCAGTGTAGGTCTTAAGGACTTGTGGTTGAATCCCACAAGGTTACTATTTGTAAGGGGTTTTATGTTCACTTTGTGTCTGTGTGGGTTCCATTGGGTATTCCACTTTTTTTTTTTACTTACTTAAACATACAAAGGGTGAATTCTAGTTCTAGTTGTGATTGAATGAATGCCTTAGGATAGATTGCCCCAACGCATATTCCGGTCTTGTGTTCAGTGCTTTAGACCAATTTCATCTGCAGTACACGTTATTAGAGAAAAATCATGCATAAGACTACTTGTCTTATGCGTGATCTAAATATATATATTTTTAATTGGATATTGTTTATTTGATTTGACTTACGAAGAGATAATTACTTAACGTTTTGGTTGTCAGAGTACAAATATTATAATAAAAATAGAAAAGCGGTACCATGTATTTGAAAAAGGTTGTGGCACCAATAAAAATGGTGGGTCCAGTTTCTATGAAATAACTGGGCGCAATGCAGTAACACACCCTGGACAGGACACCAATGTATAAGCCAATAGAGCCAATCAAGTCTGTATGTACACACCCGTCTAGCCAATATCACTGCTCTGGGATTTAAACCCTGGATCCCAATGGTAGAGGGCTAGCGTAAATAACCACTGTGCCACATGAGTGCCATATATTTTCTTATAGATATGCCACATATATATGTTATATTATTATAAAACAATATAATATTAGAATATTATCATCTTGGCTGTAAATTACTTACAATGTTAGAAAATATTTCTTAGTATTATAGTCTGTTATATATGGTCAGGTCACGACTAAATTCAAGCTCCTAATAAGGCATTGGTTGGCAGATCTAAAGGTTGAGCTCTATTGAATAAACTTAAAATACCTAGAGCTTTTATAATAAAACAAAATTGTAGAATTATTTTTTGCTTTATCCTGGTCAGGGTTGCGGTGAGCTCAGCACAGCTTAAAAAAAAAACACTGGACACAAGTTGGAAACACACCCTGTACAGAGCACCAAGCCATTACAGGGTGAGACTTACACATTTACTCACATCTAGGGGCAATTTATTGCAGCCAGTTCATAGTTTTGAAAGGTGTGAGGAATTGGAGTACCTGGAGGAAACTAAAAAAAACCCAGAGGCTGTGTGACGACCCATTTTCCACAGCGGTCCCCATGTAGTGGAACCACGCAGAGCACAAGCTGAGCAAGTTGATGTTGTGAGCTTACCACTCGTGTTTTACCGCCTCCGGCTTGCATTTAGGGTTCCATATCATTCCTTTTTTCCAAGATCTGAGCTGTTGTAGGCGGTCAGAGCAGCCTGTCATATTGTGACAACCAGTTCTCAGTTCTGACATATCCCTGTTTTACCCACTTTCTCTATTGCGAGGTGTGGATGTTTTGATGTCTTTGTTTGTTACTTTGTTTCTGTTATTTTGGCCATCTTATTTATTTGTTGTTATCCCCTTTTTGTTAGTGGCTTTTTAGCCATTTAGTTCTACCTTGGTTAAAGCATTTGCACTTTAATAGCAAGGCACTATGTACAATAGATACAGATGTACCTATTATGTAAATAAGAATATATATATGTGTCAAGAATAATACTCTACGGGATATTAAAAATAAAATTTAAGACTGTATGAAACAGAGTTTTGAGAATAATGTTCAGTACACATTATCACAATATTCAGCACCATTAGAGATGTTAAGGACAACATTTAGTACTGAATGAGATGTTAAGACCAATATACAGCTCCGTAAGAAATGTGAAGGACAACATTTAGTACTGTATGAGATGTTATGAATGATATTCAGCACAGTGAGAGATGTTAAGGACAACATTTAGTACTGTATGAGATGTTAAGAATGATATTCAGCACAGTGAGAGATGTTAAGGACATCATCTAGCATGGTATGAGTTGTTAAGATTAATATTCAGCACAGTTAGAGATGTTAAGGACAACATTTAGTACTGTATGAATGTTAGGACTGATATTCAGCACAGTGAGAGATGTTAAGGACAGCATATAGTACTGTATGAGATGTTAAGAATGATATTCAGCACAGTGAGAGATGTTAAGGACAGCATTTAGTACTGTATGATATGTTAAGAATGATATTCAGCACAGTGAGAGATGTTAAGGACAGCATATAGTACAGTATGAGATGTTAAGAATGATATTCAGCACAGTGAGAGATGTTAAGGACAGCATATAGTACTGTATGAGATGTTAAGAATGATATTCAGCACAGTGAGAGATGTTAAGGACAGCATTTAGTACTGTATGATATGTTAAGAATGATATTCAGCACAGTGAGAGATGTTAAGGACAGCATATAGTACAGTATGAGATGTTAAGAATGATATTCAGCACAGTGAGAGATGTTAAGGACAGCATTTAGTACTGTATGAGATGTTAAGAATGATATTCAGCACAGTGAGAGATGTTAAGGACAGCATTTAGTACTGTATGATATGTTAAGAATGATATTCAGCACAGTGAGAGATGTTAAGGACAGCATATAGTACAGTATGAGATGTTAAGAATGATATTCAGCACAGTGAGAGATGTTAAGGACAGCATTTAGTACTGTATGATATGTTAAGAATGATATTCAGCACAGTGAGAGATGTTAAGGACAGCATATAGTACAGTATGAGATGTTAAAAACGGTATTCAGCACAGTGAGAAATGTTAAGGACAGCATTTAGTACTGTATGAATGTTAGTAATTATATTCAGCACAGTGAGAGATGATAAGGACAGCATTTAGTACTGTATGAGATGTTAAGAATGATATTCAGCACAGTGAGAGATGATAAGGACAGCATTTAGTACTGTATGAGATGTTAAGAATGATATTCAGCACAGTGAGAGATGTTAAGGACAGCATTTAGTACGGTATGAGATGTTACGAACAAAACAGCACCGTAAGAGATGTTAAGGACAACATTTAGTACTGTATGAATGTTAGGACTGATATTCAGCACAGTGAGAGATGTTAAGGACCGTATTTAGAACTGTATGAGAAGGTAAGAATGGTATTTAGTACAAAAGGGATGTTAACAACAAAATCAATTGTACTAGATTTTAAAATAATTGGTACTGAATAGGTTGTTACTGTAGTACTGGGATTTAAGCATCAAGTTATTTGATGTTATATAGCCTAAGTCTGTTGAGACAGAAGAGGGTCAATAAGAAGCACAGCATATGTTGTCTGTCTGAATTAAAATCACGGCAATACACGGGTAGAAAGGCTTATGCTCTCTAATCACGGTTAGTAGTCCTCTACAGCTGATTGCTTTGTTTGCTCAAGTGTCCATGGAGAGGATAAAGGGATTCAACCATTACTTACTGCTTGGTTTACTTTTGTTTTACTATTCTTTCTCCCCTTGCGTTTGGTTAGATTATTTATGCATCTTGTAAATCTTTTTCTTTTACTCAGGTTTATTTACTTTTGTGTTTTGTTGCTAAGGCTAAGTGCACATGTGTGTGTGTGTGTGTGTGTGTGTGTGAGAGAGAGAGAGAGAGAGAGAGAGAAACACACCGAGCGCGCCGTCCCACCTCTGGCTGCGTTCCAAGCACCATTACCGCACTACATAGTGAGTTAAAATAGTTCTCCACTATTGTAACCCGGACTATGTGACGCACTATTTTAAAAACTATTTAGCATGTTAGTATGCAGTGTAGACAGCGGTTTATTCTGACCTTTGATCAACTCGACAGGTGTTTAAGTTAAAATACGTGTCTGGAGTCTATGAGCTAAATTTATTACGCAAATGAGCGGATTTACACGGAAACTCCTCCCTGTGCTGCGCAGAGTAAAAACTAGAAAAAGGTCAAGAAACAAAAGCGGGTGCCCTTGTCCAAGGTCCTGAAAGATCAGCTTAGCAGATTTCTACAATGTAAAGCAAAATGTCCTGGTTTAGTTCACTTATATTATACATTACCAGATGAAAAAAAGTTCTAGAGGATTTGGATGCAATATAAGGAGAGTGAGTTACAAATAGCTATGAAAGTATGCAAAAGTTTTGTGCTATTTTTTGTGTATTAATAATACTTGGACCCCCAAAAAGAGGTTAAAACAAAGGTTTGGGGGGGGGGGGGGGGCATTAGCTGGCTAAACTGCAACTTTAGGAAAAACCCAGAAACAAGCTGATGTCAGCATTCATCAGGATGCAGTTAACCCATTATAATTTAAAAACTCAGAAAGCTATAAAGTGTATTAAACAAGCTAGATATCTACTTACATTAATATACAGTGCCTTCTCTGGCTTGCACAACTGCAACCTTAAAGAAGTCAAATCAAGTCAAATTTATTTATATAGCGCTGTTTACAATAGACATTGTTGTAAAGCTACTTTACAAAATCCAGGACCAACAGATACAAAAACCCCTGTTGAGCAAGCCGAGGGTGACAGTGGCAAGGAAAAACTCCCTTAAAATTACAGGAAGAAACCTTGAGAGGAACCAGACTCAGCAGGGCCCATCCTTCTTGGGTAGCCTGAAGGATACTTTAAATAAATAGGATTTACACAAATCATAGCAACACAGAATTAAAATGAACTAAAAGTTATAACTAGCAATAAATAAATAGATAAATGAATAAACAATAATAGAGTTATTATTCAGTCCAGTCTGTGATAAAGTCTGTAGTGAGTTCTTGACATTCTTGGTGCAAACACGCCAGGTCCCCGTCACATCCGGCAGAAGAAGCATTGTTGGCACGGCAGTCTCGACTTCATTCCTTAACCTCAGGCGGGTAAACAGGTTTCCATCAGAACGACCTCAGGGTAAAACAACAGAAACTGTAGTTAAAAATGTAAAATGTGAGTTGAGTAAAATATCAGTTTTACAGAGAGTTTTAGACTCAGACAGCCCTAATTATTACAGCATAACTAAAAGAGAGAGCGAGCAGGTAACATGGTCATGAAGACGTAACCAGTAATAGAAGTGAAGACAGACGAGACGAGATGAGATGAGACCAGAAATGGTATGGACCACTGTAGGGGTGTCAGAAATCGTATTCTTCCAGGCATAATTATGGGCAATATACAAGTACAACACACGATCATGTCACGTTACCATGCTGGTGTCATTTTGTGCCACCCAAGTAATCTGGTCAGTGGGGGTTTCTTTTTCAAGTGAGAAAAGGGCATACATGGGCTGAAAAAGTTTATATATAAACTTTATAAAATAATAACAATAGTAGTTGTTATCATTAGTCATAAAAATAGTAATAATTAACAATAGTAATAATAACTAGGGATGCACCGATCCAACTTTTTCAGTTCCGATACCGATCCGATACATATACTTTGCATATCGGCCGATACCCGATACCGATCCGATACCATTGTTGAATTAATAAACCGTATACTTTATTATGTGGGAAAGACTTAAGGCATCAGGATTGACTTAAACATTACTAAGTTTGCAAAACAAAATATAATTAACACAGATAGAAATGTACTGAACTGCTATTTATTTGTCAATAAAATAATAAACAGGTATCTTAATATTTCAGTGTTATTTTCACTCAACGAGTAAGCATCCGACGCTGCCTTGGTGGCCAAAGCAATCCCAGCATTCATTGCGGGTCGGGTGCGCTTTTCTTACAGAAAAATAAACATAGCTGATGGGACGGAGAAACGAATGGAGTTATTATCAAACGTAAATAAAATAGTACTGATTTTTAACTTGTATAAACTTGTACCGAGTGTTTTTATTTGCAAGTTCGAGCTTGTCAGGAAATGTAACCGTTATCGGTACATGAAGGGAAATGTTATATTGACGTTAGCGTTAGCGTTAGCGCTGTGCTACCTCAGTTCATTGTTTTTAATGGCAAGATGCTAAACCAGATGGAATCGCTGTGTAAGTAGCGCGTTCGAATAACCTGACTTATAAGTTGATGACTTATTAGAATCCTCTACTGAGGCAGCCGCTTATGTAGACAGTAATACAGCAAGGCAGCTCCTTAGGTTTTCGAACACACCCAAAATGTGGCTGCTGACAATGAGAAAAACAGTAGTTGTAATGGTTCTGTGGCGTTTGTGGGACTTACCACTCTTCCCCGACGTCACAGGCCTTACAGAGCAGTACTGAGCTAGGCCTTAATACTAGGCCAGCTCGTTAGGGTGGACGACCTGCAGCTGCGGCTCCCTTATTTAAGGGTACACCGCCTGGCTGCAGGTGTCGCACCTTTTGTCTTGTTTGCTCCTTTTGTTTTGGGCACTGCGGTGTCCGTGGGGACTGCTGACGGCTCCCCCACGCTTCTTTTGTAGTTTTAGAGGTACCCCCGGTGGCATTAGGCCATCAGGGTGTGTAGACTGCAAGGTTGAGGTAATTAGCTTTTCTTTTACCTTCTTAGAAGTAGCGTGGTGCGATGTCGTGCAGTCCTCGTACTGTGTTTATTTTACCCGTTAGCATTTAGCATTAGCGGGTGAAGCCAGCCCCGTGACACGGCGCTGGTCCTCTCCCCGCTAATGTTTACCTAGCTAACCCAGCTGTGGTATTCGGCAGCCGGTGGGTGGCGTCTCGGTAAGACACTCGGTTGGTCTGCCAGCACCCCCGGTTCGAATCCGCACTAGGAGCTTGGGTAACTGCTTTGTTAACCGGTTTTCTTTACTCTGTTTTGTGTGCTTTAACAGATTGGCTCTAGCTGCGGCTGATGAAGGAGCCGTCTGTTACCCCGAACTGCGCCTGAGGCGATTTCGGGGCTTTGTAGCGTAAAACAAGTATTCTGGGATTCAGCAACCGCTGGGTGGCGACACCGCTAAGTGCGCGGCTATCCTGCCAGCCGCCCCGGTTCGAATCCGCACCCTTTTGTGTGCTTTAACAGATTGGCTCTAGCTGCGGCTGATAACGGAGCCGTCTGTTACCTCGAACTGCGCCTGAGGCGATTTCGAGGCTTTGTAGCCAAAAATAATTGTAGCGCCTTAAGCGCATGAAGTCGTCTGCTTTCCCCCCGCGGCAGCAGCGCGCTGGTTACGCGCCCGGCTCTCACCCGAGCGGCCGGGGTTCGCGCCCAGCGTCTTTTAGTTTTCTTCTTTTCTTTTTGTTGCTGCCTGCATTCCCCAGTGGAGGTCCATCGGGGTTCCTTATGTTTGTTTTTGAGTTCTGTC
This sequence comes from Trichomycterus rosablanca, assembly GCF_030014385.1. Lineage (NCBI taxonomy): Eukaryota > Metazoa > Chordata > Actinopteri > Siluriformes > Trichomycteridae > Trichomycterus > Trichomycterus rosablanca. The sequence continues at coordinate 36,308,108 of NC_085990.1, forward strand.
TTGTGTGTGATGTTCTGTGTTTTTCATTTAATAAATAAACTTTTATTTTATTTAACTCCGCACTTGAGTCCTTTCTCTCCCACGTGACAGTAGTAGCTTAAATAACTTTTTCAAATAAACTTATCCGTAAATATTTAGTGCAAACAGTAATTCAAAATAAAATATAGCAGCTAAACATGAGTAATAAACATGTTGCCATCGAACTTGTTAGCATAGCAAGCATGAAATACCTCCATGCAGCTGACTCTTTCGCTCGCTCCATGTTGCTCTTTTTGTTTGTGTTATACGCCATACGTCAGCAGCGCGTCCTGTATGGGCTTAGCATGCGTCGCAAACGAACTAAAGTGAACGTATCGGACCCATGGATCGGCCTGATTATCCGATATCCGATCCATCTCATTTTGGTAATATCGGGACCGATATCCGATATCCAATATCGGATCGGTGCATCCCTAATAATAACAATAAATATTTTTATAACAATATTTATTATTATTATTATCATCATTTTTATTAGTGTACTAGTTGTAGTAGTAGTATTTAAATGTTTTTAGTTATGATATTTATTTATCATAATTATTGGGACAGTGGTAGCCTAGTGGGTAGAGTTTTGAGCTATCAACTGAAAGGTTGAGAGTTCGAATCCCAGCTCAAACAAGCCAAACAAGCTGGGATACGTGAAGAAAGAATTTCATTGTACTGCACATCTGTATATGTATATATGACAAATAAAGGCATTCTTCTGTTTTAATCTATTTTTCAGTCAAAACTTTAAATAGGAAAAAACCTTCTCATTAATGAAGTGGATTGTGACTAACCTTCATAGAGCAGAGTGCACTTTGTGTACTAACAAAAAGAAATACATATAGAAGGTATGTCTATAGGTCTATAGAAAATTCTCTACCAGAGTCACTTAAAAATTAACCCTACAAAAGCCAAACATCTTTTTGGCAGTAGCTCTGACTGGCAAAAGATCTATACATAAAGAATTAAAATTAAGAATAAAATAATCTATTGAGGCACTTGGGTGACAGTGTGGTCTATTACGCTAGCATGGGATTGAATCTCAGCTGTTCTATTAGCTGGCTGGGCATCTACACAGACATGATTGGCTCTGTCAGAGAGTTGACTAACCCAAGATAAAGCAGTAGATGAAAATGAAACAAAATTAGAGAATCAATTAAAAGGTACAATAATAAGCTTTTCCACTCATTACAAAGCAGTGTGAAATTTCCTCAGGACAGAATCATTAGAGCAGTGGCATAGGGGTAGTTATCACAAATAAATTATCCGTGACAAAACAAATAAGGATTCCAAGGTCACCCATTGTTGTCACAACCACACAGAGCGACAGTAGACCAGCCACCCACTCAAAATCAGAAAAACAGCATAGCAATCATAAACAAGATACCTACATTCATTCAGGCTTTGTTGACAGGTAGGCTGGTTGCATGGTTGTGAAAACATTACGCCACTGTGTGTTAACAGTAATGCGTATTGTTTCTGCATCTGCTTCCATCTATGCATGCAATACCTTAAAGAAAAACAGAAACAAAACCTACTATCACTAAATCAGTTTGATGAATGTTTTGATGTTAGATGCTTTAGATATTAGATTATTGTAAATGTATTTAAATTTATTGTATATAATAAACAGTTAGGTAATGTTTTGTAGTTTTGCATGCATGACTATACTTCATTAATTCAGGGCATTATAAATAATCAATAGTGTAATTTATCTTTAAATTTTATTTAAAATATATCTCTCTCTCATTCTTTCTCTAAGAGAAGTTAGACATGAGTTACACAGGATATTACCTGAACTTTAAGGGCCTTACAGGAGGATTTCATTCAGATAAAAAAAGACATTTATAATTAAAAATCTTAATAAAACACTGTGTGCAAACCTACTCTGGTTATCGGAAGCATAACCTATGTCTTATGTTACTGCAAGTTATTTGTTAAAATACTGTTAGTTTTGTTATGCAGGAGCTTAAGATTAATGATTAAAAGGGGCAGGTCACTACATAGTCAAGTTGTACCTCAGGTAGTGGCATTAATCTCAAATGTAATATTAGATAATATATAATATAATAATACATTTATAAATTTTTATGGTCTTTCTTTTCTTTCTATATATATTTTTTATTTTGCCTCCACAGTGAATTAAAAAATGGCTTTCATATAAAAAATAATAATGTATTGTATTGTCTGTCATTATACTGATAATAATATTAGGGCATACTTGATTTTTGATCCCAGAATGCTCTTTGAATAAATTAAAGCTTTTTTTTATTTAAAGGTTTCTTTTATTTGCTTTATTTTTTGAATATGTAATCATTCATTCTTTGTAGTATGTTTTGTACCAACCAACCCCACAGTGGTGCTTAGTAAAACCGCTTGATACTTCTCATATATAAAAACATTGTAAGAAAGATTTATAGACCTTAAAGTAACTGTTTTAGTTAAAAATTCAGAAAGCTGATTTAGATAATACCTGTTATATAAAGCAAAGACTGAAAATCTGGTCAACCAACCACATTATCCCCTTAAGTAGTGCTTGTAAATATTCATATTTCTGTAAACACTAATAAATGGCAAAACACAGGACCTCAATGTACTCCTTTTGGTGACCCTGATTAGTATGATTATTATACTGTTTTGTATAAAAAAAAAGAATAGACATCCACTAATCTGGACCCTGAATTTAGCACAGAGGGAGTGTAGACACTAGTGTCAGAATCTCCTTTATCTTGCTTTATTGATCAGTCTCAGTATTTGGCTTTATTGCCAGTATTTTCCTGCTGAAGATCCCTTATTATGCTGATGTTGCACTGAATGAATAGATCACTTGGGAATTGGTTAAAATTTGAAGAACAGTAACTTGTCAACAGAGTGTAATGTTTCAGTTTGTCTTCAGCACCTGGTCCAGCTAAATATAAATTAAAGATGCAATATGTAACTTTCATTTCTAAAAAAATCTAATAATGAGTCAGAACAAAAAAACAGATTTTTGTTACCTTGCCTTCGGTTGCCATATTAAAGCCTAAAATCTTAGTTTGGTGTCAGAGCTTAGGGTTTGGTTTTAGTATTAGTGTGTACAGGTATTAAAGGTTGCTTTCACAGGATTAAGCACTGTTTGATGACATTATACATTTGCACTGACATGCAAAATAATACACAGCACAAGTATTATTAATTTTATCAGTTTTTTTAAATTATTTCTTTTTTTTTAAATAAGAGAGGTATTTAAATTAGGCTGAGCATGTGAACCAGGTATTTAATCTGGTAATTTAAAGTTGAACAAGGATGTTTCTTAAACTACCAGTGAGTCTCTTTTATTTGCAATACACAGTTTAAACTTGATTGCCTTGTCTTTCTGCAATACCCACTCCAGCTATGAGTATTAGTAATTACAGCACCTCTGTCCAATAATGTGTGGTATCCCATGAAAGTCACATCTTTTATGTTTTATTTTTATGCCTGCAATCAAAATGTAAACCTAAAGTAACTGTTATATATATTTAATATCTGGCTATATCTAATAATTGTAATTATAATTTGGTGCTCATGTGGCGCAGAAGCAAATTATGCCAGCCTGCTAACACTGGGATTCAGGGTCAGCGAGGCCATCAGCCGGTTGGATGGTTACATACAGACATGATTGGCCCCATGATGGATTGGCGTCCTGTCCGGGGTGTGTTACTGCATTGTGCCCAGTGATTCTGGGGAAATCAGACCAATCACGACCCTGACCAGGATAAGTCAGTGGTAAAACATGAAAATGAAATAAAAATCATTATATTTATATCAGGTCTTTATATATTGTTTATATATTTATATAAAAGAGTTAGATGCTATATATACTTTATATTAAAATCTGAAGTAAATCATTATAGAATTACGCTTTCTGATGTTGAGACCAACCAAACAAATTCTTTAGCTTTAAAAGCTTCAGATTTTTAATGGTATATTTAGTAGCAACAAATTCACAGTAACTTATTAGTATTCATTTCCACTTATAAGATACATCTTGGGGTGCTTGGGTGACGGTAAATTGCATTAGTGCTGGGATCCAAGGTTCTAATCCCCAGCGGTATAATTGGCCAGTCAGACGTCTACATACAGACATGATTGGCTATGTCATGGGGGGTGGGTAGGCATCCTGTCCGGGGTGTTCTGCATTGCACGAGGTTATCAACCCCCCAATCACCCCCCCGGCCATGACTGGGAGCAAGTGCTGGTAAACCATATAAAAAAAAAATTAAAAAAAATTAACAGATTATGTCCAGATGTATTGTCCACATTTCAACACCATTTCTGTAGCTGTCATACATAGCAGCAGACTACTGTGTACATAATGTTTAATAAGATGCAATCTCTTTGTTATTTACTATTACAAATTTTGTTTTGAGCTTCTTTTAAAAAGAAATGTTAAAGACTAGTTAATCATTTTAATAGAACAGCATTGCATTTACATTTTACAGCATTTAACAGGTGATTTACAAGCAACTTGCCACACAGTCACAGTTGTGACCACTCCAGGGTTACTGAAGGGATAAACAGTGGCAAACTTTCTGATTAATAGTACAAAACCATGTCTGCTGCACTATCACTGCCCCAGTAAAAAGCTGGCAACAATGTAGGTTCATGTAGGTTCATCTGATTCATCTATCAGCGTTTCTTTCCCACTTTATTACACATTACAATGCCCAGAGTTATGTACTGTAGCTTTAAATTTCATAGCGCTTTGTAAAAAGGCATTATAATTTTTTTGCTGTCACTTTATTTACTGCCTTGTCTTTTGCTGAAATCTTTGATTGAGACTTTAAAAGCAATTTCGAGGTTTGCAGTCATTCTAATAATGTGGATGCACTTTGATTGGACTATGAAGCACACTGTGAATTTATGCTCTGTCCTAAATCACTAAGAAGGCTGTAGTTGATTGTCATCTAACTAAGCCAGCAGAATCATCAGTTTGGAGAGAAAAATAGATAGCTTCATGTGACACCAGTGTGCTGTAGATACAGTATTTATCACTGTCGGAGGTATTTACTCCAGTGCTTATAAACTGTCCTTGAACCTTTAAATGGGTGGTTATTTCTCAGTGTCCAGCGAGCAGATGACTGTATACTGCTTCTACACAGCTCTGATGAAGAGGTTTACAAAAACGAGGGATCTGCTGTGACCTAGACACTTACTTTATAAGATTATAAGAGAAGCTTTTTGCACTTATCTGTTCTTTAGTGATGATAAGCAAAGTTAGCTTTGCTTTACTTTAGTTAGTTTCTTTAATATATTATGTAACAATAATGCTTTGAAAAAACAGTATTTGGCCCTTTCTAATTTCTTCTATTTTTGCATATTTGTCACACTATGTCTCAGATCATCAAACTGCTTTTAATGTCAGACAGAGATAACCCAAGCAAATGCAAAATGCTTTGTTTTAAAATGATGATTATTTCATTTATTGAAGGTAAAATGCTGTTTAGTCCTACTCGGCCCTATGTGTAAAAGTATTTGCTCCCTTAACTACTAAATCAACCAGGTAACCAAATTCAATTGACAATCGAGTTTGATTTTATTAGCCACATCTGGATAAGCAGGCTAAAGACAAAAAGCAGCACATAATGCCACATTTTGAAGAGATTCAAATACAGATGTGAAACAAAATCTGTATTTGAAAGCGTTACAAAGCCATTGATAAGGCTCTGGGACTCCTCCAAACCACAGTGAAGGCCATAATCCACAGATAAAGAAAAGCTTGAAACATTGGTGAACCTTCTAAAATGTAACCATTATCTCATCAATAACTCATTCAGGACGTCACAAAAATCCCAGACCAATATCTTTTTGCAGGCCTCACTTGCCTAAGTTAAGGTCAATTGTGCATGATTTCACAATGAAGTGGTGTTCATGGGAGAGTTGCAAGGCACAAACCACTGCTAACCAAAAAGCAGACAAAGCCTTGCCTCACATTTGACAAAAAAAGATGACCCCCAAGACTTTTGGGATAGTATTTTGTGGACTGATAAGTCAAAGGTGGGACTTTGACTGCATTCCAACATAAGAACATCATACCAATAGTCTAGCATGGTGGTGGCATTGTGATGGTCCAGAGCTGCTGTGCTTCTGTGGGACCTGAATAACTTGAAATAACTGATAGAACCATGAATTTTGCTCTCTATCAGGAAATCCTAAAGGAGAATGTCCACTTGTAAGTTTGTGAATCTCAGCAGACCCTATCAGCCAGCTGGGTGTCTACATAGACATGATTGGCCTCTGTCTGGTATTGAAGGTGGCGCAATGGATTTGCTCCATGTCCAGATTGAATTCATGTCTTGAGCTCAGGATATCTAGGGAAACCTGACCCACCACCATCCTGACAAGGATAAAATAAAAGTAAAAATGAAAATTAAATAAAACAATTAGTTCAAAGGTCTGAAACATTAAAAATGTGACAAAATAGGAAAATAGAAGAAATCAGATGGGGGGAAATATTTTATCACAGCGCTGTATATACTGATGTGCCAGTAGTGATACATACACTTGTACATTTCTTTAAGCATCTATTACTTTTTGCCTGAAAACATCAGATAATTTCTAGAATATGGGAAAGAGGTAGCATTGTAAGATCAGTATTTTCCAGGAACTAGGCAGCACTACCTATACAGTAGAGTCCCATAAATTGGATCATCACTTAAACTGTATTAGATACCGAGCTATTATTGGAGTGCTTTTCAGAAACATTATGAATTACACACACACAGATTGATTTTGGCATCCATTACACTGTGCTGGCAAACAATGAAAGGGAAACATGGCCATCACACTTGTAGCGCTGGGCGATCCAATACCATTGTATCCTGCTCCTTTCCAAATATGAAAACCAGTGATTGACGTTGGTACACATTGCTAATACCAATCAGCAATGATAAAAAGCCAAAAATAGCGAAATATTATGTTATAATATGTTCTTTAGTGCATCATAGGGAAGGTGTGTATGCAGGCAGAATTTAAAAGCATTTGAGTAATTACCATGAAAAATAACTTATGTAAAATAACAGAAAATAGACTAGATCAGACTTCTAAGGGCACTATATAAAATATTTTTATTAATTAGTTTAATTTCTATTGGATAGTACAATGGGTAGAATTTAGTGGTTACAATCTAACTACAAAAATGTAACATTGGAAAGATTTGTTAACCTCTTGACCCATAATGCTGGCCATATGGCATGAAAGTCTGTGGAGTGAACTGACATGTAAACACAACAGGCGTACAGGAGGCCTGTTATAATTATTATGTCTATTATTTTTACATGCTTTTTCCCTCAAATACAATGTACTTGTTATTTAAAACAGAAAGAGATAGGACATACTAACTCCAGTAGTGACTCCCTTGTAGTAACTCCATGTAGGACAGTGGTGGTCTAGTGGGTAGAGCTTTGGGCTATCAACTGAAAGGTTAAGAGTTTGAATCCCAGCTTTGCCATGCAGCCTTTGTTGGGCCCTTGAGCAAGGCCCCTAACCCTGTCTGCTCCAGGGTTGCCATACAATGGCTGACCCTGCGCTCTGACTCTGGCTTCCAAACGATATAATGTAATTTCATTGTACTGTACATCTGTATATGTATATATGACAAATTAAGGCATTCTATTCTTTTCTAATGTAGCATCATTACTAACATGGATCTATTGCTTGCCAATTATTAAAATAATATTTATTTAAAGTTTGTGCTGTCAGGCCACATTTAGCGAAAGTCTTTATACTTTATTGTCATCATGAATTGATGCTACAAATAAGGCATTAATTTAATGCCTCCTAAACATGTACTGGTATGCCCTATGCAACACTTAACTGAGCAAAGAAAATGAGTAAGAAATGTTGCTTACGTTAACATATTTATGCCAGAAAAGTGTAATATGTTGGGTTGCGCCTCAGTAGACTGAAGCCCTGCACCTGCAAGGTTGTAATATATCAACCCAATTGCAGAGTACTCAGGGTAGAACAACACTGTGGCTAAAGACCACCAAATACCAGGACAGTGATGGCTCAGTGGTTAAGGTACTAGACTAGTATTCAGAATGTCCATGTTTAAAGCCCCATTATCGTCAAATTACCATGGTAGTTACCAAATTACCAGTTGCTGGTATAAGCTTTGTATATACTGCAATTGTAAGTTGGTCTCGATTAATTAAATTGGATCCATTAAATCTAGTAAATGTACTTCATGTGATTGCCACAAAAAGGATGATGTCCCCAGCAAACGTCATAAACTCGTGTGGCCATGTACTCGGCCCACGGGGGCATTGGCGATAAGCCTTCAGCAAAACACAAGACCACACAAAAGGTAGGATAAATAAGATAAAGACACCAACACTGTCAGTCATCTTCACCTCCCATGATTCTGTAGCCAGTGCCCCCCAATTCTCATTTATTAAGGACTGCCACTTTAATATACTCTATGTAGCATGTAACCAATGTACTATACGTTAGCAGCCTGAGCTATCCTGCTCTATTGCTTATAGCCAAATTTACAAAGAGATTTTAAGTTAAAATAAAAAAAAGTCACAAAATACACATTATGTTAAGCATTATCATGAACTGACTGCCCCAACTACTTTCCCTACACATTCTGTGTAAGAGACTTTTAAGTAAACAGATTTTGGATTTTGAATGGTCTTTTTTATAAGGAAACAGTGGTAGTAGAGCTTTAAGAAGCTCTAATGGGTAGAGCTTTGGGCGATCAATTGGAAAATTGGGGGTCTGAGTCTCGGCTTTGCCATACAGCCACTGTTGGGCTCTTTGAGCCAGGCTCTTAAACATCTCGGCTCTAAGGGTGACCCTGCACTCTGACCCTAGCATCCAAAAATGTCATTGTACTGTGCATGTGTATATGTTTATATGACAGATGATTCTATACATTGATGTTATTGTTTGTGGTAATGCTACATATAAAGTTTAGGTTTAAAAATAGGTTTAATAATTACTTTATCTTACTTAGCCAAAATTTTATAATCTGGTTCTCTTTGTTTTTCACTGATGGTTTTCATCTTGTTATATTATATGAGTTAATTAGATGTTAAGACCTACATGTTTTTAGACAAAATGCGAACAAAGCAGCTTCTCTGTAAAAGGCAGAGAGAGGGGCTACGACACACATAAGGTGCTGTGTGATTGTGGAAAGTAATGTTTTACAAAAGCAATGGGTGTAATTAAAGAGGCGTGCTGCCCTGCGACACAGCGTTGAGACCAGAGCTCAACAAGATGGATCTAAGTGGGTCGCAGGAGCGCAATACATTCCTCCTGCCAAGGCACAGCCAGCAGTGGAGCAAATCAATGTAAGCATTATTAGGGTAATCAACATCAGGCTCTCTAAGAAACCTTAGAAAAAGATTATTGACTGTCTATTTTGCCAGTAATTTGTACTTTTAACCTTTTGACAATGTTTAATCCTACATTGATTGTTTTACCACCATTTTATTCTGGTAGGGGGTCACTGTGTGTCTGATTCATTAGGCGAAAGACAGGTCGCCAGTCACATGGCAGACAGAAACACACACACACATACACACAGGGCATTTTTGTAGCTCCAACTGGCCTGTTGCACCACAAAGAAATAGCAGTTTTTGGGGGGCAGTTCTAAATCCTCTATATAAATAACATATTCCTAGCAATTTTTAATCTTGTTTGGGTCATTTTGATGCTTATTTAATGACACATTTGTCATATACAAAATGACAGCAATTGCAAGTCACAAATTACATTTCACAAAGGTTTAAATGTATAAATATTTTCTGTAAACCAGTCAGATGGCCTGTTTTAGCTGGGTATCTTTTAGTAAAAGCTTTGTGGAAACCACTGTGCTAGCTAAGGACTACTTAGCTACTTGTTTGAGCTTGTTAGTGGGGTCCAGTGTCTCTTAATGTGTTCTGTGATCTTCTGTGCTCTGATCTTCTAGCTGGTCTGGCTTACATCTTTTGATGATTATAACTTGCTAATCTTATAAACCATATAGCCTATCTCCCAGTGGCTGGGCTTTTGGGTCACCCCTTTCCTTCTCAGACAAACGCCTGACCGGCAATAGCACAACTGACATTTGAACCCCAGATTCTTAGCTTTAGTGGGGCAGCATGATTTTATTTTTAAAACATTTTTTTTTTTAAATATAGTTGTACTTAATTAATGATTAATTGAAAGGATTTTGTTTATTTACGACTGTGTAGGGCAATGGTAGCTCAGTGCTTAAGGTACTGGATTAGTAATCAGGTGGCTGCCACTGTTGGGCCGCTTAACATGACCCTTAACACTCAATTGCTGAAATCATATTCAGTTCTTATCTAAAGTTGTTATGGATAAAAGCATCTACTAAATGCCACAAATGTAAATGTATTTTTTCTACATCGCTTAGAGATTTTAATTTTAATTAATCAACAGGTCATGCTTTTCATATAACATTAGAATTATTTGCTCTAGGTGCAACTAGATAATAAATCAAGTATTGCATTAAAAATTACAAAATTTTATTCCGCTTTATTGCATACTGCTAGTATTGCACTGTCTCTAACACACTGTAGATAGATTACAGGGAGACCACCAGCAAATAAAAACGTTGGCTGTTTTTTATTTGTAAGTGTCTATTTTATTTTGTGGGTTTCACTGCTATGTGAATGTGGAATCCTAATTTGTACTGGCCTTTACCTGCTAACACTAATGGACGTAAGATGTTTATTATACAGCTCCTTGTATTCAGTCATGAATTATCATTTTCTTGGCCATTGTGGGCAGATTAACACCATATAAGGTAAGTACACCAATGAGGCATAACATTATGACCACCTTCCTAATATTGTGTAATGTGTTGGTCCCCCTTTTGCAGCTAAAACAGCCCTGCAACTGTGATGCACTGTGTATTCTGACACCTTTCTATCAGAACCAGCATTAACTACAGCACTTTGACCACACTGGCTAGCCTTTGCTCCCCATGTGCATCTATGAGCCTTGGCCCTGTCGCCGGTTTACCACTGTTCCTGCGTTGGACCATTTTTGATAGATACTGACCACTGCAGACTGGGAACACCCCACAAGAGCTGCAGTTTTGGAGATGCTCTGACCCAGTCGTCTACCCATCACAATTTGGCCCTTGTCAAACTCGCTCAAATCCTTACGCTTCCCCATTTTTCCTGCTTCTAACACATCAACTTTGAGGATAAAATTTTCACTTGCTGCCTTATATATGAAGAGATGAAGAGTGTTAATCAGTGTTAATCACCTCACCTGTCAGTGGTCATAATGTTATGCCTGATCGGTATATGTAATGGTTGATGTGGTTTCACTGCGTCTCCAAATCGCAGAAACTGGTAGAGCTGTCAGTGGCCACAAAATGCTGATATAAATGTATTTTCTTGTTGGCTTAAATATGCATTTTAAAATCTCATGTCATTTTCTTGTGTGAAAAGTTAATCTTTTGTGTGAATAGACGATGAAGGTTACCTTGATCACAGGGTCTTATACATAATTTCCAGTTTTTCTTCTGAAATATATAATATTTGTGAATCTTCAGCTGATTTTCCCCCACACAACAGGGATTTTAATAGCCTTACTTATTTACTTCATGTGAGTGTGTGTATGTGTAGTCAGTTATCTGTGATAAAGATTAGGTAGACTAATATAGTTTTCTGTTAATGTTTTTAAGTAGAAATGCACTTTGGGAAAGTATTTTATATATGAAAAATGTAAAAGCATTGCTGTCTCTACTTTAATGACTTGTTTGCAAATTGTTTACAAATACTGTACTGTAGAAAGTACCCTGCTGTTATGTCTCTAATTGTACCGAATCCTCCTAACAGCAGCTTCTTGGTACTGTTATTCAGCTATTATTGATGGTTAGCGCAATAAATGATAAAAATTGAGGACCTGGTGTGTTGAAGCTGGTGTTTTGTCAGTAAAAACAGAATGATATAATCAGAAGCAGGACACCCAACCCAATAGGACCTGAGAAAAATGGAATTAAAATGTTTGCCTGTGCAGCAGGAAGGCCTAATGAGAGGAGGAACTCCATCCAAGCTTAAAGGAGAGCACTCTGATAAATTACTGAACCACAGGCCTCTATAAGGAGGTACAACAGAGCAAAAATGGGACTCTTTCCAAAACTCTCCTCTGATCTCTGGCACTTAAATAGTGTGGACACCTTTAATTTGGCTGTTACTATTAACAATGAAGAGCAGCGTAATAAAGATATAATAGTCATAACCACTAACTGCTGTTACTGCCCCATTTGTATGTTAAGATCCAGATTTATCACAGACGTTAGTACATGACAGATGGTTTTCCACATTTCACTCTCATGATTCAGCATAGGCTAGCTTTGAGTATTTAGGCCATTGGTTTGATGAAGCAGCAAAAAAGCATGTGCACTACTAATTTTATTCACTTATTGTGCGCAGTGTAATAAGTGTTGTAGTTTTTACACAACCTGACACCATTTCCCATTTATACACTATCTAATCCACCAAATTCTGACTCATTTAAACATCCTAAATACGTACTTAAGATGAACCAAAGTGACAATGGTCTGTTAAAATCAAGGGACCCAAAATGTTTGTACCAGTTTTAGTTACAGACACCGTGTGTTTAAAAAGCCCAACACAGACCACAGAAACTGAACAACAATAAAAGCTCCTGCTGGTTCAGTTCAAGAAAGCTACTGTTTGAAGTCATGACCACTTCATGACTCATGATTGTTTAAGATCACATTTTAAAGGCAACATGCTTGAAATACATGATTGTTTTTCACCCTATGGCTGCTCATACTATTATGAATCCCCTACCATACTGAACAGTTGGCCATAGACAATTGGGGCTATAAGAAGGAAATATAGTGACTAAATTCATCAGCCCATGTTATTTTTTCACTGGTCTGTGGTCCATGTTTTGTACTACTTATACTCGATACAAAGTACAATTTTATTCATTCATTCATGATCTGTTTCACCACTGCTTTATCTTATTCAGGGTCGCGATGGGTCTGATTCACTAAGCGAAAGCAGCAAGCACCCCAGATAAGTTGCCAGACCATCACAGGGCAAACACACATGCACACATTTACACCCAGGGCAATTTAGTATCTTGAATTGGCCTGACTGCATGCCATTGGACTGTGGGAGGAAACTCACACAGATACAGGGAGAATATGCAAATTCCACACAGACCGCTCCACCTGGGAATTGAACCCAGGACATTCTTGCTGAGAGGCGAGGTCATACTGTTTTTTGTGTCACTGGGTTATAGAGATACTGTTTTTGTAATACTTTTGTGATGTTAAGCAACTATCCACTGTTTCTATTTGCATGTTGTGGGCAAAGGGCATCAGCATATTATGCTATGGAATATCTTGCTATACATTAAAGGTCTCCTCTATATGTGGTACACTGGTAGTTGTTGCTGGGTTGCGCTGGTTTGCATTGTCACAGATATGGATGTTAGGCCAAGTTGGATGGAAAACTAGCAGACTCTCCAGCAATAGTCAAAAGTTTTTCAATTTTAAAGATTTTCAAAAACACTTTCTGTGATGGTGAGCAAGCGATAACCTTAAATTGGTACTGGGTTTACTTAGAATTTGAGGAATTTTTTTCATAAAGTTTGTGATTTCCTAACTTTTTTCTATTGTTTTGGTTCACTTAATGAAATAAATAATATTAAATATTCTTGAGCCACAGATTACAATGACCACAAAAAAAATATTGTCAGTTTACTCTGCCCTATACCCTTGCACACCATGCCGTCAATGTGGGGCCAAGCTGAAAATGTGACAGAGACAAGTTATAAAAACAGCTCCTGCCATGTACACATACACCTATGGCAGACAGATAAGCTTTAGCTGACATCCTATAGAAGGTGCCGTCAGAGCAACTGCAAGTTGACACAGCTGAAAAAAAAATTAAAGCATGTCATAGAGGTGAACGGGATTAACCCACACTCTACAGAGACAATGTGAAAATTCTCTTCTTAATAAAGATAGGATTACACTATATAGGCAAACATATGTAGACACCTGACTATTCCAAAATCTGTGGGCATTAATATGAAGTTGGCCACAAGATTATGGAGTGTATTTGGAGTGGTATTTGTGCCCACTTAGTAGTAATAAAGTCAGGGCTATGGCCTTAGCGCAACAAACTTGTCATACATAGTTTTATGGACTGTGCTTTGAGAACAGAGTGGCACTCTCATACCAGTCATACTGGAACTGTTGTCACAGAGTGAAAAGCATAACATTTTATATAATTAATGTTATATTTGTAAGGTTCTGTGGCGTCTGTGGGACTTACCACTCTTCCCCGACGTCACAAGCCTTACAGAGCAGTTCTGAGCTAGGCCTTAAGTAATAGGCCAGCTCGTTAGGGCGAACGACCTGCGGTCTCTCACCAAATAAAAACATCTAACAGTGCCATGAGGTCACAGGTGAGGTTAAATCAATGCAAAACATTTCTAAACTAAACTAACCTGTGCAAGCCGCCAGGCTGCAGGCGTCGCACCTTCTGCCTTCATTTCCTTTTTGTTTTGGGCACTGCGGTGTCCGTGGGGACTGCTGACGGCTCCCCCACGCTTCTTTTTAGCCTTAGAGGTACCCCTGGTGGCATAAGGCCATTAGGGTGTGTAGACCGCAAGGTTGAGGTAATTAGCTTTGCTTTACCTTTCTTAGAAGTAGCGTGGTGCAATGCCGTGCAGTCCTCGAACTGCTTTTTATTTCCTCGTTAACATTTAGCATTAGCGGTTGAAGCCAGCCCCGTGTGACGGCGCTGGTTCTCTCACCGCTATCGTTCCCTTATTGAATCTAGCTATTGGATTCTGCAACCGTTGGGTGGCGACTCCGTAAAACGTTCGGTTGGTCCGCCAGCAACCCCGGTTCGAATCCACATTAGGAGCTTGATTACCTTAGTCAATAACCGGTTCGCTTAATCGATATTATTGGCTTAGCATTTAGCTTTAGCGGGTGAAGCCAGCCCCGTGACACGGTGCTGGATCTCTCACCGCTATAGTTCGCTTATTGAATCTAGCTATTGGATTCTGCAACGCTTGGGTGGCGACTGCGTAAAACGTTCGGTTGGTCCGCCAGCAACCCAGGTTCGAATCCGCATTAGGTGCTTGATTACCTTTATCACTAACTGGTTTTCTTTACCTATTTTCTCGGACAGACTGTCTCCAGCTGCGGCTAAAGAAGGAGCCTTCTGTTCCCCCCGAACCGCACCATAGGTGATTTCGGGGGCGTTCACTTTCTAGTGGCCCATTGGATTCTGTAACTGCCTGGTGGCGATGCCGTCAAGCGCTCGGCTAAAACGCCACTACCCGGTTCGAATCCAACTGGTTTATACTGAGTTCGAGTGGGTTTCGTACTGCCTGATGGTGATGCCGTCAAGTGCTCGGCTATCACGCCATCACCCGGTTCGTATCCGCATTTGTGAACTTGACTAACCAAATATGATTTTCTCTCTGCTTTCAGATCGGTGTGGTTCCTTAAGCGAGGTGTCCGCCGATAGCGAACAACCCTAGCCAACCGCTGTGCTGGGGCTAGGCTATTAGCGGAGATTTGCTACCCTTGCGTCAGCTCACCGAAGCGCCTTCAGCGTTTACACTCACCCCCTCATCAGTGCTGCATTGGCGCGCTGGTAACGCACTCGGTTCCTCGCGCAACGACCGGGGTTCGCGTCCAGCATCTTTTATTTTTTTCCCTTTTGGTTTTTTGTTGCCGGCAGCGCCCAGCGCCGTCCATTGGGGTTTCTATTTGTTTTTGTTTCTGTTTTGTCTTTTGATTTTATTGTTTTGTTTAAGTAAATAAAATCATTATTTCATTTAACCCCCGCGCTTGAGTCCTTTCTCCACCCACGTAACAATATTACTGTTAGGGTGTGCCCAATTAGAAGGGATGTGGCTAAATGGCTATATGGGCGGCACAGTGGCTCAGTGGGTAGCACTGCCGCCTCACAGCAAGAAGGTCCTGGCTTCAGTCCCCAGGTGGGGCGGTCCGGGTCCTTTCTGTGTGGAGTTTGCATGTTTTCCCTGTGTCTACGTGGGTTTACTTTGGGTGCTCCGGTTTCCTCCCACAGTCCAAAGACATGCAAGTGAGGTGAATTGGAGATACAAAATTGTCCATGACTGTGTTTGATGAATCTTGTGTAATGAGTAACTACCGTTCCTGTCATGAATGTAACCAAAAAGTATAATTACATGACGTTAAAATCCTAATAAACAAACAAATAAACCTTTGCCTATATAGTATATAGTGGCAGAATTTACACTTTAGAAGTCATGTTTACTCTGATTTGTTTAGGGAAAAGTGTCTTTTAAGTACTCTGTAATCTGTTTTCCCATCTCTCAAAAAAGTAATGTGTCCCCTCACATGACTTGCTGAAGACTGAATGAATGAATAAACATAGAGTGGAGATGACATAAAGTATGTGGACACCCCACTTAATTATTGAGGTAGGGTCTTTAAGCCCATTTAAACAGGTGTATAAAATCAATCACATGAAATAAATGAAAGATTTAAGGAAAGACATTTCCTTTACCAGTATAACTGTTACTCTGAGCACAAAGGAAGTCCATAAGCATATGCTTTGGCAGGTTCATTGTCAGAGCCCTGACCTCAATCCCACTAACTACCTTTGGGATAAATTGGAATGCTGATTACGAGCCAGGCCTTCACATCCAACATAAGTGCCTGACCTCACAAAGACAGAAAATCTTTTTAAAGTAGTGACCAGGTGGGGCGGTCTGGCTTTTTCCTGTGTGGAGTTTGCATGTTCTCCCCATGTCTGCATGGGTTTCCTCCGAGAGCTCCGGTTTCCTCCCACAGTCCAAAAACATGCAAGTGAGGTGAATTGGAGATACAAAATTGTCCATGACCGTGTTTCATATTAAACTTGTGAACTGATGAGTCTTGTGTAATGAGTAACTACCTGTCCTTTCATGAATGTAACCAAAGTGTGTAAAACATGTTGTTACAATCATAATAAATAAATAAATAAATAGATATAGTAGTGGAGGCTGTTATAGCTGCAAAAGGGTTGGGAATGTTCAGCAAACTCATGGTCAAGTCTTCACATACTTATCTATAGTGTATATCTAAGAAAAGCCTGGTATTATAGATGCTTTATTTATTTAACAAAATCTGCAGGTTCAGCAGGTAGGATTGGGTTTACTTTGTCCACTCCAGTTTCAAAAAACTGAAACATGTCAATAGTTGAATTGATTACATGCCCTTTTTTGAATGAGTAAGAAAACATGTGATTCTTTTGAACGATCTGAACCAACTAGAACCCTGTTCAGGGTGTATTTCTGCCTTAGGTTTGGCATTCAGTGGCCCCAGACAAACTACAAACATGAACAGAACAATAAATGCATCAGTGAATGACTGTAATACAAAATATGGGTGTTAGGGGAGTCTGCTTGGGTTTCCTCCAGGTATTTTGGTTTCTTCTGCCTCCCAGAATATACCAGTAGGAATATATCATTCATTCATTGTCTATTTTACCACCGCTTTATTCGATTCAGGGTCCAATTCACTGGACAAAAGGTAGGAAACACTCCACAATATTAATAATTCCCCCCTTACTTTCTTAACCGCTTATCCAATCGTGGGGGGGGGCAAGGCACACAGTGACACCCTGGACGGGGCGCCAGTCCATCACAGGGCAGACACACATACACACACACACTCATACACCTATAGAGCAATTCAGTGTCTCCAATTAACCTGATTGCATGTTTTTTTTGGAAACTGGAGCTCCTGGAGGAAACACACGCAGACACGGGGAGAACATGCAAACTCCACACAGAAAGGACCCGGCGCGCCAGGGTTGGGGGTTGAGTCAAAAGAGTGGTCAGTAAGACTTAGTAAGAATAGAATTATGCTGCATGCTTAGTAAAATGCACTGAGTGCCACTCTTCTCTGCAATCAAGTTAATGGCTGCTTAAGATGACACTGAACACCACCCTGACGATTTCAAGCATGCCGACTCAGTGTAAAGCCCACCTGAAGTGGCTGCTGAAACACAGATGTCAAAGTTATCAGAGAGCTGATGACATGGTCCGCCCACCTTCCGCTCCATGGCAACAGCACTGCCATTCTGCAGCAGCTAGCATTTAAATCCTAATCAGCATATTAATCACTAATTGCTTCCCCTCACATGTGGCCTGCCATTCCCTGGGAAGGTGAGCGAGCGTGGAGTTCCTGATTGACGCTCAGTTCAGTGGGTTGTTGTAATCATAGCACAGGCTGGTCTGAGTTCTCTTGGTTGGCAAACTAGTGACGCACTAATGACGAGGAACAGAGGCCATTCTTTTGTCTGTACCAAAATCAATACACACAAATCAGGCCTGAGTGACTTCTCAGCTCCAACATCCACCCCCTTCAGTCATATCTGTAAGGTTTTAAAGCAAGGGGTTACAAATGGTAGCTTCAGTGTAACAGGAGCTGGAAGGTGGATTCCCACACACCTGCAAACCCGTTTGCAGATATCTAATCATGGTAGAACAATACTGTGATTAAAACGCCTCTAACAAAAAGGGGGGCAATTGCAAATTAATAAGAGGCCTAATTAATAGAAACAAAGTATTAAGTGAAATATGCAAAAACATCCACAATCCACAACCCACAATGGAGAAAGTGGATAGAAACAGGATAGTGCAGAAATCGGAACTGAATGTCGCAGATAGAACAAATAGAACTGACAGGAAACTGTCCAAACTTGACTGGAAGCCCCACCACAGCAATTAGCACTCCCCTGCGCATATCAGTGAATTACTTGTGTATCAGGCTCCATACATCACACCGTCTCTGGGTTCCCTTGCGACACCGGGTGAGTTCCCTCATCAGTGGAAAATCGGACCAAATCAAATGGTGCTGGCAAAGAAAACAAAGAGAAGCTGTGATATATAGAAAATCTTCCACTTAAAGCAACTTGATGCTTGAGAGACGCAGATGACTGTCAATCAAGAGAGATTCACAGATCACATGCAACAGTCTCCAAGCCCCATCTGACAGCCAAACTAGGAAGTGCAGAAGGATACATAGCACATGTGATTGTCAACTGAGAGAGAATGACAGATCAACAGGCAACTGTGACCAGCCAAACTAGGCAACACTTAGGGACATAACTCCTAACGTGGAGCAGATCATGGACGGCTGCCACCACATAACAGATTAGTTAGGTTTTAATACAAGGATCTCTCATCAGGGACTCATTCCTTTTACATTAAACTCATCAGTGACCATTTTTAATACTGTTTTACCTGACAGCATATACCTAGAGTAAAACTGTTGAGTCAACAGGATGGATAAGTACACAATACTAGGAGTGTAATCATACACAAATATATCATTTATACACTCTCTGTGCTCAAAATGGGCTGGTGCTTACTGGTAAGCAATACTGGTGCTACCACATTTTACTCTTTACTTATATGCATTACCTCATCCCCTAATCTCGACAAGTCTTGTACAAAGCAAGTAACGTTAATCCTAATGTTTATTCAGAATGTAATTCCTTAGTAACCTAGTAACTAATCCCTTAGTAATCTAGTAACTACTGCATGTAAAAGAACAGTAAATGCATACATTTTTGAAGTCATCTGGAGTAACACCTTGGGAAACTTAAAGTATAACCAGTATACTACAGCTAGTACCACAGCTTGAGAACCCCTGAACTAAACCATCCTGTTGAATTTAAACTCAAGTTACTTAAGGACACGTCAAATTATTCTCTCACATGCTGTGACAATAGGGAAGAATGCTGTACTCGTTTCCCATCCCATCTACACTGCCATCATTTTTTCTGTTAGCCTTGATTTACAAGCACTGATATCACCTGCTCAGCCCAAGTGCCATCAGTCAGTCTGAGTTTGATTTAAGAGGATATTTCATTCAGGCAGATCACATAACTGCACTGTTGTGTTTCAAATCTGACGCATGAATATTTCAGTGCTGTCCTGTCAACATGTCATTCTGGCATTAGAAAATCTCTGGAACCATCAAATTGTATCTCAGACTGTTAAAAGGCAGTGTGAAGGCAGTGATTAAATACAAATATCAATACTAACGTTATGTCACCAATGTAACTCTTTATTTTTTTAAAAGAGACTTTAAAAATGCTATACCTAAAAATATATATATTATTTTGCCATAAGGATGCAAGAGTTGCCAGTTTCTTGTAACTGATAACTCATCATTGTTTAAACATTACAGCCGTGTAGCGTTCCATAAAACATTTTTCCTGCTTTAGTGATTACAAAATCACAGCAGTAGTGTTGAACAGTAAGATGAAAATAAACAACATTAAAATACTTAGTTTAGCATTCAAAATGTACATTTTTTATGTTGGTTGACAGCAAAAAGTTACATTACATGCACCTGTTAAACATACTTATCAAATAATAGAGATGCAGTTGATATTTATGTTAACATGCAGTCTGACTTCATACTGACCCACTACAGCTTTCTTTAGTGATTTGAATGTTGAATGTTTTTGTCATTCATGATTGAAATAATATAAATGCATGAAGAAGTTGCAAGCAAAACTGCCACATGGTCACTTAGGGTGGGTGAGGGAGAGTCTTAATTGAGCAGTCTAGGCTTTATCGCATCAGTGTGTAGAGATCTGTAGCTTCAGTGTCAATTCAAATCAAGCGCTGGCTGTTGGAAATTAATGTATTGGTTAATCTGTTAATCATTAACCTGATACAAACATACTCACCAAGCACTTTATTAGACTACATGTACTATTTATTACACTATCGGACTATCGTGTATGCACATTAATTGATTATTTTATAAGCTATACCTACAATACAGATACACTTTTACAATCCATTACTTCATTCGTCATTTGAAAGGACCGCCATAGCACTCCCACTGACCAAATGACATTAACATGGTATTATTATAGTAGTGTGTAATGTTCTGGTATGAGTGTATCAGGTGCAGCAGTGTTGCTTTAGGCTTTACAGAATGCCTTTGGCTTTACATTTTTGGGTGTAGCACCGTTCTCCTTCTAGCACTGACACTGAAGCATTCAACAGCACTGCTGCACCTGATACACTTATGCAAATACAACAGACACTGCCATGTCATTATCATGTCAGTGCCATTGAGGTTCTGAGAATGGTCCACCACCCAAGTAACAGCTGGTTAGCTGAGCAGGCCAGAGCAAAATATGTGCTACAGTCAGTAATTGTATACCCACAAAGTTTATCAGTATTTTCAGTGTCGCTTATAAATTAATTATAAATTAATAAATTATTATTTTTATTGATAATCTTTTGTCATAGTCTGATTAATAGGAAAGGTGATGGAACACAGTGCTTAAAAATGCCTTAGTCAAAGGGAGTGTGTTTTTTGGGAGTGTGTTGCAGGAACTGAATTCTAACCACACTGAAGTTAATCAGTGAAAACTGATTAAGAAGCAGTCTTTTCTTTCTACTCTTATCAGTTAAGTAAAGATTCAAGAGAATTAACAAATCACAGAATATTTTTCAAATCACAAATTCTTTATTTTATTGCATTGTACAAAATGTCCCAACTTTTGTGGAAATGGGGTTAATATGCTTGATTTGAATTAAGAGAGGCACTAGTGAAAGACTCAGACAGCATGGGACAGTAGTAGCCTAGGGGGAAGAGCTTTGGGCTATCAATTGAAAGGTTGAGAGTTTGAATCCCAGCCCTGCCATGCAGCCACTGTTGGGTCCTTGAGCAAGGCCCAGGGGCGTCGTACAATGGCTGACCCTGCGCTCTGACCCCAGCTTTCAAACAAGCTGGGATATGTGTATGTATATATGACAAATAAAGGCATTCTAGACTGTTGATTTGACTCACCCTCACCCACTCTTAGTGCACATACAACAACTCATTTTGAGAAAGTGCTGCTGGTCTAATCTGAACAAAAAGAACAAAAAACTAATAAATTACAAATTGCATTTATATGATTTAAATCATGAACAACAAAACTATAAAAAATTACATGAACAAACAGAATTGTTCAGAATTGTGCAGAATGCAGGGGCGAGAAGAGGAGGGCTGTGCACGTGTCGGAAGACATGCAGCGACATGCTCTCCTCAGATGCAATCGGGTATCCCTCAGCAGCGAAAGACAAATTAAGTGCGCTAAATCGGGAGGAAAATGCATTAAAAATAAATAAATAAATAAATACATTATAAAGACTTTTGGTGATGTGTTTGTGTGAAAGCTTGTCAGCTATTGGTTAACCGTTGACTGATGAGGGTTGATTATCTGTTAAATAAAACTCTACAATAATGTACTTATATTTGAACTGTTAGTTGAAATTTAGAGTTTTCCTTTGCCATATCTCATTGTAGACTTCATTATGGGTAAACAGCTTCTTTTTCAGTTCTAGTCATACTCTTGTACTTTCTGTATAAAAACTTCATTCCTGACCTTGAAACTCTCACAGAGAGTATTTTTGAAAAGAGATGTAAAATGAAAGAAAGAAGGTCAGGAAGTATGACATGAAGAAGACTTCTCTCTGCAGTAGTACTGTGTATGCTTCACTGGCATTTAACAAGCAAAAAAGGTACACTGTGACAAAAAGTGACACAAGCAGTGCAATTAGACTCTGGGTGATAGCTTTACGTTGAATTACATTTTATAATAATTGTAAAATGATCTATCATGGGCAGCATGATAGTCGTGCATTCGGCAGGATGGGAGATACGGGAAACGTTTTTTTGAGGTCCTTTTTTTGGTCCTTGCTTTTGTTTACTGCCTGTGTTGAGTTTCAAATAATGTCGATGTGTGTGCAAGAGTGTAGGTACTCTTGTTTCCTCCACATATGCAAAAAAGTGGACTCAAAAATCCACCAACTTTAAGTTAGTAAATGTCTAATTGTGTGTCATCCAGCTTGAATTGATGTTTTTTCTGGGTGCAACCTGTTCAGTTTTGTCCAGTGTTGCTGGGTGGTACCGGGCTTTCCACCCTGACCTGAATAATGCAGTTGGAAAAAATGAATAAATAAATTAGTAAAATATATCATAGAAGCTTTTAACCTGGTTTAGTGATTAGCTTTACTTCTGCTAATACAGCTTTTTACATGGACATGGATAATTAATTAAAACCTTAAAACAGAAGGTTGGGATTATACAAATTGCTGTTAATTCTGTATACATTTTTATAGCAATGATAATTACCAACATTTATTTTTAATCTTCAAGTAGCTTTTCTTCAAACCCAAAACTGATTCTGGATTATAATAGTGAAACATGCCTATAACTGACTGTCTTGTCAAATTATTGATGGTTCATTTTTATTTACTCATTCGTTTTATTCCAATTTTAGTCTCTGACACATATTGAGGGACCTGATTACTTTGGGTTCATTTAAAGTTGTGACCACACACGATCGATCACAAGGGAGCAGTCAGTCACAGATGACATTGTTCACACTGGTCACTCATTAATTACAAGCACAGCATTTGAAGCTTTGAGGGATTAATTGGAGGTCAGCTCTTAAATACAAAGATTCAAGAATAAATCTAGTTTATAATCTAATTCAAAATTAAATTAATTAAAAAATAAATTAAATTAAATAAAAAAATTAATGTTATAAATTTTTGGTAACCACTTAATCTCGACTAGGGTTGTGGTGGGTCCACTGTCACCTGGAAACACTGGCTAAAAAACAAATGCCACACTTTAACATATTTACTCAGTTACTCACACCACAGTTACTCTACTACTAATTTAGAGTAGTAAATTTACCTTCTAGTGGGAGTAAATCTAGAAAAAAAATGCTATAAATACTTTGGGAGATGATGACAAACTTGTCACAGACAGTGACTGCAGCCAGATGTCAAACTCAGGTTTTTAAACATGATAATTTATTTAAAAAAAAATCATATAAGAATCTAAACATTTATATATGAATATGATTTTTATTATTATTATAATTTGGCTGGCTAATTTAGATTTTAAAATTTATTTATACAAATTAACTATCACAGCAAATGTATTATGCATATTTTATATAACAGTTTAGTGACTGTCTTTTTAAGCTAGCTATGTTTGTTATGCTCTTAGTGCAATATTCAGATCAATAGAGGATGAGAAGGTCCCTGGAAATTTGCGTGTTTCTTATTAGCGCTAAGTGTTTTATAATTAAAATTCAATTGCGGTTAGAATGGAAACATTTCACAGAAACCCTAAAAGCCAAATATTTACTTTGCTTTATTATAATTATTACATTGTCATAACATGTTGTTCATAAAATGGTACTTAGTAATAAGTTAATTAGGAACAATCCCTTGTGATAGATAAAGCAATGTTATCATGTGTCAAGGCTTGATTAATAAAATGTGGCATGCTGATCAATATGCTGAGCTCCTTAATCACAGTGTTTCCAGTAGTTGTTTAGGATAAGATTAGCCATGCCTTGTTATCTTGAGAGAATTATCATATTGTTAGAAAAACGTTTGTTATATTGACAGAAATTCTTCATAATCATTACAAATATAAATAATTATATAAGTCTGTGACGTTCATATGTTTCATATGAGGCTATTACATTAATTTCTTTAAATATACTTTATTAATTTTAATTAATTTCACCTACATAAAGCAAGCTACATTGATAGAAGTTAGCTGCCTGCTAGACTAACAACTTGTGTGCTAACATTAGCTACATAAAAACAGCCCTTATGGTATATTTTGATTTTTGTCTATTACTGAATACATGGCTTCAAATATAATGATCATTTGCGACTTGCTTGTGGTTTGGGACTCTCCTGAATTACTATTGTGGTTGTTTCAAGCAGTTTTAGTTGCTATGAAAAAAAAAGCCAAATACCAACAAATAGACATGTTTACATCTGTTAAATACATTTCTTTAAATATACAGTGCTGTTAGAATTATTTGGCCCTTTCCCAGTTTCTGCTGTTTTTGCATATTTGTGATACATCTACAGTATGTTTTAGATCATTAAACTAATTTAAATATAAAACATAGCAAGATAATCCAAGCACACACAAAATACTTTTTTTTAAATGGTGAGTTGATTTATTGAAGGAAAAAAGCTGTTTAGCCCTACCTTACCCTGTTTGAAAAAGCTATTTTATCAACCAGTTAACCAAATTTGACTGACAATTGGATTTAGTTTGACTAGCCACATCAAGGCATGATTACTGCCAGATCTATTGAATCTAAACCTTAAATAGAACCTGTCTGTGAAGCAGACTAGAAAGTCTCAAAAAGCAGCACATAATGCCGCCATCACCAAGAACACATTGATTATTAATCCAGGTCACAAAACAACCCAGACAAACATCAAAAGAACTGCAAGCACCACTTGCCTTAGTTAAAGTCAAGGTACACAATTCCACAATAAGAAAAACACTGGGCAAAACTAGCATCCATAGAAGAGTTGCAAGGTGCAAACCACTGCTGACCAAAATGAACACAAATGATTGTCTCACATTCCCCAAAAACATCTAGCTGACCCTGAACACTTGGGGTGTATTCTGTGAATCCTGTTACATCTGGTGTAAAACTAACACTAACTCTATATTCCACAAAAAGTAAGTCATACCACCAGTCAAACACTATGGTGGTGGTGTGATGGTCTGGGGCTGCGTTGCTTTCACATGACCTGGATGATTTGTCATAATCTATGGATTCATGAGTTCTGCTATCAGAAAATCCTGCAGAACAATGTCTACCCATCAGTTCATAACCTACAAGTGCATTTGAGTTTTGCTGCAGGACTGTGATCTGAGGCATACAAGCAACTCTGGATGGCTTAAAAGAAACAACAGTAAAATCTTGGTGTGGCTAAGTCAAAGTGGCTGTCTTAAATTACATTGGATGCTGTATAAAGACCTTAAAAAGCAGTTTACAGCTGAATAAAAACAACTCTGTCAAGAAGAGTGGGCCAAAATGCCTCTACAGAGTCACTGCAGTTGTTATTGTCAATGGTGGCACACCGAGTTATTAGGTTACTTTTCACATGGGTGATCTAGGTTTTAAATTAATGTAGTTTTAGTAAAAGGGATGATCATTTTAAAAGCTGCATTGTGTGTATTAAAATAAGCTAGAAGATCTGAAACATTTAAATGTGACACATTAGCAAAACTAAGACTACAGTACTGAAATATTATTTATATCTAACTGTAAAATTTGAGAGCCAACTTTTTTATATTTAGATCTAATGTCTATTAGCAGTTTGCTAAAACTATTTTGTCTATTAGCTAGTCTGACATTAAGTTAAAAAAGCAGGAGGACACAGAAGAATTAGCATAATAATGAATACCAGCATGGTTTTAATTATTGGACGGGGGTCTGAACCTCCTAATTAATACTTGCCCCCTCTCCAAAAAACAAAAAAGCTAAAAACAACAGTTCAGGGGGGTTGTTAGTCAGCTAATATATAAGGTTGACCCTTCCCCCAATTATCACAATTATCACTATATTATTTGCACTCTGAATACCAGTACAGCCTGGTATTTTTAATATGGGATTCAAATATACAGTAAAGTTGCCCTAGGGCATGTTTAGTATTTCACAAAAATTAATAATGTATAAGATAAAAAATACAGTATTATTTTACCTACAGTACTGTATATTATTTCGAATAGTTTACAATGACTATCTAGGGGAAATTCAAGACAGCTCTGTTGATTGAGCATATTGGTTTATATCTGGCTTTATCCACTGTCAGACTTATGTGGCAAAATTGTTTAGAAAAGGAAAAAGTCTCCACAGCTCTATTAATGCTGTATGTCAGGCTAGTCTCTGTACATGCATTAGATGATACATGGGAGGATGAGATCAGCCTATTAGCACTGTCACCCACAACAGCCATAACATCAGCCAACAAGGAGGCTATCTCTGAGCTACTCTCATATTTCTACTGTCAGCTCCCTGGGGCCACATACACATCTGAGCAGTACAGTGAGTTATACAACACTTCAAAGATCCATATGCCAAATGCCAGCAATACACAGTCTTTATTAACTATCTTGTAAATATCTTGTAAAACTGGCAGTAAAAAACACAATGCCATTCAGCTAAGCATACAAGAAAAGGCCAGTGCTATATATTCGGATTGTTCTTTTTTTAATAGGTTTATTTTTCATTTTATCACCTAAAAGATGACACAGTGTCTTCGGAGTTTAGACATCGGAGTGTATCTTCTGGCTAGACCCAACAATCGCGCTGCTTCCTGATAATGCTCTCCGCTCATGTATGAAGTCTTTATTGGTAATTTCCCAGAGGAACAGTGCAACGCTTCATTGGAGGCATAAGAAACAGGGCAGCAGGAAAGAGAGGCAAGTGTTAGTGCTGACCAAAAGAGCCAGGCAAACATGAGGTCTGCTAAATAGAGATATTACTCTCTCATTCTTACTAATTAAAATACAGTATGCAGAATACACAGGATAGTTTTTACTCTTTTGTCCTATTTAAATTTAGGTTAGTACAACTGGACTTAGAAATAAAATGGGCAAATGTTTATTTTGTGTTGTATTTTATTTTAATACTTAATGAATGTTGATAAAATAATGTTTACCAAAAATGCTGCTAAAATGCATTGATAACAAATTGGCTTGGTTTTAGTGGATTCATTTATAACAAACAAAAAACAAACAAACAAAAAACATTATTATGATAGGATGATATTTCAACTGGCTCATGTGGTGCTGCGATTTAATACACTAGCCCCCCACCAATGAGACTGGGTTTGAATCTCTCTTGAATATCAGCCGGCCGAATGTCTACACAGACATGATTGGCTATGTCTGAGGGGAGGGGTTGGCAAAGCTCTGTGATGGATTTGCGCCCTGTCCAAGGTATTCCGGCATTGAGCACATTGTTTTCAGATTAAATCGGACCGCCACATCCCTGACCAGGATAAAGTGGTTGCTAAAAATGAAATTGACAAGTTAGCTTTTTTTTACTGTATATTTAATGTATATTTCATATGTCAATAAATATAAAGATACATACCCCGATCAAGCATAACATTAAAACCACCTCCTTGTTTCTACACACACTGTACATTTTATCGGCTTCACTTACCATATAAGAGCACTTTGTAGTTCTTCAATGGTCAGGACTCTTTCAGGACCACTACAGAGTAGGTATTATTTGGGTGGTGGATGATTCTCAGCACTGCAGTAACACTGACATGGTGGTGGTGTGTTTGTGTGTGTTGTGCTGGTATGAGTGGATAAGACACAGCAATGCTGATGGAGATTTTAAACACCTTACTGTCACTGCTGGACTGAGAATAGTCAACAAACCAAAAATATATCCAGCCAACAGCGTCCCATGGGCAGTGTGACCACTAATGAAGGTCTAGAAGATGACCAACTCAAACAGCAGCAATAGATAAGCGACATCTACAAGCTGGACCGACTAGGTAGGAGTGTCTAATAGAGTGGACATGGTATTTAAAAACTCCAGCAGCGCTTCTGTGTCTGATCCACTCATACCAGCACAACACACACTAACACACCACCACCATGTCATTGTCACTGCAGTGCTGAGAATGATCCACCACCTAAATAATACCTGCTCTGTGGTGGTCCTGTGGGGGTTCTGACTATTGAAGAACAGGGTGAAAGCAGGTTAAAAAGTTTGCAGAGAAATAAATAGACTACAGTCAGTAATTGTAGAACTACAAAGTGCTTCTATATGGTAAGTGGAGCTGATAAAATGGACAGTGAGTGTAGAAACAAGGAGGTGGTCATAATGTTATGGCTGATCAGTGTAGTCTAGCATTTGTTTTTATTTAGTTTGGTGGCACACCCACTGTATATAAAACTATATGTAATCTTTAACTCTAACAGTTACAGTTGCATGATGTGTACTACATTTCTCACAATTGGTGGTGCATCAACATTTAATCTACTAAGTGCATTGTAAGTGGTTTGGAAAATAGGCAAAAATTATGTTTTGGTTTATTTCAGGCTCTTTTGCGACTAAAGATAGGGGTCTCTGCAAAATGTCATGTACTGTATGTCAGTGTAAATGTATTCTCACAGGGCTGGCTTTGCTACAAAAATTGCTGATATAATAATGTGAATAAGATTTTTGGGTGTGATTTGTGGGAATTATGAAAGCTGTAAAAGACACAAATGTAGTGCCAGTAATCATAAATGTTAGTTCCTTTGTGGCATTACTTCTAACTTTTGTGCTGTACCAGGTTTATTTAGGATTGACATTCTCCTCAGTGTTTAAACGGTGCATTGATTTCACATGGTTTGATTTGATGTTATATTTTGGCTTTTGATCTGGCTTGTGTCTTTGTGATTTGGAGCTGTTGGTGGTTACTATGCTGACGTTTTGCTTAGACTCTGTAACTTCTCAGTGTCAGGTTCAGAGATAAAGTCAGTATCATTCTGCTCTCTCTGGCCCCTCAGTAAAGCTGCCAGCACAGACACTAGAAACTACAGCAGAGTGCATTACAGTGGCACGTGAACTCCACACACTAAACTGGACTGGGACGTGCACTAACGTACATAATAATGTTTAGTTTAAATAAACTTACAGTGCTCAGAATATGGTGGAGTAAAATAAAAGTGGTTCCTAAAAGTTCTTAATACTGTTTTTTTATCTTTGACATCTGTAATATTTCCACAATTACAACAGAACCAGATTACATGGATTATCAAATGTTTTTTTGTAAATCATCCTCTAGAACTGTAAAATATTGGTGGTTCAGTGGTACAGCTTGTAGAAGGGGTGCCATACAACTCCAGGGTTCCAGAGATCTGGGTTTAATTCTTGGTTTTTGCTAACTATCTATAAGAAGTTTTGCATGTTATTGCTACTTCTGTGTGGGTTTCTTTGAGTTTCTTTGGTTTTCTCCCACCTCTTCAATTATTCTAGAAGGTGGATTGAATACCCCACATTGTCTCTAGGTGTGTGTTTGTGTTGTGCTTTATCTTTGACCAGGATAAAGCTGTAAAGCATATTACAGATCCTGTTGAAGCATCCCAATGATGCTCAATCAGGACTTTAACAAGGTAAAAACCTTAATGTTGTTACTTTTAAGCTATTTAGAGGTTGGGTCTTTTGGTTTTATACTGAAGCTTTGTAACTTTAAGCTCATGAACTGATGACCAGACATTTTCAGGTGTTTTAGGTGTTTTGGTACAAAACAGAATTATGGCAGCCCTAAAGCTACAAAGCATGCACCATCACACTACCTCTACTATGTTTGACTGTTGATAAGACATTCCTATTGTGGAAAGTTGTACCCATGTCTGCCAAAATGTTCCACTTTCTCACCAATCAAAGCTTTTTAGCAAATGTGATCTTTCTAATATCTGATGCAAGGAAGGCTTGCAGTTCCCTAGATGCTCATCCTAGATCTTCTGTGACTTTCTGGATGAGTCAAACTTTTAAAATAATTTTGTTAGGCCAGACACCATTAGGAAGATTTAACATTTTTCCATTCCTTATTATTACTGTGACTTCTGTAGGCATTATTAGTAATTGGTAAAATTAGTAACTTGGTAACACATGGACAACTGGTGTTGGATATTTTTTCTTCAGTTAATAAAATTGTCATGTGAAAGCTGTATTTTGTGCTTATTTAGGTTGTCTTTGTGTTATGTTAAGATCTAATACCGCGGCTGTATGTGACATAGTCAACAACAGAGAAATTAAAAAGAGGCAAGTATTTTTCATGATACTGCAGCTGCTGTGTGGATAGACATTGGCAATGATTTACCTGATCTCAACCAGTACAATAAAAACAGCCCACATAAAGTAAAAGTAAATCAAATTCATTGTTGTATTTTACATTTCCCTTCTGCAGAACTTAGAACTTACTCTAATGCAGAAGCACAATTAAATGCACTAGTCTATACTACACACCATTTTCTCATTAGAGGTGCTGGTGATTTTTGTCATATCCAGTTATGCCATGATTATTGCACCGGACATCTGCCTTCATCTAGCTCATCAGAGCCATGTATCATCACACCGCATCAGCTGATTTGGCTGGGATTGTGTTTGTGTTTTGTTGTGATTCAGCTCCATGAGAAGCTGAAAGTCGAGCCAGAGGCCAAAACTGGCTCTGTCTGAAACGATCTGAGCGATTAGGACACGGAGCTGTGCGTTTACTGACAAGCTGTTTCCTCTCGTAGATATCCAGAGCTTACTGCCTTGTGTAACCAACATAAAGTAAAAGAGGGACGGAAATGAGAAAGAATATGAGGAGTGAAAACTGACCCGAGGCAAACTCACAGCCATCACATTTTCCAATGTTATTTGTTATTTTTATCTTTTGTTCACTCATTTCAGGAGCTGATCCTTTAGTGCCTGTTGTTGCCTTTTCACTTTTTAGTGGCTTATCTGTTGCAGGCCTTATTTTGTAGCAATACTTTGGTGAATTCTGTGCCAAATGCATGTGACATAAATTAATATGTATGTTTAAATATGTGGATTTGGGGGCGGCACGGTGGCTCAGTGGGTAGCACTGTCGCCTCACAGCACAAAAGTCCTAGGTTTGATTCGGGTCCTTTCTGTGTGAAGTTTGCATGTTCTTCCCATGTCTGCATGGGTTTCCTCCGGGAGCTCTGGTTTCCTCCCATAGTCCAGATACATGCAAGTGAGGTGAATTGGAGATACAAAATTGTCCATGACTGTGTTTGATCTACCGTTTCTGTCATTAATGTAACCAAAGTGTGTAAAACATGACGTTAAAATCCTAATACATAAATAAATATGTGGATTTAACTATATCTGCCAGTTCTTACACAAAGCTTGTAGACAAATACTTTATGTACTGTATAATCCATATCTTCATGATTCATAGTTTTTCATATCATTTTTGTTGTTTTGTTTATAAACATTAATTATGATTGTTGTCATGGTAACAATTTTGCTTTTCAGGTATGTTCTAGATAAATTGATGACAGGCTATAGCAGTAATTTCTGTCCAGTGCATTCATTTAGAATTATTTTTATATTGTTTAGTCAACTTTAGTGCTGTTTCATTATTTAGAATTGAAGCACACCTGCCAAGCAGTCAGAAACAAGTATCTTTAATGTGCATAAT
Source organism: Trichomycterus rosablanca (assembly GCF_030014385.1). Taxonomy (NCBI): domain Eukaryota; kingdom Metazoa; phylum Chordata; class Actinopteri; order Siluriformes; family Trichomycteridae; genus Trichomycterus; species Trichomycterus rosablanca. Next base: position 36,340,184 of record NC_085990.1, read on the forward strand.
AACATGTATTTAACATAATGATTCATATGAGTGTGGGCTTTATTAGCATAAGAGCTGTGTGTCACAGTATTTTGAATAACCAAGTGTCAGTGGCTAGACTAAAAAATCAGATAAAGATTTCGCATGAGACACTGTTTTAGACAAGGCAAATGTGGGCATAAAAGCCAGTGCTGCAAGGTGAAAAAACAATTTGTTCACGTTTGGGTCTTTTTTTCCTTTCAAAGGAATATAATGTGAAAAGCTGTAAATAGCTCAAATGGATTGTCCGCTAAGCTCAGATCGAAGCAAGGTCCTGGCTTGAACACAGATTTATTTATCCCAAGCAGGACACCAGAGAAAATAATAGACGCACAGAAACCTGCTTTAAATGCTTTGACCTGAGACTAAATAATAATGTATTTAGTGAGCAATGCCATCAACCCCCTTAATTGCATGCCTTTTCTTGTAATTTATACATTGTAAGTGACTTTGGATACATTGTCTAGAATAAACGTGTCTGCTAAATGCTATGAATGTGAATGTTTACCACCATGTTTTTGGCAAATCAATCAATTGCCACCTATTAGCTTGGTTTCCCCTTAAGTCATGACATATACCAATTAGGAACATGTGAAGATAGCTATTAGATTTTGTTCCTGCTGCTTATGCAACTTCCTAGGGAAGCCAAACATGCTAGGAGGTGAGTGCCAACGACCCTATTATGAATAATGAGCTTACAGATGGTTGCAATTACCTCTGGACTGCCAAACACAATACTGTTCCTATAAAACTCTCAGAACTAGAAGATTCCTAACAAACTGTGGTAGTTTACTAAAACTAGATATATGTTGTATGTGGTAAGCCTAAAATAAAAGACACTCATTCTGATTTCTAAGTTCAGGTGTTTCAGACACAATTTTAACAAGTGTTTAAATTTCATTATACAGTATAAAATAAAGTATATGTGAAAATGGCTCTTTCTTAATCCATGAACAGAGGGACTTTAGTGGTCTAATCATCAATTTCAATAAATTGGAACACTAATTTTAAAACAGAATTTCTTGTCCAACGTCATTGCATGACCTCACAAACTTCATAGTTATGTCCATGGTTTTGGAATGAGCGTTCTAGAGATCTCATGACAATAATGTGTCCACATATCTTTGGACATTTAGTGTATGTGTGCAAGTTAAAATACATACGAAAACAGCAGATCCCACAAAGTATGAAATGAGTCTACTAACATATTTTGGCTTCTGATTTAGACATCTGTAGCTATTGTCCAAATAGTTCATTGTGCATTTTTTAATAAATCACCTACCATCATATTTTTGTATTATATTATTTTCTCCCATTTTCTCCAAATTTTAGTGTAGTCAATTTTTCTCCCACTGCTGGGGATCCCTGATTTTTGCAGTTGAGAAGGGTATATTGCTGCTCACGCCTCCTCCAACCCACGCACAGCCCTTAACAAAACCCTTTTCCACCCATGCACTCTGCACAGGCGCGTCTATCCGCCAATCAGGGTCCTTACACAGTGTTTGAAGACCCCACCCACATATTCCGGTCATCCCTCCCTGCAGGCACTGCCAATTATGGCCGCTAGATGGCACCCAGCCGACCGGTGGCAAAGCCAAGTTTCGAACCGAGGAGTTTAAAACCTCGGCGCTTGTGTGCTACCTGTGCGTTTACCCTCATATTTTTTAAGACACACATTGGTCACTCTGACAATGACTTTTACTGTTAATAGATCAGGTAGATCTATTGGGACCTGATTCAATCGTCTTTTTTAATCACTGTCTAATTTACATTTTGCATGTTTTCTTGGCATTCATGTTGCTTCCTTCCATGTACTCCAGTTTTCTTTTTTAAGCTTTTTAAATACAAGTATTGCTTAAACTGAATTCACTCTCAAATACCGTAAATGTAACTGCTGCTTGGTGTATGTATGTAATTGTGTAGCTGCGTGTTGTCCTGCGATGGATTGGCACTCTGCTTAGGGTGTATTATGGCCTTGCACTTGGTGTTTCGGTGTTGTGCCAAACCTAATGCAAAACTGAGTAGTATGAAGCAATTAGTGAAAATAAAGAAATTACACCTACATTTTGATAAATTACACTGTTGCTAATCAGCTAATTTGCTGCCAACCACATAATTTGCTCCTAAATCATCAAAACACAAAAAAATGGATAGCCAAGGCATTTTTTGCTTATTCAAAAGACAAATTGCTTGGTAGAGATGTTCTTTTTGCTGTTGTTTGTCAAGGCGATGTACAGCTGTGGCCCCCCTAAATATTTTTTGGCACCCCTAAATATTAAGTACACCATGTAAAACATTTCCTGACATAACATAAAGTGTTTAGTAAGACTGCTTGAATATAACTCCTATTTTTGATACAGAAGAGGAAAAAATTATACAAAATTGAATACAATGCCAGGACAAGATTAATGACACTCTTTGTTAAGTCTTAAACAAAGGACAAAATCAGACTAGCCTGGGATTAATTAGAAATTAGACTTATCTAGCCCCACCTTGTCAGTGCTCATGTGACTTTAATTAGTTTATGAATGGTGACTGTGATGCCTAAAAAGACCAGTTTTATTCCCTGTTCTATAATAGCAAAGACAAGAGAGCTTTTATTACCAAGCACAAGCAGTCTAAAGGGTACAAAACCTTGGAATCCTGGCTTCAACAGTTCTAAATGGTACCAAGACGTTTGCTACTCATCAAGAACCTTTCAGGATTTGGTGAAAAAAGGAAAATAAATGAGAGAACCTTTGATGTGGTTCTAAATGTGGTAAAGAAATCACATTCAATATCAAAAGAACTGCAGGCTAAACTGGAGACATCTGGTGTGATGGTGTGAACTTGCATTATATATGCTGCACACTGAACAAAACAGGGCTCTATGGGCAAAGCATAAGGAGGACCCCAGTGCTTAAAGAAAGTTGGATAAAAGAGCAGCTAAACTTTTGCTGAAACTTACATAGACAAATCACAATCCTTTTGTGAAAATTGCATATGGATAGATAAAACCAAACTAGAGCTTTTTGGCATAGCATACCAGTGTTATGTTTATACATGATAAAATTAAGTCAATAAAATTGCACCCTACCTACAGTGAAATATGGTGGAGGATCCATAATGTTGTGGGGCTGCTTTGCTGCCTCTGAGAGTGGAGGATTATTAGAGCATTTTAGAGTGTAGTATGCTTCCGTGTTCTAAACTAGGTTTAGAAGAAAATGTGTCATGTAGCTGGATAATGACCCAAAACACACATCCTAAAGTACACATTAATTGTTAAGAATAATAATAAAAATGACTGTTTTAAATTGGCCAGCATTGAGCCCTGATCTCAGTCTACTTTTTGAAAAGAACTGAAAATTTCAGAGCTTGAGAGAACCTGGAAGACAGGTACAAAAAGCTCACAGATGGCTACAAAAAGTTTGGAGGCTGTTGTTGCCAAAGATTGTGCAAACTGGTATAAGACAAATGAAAAGGAGCCTTTAATCCTGTCCATGTCAGATACTATGTTTCTTTTTTTTTTTTTAATGACTGCATGTGTGTTGACAAGTCAGCTTTTCCTTGAATGTATTTAGAAATGCTATTAAAATATTCTAATGATACAAAGTTGGTACAGAGCCCTTTTTAAAGATATTGTCTTTTTCATACTAAAACAAGGGTGGCAACAGTATTGACCACAGCTGTATTGCATACTCAGCCTTTTAGTAAATTTAGGGCCTTGGTCCATTGTGCCACTTGGGGCTTTGCATTTACAGGGCATTTTGCAATTATAGCTGTAACAGTACTAATATTTTCAGATAATTCTCATGATTCATGGTGGCAGTCGTGGACCCGCTCTCACCGCATGCTGGAGAAGATGACAAATGATCCCTTCTCTGAATTATTCAGCTGAAAGACATAACAGATGGCCTGGTCTGTATAAATATGCACACAGGCATGTTTTTGTCCAGATACCATTTATACAGTGGGGAAGCGCTGCACCATTCACACTTTTCAAACAACACTAACATCTTGATGCTCTTTATCATTTGCATACATTGCAAAAAAATGCTGTTCTCTTAATCAAATCTTCAGTCATCAGCCCTTTATAGCTGGTCACTTATCTACATCTGTATAGCGCAATAATCTTTCTTTGTCTGTCTTTCTTGTCCTTTACAGCTGTGAAGTAACCATTAGGATAGGAGGCTCAGGATGAAAAGATGGCAACCTTGCTGTTTCCACCGGGTCCCAACAGCTTGCACCGGTTTACTCGTGAATCCCTGGCTGGCATCGAGCAGCGGATCACTGAAGAAGAGGCGCAGAATGCCAGGAAGTATCAGGAGGACCTGGGTGACGTGGAGCCTCTCAAGCCTCGGCCAGACCTGGAGGCCGGGAAGCAACTTCCCAGGATATTTGGAGACATTCCATCAGAACTGGTCGGGGTGCCGCTGGAGGACATCGACCCATACTACTTCCAAAACCAGAGAGTGGGTGATGGCTTTAAATTTGTGCACACACACACACATATACAAACACACATAAACTTAAAGGTACAATTTATACTTAACTGCAAACATACTTGTTATATTTACAAAAATTTTAGAGAGATGGAGCAGTACGCTTAAACAATATAGCCAAGTATGTTGACACCCCACTTTTTTTTATTGAGTGGATGTGTTTGAGCCACAAACATTGTTTACAGATAGATAAAATTAATAAAATAAATTATAGTATGGTAATAGTTTATGGAAGGCCCCTTTTCCAGCATGACTGTGTACCTTTGCACAAAGCAAGGCTCATAAAGACATGGTTTGAGTAGTGTGGAAGTCCAGTGGCATGCTTAGAGCACTGACCTCAACCCCAGTGAACAATTTTAAGATAAATAGGAACATTATTTAAGAACCAGGTAAACATTAGTGCATGGACACAAATTAATGAAAACACAATACAAAGTCTTCTCAAAAGAGCAGAGGCGGCTATGTCTGCAAGGGAGAATTCCATAATAAAGCTCATGGTTTTGGAAGGCCCAACAAGCTGACGGTCAGGTGCCCATACTTTTTTCAAATGGTGTGTTTGTTTAATTGGCTATTATTCTTCTGTTTAAAATGTATTTACCCACCTTGTTTAATTGGATATAAATTGGATTCGATATGACCTCAATTAGACTAGTCTATTCCAATTGAGGTGTGTATTAGATTATTAACAGATTATTAACAGATTTCTTAATACTGGTTTGCAAGCAAGTCAAGGATCTGACCATCCACTCTACTTAATAGATAAAAAATGCAAAAAAATGTCTGTGCGTAAGGCCGGAAACCAATTTCAAATCATTGTGATACTTGCTTCCTTAGATGGCATTGCATTCAAAACAGCATAATTTTGTAATTGACACACAGGCTAGGAATAACTTTAGAAAACAGCAAGGAAACACAGTTTGTTAATACAAATCCAAGTTAAGACAAAGTTTTTTTACAGTGGCTTGTACCACCCCCCAAAAAATAAATCAATAGAAATACGACTCTGTTGTGGCATACAATGAAATATAAATGGTAGCATTAAGGAGTCATTAGGGTAAGACACATATTGGTTAAAAATATCTTATATTGTATTTATATGTGTTTATCTAATTTTACTTTTACTGATTTTCCCTAAGTTTGGCTTTTTATGCCTAAGCAAGTGTAAGGTAACAATACACAATGCATAGGCACAAACTCTCTCCTTTGACAAAGTCTTTCCATCTCTGAACATATAAACTGTACTTCATCTGCAAATCTCACTCACTCACTCACTTTCTTAACGGCTTATCCAGTTAGGGTCGTGGGGGGTGCTGGAGCTTATCCCAGCTTTTCAGTGGGTGCAAGGTACACAGTAACACCCTGGGCAGACACACATACACACACCCACCCATTCACCTATAGAGCAATTCAGTGTCTCCAATTAACCTGACTGCATGTTTTTGGACTGTGGGAAGAACCCGGAGCTCCCGGAGGAAACCCACGCAGACACGGGGAAAACATGCAAACTCTGCACAGAAAGGACCCGGACCGCCCAGCCTGGGGATCGAACCCAGGACCTTCTTGCTGTAGGGCGACAGTGCTACCCACCAAGCCACGATGCCGCCACATTTGCAAATCTGTTTAACTAAATTATAGATGGATGGGTGTGTGTATGTGTGTGTGTGTATGTGTGTCTGCCCTGCGATGAACCGGCGCCCCATCCAGCGTGTTACTGTGTGCCTTGTGCCCATTAAAAAGCTGGGATAGGCTCCAGCACACCCCCCTTCCCCGTGACCCTAATTGAATATATCGGTTAAGAAAGTGAGTGAGCGAGTAAATTATAGATGAAAATACTTAACAAATGTGTTTGTAATAAACATTTATTGACAGTTTAAATGACCGCTCTTATACTTTTATTATAGGTAAATTATTTATTAAGTAAACAGCCTTTCTACTCATGTCCATTGTAATCCGTCACAGATGTTAGGTTAGTTTAAATAAGGCTTTAAGTTTAAAAGGCATTAAGTCAAGCCAATTTAATTAATCAGCTATGAATTTGAAAGTGATTATACAGAGGTTCTTTAATAAACATGAATATTATTTAATAAAGGGCAACTGTCACCCTACATTGTGAAGTTGGCTGGTGGAGTTGATATATTTGAGCTGATTCAGAGAAGCCTGGGAAAAAGGAAATAACTGGTGACAAGCATGAGTCATTGAGCAGATGATGGCCACTAATGCTGTCGCTGCTGTGCTGGCTGATGTCTCAAGCCAACCTTAGAAATCTCCCTTTCTTGAATTTCAGATTAAGTTAACCATTCTGCTCATTTTGATGTGCGAGTATCTGGTGTATTTAGTGTAATGTTTAGCTACTTTGAGCAGCTACTGCTAAATGTGCAAATATTGTACTTAGGGATAAAAGATTTGCAAATGTTTGTATTTCCAGTCCTAATCCTCTGATTCACCCTAACTTTAAACTGACTTACTCTCAACATAAAACTGTATAATTATGATTTGTCTTTTTTTTGTTGTAATATTTTATGCAATATTCTATTGCAGTACCTGTCAAATGTGCTGAAGTGGCTGTGCTTTTGATATAACTGTTCTTGATGCCATCAACTGACTGTGTTCATGATGTGTCTTGCACTCATAAAGTCCATGTTCTAGCACATGCCACAACTGCCTCATACTGTCAGTTTAATATGTGTTCATGTTGACAGTGACATATCTGATTAAATCAGATATCTGAGACTGTAAGCCAACAGAAAGGTTAGCCATATAGATAAAAAGGCAGTATGGTTTTTACGGTGTACAACTGGGATATGTGGCGTAAATATTCTACATTTCTACATTTTTAGCATTTAGCAGACGTCTTTTAATCAAAGTGACTTACAACTGAGATTGTACATACACCGATCAGGCATAACATTATGACCACCTTCCAAATATTGTGTTTGTTCCCATTTTGCTGCCAAAACAGCCCTGACCCATCGAGACATGGAGTCTCACGCCTTTCTGTCAGAACCAGCATTAACTTATTCAGCAATTTGAGCTACAGTAGCTCGTCTGTTGGATCAGACCACACTGGCCAGCCTTCGCTCCCCACGTGCATCAATGAGCCTTGGCCGCCCAGGTTTACCACTGTTCCTTCCTTGGACCACTTTTGATAGATACTGACCACTGCAGACCGGGAACACCCCACAAGAGCTGCAATTTTGGAAATGCTCTGGCCCAGTCATCTAGCCATCACAATTTGGCCCTTGTCAAACTCTCTCAAATCCTTACGCTTGCCCATTTTTCCTGCTTCTAACACATCAACTTTGAGGATAAAATGTTCACTTGCTGCCTAATGTATCCCACCTACTTACAGGTGCCGTGATGAAGAGATTATCAGTGTTTTTCACTTCACCTGTCAGTGGTCATAATGTTATTCCTCGTTGGTGTAAGCAGTTGAGGGTTAAGGGCCTTGCTCAAGGGCTCAACAGTGGCAATCTGGCAGATGTGGGGCTTGAACCAATGACTTTCCAGTTACTAGTCCTGTACTTTAACCGCTAAGCTACCACTGGCCACTTATTATTACACTATACTTTGACACTCTAAGGTATTTTTACTACACACAATATGCATAACTATATAGTTTTGCTGAGATTTTGCTAACAAAAGAAATCACAGCAAATTATGCAAAACTGTATGTTTAGAGATTTTTTTTACCCTAACATGCACAAAAATTTACACAATACATAGTATTGATTTTGCACATCAGGGATTGAGCCTTAGCTCCGGTTATTGTCTGTGTGAAGTTTGGCCTTTTTCCAATACATTCAGACCACTGTATAGAGATCATTATTATAATGCTTTATTATTCTCCACACAAAAGCTTTTGCCCTATTGTTTAAACACTGCAAGTCTGAGCTGGACACCACAGCCTTTTAAGAATATGACTTTTAAAATAACAAGCATAATTGGCACTGCTTTCTGGGCCCTGCGTTTCTGCCTTCTTTAGAGACCACAGTAACTCCAATCTTGGGCTTTTGTGAGCTCAGGTATGTTGATCCAACCAGTAAAGTTTCAAAAACTGAGTAATAATGTGTTAGATTAAAGGGAAATAAATACTTTAATTGAAAATTAGGGTAACAATTGTTTCATTATTATTAAAAAGTTTGAAATTACATTTTCTGATAGACTCAGCCAGTTGTAGGAGAGTGCTGTGCAAGATGTAGCAAAAATAACCATAGTTGTCAATACATACACAACCAATTTGACACTATTTGATTTGATGTCCTACAAACCATATGCTAACAATACTTATTCATTCATTCATTTTCTTATCCGCTTACCTCCAATTAGGGTCGCAGGGGTAGGGGTGGGGTGCTGGAGCCTATCCCAACTTTTCAATGATCACAAGGCACACAGTAACACTTTGGATGGGACGCCAGTCCATGGCAGGGCAGACACACATACACACACCCATTCAATTCAGTGTCTTCAATTAACCTGACTGCATGTTTTCGAACTGGGGGAGGAAATTGGATCTCCCGGAGGAAACCCACGCATACACGGGGAGAACATGCAAACTCAGCACAGAAAGGACCTGGACCGCCACTGTGTGAGGCGACAGTGCTAACCACTAAGCCACCGTGCCGCCCCTGCTACATACACTTTTGTCTTACATTTAAGACAGTTGAGCATTTATGTTTACGTGGATAATATAGGCCATGTGAATAAATTACTGTTTATCAAAATAAAAGTGCATAGTAGATTGTTATGTAACTGCAATGCAAATCAGTATGTCTCATGTTTGCCAGTATCTATTAGTATATCTGACGTATGCCAATAATGCAGTTTTAAATTAGCCTAAAAATTAGTAATACCTTTATTTAAGCTATATTAGATAATGTAGACTTGTGAAAGTTGGAACTATGTGAACCTAAAACAGACTCATACTCATCTCATACACAGTGCTGTAGAAAGTGGCAGGTCTGTTTTTGTCCTCTCTTTGTTATTACACAAATCTGTTCATATGTATACACTCTGCTTGCACTGTAGACACTCTCCCCGAGGATATGAGGAAGGAAAAACAAAACAGCAACAACTTGACCCAAATGTTCCACACAGATACACAACATGAGCTGCAAAACACTGTATTTACAAGGGTCACAAAAGAGCAACAGCAAGAAAACAGCAAGCATGTTGCTAACATGAAAAGACTTTGTTCAAAGAGAAAAAGAAAAGAAATGGGAAGAAAGGAATAAGAGATAAGTTGTCACATCTTGCCATCATGGCAGCTGAAAAAATTGCTGACCGTGATGTTACATGGTAGCGATAATTCTTCATTTGTTGACTACTCCTATTATTTATGCAAGGATGAGAGGGTATAAATTTAGCATAGTAGGAAAGCCATGAATCCTGGGTTACCAGACAGTGCTGTTTGTGCAGTGTGAGGATAGAGAGCCTCCTCGACCAGTCACCCATAGTGACGGTGTCCCCTGATAACACATATCCTCCCAGTGAAGCCTGCTGTAATTCATCTGTTCACTGCTTCTCCCTGCACTGGTTTGCTCTTTGTCTTCTTATAATCTACAGCCTGGTAGAATGGCTTCTCATGAGAAGAATGATACGTTTACCAGAGCAGCAATAAAGCACATTTTAATTTTTGATTAATAATTGAGAATAATTGTTTATGATTAATAATTGGAAAATGTGAGTTGTTATGTATTGCATATATTTTAAATAGGCAGTTGTAGCCTAGTGGACTAGTAATCAAAAGGTTGCTGGTTCAAGCCACACCACTGCCAGGTTCTCTATTGGGCCCTTGAACAAGGCCCTTAACCATTAATTGCTTGGACAATATATACTGTCACAGTACTGTAAGTCGCTTTACAAATGTAAATGTAAATATATTTTGCTCATAAGTCGATGCATTGCTACAAGAATGCTTTCGATATTTAAACACAATCCAGTCTTTTTGAAAAAAGTTTTGGGTCCATTTTAACACCCCCAACATTAATAAAAGCACATTAAAATGATTAATTTGTAATTGTAATTGCAATTTTGCATTTTTCTGTATTTTGACAAGAGAACAGAAAACTGCCTAATAACTGCCTTAAAAGTGAATAATATAAAAATTTAATGTATTTATTTGGGGCGTCACAGTGGCTTGGTGGGTAGCACTGTCCCCTCACAGCAAGAAGGTCCTGGGTTCGATCCCCAGGCAGGGCGGTCCGGGTCCCATCTGTGTGAAGTTTGAGCTCCGGTTTCCTCCCACTGTCCAAAAACATGCAGTCAGGTTAATTGGAGACACTGAATTGCCCTATTGGTGAATGGGTGTGTGTATGTGTTATATATAATGGCAGAAAGGGTTGCAAAGCCATGTCAAAGACTCCAAAACACCCAAATGTTAGAAAAAGTACAAAAAAACAACGTTAAAAAATGCTAATAATATCAGACATCACTAGTACTAGCAATTAACAATCTGTCTATGCACCAAAAACTGAGGTGTAATTAGGTTGTACAGCAAAAGATTCTTAAACACACACAAAAAAAGCCACATTATTAAAAAACACAAATTGTCAAAGTACGGACTTACGACAGTTTATGCCTGTAAAGCAACTAATGTGTCTGAAAAAATCTAATTAGGGCTGATTTTTTAAAGCTTTGTAAATGTAAAAGGTTTCGCAAGCTCAGTAAAAAGGGAAGGGTAATAACTGCTACATTAGTACAGTTGTTTACTGCTTATTACTACACTAATTGGGTGGGATTAGTTTCTCAGGGTGACGTCTGTTATTAAGTGTTTACAAGTCTGTTTGTTTGAACTGGTACATATGACTGTTAGTTCATTCATTTTTATGTGACGTTGTTTATTACACTATAACTGTTTACAATTAACAAATGGAACTAACTAGTTTGACCTATGGGTACAAAATTCTATTAATTTATTCTATTTTAAAAGCTGGGACACCAAACACAGCACCATGTGTAGTGTGTGTGTGTGTGTGTACTGTTGGTGTTCTTGTTTGCTGATTTTATAATTGTATTTAAAATGAATATGGTATAGAAAATGTCATTTTGAATGTCACCTTTGGTCTAATCATATGTTTCTCTGTCTTTTCTCTCTTTCAACAGACATTTATAGTACTGAACAAAGGGAAGGCCCTCTTCCGATTTAGTGCCACTTCTGCACTCTATATTTTTAGCCCTTTTCATCCTATTAGAAGACTGTCGATAAGAATTTTAGTACATTCATATCCTTTTTGCTGCCCCACCAAGGTATCAGTTTTATCTACATGGCTTTTAAAACTGCATTGATTGCTCATGACAGTGTGACTGTCATCTGAACTACTGTATATGTAAGTTTCCATAAGATAAGTCAATGCATGTATTTACACCGGTCAGTTCCACTTACCATATAGAAGCACTTTGTAGTTCTACAACTACTGACTGTAGTCCATTTGTTTCTCTGCATGCTTTGTTAGCCCCCAGGACTGTCCCAGGACCACTAGAGAGCAGGTGGATCATTCTCAGCACTGCAGTGACACTGACATGGTGGTTGTGTGTTAGTGTGTGTTGTGCTGGTATGAGTGAATAAGACACAGCAATGCTGATGGAGTTTTTAACACCTCACTGTCACTGCTGAACTGAGAATAGTCCACCAACCAAAAATATCCAGCCAACAGCGCCCCGTGGGCAGCGTCCTGTGACCACTGATGAAGGTCTAGAAGATGACCAACTCAAACAGCAGCAAGAGATGAGCGATCGTCTCTGACTTTACATCTACAAGGTGGACCAACTAGGTAGTAGTGTCTAATAGAGTGGATAGTGAGTGAACACTGTATTTAAAAACTCCAGCAGCGCTGCTGTGTTTGATCCACTCATACCAGCACAACACACACTAACACACTACCACCATGTCAGTGTCACTGCAGTGCTGAGAATGATCCACCACCTAAATAATACCTGCTCTGTGGTGGTCCTGTGGGGGTCCTGACCATTGAAGAACAGGGTGAAAGCAGGCTAAAATCGTATGCAGAGAAATAAATGGACAACAGTCAGTAATTGTATAACTACAAAGTGCTCCTATATGGTAAGTGGAGCTGATAAAATAGTAAGTGTAAAAACCAGGAGGTGGTTTTAATGTTATGGCTGATCAGTGTATATAATTAATTAATTTATTATGCTAAGTATCTAATGTAAATTAGATGTTTAGAGCATGTCTACTAAATAACTATTACTGCACATGTGCAAACACAAGCAAAGCTGCATAATAAATAATACACAGGGTGTTACATTAACATTAATATACTGATGTAGCACATTTGTTTGTAATTTGAAGGGCTGCTTCAGTTAAGGTGGCATAATCTGATATCTTCCGTCATAAAGACTAAATTAGGAGCTAAATTATCAGCTTCATTACACAGAGACATTACATAAAGCCAGCTTACCTTGCATTTTTCTACTTTACAAATGCTATTTCCAGAAAAACTTGGGACATTTTGTAAAATGCAACAAAAAGAAGATTCTATGATTTGTGAATTGTCTCGATTTGTTTGATACAAAGAAAATATTTTTTTTTACTGATCAGCCTAATTAAATTTGTAAATATAAACACATTTACAGCGTGATACAATACACTCTTAAATACGCTCTTAATATGTTGGGACAGAGGCTGAATAAGAGTAAAATGATAGAACATTTGATAGAAAATTGAAGTTGCTGTTTTGAAACAATAATTCCACAATAAGCAGGTAAATTGGTAATAGATGAGGGAAACTCAGTTGGGTATAAAAGAAGGATCCAACAATGGCTCAGTCAGTACAAGCAATGATGGGTCATTGCTCACCACTGTGTAAGATTGTGTAAGATTGCAAATAACATAATATAATGAAGATATTCAGGGAATCTGAAGAACTCTCAGCAAGTGTAGAACAAGAATGGAAACCACTACTGAATGTGCGTGACCCTCAAGCCTTCAGTCGACATGCGTGAGAAACTGTACTGTGATAAATATAGCCACGCGGCATTAGGAGTACTTCAGAAAACTGTTGTCTTTCAGCACAGTCCGCCACTTAATCAAGAAATGCAACCTGAAACTCTATTACACAAAAACAAAGCCAGATGTTAATTCTGTGCAGAAAAACCATAGAGTTCTCTGGCCTAAACTCATTTCAAATGGTCCGAAAGACTGTTCTGTGGACAGATGAGTCCATGTTTTGGCTTGCTCTTAGTGACAAGAATGAAAAAGATCATCCAAACTGTTATCAGCGAAAGCTGCAAAAGCCAGCAAATGGCATAGTATCGAGGTGCATCAGTGCCTACAGCATGGGTGACTTGCATATGTGTAAAGGTACCATGCCATTTTAAAGCAACATGCTGCTGTCAAGGCAAAAGTTTTTTTCCTGGGTTTCCTGGAGACTGGTGTGGTTATTTCAACAAAAAAAAGGTTACCCCTCATTCTGTACATACTGTGACCATGGCTTTAGAGACACAGTGTGTGTGCTTGACTGGCCTGCCTGCAGTCCAGATCAGTTTCTTAATAATTATGTATGATGTAGCATGAAGTGGAGTATCAGACAACAGTGGCCACTGACTGTTGGGCAGCTAAAGTCTCATACCAAGCAAGAATGGAAAAAAATCCACTTGCCAAACAGCAACAATTAATGTCGTCTGTTCCCAAACTATTAAAAAGTCTCAATAATAGAAAATGTGTTCACAGTGCTGAACATACCTCTGTCCCATTTTTTTGAGCGTGTTTATATTTAGGAAACTATAAGCTATGAGCTAATTTATTTAGATACTTCACAAGCTACCATCTCACTCCTAAAATTTAAATAAACAGCTTGTCACACTACTTACCTATGAATCTTTTCCATTATAAAAAAATGCAAATATTTACATTAACATTTAAATATTTTCTTATATGCTGATTTATTAATTACATACAGTTTATTGCGGGCGAATGAAGGTCTTGAAATGTAAGAAAATTGGCATCGGTATGGGCAACATTCAGCCACAAGTAAGGTGATGTCACTGTTGCATTTTTAGCAAACGACTCAGAATCAGATATTCAAGAGCTTTGCTATGTATGGCTTCCCCTTTAGGTGAACAATGCCAAATTTGGATGGCTTGATTTCCAGCTATGAAGTGATCAAACCTCAAAGACCACTATGCCCCACACCCTTCCTTTGCTAGCAGCTGCTAAAAATACCAATCCAGTTAGCCATGGTTCATAGGGTTGGGAAATATTAGGCTCGTGGACACTTTGCTCTTGTCGGTCTGATAAGCAGGTGAAAAGTGTTACTCTAGAGGTGTTGTTTTGGTCACCCCCACCCCTCCTTTCTACACATTCCCTTTTAGGGCCAGCTGCATGATCCGCTCCCAACATACTGATGCCCATCGTTATGCCAACACCAAATTTTAACTGTATCTCAGGTTTTGGAGGTATGATAGAAAAGACAAGGGCAGGGTTATGTATGTATGTGTAGTGACTGAGTGGTGAAAAGTACTCACTTCCAGGCGACGGCACAGACGCCACACGCCTGGGCTAATAGCAGATTAGCCGCAGAAGTGGGCGCCTGGAAACATGTTTGATTAGCCAGTGCCACAAGAACATAGTCATAAATTGCAGACTAACAGAGAAGGCAGAACGCAGACTGCCGCTCCACGTTGAAGTGATTGCACTCATTAGAAAAATGCGAGAAATGGGATTTGCAAATCAGTGTGTCTGCACCAGGCAACATAAGCAGGCTATTGGAGGGGGGAAATAACCTTAAGACAAGCTGCTGACACAACGCCAACATGCCCGCCAGCATGTTCAAGACTTGACAGGCCATTCTGGAGAATCCAAAAACTCGAATTGTGGTCCTGTAGGATTTCCCTATAAAGCGGATTTAGAAGTAATTGACTAAGCTGATGCTTTAAAATAGAGTCTTAACAGCATTTTGGCAGCTTTATTCGGCTGTTAGGCTGAAACGGACTTTTCCCATTACGAATGGGAGCAGATGCTTAGGATTCCATTGTCTAGCCAGTCTGCTGGGCTGGTGACAGTGATTCACTGTGTAGTTTGCAGGGTAAAAGCAGGCGTAATATGAGAGCTCCTATAATTTAGGGACGACAGTACAAACACCTCGAGCTTCATATTCAGTAATGTTTTTCATTAGTCACCGAAAGCTTATTGCTTTTCAGTTTTACTAGGTAAATTGTTACATAATTGCATCAGTGTCAACAAACTCCCACAGTGTGAAATTAAAACAATGCTGATCATTTCCAAGTTGAATCACTGTAGTGAATGATTATAGGTGCTTATTATTGTGTTTTAAATGAAATCAACAAGGGTGAAGGTGAGGGTTAGAAGTTCAATGTATTACATTGTACTCCCACTACAAAATAATAATAATAATTAAAAACTATAAAACAATATCCAACAGCACAAAAAATAAAGATGAGAGAAACTACATTGAAAACACTTTATCACAATGTAAACGTTCCATTTTAACAATTAAAGAATGTGGCTTCAAGGATAGGGTTTCAAAATTAGTGTTGTTATAATATGATCTAGAGAAACAAGCAAATGAATTTTATTAATTTACCCAAACAAATGGAACATATGTGGATTGTGCTTTGAGTGGTCATTGATATACTGTAACGAAAATTAGTGGGTCTGATTTAATGTGCTTCACATTCTTTTCCTTTAAAATAATACCAAAAAGTCACTTTTGTCTGTCATGCTGCATAAAGTTTAAGGAAATCAGAATGTACAGAGTTTTTAAAGTTTAAGTGAAATTTAAGTTTATTTAATACAATTTAAATCACACAAAAATATTGCTACAACCAGGGTGATAGCATTTAGATGTATACAGTCGTATGATCAGATGGTCAAACCACCTGACATATTTAATTCCATTGGAATTGTGCTTACATAAAGTAGGTATTCTTATATAACAAGTTAAAACATATCCAATCTTATGTTGACAAAAAAAAAACAATTATGCTGTTGGGCACAAAAAGACCAATATACATATACCAGATATACAAACCCCATTTCCAAAAAACCTGATAAATTTTGTAAAATGCCATAAAAAACAAACTGTTAGACAAAAAACAATTAAATTGGTGTTCTATTGTTATTTCAATACTAAACGAATGAACAAATCACAGATTTTTCCTTTTATTGCATTTACTAAATGTCCCAAGTTTTATGGAAATGGGGTTTATACATTAAACAAGGTTGATTAGCTGATTGTGGGACTATATAACAATGGAATATATTATTATTAGAGCATAACTGCACGTTGCCTTTCCTCTACAAACCCCAGTTTTGTTAGAAAAGTTGGAACATTGGTTTTTCTTTGCATGACACAGTTTCAGATTTTTTTTTTGATGCAGTGGAAACTGTGTTGAGTGCCAATGGTTTTCCGAAGTACTCTCGAGCTGTAGTATTATAATTTATCATGCACTGCTGCTTGAGGGTTAAAAGTCAAATAAATCTTTCTAGAATATTATGTATGGTAGATGGTGAAAGACGTAATTTAATTGGAATGTTGCAATGATGAGAGTTCTTTATCAATTTTTCGACAATTTTATTTACTAAATCGTGAATCACAACCCGTCTTTGCTTGCTGAGCTGAGATGGATCCTCTTTTTATAAACAATAATAATACCCTCACTTGTTATCAGTTGAATAGTGTTTTAAAACAATGTTACTTTTATTTTCTGTAAACTTTTCACACTTTTTGCCCCGTCCCTTATTTAGTGTGTAACAGGCTTTAAATGCAAAATTTGTTTAAACTTAAAAAAATATTATTAAGTTGATCAACCATAAGGTTATGTAATTTTGTTGTACTATTTTTATTGCATTTTACAAAATGTCCCAACTTTTCAGAAATTGCGTTTGTGTATTTTTGGCCTTGCAGCATAACATATGTAATCTTATTTTATTGATGCCCAGTGATGGACTAGCAACCTGTCTGGGGTGTAAAACAGACAATGGATAAATGAATAATTTTACTAAAAGCTTTTCTGCAATGAAAAAAAAAATCATAAAATGTATTTAAACAAGTACACTAGGAGAGTGGGGGAAAACATCTTTTAAAATCCCCTTATGTCACAAATAGAGTGAAGCTGGCACATAATAAGGCCTAAATTGCAATAGTATGCAGCGGTTTCAGACTGCACATTCAAAAAAAAAAAAGATGAAAATAAGACAAAGTAGGAGGGCCACATACTGAGACTGTATCTACAGAGGCAGAATGAGCCCACGCCTCAGTGAGTTATAATTTTCAGCACCATTTAGCAGTATGAGCACATGTCAATTACTGTCAACTGGTTGCTGTGAACAATTCAGTTTTTAGACCCCTATATTACAAGTCCTATAAACCTGTAATTAAACCCTGTAATCAAGAGTCTACTGCACAAATAAGTCAAACATCAGAGTTCACCAGTATTTTTTAATTATTAGAGATGTGACTTTTCAAAAGTATGCATAGGCTTAAATTACAAAAGAAAATCAGAAATACATTTTGTATAGTATTTTTAAATAGTAAAGGTTTGTATATATGTGATGCATTCAGTAAGTAATTGGACATCACAATTTGTTTAAAAATGGATAGGGATAACTACAGGGTTAACCTTAAGTTGTAGAAAGTCCCACCAATCCAAAACTGTTGGACAACAAGACATTTTAGTGTAATTTAAGCAAACTGTAAACTAAAATTTTGGTTGTATTTGGCATACACCGATTAGGCATAACATTATGACCACCTTCCTAATATTCTGTTGGTCCCACTTTTGCTGCCAAAACAGCCCTGCAACTGTGATGCACTGTGTATTCTGACACCTGTCAGAACCACCATTAACTTCCTCAGCAATTTGAGCTACAGTAGCTCGTCTGCTGGCCACACCGGTCATCTAACATTTCCAAAAAAATATGTTTTTATATTTTCTATTTTAGTTATACATACTCTCTTTATATTATTATAAACAAGGTTTGTAAATTGAAAACATTGTGTGTAATTTTGTAGAATAAGCAACAGATGTATATTAAATAAAGCCAAAAGTGGTTGAATAATTGTTCCTCCGACTGCAATTGTTTGCTGCTTCTTTTGGTCCTAATTTTTTTTGGTCCTCATGTTGAGAGACAACACAAACAGACTGCAGTTTAAAATTTCATGTCATTTATCAACTTAATCCTTTGTTTGCTCACTTATTAATGATTGGTTGTTGACCTACATCAACATACAGCCAAATGTTTGCAAGTGTTCACTATTTATTAAAGGTGTATACTTTCAGTTTAGAGGTAAATACGTCTTTAAATATGTTAAATCAACCTTTCTGGACTTGACTCTTATGGTCATTGTTTAATTTAAATTTTAAATGGAAGCAAGTACATTTGACTCTTTAAAATGAAATATACTGCATAATGCCATGGGTTTGAACAGTTAGATATTTATCTTTAAACCTTAAGAAATAAGTTATACCACATGGGGCCAAAAAGAGTAGTACAAAAGTAAACCAAGTAAAAGAAATGTTACTTGATTGTATAAAAATTTATTAGGTAACACTACCTTGGGCAAGTCTCAAATGTTTTAAAAATCAAACCCATTTCACTATATGACCATTCCTTTTTAATACAGTAGAAAGGCCACAGAGGCAAAACAGCAAAACGACTGTCCAGCTGCTTAAAGAATTGTTTATAAATGTGACTTTTTGAAGGCACTGATTTTCCTTAACTTCCTTACGCTATTCAGTCTGTTCATTATGTGCACTATTTTAACAAACTGTTGCTTCATGGCTATGTCGGAACCAGCAGCATGGGCCAAGTATGTCGAGTAAGTATCCACTTTTTCTTTTCCTTTCTTTTTCTGTCGGGACTAAAAAAAAAGGCTCTGTAGATTCCTCTGTACCCCTTTCTGTTCTCTCATTACCCTCTTTGACTGTATTGATCTCTGAATTGTACCCTGTCTGTCCCAATGTAAAGCTTTGCGAGGTGTTTGTTGCCTTGTCAACCTCAATTAGCAAGTAAGTTAACGATATGACTGTCAAGTCCATGACTTTGCTAATTGCACCTTTGCTATGCTGTATTGGAATGAGATCATAGTATGGTTGTCATAAACCGGTGTATCATTCTGTCTTTGTAAATAATTAAAGTAATTGATGCCTTAAAAACTGGATCCTGTTAATATTGGCATATTTATATTCAGTTGAATTTGGCAGGCATAACTGTTTAATTAGAACATGGGTTAATCCTCTCTATCTATCTATCTATCTATCTATCTATCTATCTATCTATCTATCTATCTATCTATCTATCTATCTATCTATCTATCTATCTATCTATCTATCTATCTGTCTATCTCTCTCTCTCTCTCTCTCTCTCTCTCTCTCTCTCTCTCTCTCTCTCTCTCTCTTCATCTATCTGTCAGTCAGTCTGTCTATCTACAGTATTCATCCTTCCATCCATCCATCCATCCATCCATCCATTCATCCATCCATCATATCTGTATATCTCTTTATCCTTTTATCTGTCTGTCTACTTATCTCTGTCAGTCCCTATGTCACTTGTTTATGTATTTAGTCTGTCTACAGTGTTTTATTGTTGGTTCTGTCTTCTTATGCTCTGTCACTTAGCTACCTGTCAAATTTCTGCCTCTGTCCTCAGCCAGTTTAAATGTCTGTTCGTCTTCTTATGCATTTTCAAGCCACCATGGTTTGTCTCTACAGGTCATTGTTTAGCGTGTTTGTAGGTTTGCTTGTTTGTCCCAGTATGTCTGTGGATCATTTGCAGCATCTGTATGAATCCAGCAACCTAGCTGAAGTCGATGCATGCTGTATGTGCATCGGAATGGATGGATTGGATTTACCCATGTTCATATGCCCATGTAGCGGCTGTGGTTTGCTGTATTAACTTACTGAGAAATGCGTGGCTTGTCTTAAACGTTTAAAAAAAGACCATGGCACTAGCCTCATTAAGAAAAAAAGACTCATTAAGACTCCAGTCATTTTTATCTAGTTTAAAGTTTTACCTATCGGTATATTAGGCTAAACCAAGTTTTTTAGAATTTACAATGTCATTTCTTCAATGTCAGGCTTGCTTATCCTCAGTTTGGAGTGAATTTGTTTTGCCACTTACTTAAATCTGGGTTCAGTTGGTTTCCTTTACATTCTGGTAACTGACAATAAAATAATCTGTTTAGTATAAACTTGACAAGATAAAAAAAAGAAAACAGTGGCAGATATTTCACTAAATCAGCAGCTTAATGTATGTTGCTTTGGGTAGTTGCTATACAAAATATACAAACAGTTAGCTTCCTTAAAAAATGATGCTTCACGCAAAGCAAAACAAAACATTGATCCTAATTGAAATTGAGCAGGAAGGAGAAAGGCAAACCAGAAATATGACCGTGCACTTCAGAATGCTGCATCCTTCATCCCAGTCACCATCCACTCCATCAAATTGCCTCTTTTTTGCTGATGTTCTGGATTCTAATATGTATTACAAACTTATCAAGCTGCGACTGTCAAAATCGCTTGCCATTTATATCTCAGAGGCTGCCACTGTACTGTACGTGTGCTTTCCATGTCTTACTGGTTCATACAAACATCGTCTCTTCAGCATAGTCTGTCTTGTGTCAATATTTCTTTCATTGGATTAAACCATATTTAACAATTGTGGAAACACAACCTCTGTGGGCCAGTGTTTCTTAATTACTGGGATACTTGTCCACCCCAATTCTTTCCCCACCCCTGTTTTCTTCTTAGGTACACATTTACTGGAATTTACACATTCGAGTCGGTGATTAAAATACTGGCAAGGGGGTTTTGCATCGGACCGTTCACTTTTCTGCGGGATCCATGGAACTGGCTGGATTTCAGTGTGATTGTCATGGCGTAAGTACACAATCCCCTGGCTTTTTATTATATCCATTGACCTTTTTGACCCCTTTTATTAACCTACCACCACCTCCCTCTGGATAAAATGCTAAATTGGAGCCACTCATGAAATTTGGGCAGCTAAATTGCAATTGACTGGACTGGTCACATAAACTGATGAAAGTAAGAGGCTGATATTAGTACCAGGGTTTTTAAATTGAAAAAAATGACATTTGCTGTACAGGTCAGGATGTAGGGATCCTATAAAATATTTACACAAGTTTACATAAATAATACAGACAAGTATTCATGGCCTGACTTTAAACCTATGCCTATAAAATTTGTTGTCTAATCAATGAAGCAGACAAGCTGATCCAGGCAGAGATCCACAATGTGATATGAGAGTTGTGAATGAAATCTTGTCTTATGCTTTCTTATACTCATATATATTGTCTTTTATTTAACCATTTTCTTTGTACATTCTTGGTATTTATGATACATAAAGAAAAACACAAGCTATGTTTGTAAACCTTTATTGGAATTACAGTGGTACCTTGTAACTCAGCGTCCCCTAAACTCAAAATCTTTGAAACTCCACACCCTTCGTCAAGAAATTTTTACCTTTAAACTCAACGTTTCCCTTAAACTCACCATGTGTGCGACTGCTGCTTTGTTCAGCACTCGGCTTGAGCAGTGCGGTAAAACATCATCAAAGTGTGAATACGAGACGAATCTTCATTTGTGTGGAATAACCATCAAATCCACTCTGATTTAGCTGCATTTTTCTTCTGTTTCACTTTTAAACATGTGTTACAACTTGAGGTTCTGAGAAATTGTGAGAATCTGATTTTCTGAGTTTAAAACGCTTGTCGTAAGAAAAAGCTTAATGTGACTTATTGTGTTAAAAGAACGACATTGTAACACTAAACCTCTCTTAATTTTTACTGCTCATAAGTTCTCTTCACTAATTAAGAAGCATAAGAAAACAATAAAGTAAGGTAAGGAATAGGTTTTTAACTGTTTTCAATTGTATTTTAGTGTTTTTATATTATATTTGTGTTATTTTTAGTGTATAAGTGTCAAAAACAACCACATTATTTTACATTAGCCTAAAATATATGCAGTTCCACAGGACCATGGACTGCATCAACAGGTTTCCCATACATCCTTATGGGAAAAATACCTTAAAACTCAATGCCTTTTAAACTCAATGCCACTCCCAGAACCAATTGACGCTGAGTTTCAAGGTACCACTGTGTATGAAATTCTGAAGGAAAGGCCTATGACTTTTTCTTATAAAACCTTTTTAGCAGCAAAACATTTCACTTATCTGCCTGTTAGACTTGCATAACAATAAATCAGCAGAGGAATTTCAGACTTGGGTTTTTTAAATGCTTTTTTTTACCAGTTGTGTTCTTGGTGTGATCTTTTCATGATGCACACTTCTAAAAGTAATACAACACTTCCGAACCATTTCCGACCTTGTGATTTTATACATTTCTTCTCCTATGAGTGTCTCAAACATGTTTTAATTGACGTAAGTCTCCTTAGCATGAGAGCAGACTCAGAGGAGATGTGCCTTTTCTTTAGAGTGGGAAATCATTTATTCTTAAGTAATTCTAAAACAACTGACTTTAGAAAGTTTTAGATTAGATATTGACATCATTTTATCATCCTGGATTGTAAAATTAGATTAGCACTGTCACCTCACAGCAAGAAGGTCCTGGGTTCAATCCCCAGGCAGGGCGGTCCGGGTCCTTTCTGTGTGGAGTTTGCATGTTGTCCCCGTGTCTGCGTGGGTTTTCTTCTGGGGCTCCGGTTTCCTCCTACAGTGCCCTATAGGTAAATGGGTGTGTGTATGTGTGTGTGTCTGCCCTGCGATGGACTGGTGCCCCGTTCAGGGTGTTACTGTGTGTCTTGTGCCCATGGAAAAGGCCCTTTTCAATGGGCACAAGACACACAGTAACACCCTGAACGGGGCACCAGTCCATCGCAGGGCAGACACACACACACACCCCGCAACCCTAATTGGATAAGTGGTTAAGAAAGTGAGTGAGAATGTGATTGTATATTATCACAACTTAAAGTGAAAATAAAATAATTAATAACGATTAATGATTAGTATTAATTAATAATGCAGAAATCCAGGTAACTGCAAAGGGTTCACAATTTTTGTTTTGTATCTGTAACTGAAAGAGGCAGATACTGTATGCTTTATTATTGTGTTCGTTTTTAAGAGGTCAAACAAGGCCATGCAAAAAGCAAAACTTTAGTGCTATTGGCTGGTCAGGCGGCTACATACAGACACAACTGGCTATGTGTAGGTTAGGGCCAACGATGGATTAGCAACTTGTTCGGGGTGTTACTAGATTGTGCCCAGTGATTCTGGGGAAACCGGACCTACTGCCACCCTGACTGAGATTAGGCGGTGATAAAAGCCGGAAATGTTTTTTCCCGGAAATGTTTTCTCACCCAAAAATGTTCTTGTTAACTGTCCATTAGTAACTATTATGACTACATAGAAATAGGCATTATGACGAATCTTTGCATTCATGTCATTTTTTTAACTTCTTTTATGATGTGAAGTACAAGCACCCCACTCCAGCTCTAATAAACACTTAAGGGGGCATTTTAGAAGCTGTTTTACCACACTTAAACAGGCGTTTACTGTTCCTGCTTTACCAAATCCAGAGTGCTGGAAATGCTTCTTTCTGCAATGCACGTTCCTATGGAAACTGAAAAGCTGCTCTCTTGTGCTTGATGGGTGCACATCTTATAATAAGTTTGAACATAATCATATTCCGACACCGCCAAGGTGTGTATAGCCCATAGCATATGATTTATAACATTTTTATAATAGTCACACTTTTTAGTGACCTCTTGTGCCCTGTGGACTGGAGCACTGGCATTACTGAAGAGATAAAAATGGTCTATAATATTGATCAGGTGATTAGAGAACCAAACTCTAAATTAATTTACTTATTAATTGACACTCTTAGTCACCTGATGAACCTCTTTTTAATGCACTTTCAACCACGATGTTCAAAAAAATTTCTTTTCCATGAACACTAGCTAGTTCAACTGGGCCTGCTAGTCAATTTTACCTAGGTTTTTCATTTTTCATCCATTTAAATTACACTAAACTGACTTCTAACATTAGTACCTGTTTAGCTTAATTTTATTTCCTTTTTTCGTTTTCAAATAACTCTAATTTGATTCTGCAGGTTGTTTACTGAATTTTTTAAAGTAGGCAATCTGCAAGTACTTCGATCGTTCAGAGTCCTCCGAGCTCTGAAAACTATTTCAGTAATTCCAGGTAAGGGTTCTGTGTTGCCGCATTCTCGAAAACAGGCCGCAGTGTTGTTCGTTGTCCAGTCCAGTGCAAAAATCTTTTAAAGTCAAGCTGCCCACACCTTTCCTCAACATAGTCCCCTCCAAGCATCTCATGTCCACATGTCAAGAACACCCCATCCTTTCCTCCCCCCTCCTGTATTGTTGCTTATTGTTGGTGTTGTTGTCATTGTGTGCGCTTCGGTTTTCGCTTATTGCAGATATGTTACTGAGTTTGTGGACCTGGGCAATGTCTCAGCGTTACGGACGTTCAGGGTCCTACGAGCACTGAAAACTATCTCGGTCATCCCAGGTGAGAAGGGCATTAACCACTAAGGCCTTCTGCCTACTGCACATTTCCTTCTTTTTCAAACCTAATGAAAAGCAAGGAATTTATATGTGTAGGCAATGAGACTTTTGATTCGGTAAATAGGATAAATATAATATATTTGTAATTAAACATCTGACCTAAAAGACTTTGAAACATTTTATTTTGTTAATCAATTTGGCCACAAAATATTTATGAGTAATCCTATAATAGCACTAAATGCTCATGTTCTAAAAGGAATACTTTAGCATTTTCATCTTATTCTTCAGCATATGTAGCACATATTGATTACCACAGATTAGAACTTCAACATTTCCTTGTACTAAAAAAAAGGTCATGGTCAATTTACAGACAGTAATCAAATTTTAGACACGCTGTTTAAATATGCATCTATACTAAAGAAAAAATAAGCAATTATAAAACATTTACACTTTAAAATGTTTTAAACAGGAAAATCTTAACTCATCTGTGTAAAAGGAAATATAAAAGGTATTTATTTCTAGTAGCTGTCAGTTTTGCTTTGCTTCTAGTTTAACTTGAAGACATTTTAATCAGGCTGTGATATTTTTTCCCTTTAAATGAGGGACTCCGTCATATCAGTCATTACCCTTTCTATGCCACTTTCACAATTGTATAAAAATGACATGGTTTCTATAAATTCCTATATGCATAGACGCTCAGGTGGCGCAGCGGGATTTTCTGCTAGCACACCAGTGCCGAGATTCTACACTCCTCAGTTTGAAACTCTGTGTTGCCACCGG
Source organism: Trichomycterus rosablanca (assembly GCF_030014385.1). Classification (NCBI taxonomy): domain Eukaryota; kingdom Metazoa; phylum Chordata; class Actinopteri; order Siluriformes; family Trichomycteridae; genus Trichomycterus; species Trichomycterus rosablanca. The sequence goes on from NC_085990.1 coordinate 36,365,941, forward strand.
TCGACTGGGCGCCATCTAGCGGGCATAATTGGCAGTGCATGCAGCAGACACGGTTCTGCCAGGGCGGGATGACTGGACTATGTGGGTGGGGTCTTAAAACACTGTGTAAGAACCCTGATTGGCAGATAGAGAGGCACCTGTGCAGAGTGCATAGGTGAAAAAGGGTTCCGCTAAGGGCTGCGCACGGGTCGGAGGAGACGTGAGTAGCAATATACTCACCTCGACTGCAATCAGGGATCCCCCAGCAGCGGTAGACAAATTGACTGTGCTAAATTGGGAGAAAATGCATAAATCAAATAGAATAAAGCCCATATGCATAAAAATGATGAAACCAGAACTTCTTCTAAAAGTAGTTGAATTATACTGATTTACATGTTACTTTAAAGATTGCATTGACAAAAATAAAAGAAAATGATTTGGCACTATAGGTGAGTTTTAAAGAATATATACTGTATATAGTTTTACTTTTTTCTTAGTACTGGGAAGCATGTTGAAGTTATTATCTGATGTAATCTTGTGCACACTACAGATGCACTTTTTCGTAATTGGTATTCCTTAAAGTGCACTAATGTATTTCATCTGATATATGTTGATGTGTCAAATGTCAAACAAAGTATGTTAAAATACGTACATGTTGTACAACGCAGTATATAAAAGAATGAAATTACATTAAGTCTGAAGGTTCAGGTTACAGCTTGGTCTCCAGCCTGCAGACTTAGTTTACTCTCAACAAAAGTCTCATTAGACCTTAGTGCTTAACACCTAACACAGGCATGGATAGCTTTAGAGTGATTGCATGTTTTGCCACAAGCATTGACAACAGACACATAAAATCAAGTAATTAATAAAGTTTTGGCCTTTAATCCAGATATTATGTTAAATTAGGAACCCCATGTTCTACATTTACCATTTTTAAGATTGGTGATGGAATTCAAAGAATGTTTGTCTGTTGTCAATTGTTAAGTGTGTTGTTTTAAATAAACCAAATGGTACAGTATGTGTTGGCTTTTGATGTTGTGTTGTGGTTTACCTTATTATGTAATAGATTTTTTTTTTGTTGACAGTCAGTAGTGGTTTGCAATAAGAAAAAATAGTTAACTATTAAGTAATGAGCATGCACTGAAGTATGTACTGAGCTTTTTTATTTACTGTAGTTTGGCTGGAATGTAGTATATGCAATATGATAATGCCAAAACAACAACATTTGAATTTTGGAATGGCCATTTAGAAGTTTGGAATCAGTACTTACAAGCATCAAGAATGAGGTCAAAGTGACAAATAATTGCTTAGCCTGGAGAATGACAACAGAACAATATTGTAATTGTGAAATAAAGATCAGGCTACTAAATTACCACACTTACAGAGCTACAGTATAGTGTTTATGATTTTAAAACTTTTTTTCCCCAAATAATTGTATTAGTTGTTTTATATAATAAGTTTTAGTTGTTTAAATTGTTAAAATTAAGCAAGAAGGTCCTGGGTTTGATTCCTAGGTGGAGCAGTCCAGGTCTGTGTGGAGTTTGCATGTTCTCTCTGTGTCCATGTGGGTTTCCTTCGGATGCTCCGGTTTCCTTCCACAGTTCAAAGACATGCAGTCAGGTTAACTGGAGCTACTAAAAATCACCCTGAGTGTGTGTGTGTTTGCCCTGTGATGGTCTGGCGACCTGTCCGGGGTGTTTCCTACCTTTTGCCCAGTGAATTGGACCCACTGCCACTTTGAATAGGATACAGCAGTGGTAAAACAAACAATGAGTGAATGAAAAACTTTTATAAGATGATTCCAAAAGTTTAAATGGTAGTGCTTATTTGAGGTTTTGGGCGGAATGATATTTGCATATACGGAAAATAATACTAGCATATTTTATCTCGTAGATTTTTGTCTTGCAGTTTGCACTTATTACTTGCTTAAACTCTGTAACGTGCTAAATGTTTCGACTATTCCTGACTGCCTTGTGTTGTTATTTAGGGTTAAAGACTATTGTGGGTGCCCTGATTCAGTCAGTAAAGAAGCTGGCAGATGTCATGATCCTGACTGTCTTCTGTCTGAGTGTGTTTGCTCTCATCGGCCTGCAGCTTTTTATGGGTAACTTACGTCAGAAATGTGTGCGCAGTACAGCCCACTGCATCACCGACCCCTCCTTTAACAGCAACACCTCCTTCTACTGCAATAACAAGACCTGGTCATCATTGAAGGAGTTCATCAGTGATGAAGGTAAGACTTGTTTAACCGCAACAAGCACTCAAAAAACAACTGTTGCTATAAAAACAATTGCTATAATGATTATGCAATAAAAGTAGCCCAGGTATAAAACTGCAATTACAGTATATTTATTAGTAAGTCACAGGTAAAAAACTTTGTGCTACTAGGCAAAGTAAAACATCTTAAAGGTTCTTCTAAACTCTACTATTGTTTAAACCGTAACTCCACTTGATAACTTGCTGTGTGGTAGCTGTATTACAGGCAGGTCAGGTAGTTTTGGGACTGCAGACTTTTGATCAACTGAGAACTGAGTATAGTCTCAGTACTAAAGACACTTCTTGAAACATAACTTATCAATTATACTGTACTATCAGTGCATATACAGTAATTACTTAAAATGTATACACAATGTCTTTGACTTCATGAACATTTGACATTAAATACTTTGAACAAATTTAAACATGAACAGAATGTGTTTTTAAGCATATACAAACAAGCATATACATACTTACTTACTTTGACTGTTTTGACATTTTCCATCAATAACAATACTTTGCTACAAAGTTGTCCGCAATTACACTTTGAAGAGATCTAAGGGGAAAAAATAGTTTGTTTTGGCAGAATTGCGATTGAATTTTGTGACAGTCCTCTTAGTCCTTAATTTTTTACCGATACATGACTATAGTCATGTTTCTTTTCATTTGTAGAGAAGCAGCTTCATATCATAACTCTACCACCACAATACTTAACTTTGGGTATAGTGCTCTTGGAATAATATGCACAATTCTTTTTTTCTTCACATTTTTTGCACCAAATTATTACCAAAAAGTTTGTTTAGTCTCACTAGAGTAATTGTATGATGTCCTGCAACTTTTTTGAGTCACTGCTGGCTTCGAATGAGTCTGAAATCATGTTATGGAATCATGTGTAAGGCACCTGACCAAGGTTAATTATTTGTAGTTACATGAACTCTTCACATGTGGATTATTAAACAATTAGTACTCACAGGGATGTTTAATATATTAGCTATATACAGTATATGTAGACTTTATTCATTTGAGTTGTTTAATCATTTTGTCCCTGATATATAGAAAGCGCATTTATCTTCACCATGATTACTGCTTGTTTTTAATCTTTCCAACCAATTACAACAATTTTTTTTAAATTATGGAACAATGTTAAAGCTGACATTACATGAAACTGTACATTTGTGGTAACTACAAAGTGAAACATATTGTGTGTAAGTTCAAAGTAAATAAATGCACTGAAGGTATATTACATTGTAAAAACAAAACTTCCTCTCACTATATGTCAGACTATGGTACAACATTATTTATTATACATTTTTGTATTATACATGATGAGCTAATTTGGTACTCAGTGTAATATGCAGTTTAGCTGTAGCATAGTGACTCAACAAAATAATGTTAACACTGATTTCCACAGTCATGCTACAATTACTTTAATTACAACAGCATTTGTAATGCATCGGACAATGCTAACAAGCTTATTAAATATATACATATAGTCCATAATACTGCTGCAGTATTATGAGAAAATATTAATAAACAATGACATTCGAGGATTCTAACTAAAGTAAGATGTCCATGGTTTTATCATTAAATCACAATGCTATTATGTGAGCAGACATCTATTTAAGATGAGATTTAGTATTATTTTTGGTTGAACTCATTTCATTAGAATAGCAATTAGGACAGCGCTGACACTCAATAACATGACCTGCTGTAATGAGATGTAGGACACTGACTTAAATAGATTGATATGATTCACAATGTGCCTTGTCATATCATGAAAGTGACTAGAGTGTTTCCATGAACATATAAAATCAAGTATTTGCAAATACAGTGAATAACCGTGTTACAAATTTCTAATTCCACTAGCCGAGAAGGTTCTGATCTGTGTAAAACTCATGCTTGCCTTGTGTCCTTATTTACTGAAGCTTTATGATCAGTTAAGAGGGAATGAGGGAGGGGTGACCACTTATCTCCTCAATACACATGATGAATGATAAATAAGCTCTTGTAAATACACAGACAGCTTTTAATGATAGTTTTAAAACAGCATTGGGGAAAACCTTCAACATAGTCGGTTACTCTGTGATTTAGACTAACAATGCTATTGTATAAAACAATAGAAGCTGATCATGCAGCACTCAGGTGTTGGGAACTGTGCAATTTGATAAGCATGGTGGCTTGGTGGCCTACATATGAGTCCTGACCACACATGAGACACATTTAAGGCCATGCTTCTGAAACCAGTAATGCTGACAGCTGGAGGCTGATGCTAGAAATATCTGCCAATTGCAACCAGCAATGAATTTTTCAGCCCTCGTCAGGTTTAACCAATCCAGGCCTGGAGTGGGCGAGAGAATCTGAAAGAAAGGTGGATTGTGTGAATACAAAAGAGGATATAATATAGGGCTGGTCCTTTCTGGAATCAACCTTGGTAGTGATGCCAAAGTCATTGTACACTTAATCTGCCAGTTACCTCTCTTAGCCAAGTTAGAAAGAAAAAAAGTCATCTGGATGGAGTTTGCTGTCATGTCATAACTGTGACATATTTTACTTTCTCACAAATCTTTGCCTGTATTTTACAGTATATATCATAGACCTGCTCTTTTAAAAAATGTATAAAGTGATTTGAATATAACTGACAACAGTTTTGTTTCTCAATCCCCCAGAGAACTATTACAAAGTGGATGGATCAAAGGATGCCTTAATATGTGGACAAGCTAGTGATGCTGGGTAAGTGGCTCACTCAAAACTTCAACCACACTGGGAATTTATAATAGGAAAGACATAAAGCATATATAAAGCAATGCTGGTTGATTTCTCAAGGTTTTTTGTCAATACTGGGTCACCATGTGCCGCCAAAACACGTGTGCAGTGCACATTGGCATTGACTGTACAAAACTGTGTGGCCAGAGTAATAGACACTTGAGATAAAAAAATATCAACTTTATTTAATGTTCAGTACTAGTGATCAAAAGCACTGTCAAACAGGTGTAACCTCCATTACAATAAAAGTCAGTTGTGTGTACATATCACATTCTAATAATGAGGGTCAAACAGTTGTAACTGTTTTATAACAGTTCTGTTATAAACTGGGTAAGCTGGTTTACAAGCTTAACAAGCTGGTGTGTTCATAGCACTGAATTGTGTAACTGCATTATTTTGTATAAGGAACTTTTATATGAGGAACATAAGGAACAGTTTTAATGATAGTTAGGGATTTACAACAAAAGAGGCAGATAAGATGCACCCAAAATCTGAACTTAAGTTGCCGATTTACAATCCAGAATTAGAAAATTATTAATCAGACCAATGTTCTTGTCTCAAGGCCACCTGTGGTCTGTATCTGAAAATCTTTCCAAAGAACAGCACAATATAATGTAAACTAAACATCCTGGACACTCGGGTGGTGCAGTGGTAAATTACATCAGCCCCCCATCACTAGGATCCAGGGTTTAAATTCCTAGCGGTATTAACAGCAGGCTGGGAGTCGACATGCAGACATGATTGACTATGAGTGTGTTCGAAAAGCGAGGGAGCTCTCTACATAGACAGCATTTTACGTCATCCTACGCTCGCTCCCGAGAATGAGGCTGTTGTAAATCCTACATGCCTTAATATGCTGTCTAGTTAGGCATCTTAAAATTTCAATGTTATTTTGACTCAAGAACGAGTGAGCATCGGAAGCATCCTTAGTGATCAAGGCAATCCCAGCATTTATTGTGGCAGCTCTTCTCTCACAGAAAAATAAAAAACATGGCTGACGGTGCGGAGAAACAAACAGAGTTATTTTCAAACGTAAATAAATTATTATTGATTTTTAATTTGTGTAAACTTGCACAAGTGTTTTTATTTGCAAGTTCGAGCTTGTCAGTGAATTTAACCGTTTTCGGTACACGAAGGGAGATGTTAGTTGACATGCTAGCGCGCTGTGCCACCTCATCCCATTGGTTTGAATGGCAAGATGCTAACTGCTAAGCTAGCTTAGTAAGCGAACCCGATGGAATCGTTGTCTAAGTAGCACATTCGAATAACCTGCCTTATAAGTCAATTACTTATTAGAATCCTCTCTACTGAGGCAGTTGCCTATGTAGGCAGTAAGACAGCAAGGCAGCTCCTTAGGTTTTTGAACACACCCTATGTCTGGGTTGCGGCATGGCTGAGGCCCTGTGATGGATTGGCCCCCTGTCCGAGGTGTGTTTATGCACTGTGCCCAGTGATTCCAGGGAACTGGACCCATGGCAACCCTTACCAGGATAAAGTAGAGACAAACCATGAAAATAAAATGAATAAAACTTAATATTGTTACATTTTAGATATTTTAAATAAGATAAAAACAAATAGGAACTACAATCAAATAGAAAATCTGATTTTAGGAGATAATAAGATCTGCTGTGTATTGGACTCTGTATATGAGTTGTATTGGAGTTTGTTGTGAAAGGGCTTAGGCTAACAGATTAAACCAGAAGATTTTGGTCATTTAAAAACAATTAATGGATTTATTCTGTTTCTGGCTGTAAGACAGTGTACAATATTTTATTCTTTATTGACTGTTACAGTTTTAAAAAATGCAGTTGGCTTATCTTTACTCAAATTTATCAAGTCTTTGACTTCTAATAAGATGAGCTTTTCTTGTTATCATCAACATTTTTAACTGGTTCTATATTCTTGTAGTTAGCGACTTTGGTGACAGATATTTGGGCATATGTGTCATTGCTGTAGCATATACAGTCTGCGACTAATAGAAATGTTGACAACATTTCATTATTATATTAATACAGCTTTAAACTGAAAGTACTACTAAAATACTAGTGTAAGCTTTTTTGTATTATATTCTGTAAATCCACACAGGCTGAATAAAATCACACAGCAGGACGTATTTAGCCGGTGGGCTTTGAGTTTTGATGTTTGAGTTCCAGTACTTCAGCAGTTAGCATTTCCCATAAACAGAAAAAATGTCAGGTATTTGTATTAACTCTACTGTTGATAACCTTTAGAGAGAGGTAGAAATGCTTATGATGTAGAAAAATTGCTTATGATGGAAGGATGTAATGTCTTGAGTGTGGCCGGTCTGTCTCGTCTGTGAGTTTGTGAGAGTACAGCAGCTGGGATTTACCTCCCAGTGGTGGACGGCTGTAGATTGGGTTCCTGTCAGAGCGTGACTAAAGCAAACAGGGCTAGGCGGTTTTGAAGGCCTGAATCAGCACTAACAGTGTGCGTATGTATGAGTCAGTGGCCTTGAACAGCTTTCCTCAGCACCGGATGGAACATTCAAGACGAGAGCCACAAAATAAAGCTTTTAAAAGTTGGGCTCATACCTGTTTGTTTTAGTACTTCTAGTATTTTCTTTATTTAGGCTGATTACCAGGTTAAACTGTTGCTTAAATGTATTTAAATTAACATTGTTAGGGAATTTTTATTATGTATAGTGATTATACACTGATCAGCCATAACATGAAAACCACCTCCTGGTTTCTACACTCACTGTCCATTTTATCAGCTCCACTAACCATATAAAAGCACTTTGTAGTTCTACAATTACTGACTGTAGTCCATCTGTTTCTCTGCATGCTTTGTTAGCCCTTTTTCATGCTGTTCTTCAATGGCCAGGACCACCACAGAGCAGGTATTATTTAGGTGGTGGATCGTTCTCAGCACTGCAGTGACAATGACATGGTGGTGGTGTGTTAGTGTGTGTTGTGCTGGTATGAGTGGATCAGACACAGCAGCGCTGCTGGAGTTTTTAAATATCGTGTCCACTCACTGTCCACTCTATTAGACACTCCTACCTAGTTGGTCCTCCTTGTAGATGTAAAGTCAGGGATGATCGCTTATCTATTGCTGCTGTTTGAGTTGGTCATCTTCTAGACCTTCATCAGTGGTCACAGGACGCTGCCCACAGGGTGCTGTTGGCTGAATATATTTTTGGTTGGTGGACTATTCTCAGTCCAGCAGTGACAGTGAGGTGTTTTAAAACTCCATCAGCACTGCAGTGTCTTATACACTCATACCAGCACAACACACACTAACACACCACCACCATGTCAGTGTCACTGCAGTGCTGGGAATTATCCACCACCCAAATAATACCTACTCTGCGGTGGTCCTGGGAGAGTCCTGATCATTGAAGAACAGCATGAAAGGGGGCTAACAAAGCATGCAGAGAAACAGATGGACTACAGTCAGTAATTGTTGAACTACAAAGTGCTTCTATATGGTAAGTGGAGCTGATAAAATGGACAGTGAGTGTAGAAACAAGGAGGTTGTTTGAATGTTGATCGGTGTATAGCATATAGACCACAGTTCATATTTCAGATTAGATTTAAATTCTTTTTTTTTGTTTCTTTACTGATCAAACTGACTGAACATGACAAATTTCTGAAACATATTTATTTATTTACTTTATTTTTTATATTCAGACCTTCTAATTAGACCCTTGTAGCATAATGGGTCACTTAAGCAGGTTTTCACTGCTTGAAACCTTGTGCAAGTTGTTATTTACATAATAACTTGTACTGCAGATTTTAATTAAGCTATTTTCATTTGATAACATTGTTACATCATACTAGCATCTTCCACAACACACTGTACAGTTTAATATTGTACAGGTGCATGTTAAGGATGGGTGGGTTATAGGTATTAAAGCATGTGTTGTAAATGGTAACTGCAGAATGTCTTGTATGTGATCTCAGCACACAAACACAGCTGCTCTGCTCTCTGTATTAATTAACATTAAGAGGGCTTGCCACTGGGGACTTGTACCGAGCTTAACATTTAACAGCATGGGTACAGTCTGTGCCAGCACTCAGCTTCCTTTCTCCCAAAGTACAGTAAGTAGAGATGAATATGTTGACCCAGCTCTTGACTCTTGTGCCTCAGAATTAGTAGTGCCATTTTAATTCCTAAATGCTTAAATTCTTGCTGTTTAAAATCCAGATTAAACCGCTGCAGACAGCTTAGAAGAACTAAAGGAAAATGTAGCATAAAAACTTCTTTAAGGACAGTTTCACTGAGAGGAGGTACAGAATGGTTCTAAATAAGCTGTTCAAGCCCACTGAACATAATAAAGCAGAAAAATCATTGAATTAATTTGAACATATACAAATCTCTTCATAAGCTATAATAATTGGGTAATTTTATCAGCTTGGACAGAGAAAATACATTTGCAGAACATAATTTTGCTACCTGCACTGAGACCAAATTGTCATGTAATATTCAAAGCATAATTTTTCTAATACTTGCAATTTGCAATACACAACAAACAAAAGTAATATTTTTTGGGAATTTTTTTTTTTACTTTTGTCATTTGACATCTGTTGTACCTCTGTAATAAAACACTACTAGCGTTTTTACAAACTGCCAACAAAGGAGATAGATGTGATTACATTTAGCCAAAAGAAGAACTGTATGCAACATTTGACTTGATTAGTTAACAACAACAATAATAGAAATAATATTAATAATCATAATTTTCTTTAAACTTTTTATGTACTATAGTAATCTTTGCTTTACACTAAGATTAACATTTTTTATAGAAAGCTCACAAGAAATGCATAAAAAAGATTAATATTGTAATGAGTTTTTGTAAATTTACTGTAGATTTACAAGTTTCTTACTTTATTTTATAATAATTAAAAAATACTGTTTTATAATCTTACTTTAAGCAGTGGTTGGTTAACCAATAACAGTAGATAAAACTGATTTATCAGCAAATACAGTATTTTCTGTCACACGGTGGAAATACCACCATCATCCAGTCACTATCCATCAACATCATACTGATGATTGTAGTCAGTTTTCATGATAACAATTTTTTTACTAAACTTTTTACTAAATTTTTCTACAAACTGTTAATACTAATTTTGAGTGACTTAACATGTTTTTCTTTCCTGAACTTGAAGCGGTGGGATGAGCTTAATCATTTGGCTTAGCTGTAAGGAAAAGACTCTTTCGGCTCATCTTGTTTTCCACTGTCTTCGCTTCCTCTTTCTTGCTGTCACATGGTATAAACCTGTGCTATACTGTTTTTAATGCTATTAAAAGCCATCGCTACACTGTTCTTGATGCTGTTTAAACTCTTCACCTTGTGCTTATGAGTTCAGTATTTAACTGTACATATCATTGAGGACACACATCAATATTATTTTGAATGTATATCCTTCTGCAATTATACTTTTGTATTTGTGAGGATTTATAATGTGGCAAACAGTGCATGTTTGCTGAGTTAGCAAGAGGGTGACAGATAGCGAGAGTGGGCGTGGCTATTGTGGCGCTCTCAGGACACCTTGCACCACTCTCAGTGTACACAAATGTGTTTTATAAAGTAAATAATTGCATAAATGATGAAATTATGAATTTATTTTGGGTGATGCGGTGTCAAGGCGGATGTGCTTTGTGATGTTAGGCGTGTGTTTATGTTGGGCTACCATTTTCCTGTGTTGTATTGCTTTTGGTGGGCTAAGCCCTGTGTTCAGTGTAAAGTTAGTCTGGAAGAAGACTCCTGCTCCATCCAGTTTAATAAAAGAGCATTAAAAACAATTTCCTTTAGTCTGGACCTAGACCGAGCTGCTGCCACAATAAAAATTAAATGCAGAAGTAGCATTTGTGAATAACAAGCAACATGCTGGCATATAACTGTAAAACTGCTGTAAAACAGTTAGTCCACTGTTATACTATTATCCAATAAACATTAATATACTGTTGAATTACAGTAAATGCATTGTAAAATAAGATCAACATGCTTACATGTACTGTAAAGTTACCATAAAAACATTCTAATATACTTTAACACACTGTTAAATTACTGTAGATACATTCGGGGTAGCACTGTCGCCTCACAGCAAGAAGGTCCTGGGTTTGAACCCAGGTGGGGCGGTCCGGGTCCTTTCTGTGTGGAGTTTGCATGTTCTCCCCGCGTCCGTGTGGGTTTCCTCTGGGTGCTCCGGTTTTCTCCCACAGTCCAAAGACATACAAATGAATTGAATTGGAGATACTAAATTGTCCATGACTGTGTTCGATATAACCTTGTGAACTGATGAATCTTGTGTAATGAGTAACTACCGTTCCTGTCATGAATGTAACCAAAGTGTAAAACATGACGTTAAAATCCTAATAAACAAACTGTAAAATTCTTTTAGTAAATAATACAAGCAGTCCAAAAAAAATTTTATTCTTAATATTTGACCCATAAAGCTTTTAAATATCAAACAGGAGCAAGTAACTTCTATAAACTGCATGTAACTAAGTACAACAGGGTTCTTGGCTTCAAGCAAGTACAATATTGATGCATAAATCTATTTAAGCTGCAAAGTATTAGGAGTATATGTTGTCTGTATAAAAATACATAAATCTGATAGCAATTGTGGTTTATTAACCATTTTCAGAAGGTGTATATCAACTTACACAAATCTACACATGTTTATAGCTCTTAGGAGGAAACTTACTAACAGCATTGCAATCATTAAAAAAACACTGATAGGGTGGTTTATTGCTGCCCTTCAAAAAAATCTATTTATGCATTACATTTAAATAGCTTTTTATTGCCCTGACTAGAAGAAGGTTAAAGCAATTAAAGACAAGCATTGACCTTGGCTTGGCTTCACAAAAGCACAATAGCAACAACCTTATCACAAATGGACAATCAAATATTAAAGAAACTATTAGATCAAATCATTTTCTCTTTACATAGCACAGAAATTAAAACCTTTAAAATTTAGACCACAACTTCAGATGATATGAGCATTATAGATTACATTTTAATATATTTACTTCGTACTTTTTTATCTGTAAAAAACTCTATCTGCTGTACATTTAAGATTAAGTACACAGAAGTGAACATTAAACTGTAGGCAAAAATGCTTTTTCCTCAAACAGCTGGCATTTATATGTCAAGCAAGGGCACATGATTGCCATCGGAGAGTTGAATAAAATAAATAAATTAAATAAAACAATGCTGGAGAGCGAATGGGAATTGATGGCTTAGAAGAAATCATTTTCTCTCTGAGGCTTCTAAGGTTTCATGCTAAGTATCTCCGCTGTCCTGGATTTTAAGTGCTGTTCGATGAGAAGCAGACAGTAATTGCTGTACATGCTTTTTATTACAGAGGTCCAGAACGCTGGCCTCCCACACTTTTTGGCACAGTTGCAAACTGTTAAAACATTATCTTAAAAGCAGCCAGTAATCAATAAGGATATATTTTAAATTCCAGAGCAGTTCTATTTCCCAGTAACAATGGTGGAACGTATGACAGTAAATATAACAGTTTGCTTGGGTGTTTGGGTCTCAGTCATGATGAATTACCTTCCTACAGATCATTATAGGTGTGTGTGTGCTTGTTATTGTAACATGTTATTGTAACATTTGTACCCCAATTTAACAAAGAATGTACATGTTTGTCTAGTCCAGTAATTAGATTATTAAACCTAGACCTATGTTTAGCACTGTGAAGAAGTATTTGTCTCTTACCTGATTTCTTCTAGTTTTGCTAATGTGTAATTTTTAAATGTTTCAGATTTTATTAAAGATAAAGATTTATTCAAAACCTATATCAAGTAAAAACCTAGAACTGGTTGTTCCACCCTTGGCAGTAACAACTGTTACAAAACGTTTGTGATAACTTGCAATTAGTCTTTTAGGTCACTGTGGAGGACCACTTTTGGCCAACTCTTTTTTTTTCAAGAATTGTTTTAATTTGGCTACAAGAGAGGGTTTTCGAGCATGAACTGCCTGCTCAGGATCTTTCCACAGCATCTCAATGGAATTCAAGTCAGGATTTGACTTGGCCTCTCCAAAACCTTAATATTGTTTCTTTTGAGCAATTCAGAGATGAACTTCTTACTAATGGCTTTGTAACCCTTTCCAAACCGGTAGATTTTATGACTTTGTTTCATACCTGCGTATGAATCTTTTTAGAACATGGCATTATGTCCTACTTTTCAAAAAACAAAACTGCTTCAATATGATGATGTTTAGATTCAACATGTCTGGCTGTAATCATGCCTGGGTGTGGCTAGTGAAACTAAACCCAAATGTCAACTGAATTTGTTTAATTGGTTGATTTAGTAGCTAAGGGGGCAATTACTTTTTCAAATAGGTAAACAGCATTTTTCCTTCAATAATTACAATTATCAAGTTGTGCATTTGCATGTGTTTGCTTGAGGTACTATATTGTCTAATATTAAAAGTAGTTTGATGATCTGAAACAAATACGCAGAAAGAGAAGAAATTTGAAAATGTTTTTTTAAAGAACTGTGCTATTGGCCTCTCCCAATACAGTAAAAGTAACAACTTAGTAATGTTAATTAGTGTAAAAAAAAATTCAGTAAATACATATTTTAATGGTCAAATCCTGGTTAATAATTCTTCTACTGAGTGATAATAGTTTTTAAATACAACCAGACAGTTTGTGACTAAATAAATGAGACTGTATCTCTACTGATTATTGTGGGTGGAATCCCACACACCTCTGCCTCAATCCTAGAAGCAGCTGTATGACTCTGAGTTTACTTTTCTATATGAGATATATACTAAGCCCCACCTCCATACACACAAACAATTGGTCTAATTGCAACCAATTCTGCAACGTGCATCTGAAGAAAGGGTAGAGACGAACAGAAATCCAGACTCAACACACATTTTAACACAACTTTGACATGCATTAGATATAAAAGTCTATGAACAAAATATAACAAACCAAACAAATGAAATGTAAATGAATAACCTCTTTAAAACCTCTAGCACCTGTTATCTGTCCAAACTTACACTTAAATCTTTTATTACTCAAAATATTCTTGTAGCCCCTAAATGTTTCTGTTTACATTAATTTACTATGAACAGACCTCATCATTCAACATGTGCCCAACTTTACTAATTATCTCATGGCTAAAATGAAGTGAATCCCCACTTTCCAAAATATATTACATTTATACTGTAAGAGTGGAAGCTGTTACCTTAGCAAAGGGGGTGGGGGCTTTATAATAATACCCATGATTTAGAATGTGGTTTTCAACAAGCACAATAATATATTGTTAACTAACACTGTTCACTCACACTGTCTTAAAGCTTTAATCAGTTATGGTTATTTAAAATGATTGGTCTGTGTAGGTGTTAAAAGTAATTACAAGGTGTTAAGTGGTGTTCAATAAAGTCAAAAAACACCGTTTTAAAAAACATTTAGGATGTATTTTGAAGCACTGGTGATAGTTATAGGTCACCCAAGTGAACAAAATAGCTCAGCAGGGCAATTTCATTCCATCTCAGACCAACTGTTTGTTAATTAATTGAAGCATTTAAAAGCTAATGCTTAAGCAGCTGTTTGAGTTTAAATGTGTACACAGTGATTTGTATGTGAAAAGGAAAGTGGAATTAACGTTTTCTGTAATAACATTCATTTACAACTACTTTCATTAGTCTGAAAGAAAGCCAAAAACAATTTCATCCAGTTGAACTGTGAGCTGGTTATTCTGTGTGAGATGTGCTGGTCATCTGTCATTTGCTTGGCAAGCAAGAAGACATGAGAGCACCAGGTTTTTAAGCTTGTCTGCCATGCCCCCTTATCCTCTACTTTCTCTTTTTTTTGTCTATTATTTCAGTACAGGCGGAGGTGTTGCATGCACTGCCAACATTCCCTTTCTCTGACCCAACCATGAGGCTGTAAGGTCACTTCCTGTTCTGCCTGTTATTTATGACCTTTTCCAACTATGAGAACTCATTATAGACTGGATTTGTAGTTATGGGGAAGGGAATGCTTTTTGTCAGACCCCTTTTGTGTCTCATTGGTGGTAGTTCAGATACTGTTTATAGTTAGAATATTATCAGAGAAAGAGCAGATTAATGGCACATTTCTCTAAAAGTCTTTATTTTACTCAAGTTGACACAAGTAGAAATAAATAATTGATTTTAAAATAAAGACAGGGAAGTAAAACTGTTGTCTCATTTAGCCTTTACTGAAAGCTGATAATTACAAAAAGCTTGAAACAAGAAGTCATCCACGGTCACATGACACTTTCCTGATTTATTAAAACATTTACTATTAAAGTTCACTGATGCAATACCATCCAACATAATAAATAATTATATCCTAAGTAATGTTACATTTTAAATCAGAAATTTTCTTGTGACTAATAGCAAAATAAGTGCAACAGTATATTGCATTTACTTTTAATAACCACTTTATTCTGATCAGTGTTGCTGGGTGTCCTACCAAAGTGCCAGTCTACAGTATTATAGGTCAGTGACTGGAGACAAGGTTCAAACCCAGGACCCCAGGACCTCCTGTGCAGCACTCATGCTGTCACTGTGCCACATGACAAGCTAATTATCTACAACCCGTTAACCCTTCAATGGTCTCACCAAAAATATGTTTAAAGAATAATTTTTTGCATTTCTTAGTTTTTGGGACTATACCAACAACAAACAACAGTTGAGATGATCACAAAAATGATGTAACTTTCATAGACGATTTTTAGCTGCTAGCTTCAAGTTGACATGTTACAACAGCTGTTTTCTTCTACTATCTACCAATATTTTTGAGTTTAACACTCGTCAGCCAAGGAGATTATTTAAATACAGCTCATTTTACGCTCAAAGTAAGCTCAACCAAATGGTTGAGCAGACCATTAAAAAACTTATTTTGATCTGTTATTTCAGTGTGTTCTCCTTAATGTTTGCTTACTTGTAACCTTTACACTTTGGCACAGCATTAGCGGTTAGTAGTTTTGAGAACAGAGCATGATTACCAAATAATAACTGCAGAACATTGTTTCTGGTTGCCATCTGCTCTTCAAATATACTTTTCAGTTTCCTATGAGTACTCTGGTTTGCCTCCATTCCAAAACCCTGCAAAATGTGAATTTGGCTAATACAAAGGTGTATAAGTGTAATAAGTAAATAGCCAGGTGTGTGATGTCCTGTTCAGGGTGTTTTTCTCCCTTGTGCCCAGTGTTTCTGTAATTGTGTCTATACACTTTACAACTAATCAGGATGAGGCAGTTACTAAAGAAGAATGAATCAGATGCATGTCTAGGATTGTTTCAGCTACACATTTGGTCATGAATGTGGCTAGCACAGTGCATTATGGGTTTAATATATACATATATATATATATATACAGTGGGGGAAATAAGTATTTGATCCCCTGCTGATTTTGTAAGTTTACCACCTTACAAAGACTTGAACAGTCTATAATTTTTATGGAAGGTTTATTTTAACAGAGAGAGACAGAATATCAACAAAAAATCCAGAAAAAAAACATTAAATGAAAGTTAAATTAATTAATTAAATTAATTTGTATTTAATTAAGGGAAATAAGTATTTGATCCCCTACCAACCAGCAAGAATTCTGACCCCCACAGACCGGTTATGTGCCCATGAGGCACACAAATTAGTCCTGTCCCTGTATAAAAGACTCCTGTCACAGAATCAGTTTCTTCTGTTCAAATCTCTCGACCACCATGGGCAAGACCAAAGAGCTATCAAAGGACATCAGGGACAAGATTGTAGACCTGCACAAGGCTGGAATGGGCTACAAGACCATCATCAAGAAGCTTGGTGAGAAAGAGACCACTGTTGGTGCGATAATTCGAAAATGGAAGAAATACAAGATCGCAGTCAATCACCCTCACTCTGGAGCTCCATGCACGATCTCACCTGGTGGGGTAAGAATGATTCTGAGAAAGGTGAGGTCAGTCCAGAATTACACGGGAGGAGCTTGTCAATGATCTCAAGGGAGCTGATTTCCCCCACTCTATATATATACAGTATATATATATATATACTTACCGTTAAACATAAACACTTAAGCATTTACTATCCACAACAGACTGAACTGTATATATATATATATATATATATATATATATATATATAATCTATATACAGTATATATATACTGTATATATATATATATATATATATATATATATATATATATATATATATACAGTGTATCACAAAAGTAAGTACACCCCTCACATTTCTGCAGATATTGAAGTATATCTTTTCATGGGACAACACTGACAAAATGACACTTTGACACAATGAAAAGTAGTCTGTGTGCAGCTTATATAACAGTGTTAATTTATTCTTCCCTCAAAATAACTCAATATACAGCCATTAATGTCTAAACCACCGGCAACAAAAGTGAGTACACCCCTAAGAGACTACACCCCTAAATGTTCAAATTGAGCACTGCTTGCCATTTTCCCTCCAAAATGTCATGTGATTCGTTAGTGTTACTAGGTCTCAGGTGTGCATAGGGAGCAGGTGTGTTCAATTTAGTAGTACAGCTCTCACACTCTCTTATACTGGTCACTGAAAGTTCCAACATGGCACCTCATGGCAAAGAACTCTCTGAGGATCTTAAAAGACGAATTGTTGCGCTACATGAAGATGGCCAAGGCTACAAGAAGATTGCCAACACCCTGAAACTGAGCTGCAGCACAGTGGCCAAGATCATCCAGCGTTTTAAAAGAGCAGGGTCCACTCAGAACAGACCTCGCGTTGGTCGTCCAAAGAAGCTGAGTGCACGTGCTCAGCGTCACATCCAACTGCTGTCTTTGAAAGATAGGTGCAGGAGTGCTGTCAGCATTGCTGCAGAGATTGAAAAGGTGGGGGGTCAGCCTGTCAGTGCTCAGACCATACGCCGCACACTACATCAAATTGGTCTGCATGGCCGTCACCCCAGAAGGAAGCCTCTTCTGAAGTCTCTACACAAGAAAGCCTGCAAACAGTTTGCTGAAGACATGTCAACAAAGGACATGGATTACTGGAACCATGTCCTATGGTCTGATGAGACCAAGATTAATTTGTTTGGTTCAGATGGTCTCAAGCATGTGTGGCGGAAATCAGGTGAGGAGTACAAAGATAAGTGTATCATGCCTACAGTCAAGCATGGTGGTGGGAATGCCATGGTCTGGGGCTGCATGAGTGCAGCAGGTGTTGGGGAGTTACATTTCATTGAGGGACACATGAACTCCAATATGTACTGTGAAATACTGAAGCAGAGCATGATCCCCTCCCTCCGGAAACTGGGTCGCAGGGCAGTGTTCCAGCATGATAATGACCCCAAATACACCTCTAAGACGACCACTGCTTTATTGAAGAGGCTGAGGGTAAAGGTGATGGACTGGCCAAGCATGTCTCCAGACCTAAACCCAATAGAACATATTTGGGGCATCCTCAAGCGGAAGGTGGAGGAGTGCAAAGTCTCGAATATCCGCCAGCTCCGTGATGTCGTCATGGAGGAGTGGAAAAGCATTCCAGTGGCAACCTGTGAAGCTCTGGTAAACTCCATGCCCAGGAGAGTTAAGGCAGTTCTGGGAAATAATGGTGGCCACACAAAATATTGACGCTTCAGGAACTTTCACTAAGGGGTGTACTCACTTTTGTTGCCGGTGGTTTAGACATTAATGGCTGTATATTGAGTTATTTTGAGGGAAGAATAAATTTACACTGTTATATAAGCTACACACAGACTACTTTTCATTGTGTCAAAGTATCATTTTGTCAGTGTTGTCCCATGAAAAGATATACTTAAATATCTGCAGAAATGTGAGGGGTGTACTTACTTTTGTGATACACTGTATATATATATATATATATATATATACAGTGGATATAAAAAGTGTACACACCCCTGTTAAAATGCCAGGTTTAGTGATGTAAAAAAATGAGACCAAGATAAATCATTTCGGAACTTTTTCCACCTTTAATGTGACCTATACCCTGTACATCTCAATTGAAAAACAAACTGAAATCTTTAGGGGGAAGAAGTAAAAAATAAAAAAATAAAATAATGTGGTTGCATAAGTGTGCACACCCTCTTATAACTGGGGGTGTGGCTGTGTTCAGAATGAACCTATTACATTCAAACTCATGTTAAATAGGAATCAGTAGACACCTGCCATCATTTAAAGTGCCTCTGATTAACCCCAAATAAGTTCAGTTGTTCTAGTAGGCTTTTCCTGACATTTTCTTAGTCGCGTCTTACAGCAAAAGCCATGGTCTGCAGAGAGCTCCCAAAGCATCAGAGGGATCTCATTGTCAAAAGGTATCAGTCTGGAGAAGGGTACAAAAGAATTTCCAAGGCATTGGATATACCATGGAACACAGTGAAGACAGTCATTATCAAGTGGAGAAAATATAGGACAATGGTGACATTGCCAAAAACAGGACGTCCCTGTAAAATTGATGTAAAGACAAGAAGAAAACTGGTCAGGGAGGCTACCAAGAGGCCTACAGCAACATTAAAGGAGTTGCAGGAATTTCTGGCACGTACTGGCTGTGTACTACATATGACAACAATATCCCGTATTCTTCATATGTCTGGGCTATGGGATAGGGTGGCAAGATGGAGGCCTCTTCTTATGAAGAAAAACATCCAAGCCCGGCAAAATTTTGCAAAAACGCATTTAAACTCTCCTAAAAGCATGTGGGAAAATGTGTTATGGTCTGATGAAACCAAGGTTGAACTTTTCGGCCATAATTCCAAAAGGTATGTTTGGTGCAAAAACAACACTGCACATCACCAAAAGAACACCATACCCTCAGTGAAGAATGGTGGTGGCAGCATCATGCTGTGGGGCTGTTTTTCTTCAGCTGGTACTGGGGCCTTAGTCAAGGTGGAGGGAATTATGAACAGTTCCAAATACCATGTTGGCACAAAACCTTCAGGTTTCTGCTAGAAAGCTGAAGATGAAGAGGAACTTCATCTTTCAGCATGACAACGACCCAAAGCATACATCCAAATCAACCAAAAAAATGGATTCACCAGAAGAAGATTAAAGTTTTGGAATGGCCCAGCCAGAGCCCATCTCTGAATCCGATTGAAAATCTGTGGGGTGATCTGAAGAGGGCTGTACACAGGAGATGCCCCCGCAATCTGACAGATTTTGAGCGTTTTTGCAAAGAAGAGTGGGAAAATATTGCTAAGTCAAGATGTGACATGCTGATAGGCTCCTACCCAAAAAGACTGAGTGCTGTAATAACATCAAAAGGTGCTTCAACAAAGTATTAGTTTAAGGGTGTGCACACTTATGCAACCACATTATTTTATTTTTTTATTTTTTACTTCTTCCCCCTAAAGATTTCAGTTTGTTTTTCAATTGAGATGTACAGGGTATAGGTCACATTAAAGGTGGAAAAAGTTCATTTTTTTACATCACTAAACCTGGCATTTTAACATGGGTGTGTACACTTTTTATATCCACTGTATATATAACGGTAAGTGTAAATGGGCTGCTGATTGAATGGTTTTTGTGCTCCATGGTAATAAAACATTTGCATGTTTAAACATTGCTGCACATATTTTAATAGCTTGTAGTTTAACACCTTTTCTTTGTCTTACAGAGGACTGTCCAATACTAGTTTTTAATTGGTGCAGTCCAACTAGCTTTTTTAGTAAAAACATGTCGATAGGTGGATTGTCTACTAAAAATTGTAATGTGTAAGTCATTGATTGTGTCCTTTGGAAGTGACCTGTAGTGAATCTTGCCATGTTCAGTAAGACTTTAACATAATGCATGCCAAAAAGGCAGCCATGTGGGATAAACAAGGAGCATGCGCTTGCTTAACATGAGCCAACATTGAACCCCAAACCCAAAGCCCACCAACCTGGCACTGTCTTTGTCTCCTTCTCTAGAAGCTCCTAAAATAGCTAGAGTTAGAATGCCTTGTGCTCCCAGCTGCCATTCTGCTGAGTGAGAGCATTTTCTTTGACAGATTCTTCAAGTGACTTTGTGCTAGAGCTTGTATCATGACTGTAGCATTAGGGCGCCACTCTTCTGGATCTCAAATGATCATTGATTGAGCTTTTTGTCTGGTGCATTATCATTGTCAATACAGTTGTTGATGGTTGTATGCCAAGCACCAGAATAATCTAATTGTACAAAGATAGGTCTATCAAGCTCTTAAATCATAGCTCAAAATCTAGTAAATATTTTAGTACATATTTTATTTTAATCCAGTGGCAAAATGCAAACCCATTTTCTAAAAAAAGACACATAACCTATGTATATTAAACATACTATTGTAGATTATTGAAAAGTTTGCATTTTTTAGGAAAAAAGTAAATAAATAAAGTGAATTTATAACTATGTGTAGATTTACATAAGTTCTGTCATTATCAAAAATGGTTCTATAGTATATTTTTAATAGTAAAAAAAAGTTCAAAGTTTACATATTCCTTTTTGTATGCCACATAAATGGTAAGCCTTTGCCTTTATACCTTATTTCCATATTACCTCCTGTTCTATACCTTGTGATATTATGTATTGTCTTGTTGCAAGATTGTTGAGCCACAACCAGAACAGCTTCAATAAAACTTGGCTTAGTCTCTGAATCTGCTTTGGTTAAAAGACCTTACACACACATAACACATATAACATAACACATAACACCTTACACACACACACATAAATATATATACAGTGTATCACAAAAGTGAGTACACCCCTCACATTTCTGCAGATATTTAAGTATATCTTTTCATGGGACAACACTGACAAAATGACACTTTGACACAATGAAAAGTAGTCTGTGTGCAGCTTTTATAACAGTGTACATTTATTCTTCCCTCAAAATAACTCAATATACAGCCATTAATGTCTAAACCACCGGCAACAAAAGTGAGTACACCCCTAAGAGACTACACCCCTAAATGTCCAAATTGAGCACTGCTTGTCATTTTCCCTCCAAAATGTCATGTGACTCGTTAGTGTTACTAGGTCTCAGGTGTGCATAGGGAGCAGGTGTGTTCAATTTAGTAGTACAGCTCTCACACTCTCTCATACTGGTCACTGAAAGTTCCAACATGGCACCTCATGGCAAAGAACTCTCTGAGGATCTTAAAAGACGAATTGTTGAGCTACATGAAGATGGCCAAGGCTACAAGAAGATTGCCAACACCATGAAACTGAGCTGCAGCACAGTGGCCAAGATCATCCAGCGTTTTAAAAGAGCAGGGTCCACTCAGAACAGACCTCGCGTTGGTCGTCCAAAGAAGCTGAGTGCACGTGCTCAGCGTCACATCCAACTGCTGTCTTTGAAAGATAGGCGCAGGAGTGCTGTCAGCATTGCTGCAGAGATTGAAAAGGTGGGGGGTCAGCCTGTCAGTGCTCAGACCATACGCCGCACACTACATCAAATTGGTCTGCATGGCTGTCACCCCAGAAGGAAGCCTCTTCTGAAGTCTCTACACAAGAAAGCCCGCAAACAGTTTGCTGAAGACATGTCAACAAAGGACATGGATTACTGGAACCATGTCCTATGGTCTGATGAGACCAATATTAATTTGTTTGGTTCAGATGGTCTCAAGCATGTGTGGCAGCAATCAGGTGAGGAGTACAAAGATAAGTGTATCATGCCTACAGTCAAGCATGGTGGTGGGAATGCCATGGTCTGGGGCTGCATGAGTGCAGCAGGTGTTGGGGAGTTACATTTCATTGAGGGACACATGAACTCCAATATGTACTGTGAAATACTGAAGCAGAGCATGATCCCCTCCCTCCGGAAACTGGGTCGCAGGGCAGTGTTCCAGCATGATAATGACCCCAAACACACCTCTAAGACGACCACTGCTTTATTGAAGAGGCTGAGGGTAAAGGTGATGGACTGGCCAAGCATGTCTCCAGACCTAAACCCAATAGAACATCTTTGGGGCATCCTCAAGCGGAAGGTGGAGGAGCGCAAAGTCTCGAATATCCGCCAGCTCCGTGATGTCGTCATGGAGGAGTGGAAAAGCATTCCAGTGGCAACCTGTGAAGCTCTGGTAAACTCCATGCCCAGGAGAGTTAACGCAGTTCTGGGAAATAATGGTGGCCACACAAAATATTGACACTTCAGGAACTTTCACTAAGGGGTGTACTCACTTTTGTTGCCGGTGGTTTAGACATTAATGGCTGTATATTGAGTTATTTTGAGGGAAGAATAAATTTACACTGTTATATAAGCTGCACACAGACTACTTTTCATTGTGTCAAAGTGTCATTTTGTCAGTGTTGTCCCATGAAAAGATATACTTAAATATCTGCAGAAATGTGAGGGGTGTACTCACTTTTGTGATACACTGTATATATATATATATATATATATACAGTGAGGAAAATAAGTATTTGATCCCCTGCTGATTTTGTAAGTTTACCCCATTACAAAGACTTGAACAGTCTATAATTTTTATGGAAGGTTTATTTTAACAGAGAGAGACAGAATATCAACAAAAAATCCAGAAAAAAAACATTAAATAAAAGTTATGAATTCATTTGTATTTAATTAAGGGAAATAAGTATTTGATCCCCTACCAACCAGCAAGAATTCTGACCCCCACAGACCGGTTATGTGCACAAAAGGCACACAAATTAGTCCTGTCCCTGTATAAAAGACTCCTGTCACAGAATCAGTTTCTTCCGTTCAAATCTCTCGACCACCATGGGCAAGACCAAAGAGCTATCAAAGGACGTCAGGGACAAGATTGTAGACCTGCACAAGGCTGGAATGGGCTACAAGACCATCAGCAAGAAGCTCCCTTGAGATCATTGACAAGCTCCTCCCGTGTAATTCTGGGCTTACCTCACCTTTCTCAGAATCATTCTTACACCACCAGGTGAGATCTTGCATGGAGCTCCAGAGCGAGGGCGATTAACTGTGATCTTGTATTTCTTCCATTTTCGAATTATCGCACCAACAGTGGTCTCTTTCTCACCAAGCTTCTTGCTGATGGTCATGTAGCCCATTCTAGCCTTGTGCAGGTCTACAATCTTGTCCCTGATGTCCTTTGATAACTCTTTGGTCTTGCCCATGGTGGTCGAGAGATTTGAACGGAAGAAACGGATTCTTTGACAGGTGTCTTTTATACAGGGACAGGACTAATTTGTGTGCCTTTTGTGCACATAACCGGTCTGTGGGGGTCAGAATTCTTGCTGGTAGGTAGGGGATCAAATACTTATTTCCCTTAATTAAATACAAATTAATTTATAACTTTTATTTAATGTTTTTTTTCTCTGGATTTTTTGTTGATATTCTGTCTCTCTCTGTTAAAATAAACCTTCCATAAAAATTATAGCCTGTTCAAGTCTTTGTAAGGGGGTAAACTTACAAAATCAGCAGGGGATCAAATACTTATTTTCCCCACTGTATATTAGGGCTGTCGAAGTTAACGCGATAATAACGCATTAACGCGATCTCAATTTATCGCGATTAAAAAAAATAGTGCCGTTAACGCAAATTATATACAGGAAAAATTTACCTATACAGGCAGTGAGTGCCATGTAGAATTACATCATGAAGACCCGCATTGTTATGTTTTGTACTTAACCACGAAATACAAATGACACTAGTTATGTGGAGAACGTGTTGTCTTTATTGCTTAATCCAAACTTGGAGCATCACACTTAAACATAACACGCTGTTACCCGCTGGTCACCTGATACACATATCAGCTCAGTGACGTACAACACACAGTGGTAACGTGATACGCAGATCACGTAAATGATATATATCACACGCATGATAATAATAAGCTTTTTTCTCTCTTAATTTTCCCTGACAAGTGAAAAACCAAAATATATATATATTTATACACGACCACAAATAAAAAAATTATTTAAATGTTTAAAAACAATGTTCTTCAAAGAAATATTTAAAGGAATTTGCATAGTTCATCCTCTACAGTGCATAATATCATTAAACAATTAAAGGAATGTAGAGAATCTAGAGAATTTCAAGTGCTTAAAGGGCAAACACCCATGATCTCCGATTCCTCAGACAGCACTGCATTAAGAACTGTCATTAATCAATAGCTGATATAACCACATGGGCAAGGGATTATTTGGTAAACATTTGTCAAGCACTAAAATTTGGAGCTGCATTCACAAATGCCACATAAAACTTTGCTGTGCAAAAAAGAAGTCTTATGTTAACCTTGTCTAGAAGCAGCATCGTGGTCTCTGGGCTTAGTGGCACCTGGGATGGACCATCATACAGTAGAAACGTATTTTATGAAGAGATTAATTAGTATTTCAGATCTTTTGTGCAGTATCTTGGGCTCATACTGACTGCAACGAATGAGTCAGTTCTCTGATTTGGGGTTGTAACAATATTTATTGAATAATATTATGATCAAAGGATCTGTCAGGATAACTTATATTTGTATTTATAACTTATACCTTTGTATTTATTTGCAGTGACCACTCTCTTTATGAGAAAAGTGGACCCACATACAAATTTCTATAGTAAATAATGTAATAAAATAAGATATGAACTGGTTTGGCATTATAAGGTTGATATGTATTTGTTTCCTGTAAATGCCATCATGAGACAACAGAGAGCAAAGTGTGGGATGTTTCATGTATGGATAATTAAAAAAAGAAATCAGGCTTCAAACGCAGAAAAAGTACTTCCATTTTTGATCCACAAACAGTGTTTTATCATTCATTGTACTCTGATGCTGTAAACAGTTCCAGTCAGGGGAACATTGCTTTGATAGCACACTTCATGTTGCTGATTGTTTGAGGAGAAACTAGGGGCGATGTTGACACAGAGAGGTATAAGGCACCCAGGCAAGTCAAACAGAAGTGGGGCCCATCCATTATCACGTCCTTCACGGCGAGGTGTCTGAGAGCGATAGTGCCCATCGCCCCACACCCTCACACTGTCAGGGCCTGGCATCGGACACTGCCACCCTGAAGACAGCAGGGCTACGAGGAGATCTAAGCAAAGGGCACGGAACATAGGGAACAGGGAGTGCACCAGTCTGCTGGGCGCCACTGGCCTTTTAACTTGTCCATACCAAAAGTCCATTACCTCATTTGGTGACTCACTTGGTGGCTTCACCTTTGTTTATACCAAGGCATTTTACAAACATCTAGCTTTACATGCATCACTGTTCCTCTGATTGTATCCACATATCTTGTTGCTGGACATCCTCCACACCTTTACCTTCTCCAAGCACAACTGTCTTTTCCAATTAAGTGTATTTTTATAATGTGTCAGAAATAGAAGAGCTTCAGATCAGAGTTGCCACTGTTGAGCCCTTTCAGCAAAGCCCTTGACCCTCAATTGCTTGAATTATATTCAGACACTGTTGTAAGTCACTTTGGATAGCTAGTGTCTGCTAAATGTCAAAAATATGTAGTTTTAATGTTACTTGTAAACTTAAAGGACCTTTTTAAAGTAATTACTTGTGCTTGTGTTTTACAGGAAATGTCCAGATGGGTTTGAATGTTTGAAGACAGGGCGCAATCCAAACTATGGCTACACCAGCTTTGACACCTTTGGCTGGGCATTTCTCTCTCTCTTTAGGCTCATGACACAAGACTTCTGGGAAAACCTCTACCATCAGGTTGGCATTTGTACTGTCGATGTTAAAGGTTTTGACTTCTATATGAGATTTCTAAAAATTTCTAATAGATATTTAGATATTAGGTATTTTAGATAATAATAACCTAAAAAACATTTTAAGTGCCCCTAAAATTTCCACCAATTTCTACTAAATAATAATAGATAATACTAAATAAATAATTGCAGGATAATTAGCTGTAAACTGCCAGTGTAATTGATATTTGCCAACAGTATTTATATTTTAGTATATTTATAAATGTTCAACTACTATACAATAAATTACTTACAATTAATCAAGATGCATCCCAATTTGAAAGTACATTTATATCATTTTGCTAGCTGGGAAGCTAAGAAAGAGGGTTGTTTAATTGGGTGTATCTAAAATCACATGGATGATCACAAAACAAACTCTTGGTAGTTCTCTAATTTATCATACTATTTAGTTCAGTTTATACAGCTAAAAAAATGTTTTGTGGTTTATCTTTAACTTATATTTAAAATGTAGCCTTGTAAAACACACTTGTCTATGATATTCAATCATAGTGAAACAGCTGTTGGAGACGAATTTCTGTAAGTACTAGACATTATTTTTCACTAATAATTATAGAGCAAGATTTAAGCCTAGCAGTTTACTAACCAGGGGTGCATTTCCCGATAACGATTTACGAACAACTTTAAGGACGACGTAACTTTAAGAACGCCAATTTTGCGAGTGTTTTCCAAAAGCTCTCGTAAGTCTCTGAAACGAACAATGTTTAAGTAGTTCTTTGTTGACTCCGCCTCTGGAAAGGCACTGACAGTCGAAAACTTAATCACCGATTATCATACAATTTCTCATTATTACATCACAAAAAAGCAAATAATTTATTAAGAAAACATAAAAAAAAACAAAAAAAACAATAGATCTTTGAATTAGTGGTATAAAACATTTGCAATCGCTATCTATTGAATATCAAGCCTATAAATTGGCGCACAATTAACCTTTCATGCATCAATCCAGAAGCACTGTCTGTACTATAAAGCTATAAAGTTGGGGTTTTTGTGGGATTAGTGATTGTACTTTTTATTATATATTTTTGAGTAATTTGTTCATATTAAACATGTCCACATTGCTATTGTTATTGCCAGACTCTGCGGTCTGCGGGGAAGACATACATGGTGTTCTTTGTGGTGGTGATCTTCCTGGGGTCCTTCTACCTGGTGAATCTAATCCTGGCAGTTGTAGCCATGGCCTATGAGGAGCAGAATCAAGCCACGCTTGCAGAGGCCTTGCAAAAAGAAAAAGAGTTTCAGCTCGCCATCGAACAGCTAAAAAAAGAACAGCAAGTATGTGTCGGTTACTTTTTGTTTAACTTTTTTGTTAGACATCCTATTCTAAAACCATTAAAACCATTAGTGTGTGGTTGTCAGCAGCTATAACAGCCTCACCATTTCTGAGAATGCTGTTCACAAGCTTTTAGAGTTTGCCTGTAGAAAATTGTGGCCATTTCACACTAATGCTGGACAAGAAGCCTTGGTTTATAGTCAACATATTAATTAATCTTAAATGTGGTCAGTGGGGTTGAGAACAGGGCTTTGTTTAAGCCACTGGAGTTTCTTTACACCAAACCCATGTTGTTATGGATCTTGATTTGTGTGCAGGGCCACAATAATGATTTAAAAAAGGGCCTTCACCAAACTTTAACAAGTTTGAAACATATAATTTAGCACCTGAACTTAAAAATATATATATGCATGCATACATTGTATATATTCTTAAAAGTGCAAGTGCAGGATGCAAATACGTTATCTGAATCTAGCAACTGTAATAATTGTGCATGGCTGATGTCAAAACACAGACCACCAAATCCATAGGGGTGGCACAACCAGTATAGTGGGTGTTGCACAGCTTCAGGGTTCTTGAGATCTATGTTTAAACCCTGTCTTCAGACACCTCATGAGTGTCCTCAAGGTACTATGGTTTCCTTACATCGCTCAAAACATGCAACAAGTGGAATGGCTGCTTTTAATTGGCTATAGGTATAGGTACATAAACAGGTGACTTTGTAATGCCAATAAATTGGTGCATTGTCCAGGGTGTTGATTTATAATGATGATAAACAATAAACATTATGGACAGTGTCAAGCAAATTATTAAAGAACAAAATAATTTGGAGGTTGATCATATAGTGTTTTGGTTGTTTGGTTTTTTTTTTTAATGTAGATCAGACCCAAAATGACATATGAGGGATTTAAACAAGCAACAGGTAAGACTAATTAGCTACCATGGTAACAGGAAACAAGAACAGCCAACACAAGGAAAGTTGTTTGTAAGCAGAACTGAAATGTAAAGACTGATCAAGGTCAGAATGAAAAAAATAAAGAACATGTTTCCAGTTCACATCAGATCATCAAGAGTACATTGCTCTAAATTAATTTAGCAGAGTGAGAGTTCATCACTGAGAGACAATGAACTTTTTTATGCATATGCAGGCTGTTCTGCCTAACAGGAAAATGACAGTACATGAGAAGGTGTCTCAGGTTACTTGGAAGAGACAGATTCTTAGTTTAATGTCAATTCAAATAATTATTGTCAACTAGCATGCTGAGAAATTTTGCCTCAATGTTCATACACTTTTGCTTCTCATCTTAATACAGCCTGACAGTTAACCACCCTTAACCTGTGCACCTTACAGGCATCTCAGAAAGCTCAGGAGAGCGAGTCAGTGCTGTCTCCTGAACTGTCTCCCTCAGCATCACAGGACAACAAAGAGCACAAGGACAGGAGAAAAAGCCTGAGGCCTGTATCTGAAGAAGTGGAGAACGGCGATGAAAAATCACCAAAGGAAGATGGTTATGAGGGAGCAAAGGTAATGTTAGAGCCATCATTATATAATAAAAAACATAGGTGCACAGTTGGCGCAGAAGGATATTCCGCTTGCACACCAGTGCCGACATTCTGAACTCCTCAGTTCAAATCTTGGCGTTGCCACCAGTCAGCTGGGTGCCATCTAGCGGGCACAATTGGCAGCGCCTGCAGCAGACACGGTTCTGATTGGGCGGGATGACCGGACTATGTGTGCCCTGATTGGCAGATAGATTTCAAATAATTTTTTTTTTTTTTTTTTCAGCAATCAAACACCTTGATAGTAAGAACTTTTTCCTCCTGGACCAAACGAGGAAGTCAAGGCAGTATCTTTAACTTTCGGCCACGAAGCAAGGAATCAGAGACCGACGCTGATGACGAATACAGCAATCACGGGGATTCGGACAGTCGAGCTGGCTCGCTTGTCCTCCCGTGGCACCGAAGACGGATTAGTGCACAGAGCACAAGTAGTCATGGTTCTCAGGTCTTTTACCCTAGTCTCAATATCAACGGCAAGCTGTTTGTCGCTATGGATCAGAACGGCGTCTCAAGTCCTGGACCACTCAGCCCCCTGTCACTACCTGCATGCACCATGGAGAAAGTCAAGGAAGAATCTGTGAGTGTTCTTTTTTACTAAAGTTATAAATATAGGTACCACACAGTACAGTAACATGAAACATGCACTGATTCGCTAATATTAGGTTTTAAAACTATTTTAGAGTGAAGTCAACTTGCCCCCAATCAACACCCCAAAAATGTAGCTTATATAAGTTGTTTTTTTCCTCCACCAATTTGGAGTGAGTTTCTGTTATTCTAACTGTTTAACAACATGGCTACATTTATGTAAACAGTTCTGCTAATAAATGGAATAAGAAGATATTATAGGCAGAAATAAAATATACTATAAAACTATACAGCCAGTCACCATTCAGCTTAATCGTCTTTACTGGTGAGCTGAACTTTTGATGTACTTTACAACAAGTACATCAAATTTCTGCCCCACCAGAGCTGCTCTTGTCAATCGTAAGTGCTGTTGTGCAGAAGCAACAACTACTTAGCCTCAAAGAGCTACATCATGCCAGCAAAATTGGCCCACCGACTGCTGTAGTGCAAAGCATGTGAAATTAATCTGTTACACCATTTACTGCTGAGTTTAAAATCGCAGTAATTTGTTTCATGAGACAACAGAGCAGAGCACTGTAGGCACAAAAGGTGTTTGTTAGATGCTTTATGGATTGAATTTGTATGGCTTATCAGCCACACACAAGCCTTAATAAAGCACAAAGCCCTTTGCATCTATTGGTATTTATTATTTAATGGGGAAAAAATGTGCAAGACAATTGAATTATTTAATCGTTTTTTTCTTCTGGCTCTTGCTTTAATCCAAGGTATTTTGTAATTAAGCTAAGAAGCAAAGAACAAAGGGCAGTGGTAAACATAAGTTCATTTCATTTCACTTTCATCACTTGCTTTAACCCAGTCAGGTTTACCACAATCCAGTTGCACTTGGAAACACTGGGCCTGGACAGGGCACCAATACATCTCAGAGCTTTGTCCTCCCTTAGATGTAGCCAATTGTATTGGCTTGGTCCGGCCAACAGCACCAAATCAGTGGGCTAGCGAATTAGACTGCTAAGCTACCCGAGCACCCACATACACATACTCTACTTCTGAATGCTCTGTTCAAACCCTGATCAAGAACAGTATATGGTCCCCTAGTTGGTTTGATAGTTAAAATAGTTACGATAGTTATGATACATACTACATATCTAATATTGTATTACTAATGAAGGGATTGTTAGAGCACCTGTTTGACGTGATGTTTAGTGTAGTTTTATGTAGTTTGGGACAGTGGTGGTTGTTTTGACAGATCTGGCTACTGTTATATAGGTTACTGAGAATGCAACTACAGAAGTTCAGCTTGTATCTACCTGGGCTAAATGCAAGCTAGAGTAGAGTGAATTATCTAGTGGTCTGCACTTATGGTATTGGAGGAAATTTTGTTTATAGGTAGGTAGGTAGGTAGGTAGGTAGGTAGATAGGTAGGTAGGTAGGTAGGTAGGTAGGTAGGTAGGTAGGTAGGTAGGTAGGTAGGTAGGTAGATTCAATTTTATTGTCATTGCTCAGTACAAGTACAAAGCAACGCAATGCAGTTAGCATTTACCAAAAGTGCAAATAGTAGCATTGTGCAAGAAAACAGAGATATCAGTACACTTAAATATCTATGATTAATATAAAATGGTATTACGTCTATATACATATTACTATATACACAGTAGTAATAATAATAATAATAAGCATAAGAATAAGAATAGGATTAGCTAGGTATGTATATGTATAGCCATAAATAGTCATAAAACCTGGTATTTCTGTAGAGTGTAAAGATAAACACATTTTTCTGTCAGTTAAATAAACACCATATGGACAAAAGTATTTGGACACCCATTCGAATTCTTGAATTGATGTGTTTCGGCCACAACAGCTGCTATCAGGTATAATAAATCAATTATATAAAGGAAATCATATACTTCAAACTTTGCTACAACAGTTTAGGGAAGGCCCTTACCTGTTTCAGCATGACTGTGCCCCTGTGCACAAAGCAAAGTCTATAAAGACATGAAGAAAAGCTTGCTTGCTTGCACAGAGCCCTGTCCTCAGCTCCAGCTTCAGAATGAACTGGAACATCAGTGGAGGCTTTCTTGCCCAGCCATTCAAATACTCTTTGGACCTAATGGGCACATATTCCCACAGACATATTTTGAAGTCTTGTGAGAATCTTTCTCAGAAGAGTGGTTGTTGTTATAACTAAAAAGTTTATCCATTTGTGGAATTTAGGAGATGCTTTTTATCCAAAGCGACATACAATTATGACTGAATACGGTCTGAGCAATTAAGGGTTAGGGGCCTTGCTCAGGGGTCCAACAGTGAGCAACTTGGGGATGGTGGTGAGGTTTGAATGTGTACCACTGTCCATATTGGTACATTTATTTTAATACAATTTGTTTTTTAAATGGGATATTCAACAAGGTCAAGTGTCCAAATACTTTTGGTCTTATAATGTTTGTAGATCATTTTGTGGTTTAAAATGACCTGTTCAGGTGTAATGTAGTATCACTTATCAAGTCGCATTCATGAGTTTTCTTATAATGCACATAAACAAAATTTGAAATGGCTCACAGGTTAATAGGCAGCTCTCAGGAGACCTGACAACCTCATCCCTATCTAATAGAAATGAACCAGGGTGAGGGAGCAAGGAAACACTGTTGTCTAGGCGATGCCGCTATGGTAACGTAGCAACAGTTGAATAGAAGTTGTGTAGTCTCGTCGCACACAATCCGGCGCCCACACTGTCATTTGCGCTTGGACAAGCGCACACACTCACACTCACACAGGTACAAGAGAAAAGACCACAAGCTTTTTTTCCTGCCAAAATAGCATGCGTGGGGGTTCTTGTAGGCAGTGACAAAGTGACTTTGCGTCATACCTTTGATTACCTGGGGTTAAATAAATAAGAAATCAGTGGGTTCCTGCTTAAGACAAGGTCTGATATAATTTAGACTAAAACTCTTACAATTAATCAGAGATACCCCACAGTGTTATTGCAGGGTTAAAGCTAAAATATGCAAATGCAAGGATATTTTATGATGATGTTGTCTGGGGTAAATCTATTTACTGATGTCCTGGGCACAGGTGTTAAAAATGGTTGTACATGCGTGCAAATACACACACACACACACACACACACACACACACAGGAAGTTTTTAGTGCAGCTCATGTATCAGTAGGGTACCTTTATAATTGACCGAATACACTGTTTGTCATTTTTAGTTTTCCCTTTTTGCTCTGTTTAATGTTTTTTGTTCGTATTGTGTTACAGTGAAATAATTTATAGGCTCGTTATATTTTTTTTCTATTGTGTTCTTTTTCTAAACAAGCCACCTAATCTGTACTCTCTGAAGTGTTTCCTGTATACATTTGGCTCATTTTTAGACCCAGAATTTACCTAAAAGACATTAATAACTTGTAAATGCACATGTAGACTGTTCTCTCATTGAAGCAGGTGCTGTACGGTGGCACTGACCGACTTTTGTTGTTTTTAAACTTCTCCATCTTCATAACCACGGCCCACTTTGCTTTCTGCAGGGATCAAACGAGTTGAGCGGTATACTTCTCCCGCAGCTGTCCCAGGAGGGCCGAGACAGGGCGCTAAGTGCTGCTAGCTGCCTCACTGACGCCATGGAGGGTAAGATACGCAGAGTGGAAATTTTTGCTTCTCAAAGCTAGTGCAGAGTTAAATTCCCAGACTGAGACACAGTTCAGAAACAGAGCTTCACCCTATGATTATATTGCCTGACAAAATTATTTTATCTATTCTAAACAAAATTAAACCCCTGCATTTGACCAGTTAATAGTGTACGAAACAACAAAACCTACATATTTTATAGGTTGGATTTCTGTTATCTAGTTTATTTAAACAACCTTTAAATTGTCATTTTAATCCTGTCCACTCTTGGCTGTTTTATTGCAATTACCTTTGAAATTACAGCTGTATATATATATATACTGATCAGCCATAATATTAAAACCACCTCCTTGTTTCTACACTCACTGTCCATTTTTTTCCAATTACTGACTCATTGACCCATCTGTTTCTCTACATACCTGCCTTCACCCTGTTCTTCAATGGTCAGGACCCCCACAGAGCAGGTAACAGGTGACAGTGAGGTGTTTAAAAACTCCATCAGCATTGCTGTGTCTGATCCACTCATACCAGCACAACACACACTAACACACCACCACCATGTCAGTGTCACTGCAGTGCTGAGAATGATCCACCACCCTAATAATACCTGCTCTGTAGTGGTCCTGGGAGAGTCCTGACCATTGAAGAACAGCATGAAAGGGGGCTAACAAAGCATGCAGAGAAACAGATGGACTACAGTCAGTAATTGTAGAACTACAAAGTGCTTCTATATTGTAAGTGGAGCTGATAAAATGAATAGTGAGTGTAGAAACAAGAAGGTGGTTTTAATGTTATGACTGATCTGTGTATATTCCTGTGTTCTACTTAAGCAGAATTAAGAGGCCATAATTTTAAAATATACTTTCTAATTAAACTCTGCATCTGTTCTGTTTATGATATACTTAAACTTAATAGTATAGAAATAATTACTGCAATAATATATACTTTAATATAAAGCGATGCTGCAGGTTCATATTCTCAGTATGGATCTCTGTCATATAAACATGCATACAGTGTATCACAAAAGTGAGTACACCCCTCACATTTCTGCAGATATTTAAGTATATCTTTTCATGGGACAACACTGACAAAATGACACTTTGACACAATGAAAAGTAGTCTGTGTGCAGCTTATATAACAGTGTAAATTTATTCTTCCCTCAAAATAACTCAAAATACAGCCATTAATGTCTAAACCACCGGCAACAAAAGTGAGTACACACCTAAGAGACTACACCCCTAAATGTCCAAATTGAGCACTGCTTGTCATTTTCCATCCAAAATGTCATGTGATTTGTTAGTGTTACTAGGTCTCAGGTGTGCATAGGGAGCAGTTGTGTTCAATTTAGTAGTACAGCTCTCACACTCTCTCATACTGGTCACTGAAAGTTCCAACATGGCACCTCATGGCAAAGAACTCTCTGAGGATCTTAAAAGACGAATTGTTGCGCTACATGAAGATGGCCAAGGCTACAAGAAGATTGCCAACACCCTGAAACTGAGCTGCAGCACAGTGGCCAAGATCATCCAGCGTTTTAAAAGAGCAGGGTCCACTCAGAACAGACCTCGCGTTGGTCGTCCAAAGAAGCTGAGTGCACGTGCTCAGCGTCACATCCAACTGCTGTCTTTTAAAGATAGGCGCAGGAGTGCTGTCAGCATTGCTGCAGAGATTGAAAAGGTAGGGGGTCAGCCTGTCAGTGCTCAGACCATACGCCGCACACTACATCAAATTGGTCTGCATGGCTGTCACCCCAGAAGGAAGCCTCTTCTGAAGTCTCTACACAAGAAAGCCCGCAAACAGTTTGCTGAAGACATGTCAACAAAGGACATGGATTACTGGAACCATGTCCTATGGTCTGATGAGACCAAGATTAATTTGTTTGGTTCAGATGGTCTCAAGCATGTGTGGCGGCAATCAGGTGAGGAGTACAAAGATAAGTGTGTCATGCCTACAGTCAAGCATGGTGGTGGGAATGCCATGGTCTGGGGCTGCATGAGTGCAGCAGGTGTTGGGGAGTTACATTTCATTGAGGGACACATGAACTCCAATATGTACTGTGAAATACTGAAGCAGAGCATGATCCCCTCCCTCCGGAAACTGGGTCGCAGGGCAGTGTTCCAGCATGATAATGACCCCAAACACACCTCTAAGACGACCACTGCTTTATTGAAGAGGCTGAGGGTAAAGGTGATGGACTGGCCAAGCATGTCTCCAGACCTAAACCCAATAGAACATCTTTGGGGCATCCTCAAGCGGAAGGTGAAGGAGCGCAAAGTCTCGAATATCCGCCAGCTCCGTGATGTCGTCATGGAGGAGTGGAAAAGCATTCCAGTGGCAACCTGTGAAGCTCTGGTAAACTCCATGCCCAGGAGAGTTAAGGCAGTTCTGGGAAATAATGGTGGCCACACAAAATATTGACACTTCAGGAACTTTCACTAAGGGGTGTACTCACTTTTGTTGCCGGTGGTTTAGACATTAATGGCTGTATATTGAGTTATTTTGAGGGAAGAATAAATTTACACTGTTATATAAGCTGCACACAGACTACTTTTCATTGTGTCAAAGTGTCATTTTGTCAGTGTTGTCCCATGAAAAGATATACTTAAATATCTGCAGAAATGTGAGGGGTGTACTCACTTTTGTGATACACTGTACATACTCACAGCAGCTCATCTATAATAAACATATTATAGCTGAGTCTATAGGCAATAAATTGACAGAAGAAAAGGAGGTATTACTAACATATGTTCCTCAATAACCAAACCAGGTATTACACTATTTTTTCAAATTTGTTATTAAGTTAAATATATGTAAAGTTAAAACACCCAAAACTGCAGTGATACAACATAAAAGACTTAATCTACTCAACTCTTAGACACTCTGATATCAAACAATTATATTTTTTCCCATTTCTACTCAACACATTTTGTTTTCTTGTACCACTTGGTTTAAAGTTTAATTCCAACACTTTTTGCGTTTTATATGTCTAATTTTGCTTTATTTTTACTTACTGCATTTGGTAATTGAATTGTTTTAAAAGCACTGGTCAGCTACTTATTTACTGCCCAGTATTATAAAGTACATGTTTCAATACTTTCAGCACTTCAGGGCTGATCGTATCTACACTAAATGTTCAAAGATATTTGCTTGTTGGATATCCTATTTTAAAAACAAATGGTATTAAAATAAAGTGACCTCTATGTGATCTTTTAAGCTATAAAAAAACAAAAAACCAGTCGCTCCTCTGAGAAGTCATTTCCCAGGTTTTGAAGTATGTCTGTGGGAAATTGTGATGTTTAATTAATTGAATTGAATTGAATTCATTAAAATTAATTGATGTTTCAGTTTATTCCAGAGCTCTTCAGTGGGGCTGAGGTCAGGGTTCTGTACAGGCCACTGGGGCTTCTCTAAACCAAGCTTTTTTATTTATGTTTATATATATAAAATTGCATTTGCATATGCCAAGTCATGTTGGAACAGGAAGGAGCCTTCCCTGAACTGTTGCTGCAAAGTTGAAAGCATATCACCTTCTTTAGCAATTGCTGTGGCTGAAACACCTGAATCCACTAATTAGAAGGGGTGTCCCAGCACTTTTGTTTATATAGTGTATTTTGGCACTGCATGTAGTGGCAGTAAATGTCTCAGCGCTATAGATTCAAACCCTTGGCTTTGCCTTTTGGAGCGTATAAGGACAGAAGGGCATCTCCATCTGCTTCCTCTTAAGGTAGTCCCCTGAGACCCCACTCGCTGTTGTTTTCAACACAGAGGTGTTATCTTCCATAAACTCCATTAATCATAAAAAGCCAGCTTGCAGCATCATCAGGACCTCACAAGAGGAAGAGGCTAGTCTGTCTGTTGAGCACTTTTACTTATTCTAACAGCACCAGTCTTTGTGGATGGAAAGACTTTATTTGCTATATTTCTCATATCTATCTGCAGTGAGTCTTGTAGACACTGTCTCTGCCCATTTTCTTTGTTGTACAAAAATGCATGTGCTCTAATTTATTTGTTCTGGTTGGGCATAATAAAAACACTCTAAATATTGCTGTTTTTATTTGATTTTATTCTCATTTTTGGAAAGTGTACATGTAAGAACTGGTACCAAAACAATTACTGTGTGCCCTGATGTGTAAATACATCTGAACCCCGGCCCAGACAATTTTCATTCTTCTAGATAATTTTTGTTTCCTATGGTTCCCCTGGGCACTCAGTACCTTCAAAGCCCTTGAAATGAAAGAACCCCCATATTATTGCAACCCTGCGTGTATGCTGATATCCTGCTTCCTCTGCTTTTTGACATTCTTGTTTTTAGATTTTTTTTCCTATTATAAAGAGCATTTCTTAAGTTCTTTATAAGCATGTTCTGCATCAAGTCTAGCCTGTTGGTAAAAATGCATTAATACAGCTTCTAGCAGTTTATTTCAATCATTTTTGTTACATAATTGTATAAACACTTATGAAAAACACACAGTCCCAGGTTCTTGCTGCTATTATACCCTCAGTTGTGCAGAACTGCTTGAAATGACTTAATAACCAATTTTTAATAACTATTGAAATACACCCACATCACACGGTTTAGACGTTTTTAAGATTAAGTATTTAAAAATAAATAATTCACAGAAGTATTTAGACACTTTATGTAATACTGTAGTTTGTAGAAGCCACTTTTGCAGCATTTACAGCTGTACGTCTTACATACGTCTCTACACACAAACTTTCCACACCTGGATTTGGGCAGTTTATTCAAGGTCCCTATATGGCACCCAACAAAAAACTTAATTATACATTTGCTGGATTTATTTGGTTTTAATCACTTAATTTTGTTAATCAGAGACTTCTTTGTTGTTTATTACTGTGCTAATATTTAAAACAATATTTATTTATTAGCTTTTATTCACATAATAATGGTAATAATAATAATAATAATGATAATGAAATTAATAGTGGGTAGCACGCCTCACAGCAAGGAGGTCCTGGGTTTGATCCCCAGGTGGGGCGATCCGGGTCTTTTCTGTGTGGAGTTTGCATGTTCTCCCTGTGTCTGTGTGGGTTTTTCTTCCAGGAGCTCCGGTTTCCTCCCACAGTCTTGCAAGTGAGGTGAATTGGAGACACTAAATTGTCCATGACTGTGTTTGAAATTAAACTTGTGAACTGATGAACCTTGTGTAACGAGTAACTACTTGTCCTGTCATGAATGTAACCAAAGTGTAAAACATGACATGTCCTTATAAATAAATACATTATTATTATTAATGCATGACAAAGTGAAAATAATCTGGGAATTGTACATGGAATATTTTATGGCTTAAATTGTATGAACAATCTCTTCGGCTTTCTAATATTGCATTATGGAATGTTATGAAGCATAATAACTCACTAAAAAAAAAAAAAAAATCAATTTACATTTCTTGACATTAGTAGCTGGTTTCTAACAATAGTCAGACAGCAATATAAATTTATATTGATATGCTCAACAATACGGACAATTTATTTTAAAATGTGGGTTGAATTTGCACACACGTTTGTGTTTGAACCAAGCAAGGTCATGCGGAAGGTCAAGCAGAATAAATATAGTATAGTATACATACATAAGCATACATACTTATGCAAAAGAAATGTCTGGTAGCAGACTTATAGTCATGATTTATACCACTCTGTTCTTGGTTGTGATATAACACTATAGACGCAGGCTCTGAGTACTTCATAGAAGCATGTTTAAAATTCTTACCCAGTAATGTGAACTAATTCTACCTGTCTGCTGAAACTCTCGGTACATGTAGACATGCATTTACTGAAACTATAATTCTTAAGAGAGAGAAAGTGCTTGTCCGCCTACCTGCTATTGAAGTGGAGTGGGTGGAAACATTTTCTTTCTTATTATTAGACAGCCAGTATTTATTTTTTTAATATTCTGTGACAACAAGACGTTTAAAAGTTTTAAATGTAAAACAATAAACTACAAGACATAGTTGCTTTGGGCTACAAAACAGAATCATTTTTACACTTTTTTAAAATATTGATTCTGTGCACAAAACTACTAAAATTATACAGATGTTATGATTCAGATTAATGTGTTAGTTATTAAAAAGCTATATAACACACTTTCTAATATCAGTAATTTAAAAACATGATTTGTATGTGGTTAGCGTCTGTTTAGAGATCCTATACTGTAAAGCATTTAATACCATAGCTCTCCATATTAAAGCTATTATTCTCTAGATATCTATTATATCTATTATAATTTTATGATTTTGATTTTTTTCAGCAGTTATGTTAGAAGAGTACAAATAACAAAACTTTAAAAAAGAGCCTTTCTAGCTTCATTGTAAAAGTAAAAAACAAATGTGTGACATGGTGCCGCACAGCACCAGGGTCCTACAGACCTGTGCCCAAGCCTGGCTTAGAGCTTCATCTTACTATTTCTTTTGCTTTCATCATCTTTTAATTTTAAAAGCAGGATATGAATGAAAAAAACTAAATCATTTTAATAAAATACATTTTACATATACATTACAAGTTTATTTTTTATTTAATAAATTTTATTTAAGCATTCAAAAGCTCGTTATTTATATTTTTTAGATTCTTCATTGTTTTCATTGTTCCTTATTTTTTAATGCGTTTTCTCCCCATTAACCTCCCGATTTAACACACTAAATTTTTCTTCCGCTGCTGAGGAATACCTGATTGCATCCGAGGAGAGCACATCACTGTACACGCCTCTTCCGACATGTGCACAGCCCTCCTCTTCTCACCCCTGCATTCTTTACAGGCGTTTTTTCAGCAAATTAGTCCTTACACAGCGTATGAAGATCATACATAGTCCGGC
Source organism: Trichomycterus rosablanca (assembly GCF_030014385.1). NCBI lineage: Eukaryota > Metazoa > Chordata > Actinopteri > Siluriformes > Trichomycteridae > Trichomycterus > Trichomycterus rosablanca. The sequence goes on from NC_085990.1 coordinate 36,406,420, forward strand.
CTCCACCCTGGAGAAATGGTGTCCAATTAGTATCTGCTGCAGGCACTGACAATTGTGCCCGCCAGATGGCGCCCAGCCAGCCAATGGCAACACCGAGTTTGGAACCGGGGAGTTCAGAATCTCGCCATTGGTGTGCTAGTGGAATATCCCACTGCACCACCTGGGCGCTTATTTTCATTGTTCCTTTGCCCTTATGTGTTACCTGCCGCTTGCGCTACACCTACACTAGCAGTCATGTTTGTAAAGTGCCTGACCAGTCTGATGATGCTTTAAATTTTTAGTACATTTTGTTATTCACTAGGTATTTTAATAAAGTCATATTAACAGAAAGCCTGAAAGATAAAAAAATGATCTCCAATTGTAAATTTGTCAGCAGAAATGCTGCATACAAAAGAAAAGGTGTCCTAATTTTAAGTCTGCTAGCGAGAGAAAATGCCAATCCTTATTTCCAAAGATACAAAAGCTGACACAGCTGGACAGTGTGAAACCAAGTAAAAACCTGAAATTGGTTTGGATTTCTTACAGGACCGATCTATAATAATTATTCAGTGTTAATTTCTTTTGTTCTGAGATTAATTATATTCAATATATGTTTAGTCACCTGATTTTCATCAAGCTGCTATTCTATATTTATCAAACATTATTACAAGGTGTGATCTATAGCAGCTAACTATTGCTAGCTTACTAGGTCAAAAAATGACTAGAAAGATTAAAGGTTTTGATCAGAACTCAGATGGCCAGTGTATTCACAGGAGCTCTGTTATTTGTTACATTTTTTTCGGAGTAGATTAAATGAAGTCTGACAGGGTGGCTGCACTCCCACTGGAGGATGACACTACCACAAACACATCTGAAGAGTTAGCTCGCGCAAGTCACGGAAATGGACCTGCTGTCCTTCTTTATCACATTCATCATTAGAAATCTGCTGCATTTACCTCACCAACAACTCACAACAATCCAACCACACTCAATTAGGGTGAAAAACTAAATTAATTATCCAATATGGAGTTTTCCACTAAAGAAAATTATGATATGATTAGGATCTCATCCAGCATAAAGATGGTTTTAATAATTATATCAAATGCTACCTTTATTAGGTTTGCCGGCATACAAGTAACTGACTAACCATGGAATTAATAAATAAGAGAGTGACATCAGCTTACTTTTTTTTTACAGCCATAAGCATCTGCCAAAAATAGTTGTATATAAACACAGTTCTTAATATACAGTGTATCACAAAAGTGAGTACACCCCTCACATTTCTGCAAATATTTCATTATATCTTTTCATGGGACAACACTATAGACATGAAACTTGGATATAACTTAGAGTAGTCAGTGTACAGCTTGTATAGCAGTGTAGATTTACTGTCTTCTGAAAATAACTCAACACATAGCCATTAATGTCTAAATAGCTGGCAACATAAGTGAGTACACCCCACAGTGAACATGTCCAAATTGTGCCCAAATGTGTCGTTGTCCATCCCTGGTGTCATGTGTCAAGGTCCCAGGTGTAAATGGGGAGCAGGGCTGTTAAATTTGGTGTTTTGGGTACAATTCTCTCATACTGGCCACTGGATATTCAACATGGCACCTCATGGCAAAGAACTCTCTGAGGATGTGAGAAATAGAATTGTTGCTCTCCACAAAGATGGCCTGGGCTATAAGAAGATTGCTAACACCCTGAAACTGAGCTACAGCATGGTGGCCAAGGTCATACAGCGGTTTTCCAGGACAGGTTCCACTCGGAACAGGCTTCGCCAGGGTCGACCAAAGAAGTTGAGTCCACGTGTTCGGCGTCATATCCAGAGGTTGGCTTTAAAAAATAGACACATGAGTGCTGCCAGCATTGCTGCAGAGGTTGAAGACGTGGGAGGTCAGCCTGTCAGTGCTCAGACCATACGCCGCACACTGCATCAACTCGGTCTGCATGGTCGTCATCCCAGAAGGAAGCTGACGCACAAGAAAGCCCGCAAACAGTTTGCTGAAGACAAGCAGTCCAAGAACATGGATTACTGGAATGCCCTGTGGTCTGACGAGACCAAGATAAACTTGTTTGGCTCAGATGGTGTCCAGCATGTGTGGCGGCGCCCTGGTGAGGAGTACCAAGACAACTGTATCTTGCCTACAGTCAAGCATGGTGGTGGTAGCATCATGGTCTTGGGCTGCATGAGTGTTGCTGGCACTGGGGAGCTGCAGTTCATTGAGGGAAACATGAATTCCAACATGTACAGTGACATTCTGAAACAGAGCATGATCCCCTCCCTTCGAAAACTGGGCCTCATGGCAGTTTTCCAACAGGATAACGACCCCAAACACAACCTCCAAGATGACAACTGCCTTGCTGAGGAAGCTGAAGGTAAAGGTGATGGACTAAACCCAATTGAGCACCTGTGGCGCATCCTCAAGTGGAAGGTGGAGGAGTTCAAGGTGTCTAACATCCACCAGCTCCGTGATGTCATCATGGAGGAGTGGAAGAGGATTCCAGTAGCAACCTGTGCAGCTCTGGTGAATTCCATGCCCAGGAGGGTTAAGGCAGTGCTGGATAATAATGGTGGTCACACAAAATATTGACACTTTGGGCACAATTTGGACATGTTCACTGTGGGGTGTACTCACTTATGTTGCCAGCCATTTAGACATTAATGGCTGTGTGTTGAGTTTTTTTCAGAAGACAGTAAATCTACACTGCTATACAAGTTGTACACTGACTACTCTAAGTTATATCCAAGTTTCATGTCTATAGTGTTGTCCCATGAAAAGATATGATAAAATATTTGCAGAAATGTGAGGGGTGTACTCACTTTTGTGATACACTGTATATATTTATTTATTTATTTTAACATCATGTTTTACACACTGGGCGGCACGGTGGCTTGGTGGGTAGCACTGTCGCCTCACAGCAAGAAGGTCCTGGGTTCGATTCCCAGACGGGGCGGTCCGGGTCCTTTCTGTGTGGAGTTTGCATGTTCTCCCAGTGTCTGCGTGGGTTTTCTCCGGGTTCTCCTGTTTCCTCCCACAGTCCAAAAACATGCAGTCAGGTTAATTGAAGAGGTAAACTGAATTGCCCTACAGGTGAATGAATGGGTGTGTGTATGTGTGTCTGCCTTGCGATGGACTGGCGCCTCGTCCAGGGTGTTACTGTGTGCCTTGTGCCCATTGAAAAGCTGGGATAGGCTCCAGCACCCCCTTGCGATCCTAACTGGATAAGCGGTTAAGAAAGTGAGTGAGTGTTTTACACTTTGGTTACATTCATGACAGAACAGATAATCACTGGTTACACAAGATTTATCAGTTTAAGTCTTTACAGTCATGAAAAAATCTCCAATTCACCTCACTTGCATGGGAGGAAACCCACACAGACACAGGGAGAACATGCAAACTCCACACAGAAAGGACCCGTACCACCCCATCTAGGGATTGAACCTAGGACCTTCTTCCTGTGAGGCAACAGTGCTACCCACTGAGCCACTGTGTCGCCCTGATGATGTAGTAAAAAAGCACTATTCATTGTCAGTCTAAAATCCCCCAACGCTCTTTAACTGGGTAAGCATTTGGTGACTATAAAAGCCAAAGCATATGCTCTATTTTATTTCCATACTCATTAAACCAGCGAGAGCGTCCTTAATGTTGAGTGCCATAGGTCCATTGCACTATCATGTTGGTTGAGTAAATCTGCAACACTGACATGTTACTGTGTGGTGCTTGTATGAGTGTATCAGGCAAAGCTGCACTGTTTAAATGTTTAAAACCATAATGCCATTGTCGGGTTAAAAATAGTCCTTCAACCAGAAATATCCAGCCAACATTGTTGGTCATTGTGGTCAACAACTGACACAGATGATGGATTGTAGAAGGATGTGTCCATTCATCTAAAGTAACTCCTTTATCTTAGGCAGGGTCGCAGAAGGTCCGATTTACCCAGGAAACACTTGGTGCAAAGCGAGTACACACACTAGACAGGTCACCAAATCTATGGCAGAGCATCACACACTCACACCTATGCACACCTAAGGACAATTTAGAGTAGCAAGTTATATAGTACCCACACTGCTGTGCCATCATGTGCTCGATCAAATGTCAAAATTTTTATTTGTATAGAGTTTTTTACAATGGATATTGTCTCAAAGCAAAATTAGCTATAGTGCCTTACCTTTACATTTACATTTTCAGCATTTAGCAGACGCCTTTATTCAAAGCGACTTACATTACAGTTACAGTCTGAGCAATTGAGGGTTAGGGGACTTGCTCAAGGGCCCAACAGCAGCAACCTGGCAGTGGTGGGCCTTGAACCAGCGACCTTTTGATTACTAGTCCAGTACCTTAACCACTAAGCTTATTGGAGTCTTATAATTGTTGCATCAGTTAGAGGGGGCTGAAAAATTATGCATATTGCAGCTGGGCTAAAATTAATAAGTGTGTAACTGTTCACTGTGTGGTACAATAATAAAATGTGGAAAAATAATAAAATAAATGCAATACAAGATAGCTGTACTTAATAAACAGGGCGGTGGTTGCTTATTGGTTAGGGTACTGGACTAGTAATTGGAAGGTTACTGGTTCAAGCCCCAATGCTGCCAAGTTGCCACTGTTTAATCCGCAAGGCCTTTAATACTCAACTGCTGGCATTGTATTTTGTCACAAATGTAAGTCGCTTTGGCTAAAAGTGTCTGGTAAATACTGTAAATGTACATAACGTACACCTGGTCAAATGTAATAATTATGCAACTTATTGAATATTTTAAACCTGACTCCATCAGCACCTTAAAAGCTTGAAATGTATTTATGCTGTAATAATTATTTTTACAGAACTAGTTAAATAAAACATCTCTTTTATGTGGACAGAGCTGGAGGAAGCCCATCAGAAATGCCATCCTTGCTGGTACGCCTTTGCCCAGAAGTACTTGGTGTGGACGTGCTGCCCCGGCTGGCTTAAATTGAAAGAGTGGGTCAATACCATGGTCATGGATCCCTTTCTGGACCTTGCGATTACCATCTGCATTGTGCTTAACACACTCTTCATGGCACTGGAGCATTACCCTATGACAGACGATTTCAACAGGATGCTTTCCGTGGGAAATCTGGTAAGTGGGAGCTGTATATCCTATTAGCACGGCATATTAGCATAAATATTAGTCGCTAAGACAGCCACAGTGTTCGCACTCTTTGGTGAGTCAGAACAATATATATTGTGTTAGTTTTTGTCAGGATAGGTTGAAAAATATGTTTACAGTTCTCTACCTAACAAATGTCACTATCACCTGTCTTGATAAAGGGGCAAATCCTACAGCTTGCTCATTATATTTATTGCTACTCCACTTTCAGCATGCAAGAACAGCATTTCTGCGAGTCTGTTGTTCATTACTCAAGACATAGTGATTGTAGGAAACAGTGTGTGAGACTTTTTAAACCGTATTGAATATCTAGGTCGAAGAGTCAGCTAGGAGAATACCGTAAGGTCTTCAGTTACAGAAATCTTTCTACTTGAATATGTAACACAGTTTAAATTTGTTTTCTATAAGACTCTTTACATTTGGATGTCCACTGCAGCTAATTAGCTATAATCATAATTTAATTATAATTAGCTATAAAATAATTAGCTTTATGTTAACAAATCCTACTTAAAAACGGTGGCCTAACTTTCTACAAATGTCACTACACATTTGATAGGATTGTTTCAATGCAAATTCAATATGGAACAAAAAACAATATATACTAACGAATTCTTTTTTTTTTTTTTTTTACATATACATTGGATTTATACATGAGTATTCAGACCCCTGTGCACTATGTGATTGGTGCTGGGCTAGAAAATAAAGTCTATGAGGCTAACTAAGCACACTAAGCAAAAGACACACAGTATCTGTATCAGTATTATAGAATATAATGTCTTTATTTGTCATATATACATAAACAGGTGTACAGTACAATAAAATTATTTCTTTGCATATCCCAGCTTGTTTGGTAGCTGGGGTCAGAGCACAGGGTCATCAATTGTACGGCGCTCGTGGAGCAGTGAGGGTTAAGGGCCTTGCTCAAGGGCCCAACAGTGGCTGCATGGCAGAGCTGGGAATAGAACTCTCAACCTTCCAGTTGATACCCCAAAGCTCTATCCATACTGGAAGCACAGCAGAAATGTTCACTTAAAAAAGAACAAAATAAGCGCCCAGGTGGCACAGTGGGATATTCTGCTAACACACCAGCGCGAGATTCTGAACTCCTTGGTTCGAAACTCATCGTTGCCACCGGTCGGCTGGGCGCCATCTAGCAGGCATAATTGGCAGTGCCTGCAACAGACACGGTTCTGCTAGGGCAGGATGACCAGACTACGTGGATGGGGTCTTCAAACGCTGTGTAAGGACCCTGATTGGCAGATAGAGAGGCACCTGTGCAGAGTGCATAGGGGAAAAAGGATTCCGCTAAGGGCTGTGCGCTGGTCGAAGGAGGCGTGAGCAGCAATATACACACCTCGACTGCAATCAGGGATCCCCCAGCAGCGGAAGACAAATCGACTACGCTAAATTGGGAGAATAAATTAAAATAAATAAATTAATAATAATAATAAATAAATTAAAAAAACAACAAAAAAGAACTAAATTCCATACATTTATATGTTTATATTTAAATTTATGTATATATCAAATCAATTATTTTGTCCCTGTTTTTTGTTTAGCAATAATAACATTCATATTTCATAGCAATTGTATTTGTGCTGTTACATATAAACTTTAGTTAATTAACTAAACTAACCAGGAATTAGATAAACTGCTAACATAATACAATACTATGTAGGATAACTAATGACTCATAATGTTTTGGGTAACTAATAACACTGTTGTTAATGCAGATATTTGAACTGCACTTTTTAGTACAGTTGTGTGTGGTTTGGGACATATCCAAAATAGATGTCTTGCTTTATTGCACTTATGTTGCTCTGGATAGCATAGTCTGCCAAATACCATCCATTAAAACATATCTTGGCAGGTTGTTATTATAGTTGCTGTTAAATGAAATGCTCCGATACTAAAATCCCATTTGTGTCTACTTGTCTAAATTTGAGCTAATAGTTCATGAGAAGTTAATGTATTGGCCGGTTAAGGGGATCTTCATAAGTTATACAGATGTTCCACTATTTAAAAATAATACATTATCTTGGGCAAATGATTTGAATGTCTTACATACCTGGTTACATTAATGAAAGGTCACTCTGTGTGTTAAAATAGCATCTATCCATTTAGATGTCCATTTACCTTTGGTCTGTGCTTGACACAATAAGCACCACTGCATGTAGTGAGTAGTTGGTCTGTATTATGTTTTAGAGTCATGTCAGGACACCAGTCATCTAATCAATATGTCTCTCCATTTTCGGTAAGCCTCGACATTTATACATGCTGACTGGTGTTTATCAAGCTGTACAGGTCACACAGTTGTCTTCACAATAGGGTCGAGGGAATATATACTTGGAACACATACTGAATTTGGAAGTGTATATGGCATATGATGGCAACATCAGTGATCATGGCACTAAGCTAACTAACCGTATTTAATAAATAGTATTACATTTCAGATGCGGATGTCAGAACTGGTGTTAAAATGCATTATTCCTGGTGAATGATCTTTTGACTACATCTTTGTTGCATATTTGTCACACTAATTATCAGATTTTTAAACAAAATGTAGGGCGGCACGGTGGCTAAGTGGGTAGCACTGTCGCCTCACAGCAAGAAGGTCCTGGGTTTGATCCCCAGGTGGGGCAGTCCGGGTCTTTTCTGTGTGGAGTTTGCATGTTCTCCCTATGTTCACGTGGGTTTCCTCCGGGTTATCCGGTTTCCTTCCACAGTCCAAAGACATGCAAGTGAGGTGAATTTGCACTAAATAGTCCAACACTGTGTTTAATGTAACCTTGTGAACTGATGAATCTTGTGTAATAAATAACTACCGTTCCTGTCATGAATGCCTGCCGGCTGAGGCTGAGCGGCCACATGAACAATGATTGGCCTGTTGTTCAGATGGGCGGGACTAAGCCGGATGGGGTCTTTTTCTCATGACTGGTGCAATTACAACCTCTGCTGGCTGATTGGTGGCGCCTTCACAGAGATGAGAAAAGAGTGCTTTTAGGGTGTGTCTCTACGTACACAACGCTGAGCTGCACTGCACTCGTCAAAGTGTAGGTGATAAGATGCATACGGCATGCTGCCCACATGTCGGAGGGGGCATGGGTTAGCTTCGTTCTCCTCAATCAGAGCAGAGATCGGCAATTGGACAAGCAAAAAAAAAGGGAAAAAAATGCATTAAAAAAATTAAAAATAAAATAAATAAATAAATAAATTATTTAAGTTATTTGGAAAGCAAATGTGTTTAACACCCAGTCACCCTCAACAAAAACCTCAACAGGAAAATAGGGAATTAACTATTATCTGTCAGTGAGCTGAAACTAAGGCTCATTGGGGTTATAGAGCATATAGAGTATGTTCATATCCTAGTGGCTAGACTTAGGCTTTGGATGGATGCTGTGGCAAAAGCGAAATCAAGCAGTTTATGTCCAAAAGCAGTACTGTTAAGAGCACAGAGATGAAAATACATTTTTTCTTTACGAAACGTGTTACTTTTTGCCTTAGGTTCCCTTTGTGTAATATTCTGTTGTTGCTAAAGTAATTTAATGTGACACATATGCAATAACAGTGTTTCCCTGTAAGCCTCCAGGTTTTAATCTAATTAGTGTTAGCTCGAAAACATAATCTTTAAGACACTTGAAGCCAATCGACATATCTATTTATTGCTCTCTTGACCTAAACATATTTAGAATGCTCTTCTTCATCCTAATTCTTGTTATTTTGAACTAAATTGAAATATTCTAGCATTTTGTCATCACATCGCCAGTGATGCTTTCCATTAACCAGTATTCTACATCATGTATAGTCCTGTTAAATATGAGGTGTTGTGAAACAATGATATATAACTGTCCCACATTTTCCATAAAAGCATTTATTGGAAATGAAGAACATTATTATTTACAACCAAATGATTGATGGCCTCCCTTTTCCTCAACAAGAAATAATGTGTACTACAGTAGGATTTAATATAGCAAAATACTAAATGAAGTGCAGAAATGGATAAAAGTAAATCTCTGCATAATAGAGAATGGATAGGCAATTCAATATTTATGATGAGTTTTTGTGTTGTTTGTGTTCTCTCTCTCTCTCTCTCTCTCTCTCTCTCTGTCTATTCCTTTGTATTACATCTACTGTATGTACTGGGTTTGGCTAGGTAAGCAAGCCAATTAAATTACAGAATTTTGGCTGAGCTGTTGTCTTCAGGAATGTCCCATGGTAATGGCGAAGTTTATATTAGAAACCTCCGAATAATCAAGACACCCCTTCTATAAAAGCTTTCTGTGTGTAGTATGATAATAGCATTTGGCAGCAGCTCATCAAGGCTAATGAGGAGTATGCTGAGCTAATTACTCTGTGGAGATGAAAATGAGAATGCAGCTCTTTTTTGTTGGAAGTTGGGTGCTGACAGTGGCCCACTTGAGGTGTTGGAGGATGGTGCTCAAATCCCAGTCACAATAAATCTGCCTGGTCATACATCTTACTTATCTTCACTGTATGCAGCGCTGATCTGAGGTTCACATGTAGTGAGCATTAATAAGTGATGAGTGAGTATAGCAGAAATCCTTCAGTATAAATGTGGTGTCTGTATTACAAGGCAGCAGGGTGGTGATGTGGGTAGTGCTGTCGCCTCACAGCAAAGAAGGGGCTGGGTTCAATTCCCAGGGTCCTTTTTGTATGGAACTTGCATGTTCTCCCTGTGTCCATGTGAGTTTTCAAAGACATGCAGTCAGGCCAACTGAGGCTACTAAAAATTGGCCTAAGTGTGTGTGTGTTTTGGGGTTGTCTGGGGTTTTTCCTGCCTTTTGCTTGATGAATCAGACTTACCACAACCCCTAAACAGGATAAAGTGATGGTAAAACAGACAATGGATGGATAAAATTTGTTTCCTTCAGGGCATCCAACAAAGGCCAGTAACAGCCTGTCAATACACCAAAAACCCATTCATTCATTATCTGTTTTACCACCGCTTCATACTGGTCAGGTGGATCTGATTTATTAAGCAAAAGGCAGAAAACACCCTGGACAGGTCGCCAGTCCATCACAGGACACACATACACACATTCACGATGATCTTAATAGCTCCAGCTGTCCTGACTGAATGTCGTTGTACTTGTGGGAGAAAGCCAGAGCACCCGGAAGAAACAGACACATGGAGAACATTCAAACTCCACATAGGGAATTAAACCCAAACAATCTTGCTGTAAGGCGACAGCGCTACCCACTGCACAACCATGCCGCCTTACTCTGAAAACTAATTATGCTTATTGTAATTATTTTTCTACATCACAATATTCAAATAAACATAAGAATGTATAATATTAAAAATGTTATACATACTGACTTTTCAACCTTTGTAACCTTTAAGGTTGTACAGAAATACACCCATTAAGCATAACATTATGACCACCTTCTGTTGTGTAATATACGCAACAAACTTTGAAGCACTGTGTATTCTGACTCCTTTCTATCAGAACCAGCATTAACTTCCTCAGCAGTTTGAGCTACAGTAGCTCGTCTGTTTGATTGGACCACACGGGCCAGCCTTCGCTTCCTAAGTGCATCAATGAGCCTTGGCTGCCCATGACCCTGTCGGCGGTTTACCACTGTTTTTCCTTGGACCATTTTTGATAGATACTGACCACTGCAGACCGGGAACACCCCACAAGAGATGCAGCTTTGGAGATGCTCTGACGCAGTTGTCTAGCCATCACAATTTGGCCCTTGTCAAACTCACTCAAATCTTTATGCCTGTTCATTTGTTCAAATGTCCACTTGCTGCCTAATATATCCCACCCACTAACAGGTGCTGTGATAAAGAGATAATCAGTCACTTCACCTGTCAGTGGTCATAATGTTATGCCTTGTCGGTGTGTAACCTCATCACAAATTAAGCTACCTATAAGGAATAAACAGGTTTACAAATAATGTTTAATGTTCTAATAATGGTAAAGAAAAACAAGCATATTAACATTTCTGGGTAGAAGGTGGGAATTGAACTAGTCCATTTGTAAAAAATCAACTAAATATGAACTGCATACCAAGCATTTTTAATTTCATGAACGTATCAGCTAGGATCTGAGACATTTCACTTTGCTCTGCATTATCTCTAAGCAAAACACAGATCATTGAGGTGTTCATAAGAACTACCTCACTCTTCATCTCACAATCATTCAGACTACAGTGTGCCTTAGCTGATCTGATCTTGTGGTGTGAATGAAACAGAAATGACCAATGTTAGCTTTTGATTATAATGTTTATCCTTTCTTTAGTAACATTTGCTCAGTAATATCATATACTAAAAGGAATATATGATATTGTGTTGTGAATTGTGGTGTGTGCTTTGTCAAAGTAATTAAGGCAGTCTCTTTTGGCCAGGTCTTCATATTAATGTTAAGATTAAAGAGGTGATTTCAAGATGTAAGGTGCACACACTCAGATTATGTAACACTGAAACCTGTAAAGCTTCACAAAGATGTGGTGGCTGACAGGCCAGGACTAGCCTCCCCCAGTGCCTGGATCACGTAGCCTGTGTCACATCCATGAGCTGATCCCTGAGCAACAACAAGCAGAATGACACACTCTTCAAAAAAAAGTGCAAGCCAACAAATTACAGACCTGTCAGAGGCAGGCAGCTTTTACAACCTGTCATAGAAGTGTTCGGTGTGCCCATCATCCACTGCTACACAAGGTTAATCGCTAATGGCTAAGATAAAAGTGAATGTGCATAAATCAACCTTTTTTACATAAATTGCTCTGTTATATAGTCATTTATATACAAGACTGTATGAAGTGTCTGTAAGAAGGCTTTCTATTTGTGATAGTGTCCCAGAGAAATTAGTTTTAGTCAATTAATATATTAAAAAAGAATACAATGCATTATTTTTACTATTGTATTCTTATATATGCAAGTAAATACTAAAATTAGCATGGTTATTCTTGTAATTAAGAAACAATATCCAGAATATAGGAATATATATAAATATATTAGTGTATAATATAGGCTGTCACTTCACAGTAAGAAGGGCCTGGGTTCGATTCCCCAAACAGGCAGCCAGGGTCCTTTCTGTGTAGAGCTTGCATGTTCTCCCTGTGTCTGTGTGGGATCCTTTGGGTGGTCTGGTAGTCAGGCAGTCAGGCAAATTGGAGCTCCTAAATATCACTTAACAACCAAGGACTTCTTGGTTGAAATCCGCAATGCATGCAACTCTTGGCCACAAAGCCAGGAAGGGTCAGAATACAACAGAATGAATTTGGATAGGCCTGAAATGTTCTGGAACACAGCATTAAATAGTGACAAATACAAAACTGGAACCTTTAGGCCTTATAGATCAGGATCTTGTTAGTACCAGAAGAATGCTGTCCTCATGTTCAAGCATAGAGGTTGATCAGTGTTGATAGGGGGATGGCCTTTGTAGTCTTAGATTTAAATCCTACAGAAAATCTTTGGTAAGATTTTAAAAAGCAGTTACAGCACAAAAGCCATCAAACCTCAATTAGCTGGAAGCTTTTGGACAAGAATAATGAGCAAAGATTCCCCAAGAGAACCCAGAAATACACCCAGAAATGGGCGCCAATCTATTGCAGAGTGACAGAGACTCACAAATCTATTAGTCTGCTTTATTATTTATGGGGGAAACCAGGGTACATGGAGAACAAGCAGAGCTCCTTACAGACAGTGACCGAAAGCAAGGATCTCAGTTACTGTGCAGAACTCAATCTATTAGCTTTGCCCACCATACCATAAAGTGCAATGTTACCTCTGTACCACGCATTCTTCGAGCCACTACTCTCGCTCATCTTGATTCTTTACCCAGAGCTCAAGGAAGACATGCATCAAGGCTCTTGTCCTTGTACTACCACCCAAGTGGTGGAACATACTTCCCTGTCTGTTCGAACATCTGAGTCTCTTACCATTTTCAAAAGATCCACCTCTTTACTAAGTACTTAAACTGAGAACTAACATGTACTTACTAAGCTTCTATAGCATTACAAGAGGGTTCTTTGAAAAGTTTGTACACTTTTTAAAAGTCTATTTATTAAGAATTTCAGAAACTAATTACATTACTTTTCAACATAATCACCTTCCGATGCATTTTTCCCAGCGTGGTACCAACTTTGCGTAGCCACTGATGCACTGCGGCTTTCACATCATCATCACATGAAACTCCTCTTCCCCTTAAAGCTTCTTTGAGCGGTCTAAAAATGTGGAAATCAGATGGAGCTAAATCCGGACTATAAACTCTCTCTTAGTCTCTCAGACACAACCAAATACTACTCCTCCTGCCCTCACCATTTCCAACAAAAATATAAAAGTGCGGAAACTTTTTGAAGACCCCTTCTAGGTATTTGTGTACAAAAAAAACAAATGTAAAGTCAGGCGCTGATGTAGGATAAATATCTATCTCACAATCACCCTTCAAAATTCTCCCCAATGTGTTTAATTAGGTTATACAGCTTTTAGTAATGTGTGTCCACATAGTTTTGGCAATATAGTGCACTTAGCAGTAACTAAAGTAAGTGTTTAATTTTTAACGTGAGCTCAAACAGACTTAATGTTTAATACAGCGTTTAAAGCAAATTCCCTCGTGAAATCATGCTAGACTAATTTTGACTGTCCACACACACAGGTCTTCACGGGGATCTTCACAGCAGAGATGGTGCTGAAGATTATTGCACTGGATCCATACTACTACTTCCAGCAGGGATGGAACATCTTTGACAGCTTTATCGTTTGTCTAAGCTTGATGGAGCTTGGCCTTTCTAATGTAGAAGGCTTGTCAGTCCTGCGCTCCTTCAGACTGGTAATGTGTCTCACTTAATGCCCACAGCTTATGAGCAGAACACAGACAGAATACAGCCATGCAATAAACTGCAGCTCATACCATAATACTGTTATTTTACAGTCGGTTAAGGGGTTTCTAAAGTGAAGTTTATGCCTGTGGTGGTGGGGGGCATAATTTTAAATGACATTTATCAGTATCAGTTTCTATTAAATGTTTTATAGATGTTATATTTATTTGATTATAGGCCTAATTGTTTAGTGATGTGAATTTACTGGGTTAGAAATAAGGCCAGACACACCAAAGTGTCATTTAACACACTATTCTGTAAAACAACAAACAATAATCAAATCATTCATTCATTCTCTGTTTTACCACTGCTTTATCTGATTTAGGGTCACGGTGGATCACATACACACACACACATACACACACACATCAAAGATGTTCACAAGTCACAAAATACGAGTCTGAGTCAAGTCACGAGTCTTTAGGCTAGAGTCCAAGTCAAATCACGGCACAGCAGCCAAAATCCAAAACACAGCAAAAAAATCATAACCACTGCTTACCTTAGCTTATGTTCTTCCAGATTCTATTAAATTTATAACCGTGTGTTGTCCCATTAGGAATATAATCCGTTATTTTGTTCAGAGCGCCAATTCTGTAGGAATGTTCCATTCACCCCAGTTGTTCCTGTGAAGTGCGCTACGTAGGGTATTTCACGATTTTAAGTGAGATTCCTATCCAAAGGTAACGAAAATGTTGAAATGAAGTGAACTTCAAACTGTGTATGGAGTAAGGAGAGACACTTCATCACTACGCCGGAAGCTGGCTGTAACATTTACCCATTGCGTGCGTTGCAGGTTAAGACGGCTGGAGCGTTATCAGAGAGCAGAATATTTATAAGAATAATTATATATATATATATATATACTGTATTTATACAGTGTATCACAAAAGTGAGTACACCCCTCACATTTCTGCAAATATTTTATTATATCTTTTCATGGGACAACACTATAGAAATAAAACTTGGATATAACTTAGAGTAGTCAGTGTACAACTTGTATAGCAGTGTAGATTTACTGTCTTCTGAAAATAACTCAACACACAGCCATTAATGTCTAAATGGCTGGCAACATAAGTGAGTACAACCCCCAGTGAACATGTCCAAATTGTGCCCAAAGTGTCAATATTTTGTGTGACCACCATTATTATCCAGCACTGCCTTAACCCTCCTGGGCATGGAATTCACCAGAGCTGCACAGGTTGCTACTGGAATCCTCTTCCACTCCTCCATGATGACATCACGGAGCTGGTGGATGTTAGACACCTTGAACTCCTCCACCTTCCACTTGAGGATGCGCCACAGGTGCTCAATTGGGTTTAGTCCATCACCTTTACCTTCAGCTTTCTCAGCAAGGCAGTTGTCATCTTGGAGGTTGTGTTTGGGGTCGTTATCCTGTTGGAAAACTGCCATGAGGCCCAGTTTTCGAAGGGAGGGGATCATGCTCTGTTTCAGAATGTCACAGTACATGTTGGAATTCATGTTTCCCTCAGTGAACTGCAGCTCCCCAGTGCCAGCAACACTCATGCAGCCCAAGACCATGATGCTACCACCACCATGCTTGACTGTAGGCAAGATACAGTTGTCTTGGTACTTCTCACCAGGGCGCCGCCACACATGCTGGACACCATCTGAGCCAAACAAGTTTATCTTGGTCTCGTCAGACCACAGGGCATTCCAGTAATCCATGTTCTTGGACTGCTTGTCTTCAGCAAACTGTTTGCGGGCTTTCTTGTGCATCAGCTTCCTTCTGGGATGACGACCATGCAGACCGAGTTGATGCAGTGTGCGACGTATGGTCTGAGCACTGACAGGCTGACCTCCCACGTCTTCAACCTCTGCAGCAATGCTGGCAGCACTCATGTGTCTATTTTTTAAAGCCAACCTCTGGATATGACGCCGAACACGTGGACTCAACTTCTTTGGTCGACCCTGGCGAAGCCTGTTCCGAGTGGAACCTGTCCTGGAAAACCGCTGTATGACCTTGGCCACCATGCTGTAGCTCAGTTTCAGGGTGTTAGCAATCTTCTTATAGCCCAGGCCATCTTTGTGGAGAACAACAATTCTATTTCTCACATCCTCAGAGAGTTCTTTGCCATGAGGTGCCATGTTGAATATCCAGTGGCCAGTATGAGAGAATTGTACCCAAAACACCAAATTTAACAGCCCTGCTCCCCATTTACACCTGGAACCTTGACACATGACACCAGGGAGGGACAACGACACATTTGGGCACAATTTGGACATGTTCACTGTGGGGTGTACTCACTTATGTTGCCAGCTATTTAGACATTAATGGCTGTGTGTTGAGTTATTTTCAGAAGACAGTAAATCTACACTGCTATACAAGCTGTACACTGACTACTCTAAGTTATATCCAAGTTTCATGTCTATAGTGTTGTCCCATGAAAAGATATAATAAAATATTTGCAGAAATGTGAGGGGTGTACTCACTTTTGTGATACACTGTATACTGGTGCTGGTCATAAAATTAGAATATCATGAAAAAGTTGATTTATTTCAGTAATTCCATTCAAAAAGTGAAACTATATTATATTCATTCATTACACACAGACTGATATATTTCAAATGTTTATTTCTTTTAATGTTGATGATTATAACTGACAGCTAAATCAGCTAATTAACTCAAAACACCTGCAAAGGCCTTTAAATGGTCTCTCAGTCTAGTTCTGTAGGCTACACAATCATGGGGAAGACTGCTGACTTGACAGTTGTCCAAAAGACGACCATTGACACCTTGCACAAGGAGGGCAAGAAACAAAAGGTCATTGCTAAAGAGGCTGGCTGTTCACAGAGCTCTGTGTCCAAGCACATTAATAGAGCGGCGAAGGGAAGGAAAAGATGTGGTAGAAAAAAGTGTACAAGCAATAGGTATAACCGCACCCTGGAGAGGATTGTGAAACAAAACCCATTCAAAAATGTGGGGGAGATTCACAAAGAGTGGACTGCAGCTGGAGTCAGTGCTTCAAGAACCACCACGCACAGACGTATGCAAGACATGGGTTTCAGCTGTCGCATTCCTTGTGTCAAGCCACTCTTGAACAAGAGACAGCGTCAGAAGCATCTCGCCTGGGCTAAAGACAAAAAGGACTGCTGAGTGGTCCAAAGTTATGTTCTCTGATGAAAGTAAATTTTGCATTACCTTTGGAAATCAAGGTCCCAGAGTCTGGAGGAAGAGAGGAGAGGCACAGAATCCACGTTGCTTGAGGTCCAGTGTAAAGTTTCCACAGTCAGTGATGGTTTGGAGTGCCATGTCATCTGCTGGTGTTGGTCCACTGTGTTTTCTGAGGTCCAAGGTCAACGCAGCCGTCTACCAGGAAGTTTTAGAGCATTTCATGCTTCCTGCTGCTGACCAACTTTATGGAGATGCAGATTTCATTTTCCAAAAGGACTTGGCACCTGCACACAGTGCCAAAGCTACCAGTACCTGGTTTAAGGACCATGGTATCCCTGTTCTTAATTGGCCGGCAAACTCGCCTGACCTTAACCCCATAGAAAATCTATGGGGTATTGTGAAGAGGAAGATGCGATACGCCAAACCCAACAATTCAGAAGAGCTGAAGGCCACTATCAGAGCAACCTGGGCTCTCATAACACCTGAGCAGTGCCACAGACTGATGGACTCCATGCCACGCCGCATTGCTGCAGTAATCCAGGCAAAAGGAGCCCCAACTAAGTATTGAGTGCTGTACATGCTCATACTTTTCATGTTCATACTTTTCAGTTGGCCAACATTTCTAAAAATCCTTTTTTTGTATTGGTCTTAAGTAATATTCTAATTTTCTGAGATACTGAATTTGGGGTTGTCATTAGTTGTCAGTTATAATCATCAACATTAAAAGAAATAAACATTTGAAATATATCAGTCTGTGTGTAATGAATGAATATAATATACAAGTTTCACTTTTTGAATGGAATTACTGAAATAAATCAACTTTTTCATGATATTTTAATTTTATGACCAGCACCAGTATAATTGTCACAGACTCGAGTCCCCATCTATGACACCTACACACAGGGCAAGTTAGTATCGCCTAATAACCCCACCTTCATGTCTTTAGACTGTGGGAGAAAACCAGAGCTCCTGGAGGAAACCCACATAGACACAGGGAGAACATGCAAACTCCACACAGAAAGAACCGCTCCACCTGAGATTCGAACCCAGGACCTTCTTGCTGTGAGGTTGTTCATGTTAGAGTGGGTTAATTGGGTATTTAATACCTTGCCCATAGTGTGTTCATGAACTGGACCCACTGGACCCACTGCTACCCTGAGCAATGTGAATCAGTTAGTGTAAATAAATGAATGAATTATCTAGATTATCAGTGCTATTTTTTCACTAATGCTTTTATTGGGAAACATTCAGTACTAAAAAAATATGTAAAAATGTAATAAAATTAAAATCATATTTTTTTCTCTTCCAGCTGCGAGTCTTCAAGCTGGCAAAATCATGGCCCACTCTGAATACCCTTATAAAGATTATTGGGAACTCTGTGGGTGCCTTGGGAAACCTCACTTTGGTTTTGGCCATTATCGTCTTCATCTTCGCTGTGGTGGGCATGCAGCTGTTTGGAAAGAACTACGAACTGTGTGTGTGCAAGCTCTCCAAGGATTGTAAATTACCACGCTGGCATATGAAAGACTTCTTCCACTCCTTCCTGATCGTGTTCCGGGTCCTGTGTGGAGAATGGATCGAGACCATGTGGGACTGTATGGAGGTTGCTGGACAGCCTCTGTGTATCCTGGTCTTTATGCTGGTCATGGTGATTGGAAATCTGGTGGTAAGTCTGTCACCTGTTTTTCTGCTTTTATGATGATGCTGTTTCACAGAGGAGATTGCTGTCACTCTTGTGCTGTACTGTAATGCTGATGTGATCATTCATCAATAGTGTGGAGAGGATTTAGGATAGTGAAAGGATAAGCCTTTAAATCACAGGATCTGTAAATGCTATACTATAGTAGTTTGTTTCTGTCATTTTAGAGGTGCCATCAGAGCTTATAGATTAATAGTTTCCCAGTTTGGCTCGGGTCAGCTTGGCTCTGTTTGGCCTGTGCAAACACAGTCTACCCATATTTCCCTCCAGTCAACAAGCATAGCTAAGAGCTTGAACCTTGCAGAATCCCTCGAGCAGCTTTGCTTTCCACATGTCTTTTATTTTCATTCCTCTCACCCCATGTCTCATTCTTTCTCATACTGTCTCTTTCTCTTTGTCTCTCTGGAAATCTTTATTGCTTCAGTTCCTTTTGTCAGTCTCTTTGTTCTCTATTCCCTGCTCTTAACATATACTATATCAGACAGAGAATTCATTTAAAAGAACATTTCTTCTTTGCAGTTTTTACTATCTATTAGATTAGACATTGCCAATTCCAACTCTCTTCAGTCTTCCTTTATAACACTGTCAGTTTGGGTATCTGCACATTCATCATCCTGATTGACACATCCCACATCAATAAGAAGCCATCAATCTATGCTCTCTTGGATTCCTGGTCAGAGATGACTTTAGCATTACTACATTAATAATTACCAATAGTCATTCTTACAATGGCTTAAGCCTGTCAAAAACATACGTTAATAAAACAAGTAAATCTTTCTAAGGGAATTTGACAATCGTGTGCACCCTACAGTTCTTTTAAGCTATTGTTTCCAAGCTTTTATAATTCATTAACAAGGTTGGAAGAGGGATATGCTGGTTTTTATACTCTCTCTAGAGTTTTACATTGCCCTGTAGAAACAGTACACATATCAGCATCTTTTGTTTTTATATATATAAAGTTGTTTCATATATAACATTTGAATGTCAGTTCATATAAGATTATTTGTATTATTTCAATGTATGCTTTGAAAATGTTAATAACACTGATTATCTCTTCATCACGGCACCTGTTAGTGGGTGGGATATACAGTGTATCACAAAAGTGAGTACACCCCTCACATTTCTGCAGATATTTAAGTATATCTTTTCATGGGACAACACTGACAAAATGACACTTTGACACAATGAAAAGTAGTCTGTGTCCAGCTTATATAACAGTGTCAATTTATTCTTCCCTCAAAATAACTCAATATACAGCCATTAATGTCTAAACCACCGGCAACAAAAGTGAGTACACCCCTAAGAGACTACACCCCTAAATGTCCAAATTGAGCACTGCTTGTCATTTTCCCTCCAAAATGTCATGTGATTTGTTAGTGTTACTAGGTCTCAGGTGTGCATAGGGAGCAGGTGTGTTCAATTTAGTAGTACAGCTCTCACACTCTCTCATACTGGTCACTGAAAGTTCCAACATGGCACCTCATGGCAAAGAACTCTCTGAGGATCTTAAAAGACGAATTGTTGCGCTACATGAAGATGGCCAAGGCTACAAGAAGATTGCCAACACCCTGAAACTGAGCTGCAGCACAGTGGCCAAGATCATCCAGTGTTTTAAAAGAGCAGGGTCCACTCAGAACAGACCTCGCGTTGGTCGTCCAAAGAAGCTGAGTGCACGTGCTCACCGTCACATCCAACTGCTGTCTTTGAAAGATAGGCGCAGGAGTGCTGTCAGCATTGCTGCAGAGATTGAAAAGGTGGGGGGTCAGCCTACATCAAATTGGTCTGCATGGCTGTCACCCCAGAAGGAAGCCTCTTCTGAAGTCTCTACACAAGAAAGCCCGCAAACAGTTTGCTGAAGACATGTCAACAAAGGACATGGATTACTGGAACCATGTCCTATGGTCTGATGAGACCAAGATTAATTTGTTTGGTTCAGATGGTCTCAAGCATGTGTGGCGGCAATCAGGTGAGGAGTACAAAGATAAGTGTGTCATGCCTACAGTCAAGCATGGTGGTGGGAATGCCATGGTCTGGGGCTGCATGAGTGCAGCAGGTGTTGGGGAGTTACATTTCATTGAGGGACACATGAACTCCAATATGTACTGTGAAATACTGAAGCAGAGCATGATCCCCTCCCTCCGGAAACTGGGTCGCAGGGCAGTGTTCCAGCATGATAATGACCCCAAACCCACCTCTAAGACGACCACTGCTTTATTGAAGAGGCTGAGGGTAAAGGTGATGGACTGGCCAATCATGTCTCCAGACCTAAACCCAATAGAACATCTTTGGGGCATCCTCAAGCGGAAGGTGGAGGAGCGCAAAGTCTCGAATATCCGCCAGCTCCGTGATGTCGTCATGGAGGAGTGGAAAAGCATTCCAGTGGCAACCTGTGAAGCTCTGGTAAACTCCATGCCCAGGAGAGTTAAGGCAGTTCTGGGAAATAATGGTGGCCACACAAAATATTGACACTTCAGGAACTTTCACTAAGGGGTGTACTCACTTTTGTTGCCGGTGGTTTAGACATTAATGGCTGTATATTGAGTTATTTTGAGGGAAGAATACATTTACACTGTTATATAAGCTGCACACAGACTACTTTTCATTGTGTCAAAGTGTCATTTTTTCAGTGTTGTTTCATGAAAAGATATACTTAAATATCTGCAGAAATGTGAGGGGTGTACTCACTTTTGTGATACACTGTATTAGGCAGCAAGTGAAAATTTTATCCTCAAAGTTGATGTGTTAGAAGCAGAAAAAATGGGCAAGCGTAATGATTTGAGCAAGTTTGACAAGGGCCAAATTGTGATGGCTAGACGACTGGGTCAGAGCATCTCCAAAACTGCAGCTCTTGTGGGGTGTTCCCGGTCTGCAGTGGTCAGTATCTATCAAAAGTGAAAAAATGTCATAATGTTATGCCTGATCGGTGTATATAAGTAAGACAGCGAGGTCTAGACCAATCTTACAATATAATTTGTTTATAGCAGTTATGAATTATTTTATTAGCCCGTATATTATACAACACCAGATTTTTTTTCTTAATATGCCGATTCCATCTCTAGACTCTAATCCAGTCCAGCTGAGTTTGGCATCGTCAGAGGGCAACATGGGGTGGTAATAAGCTCATAACTTTCATCATCTCTGATATAATTCCAGATCTCACTACCACTATACTTACAAAGCACCAATTATCAATTTATTTTTACCAGCTAATATTGTCATTTTCACCAAGGACTAGGTGGGCATCAAGTGTACTGCATAATTTGCTTACATACTTGTATAATGCATGCTTCCTTCTAATTTTCTTCCCTTGCTCACTCAGTGACTTGCTCTTTTGCTCACTTTTGCAGTCTCTGACTCATTAAGTAGAGCTACAGGAAGTGTTGCGTAACATCTTTACATATGGGTCATTTCTAGGACACGTTAATCTCAGCTGAAAGAACAAAAGCTGCAAGCGTACACTGACATGAAACCAAAGAAATGTAATGATTGTATCATGTATGTCAGGCATGTGTACATGTAACTTACTAAATTCAACAGAAAGGTAAGCAGATTCAGAGTTGGAATTTGCAGGAGCGCAGCATATTTACATTTTGCAAAACACCTGCATGCACTTTATGCCTAGGAGGTTGCCAAGTATTTTCTAAAGGAGAATTCTTTGAGAAATATGTTTTCTGGTTTATGCACAAAATAGCCTGTTATTTATAAAAGTTAAAGTAACATGCAAGTGTGGACAATTCATATGATTTTACTTGTATAATATTACATTTATAGCTTTACACAGTTTCACCAATTGAGCCGTCACAGTTTTATTATATTGGCTGTTGTGTTCTGGGACATTTAGACAATGTTTAAGTGTGACTCAAAGATTCAAATTCGGTGCAGCAAGGGGTGCAGATTACAGTATCATGCCTACCTGCCAGGTCACTATAGGCTGGTGATGACTAAGGTGCAGATGATTGACATTGTCATGTACTTAATCGGCAGTCTCTGTGCCTCATTAAGTGCTAACTCGCTGCAGCTGTAAGGGACCCCAAATACTGGCCTCATTGGTCATCACACCGCTGGCTCATTATTGTGTTGTGTATGTTGTGGCAGTGCATCTTTATTCTTTTTTTAGCCAATGCTGGTTTTAGAGTTCCCTGCGTTTGGTTTTTCCAGAGAGCTTGGGTCATCACAATCCAGTAGACTGAGTAGCTGGCGTGGGTGGGAACTCAGCCTTCATTCTATCCTTTGTACCTATCCCTTTGTTGTTGTGTGTTATAATGGGGGTGTGGATTTATCACTATTCTGTGTGAGTTTGTGGAGTGTTATGTCCCCTACTCTGACTAATGCACTTCTTTATCTGTTCTATCACCTCTTTTGGCCACATATTATTTTCTTTATAAGTTTCTTTTGTGGTGCTTTATCCACAGTATTGTTTTACCTTTTTAATTATCTCAATTGTTTTCATATCTTATGAACTCGCAGATCTTGGATTCCACCTGCTCTGTCCACTAAAAAAATCTCTATAACATAGTGTTTAAAAAATAGACTTAATCTATTTACTACTTTATTAAAATTCTGTTGACTAGTCATTAATGGCTATTATTTACACTAGTTACGTGACTTGTAATGGTAAAATATTGTGTGAATTGTGGTGCTGGACAAAGTCTTGTTTATTAAGAGTTGCATGTCCAGTTTAAATGCTGATTACTGCTAAATTTCGGGATTATTCTGCTTCTTTGTGTGCTAATCTCAAGCAGTCAGTAGTCGAGGGTACACTATAAAAGGTAGAAAAGCCATTACATTAATATAGGCAATAGGGAGCCATTTCTGATTCAGTTTTTACAGTTGCTATTTTTGTTTCATTATTTTTAGAACTTGATGTATTGGCCGAGGTAGTCACACTGCTAAATAAAATCAATGTACAATCTCATTTCCTGATCTGAGTAGCTATGTACAGAGCTTTGGGCACTCTCAAATAAAGCTAACACAGTGTACCCGTTTTGTCATCGTGGTGGTACCCGCAAGTGTACGTTTTATGTACTTTTATTACATATCATTCACCAGGGAGAGGAAATGTATTGTACTTTAAAAGCATTTAATATATTACTGTGCCTCAAAAGGTCCAATTACAAAGCTCGGTTCCACAAAAGCTGGACAGTATATGAAATATCAAGAAAAACAAAAAGCAGGAATTGGGAAGAAAGCGGAAATACATATAAACTAAAAAAAGTAAAACATAAGCTTATCCTGAATATTACATGCCTACAACTCCAAAAATGTTTGAACAGCGCATTTTACAACTAGGGAAGTAACATGTGATGCAATCATTGATGGGTTTAAATAGAGCATCCAAGAAAGGCCCGGTCCTTTATATACCAGGGTCTATCATTAATTTAACATATCTGTAGGGACACTATCGAAACTAAAAATATTTACACATTGGAGTAACTGATTTGCCTTCTAGAAGACCTAGCAACATTATGTCAGCGTAATTAGATAGTCTTGTCCGTCTTGGTCTGTCTGTAATACAAAAGTTTTGCAAAATACAATGAAGGCCCCATATGGATGTACATCTAAAACCTAAAAAACTGAAGAATCAAGAAACTAGGGCCGCTCAGGTGGTGCAACGGTAAAATACGCTAGCACACCAGAGCTGACATTTCGAACTCCTCGGTTCAAAACTCCATCCGGCTGGGCTGGGCGGCTATATGAACAACAATGTTCACACAGGGGAGGGAATAGCCGGATAGGGACCTCATAACTGATGCAATCATGACCTCTGCTGGCTGATTTTGATTGTGATTTGGGATTTATTAGCAATAACATGCTGTCCCAACTTTTTGGGAATTGAGGTTTGGATATACAACAAAACCATTTTACATGTTACAAAAAGCATCTCTAAAAGTCTGAAGCACCTTAATTTGCCCATTATACAACAAAAAGAAAGCCAGTAGAACATCAGTAATAAAAATGAGAGATTTAAAGAGATTAAGAGATTTAGGAGTAAGTTAAAACATCTTAATACATTTGGTTTTTAGGGGCGGCACGGTGGTTTAGTGGGTAGCACTGTCACCTCACAGCAAGAAGGTCCTGGGTTCGATCCCTGGGTGGGGCGGTCCGGGTCCTTTTTGTGTGGAGTTTGCATGTTCTCCCCGTGACTGCAAGGGTTGCCTCCGGTTTCCTCCCACAGTCCAAAGACATGCAAGTGAGGTGAACTGGAGATACAAAATTGTCCATGACTGAGTTTCACATTAAACTTGTGAACTGATTCATCTTTTGTAACCAGTAACTACCGTTTCTGTCATAAATGTAACCAAAGTGTGTAGAACATGACGTTAAAATCCTAATAAATAAATAAATAAACATTTGTTCTTTAGGGTAATTAATTCAGTACCATTAAACCAAAATATTATTTTGTAAGAATAATCTATTCACGTTATTAAAATGATATTTTACCCTAAATCATTACCCAAACCCAGACAATAATCAAAGTACAATCTACATCTGACTAAAATAATTTTACTATACTTGGACGTACTTGGTAAGATACTGCTTGGAGCCAAAAAAGAAAGCTTAAACAGAGACACAGGGTGAGCACTGCTCATGTGCGCTTACACACGAGCATTATATTGCTCAAAATATTGCAATGCACACAACATTATGGGTGACATACCAGAGTTCAAAAGAGGACAAATTGTTGGTGCACGTCTTGCTGGCGCATCTGTGACCAAGACAGCAAGTCTTTGTGATGTATCAAGAGCCACGGTATCCAGGGTAATGTCAGCATACCACCAAGAAGGACAAACCACATCCAACAGGATTAACTGTGGACGCAAGAGGAAGCTGTCTGAAAGGGATGTTCGGGTGCTAACCCGGATTGTATCCAAAAAACATAAAACCACGGCTGCCCAAATCACGGCAGAATTAAATGTGCACCTCAACTCTCCTGTTTCCACCAGAACTGTCCGTCGGGAGCTCCACAGGGTCAATATACACGGCCGGGCTGCTATAGCCAAACCTTTGGTCACTCGTGCCAATGCCAAACGTCGGTTTCAATGGTGCAAGGAGCGCAAATCTTGGGCTGTGGACAATGTGAAACATGTATTGTTCTCTGATGAGTCCACCTTTACTGTTTTCCCCACATCCGGGAGAGTTACGGTGTGGAGAAGCCCCAAAGAAGCGTACCACCCAGACTGTTGCATGCCCAGAGTGAAGCATGGGGGTGGATCAGTGATGGTTTGGGCTGCCATATCATGGCATTCCCTTGGCCCAATACTTGTGCTAGATGGGCGCGTCACTGCCAAGGACTACCGAACCATTCTGGAGGACCATGTGCATCCAATGGCGGTGCCGTGTATCAGGATGACAATGCACCAATACACACAGCAAGACTGGTGAAAGATTGGTTTGATGAACATGAAAGTGAAGTTGAACATCTCCCATGGCCTGCACAGTCACCAGATCTAAATATTATTGAGCCACTTTGGGGTGTTTTGGAGAAGCGAGTCAGGAAACGTTTTCCTCCACCAGCATCATGTAGTGACCTGGCCACTATCCTGCAAGAAGAATGGCTTAAAATCCCTCTGACCACTGTGCAGGACTTGTATATGTCATTTCCAAGACGAATTGACGCTGTATTGGCCGCAAAAGGAGGCCCTACACCATACTAATAAATTATTGTGGTCTAAAACCAGGTGTTTCAGTTATTTTGTCCAACCCCTGTATATGGGTCACTGTGGTTCAGGTTTACATGATCCTGATGTAACTGCCACACTCCAGTCATTTACTCAGTCATTCATTCTCTAATCTGCTCCTGTAATCTCAGTGCATGTGTTACCCGAGCACTGTGTACGCCCTACAGATCACAGGGGCACGGAAGAGAGCAGTGTGTTTAGATGCTTTAAGCAAAGAAAGAAAGAAGGAAGAAATGATTAGGAAGGCGTGTGTAGACATGTAATTAGCTCCATGTTACGACCAACCATTGATAATATGATAACATAATAATTTTAAATTTTGGGGCTATTTTACCTTTCCCTGTCAAGACAGGTTGACAAGTTAAAGATAGTAGATAGTAAGATTAGTTGTAGAGATCTTGGTTAAGATCAGGACAAAATGTGTTTTAGCCACAGTAATATAAAAGTAAATAGAAATAATCCAGCAAAACTGGCAATATTAGGTTGTGTATGTGTGCAGAAGAGACACAGAGAAATAGATGTGAGAGTGTGTGTGTGTGTGTGCATGTGAGCTTGAAGTCATTACTGCAGATGGGTGTGCATACGTTTCGGGTCGATGCACCTGTGTGAATAATCATAATTATTTAAAGCAGTGCTCTGTAACTGGAGAGGTGAAAGTGGTTTTATCAGATGGGTGGCTTCCCAAATACTCAATAAATCTATCAGGGTTCATATGTGATGGACAGTGTGACACAAACAAATGCTGAGCAGTGTATTTGAGAATACACGACACAAATAAATGTTCTACAACGCAGAAATATGATAGGGTTGCATTAATCTCAGTATCACGCCAGTTACGGTCTGAAGATCAGAAATATGTTGACTATGCTGTGCACAAACTAAGGAATTCTGCCTAATAATTCTGCAGCTGATCATGGTAAAAAAGAGTTTAAATACATGTAACTAAATATTAAGTGTACTGTATGTATATTTATAACTTAGATTTTTAGTAAATTAATAATAATAATAATAATAATAAATTTTATTTACATAGCACTTTCCAAGATACTCAAAGACACTTTACATTTTACATAAAAAGCAAATAATCATAAAAACAACACAATCCGTACAAATTGTAGTACAAAATTCACACACCACATTAATCAGCATCAAGATAATAATTAAAACATACTAGGAGGAAGAAGAGAAAACAGCATTAAGACATTTCATTAAAACATATAAGCAAGAATATGAGAGATATAGATACAAGTAGGGGAGAGTAGAAAAACAAACAGCACTAAAACACACTAAAACATATCAAAAAGAGATATAGAAAATGTATAAATAAAAACAATTACATTGTTACAAGTTAAATGCAGCTCTAAGCGATTTTGAAAAGTGACCTAATAGTGGACCGATCAGGACAGTCTCATATGTGTTTAGGGAGAGAGATCTCTGTAATAAGTGGGGAGATAACTGGAAAAACAACCTTTAACAAGGGTTTTGAAGGAGCAGGATCCGAAACACAAGTGGAGCTTCGCATTCCTGTCATGATCTCATACATAAATATCAAAAAAGAAAACATATCAAAAAGAATAAAAATAAAAATTCCACAATAAACTAATAAAAGAACTGAAATTCAGGTTTATTTTTCTTTAAGAAGTAAATATGTTCTATCATTCATATAAATCCATAAACAGAACATAGTTTGAAATAATTAAAATACAACACAAATTCAAAATTACAATCAGATATGAGAGAATATCTTTCAAAAACTGTTTTATGAAGAACGGTAAAGCTATGTTAGTAATGCATGACAACAAATTCTCCAATCATTACACTTACTTTTGTCTAAAAGAGCATGAATTGTTCAGACTATGAGCTTAGGTTACAATATGTTTGATAATGTACTTAGTGTAATTTATCTACAATTTTTGAAGATTTATAGTTATTTAATTACAAATATAGATTAAATCCTCAATATGATTTATTATTAAAAACGTGGTGGTATATACACCGATCAGCCATAACATTAACACCACATCCTTGTTTCTACACTCACTGTCCAGTTTATATATAGAAACACTTTGAAGTTCTACAATTACTGACTGTAGTCCATCTATTTCTCTACACACTTTCTTAGCCTGCTTTCACCCTGTTCTTCAATGGTCAGGACCACCACAGAGCAGGTGTTATTTAAGTGGTGGATCATTCTCAGCATTGCAGTGACAATGCCGTGGTGGTGGTGTGTGAGTGTGTTGTGCTGGTGTGAGTGGATCAGACACAGCAGCACTGATCACTCTATTAGACACTCCTACCTAGTTGGTCCACCTTGTACTGTAGATGTTAAGTCAGTGACTATCGGTCATCTATTGCTGCTGTTTTAGTTGGTCATCTTTTAGACCTTCATCAGTGGTCACGTGGTGCTGTTGGCTGGATATTTTGGTTGGTGGACTATTCTCAGTCCAGCAGTGACAGTGAGGTGTTTAAAAACACCATCAGCACTGCTGTGTCTTATCCACTCATACCAGCATAACACACACTAACACACCACCACCATGTCAGTGTCACTGCAGTGCTGAGAATTATCCACAACCCAAATAATACCTACTCTGTGGTGGTCCTGGGAGACTCCTGACCATTGAAGAACAGCATGAAAGGGGGATAACAAAGCATGCAGAGAAACAGATGGACTACAGTCAGTAATTGTACAACTACAAAGTGCTTCTATATTGTAAGTGGAGCTGATAAAATGGACTGTGAGTGTAGAAACATTTTTAATGATTAGAACATAATTATTAGAACACATTTTTCAAAATTCCTTTCAGCACCCTGTCAGCACCCTGATTTCAATTAATGTTAGTTTAGTGTCCCAACCACCATTGACCTCCAATATTAGTTTTCAGCTTCTTTGCTTTTGTAAGTAAAGGGGAACTATAGAAAATATTACACATTTGTTTTGATGACTACACAAATCAGTGGCACAGTGAAAAGAAATGATTTGGAATATTTCTTAAATCATTCCACCACCAGGCCTCTAATGCTTGGTATGAATTAGCTTGCAGAGAGCAGGTTCAGTTACTTTGAGAATTGGGTTAGTATCTGATATTGATATTTGTTATGCATAAAAAATGTTTAGTGCTTTCCCAAGTATGACTGTTTAATGGAAGTGTATTTGCTTTTAGAATGTGTTTATGCATTGTAAAAGCCACTAGAGCATTATAAAAAGGATTCAAAATCAATCTTTTGTGTTGCGTAATTTAGCAAACATTATTAAAAACCTTTAACTGAAGTAAATGCCACTTCTGAGAACTACACAGACTGTGCGACCCTTTTGTGAACATTAACATTTAGACACTTTTAATCTATGAATGTTGTCCTGACCAGTTTCAGGAGGTGTCAATGATTGTGCTGTTATATAGCATGCCGCAGATAGATGCTATGTACCTGGGTTTGGTGGGTGTATGCTACATGGAATTCATGGTGTCTCCCTTGTAAATGACTTGCTATTTATTTAGTTATGTGCTGTTCTCTTTAGAATTCTCCTATGTGCTAATACTGGCAGTTAACACTTTGCCCCTATTAAGTGGGTTCCTGCAGTGTTATTTATGACTTGTTAAATACCTCGTATATGGTGTTAAAGCGCTGTATCTAGTTGTTAGAGAAATATATTTGATTCTATTTGCTTTGCCCTGTGTTAGTTTTGCTGAAGCAGGAATTATTTATAAAATTTTTATATAATAAATTCTTATAAAAAACAGCTGGACATATATAATTATTTATTTATTTATTTTAATTATAATTAAATATAAATTACACAGTGCTTGTTTTTCATGACTGTTTTATAGTAAAAAAGAAGATTCTAGAAACATCATCTTTGACTGACAGTCGTGTGGTGGATTTGATTTTACATGGATATAATTTCCATTTTTACTCATTTTACACTTCATCCAATCACTGATTATTAAGTAAAAATATTCTTAAAGTTAATACAAATAAATAAATAAAATGTCTTATTTACATAAGTATGCAAACCCTTCATTCAATATGTTGTAAACGTCAATTTGGCTTAAGTCCTCTTGGTTATGCTTCTACACCCGAATTTGGGCAGTTTATCCCATTCCTTGTAGTAGATCCTTTCAAGCTCCATCAGATTTGACAGCAATCGTTTGTGATGTTTCCATAGATGTTTAAAGCGTTTTAGGTCTGGGCTTTGTCTGGGTCCTACAAGGACATTCAGAGACATTCTCAAATTCACTCTATTGTTATTTTGGCTGCATACTTCAGGCCATTGTCATGTTAAAAGATAAACTGTCACTCAGTTTAAGGTTTTTCTCAAGGATGTTCCTGTATTTGGATGCATTCATCCACCTGTCAATTCTTATTAGACTCCATGTCCTTGAGAAACCACCCCTATGATGCAGCCATCATGTTTTATTGTATGTATTAGCAAGGTAATATGCAATGCCTGTTTTCCACTGGACATTGTACTTGCTGTTCTGTTCAAAAAGTAACATTTTGCTGCTCCGGTGGCGCAGCAGTAAAAGTATGCTAGAGTTGGGGTTTCGAATACATCGTATCGAATCTCAGCTCTGCCTTTCCGACTGGGCTAGGCGGCTGCATGAACAACGAATGGCTGTTGTTCAGGGTTAGAGGTAAAAAGTTGGATCATAGGTCCTCATAACTGGTGCAACTGCGGCCCCTGCTGGCTGACTGATGGCGCCTGCACAGAGCTGAGGAATAATGCTGGTGGGGGTGTGGCCCTCCATACACAGTGCCCGTCAGTGTATGAACTCGACTCGTGCAGGTGAAAAATGCAGTCTTTACTGACTGTACGTGCCGGAGGAGGCTATGTCATTTGAGAGGCATCCTCAGTCAGCGGTGAAGGGTCAAATCAGTATAGAGGACATAATCAGGTTACTTGGACATGACTAGATTAGGGGAGAAAAATTTTGAAAAAAAAAAAGTTAAATTTTCATCTCATTTGAGATGTTGTCCTTTCCATGCTGTTTACTATAAGCCTTTTACTCAACAGTGGCTTCTGTCTTGCCATTTTGCTGTGAAGGCCTGATTTGTGGAGTGCTGCAGATTTGACTGTCTAACACACATATCCCTGCCTACTCAAGAGTTTAGGAGCTATTTTGTGTTCTTACCTTATTTCCCTGACCAAGGCTCTTCTTACCCACACGCCCGCTTTGACCAGACAGGCAACTCTATAAAGGTTCAAAGTTGTGCCAACCTTCTTCCATTTCAAAATTATTGAGGCCACCGAGGTCTTGGGAACACACAAAGCCTTAGATATTGTTTTATCTCCTTGTGCTAGTCTGTCTTTACAGACAGTTCATTTGTCGTCATGGCTTAGTTTTTGTTCTGACTGTGTAAAATGTGAGCTTGTAAAGGCTCTGATGCGTCTAATCACGTGAAAGGTGTACTCCAGTTAAAATCTAGACACAGTTGAAGGACAATAAAAGCAAACGGGATGCTTTGACTACAATTTGTAACGCTACAGCAAAGGGTCTAAATACTTTTGTTTTTC
This sequence comes from Trichomycterus rosablanca, assembly GCF_030014385.1. Classification (NCBI taxonomy): domain Eukaryota; kingdom Metazoa; phylum Chordata; class Actinopteri; order Siluriformes; family Trichomycteridae; genus Trichomycterus; species Trichomycterus rosablanca. The sequence goes on from NC_085990.1 coordinate 36,438,409, forward strand.
AAATGCCAAATGGTCAGTTCACCTGCATAGTTTGAAAGGTGAAAGGAAGCGCACACCGATAGTGCTCCAATATTGGATAATTTTATCTAAGTAGTTAATATTGAGGTGAAATAAAAACTGAAAATGGGGGCCAGCTGTAGCCTAGTGGTTACGGTACTGGACCAGTGATCAGAGGGTCGCTGGTTCAAGCCCCACCACTGCCAGGTTGCTGCTGTTGGGCCCTTGAGCAAGGCCCTTAACCCTCAATTGCTCAGACTATATACTGTAACTGTAATGTAAGTCGCTTTGGATAAAGGCGTCTGCTAAATGCTGAAAATGTAAATGTATAAAACTGTGGATAAACGTGTAGAATTAACATTTCATCACACAGTTACCATTAGGGATTAGAAGAGATCAGCGTGATGAAGTGTTTGTTTACCTGTGGCTGCCATTCCTGCCTTCCTCCCTCTCTCACTGACTGACTGACTGACACATGCACCACCTGTTGTCTCACAAAGGTACAGTATGATAGCCCTGGTCAGCTGCCCATGTTGTGTTGCATAGATAATACTCTATTTATAGTGTGTGGGCTGTGGAACTCGCTGGCTTTGTGGTGAGCTCTCATCTGCAGCCAAGTGAGACGCCAAACACCAGAGCTACCTGTGTGATGAGGTCACATGACACTGTGCTACAGGTTATGGTCTGTGTCCTTGCTTGCAATTTATTTGCATTTACTTAAAGGTATTATTAAACATCATAGGTATCTATATTTATAAAATTAAATGTCCAGGTTAGGTTTAAATATCTGACATCAGTTGAGGCTTTTTTTACCCACATCAGTGCTGTTCTTTTGATTGAAAAGCTGAAATGGTCACAAAGTCACCACCAAATACCATTTGTTTTTAAATCGAATGTCCAAATACTTTTGGCCATATAGTGTGTCTGTATGTGCATGTATATACAATTAAATGAGTGACAAACATTGTGACAGTGTACATTAGAATAAGAATACTGAAATCGTACTTGTGTGTGTTACCATAGAGCTTAAGCATTAAAAGTCAGAGACTCAGTACTAATAGTCAGACACCAGTATTAAACCCAGAAACAACCATATTGACATGTTTATATTTAGAGCTCTTTGTGTATTTTGACAAATAAAAACATTTGACATTCAAATAAATGATTAAAGTGTCACATTGCAAAGAGTTTCTACCCTGGAGTCATGACCCCAGTTCCAGTACAGTAATTGGCTGTGTATCTTTACAGCCTTAAGTTTGAATTGGACACCACCTGAAGAAAGAGAGCTACATTTTCCTGACAAATGAGATTCAAATCCAATCGTCTGCCTTTTAGTCTCTTTGTTCATGGCAGATTTAAATGTCAGTGGGATATGTTCTTAGTTACTTTTTACTTCTTTGATATACTTTTTAAATATTACAGAATGTTAAGTTGAAATAACAAAGCACATCATGGTTATGCGCTCAGTAGAAGAGCGGCAGAGTTCTTTCTGCCAAGTTTTTACTGCCTGTGTCGATGCTTTCTGCTTCAAGAGCCCGTGTTCCTATCAGTGGGCTCCTCATGTGTTCCAGCTAAATGGCATCATTAGCTATCATAGGCACTTGATGTTTTCTGGAGTGCATTATTTCATTATAGAGGCCTCAAGTGGACTGGAAGACTTTATGGTTCAGTGCCCAGTTTTATTGCGCTTAGTGCCAGGATGGCACACTAGTGTCGCAGCTACTTTTGGGGTTTGCCATTTTGATTTGTATTAAATGCAAAATTACAAATAGCAATGGCAAATGCATCTAGGATATATTTTTGTATCTAGGACAAAAAAGAAGGTTATAATGAATGTATTAAAACTGACCCACACCCTACTATCCATTGCTTGCAAATAGCTATTTTTAATGATAGAAAAGCTGAGTCAGACTGCTACAGATATTAGATCTTTAAATGTGCAAAGAAGTGCTTGCTTGGATAATGTCCTTTATGGCAACATGACGGCACAGTGGTTAGCACTGTCGCCTCACAGCAAGAAGAGCCTGGGTTTGATTTCCCAGCTGGGCAGCCAGGGTCCTTGATGTGTGGAGTTTGCATGTTCTCTCTGTGTCCATGTGGGTTTCCTCCAGAAGCTCCAAAACATGGAAAAGAATGATGGAAGAAGAATGAGTAAAGGAGGAAAGTGTTGTTTTACTTCACCTGCTACATTTGTAAACCTTAAAAGCATAAGCCAATTACAACCTGCTATAAAATGCAAAATTTTATACTGTCTGTTTACAAAGTTAGACATACTGATAGCTAATAATGATAAAAAATATTGTTTGGGTTGAATCATGTATTACCAAATAACCAATTATTGTATAATTATTAGATGAGGACAAAGCCTCTAAAAACTTTGTAACTACAGTAATCTATAACTAATAAAAAATCTCAGCTATTTACCAGGCCTACTAGCTATGTGTTAAAACACTTATTATTGTATATTTTAACATGTTTGGCTACTATCAAGTAAATTATGATTTACTGATGTAAATGGAAATGCTAACAATGAAAATTCTATGAGCAATATCCAAAATACTGCTATCTACAATTAAACAAACTGATTGGTTAATTGTACTGTGATTATTAGTAGACCAATATGCTAACACTGTGTTGCTAACATAGGTCTATTTTAAATCACACACTGTACATGACGTAGTACTAACACCACCACTGGTAGTACACAAAATTAACATAATATGTAGTACAAATGTATGTAGAATGAGTCACAGCCAGTATGGTAGACATTGTGGTTTACCTTTCAAGCACTTGAGCCGTCATGCTATTATGAGATGGCAGGATGACACAGCAGTTCAATTTGCATAATGGCATTCATGAATGCATAGAAGTTGGTTGCTCTCTTCAAACTCCTAACACACCTGTACAATGTAATGATGCAATTATAACTGTAAAAATAAGTCATTGCTACAGAACTGACAAGACAAGACTTAAAAGCCTGATTGTATTACCTTTGGCACACTTTAATGAATAAATATTTAAATATTTAACTTAGTCAATCTAGCATATGTCATATACATAATATGCTGACTAGCAGAATAATAGCACACAGTACATAGTAAAGTACTAGTGACATGGTGGATGTCTAATTTGTGAGAATGTGAAAAATAATACAGTAGTTATACCACTACTACAATACTTAGTACAAATAGTGGTAGAAAATTACTATACATACATTAGTACTGTAAACAGTAAACAGTACTATGACTGATGCACAAAGGCAGTGCATATCAGTGGCATATTCTGAAGTTATAATGAGCAACACTATGTATCTGTAAATTAGTAAGGACTGTATACTGTATGTGATTAGGTATGAGTAAAAGTGTGTATATGAAGTTCTGCTTGCTGTACAGTTGCTTTGATTGCGATGGCTTGGCAGGCCAGCTGTCAGGAGGATGAGGAGTGCACTGGGTGCGTCTCCCACAGGTTAATCACATGTAATTATACGTTTGTGCTCAACCGAGGATAAACCAACCATGCAGCAGGGGTTCCTAGCATATCTTATAATGCAAAAGCGTATACTGTAGTTACATGCTTAGACTGAGTTTACTAGGTGCTGTTCAGAAATAAAAAACTACTGATGTAATTATCAAATTCCTATATATTCCTATTTTGAATGTTGGTAGGCCACTGATGAATGTAGTCTCTGGCATTTAAGCCTAAAGGCATTTGTATACTATATGCTCTGATGAGCAGACCAAACCTAAACACAGAAATTTTCCTTGAAATAGTTTTATCTGGTATAAAGACTGTAGAAATAAGTCTTCTAACTTAAAAGAATATGTTGAGGGAAATCAAAACACTTTGACTAATTTACTCAGCTAGTGTTCTTTGTTAATTTTAAATCAGTTTAGAATAAAATGATCCTGATTGGTTAGCAAAAAACAGCAAAAAAGACTATGTAATTCCAAAGCTTTAGACAATTACAATATTTTACTCAAAATCTTATTTAAAGGTGCCCAGGTGGCGAAGCGGGATATTCTGCTACCACACCAGCGCTGAGATTATGAAAACCTCAGTTAGAATCTCGTCTCTGCTACCGGACGTCGGGGCACCATCTACTGGGCACAATTGGCAGTACCTGCGGCAGACAGAATTGGCCACCGAGTCTGCTGGGTGGGGAAAAAAACTGGGCTAAGTACGGGCAAAAAAGCAGAGGTCGAGGGACTGCACACGTGTCGGAAGGGGCATGGAGAAGGCAAATATACCCCCCACGAACACAATCAGGATCCCCAGCAGTGAAAGACTAATTGGCTAGGCTAAATCGGGAGAACGATGCATAACTAAATAGAAAAAAAATCATATTTAAGAAAACCATAGAGAACACTGTCCTGCTTGGGAACATAACTCCCAGGAATCAGTGTGGGAACATACACCAAGGTCCAGAATGATCAGTGAAAATGCTGTCTGAGAAATGCAGTTGAGTTTTTCTCCTGCTGCTTGATGCTAAAGAATTACATTACTGGTTCTCTTTATGCATTTTTTTCCATTAAGTGTTTAGAGATACATACAGTGTATCACAAAAGTGAGTACACCCCTCACATTTCTGCAAATATTTCATTATATCTTTTCATGGGACAACACTATAGACATGAAACTTGGATATAACTTAGAGTAGTCAGTGTACAACTTGTATAGCAGTGTAGATTTACTGTCTTCTGAAAATAACTCAACACACAGCCATTAATGTCTAAATAGCTGGCAACATAAGTGAGTACACCCCACAGTAAACATGTCCAAATTGTGCCCAAATGTGTCGTTGTCCCTCCCTGGTGTCATGTGTCAAGGTCCCAGGTGTAAATGGGGAGCAGGGCTGTTAAATTTGGTGTTTTGGGTACAATTCTCTCATACTGGCCACTGGATATTCAACATGGCACCTCATGGCAAAGAACTCTCTGAGGATGTGAGAAATAGAATTGTTGCTCTCCACAAAGATGGCCTGGGCTATAAGAAGATTGCTAACACCCTGAAACTGAGCTACAGCATGGTGGCCAAGGTCATACAGCGGTTTTCCAGGACAGGTTCCACTCGGAACAGGCTTCGCCAGGGTCGACCAAAGAAGTTGAGTCCACGTGTTCGGCGTCATATCCAGAGGTTGGCTTTAAAAAATAGACACATGAGTGCTGCCAGCATTGCTGCAGAGGTTGAAGACGTGGGAGGTCAGCCTGTCAGTGCTCAGACCATACGCCGCACACTGCATCAACTCGGTCTGCATGGTCGTCATCCCAGAAGGAAGCTGACGCACAAGAAAGCTCGCAAACAGTTTGCTGAAGACAAGCAGTCCAAGAACATGGATTACTGGAATGCCCTGTGGTCTGACGAGACCAAGATAAACTTGTTTGGCTCAGATGGTGTCCAGCATGTGTGGCGGCGCCCTGGTGAGAAGTACCAAGACAACTGTATCTTGCCTACAGTCAAGCATGGTGGTGGTAGCATCATGGTCTTGGGCTGCATGAGTGTTGCTGGCACTGGGGAGCTGCAGTTCATTGAGGGAAACATGAATTCCAACATGTACTGTGACATTCTGAAACAGAGCATGATCCCCTCCCTTCGAAAACTCATGGCAGTTTTCCAACAGGATAACGACCCCAAACACAACCTCCAAGATGACAACTGCCTTGCTGAGGAAGCTGAAGGTAAAGGTGATGGACTAAACCCAATTGAGCACCTGTGGCGCATCCTCAAGTGGAAGGTGGAGGAGTTCAAGGTGTCTAACATCCACCAGCTCCGTGATGTCATCATGGAGGAGTGGAAGAGGATTCCAGTAGCAACCTGTGCAGCTCTGGTGAATTCCATGCCCAGGAGGGTTAAGGCAGTGCTGAATAATAATGGTGGTCACACAAAATATTGACACTTTGGGCACAATTTGGACATGTTCACTGTGGGGTGTACTCACTTATGTTGCCAGCCATTTAGACATTAATGGCTGTGTGTTGAGTTATTTTCAGAAGACAGTAAATCTACACTGCTATACAAGCTGTACACTGACTACTCTAAGTTATATCCAAGTTTTATTTCTATAGTGTTGTCCCATGAAAAGATATAATAAAATATTTGCAGAAATGTGAGGGGTGTACTCACTTTTGTGATACACCGTATATTTTTTAAAGCTTTGGCATTACACATACTATATGCTATTAAGTCTAGATCTCAATTTTGTTAGCCTAGTGTTAGCCTAATGAATAGGGCTTTGAGCTATCAACTGAAGGTTGAGAGTTCAAATCCCAGCTCTGCCATGCAGCCACTGTTGGGTCCTTGAGCAAGGCCCTTAACCCGTCTGCTCCAGGAGCGCCATACAATGGCCGAACCTGCACTCTGACCCCAGCTTTCAAACAAGCTGGGATATGCAAAGAAAAATTTTCATTGTACTGTACACCTGTATATGTATAAATTACAAATAAAGGTAATCTCCTTTATACCTAGTTTTGGAAAGAGCTCTGTCGACTGAACAGGTTAGACAATATACGCTTTTAATATATTCAAAGTTTTTATGCCAATTTCCCCTTTTTGCACTAGGCCCTATCATATGCATATGCATGAGGGAGAAAGGTGTGATTTGCATACTACAGTGCTACTTTTTCCTCCTTGGAGAAATTTCCACCTGCTAAACATGAATATGTCATTGAGTGAATTTAAAGACAGGTGCTTTGCATCAAATAAGATTTTGGTCGTCGACTTCTGACTCTGTTGTCGGTTATTGTTAATCATTGTGGAGTAATTTAGTTATTGTTAAACAACGTGTATCTGTACAAAGCATGAATAGGCAGGAATCTATTTGGGCATGTGTGTTTTATACTAGATGATTTTGCTCATTTAATAGCAGTAGCATGTGAGGTGAAGAAAGATGGAGTATGTGTGTGTGTGTGTGTGTGTGTGTGTGAGAGAGAGAGAGAGAGAGAGAGAGAGAGAGAGAGGCTTTAAGGAAATGACTCCCAGGCTGAATAATGTCTCAGTTGTTCAGGGCCTCTTTGCCTCGTCACGCCCCCCTGGCGTTCTGAACATACCTAATTTGTGTGCTTTGCTCTCCATCCCCAGCTGACCTACTCCATATGTCCAGCCTCTTCCTCCATCTTTCTGTCTCTCAAATTAGCTTGCTTCTCTAGTCTTAGATCTATAAACTGCCCAGTAAGGCTATTAGTCACATATAGACATTTTCTACTCAGTTTGATTTACTTATTTTGATGTGACATCATGAGTGCTACAGTAAGCTTTTTATCTTCCTAAAATATGTTATCAAGATTAAAAACATGATCTAATAAAATATCTAACTGGTAGCCCAATTAAATGAATAGATTGTGCTGAACTGGAATCAAATTGAGCAGCTGTTATTTTTTAAGGTAAAAAAAGATAAATCACGCCCTGATGAAACAAGGGAGCAAAGGCAAGACATGTGATGTCTAATACAGTGTGGTGTTGGGGGTCCAAGGCCAGTAGATGAAAAGGCAGGGAGGAGGGGAGTCATCTCACATATTGAAATGCCATGCTAGTGGTCACGCCGTGATTTATCCCCTTCAAGGGCCTTGGCTTTGCTGGAGAGAGGGCACTCCTCATTTTTTATAGGTAAAGAAGACAAAACAGAAAAGCATTTGATCACAAAACAGTTATATAGTCATATAGTATTTTAAACAATGAGGTGGGTGGGTTAAGAGGGTTAGCTAGCCAGCCATTGCTACAAATGTAACAGAGTAGCATTATGTTTTTTTTTTATTCCCAATCTAGTAGTATCCAATTACCGGATTGCATTATGCTTCTTTTCTACTGATGCTGACCTGTGACTAACACACGCCCCCTTCGACACGTGTGCAGTACCGACTGCATCTTTTCACTTGCACGAGGCAAGTTCATATGTGGATCAGCTTTGTGTATGGAGAGTCACACCCTGATCAATTCATTATCCCTCGTCTCTGTGCAGGCAAAATCAATCAGCCTGTAGAGGTCATAATTGCGTCAGTTATGGGGAATCCGCTTTGGCACCCTCTCTGAACAACAAGCCCATTACTGTTTGTGCAGGCGCCCACCGATGAGTTTGAGATGTCAGTTCTGGAGCATAATACATTTTGAGGCAATTAAACAGTATTATACTCTGAACAGCTAGATCATTTTTTGTTTTTGGGAACTTACTTGGTGTAGCAGCATTTTACGGGCCTCTCTAGGGTACTGCCCTGGGAGACCGAATTGTTGCAGATGCGGTGTGATGTCTCTCTTTCTGAGGTGACTCCACCTGTAAATCCACGGAGCTTGGCTGTGCCAGAGTGCTGCCCTGTCTTTTCTTTATTCATAGAACTGGTTTGTCGCAGATGTCTGGTGCAGCTTGTCATATTGTGACAGCTAGTTCTCAGTTCTGCGCAATCCCTGTTTCTCTTTTGTGGGCTGCGGATGTTTTTGTGTCTTTCATTTAGTACTTTGTTTCCATTATTTTGGCCAGCTCATTTATTTGTGATTGTTCCTGTTGTATAATTCTAATTAAAATTTAACACATATCTGTGAAAAATAAAAAGCCTCAGTCTGTCAGCCTGAAGAGCAGTAATAATCATGTCTAAACTCATTAGTTTTGTGGTCATACTGGCTATTGTGAAGCCATTGATCTAGATCAGAATGATCTTATTAGATGTCATTAAGGTCAGTTCTGTTTTAAGGTTGTTTACATCAATGACACTGTAAATCTTAAATTACAAAAAGAACAATTAAATCAAATCTTTTTTTAAAACAAAAAGCTACAAAAATCTGTGCAACCAGATGGTTGAAAATCCAATGTAAAACGTCCTTCCAGAACATCTTCCAGTCCTTTGAAGGATGAAGAAGATTGAGATTTACCATCAAGGTTCAATAATGTTTAAATCTGGTAATAAATGAGGTCAAGGAGGTCAAGCGCTTGACATTTCCTGTTTCATCAAATCACTCTTGATTCATTGTAGCAGTATGTTTGGGGACATTGTCATTCTGAAATATGGGCACTCCATAAAAAATAGTTTGCACCATAAGCTGCACCTGGTCCTTTGCAATGTATTTATATTCATGGCTGTAAAGCAATCATTTGACATGCCCTGGTTTCCTTAAAATATAAATTAATCAAGATAAAAGCTGACTCAATAGACCAAATTAATTCCTCATTCCTTAGGGGTCCAGGTTTTATGATCCTTACACCAAGGCACGCATCTTTGTGTATTGGCCCTTGATACTGTACAGCTATGTACAGATTTTGTTAAATTCAAGCTTTTTTATGTTCTGTTTTTGTAATTGTGTTGTTTACACCTGTGTGTACAGGGATCCATTTCGTACCTATATATTAAACGTATATTCAAGTTCATATAAACCAGAGTTTTTGCAAACTCAGAGCTAAGAGTTAACTCGGTTTATCCACTCCATTAAAACACTGCATCTGTGAGATACAAGAGCTACCTTCCAGTTCACGTATTGTCAAATTTGGAGTTACTTAGCAATCACCCTGCTATTGAATGAGATACAGTTTATGGTAACTTTATCTCCAGTGGCAGGCTGGCACACTGCATAATTAATCATCAAAAATTAATAATAAGAATTTTAAAAACAAATGATATCAGTTTACTACATATTCACCTTCTGATGCATTTTTCATCGTACCAACTTTTTAATGCCATCAGCAACCATTTTTTTTGATTGAGCACATGGGCACTGATGCACTGCTGCTTTCATATTATCAACACATAAAAATCTTCTTCCCCTTAAAGCTTCTTTGAAGGGTCCATAAAGGTGGAAATCAGATGGTGCTAAATCCTGGCTATAAGCTCTCTCTCAGTCTCTCAGACACGACCAATTACTGCTCCTCCCACCCTCACCGTTTCCAACCAAAATATCAAAGTGCGGAAACTTTTTGAAGATCCCTTGTATATCGGACAACCTGTAGCCTAGTAGTTAAGGTACTGGACTAGTAATCAGAGGGTTGCTGGTCCAAGACCTACCACTGCCAGGTTGCTGCTGTTGGGCCCTTGATAGATAGATAGATAGATAGATAGATAGATAGATAGATAGATAGATAGATAGATAGATAGATAGATAGATAGATAGATAGATAGATAGATAGATAGATAGATAGATAGATAGATAGATAGATAGATAGATAGATAGATAGATAGATAGAGAAACTAGAAAAGAGAAAACTCTTTAGGATCCCTAAAATATATGTCTAGTCATTTCCTAAGACTTAGTTTCATCTTTTTTATTGCACACCAGTGCCATCTGGCAAAACATGACACCACAACTTTTCTTATAAACTGCCGGTCACACTGCAGCACTTTCACTGAACACCTCATTCTTCTCAAAGGAGAACACCAAGCTCATTTTGGTAATCTAAATGCATTACTGAGCAATCTTGCACCGTGCCATGCTGTTTTTTTCCCCTCCCAGTAGGAATACAACCTTCCACAAGCTGTGGGACCTAAACCCATGAACAGAATATAGCATCGCTGGGATATGAACCTGACTCCCAGGTGTATTGCACTGTCTGACTGCATTTGCTGTGTGCACTCTGCAGGGCATGCAGCATTTAGCCTCAGCAGTGTAAGGAGCGTGTTACAAAAGTCACAAGGTTGGAATATTTTAAAGAAAATGCCCTTTGATAAGGCCAGCAAATGAATACATGGGTTGGTATGACAGGTTTGAGATGTAATTAAGGCTCCAATACTAGCAGGATTGTATTACTGTTTTACTTTGCTAGGCTAGATTTGTTACTTTCTCCTGAGGCTTTTTCTATAGTTCTGACCAAGACTTAACAATAAAAAATAAGAGCGTAATTAGTTTTATAATTGTACTGGGCTGAAAACTATCCTGTCTGGTTAAAAGTGTGTAAGCCAGCACATCCATATGGGCTTATTGCATCTTATTCCATTGTTTGTTTTATTAGGATTTTAAAGTCATGTTTTACACTTTGGTTACATTCATGACAGGAACGGTAGTTACTCATTACACAAGGTTATATCGAACACAGTCATGGACAATTTCTTTAAAATGTGTAAGTCGCTTTGGATGAAAGCGTCTGCTAAATGCTGAAAATGTAAATGTATCTCCAATTCACCTCACTTTGCATGTCTTTGATCTGTGGAAGGAAACCCACGCAGACACGGGGAGAAATTGCAAACTCCACACAGAAAGGACTCGGACCGGCCCACCTGGGGATTGAACCCAGTTCCTTCTTGCTGTGAGGCGACAGTGCTACCCACTTAGCCACCATGCCGCCCCACATCTTATTCCAAAATTATGGGCATACGTATGGAGTTGATCTGTCTTTGGTCATATGACAGCCTTCACACACTATACACACATACGCTCAGGGCAGTGATAGCTCAGTGGTTAAGGTACTGGACTAGTAATCGGTTCAAGCCCCACCACCACCACTGTTGGGCCCCTGAGCAAGGTCCTTAACCCAAAAGACATTGCCCAAAATGTTGCCACACATCTGGAAGCACATAGACCAACAGATGGTAACACTCAATAAATCCCAAAGCAGTATTTCTTAACTTTGGTCCTCAATGATCATAACCCTGAAGTCTTAAGGGTTTTTTCTGCTCCCAACACACCTAAAGCAGTTAACAGGCTTAGCCCTCCATGAATGCACTGATTGCATAGGTAAAATGGGGAAAAAACTCGAAATCATCAGTATCACTTCAGTGGGCATCCAGGAACAGAGCTAGGAAACATTGCCCTAGAAAATGCATTACACTTAAGAGTCCAATTGTGGTGTACATTGTACTATCTCAGTTAACATTAGCATGGTACTTGGTAGTTTTAGGCTGGTGTGTAGCTATCGGGCCATGGAAGGCCAATCAATAAAGAGCTTCTAATGAACATTATTGTACCAAGGCTTGTTCTGACAGGCTGTCAGCAGTGAGTGTTTCAACCAAGGACGATCTTTTTTACAAGCTATTTACTTTAGCCTTTAGCTGTAAGCCTGCATGGCTCAATGCTTTATGGCTAAGCTGTTGTTGCTTATAAATGCTTCCACCACACAATAAGAACACTTATGGCTTGTTCTATAGAACACATTTCCACCGCTCCACCAAGTCTAGTCATGCTGTGCTTTAAAGCACACCACCTGACTGTTAGAATAAAACTTGATCTGTTTGACTATGGAACCTCATCTGCAAAGTTCTCATTTCAGAATTTGGTAGTAAGTCCACTCTTTAGCACAGACATGTCCTATTTCTGTGGTCTAACACTCTACGGCTGATTTGTTGTCTCTTCTAAATGTGTCAGTTTTACAATGAAAAAATCTTGCAGCTGTTGTAGATACACCGATCAGCCATATCATTAGAACCACCTCTGTGTTTTTACACTCACTGTCCATTTTATCAGCTCAGCTTACCACATAGAAGGACTTTGTAGTTTTACAATTACTGACTGTAGTCCATCTATTTCTCTACATACCTTTTGGCTGAATATTTTTGGTTGGTGGACTATTCTTAGTCCAGCAGTGACAGTGAGGTGTTTAAAAAACCAGCACAACACACACTAACACACCACCACCATGTCATTGTCACTGCAGTGCTGAGAGTGACCCACCACCCAAGTAATACCTACTCTGTAGTGGTCCTGGGAGAGTCCTGACCATTGAAGAACAGCATGAAAGGGGACTAACAAAGCATGCAGAGAAACAGACAGACTACAGTCAGTAATTGTAGAACTACAAAGTGCTTATATATGGTAAGTGGAGCTGATAAAATGGACAATGAGTGTAGAAACAAGGAGGTGGTTTTAATGTTATGGATGATCGGTGTATGTGAGAAACTAACAAAATAAGAATAGGCAATCTATGACAGTAAATCTATGTACTGAGCTCTTTAGTATGATCTGCTCTTTTGCATTTTCATAATGTACCAATGAGTGTGTCTCATCAAATATTAATAATTTAGTATCAACGCTCATCTATTCAGCTTCAAATAGTTCCCAGTAAAAATAATCCTTAAGGTTTATTAAATCATCTTGTCTAACCTAGCCGTTTAAAAACTAGTAAAACACCTCGTGTGTTTTGTTGTTCATTATACAGAATAAAAAGTGGTTCGCTAAAGTAACCAGGTGTTTCTCTGATTGACCTGTCACACGGAAGATCCACTGATTAGCAGAGTCTGAAGCATCTGTGTTCTGATCAGTGAGGCAGAAAATAGCGATTTAGGCTCCTAATTCCTTTTGTCAGCATCAGTGAAAGACTCAAACTGAGTTTAAGAGTCCAGCATGGTAGGGGGGATTGCCATCTCTGTACAGTCTCTGTGACCCCTGAGAGGAACTGGCACCTCCATGCATATACTTTCTCTTTTTTTTAATAATACCTGACTGCCCAAAAGCTGCAGTGCTGTTTATTGGTAGAAACACTTGGGAATATGCTAAGTCCTGATGATGATAAAAGCTTGTTTATCTGAATTAAACTAGGACACTGGGAATCATTAGGCAGTAAATTCCCTAAGTTTTCTAAAGACAGCACTAATGTCTTCGTCAATCTTAATATCTGTTTGTCTCATTAAGAATTCAGTAGTTTCTCTATTCAGCATTTTTAAAAGAAAAGAATGGGGAAAAAACAACCTATTTATGGTTTAAGATTAGCCTGTTGTTGAGAATGTTTGAGACCCTGGTTGGCAGGATTTGGCAAAAATTATTCAGAGCATAATGTCTCTCTGTGTCTCTAAATACAGTAGATCCTTGAGTTACAAACCATTTACCATACAAACATTTTGGGTTACATGATCTTTTTCAACTTAACGTACGAACACATTTCGGATTACTAACCTAAATTCGTGAAACACGTGACGTCACAAAAAAGTTGACTCCGACCGTCTCTCTCTATATATACAGTGAGCGAACATTCGGACAGTGGATGGTGTTTTTTTTTTCGATGTTTTATTTATATTTTGTTTAATTCTATATTAAACTGACCCCAAAGAAGGTGCAGAGAAAGCGTAGTGGTGAGAAAATGAATCTGTTACTATTTGTTGTTGTATAATTACTCCTGCCAGTAGCTGTCACTGTGTATCAGACAGAGGGGACAGTGAGTGAGAGAGAAGAAGGAAGTCATCTTTCTTTCGTGCAATTACACCTACAAAATAAAACACTATTAAAATAAAGAAGGAAATAATAGAGAAATATGAGAGTCATTGTTGTTTCTGGTAGATACATCTTATAAAAAAAAGGAAATTTATTATGGTGTATGATACAGCACACGTACTGTACTGAAATGTGGTGTGTTTTTTATGTACAGTAGAGTACTACTGTGTATTGTTGTTTGTTATTGTTTATTACAGGAATGTCTATTCTATAATTTAAGATTTAAGGGAAAATACACTTGTATTTATAACAAAAAAGACAATTTAAGACGTTAGAAAGGTTAGGTAAGGGGGTGGTTTGGGAGGTCTGGCACAGATTAATTCTATTTATTTTCTTATGGGAAAAATAGGTTTAACTAATGAACATTTTGACTTAAGAACAACCCTTTCAGAACCAATTAAATTCGTAAGTCAAGGGTCCACTGTACTGTACTTTTATGTCATGAAAAATCAATGTACAATTTTTTACCTTTATTATTAATGTCTCTTCCTTACACATAATTGAATATCTATAAATTTACAGCTAAGCAAACACTAAAAAATGACTAAATCATCCTAAACCTCATAATGCTTTATTAAATATTATGCAACATAAGTGCATTACCAGTGATGTATGTATTCTGGCACACTATGCAACAGGAAATACAGGCAGGTTTGGATACACTTATTTCATATCAATTTTAATTAACAGACTGGCTAGCAAAATGCCAACTGTCCAACAAGCTTGGCCACAGGCAAAATACGATTTTAGAATCAGAGTCTCTATTTGCATAAATATATTATGTGGGATTTGTTTCTATGGGAATAGTAGCAGAATGTAAACATATACCATATTAATCATACATTTGTGCAGGTGTTCTCGCCTGGCTAGGTCAGTTGATAGGATTTCAGGTTTCCTCTGACCTAGTTATCATCTACTACTAGATCTACATCATCTGGCTGTTATTGGCTTAGTGCTGTAGAGTTTAAACTATAAAATTACCATTTAAGCTGAAAGTTTATAATTAAAAAGTTACCTTTTCAAATCTTTTTAGCTTGACTATAAATTCTCATTAGGCCAGTAAAGCATGTAAGTAAGTATTTTTAAATGTATTATGTAAATATGGCTGTGTGCAGGTTGGGCAACCCTATGAAATGACTGTCACTCTTCTTTCAGTGCCACATTCCCCTGGCTGTAGTGATGATAGTCACTAAAGCAGCCACACAATGACAGCATTGCATAAGAACCACATGAGCACCAATCTGCTTTTGTGGAGGTGACCAGAGCAACACAGTGCCATGGCAACAACTGTAGCCCTTGTATAGGCAGCAGGGCACCTGAGCCCATTTTCTACAGACTGGAGATCTTTAATTAAGCTCACTAGGCCACATGGTCTGTTATAAAGTGTTTCACCCTGCCTCACATCCAGCTTATGTCATTTATCGCATCTTACAGAAGGTTATATTGGCCTATGTGAGGACTTTGAGGCAGTCAGAATGTGAAATGTATGTTTCATTCCACTTTAAAATTTGAAAGCCTTAGTACAAGAGTTCCCCAGGGCTAAGTCCTTGGTCCAGACATGTTTTTCTTGCACACTAAATCAGTGAACTGGCTGATTTGACAGCTGCTATGTGTATGACAGTGTTTTACTTCTTTATGACCTTTTCTACAAAATATACACTATATTATTAAGCGTATATGCCCCCTGCTATATTGTGTTCATGTGTTTGAAGCCAGCAGTGGATAAATGTTTTTGTAATCAAATAGAGAAAATAATATCATTTCCACCTTGTGGCAAAAGTTTGGGGAAGGCCCTTTTCTGTTCCAGCCTGACTGTACAATGCACAACGTGTATGTGTGTGTGGGGTGGAGGGGCGAGGGGGAATAATGACGAGTTTAATGAGTTTGGTGTGGAGGAACTCCAGTGGCCAGCACTGAACCCTGATCTTGTTGAACCCCATTGAACACCTTTGGGATAAACTTAGTTTACAGAGCCACACTTTCTCATCTTTGACTGAATGGGCACAAATTCCCACAAGCATGCTCCAGTTCTTTGTGGAAGACCTTTCCAGTGAAGTGGAGGTGGTTTGCATGCTTGTACATAAACTGGGTTCTCCAAATTGAGTGTGTTGTCCTGATATGTACTGGTGCAATGTACAGGGTGTAATACACATTGGATGTTGTTACTGTCAGAGGTAATTCTGCCCTGAACCATCCAAAACCTTGATCTGGGTGATATGTTTACTGAAGATAATGAACATTGGTATAGATTGACTGGCTTTGAGGAATTAACATTTCATATTAATAATTGAAGCATCAGGTAATTCCCTTTTTAATATTGTTTATTTAAATTGCTCTTGTAGGTTGCTTTCATTCATAACTGTGTATAATTACTGAGAGGAAATTGGAACAGCATGCATAGTTAACGTTTGATTACCAAAGCAGAAGCATTCCATGAAAGAGGATGCGGTTGCTGTGTCTGCCTAATCAGTCTCTGCCCCCTCCAAACACATACACACCAGCGTGCGCACACACATGAATGCACGCACACTCACGGACACACAGCTAAGCACACATAGTTCACTATTGAACATGGCTCCCGCTGCGAGTGTCAAAGTAGGATGTGACATTTAAAACGGGCTCCCCCTTCCACCTCCTGTTTAACAATGCTATCACTGCTGCTAGCACTTGGGGGATAACCAAAAATGCCTACTGTCACAGTAAATCCTGTTATATTATTAAGCACTATAGCTTAACTTAGTCTGCGCTATGGGTTTGGTATTATTTTCATGTGGTCATCAGTACCCACATGGATTTAAAAATGGAAATTACACTGAGTTGATGATTTTAGTCTTTATTTATAAGGATTTTGCAATGTTCTGTATGTGTGCTTCATCCTGGCATTCTGGTTTTCTCCTAACACCCTAAATATGTATGTAGTTGGATTAGCTGCTCTAAATAAATACATAAAAGCTTAATTTCATTAATATGTATAATTATATGCACAACCCCAAATCAGACAAAGTTGGGACAGTATGGAACATGCAAATAACAGAAAACACAGAGTTTCTTACATTTACTTTGACTTTTATTTGATTGCAGACAGGATGAACCTGAGATATTTCATGTTTTGTCTGCTCAACTTCATTTCATTTATTAAAAAACATCCATTCCTGCATTTCAGACCTGCAACACATTCCAAAAAAAGTTGGGACACTAAAGGATTTACCACCTTGTAATGTAAACTGGAGATCCTCTGGCCATCTTTGCTCATCAAAGACTCAGCCTTTTCTGGATGCTGCTTTTGTACCAAACCATGATTACAATCACCTGTTGACATCACCTGTTTGGAATCACATCATTATTTAGTTTTACCTCATTACTAGCCCTAAATTGCCCCTGTCCCAACTTTTTTTTGGATAAATGTAAGGAACACTGTTTTTTTTATTTTATTTGCATTTTCCATACTGTCCCAACTTTTTCTGATTTGGGGTTGCATAATTTTATTAAAATACACCTTTTTATATTTAAGAATTTTATATGCTTGCCATATGCCCTCACATCCAGATTATGTCATTTATCACATCTTACAGATAGTTATATTGGTCCATGTGAGGACCTTGAGGCAGTCAGAATGTGAAATGTATGTTTCATTCCACTTTAAAATTGCCTTAGTACAGGAGTTCCCCAGGGCTAAGTCCTTGGTCCAGACATGATTTCCTTGTACACTAAACAACTGCTATGTGGATGACAGTGTTTTACTTCTTTATTATCTAAAATATACACTAGATTATAAAGTGTATATATTATATACACTATATTATATTATGCCCTGCCCCAATCTGATCTATGAAATGAACAGACATTTCCTTGGACTTTATGATTTATTTATTTATTTTTCAGATTTTGACTTAATTTTCAAAAAACTTGTAGATTGATGGGTAAAAAGGGCAATTACAGTGTATCACAAAAGTGAGTACACCCCTCACATTTCTGCAAATATTTTATTATATCTTTTCATGGGACAACACTATAGAACTAAAACTTGGATATAACTTAGAGTAGTCAGTGTACAACTTGTATAGCAGTGTAGATTTACTGTCTTCTGAAAATAACTCAACACACAGCCATTAATGTCTAAATAGCTGGCAACATAAGTGAGTACACCCCACAGTGAACATGTCCAAATTGTGCCCAAAGTGTCAATATTTTGTGTGACCACCATTATTATCCAGCACTGCCTTAACCCTCCTGGGCATGGAATTCACCAGAGCTGCACAGGTTGCTACTGGAATCCTCTTCCACTCCTCCATGATGACTTCACGGAGCTGGTGGATGTTAGACACCTTGAACTCCTCCACCTTCCACTTGAGGATGCGCCACAGGTGCTCAATTGGGTTTAGTCCATCACCTTTACCTTCAGCTTCCTCAGCAAGGCAGTTGTCATCTTGGAGGTTGTGTTTGGGGTCGTTATCCTGTTGGAAAACTGCCATGAGGCCCAGTTTTCGAAGGGAGGGGATCATGCTCTGTTTCAGAATGTCACAGTACATGTTGGAATTCATGTTTCCCTCAATGAACTGCAGCTCCCCAGTGCCAGCAACACTCATGCAGCCCAAGACCATGATGCTACCACCACCATGCTTGACTGTAGGCAAGATACAGTTGTTTTGGTACTTCTCACCAGGGCGCCGCCACACATGCTGGACACCATCTGAGCCAAACAAGTTTATCTTGGTCTCGTCAGACCACAGGGCATTCCAGTAATCCATGTTCTTGGACTGCTTGTCTTCAGCAAACTGTTTGCGGGCTTTCTTGTGCGTCAGCTTCCTTCTGGGATGACGACCATGCAGACCGAGCTGATGCAGTGTGCGGTGTATGGTCTGAGCACTGACAGGCTGACCTCCCACGTCTTCAACCTCTGCAGCAATGCTGGCAGCACTCATGTGTCTATTTTTTAAAGCCAACCTCTGGATATGACGCCGAACACGTGGACTCAACTTCTTTGGTCGACCCTGGCGAAGCCTGTTCCGAGTGGAACCTGTCCTGGAAAACCGCTGTATGACCTTGGCCACCATGCTGTAGCTCCGTTTCAGGGTGTTAGCAATCTTCTTATAGCCCAGGCCATCTTTGTGGAGAGCAACAATTCTATTTCTCACATCCTCAGAGAGTTCTTTGCCATGAGGTGCCATGTTGAATATCCAGTGGCCAGTATGAGAGAATTGTACCCAAAACACCAAATTTAACAGCCCTGCTCCCCATTTACACCTGGGACCTTGACACATGACACCAGGGAGGGACAACGACACATTTGGGCACAATTTGGACATGTTCACTGTGGGGTGTACTCACTTATGTTGCCAGCCATTTAGACATTAATGGCTGTGTGTTGAGTTATTTTCAGAAGACAGTAAATCTACACTGCCATACAAGTTGTACACTGACTACTCTAAGTTATATCCAAGTTTCATGTCTATAGTGTTGTCCCATGAAAAGATATAATGAAATATTTGCAGAAATGTGAGGGGTGTACTCACTTTTGTGATACACTGTACATCTATTAAAAATGAAATCCACAACACAGTGTCCAAACAGTCAAGGTGTCAGAATACTTTCTTAATCCAATGTAGCTCAATTTAGCTTCATGTTTTTAGTGTTTGTTGCTTTATTAATGCTTGTTTATTTCTGATCTCTTCTAAGGTGCTGAATCTCTTTCTGGCTTTGCTGCTAAGCTCTTTCAGCGCGGACAACCTGTCGTCTCCAGACGAGGACGGTGAGATGAACAACCTGCATATTGCCATTGCTCGCATTCAGAAGGGCATCCTGTGGCTGCGCCGGACCCTCTGTGACTTTTTCAATGGGAACTTCAAGCGGCGGCGGCAGAAGGCCAAAGAGGCCAAGGCCATGCTGAAGTTAAAGCGACTCAGTCAGCAGGCCCAGAAGGCAGAGGGAAATGGTACAGCAGGAATCGTTAGCCACACTGGAGAGAAGTGTGCCTCCCCGGATGACAGCTACATGACCAACCCCAGCCTGACTATTAGTGTCCCCATTGCACCTGGAGAATCAGACCTGGAGTTCCCGGAGGAGGAAGAGGAGGATGAAGATGAAGCTAGCGATAGCTCTGATGAGGAGAGGGAAGTCGAGACCAAGCCGGTGAGTAAACATACACAGGCTTTTAGGAATTTCTTTCATGTTTATTAACCAGCCACTTTGCATTAGGTTAAGATCTTACACAGAGATGGCAGGTTGCTAATGGAAAGTTGTTCACTATTTTTACCGTAAGCACTTAGACTGCTTATACTCCAATGTCTAGACTGCTATTTATCATATGTCATTCAATCTGACCAGCTAAAGCCACATATAATGAAACACTTAAAAAGCTTAGTAAACTATGGCATTAACTCCAACATTTTAATCCCAAAAATCTTACATTTGTGCTGTCCATCTGGATTAATGCCAAACTTTAAACATGCTATTTTATTAGTCCTTATTTTACAATGTGGCTCGTGTACGCTGAGTGTACTTGACACACTGTAATGCACACAGGTAAGAGCTACTTCAAGTTGCACCTGCATACCAACAGGATATCTGCTAGCTATGCAAGTCAATGGCATTTTTATTTATTACAAGTGCTCTAAGGTTGATTGCTTTTATATAGTTTGCTGTTCCATCCATTAAATAACCCCCCCCCCCATTTTTTATTTTTTTTTGCAATGTGCTAGCAGAATAAAATTGCCTTTTACTCAGCAACAGTACTGCTAGACAGAGAGGCACCACATACAAAGCTGGTTAATCCTTGCATTTACGTTGTTGGATGCTCTTGAAATAACTTTAATACTACTCAGTAATGAGTGTGCTCTATTCAAACATCACATCACAAGTTTTCATCCATTTCCAGACATTATCAGACTTGTTTGGAGCAAATAAACCCTCCATATACACCTGTCATCTGTTTGCCTTGCATGCTATTGACTGATGCACTACCAACCGGTCGGGTTGCCTTGATTTGACTTCATTGCTTCTTGGCCACCTGCTCCATGGACAATAAGCAGCTCAGGAAACAGGATAGTGCTGCATTGTTGTCTCTGTTAGTTCACTAGTTGATTTATCAAAGGCTAAGGATAAACCTGTATTGAATCCTGTTCAATCTGTCATTGCATGCATAAATATGGTTTGAATATAGAGATCAAGCTTTGAACACTTCTGTAAATGTGCAACTTAGCTGAGCTGTACAGACTTTTGATGTGCACTGTTACTGTGCTTAAGCTGCAGTGCTTTGTGGTATTAAAAAGCTTTTCTGGTTAAAACGTAACTGAAAGCATCTTGCAGAATGTTTCTGATAGTGAGTTATGCAGCACTGTGCATCGTCTGTTGAGAGGTTTTGTTAAAGGTTACTAGTGGGTAATCAACAGAAAAAAAAAATCTAAAATGCATGTCAGATTTACCCAGGTGAAATGTATATATATATATATATATATATACACACACTGATCCATATAGACCATATAGAAGCACTTTGTAGTTCTACAATTACTGACTGTAGTCCATCTGTTTCTCTACATACCTTTTTAGCCTGATTTCACCCTGTTCTTCAATGGTCAGGACCCCCACAGGATCTGTTATGTGTACAGCAGGTGTTATTTAGGTGGTGGATTATTCTCAGCACTGCAGTGACAATGACATGGTGGTGGTGTGTTAGTGTGTGTTGTGCTGGTATGAGTGGATCAGACACAGCAGCGCTGCTGGAGTTTTTAAATACCCTGCCGCTCACTGTCCACTCTATTAGACACTCCTACCTAGTTTGTCCACCTTGTAGATGTAAAGTCAGAGACGATCGCTCATCTATTGCTGCTGTTAAAGTTCATCTTGAGGTCATCTTCTAGACCTTCATCAGTGGTCACAGGATATTTTAGGTTGGTGGACTATTCTCAGTCCAGCAGTGACAGTGAGGTATTTAAAAACTCCAGCAGCGCTGCTGTGTCACATCCACTCATATCAGCACAACATACACTAACACACCACCACCATGTCAGTGTCACTGCATTGCTGAGAATGACCCACCCAACAAATAATACCTGCTCTGTAGTGGTCCTGGGAGAGTCCTGACCATTGAAGAACAGCTTGAAAGGGGGCTAACAAAGCATGCAGAGAAACAAATGGACTACAGTCAGTAATTGTAGAACTACAAAGTGCTTCTATATGGTAAGTGGAGCTGATAAAATGGACAGTGAGTGTAGAAACAAGGAGGTGCTTTTAATGTTATGGCTGATCAGTGTATATATTTTTCTCTTTACTGATTTAATGATGCTACAAATTTAATTACACATTGTAGTTTTAACCAGTGTTTCTTAACTGAGTTAATAATTATTTAAACCTTCACTGATGCAGGTGAACTGTTTGCACATTTATATTTCCATAACTTTTAGGATACAAAATTAGCCTGTACACGATTTATTTCCCATTTTGTATGTACATTTATAGTTACACACAGCTCTAATACATGGCTATTGAAAGAAAAGCACATCAGCAAGCAGCTGCTTTGTTAAAGTCATGGGTAAAATTCTGGCATGTGTGTGAATTCAAAATTGCACTTCTGAGAAAGCTATTTGTCTGTATAAATTTAAATTGTTCGTTTTGTGTCTTGCAGAACATTTTAGGTCCACTCTAATTTGTACAATCCCAATTTCTGGAAATGTTGGAACATCTTGTAAATTGCAGTAAAACACAAAATGGTGATTTGTTAATTCTTTTGAATATTTATTTTGGCCAAAGTCAAGAAATAATTTTCAATGCTTGGACTGATTAACAGTTTTAGAATTTAATTGAACTGTCATCAAATTTAGAATTTAATACTGATATATGCTGATATATGCTCAAAGCAGTAAAATATGCTAGCACACCAGAGCTGGGATTTCGAATACATCAAATAAAATCTTAGCTCTGCCATCTGGCTGGGCTGGGCGGCTACATAAACGACGATTGGCTGTTGTTCACAGGGTGGGATGAGCCGGACCGGGTTCCTCATGACTGGTGCAATTACAATTTTTGCTGGCTGATTGATGGTGCTTGGTATGAGGTTCTTGTGATCAGGGTGTGGCTCTCCGTGCACAAGGCTGATCCGCATATGAACTCACATCGTGCAGGTGAAAAGAGGCAGTCGGTACTGCGCACGTGTTGGAGGGGTCGTGTGTCAGTTGCAAAGCTCCTCAGTCAGCAGTGGAGGGTTGTATCTGTAGAGGTGAAGCGTAACGCAAATCAGGGTAATTGGATATGACTGGATTAGTTTTTCCAACTATGTTATATCTACTAATACATTTGTTTGGAAATTGAGGACGATAATCACTGCAGTTTTGCATTTTTTCTCCATTTTTGCTTGATATGAGACTTCAGCTGCTCAACAGTTTGTGGTTGACATTGCCTAATTCTACTCTCCTCTTGCTGAAATAATTATGGACTTCACAGGTAAAGATGTCAGCTTGATGCCAGCAAATATGTCAATGGTACTTATACACGTGCAAGTCACTACGGAATGGTTACTAATGCACCCCCATACCATGACAGAACCTGGCTTTTGCACCTTTCAGTAATAACAGTCTGGAATTTTTTTTTTCTCTTGGGCACAGAGAACTTAATGTTTGTTTTCTTTTTCAAAAACCAGCTGAAATGTGAACTCATCTGAACACAGTATGCATTTCCACTGTCTTCCGGGCCATATGAGATGAGCTTGGGCTCAGAGATCTCTGCAGCATTTCTGCATAGAACTGAATTCCAGGTTGCATTTTTTATGCAGCGGTAGACTGTGTTAAGTGACAACAGTTTTACAAAGTACTCCCAAGCCCATATGACTATATTTATCACAGCAGCGTTATGGTTTCTTGTGTAATGCCGTCTGAGGGCTTGCTCTACAAGGACTGAAATTTCTCCAGATTCTATAAATCTTTTCAGTATACTGTGTCCGCTAGAGGATGAACGGCCGAAATGTTTTGCAATTTTGCATTGAAAAATGTTCTTGATTGACAATTTTCTTATTAAGATTGGCACAAAGTGATGAACCATGACCCATATTTGCTTGCAAAGACTAGAACTTTGATGGTTCCTTCTTTTACCCAGTCATAATGACCTCACCTGTGGCAAAAAAAAAAAAAACCATGTTAGGTACTGTGTTTTATTTGCTAAAACTAGATTACGATATAAAATAGAGAGTGATGGTGATGTAAATGCCGACTATAGCACATCATTTATTCAGGATATTAACTGTAAACAAAGCACATTAACTTGTATTCATTAAAGGTATGGAACAATCTAAGTGTGTCCAGATTGGCCTGTAATAGAATAACTCAATTAAGCTTTCTCCTAACTGCAGGGCAGCTTTTTTCTCAACTGGCCAGACAGAGCTAGACACAGAGAGCCTAATAAGTGACTATCAGACAGGCAAGAGCTATCAGTCCACATAGACTGCTATTTTGAACACCCCCGCAGAAAGTCTATTCTTTTCCTCTTTAGTGTCCTTCTCTTATTCTGAGTCATTTCACTTTGAGCAGACACTGCTTCCAACAGACCTGAAAAAAAGCCAAACGAATGAATAAAGAACAGAAAAAAGAATGTATGCAATTTACCTTGCTCGAAAGATTTGATTGTCCATTTACTCTGTCATAAAAGCTCCCACTTTAAAATTCGCCCCCACCTTAAGTGTCCTAGGAAATGATCTGCATCAGGTTATCTTATATAATACACATTGAGTGGTGCTGTTTAAATTGTATTCACAATGTAATCTAAATTAACATCAGACTGTTTAATACTGTATTGTTATACCAGGGGATGTTAAAGCATCAAATGCAAACTAAAGCAGTTGATACTCATTACACCCCTACACGTACACACACAGACACAAACACACAAAGAGTAAATTAAAAGTGGTTGAACTTGAGAGGTATAATGGAGGCTCAGACAACAAATCCTCTATTTTATGACGTTATCAGTGTATCACAGGTACATTGGCCCCTAGCTGCCCTCGAGCTCATACTGGCTTCATATTGTTGGTGTGTGTGTGTGATATGAGGGCAATGCTGCTTGTGTGTTTGGTGTCTTTCCTCGTGAGCACCCCACATGTAACCCGGTTGTGTAAGCAGATGAACTCGCCACGGTTGCTCAGTTTTGTAATGGTCACATTGCTTAGCGAAGTGGGGTTGGAGAGTCCAGGGAGAAATAAGACGTATCACTGATTTACTGAACACTAATCACTTATACACACTTCTCCACACCCACTTCTCCACACTCTTGTTCACACACACACGGCTCTCAGCTGATCAGATTTGCATAATTGCCCACCAACAGAGTGAAGTTAGTGTCCTCCTTCTTTCTCTCGCACATTCTCAAATACAAAGTACCACATAAACAAGCATGTGTTTTTAATGC
Organism: Trichomycterus rosablanca; assembly: GCF_030014385.1. Taxonomy (NCBI): domain Eukaryota; kingdom Metazoa; phylum Chordata; class Actinopteri; order Siluriformes; family Trichomycteridae; genus Trichomycterus; species Trichomycterus rosablanca. The sequence continues at coordinate 36,463,903 of NC_085990.1, forward strand.
CAGCTAACTTTGTTGTGGTGCTAATGAAAGGAGAACCACCGAAATAAAAGCCCAAAATATACCAAGTGTAGTTAAAGTGTCTCTGAACTGGTCATTTTAAACCATTAAAATGAGAACAGTCAGGGTTGGAGCAGAGGTCAGTATAGAGGGTTGGATGAAAAAAGTGATTTAGCTCCTTCTAAGACTAAACTTGGTGTGCACTAAGACATTCCATAACTAAATGAGGATGCGAATAAGGACCTCTAGGTCTCAGGTCATGGCTTTCTTCCAAGAAAGAGTTGTCTGCTATCTTCAGGTGAGGGGAAAACTGCCTTAAGTAAAAGAGTTTATGTACCTCAAGACTGAGAGGCAAAGCACAAGATTGATAAGCAGATCCGATTAGTGACAGCCGGTTTGCAGTCACTGTATGATTCTGGTGGTGAAGCAAGAACCTACTTTGTGAACCTTTTTATATCTCACTTATGTTCATGAGCTCAACTGGCAGAAATTAGCATCTTTCACCATGTGACAGAGCTAGGATCTAGAACAAGAAGATTGGCCATCCAGAATAACCTCAGAGTAGAGCCTCTGCTTCTAAAAACAGGAGATAAATCAAATGGTTAGGACATTTCTTTTTTTTTAATGCATTTTCTCCCCATTTTCCTCCCGATTTAGCACATTAAATTTGGTCTTCCGCTGCTGAGAGATACCCGATTGCATCCGAGGAGAGCACATTGCTGTACACGCCTCTTTTGACACGTGCACAGCCCTTCTCATCTCGCCCATGCATTCTGCACAGGTGTCTCTTCTGCCAATCAGTTGTTTACACAATATCTTTAACTTTTTATAATGGGGCTAAAATGGATGGTGTAGATGTGTAATAACTCTAATTAATTAATTGACTATAGTTGTGACTTCTCTCTGTCAATATTGGAAAGGCTAGTTTGATTGCATCCTTTTATAACTATATGAAAAAGTTGTCTCTTGAAAAGATCAGCTAAAAACACAAACTGACATCGTATCGAATCTCAGCTGAGGGGCCACAGGAACAACAATTGGCCTGTTGTTCATATAGGGGTGGGGTATTAAGCCAGATAGGGACTTGTATCTGATGCACTACAACCTCTGCTGGCTGATTGATGGCACCTGCACAGAGGCGGGGAGAGAGTGCTGATCAGGGTGTGTCTCTCCGTACACAAGGCTGATTTGCATATATGCACTCGCCTAGTGTGGGTGACAAAATGCATATGGCTGCTGCCCACATGTCGATTAAGGCGTGGTTTTGCTTTGTTTTCCTCAAATCAGAGCGGGGGTCGGCATTAGTGGAGAGGAAGCGTGATGCAATCAGGGGATTGGACACGCTAAAAAGTCGGGAGAAAAAGGGGTGAAAATGTATAAACAAAATATATATAAAAAACACTAACTTATTTCATCCATGTAGTCAGATCTAGTTATCCAACAACCACCAGAAATGCTTTTGTTCTACATACTTTTACAGAAGCTGCTGGAACAAGAGTGACCCTGTCAACATTCAAGAGAGATTTAGATTGCAATGGGCTGAATTCAATTCTGCTTTTCCTTAAAGGCCACTTACAATTACTGCAAGTTCCAGAAAACCTTGACATTGAATAGAAAAAGCACATAGCCCAGAGCAATGGCTTAATAAATCTGTGATGACGAAGAAGTATTACATAAGTAAAACAGCAGTACAATTTGCTGATCTTACAGAAGGCATTTCTCGATCAGAGAGCGACTGTAATCTAGGCCATCCTCCCCAGATTAAGCATGTGACCATAGTCCTCCTGCACACCTGACCAACCAGGTTTCAGAGCCAGCTGATATTTGTTCTCACTTTAATCTTTCTGTACACCTGTTTTGCCTCATTCTGTCTGGCTCTACATCTTTTATCTTTTCGTTTACCTGTCCTCCACACCCTTTGTCTCTTTTATCTTTTACTGCACCTGCACCCCATCCCAGTCGGCTCCGCTGCTTTGTCCTCTCAACTATCACAGTTTTTCTGTGCTGTCTGTCCTTTTTTTTCTTTTGTTCTGTACTCTGCATTATTGTGCAGTCTGCCTTTTTGGAATAGGATATCTTTAAAGTATACACACTTTGACGGCATTAAAATAAATACACAAAATATTAATACATTTGCTCTACATTAGTTATTTTAGCAAGCTCTGTCTATCTGTCTCACTTACTCTCTTGCTTTTCTTTATAAATCTACCAGTGGTGTACCAGTACCAGTGGTGGAGGCCTGTGCTGGATTCTTTTTATATTAAAGGGTAAAAAATATGTGATTTTTTTCTGTTAAAATTGCTGGTGTACTGTCATATAGCTGACATGGGGTATGTAATATACATCACAGTAATAATAACAAAACCACACTGTTTTAGCACATGTAGAATGAGGCCTGGCTTTGTCTTGCTATAATAAAATAAGATTATTGTCACTGTACAAGTGCAATGACATGTTGTTTGAAGCAAACCTGTAGATGGTTAATTAATGCTTAAACACACTATGAATAGGAATAAGAATAAAATGTCCCTGAGGAGAATAAAGTGTCTTATTTAGATATAACAATAAATAAACATTGCCATAGTTGTGACATACACCGATCAGCCATAACATTAAAACCACCTCCTTGTTTCTACACTCACTGTCCATTTTATCGGCTTTACTTACCATATAGAAGCACTTTGAAGTTCTACAATTACTGACTATAGTCCATCTGTTACTCTGCATGCTTTGTTAGCCCCATTTCATGCTGTTCTTCAATGGTCAGGACCCCCACAGAGTAGGTATTATTTGGGTGGTGGATCATTCTCGGCACTGCAGTGACACTGACTGCGTTAGTGTTAGTGTGTGTTGTGCTGATATGAGTGGATCAGACACAGCAGCGCTGCTGGAGTTTTTAAATACTTTGTCCACTCACTGTCCACTCTATTAGACACTCCTACCTAGTCAGTCCACCTTGTAGATGTAAAGTCAGAGACGATCGCTCTCATCTCTTGCTGCTGTTTGAGTTGGTCATCTTCTAGACCTTCATCAGTGGTCACAAGACGCTGCCTATGGGGTGCTGTTGGCTGGATGTTTTTGGTTGGTGGACTATTCTCAGTCCAGCAGTGACAGTGAGGTGTTTAAAAACTACAGCAGCGCTGCTGTGTCTGATCCACTCGTACCAGCACAACACACACTAACATACCACCACCATGTCAGTGTCACTGCAGTGCTGAGAATGATCCAACACCGAAACAATACCTACTTTGCGGTGGTCCTGTGGGGGTCCTGACCATAGAACAAGGTGAAAGCAGGCTAAAAAGGTATGTAGAGAAACAGATGGACTACAGTCAGTAATTGTAGAACTACAAAGTGCTTCTTTATGGTAAGTGGAGCTGATAAAATGGACATTGAATGTAGAAACAAGGAGGTGGTTTTATTGTTATGTTATGGCTGATTAGTGTATATACACCATAACATGACAGATGTTAGCTTTTGCTTCTTTAGGTCATAACAGTCTGGGCGGTCCTTTCCATCTTTGGCACAGAGAACTGTTTGTTTTTTCCTGAAACCAGGCTAAACTGTGGAGCTATCTGACCTTACCACAAATGTCTACTGTCTTTCGGTTTAGAGAATTGATTTATGATTATGGCTTTGTCTTTGCATAGTAGAGTTTCACATTGTATTTTTTGATGCAGCAGTTGACTGCTTTAGATGGCAATGGTTTTCTGAAGTGCTCCCAAATCCATGTGTTCTTAAGATATGGAATTATACATCATAGCAATAATGTGATGACAACAAAATAAAAAATAAAAAAAAATTTCATTTTTAGGTACATTATTACTACCTGACATCAATTCCATGGCTATGTCTCAGACTTTCTACTATTGTACAAACCATTACACTTACACACCTACTGTTGAAATTACTTAAGGTTTTCTAAAGATATGATAAATATGCTGGTCTGAAAATACACAAAGATGACCTAATATTTGGTTATTCATATATCCTTTGGCTCTATTATCTTTGAACAGTTGCTTTTGATGTCCAGTTGTGCCAGATTGTTGATGGCTATTTGGCTACTCAGCAGATTTGGTAAAGTTTGTACAAAAAAAGTCTTTTACCATCTACTGGTCATGATATTGTGAAAAGATTTATGGAATCTGAAGAGGGCAAAGCCAGAAACCACTGTTGAATGTGTGTGATCTTTGAACTCTCATACAGCATTGCATGAGAAAGCATTATGTTACAGTGATGATGATAGCCAAATAGACTCTGGGGTACTTTAGAAACACAGTCCGCTGCTGCATCAAGAAATGCATCCTGAAACTATTACACAAAGAGAAAATGGTTACTTTATGGGTACATTAATTATGGCAAGGCCTCCAGTCTTTGAAGCTGCAAAACACACTATCACACTAACACCAACAACATCAAACAGCAAACTGCCTATATAAATAATCTTGGCTTGCCTTGAGTCACCAGTGCACTCTTGGAGAAATGTCAGTAGACTAAACACACTTCTGGGAAGATTTAATACAGTTCCATGCTTTTCTTTATTTGGCTCCCAGTGTAGTTCTTTGATTTCACAGAGCATGACTTTGTAATCCTTTCCAGACATGATTTACTCCATTAACTTTCTTTTCATTTCTTTTGGAGTTTCTAGTGAACATGATATAGTGAACTGCTTGTTGACACATTTCAGCTTAGTGTCCAGTCTAATTAACCAGCTGTCGCTGAACAACTTTTCTCCTTTACTGAATGAAATGATCAGTGGTTGTGGTTGTCTGTTTTATATTAAATTGTGACAAATATGTAAAAATAAACAAATGAATCAGGAATGGGGTAAATACCCCATACTGTACACTAAACATGGGCCTACAAAATACTTTCTATACAAAGGAGCCTTGCAGCATGTCCTCAAAGAACCCAGACACTGATGGCTGGCATTTGAATGAATGCTTCACAAAGTATGACTAAGATTGATAGACCTTCTAATACTTTCCCATTATGCCTCATCCTTCCAGTAGTTCCCATCAAATACAGGCTAGCTCTGAAATTCTATAAGCTCACATCTGACGTTTGCATACTTATTTGCTTTAATAAATGTATATCATTTACCATTATGTGCTATGCATCACTTAAATAATTTAGTCTTTCATAGTAGCATGTAGGGGCAGCACAGTGGCTCGATGGGTAGCACTGTCGTCTCACAGCAAGAAGGTCCTGGGTTCGATCCCCAGGTGGGGTGGTCCGGGTCCTTTCTGTGCAGAGTTTGCATGAATGAATGAATGAATAGTAGCATGTACAATTCTACTGGCTGTAATAGTACTGTAACAACAGGGTTGAATTCTGTAGACACATTTTTCTTGCTTTTGAGACAATCATATAAAAAATGGTAGCAGGTTTACTATATATTTACATAAAAGTGGTAAGTAAAAGGGCGACACGGTGGCATGTTCTTCCCATGTCCAAGTGAGTTTCTTCCAGGAGCTCCGGTTTCCTCCCTCAGTCCAAAGACATGCAGTCAGGTCAATTGGAGATACAAATTGCCCAAGTGTGTGTGTTTGCCATATAATGGACTGACGACCTTTCCAGAGTGTTTCCTAGCTTTTGCCCAGTGAATTGCACCCACCGTGACCCTGACCAGGATAAAGTGGTGGTAAAACAGACAATAAGATAACTGAATCTTCTCTTTTTTGCTTGAACTGACCCTGTTCTGACTTCATATTGTAATGGTTCTGTGGCGTTTGTGGGACTTACCACTCTTCCCCGACGTCACAGGCCTTACAGAGCAGTATTGAGCTAGGCCTTTAGTAAGAGGCCAGCTCGTTAGGGTGACGACCTGCAGCTGCGGCTCCCTTATTTAAGGGTACGCCGCCTGGCTGCAGGTGTCGCACCTTTTGTCTTGTTTGCTCCTTTTGTTTTGGGCACTGCGGTGTCCGTGGGGACTGCTGACGGCTCCCCCACGCTTCTTTTGTAGTTTTAGAGGTACCCCCGGTGGCATTAGGCCATCAGGGTGTGTAGACTGCAAGGTTGAGGTAATTAGCTTTTCTTTTACCTTCTTAGAAGTAGCGTGGTGCGATGTCGTGCAGTCCTCGTACTGTTTTTATTTTGCCCGTTAGCATTTAGCATTAGCGGGTGAAGCCAGCCCCGTGACACGGCGCTGGTCCCCTCACCGCTAATGTCTACCTAGCTGATCTAGCTGTGGTATTCGGCAGCCGGTGGGTGGCGTCTCGGTAAGACACTCGGTTGGTCTGCCAGCACCCCCGGTTCGAATCCGCACTAGGAGCTTGGGTAACTGTTTTGTTAACCGGTTTTCTTCACTCAGTTCTCATAACAGGGTGGCTCTAGCTGCGGCTGATGACGGAGCCCTCTGTTTCCCCCGAACTTCGCCAGTGGCGATTTCGGGGTTTTCGGTAGCTTAAAAATATTTATTCTGGGATTCAGCAACCGCTGGGTGGCGACACCGCTAACTGCGCGGCTGTCCTGCCAGCCTCCCCGGTTCGAATCCGCACCCTTTTGTGTGCTTTAACAGATTGGCTCTAGCTGCGGCTGATGAAGGAGCCGTCTGTTACCCCGAACTGCGCCTGAGGCGATTTCGGGGCTTTGTAGCTCAAAACATGTAGTCTGGGATTCTGCAACCGCTGGGTGGCGACACCGCCAAGCGCGTGGCCGTTCTGCCAGCTCACCCGGTTCGAATCTGCACCCTTTTCGTGTGCTTTAACAGATTGGCTCTAGCTGCGGCTGATAACGGAGCCGTCTGTTACCTCGAACTGCGCCTGAGGCGATTTCGAGGCTTTGTAGCCAAAAATAATTGTAGCGCCTTAAGCGCATGAAGTCATCTGCTTTCCCCCGCTGCAGCAGCGCGCTGGTTACGCGCCCGGCTCTCACCCGAGCGGCCGGGGTTCGCGCCCAGCGTCTTTTAGTTTTCTTCTTTTCTTTTTGTTGCTGCCTGCACTCCCCAGCTAAAGTCCATCGGGGTTCCTTATGTTTGTTTTTGAGTTTTGTCTTGTGTGTGATGTTCTGTGTTTTTCTGTTTATAAATAAACTTTTATTTATTTAAAACCTCCGCATTTGAGTCCTTTCTCTCCCACGTGACAGAAAGGTGCGACCATTTCTGGACTCAGTGGAGGACCCCCATTCTCTCCCAATAATTTTTTTGGGGGGGCACTCCCTGGTTGCTTATAGCAACCTGGGGGAATCCCCCGGTTGCCTGTAGCAACCTGGGGGAACTGGACCGCTGGCTAGGGACCTCAGGAGAGGTCCCTTTAAGGAGGGGGTACTGTAATGGTTCTGTGGCGTTTGTGGGACTTACCACTCTTCCCCGACGTCACAGGCCTTACAGAGCAGTATTGAGCTAGGCCTTTAGTAAGAGGCCAGCTCGTTAGGGTGACGACCTGCAGCTGCGGCTCCCTTATTTAAGGGTACGCCGCCTGGCTGCAGGTGTCGCACCTTTTGTCTTGTTTGCTCCTTTTGTTTTGGGCACTGCGGTGTCCGTGGGGACTGCTGACGGCTCCCCCACGCTTCTTTTGTAGTTTTAGAGGTACCCCCGGTGGCATTAGGCCATCAGGGTGTGTAGACTGCAAGGTTGAGGTAATTAGCTTTTCTTTTACCTTCTTAGAAGTAGCGTGGTGCGATGTCGTGCAGTCCTCGTACTGTTTTTATTTTGCCCGTTAGCATTTAGCATTAGCGGGTGAAGCCAGCCCCGTGACACGGCGCTGGTCCCCTCACCGCTAATGTCTACCTAGCTGATCTAGCTGTGGTATTCGGCAGCCGGTGGGTGGCGTCTCGGTAAGACACTCGGTTGGTCTGCCAGCACCCCCGGTTCGAATCCGCACTAGGAGCTTGGGTAACTGTTTTGTTAACCGGTTTTCTTCACTCAGTTCTCATAACAGGGTGGCTCTAGCTGCGGCTGATGACGGAGCCCTCTGTTTCCCCCGAACTTCGCCAGTGGCGATTTCGGGGTTTTCGGTAGCTTAAAAATATTTATTCTGGGATTCAGCAACCGCTGGGTGGCGACACCGCTAACTGCGCGGCTGTCCTGCCAGCCTCCCCGGTTCGAATCCGCACCCTTTTGTGTGCTTTAACAGATTGGCTCTAGCTGCGGCTGATGAAGGAGCCGTCTGTTACCCCGAACTGCGCCTGAGGCGATTTCGGGGCTTTGTAGCTCAAAACATGTAGTCTGGGATTCTGCAACCGCTGGGTGGCGACACCGCCAAGCGCGTGGCCGTTCTGCCAGCTCACCCGGTTCGAATCTGCACCCTTTTCGTGTGCTTTAACAGATTGGCTCTAGCTGCGGCTGATAACGGAGCCGTCTGTTACCTCGAACTGCGCCTGAGGCGATTTCGAGGCTTTGTAGCCAAAAATAATTGTAGCGCCTTAAGCGCATGAAGTCATCTGCTTTCCCCCGCTGCAGCAGCGCGCTGGTTACGCGCCCGGCTCTCACCCGAGCGGCCGGGGTTCGCGCCCAGCGTCTTTTAGTTTTCTTCTTTTCTTTTTGTTGCTGCCTGCACTCCCCAGCTAAAGTCCATCGGGGTTCCTTATGTTTGTTTTTGAGTTTTGTCTTGTGTGTGATGTTCTGTGTTTTTCTGTTTATAAATAAACTTTTATTTATTTAAAACCTCCGCATTTGAGTCCTTTCTCTCCCACGTGACACATATAGCTGTAAAAAAGCCTGAGCTGTATAATACAGATACACTTTTTACAAAATTCCCTCTCAGCCAATATTAAAAAAAACTGGGGCTTGTGTTGACAAAAAAAGTCTGAGAAGGAAGGAAGGGGGTGTTGTTAAGTCATGAGGCTTTAGGTTTTTCTTTTGTTTCTTGTGGTGTATTTGGTTTGCAAAGATTTTCCAGAGTTAAAATAGGAACATCCCAAGTATTTACACAATTCAAATACAAATGACCTGTTTTGTTGCTTTGCTTGGACTGAAATGATGATAAATGCTTGGACCAGGTGTGATTATACCATTTGTATGCCTGATGATTAAGTTATTCTGACTGAGGTAAACAACTTGCCCTCACCTGCGCCTCAAAAATAGGCGAGTGGGATTAGCCACCCAGTCAGCATTAAAATACATGTATACATAATACATAAGATTTTAAACCCCTTAAAGAATTAGTGATAACACTATGTATGTAGAACCTTGTATGAGTCTGTACAGGTTATAATACAGGCACAGGCTTGTTTGATATACAATGCCAGTGAAAAAGAGGTAATGGTGAAAAAGGTATTACACAGACACACAGGTATTACGCAAATACACAGCTATTAGACAAACACAGAGATATTTCACAGAAACAGTTATTACAAAAACATACAGACATTACAAATACACAAATACTATACAGACACAGATATCACACAGAAGCATGTATTACAGAAACATACAGACATTACAAATACACAAATACTATACAGACACACAGATATTACACAGAAGCATGTATTACAAAAACATACAGACGTTACAAAGACACAAATATTAAACAGACACACAGATAATACACAGAAACATGTATTATACAGACACACAAGAAATACAGAGACAGGCAGGAATAACACAAATACACAGATATTACAGAAGCACACAGATATCACATAGAAACAGGTATTATACAAGAAACATACTACACAGACACAAATACAGTATTACACCGATATGCAGGTATTACACAGACATACAGGTATTTGACAAAGACATCTATTACACTGACAAGGGTGACCAGTTCTACTATACTTTAACATGTACACTGTATGGCCTTTGGTGCTTTCTTATTTTTATTTTTATTGCCGTATCGCATACAGAGAGTCATGCTATACTCTCTGCCAATCACCCACCACTAGTGCAGGCCACTTTTAATTTATTACATTATCCACCCTTACCACAGTTCATTGTAGTAAATGTAAGGTGAACCATTAAAAAACATAAATTTAGGGCACCCAGCAGGATATTCCGCACATCAGTGCTGGGATTCTGAACTCTCCGAGTTCCAATCTCAGCTCTGCTACTGGTCGACTGGGTGCCTCCTAGAGGCATAATCGGCAGTGCCTGAAGCAGACAAAATTTGCCACTACTCTCCTGGGTGGGAAAAGACCTAACAAAAATAGGGTGGATTTCTCAATGCTGTGTAAGGACCCTGGCTGGTAGCCTGAAGCGCCTGTACAGAGTGGAGAAATGTGAAGATCACCGAAGTATGGGTGAATAAAAAGGGGTCGGTGGACTGCGAACACATCGAAGGGACCATGTGTCAGACAAATATACCCTCCTCGGATGAGATCGGGGTCCCCAGCAGCGGAAGACTAATTGGCTACGCTGAATTGAGAGATAAGGGGAGAAAATGCATAAATAAAATAAGAAAAAAAACAAAGACAGACATAGACATACAGGCTTGCTGTTGTTAACACCTATATAACCAAAGCGTTCTGTGTCAGGGGTTCAGGGGTTTTTGGTCTGTCGGTCCTGGATTCTGTAAAGTTGCTTTTAGACAATGTCCATTGTAAAAAGCACTGTACAAATAAATGCTAGCAGGAAATGTTGTCACAGATGGGATCGTCTGTATGTTTTTAAATGTATCAAGGCATGGGTCAAATATTTTGTCTGTATTTATTTACACTCCTAAAAATATTAACAGACCATTTATTTTTACTTTTTTAATAATGTATACTATACATTTGTAAGTAACCATAACTTTCCTCGAACATACTATTACTCCATCCATTCTACATTATATTTTTTGTTGTAGTGATGTAGTGTTTGGTTTGAGGTGCTGTATGTAGAGACTATAAGCTAATGTTCAGTGTAGTGTTTGAAATATTTAGCATATGAATAGTGTTTTTGACATTTTCTGTCATTTTTCATGTTGCATTGAAAGCAAGTGTAATTTTTTTGTGACTGTTGGTGGTTGTTTTTGCCAGCTGTTGCTAGTACCAAAAGAGTAACTGGTTGGTTAATGTGATTAGACACATTTAAGCCCTGGCTTATATGGGCTGCCAAATTTTGCACTAAAACAGCATTACTTAGTAGTCCATGTAAGTTTACTTTGTGTACAAGGTGGAATATTTTCTATAACTTGTCCCTTGATGTAAGGGAGTGAATTACTGTGTGTGTAATGTTGTGTGTGTGATGCTCTGCGATGGACTGGAGCCCCAGGGTTTAGGGCTTATTTCTTCCCACTGGCCAGTATTTTCAAGTGGGGTTGGATTTACCACCACCCTGAAGAGAATGAAGCAGATGAAAGAAGGTGGCTTTATTAAATACATAAAATAATCAGTAATTACATTTTAAATAATAAAATAAAATGTAAAAATAAAATGATCCCCATATGAACTTGTCTCATGCAGAAGAAAAAAGCAGTCGGGCTACTGCACATGTGTCTGAGGTGCAGACTTCCCGCAGTCAGGAACGGAGGTCAGCAGGAGTACAGGAAGCGAAATGCAATCGTGTTATTGGGTATGACTAAATTAGGAGAAAATTGGGGGAAATGCATAAAAATAAATAAAAAATCAAATTAAATGTCACATAGAAAAAAGAGTTGCAACTGTAACTTTACTGTAGATACTAAAATCTAATTCGTTAGTCATATTACATTTACACAGTCACTAAAAGTAACAAAGCAATTTATTTAGATGCTCTAAAATAGACTTTATACATATTTTATTAAGATTATAAAGGTAGAAGGATATACTGTACATGTAATGCAAGACTAGGGGATTTATTTTTACTACACAGTTCTGAGGCCGTGCATTTGCGGTATGTAATGATTAAAGTAGGAAAGGTACATTAGCCACCAAGCTAATCTGCAAAAGGATTATTTTGCTAGACGAACCATGGCGCCATAAGTAGATGCCTCAGCAAATTAGAAGTGTGTATTTCGTAAACAAGCAGGATGTACAGTGGGCGTGTCCCAAACAGCATCTGCTGAATACAGTTCTGTCCACAATGCTGGAATGCTGAATAGAAAGACCATAATTTTAAATAATCTGATTATGTGATTGCATTATTTATGTTTTTTGTATTGTGTAGTCTACCACTCACACAATGATGTACGTTTAACAATTGCTTTAGTACAGTGGTTCTCAAACTTTTTAGACCGAGTACCACCCATTATCAAACCAAAACTTCCAAGTACCACCTATGTTTCTCATCACAGAACCACATATGGCACAAATTAATTAGGTGTGTGTGTGTGTTTATATATATATATATATATATATATATATATATATATATATGTGTGTGTGTGTGTGTGTGTGTGTGTGTGTGTGTGATGGGAATTATGGCTTCTCGACGGGACGGGAGCCGGATCTTTTGGCCGTTCAAAGAGCCGTTCAAAGAGTGACTCATCGCGCTACTAGGTAAACTATAAGACGCCCTATATTAACATCAAATTTGAATTTGCATTAAATGTAGGCCTAATTCAAACATCACTTAAATTAGAAAGCTTAATTTCAAAACTACAGGGAAGAGACAGACTGTGGTTGCATTTCATTAAGTTTCAGAAAAATCCTCTCTTGTATAGAGATGTGACTGTGTTTGTTTCTGCTTTAAAACATAAGCACAATGAAATAATCAGATTTAACAGAATTAAACAAGTTTATAGTTTATCTCTCAATTATTTGTCATTATACTACCAGCTCTCTCTGTGTGTGTGTGTGTGTGTGCGTGCTCGTGTGTGTTTCGCTCTCCGCGATACTGAAAGTGTTTCGGATTTGAATATCGACAATAAACAGCTTTTATTACAATTTACGATCAATTTCCTCTACTGATGGAAGCTGAATGGGTGGATTACAGCCAATAAGAAGTGTGCAGAAATAAATGACTCGGCTCCTTTCGTTCATTTCAAAGATCCGTTCAATAGAATCGGATCGTTCATGAGCGACCCATCACTATATCTGCAGTTAGCACTGAGCATGTGAGTGAGTGCGCGTGTTTAGCGGAGCAGCCTTGTGATGTCAGGAACGAGATCAGTGAGCTTCAAATGCAGATCTGCTCTGACAAAAGCAAGAGAGCTACTGATAACTTTACTTATAACTTTACTGATAACTTTTTATTTATAATGATTTATACAGATTTTTTTATTTATAATTATTAAATTATTAATTTTTTTGTTGCATATTATTACTTTTCCGAGATTATCTGGCGTACCACCTCGTGCTGCTTCACGTACCACCAGTGGTACGCGTACCACAGTTTGAGAACCACTGCTTTAGTATAACAGGTTTATAAACTGATTCTGTACAGCCTGTTGTTGAGGGTTAGTCGTAACACTCTTGACAATGGTTGAGGTGAAGGTAAAGTAAAATGATTTAGGATTGGATTTGCCAGTTAATATAATACTTTAATAATTGTAAAATATGGATATAATGATATCCAAACACACGCTCACACACTCCCACACAAAACTATTAACATTTACATTACAGAATATGTCTGCAGCTATTCTTCAGCTAAATTAAATACTTTAGAAGAAGTTGATATTTTTACCCAATGTCTGCATGTTGTTTTTTTTTAGATTTAGCTATTATTCTAAATTGCCTGTAGGTGTAAGTCAGTCAGTGAGTGAGTGTTTAAAGCTTTGCCATGGTCTGATGACCTGTTTAAGGTGTATTCCTGTCATGCACCCATCCTGATTACGAATGAATAAATTATAAAAAAAAAAAAATAAATAAATAAATAAATAAAAAACTCTAAAACGATGCAACATACAATTACAATTGCAACATACATTCAACACTGCAATGCTAATAAAGGCATTAAAATTGTAAAATACCTTTAACACAAATAAATACTTTTAAAAACACATGGACAGCCTAATCTTGCAATTTTACTTATAAAATACTTTAAAGCTCATCAGTCTGTTGCTCAGCATACCTTAAATAATCTAAAATGATCTGTTCTGACTGATAATTTTAATCTTTAAAAAAATAAAAGCTCCCCACGTGCATCAATGAGCCTTGGCCGCCCATGACCCTGTCACTGGTTTACCACTGTTTCTTCCTTGGACCACATAGATACTGACCAGTGCAGACCGGGAACACCCCACAAGAGCTGCAGTTTTGGAGATGTTCTGACCCAGTCCTCTAGCCATCACAATTTGGCATCTTGTCAAACTCGCTCAAATCCTTATTCTTAACAGGTGCCGTGATGAAGAGATAATCAGTGTTTCACTTCACCTGTCAGTGGTCATAATGTTATGCCTGGTCGGTGTATATTAAATCTTGAGTATGTAATCTTTTAGGATTTGAGTATTTAGAGCCCTCTCTGGCAGGAATATGTCACTGCAAGCAACTTCAGGATTCATATTTTTAACCAACTCCTGAGCTCTCTTCTTGTTTTAATTATCTGTGGTGTTACTTGATAATATCAGATGTATTAAACTTGTTATTAAAAAACAGTTTTATAGAATCAGAAGAATTTTTTCAGAGGTCTGAACACCATCATATATTTGTATTTACCTAATAAAACTAATGTTTACCAAACTGCTAAGTACATTTTGATCATTTGGTCATACACCAAGGCTGTAATCACAATATACAACATTTAGATATGCTTAAGATTGTCACCCCCAAAATACTGATGAAAAAATGATAAATAAACATACTCCACTCACTAGCTTTGTGTAATGTTAGGATCCGTCAGTGTTCCCATCAGTTATTGATGGCAGGAATGCTTTAGAATGGCAGGAACCCCCCCTCCTTCCCCCATTATTCACTTCATGGCTATGGCTTTGTGACAAGAAAAGTACACAATCCAATTCCACGTTATTCCTAATAGGTTATTGGTGGCATGATGGGTTTAACTTCTGGTTTCTTTCTGTGAGAAGTTTGACATTTTCTTCATAAGGCTGAGCAATACGATGTTATATGCCATCTAATAAAAGAAAAGTCCTTACCGATGGAAGAGATGCTATATTATTTTTAAGGTGGTATAAACAGTGCCCATCGTTTTAAGATATTTTTTTATCATGTGAAAGAAATTAGGACTAGTAAACATGATTAAATGGCTTTTGATGGACTTTTGTGACAATGACCAGAGTAAAACAGTTAATGAGGATAAGTGTGAGTGTACCAAGTGTACAATTCTATATGCTGATTAAATTGCCTTATTGAATTGTTAGTGCTGTATAATGTAGCAAACCCTGTTTTGCAATGCCCATCCTGTGCAACCCCTCATATCTTATTACATGGTTCCACACGGGCTCTGGAGTAATCCCCTGACAAATTTTTTCCATGTCAAGGTAAACCTGATTTAAGTGGTAGGATTTCTTATCAAAATTGTTTGCAGCTTTCTACTTTGCTCTCTGTTTTATTCCATAATCTCTGGCAGCTTTTTGGCAGGGTGCCCTCAAATACTGCTAATACTGCATGTCAAAGACCTTGTAAGAAAGTACAGCTTACCATACATTTCTGAAGATCTGATTTCATTAGGCACCAGAGGTGTATGGCATGCAACAGGCCAATGCCCCCTGCAGAGATATTAATAGGGCTTTTGTGTTGGTCAGTAGTGATGGAATGTAAACTCCCATGAAACACTACCAGGTTTGAGGCTAGAATTTCACACATGCGTGTCCTGCCAATAAGCCAGAACTGTTAACTGGTGGTTGCATTTGATTTTGTGGATAAAAAAGACTTAAAAGTGACTTCACTTACAGTGACCTACCCTAAGGACAGTCTGAGCGCTCCTATGTTTGACCGGCATTGATATCATCATGTGTGCTGTGTTGTATTATTATTGCTCTATTGAGTGCACTCAGCATGCGTGTTCCATTACAAATCAATCACATTAAATTGTACAATGGGAGAGTTTTCATTTGCCTCTCAGTGTAAAGTGAAGCAAATGAAAACTGATCCCCAAAGCCTTCAGTATATGTGTGTGGCTTTTCAATTAAGGTTGGCTTGGTGAAGGCTTTTGCTTATTGTTCGAGTGGACCTGTGTGGACAGGTAAGTGCTTAATGAGATATTCTGATGTCACTGCTTCTCAGTCCTGTTCTCAATAGAAGGGATGTTCAAAATGTAGTATCATGATCCATAGGTAATAGTTAGAAAGTAAAAGAATGGATAGATTATTGCTTGATTGGTTTGTTCAACTTTAATTTGATATGTAGCAAGCCATTTTATAATAAGAGATATTATTCTTATTTTTATTATAATTATTCACGTATTTGTCTGGTGCTTTTATACAAAATATAACAACTGTACAGTGTTGAATTGGGCTTAGAAGTACATAAATGAGAATTTTTTTTTTTTTTGGTGATGATTAAAGCTTATTCTAACCTTCTTCACCCTTTCCAGTGTGGCACTGCCACACCACATTTCCATCTGCTTTAATGCGAAAGCAAGACACAGCAGCCTGTCAGCAAGGATGCACATCATTTCCATGGCTGCCCAGTCTTCTCCTGTACTCCTTTGTTTGTTGTCTCTCACCAAACCAACACTATGTTTTCAAGCTTTGTATTACAAATTGCTTTATATTAATCACTTGTTATGTATTACAAGGCAGATGATTTTTTTGGTTGTATACAATCACTTAAGGACATAGATTTTTAATTTTCTTACATTCCTTTTTAGTGTTGTATTGGTACTACTTGTTGGGTCTTTGTGCTTAAACTCATCTTCAGTCCATGCTTCCTAAAATATCCCTATAACTTCATGCTACTACCACCACCATATTTTACAGTGACAATAGTGATTTATTAGATTGAATCTGCACATTAATATAATTTACACTCCTTCATAACCCTTTGATATAGTTGATCCATAACAACTGGCTTTATTCTCAACCACTAACTTCTGTCACTCATAATTTTTTACTGGGCTTAGAGGGACAGCCTGACTTAGGGACTGTAACTGTAGTTTTGTATTTTGTCTACTTTATTTTGTCTACTTTATGTTGAACTTGACTGTGCTCATTTATATTACGTGCCATTGGGATGTTGTTGTATTGCTCTGTAGATTGGAGGTTCAGTTTGATTATAGCCCTAAATGTACAGTGGTATCCCATAGGGATGTAACCTGTTAATGCGTTCCGTGGTCCAGTGGAACTGCATATATTGTAGGCTAATGTAAAATAATGGGGTTGTTTATGACACTTATTAAAAATAACACAAGTAAAATATAAAACAGTTAAAATCAATATAAAAGTACAATAAAAACCTGCACTTTATCTTTACTTCTTCATTGTTTCTTTACACTTTTTAATCAGGGAGATGCTTGATCTTGGAATACCGGATTCCTGAGCGAGTTCAGTAATTCACATAAGAAGTGACAAAAACGCTTTTTGCACTGGCTGCGCCGTTGGAGTGTGGTGGTGCACAAAACTTAACATGACTTACTGTACTAAAACACAGAGCAAGGAATTTCATTAGTGGAGAGAACATATGAGCAATAATAATTAAGAGAGGTTTAGTGTTTCTATGTCATTCTTTTAGTACATTAAGTCACATCAAGCTATTTTTGACGATGAGCGTTTTAGACTCTTTCGAAAAAGCTGATTCTCACAATTTTTCAGAACCCCGAGCTATAACACAAGTTTAAAAGTGAAACAGGAGGAAAATACAGCTAAACAAATTATACATGTAGAGCTTTCAGAGTGAATTTGATGGTTATTCCACACAAATGCAGATTCGTCTTATATTTGCACTTGAAGGATGTTTTACCGCACCGCTCAAACCAAGCGCTGAACAAAGCAGCTGTTCATTGTAATTTGAAATTAAATAAAAAATAAATAAAAAAGCTGAACATGTTGAGGTTAAGGAAAATGCAGAGTTTAAGGATACAAGTTTCTCTATGAAGTGCATCGCGTTTCAAAGATTTCAAGTTTAGGGGACTTTTTTTTTTAGATCTTTTTCTTGTGAATCAAAAGCAAAAAAATTTATGAATGAGCTTTTGACTATCAATGAATGCAATGAGTAATGTAATTACAATACGCATGAGTGATTGTTTAACCTTAGATTGTTTTAATGTTAGTGAAACATTCAATTTCAATCTCTACTATGTGTATTCAACTAGGGACTGAGTATTTTTCATGGCACAGAAGATATTCAAACATTTACCACATTAGGCCATTTTGGCTTGTAGAATATTTGTTCTTCCCCTTCCAAGCCAAGTTCTAGCCTGCATGCAGCATTGCACTGTCTACTCGTGTTGACATGGTGTTAGCTTTTTATTGTGCCAGGAAAGCCACAGGGCAGAACAGTCACCCACAGGGTCTCACAAACAAGGCAGAGCATGAGGTGTATTAGGTTTCATCAGACACTCATGTCAGCACTCTTGCGCTTCTACACAATAGTCCAAATAGCGTTCATCTCATGCGAGCACTTCAGGCTGGAGGCAAGGGTAACACGATGGGTCCAAACCGAGGTTTGATGCCGGTCCGAGCAGGGCTCTAAGATGCATATAGACACGTGCTAACCCAAACCTAAATAAATAAACTATAAATCTAAATACTTCGAAAAAAGGCAATGGATGTGCTTACTAAGTCATATGTAGCAAAATTGGGATCCCACGCTGCCATAAAGTTTCTGAAACAGTGCCAGCTTCAGCGGAATTAGTCTGAATGGTAATGTAGGTACTGTGATAATGAAGCAATTTCTCTTCCGAGTTGATAATTAGTGTAATGTACTAGTGTCTATTAGATTTGTGTGAAGTTTATTGTGTTACTGTCTTGCACTGTATAAATCTTAATAGCATTGAATTTTACTGTACAGTAATGTGAGCATGTATCTGCTACAACCGAGAATGTTATCAGATTCTTAGCTGAAACGTAAGATTAGATTAAATAGGATATGTGTCATTATTGATGATAATTATTATTATTATTTTTAAATGATTTTGACTCCTTTATAACTCTTAATTTAGTGTGATCATACAATGTATAAAAATACATACATAGTACAGGGTAATTTACCTAAAGTGTATACTAAGTACTGAATCATTTTATCAGCTCCACTTACCATATAGAAGCACTTTGTAGTTCTACAATTACTGACTGTAGTCCATTTATTTCTCTACATACTGTTTTAACCTGCTTTCACCCTGTTCTTCAATGGTCAGGACCCCCACAGGACCACCAAAGAGCAGGTATTATTTAGGTTGTGGATCATACTCAGCACTGCAGTGACACTGACATGGTGGTGGTGTGTTAGTGTGTGTTGTGCTGGTATGAGTGGATCAGACACAGCAGCGCTGCTGGAGTTTTTAAATACTGTGTCCACTCACTGTCCACTCTATTAGACACTCCTCATCTATTGCTGCTGTTTGAGTTGGTCATCTTCTAGACCTTCATCAGTGGTCACAGGACGCTGCCCACGGGCGCTGTTGGCTGAATATATTTGGTTGGTGGACTATTCTCAGTCCAGCAGTGACAGTGAGGTGTTTGAAAACTCCAGCAGCGCTGCTGTGTCTGATCCACTCCTACCAGCACAACACACACTAACACACCACCACCATGTCAGTGTCACTGCAGTGCTGAGAACATCCAAATAATACTTACTCTGTAGTGGTCCTGGGAGAGTCCTGATCATTGAAGAACAGCATGAAAGAGGGCTAAAAGCATGCAGAGAAACAGATGGACTACAGTCAGTTATTGAAGAACTACAAAGTGCTCCTTTATTGTAAGTGGAGCTGATAAAATGGACAGTGAGTGTAGAAACAAGGGGGTGGTTTTAATGTTATGACTGATCGATGTGTATATATACATATATAGTGATCATGATCAGTGCTATCACTCATTTTATGTGTACTTAATGTATGTGCAAAATAATACAAGGGAGAGGCAAGATTAATTGAATGTGGAAGTTGCTCCATGCACTTATTTTGGTGAGACGAAGACTACAGTATAATAAATGTTAAGAATTTTTCATCAACATTTTTGGTTTGGAAATTCCAAAATAGTAGTGCTATACCAAACATTCACCTCACACCCCCACTGTAATGTTTTGTTTTGTGTTTACACTCCAAAAAGGGTTTCCCACTAAAGTGCCTTCAGGTGTTGAAACTGGCATTTTTATTAAAGTGAATGCATTAGTGAATCCACATTTCTCCATTATAGCAAACCAGCAATTTTTCCCACTTTCACACATGCTGTAATTGTTTTATTTTATGCAATCTGTGTAAAACATAACAGTTTAATCCTGCCTGTGTTATGACAGGTTGCTATTGCGACAACAGGTGTTTAACATTGTACAGTTAGTTATTCAGTCTAGAGCAAAGTATGTTTTAAAAAGAAAGCACATCTTTGACATCTGGATCCAGTTATTTTCAACATATTCTTACATTAATTTAAGAACTATACTAGTAGGTCTGGTAAATTATTTTTCATATTTGCCCTTGCCAGGTTTTTAAAGGAAAAAGTTAGTACCTAAACAAGGGCTTGGGCACTTGGAGCCCTCCTGTCTTCATGTGTCAGTTGTTTGGGATAATTCACACAAAGGTTATTTACATAATTACACTGGATTATTAAATTCACCAAATAAATCACAGAAACACAAAAACTAATGTGGGTCACCACTGAGGAAACATGATAATTGATGTAGCCATGTAACTGTCAGGATTAAATCAGCTGTTGTGGATGAAGTACTTTAAAATAGATTAAAGAGTTTTGTTTATAATCTTAGAAAAACTTCTAGGTATAAAAATATTTTTTATTTAGTTAGAATAACATAAATAACAAAAGATAAACTTGGAAATCAGTAGTTCCTACCTCTCAGCAGAAGTGTCTGTTAAAACGGTCATTTTGAAGTGTTACTTATGTAATCAGTGGACTGATTGGTTCTCTTGGCTTTCAGAATGACGACATCAGCCTATCAGAGGGTAGCACAATTGACATCAGGAAGCCTGGAGAGGAGGAAGATGAATACTCAGAGATGGCGGAGGAGGACATGGACCCTGAAAATTGCTTTCCCGATGGTAAGTATGTCTCATAAGAGCAGACGACTGGATAACAAAGTTTGTCATAAAGCCACCATCAAGCATATTGACATGTAACAAGATATCATTTGCATTCAGTGTTTTTAGTCATTAAATAACTATATTTTATAATCACAACCCTGCTAGAAACCTGAGTTGCCAAAAATTGAAGCCCTATTTAATATAAGACATACCATGAAATGATATTTGAAAGGTCTAAGGGGTAGGAAGTGGTGTATCCTGTGTCAGGAATTGAAACAAGCTTATAGTAATTCAATGACTGATACTCCATATTCAATTTTTTAGAACTTATCAGCTCGTGCATTAGATCAGATGTACTCAAACAGTACCAATCACCAAACAGTGCATGTTATTTAGACAGCAATTGGGTTTATTTTAGTGTAAATTAAATAGATATAGAACAGATTACAGTAAAATAGTATCTGTATATTCAAATCAATGTAAGTGCTGATGCCAAACTGAACACTTGCTAAAAGAAATTACACAGATTATCCAGGCAGTTTGTCATGCATTTAGCTATAGCTAGAGCCCTACTAAATTCACGAGAAATTGTGCTTAATTTTACAGACCTTGTTTTTAAAAAAAACACAGATTTTACGGACTCTTAAAGAAAAGTGCCACAATTCCCAGCAGTCATTAAATATCACTCATAAATTTAATGATAGAATCAATGGAAGCTACAATACACAGCACAGCCTACCTTAAGATGAAAATACTTGTCTGTGTTTTGACCCACAACTCCCCCCCCCACCTCAGAATTAGTTGAGAGTTTTCTAAACTCAGTTTTGTCCAACCCGATTACTAATGTAACCGAGCGTCTTTAGAGTTTGATGAGTTATAAAGTAAGAAATAAACTGTACACAAACAAACTATCGGGAGCATAACACTTTACTGGCTTGTTCTTTTGAGGTGCAGCACAGACTACAGAGAGATGATTATGTGTGTAGAGTAGTACACTTTTTAATTGACTATGAAATTCCAAAAGGAACAAGCACAGAAAAGTCTGTTACACTAACTTAATTATGATGCTGTTTTATCTGTAGGATGCTGTAGGACCGCCTCATATTGCATATTGCGCCGCATTTTTCATTCGTGTAGCGTATCGAATAAAAAAAACGCTAAATACAAATCTTAAATTTTACATTTCACAGCAGATTGCATATTTCACAAGAAATGGCTCATTTCACGGTATGTGACGCGATTTTCACGGCCGTGAATTAGGAAGGGCCTCCAAAACACCAGCAGTGTGATATGAAACATCAGAGGACCCTGAGATTAATGTAACATAATTCCTAAAGTAGCAGTCTGGTGGTGCAGCTGGTAAAGTGGGTACCGCACAGAAACATGGATCTTTGGGACTTGTGTTTAATCTTTGCCTTCAGTCACCGTCTGTGTAAGTGAGTGAATGTAAGTGACACACCGCATTGCATGTTTCTGGTTTTTGGTCCTGGATTCTAGTTAGGGCAGTGGTAGCCTAGTGGGTAGAGCTTTGGACTTTCATTTAAAAGGTTGAGAGTTCAAATCCCAGCTCTGCCTTGCAGCCACTGTTGGGCCCTTGAGCAAGGCCCTTAACCCTCTCAGCTCCAGGGGCGCCGTACAATGGCTGACCCTGCGCTCTGACACCAGCTTTCAAACAAGCTGGAATAGGCAAAGAAAGAATTTCGTTGTACTGTACACCTGTATATGTATATATGACAAATAAAGGCAGTCTATTCATTCTATTCTATTCTGTTAAGTCTCTTCAAGACAATGTCTGTTGTAAAAAGCACTATACAAATACATTTAACTTTAACTTTGATTGACACACTGTCCTGGATGTATGTACCAACTGCAGACCTGACCAAGATAAAGTGGTTACTAAAAATAAATGATGAATAATAGTGGTCAATACCAGCAGCTACTAACACAAGCCGTTAACACTTTAAATATTAAGGGCATACAATGTCAACAATGCAAAGCAACAGTGTGACTAAAAAGCTCCCTCTTGTGGACTTCTGCTTTTTAACTGTGAGTGAGTGAATTAGTCAAAAGTCAGGTCCAAAAGGATGCTTTGCGTGATACATCTACTGTTAAGTTTAAAACTACATTTAATTAAAGTAAAATGCATTCCTTTAGGAAATATTTATATATCAGCATTTTGTTAACCATCATTAGCATTTTCATTGTCAGATTTGTGGTGTCAAATTGCTCAGCTAAGCAAACAGCTCCTAATATGACAAACATGAAACATGGCAGGATGGATGTCATAATAAGCATTTCGTAATCTACTGGCAGTCTATGTCCATCACGTTTAATGTCAAATCGGATCAGTCTGGGTAACTCTGTTCTTGCCTTTGTCATCAGCTTGATTTTAACTTTGATAGCTGTTAATTGCTTGACAAATGATGATGCAGGGGTGCTAAAATGTCTATGGCTTCCTACAGTAAACTGGAGCATCAGTACAAATTGAATTGAAAAGACCCTGCTACCATAATCCCGTTATTAAGTTTACAGGCAATAAGTTAATTTGGAGAAGCTCAAATGCCGGTAATGGAGACACTTGGATGCTCAGGGGAGGCTCAAATGTGATTTTAGACCAGCGACCTATTGTTATAGATAGGAGGCTTTTAAAGAGTCATTGACGCTACTTGAAATCATGTCACGTAACAGCCGTGTCTCGCTGACGGAGTCTGTCTGATCATTAAAAACATGTAGCTTTATGTGAAACAAAAGGCTTATGTAAGACATCTCAGGCACTCTCAGTTTACAGTAACTTATGCTTAAGTTAAGTTAAATAACTGATGCTAAGATTTTTTTTTTCTAGTGTGCATCCGTCATTTCCAGTGCTGTGATATTAACACCAGTGCAGGTCTGGGCAGGATGTGGTGGCGACTCAGGAAAACCAGTTATCAGATAGTGGAACATAGCTGGTTTGAAACCTTCATCATCTTCATGATCTTGCTAAGCAGTGGTGCTCTGGTGAGCATTGATTCCACAACACTCATACATTACACTTAGCGGAACTTGAATTATTGACCTCAGTCTTAAATCTACAACCCTGAATATTAGAAGGCTTTCCACTAGATTTTGAACACAGCTGCGGGGATTTGCTTCTTTTTAGTCACAAGAGTAATAGTAAGATTAAGCAATAAACTTGAGCAATAAGTCCTGGAGTCCTAAAGCTTATCATAAACAGTGCAGGGGGTTAAGGTCTGGACTCTTGTTCTTTTTCATATAATGGATAGTTACAGTATAATTCTTTAGTTAGTCTGATTGACTTTAATGCTAAGTTTAAATTTAGATGGCTCCTAAAATCACTTCTGTCCCATGAATAAGGCCCAACAGTGGCCATCTGGCCTCTCTCTTTGGGAATAAACTCCCCATTCCCCACTCACTAGCTCAGAACCTTTACCACTGCCCCAAACCTCATTATAAGGCTTAACCTGGCACAGTCAGCACCTTTTTTGTTAGCCAGCTAGGGGTACAAGAATGCCCACTAGGCGGTCAACTTGCAAGATCAGGGCATCTCCATGGGGCAGCTGCGACAGGGTAATGAAAGCACAACTCTACGCTGACATTAATCAGCTTTAACAGATGCTGTGGGCAACTAGAGATGCTGTGCTTTCCATTTTCCCCAGAAATTGCCAGCAGTGATTGATTTGCACTGAGATTTCAGGGATTTCAAAGATGCTGAAATAGAGACCATGTCGAGATCACAGCCAGGAAGTGACTGATCTGCACAACACATTTGCCATGTTACCACTTCTAAGGAATGATACACAAATATGTCAACAAATGTCACAGCCAAAAAAAGTTCACCACTACTGTGTGGTGCTGCACAACCTTTAACTTTCTTACTGTGCTGAAGTTCTTAACAGCGCAGGAGTGCCTTTTGTTGTTGACTGACTCACAAAGAGAGGCTAATGCCACTGGCCTGTCTGAAGGCCTGCATTCCAGGAGAGGTAGTCTGGCTGGTATTTTGGTGGCATTTACCAACACCTCCTCAGCAAACGCCTGCTCTTTCAGACTGAGTTGAATGATCACACAAAAGCAGAAGTAAAAGCAAAAGTAAGCGGAAAACACCAAGAGACAGAAAACAGCAAACTTGGCTGAAACTGATGCAACACAAGTGTAGTGCTTACTTTATGACTATGAGTATTAAATGTACTGTGCACTAGTTTATGTGAAGGTTTTTTAGACAACAGGGACATTTTAATGTTTTGCAGTGGTAAGTCAATGTGGTTTGTGGTATAAGTGAATGACTATAACATTGCAGTTTTATCAAAACCAGAAGTATTCAAAGTGTTCTGAATGCAAGCTTACTTACAGATTAGGAAAGATGCCTAATGATGAACACAGATATCAAAATACAATCCCATTTAATTTTCTTGAAGGTGCTTCTGATGAGAAATATAAGTTAATAAAGTACAAATATTAAGGAATCAAAAAATAAAATGACACAGTGTTTAAATTGGCTTGAAAAATCATAGATGCTGAGATGGTGTAGCGGTCAATTACTCTAGCCCACCACTGCTGAGACTGCTATTGACCGGCATCTAAACATCTAAGCAGACACGCTCATAACAGGCTCTGTCTCCAGCAAAGAGGAATGTTAAGGGTGGTCAAAGCCCTATAATGGATTGGAATCCTGTAAAGAGTATTTCTGCCTTGCATGCGCCTAGTGTTTACCAGTGCAACCTGTGCCTACCACAACCCTAACCAGTGTAAAGTGGTTGATAAATATTAAAAATAAAAAAAGGAAAACTATTCAAGCACCCCACATAAACAAATCTGTCCCTAACAATTTTCCCTTGTCTTTCTCTCTAATCTCTGACCATTACTCTGTTAACAGGCATTTGAAGACATTTACATTGAACAAAGAAGAGTAGCCAAAGTTGTTCTTGAGTTTGCTGACAAGATTTTCACCTACATCTTCATTCTGGAAATGGTTCTGAAATGGCTCGCATATGGCTTTAAAAAGTACTTTACCAACTACTGGTGCTGGCTAGACTTTCTAATCGTTGATGTAAGTAAAATTTTACAATGTTTTTTTTTTTTATCTTAATATTCTAGTAAATGAATGATTCCTTAATTCATTGTTAATGTACTACAGTGTGTTGAAAAAGTATTTGGCATTCAACAGAGTTCAGCTATTTTTGATAAGTGATTTGTTTTAGATTTTTAAACTCATTTTAATATAAGATAATGACAACACCAGTATGAAGCTTAAATGAATGTTCCACTTATCGAAGAGACATATGTCACCCATGTGAAGACAAAATTACCCCGCTAAACATAATAACTGTTAAAGTGGTAGCCTTGTGGGACAGCCTAGGGTTGACAGTTCGAATCCTGGCTCTGCCATGGTGCCATTGTTGGGCCGTTGAGCAAGGCCCTTAATCCTTTCTGCTCCAGCAGGGCCGTACAATGCCTAACTCCCTGTGCTCTGGCCCCAGCTTCCAAACAAGCTGGGATATGCGAAGAAAGAATTTCGTTGTACTGTACACCTGTATATGTATATATGACAAATAAAGGCATTATATTCTAATTGGTTGTGCCACCCTTACGAGCAACAACTGCAATCAAACATTTACAATGATTGTGTTAAGTATTTTACATTGCTGTGCTGGAAATATGGCCCACTTGTTTATGCAGAATTGTTTTAATTCGACTACATTTTGGGTTTTCTAGCATAAACTGCACGTTTAAGGTCTTGCCACAGCATCTCAATGGGATTCAAATCAAGACGTTGACTCTTCTACTCCAGAATCTTAATTTTGATTATTTTGAGCCATTCAGAGATGGACTTGCTTGTGTAATTCAGATAATTGTCCTGCTGCATAACCCAACATATAACTGTGACAAATATGCAAAAGTTTGGAAATTAAAATAAAATAAATTGAGAAAGTGGCAATGCTTTTTCTCAGCACTATGTTAATGAATGCTAAATATAATTTTCTGAGCAGTAAAATATATCAGTTGTTTGATGTCACTTGATAATTGAGATTTTACATTAATTAAGTCTTTCAAAGGCCCCAGATAACAGGTGCCCAAATTAGTGCATTAGTCACAAAAACTAGAAGAGTTGCATACAGGTAGACAAAATACATTTGCAGTAGTAACAGTGCTTACAATTCACTTTACCGGCTAGTTACTAAATGCCCCTCCAAAAAACACAAATGCACAAAAAATGTGGTGTAAGGTGCACAAAACTGGCCCCTTGAGCTATATAAAATATTTAATTATTTTAAAATATACCCCCCATTTACGTGGAGGTAATTTTTTGAGGAAACCACATTACGGCCTCATCCCATACTGACTGTTGGAAAAATTAGATGGGGGATTTATAATGTTATGGGTTGCTGGATTTATTTGCATGGTTATCATTTTTACATGACCAGGTGCAACCTGTGGTGCAAACACTCTAAATGATGTTCCAGCATTTTATATATATATATTGCTATAAATATTAATGGGGTGTTTAATAAACTCCATACTTAAGTTAGGCACATTTTGACCTTCCCAATCTCAAAATTAGTATTCGGCATTAATAAACCCCATGAAATGGTTTAGAGTAAAATTACCATAATGTACATCTTTACCTTCCTTATGTCTTAAAAATGGGGGTGGGTGGGGGAGGGGCGTTCTTTTTTGTGTTTTTCTGGTCCAGCCATTTAGGACTCGTATGTCAGCATTTCAAAACATAATCAAGCTGTGTTGGAGAGCAACCAGTCATACTTCTATTTTTTTTTATTCTATTTATGCATTTATTTCCTGATGATAGACATAGCGAACACACGCCCCCTCCAACATGTTTGTTTATATGTACCACCATGTCAACACATTGGCTATGTTAATGGCATGGAGGTTCAGTGTTTTCCTTTTAAGGCAGCAATCTATAGTCTTTGTCAGTCAATGTTTTGTTCTGTTGGTTGTTAGATGTATATTTCTTTCATTGTTTAGAAGGACAGATACTTTTTTTGCCACTAGATATTTGGGGCAGTCGATTAAGATGATAGAAAAAAGTATTTCCTCTGAGTGTGCAGTTGTCAACCTCTTTTTTTTCCTGCATGAGGCTGGTTCACACAAGAATCAGTATTGTGTATGGAGAGTCACGCACTGCTGTCCATTATCTTCCATCTTTGTGCAGCAATGATGAGGAATCCTTTTGGCCCTCCCACCCATCATACGTTAGCCAATCGTGTCTGTGGCAGATATTAGACAATCATGTCTGCGTGTAGGCGTCTTATAGCAGAGCTGAGATTCAAATTCACAAGCTCGAGATCTCACTTGACTGCCCTATCCTTCTTATTAACTCTGTAATGTTAATATATTATAATGGGTTGTCATTAATCTGTGTATCCCCTGTATGCATACAACATGTTTTCATACATATTAATGTGTGTAGGGTTTATTACATATACAGTATAGAGTAATAGTGTATGTTTGTAACACAAAGCCTGTGCTGTGTACCTGACCAAAAAGTAGTAAATAGCCTAAATTGTTATATAATAAAGTGTAGTATATAATAAATAATATATAATAAAGCATAATACAAAATGGTGTAATTTATGTGTGGGCTGTAATTGATAAAGCTATAAAGAAACCAATTAGAGTACACACGCTGTGTACACACACATAAAAACAGACTGGCTTTTATATAGGCTTACCAACCCACACTGGTTTAATATCTCTGCAAATATTATGCATGAGACTAAATGATTCTCCAGTGTTAGTTTAAACCACAGTGGTGAAAAGATAAGCCAAGGTTTTTCTCCCTTATTCCCAAAACAGGCTTTTTGTGCTGTTCATAAGTTGTTATGATAATATAATATAAGCAGTTTTATATTAAATGTTTCCTGTGAGCTTAAATATGCCCTTGTTTTAATAATATATAGAAGTGCAAGGCAACAAACAAGGAACTCACTCTATTTTTAGCAACATGGTTTAATCTTGAAAATTCATTAAAAGGTCAGCATGTGCTATGTAAAGAAAACTCAATATTCTGTGTTAATATACGTATATACATGTTGTGTATAGCTGTCTTATAAGATATGTATAATATTTTGTAAATAACATCATCACAGCACTAACTAAACAACATATAATTCAATCTACGCAGATTTCAGTGATTGGCCTGTTGGCACGAGCCTTCAATTATGAACAAATTGGCCCTGTGCGTGTGCTAAGGACCCTCCGGGCACTGAGGCCGCTACGGGCCGTATCTCGCTTTGCTGGGATGAGGGTAAGGATTGTAAAGTGCCACTTTCCAGTTGCTTAAGCCCACTGTCTTGCTTTCAGTAGATAGATGATTGTAAGGCTTCTTAATAAAATGTTTCCTTCCCAGGTTCACCAAAGCTTTCTGAGGACCACAAGAACTTACCTATATTTTGTTCATTTTTAACAGAATTGATGATACATGGACCCAGGAAACCCCTAATACAGTCGTTGGTTTAAATGATTTAATCACCTTTGTTTGTCTGTTTCCTTCAGGAGCCAGAATGATTAATCCCTTTTTCACTTTTACAGGTAATGCAGGAGCCCATTGCCTGGCAAGTTTTATCAGCTTGCTAATACTCTATTTCTATCTTTTCTGTTTCTTTCACTCTCTGTGTCCCTTTTAGGTGTCTTTAATAAGCCTCGTAGCTAGCACACTAGGCTACTCTGACTTGGCTGCCATCAAATCACTTAGGACCCTCAGGGCTCTCAGGCCACTAAGAGCTCTATCCAGATTTGAAGGCATGAGGGTAAGAGTTTCTCTTCTCTGTCTCCATCTGCCACCTCTCTGTCCTCTGTCTAAATACATGTTTCCACTTTTCCAAAAAATTACAGAATCACTACAATTGATGTAAATTCTAAAAATAAGTTAAAATAATCATTGTGCTAAAACAAATTGTAACAAACATGCATGTAACATTAAAATATACTGATTATTCTATATTATTATTAAAGGGAATGTCCATGATTTTTAAGTAAGCTACCTGTGCATGTTTTGTAAGCCAACAACCAGTTCAATTCAGCTCCTCACCTGGGAGTTCCCTCCGAACACACAGAGGCACAGAATGCTGATGCAAACATAAGTGACAGGTAATTAGAATGCCTCCTTGTGCTGATTGGTTGAATAGTGCCTGACATCTGGGGCAACCACAGGGACCAAGAATATTGTCCTGAACATTTATTTTGCAGCTCTAAGAATAGAAGACATTGTCAAATATACAAGCTTTCTTTAAAAAAAGAAATCACTGACAAGCCCTTTATTAAGCGAACAAACAATTCATCTTCATCCACCAGCAAAATCTAGTCAGCATTCTCAGATTTCAACTTTAATTTAGACTGTATTGTCACAATTTTTAGTACTGCTATCACAACTTTTTTGGCTGCAACAGTAAACTGTTAACTGTTAGCTCGATCCCATACTGATTTAAACACTAGCAAATCATGGCTGTCTATGAGCTTATGTATAACAAAGAGGGTAGTTAGTGACCTTCTTTAAGCTTCATTGTCTGTGCAATGATGTTTCTTAGCTGCTCTTCAGAAAAATACAACTTTATACAGGAGAGCTAAGTAGCAGTTAATAATGGGCTTTAAATTAAACAAAAATATACTAATAAAAACACACGCTGCAAAACTCATGATTTCTATGTGTAATTCTCACAGTTCGTTTAGGTATTAATCATGTTTGATCTATTTAATTTACTGTCTGACTTATCTGACACCTTCATATTTTTATACTAGGGAGGATTTTTATTATAAAATTAATGTCTTGACAGTATTGCAATTTATAATTACTGCATCAGTATTATTCTATCAATATATAATAAACAATCATTTTATGCAACATTCCACAATGTTTGAAACAAGCCTGAAGGTGAACCATAAACTATTGTATTTATTTTTTCTGGCAGTATTATAAAAACTAATTCTGATATTTTGAAAGCAGTCACCCCCAAGCCTGGAATTAGATCATTAGACAATCAAGAAAGACCTTTATTTTTTCTGTATTTATTTATTTATTATTTATTTATGGTCAGTATTAGATATTAATGCTTCTTTTATCTGTGCACAACAGTGCAATGTCCTCTTTGTTTAATGATTAAAATCTAAACTTGAGCCTTTATTATTATCTTGAGCATTAGTTATTTAGCTTTAATTCACTGATGATTGGCAGTTTGTAAACCATATGTGTCAGCCACCAAAAGACTGAGGAAAGCCTAGCTCATGAGAATGGATTTGCATGTTGTGTAACAGTAAAGAGAAGAAGCATGGAGTTCCCTGTGTTGCTGTACGTCTGACAAATACAACTACACATCACAGAGTGTTAACAGCAAAAGCCTGGGGCACACTGTCGTGTTTACATGAGAACAGAAAGTGCCATATCATTATCAGAGAATCAGTTAGTTCTTAGATCTCTCTCTAACACTTCTTTATCTGACAAACTGACCATTACAGATAAAGATTTGTCTCATAAATTTACATTTATAGCCAAACTTAGCACATTTTAATTGGTTTTAATCATTTAATAAAAAAATATTTATTCAAAGCTGCCTATGGTTGTAGTAGTAATATTGTTATTTATCTCCAGCTAAATGGAATAAACACTTCTCTGTAAACAGTCATTATTACTTTAATTAGACACTAAATAAATAGGCACATTTTATTATGTATTTGCCAGATTTCTCATCTTTGGTTGTGTATGTTTTGCTGCCCTGTTTTCTTTTCTAATATGCTCTACCACCACCCAGTATTAATAAAGTTGTTTTGGATGGTCATACAGATCAGTTTACTATAAGTAAAATATTTGACATGTTAATCCATTTTAAGGATTAGGGCAGTTGTATCCTAGTGGTTAAGGTACCGGACTAGTAATCAAAAGGTCGCTGGTTCAAGCCCCACCACTGCCAGGTTGCCACTGTTTGGCCCTTGAGCAAGGCCCTTAACCCTCAATTGCTTAGACAACATACTGTTAATGCCAAAAATTTAAATGTAAAATGTAAGAACTTAGATGTAATCCTGCAATGTGCTGAATATATTCAGTGTAATTAAATAATGGATGCACATGACCATCTAAATCAATAATTAAATCAACAATGTTGTTATAGATTTGCACAAACACAATATATACTGCTTTTATAACATACAGCAATAGAACATATAGAACTGGATGTCACAAGTCCTTGATCGTTGTTTGTTCTCTGTATATGAACACCAGGTGGTTGTGAATGCTTTGATCGGGGCCATCCCGTCAATCATGAACGTCCTACTGGTGTGTCTGATCTTCTGGCTTATCTTCAGCATCATGGGTGTGAACCTGTTTGCTGGAAAATTTGGTCGCTGCATCAACCACGCAGGTGAAGTCTATAATGCTTCACACGTTAACAACAAGTCCGAGTGCCTGGCTATGAACGAAACCGAATACTACTGGACTAAAGTAAAAGTCAACTTTGACAATGTGGGTGCTGGCTACCTTGCATTACTTCAAGTGGTGAGTGTGACCTTTTTTCTCACAGTTTCCTTCTCTCCCACACACACACACGCACCCCTCCCACACACAAACAAACGGAGCGCTCAGTTTGAAACGTTCTTTCTATCCTTTTTGCACTTTGTCGCTGCCTGCCTCTGCCTGTCCATGAGTACGAATCAATCAACAAGTCAGCGGAACTTTATTTTTAGCTACCACTGGGGCCATTATACAGAATTTTGTTCTCAGCAAGAGTGCATGCACTCCGTTCTTCATTTTAACTTAGTTGGTATGGTAGCCTAGCAACAAGTCACTTAGCTCCTTTCCATCACCTTCTTCTGACTCGACTCGATACAAACCTTTCATTTGCATCTGGAAATAGGCAGTCTCAGGCCATTCACAAAAGCCCTGTAATTACTGATAACCAAGGCAAAAAACAACCAACTGTAGTGATTTCTTGCACTCACTCAGTCTAAAAGAGGGCTCCCCTTCCCTTTCTTAAAAAATACATCCATTAACGCAAGTCCATTTTTGTCTATTACAACCTCATTCATATGAGCTAGTGTGGCCTGTTCTCTTCTGTTTACACCTAACTAAAAGTGTAAACTAATCTAAAAGAACTTTCAGAAATCTTTTTTATGCTTAAAACTCATATGTGTTTGTTGGAGGATAAAAGTTTAACAAAAAAGTTTTATTTAAATAAATATTTTGTAATTAACTTAATTATTTTCCCTCTCATTAATTAATTAATTTTTATTTACTACAGTGTCATTAAAACATATTTGCCGGCGCCCAGGTGGCGCAGCGGGATATTCCGCTAGCACACCAGTGCCGAGATTCTGAACTCCTCGGTTCAAAACTCAGCGTTCCCAACGGTCAGCTGTGCGCCTTCTAGCAGGCATTATTGGCAGTGCCTGCAGCAGACACATTTCTGCTAGGGCAGGATGACCGGATTATGTGGGTGGGGTCTACTAACGCTGTGTACGGACCCTGATTGGCAGATAGAGAGGCACCTGTGCAGAGTGCATAGGTGAAAAAGGGTTCCGCTAAGGGCTGTGCGCAGGTCGGAGGAGGCGTCAGCAGCAATATACCCACCTTGACTGCAATCAGGGATCCCCCAGCAGAGGAAGACAAATTGACTGCGCGAAAAATTGCATAAATGCATAAATAAAATAGAAAAAATATATTTGCCCCTTTTTGATTACTTTTAATTTTGCATGTCTCACTTATTAATTTGACATTCATAAACAACATGTAATATAAGACAAAGACAATGTGATTAAACACAAAAAAGGAAAAAAAGTGATCCAACAGTAAAAAGTAATTTTTTCTTCTAACCTGATAACTGATTGTGCCACTTATTAGTTACAACTACAAACACTAAGTATTTTGGGATCTTTAATAACTAATAATTAATAGAAATTCTACCTACAGTGTTTTGAAGAATTGCTTTAATTCTGCCACATTGGTTGGTATTTAAGTTTCAAGTCAAAACTTTAAATTGGACACTCAAAACCTTTATTTTGTTTAATATTAGTGTTGTCTTTTTACATAATCCTGTTGCATCTGGTGGTTCCATTCATTATAGCAAGTTACTCAGGCAAACTTCCCTATAACATCATACCAGCAGCACTATGTTTTTCTGTTAGTATGGATTTATAGTGGAATGCTGTGGTAACTTTAGGCTCGATGTGACAGGATAAGTCTATCAAAAAGTTAAGGGTTTGACTGATAAGTCCACAAAACATTATCCCAGAAGGCCAAGATCCTTCATGAATGTCATTTTTGCATGACAGCTGACCTTTTTTGAGGCAAGTAAAGCCTGCAGTTCCTTAGAGAAATTCACAGCTTTTATATCCTTTTAAAGAATTTCCAAAGTGATTTTCTTCCTGCTGCGTGTTCAGACTTACTGGCCTCTTCACATGCTAAAAATGTTCTGTTTGAGTGACACTTTGATTCAGCAGAGCTGGCAGTAATCTAATTAAACCCAATTATCAATAACATTTGGTTTATTGGTTTATTAAGCAACTAAGAGTGCAAATACTTTCTTTACATGAGGACACAGTGATGATTAAGTCTACCAAGAAACAGTTCTCACAGTGCAGTAATACACTCTGGACAGAGAGCATTACACACTTCCACTCACTCACACATCCACTCACTTATTCACAAACTTAAGGCAGTTTAGAGTAGCCTAAATACCAACATGGCTTCAGGCCAACCTCCTTACAGACTGTGAGATTACAGGAGGAAGCTACAGGAGGTCACCATGAGCCTAAAACTATAAGAAACCTACAATACCTACTGTGCCACCTTTCTGCCCTAGTGCTTCCTCTACATTTACACTGTAATTCAAAATGCATTATTCATGATTAATAATAAAAGTGTGTTAAAACATTACCCTGTTTTATCTTTATTAAGGCTACGTTTAAAGGCTGGATGGACATCATGTATGCAGCTGTTGATTCACGTGCTGTAAGTGTATTATTTATTTATGCATTTATTTATTTATTTATTTTAAGGGGTCTGCTTATAAGTCATTATTTGTAATGTATTGAAACCTAAATCTAAATGGCCATTACCTGGAAAAAAAATTAATAAACAAATAAACATAATGTGGCGCCGGCGAGTAGGAAGGAGAGCGTCGGGGCCCTTGGCAGTTCACTCAGTGGATTAAGACAGACACTCATTCATACACACATACATTCATACAACAGACAAACATAAAGGCTGCCTATCCAGCCCTCACCATAGCCACCCCAGCCCCAACACTGGGCTACACGGCCACGGTAAGCACGGACAGCATGGCCGCAAGGGCAAAGCCCGTGGCAGCCCCCTAGCGGTGACGCTACATTAATTTTCATTTGCATATAAGCACAAAAAATTCATATTTTTCCAAAACTTTTGGCAGATTTAAATATTTTACTTTACAGAATATAAATATAATACAAGAATATAAATGTTAGTAGATGAATAATTACAATTAAAATAAGTGTATACTTTTCCAATACAACAGGTGGACGAGCAGCCGGTTAAGGAGATCAACCTGTATATGTATCTGTATTTTGTGATTTTTATCATCTTTGGATCATTCTTTACATTGAACCTTTTCATTGGTGTGATCATTGACAACTTCAACCAACAGAAACGGAAGATAAGTATCAGCGCTTTATTAGCACAATTTTTCTGTAGTTTAAATCATCATGGAAACTATACAGGTTTGTTTAACATGAGTGGTAGCACGGTTGTAAATTGACCTCACAGCAAGAAGGTCCTGGGTTCGATCCCCAGTGTACTTGTTCTCCCCTTGACTGCGTGGGTTTACTCCAGGAGCTCCGGTTTCTTCCCACAGTACAAAGACATGCAAGTGAGGTGAATTGGAGACACTAAATTGTCCATGACTGTGTTTGATATAACCTTGTGAAGTGATGAACCTTGTGTGTAATGAGTAACTATCGTTCCTGTCATGAATGTAACCAAAGTGTAAAACATGACGTTAAAATCTTAATAAACAAACATGAGTTTAGAGTAAACTCACATCTGTATAATAATAATAACAGTGGAGTTCTTGTGTACTTAGGAGGACAAGACATCTTCATGACTGAAGAGCAAAAAAAGTATTATAATGCCATGAAAAAACTTGGATCTAAAAAACCTCAGAAACCTATTCCCCGGCCTTTGGTAAGTTGACAGCATTTTTTGCTTAACAAAATAAATACAATTTATAATTTATATATAACACTTCTAACATGTATACTCAATGTCCTAATATATGATGAATTCGGAAAGTATTGACGTTGACCTTTTGCACCTTGTGCACCTTGTGTTGTGGATTTGATTATGAATGGATATAATTCCCATTTTACCCATCAATTTATACTTAATTACTGATCATGACAAAGTTGGAGTGTTTTTTATCATTTTATTCATAATAGTATTCAGACCCATTATTCAATACTTCGCAGAATCCCTTTTGGTAGCCATTACAGCTACAGGTCTTCTTGGATACATTTCTACAGGCTTTGCACATTTTATCCTATTCTCCATGGCAGATCCTCTCGAGCTCTGTCAGATTGGATGGCAAGTGTGATCTGAACTGTCAGGTCTTTTATGGATAGTTGATGAGTTTTAAGTCTGGGGCTTGGCTGGACCACTCAAGGACATTTAGAGTCTTGTCCTAAAGCCAATTCAGTGTTGTTTTGGCTATATGCTAAGGTGAACAGTTTGCATGCACCCTGGAGGAGGTTTTCTTAAAAGATGTTACTGTTTTTGGCTGCATCCATTTGTCTTACCATTCTCCCTGTTCCTGCTGCTCACTATTACAGACATAGTGTTAGCTGTTCTGACCAGAGTTCAACTTTATCTCTCGACAGACCAGATAATCTTTTTCCTTATGCTGCCAGAGACTTTTCTAACTTCAAGCTGTTGTTATTTGTCTTTTACTCAACAGTGGCTTCCATTTTGTCACTCTGTCATAAGGGCCTGATTTTAAATTGTGGGCCTTTATAGACCCAGGTGTGAGCCTTTCCAAACTATGTCCTATCAATTCACTGTGGAGACACAACTTAAGAATAATTAGAGCATATAATTAGAGCATATACAATTCACCTGAACACAATTTGCAGGACCACATGATAGGGTATGAACACTTTTGTGAAAAATCTATTTGTTTGTAGTAAACCGTGTTTGTAGTTTGTTGGGATAGGTGATTAGGTGTAGATTAATGGGTAAAATTAGGCAATCATATCAATTTAAAATTAAATTCACCACCCAGTAGTGTGTTAAAAAAATCAAGGGGTCTGAAAACTTTCTGAATTCACTGTATATACTACCACATAATTTTGGTAATAATGTTCTTTAAATAAATACAGTCACATGACATTTGATGTTATTCACCCTTCCAGAACACATTCCAAGGATTCTTTTTCGACTTGGTGTCTAAACAAGCCTTTGACATCATCATAATGCTGCTCATCCTCCTCAACATGTTGACCATGATGGTGGAGACAGATGAGCAGTCACCAGATATGGAGTCCATCCTCTACAAAATCAACCTGGCCTTCATTGTCATCTTTACTATAGAGTGCATTATCAAGATCATTGCCCTTCGCTGCTACTTTTTCACCGTCAGCTGGAACATCTTTGACTTTGTGGTGGTCATCCTCTCCATTGTAGGTAAGTAGACAGAAACTTCAGCTACAAATTAGTGTAAATCATTTAGACATAAAAGACAAAAAGTTGAAACAGTATGGAAAAATAACTAAAAATAATAATAATAAAGTGTCTCTTACATTTACTTTCACTGCAGACAGTATGAACCTGAGATATTTCATGTTTTGTCTGATCAACTTAATATGCATCCCCTGTGGAATTTTAGGCCTGCAACTCATTCCAAAATAATTTGATAAAATAATGGTCTAATTTCAAATAGATGATGTGAACAGGTGATTGTAATCACTGTCAGATACAAAAGCAGTATCCTCGAAATGCTGAATCTTTGAGGAGCACAGATGGGCAAAGGATCTCCAGTTTGTCACCAGTTTAAGATCTGAGCAGATGGCAAATATATTGATTAGACTAAGGTCCCCCAAACCCTAAACCTTTGTATTAATGATGCCATCACAGAAGCATAAATTACCTTTGCCAAGGGCACTGACACAGCCCCATACCATGACAGACCCTGGCTTTTGGACTGAAAGTTACTGAAAGCAGTCCTTTTTGTTTTTGGTCTGGAGCACACAGTGCTTCTTATAAAAAAAATATTTTTACACATTTCTGCTGTGTGATGGTCCATCTCAGATGCCTCAGAGCCCAGAGAACTCAATGCCACTATTTGACAAGGTTAACATAAGTTTTAGTGGGCATTAATGCATGTAACTCTGTATTGTAGTGCTTGGCAGAGGTTTGTAATCCCTTGTCCATGTGCTTATATCATCTATTGATGAATGACAGTACTTGTTACAGTACTGTCTGAGGGATCGAAGAACATTGTTGTTAAGCTTAGGTTTGCATCCTTGCCCTTTATGCACTCCCGATTCCTTGAATGGTTTAATGATATTATGCACTGTAGAGGGAGAAATATGCAAATCCCTTCCAATATTTCTTTGAGGTTCATTGATCAATAATGTTCTCACGCATTTGTTGACAAACTGGAGATCCTCTGATCATCTTTGCTCAACAACTCAGCCTTTCCTGAATGCTGCTTTTG
Source organism: Trichomycterus rosablanca (assembly GCF_030014385.1). Lineage (NCBI taxonomy): Eukaryota > Metazoa > Chordata > Actinopteri > Siluriformes > Trichomycteridae > Trichomycterus > Trichomycterus rosablanca. The sequence continues at coordinate 36,502,459 of NC_085990.1, forward strand.
TACCAAACCATGATTACAATCACCTGTTCACCTCATTACTAGCCCTGAATTGCCCTGTCCCAACTTTTTTTGGAATGTGTTGCAGGCCTGAAATGCAGGAATGGATGTTTATTAACAAATGAAATTAAGTTAAGCAGACAAAACATGAAATATCTTGGGTTCAAACTGTCCAGTTTGTCACCAGTTTAAGATCTGAGCAGATGGCAGAGATACTGATTAGATCAAGGTCCCCCAAACCCTGAACCTATTACACAAACTACACAACTTGCAGCATTTTCCTGCTTTAACACAGAGAGCATTTAACAAGGCATTGTCTCATTGGCCAGTAGTTACTGCACCAGAATTATGTGTCACCTATATAGGTAGTACATAAAGGTAATCTATGGGCCAACCAGACTGTCTTATTTAATTGAAAAAACAAAACAAAACAAAGTAACGGTGCAACAAATGACATTATTATATTTTATTTGCAAGAAGACCGTAAATATGAGTATGAGTATTTTGATTTTGATATTCTGCAAACAGAATATTGACATAATTTTTTTTTACTTTCAAGTCTAATAAAACACAACGTTGACCTGCTCATGTTGTCTGTGCAATGTAAGTTGACGTTCCGACGTTCCAACCACACTAAGTGATCCACCATAGTCTGACAGAAAATACAGTGTTATATCAACTAAGCTTAAAGATAGCTAGCTAGTCAATAAATCTCGCTTGCTGTGGCTGGTCTCTAGAGAATCAAGGAATTCTCAGTCGTTGAAAAACCTCTTCATCAGTCACATGGAGAAGATTAACAGTAAAGTCAATGTACCCTTGACTTGACTTATCAAGGTCTACCATCAGTGCAATTGTGCAGCACTATATCTAACAAGGGACAGACCATGCTTAAGTAATAAGACAGCAGTTTCAAGAGTAGATGCTCCACCTGCCACGGAGGAGGGGTATGACCCAAGCCAAAGGGTTACCAGGCAAATGGAGTGAACATTTCTTAGAAAAGGGTTCCTGAGTTAAGGTGAAGGTAATTGTAGCAATCAAGACTGTCAGCTCAGGTGATTGGGAAGTGATTGAGGTTTGAGTTATCTGACAATTGAAGAATAACATATGATTGTACAGCCCAGTGGTCATCCTGTCCATTTTTCAAGTGGGCAATATTGTGGTTCAAACCAAACAACCCTGTCAATGTTAATACACTGAAAGATCACAAATCAGAAAGGCATGTCAGGCCTGCAACACATTCCAAAAAGAATTGGGATGGTAAAGCATTTACCACTTTGTAATATTGCCATTTCTTCTCATTTAAAAGACATTTTGGCACCAAGAATACCAAGCAATGACGTGTTACAGGTGTTATTTTGTCCATTCTTCCTGCAAGCACGTCTTAAGATGTGCAACAGTACAGGGTTGTCAATGTCACATTTTTGGGGACAGGTCAGGACTGCTGGCAGGTCAGTCCAGTACCCATACCCTCTTCTTACGCAGTCATGCCTTTGTAGTGTGTGCAGCATGTGCTTTCATATTGTCTCATTGAAAAATGCATGGACGTCCCTGGAAAAGATTTAATCTAGAAGGCAGCATATGTTGCTCTAAGATCTCAATGTACTTTTCTGCATTAATGCTGCCATCACAGAAGTGTAAATTACCTTTGCCAAGGGTACTGACTCTGGCTTTTAAACTTGTTGCTAATAACAGGCTAGATGGTCCTTTTTGTCTTTGGTCCGTAGCACACAGTGTCCATTTCTTCTAAAAAAAAATTAGAATACTAATTTGTCTGACCACAATACACATTTCCACTGTGTGATGGTCCATCACAGATGCCTCAGAGCCCAGAGAACATAATGCAGCTATTTGACGTGGTTAACATAAGGCTTCTTTTTTGTGAATGCAGCTCTGTATGGTAATGCTTGACAAAGGTTTGCTAAAGTAATCTTTTGCCCATGTGCTTATATCAGCTATTGTTGAATGATGCAGTGCTGTCTGAGGGATTGAAGAACTTGCCCTTTATGTACTCCAGATTCCTTGAATCATTTGATGATATTGTGCACTGTAAATGGAAAAATATGCAAATCCTCTTTAATCTTTCTTTGAGGACGGACAGTTGTCTTTAAACGTTTCAATAATTTTTTCACACATTTGTTGACTGAACATCCCCAGAGACTCGTGGACACTGCTTTTGTTCCAAATCATGTACATTACCTCAATACTAGCCCTAAATTCCTTTGTCCCAACTTTTTCTGGAGTGTGTTGGAGGCCTGAAATGCAGGAATGAATGTACATTTACAAATTAAATAAGGTTGAGCATACAAAAAATTAAATATTTAGTGTTCATTCTATCTGAACAAAATAAAAGTAAAATTGAATGTATTTTTTATTTTTATTTATTTATTTATTCTCTCAAACAGTGTCAACTTTTTCTGATTTGGTATTTGTTGTTAATGATATTTCTGCGAATAAAATGTACATTGCACCTAGTTTCGTTATAAAAAATACAAAACTCTTCTGCTAATAAAGAAGCATAGAGATGTACATCTAAAATTACAATGTTCTTTGGTCAGACAAAATAAAAATAAAACCTTTGGACCATAATTTAGGTTATCAAACCTTGTTGTTGTAGCTGTAGGGATGTAAATGTGTACATACAGTGTATCACAAAAGTGAGTACACCCCTCACATTTCTGCAGATATTTAAGTATATCTTTTCATGGGACAACACTGACAAAATGACACTTTGACACAATGAAAAGTAGTCTGTGTGCAGCTTATATAACAGTGTAAATTTATTCTTCCCTCAAAATAACTCAATATACAGCCATTAATGTCTAAACCACCAGCAACAAAAGTGAGTACACCCCTAAGAGACTACACCCCTAAATGTCCAAATTGAGCACTGCTTGTCATTTTCCCTCCAAAATATCATGTGATTTGTTAGTGTTACTAGGTCTCAGGTGTGCATAGGGAGCAGGTGTGTTCAATTTAGTAGTACAGCTCTCACACTCTCTCATACTGGTCACTGAAAGTTCCAACATGGCACCTCATGGCAAAGAACTCTCTGAGGATCTTAAAAGACGAATTGTTGCGCTACATGAAGATGGCCAAGGCTACAAGAAGATTGCCAACACCCTGAAACTGAGCTGCAGCACAGTGGCCAAGATCATCCAGCGTTTTAAAAGAGCAGGGTCCACTCAGAACAGACCTCGCGTTGGTCGTCCAAAGAAGCTGAGTGCACGTGCTCAGCGTCACATCCAACTGCTGTCTTTGAAAGATAGGCGCAGGAGTGCTGTCAGCATTGCTGCAGAGATTGAAAAGGTGGGGGGTCAGCCTGTCAGTGTTCAGACCATACGCCGCACACTACATCAAATTGGTCTGCATGGCTGTCACCCCAGAAGGAAGCCTCTTCTGAAGTCTCTACACAAGAAAGCCCGCAAACAGTTTGCTGAAGACATGTCAACAAAGGACATGGATTACTGGAACCATGTCCTATGGTCTGATGAGACCAAGATTAATTTGTTTGATTCAGATGGTCTCAAGCATGTGTGGTGGCAATCAGGTGAGGAGTACAAAGATAAGTGTGTCATGCCTACAGTCAAGCATGGTGGTGGGAATGCCATGGTCTGGGGCTGCATGAGTGCAGCAGGTGTTGGGGAGTTACATTTCATTGAGGGACACATGAACTCCAATATGTACTGTGAAATACTGAAGCAGAGCATGATCCCCTCCCTCCGGAAACTGGGTCGCAGGGCAGTGTTCCAGCATGATAATGACCCCAAACACACCTCTAAGACGACCACTGCTTTATTGAAGAGGCTGAGGGTAAAGGTGATGGACTGGCCAAGCATGTCTCTAGACCTAAACCCAATAGAACATCTTTGGGGCATCCTCAAGTGGAAGGTGGAGGAGCGCAAAGTCTCGAATATCCGCCAGCTCCGTGATGTCGTCATGGAGGAGTGGAAAAGCATTCCAGTGGCAACCTGTGAAGCTCTGGTAAACTCCATGCCCAGGAGAGTTAAGGCAGTTCTGGGAAATAATGATGGCCACACAAAATATTGACACTTCAGAAACTTTCACTAAGGGGTGTACTCACTTTTGTTGCCGGTGGTTTAGACATTAATGGCTGTATATTGAGTTATTTTGAGGGAAGAATAAATTTACACTGTTATATAAGCTGCACACAGACTACTTTTCATTGTGTCAAAGTGTCATTTTGTCAGTGTTGTCCCATGAAAAGATATACTTAAATATCTGCAGAAATGTGAGGGGTGTACTCATTTTTGTGATACACTGTACATTAATTCAGAGATTTTTGTTATTCTTTTGCAGGTATTGTCCTCGCTGACATCATAGAGAAATACTTTGTGTCACCCACACTATTCAGAGTGATCCGTCTGGCCAGAATAGGACGCATTCTTCGTCTCATTAGAGGAGCCAAAGGGATCAGAACGTTACTCTTTGCCTTAATGATGTCCTTACCTGCACTTTTTAATATTGGTCTTCTGCTCTTTTTAGTCATGTTTATTTATGCCATTTTTGGAATGGCAAACTTTGCTTATGTAAAGAAACAAGCTGGAATTGATGACATGTTCAACTTCGAGACATTTGGTAACAGCATGCTTTGCCTTTTCCAAATAACAACATCAGCTGGCTGGGACAGCCTGCTCAGCCCGATTTTAAATAACTCCCCTGAGGAGTGTGACCCCACTGTGCTAAACGTTGGCACAAGTGTTCGAGGAAACTGTGGGAACCCTTCAGTGGGAATAACTTTCTTTGTGACTTACATTATCATTTCCTTTCTCATTGTGGTGAACATGTACATAGCTATTATCCTGGAGAACTTCAGCGTAGCCACGGAGGAGAGCACCGAGCCCCTGAGTGAGGATGATTTTGAGATGTTCTACGAGGTTTGGGAGAAGTTTGACCCTGAGGCCACTCAATTCATTGAATATGCTAAGCTCTCGGATTTTGCCGATACGCTGTCGGAGCCTCTGCGTATCGCTAAGCCTAATAAAATTAAGCTAATTTCCATGGACCTTCCCATGGTGAGCGGTGATAAAATTCACTGCCTGGACATCTTGTTCGCCTTTACCAAGCGTGTGCTGGGAGAGTCGGACGAAATGGACGCTCTTAAGCAGCAGATGGAGGAGAAGTTTATGATGGCGAACCCATCGAAGATCTCCTACGAACCCATCACTACAACTTTACGTCGCAAGCAGGAGGAGGTGTCGGCCATAGTCATACAGAGGGCTTACAGAAGGCATCTTCTCCGTAGGCAGTTGAAGCAAGCCTCTTTTCTTTATCGACAGATAAACTCGGAGGGGGCTACCAGTGAAGAGGACAGCCCACCAGAAAAGGAAGGACTCATAGCCTTCTTGATGAAAGAGAATTACGGACATGATGGAGAGGGTCTGTCCTCGACCTCTTCACCTCCGTCATATGACAGTGTGACAAGAGCCGCTAGCGAGCTTTATCAAGTTCTAATACCTGAGCCCAGGAACACTGACCTGAGCAAAACGAATCCAGACTCTGATAAAGACTGTGAGACATTTCTATAACGTTAAGTATCTCACTAATCTTGTTAAAGTTTCTTTTGTTTACAGAATGTAACATAGCTCAACAGCACACAAACTCAGTCTTGATACAAGGTGCATCAGGACGACAAAGGTTTTGTAGTACAAGCTGATGTTTATAATTCTCCCGTGTTCACATTTTAATGATTAGGAGAAAGTGTAGAAAGCTCACATCAAAGTTCATTCACTAGTTTATATGCATGAGTGAGATTCTGCAGTACTGCAGTTATATCACAGGTATAATAACCATGTTAGTAAGAAGTACAATTTATCAAAATTTACGCAGTATGCCTGATTGTCTAAGTTTATTAAAGGTCTTACTTCATTTGGTGTGATTTTCTTCAGGTAGCTTTCACTTTATGTAGAAGAGGCAATACTATAGTGTATAGCCTAGTTAATGTTACCAATTACTTCGATTTTTTTTAAATCATTTTTTATACAATTAAGTATGAAATTACCTCTGTCCAGGTTGTCATTAGCGATGAGAGAGAGAGAGCAAGAGGAAATGTCAAATTAGAAAATGTACACTAATTTGATTTGCCTTGAATTGTTTTGATTGCATATTTTTTTATTTTTTTATTTGATTTCTCCTCACATTTTTATTTTTACAAGTCTGTCTGTTATAACTAGCCTGGTCTTAGATGATATAATCATATTCAGGACTAGTAAAAGACAATCATGACTCAACAGCCTCATGTTCAACCTCTATTTCAATTAAGAGCTTTCAAAAGACTGCACGTGTATCAAGTATGGAACACACGACACACACACTTTTGGTGATATTTATTTGAATTGTGAGTATTTATTTTGCGTGATAAAAGTGCATTGTTTAGAAATGTAATGGCCATTTACTTTGTAAAGCTGGAAATGAATCCTTATATTGCACATACTCAACATGAGTTTAGCAATAATTTGCTACTTTTGGGTAACATAAGAATATATATGTGTAAGTATGTATGTGTGTTTGCGTGTGTGGGTGTGAGCGGGCGTGTGTGCATTTGTGTATCATCTGTACTGTGTTACCCTAATGTGTTAGGGAAACCTCGTCTTGTATCTCAGACTAATAGTAAAAGATAAATCCAGTTGAGTATGAATTCACATGTCTGAATAGCAAGTCTGTTGAAGGGCTGTTTTTGTAGCAATAGACCCCAAGTGTGCCTGGTAGAACTTGCTGTTTAATTTCTTTCTTCTTCACCAGTGCAACAAACTCACCATTAAAAGGCATGGCAACGCTCTTTCAGGATTATTTATTTTATTTTGCATTTCCATTTTTTTTATCCTAGTTTGTATGAGATCAAATTTACTTCATGTATGAACTCAGTCACTTTAAACATCAGTTCTAATGGATAACACAGGCAACCCTCATTATTAACTAAATGACTTTTAAACAGGACTGTCACAGTAACTGCAATAGCATAAAACGGCCAGTTGTGAGACCTAATTTGGTCAGTTATCAATGTTAGAAAATAATAAACTTAGCATGCAGTAACAATGACCTAAACAGAATGTGGCACAGCTGGTAGGTGGGGTGCTGTACAGCAAGACTGGCCCTGTGTTTGTTTTTCGCCTTTGCCTGTCTGTAAGGAGTTTAAAAGCATGGAGAAAGTGGATTGGCTACTTCAGATTGCACAAGGTGAGTGAGAATAAATATGTCAGAGCTTTGTTGCTCTGGGTTGAATAGGCAGGGTGTAGTACAGCTTTGTGGCCAGTGTTTCTGGGTGGCACTGAACCTTCCTCAACCCCAGTTAGGGTAAGGTGGCTAGTAAAAATAACTGAATGATGAAACGTTTATAAAGAACCTTTAAACAGCCATATATACCATGTATTTATATTTTGACTAATGTGGCCTCAAGTGTTTTATGTCGATTAAAATAATAGTAGCTCAAGATAACTACAATCGGGGGATTTTGAGATAAAACGTTATATTGCAATTGAAAATAACATGTCAGGCTTTGATTAAACTATGATCTGCTAATAAATCTGCTCCTTTTTTCACATCTAAAAATAATGTTTACCATTCAATTAGTTGAATCTTTACCTGGTATTACCTCTAAATAATTATTTTTGTTCATTTCTCCATCACAAGATCTCAGAAAACAAGCTGTTGTTATTTACAGAAGTGTTTCCAATAAGAACATTTGCAGAAAAATACATTAATTTGCATAAAATGAATCGAAACATTTGCTGTTTATGGCTTTTGTAGAAACACACACAGTAGGACATAAGCAATATGAAATACAATTACAGTTTAAAACTAACTTACTCTCTGATCCATACATGCATACTTTGACCCAGTATGTGTGTACTAAAATTATGCCCAATACGGGTGTATTATTAAAACAAAAAGGATCTGGGATCAAATCTTGACTCAGGTTGCTGGCTGAAGGCAGTGTAGCATGTTCTTCCTATTGCCATTTGTTTCCTTTAGATACTCAAACTCTCCCACCACATAAAAACAAGCAGTATGTGGATTGGCTGTTCTATATGGCCCAAATGTGTATATAATTAAGCAACCAGCCGTGCAGTGTGCCTTTACAAACATTTGTGAAAGAACGTGTCAGTCTAGAGAGCTCACTGAATTTGAGTGTGGTACTATAATAGGATGTCACCATTGCAACAAGACAGTTTGAGAAATGTGTTCCCTCCTAAATATTCCGTGATCAAATTAAAGTGAGTGGTATTACTGAGAAGTGGAAGCATTTATGAACCACAGCAACCCAACCCTGAAGTGGCAGACCATGTGAAGTTACAGAGCAAGGTCACAGAGTGCTGAGATGCATAGTGCATAAAAGTCACAATTGCTGTGCTGACTCAATAACTGCAGAGTTCCAAACCTCCTGTGCCATTAACATCAGTATAAAAACTGTGCTCCAGGAACTTCATGGCATGGGTTTCCATGGTTGAGCAGCAGCATGCATATAAAGCACACCACTGCTGGACTCTGGAGCAGTGGAAACATGTTCTGTAGAGTAACAAATTAAGCTTTTCTATCTGGCAGTCTGATTAACAAGTCTGGGTTGATAAATACCAGGAAAATGTTACTTGCCTGCCTGAAGTTTGATTGAGGAGTACCATGTTATGTGGTCGTTTTTCAGGAATTGACCTAGACCCCTTTCAGCCCTGACCTCAGCCCCATCAAACATTTCTGAGATTACCTACAACGGTGATTTGTGAGCCAAGCCCCTCCATCCAATATCACCGTCTGACCTTACACATGCTCTTCTAGATTAACGGGTGAAAATTCCCACATCCTTTAAAAAGCCTTTCCCAAAGAGTAAAGCTGCTACAGCTACAAAAGGGCGAAACACTCCGGATCAATGCTTATGGATTTAGAATGGAATGTCATAAAAGCTCCTATAGGCACAAAGATTGTTTGTTTTATTAGGGTTTTAATGTCATGTTTTACACTCTTCGGTCATGACAGAAACGGTAGTTACTGAAGATTAATCAGTTCACACAAGGTTATACGTATCGTACACAGTCATGGACAATTTAGTATCTCGAATTCACCTCACTTGCATGTTTTTGAACTGTGGGAGGAAACCGGAGCCCCCGGAGGAAACCCACGCAGACACAGGGAGAACCCGGACCGCCCCATCTGGGGATCGAACCTAGAACCTTCTTGCTGTGAGGCGACAGTGCTACTCACTTAGCCACCGTGCCGCCCTGTAGGCATAATGTGTAGGTGTCTCAATACTTTTGTCCACATAGGTTATATAGTGGATATAAAAAGCCTACACACCCCTGTTGCAATGCCAGTGTTTGTTGAACTGCAAACTGCTGATGTACAAATTAGCCTGGATAAGATAACATGCCATGTGGTGCCACTTCTTGCTGGTAGTTGGTTAATCTAATAACTACAGGTGGGTTCAGTGTGGTGGAGGCAGATCAGATTCAGTTTGACGTTTAGAGACGGGCATCTGTGGCCCCCTTCTGTTCGGCATTTAGTATCTCTCTACCTGTTCACATCTTCTTTAACATATAGCAGGAAAAAATGATGATCCAAGAGCTTTTAATAATCTGGGTATAGTAAAACATGAACTATTGTTGAAATTACTAATAAATCAGTTCACAACCTACAGACTACACAATTCCACATGACAATATTGATTCTTGCAAAGTAATGTGGATTTGTATCTACATATAAACAATAATTTCTGAATTCCATTAGCCATCGACAAAGAATGTACCAAATAATCCTTGCTACTTCCTCTACCTAAAAATGCCTTTCTACCCGTCATTTTTAAATTTCACCTAACATTCACTAAATCACCCAACGATGGGATGATTTTTTATGTACTGTACCTTTTTAAAATATCTGTTTGTCCAACAATACAAGAGCAGATCCAGTAATAAAAATTTTTTATTTTATTTTATATATTTATATATACACAATGCCAATCAGAAAATGTTGGGACAGTATGGAAAATGCAAATAAAATAAAACACAGTGTTCCTTACATTTATTTCATTGCAGACAGTACAAACCCAAGATACAGGGGTTCTTTAAAAAGTTTCCACACTTTTTTTTAAACTCTATTTATTAAGAATCTCAAAAACAAATGACATCACTTTTCTACAGTCACCTTCCCATGCATTTCTCCCAGCATCATACCAACATTTTAATGCCAACCATCAACTTTTTAATGGTGGAGCATGTAGCCACTGATGCACCACAGCTTTCACATCATCATCACATAAAAATCTTCTTCCTCTTAAAGCTTTTTGAGTGGTCCAAAAAGGTGTAAATCAGATGACGCTAAATCCAGACTATAAGCTCTTTCTCAGTCTCTCAGACACGACCAATTACTGCTCCTCCCACCCTCACCGTTTCCAACCAAAATATAAAAGTGCGGAAACTTTTTGAAGATCCCTCATATTTCATTTTGTGTTTGGTCAACTTTATTCCATTTGTTAATATAAACCCATTCCTGCATTTCAGGCCACAACATATTCCTGTAAAGAAGTTGGGATGGTAAAGCACTTACCACTTGGTAATGTTGCCATTCCTTCACACAACACTCACACAAAATATGTTTGATCCCATTCTTCCTGCAAACATGCCTTTAGGCTGTGAAACAGTACAGGGTTGATGTCACATTTCAATAATTTTATCACATATTTGTTGACAAACCGGAGATCCTCCACCTATCTTTGCTCCTTAAAGCCTTTCATTACAATCACCTGTTGACATTTTTTTTTTTTTTTACTTCCTTACTAGTCAAAATTGCCCTGTCCCAACTTTTTTGGAATGTGTTGCAGGCCTGAAATGCAGGAATATTAATATATGAAATGAAATTGATAACTGAATATGAAACTCTTGAGTTTTTTCCCCCCATTTCCCATACTGGCCCATCTTTTTTGATTTGGGGTTGTATATGTATGTGATGTATTTATTTTATAAATCATTTGCTATAATGCAACTTTAAGTTACTTTTTTTGTAAGAAAAGTCATTGATCAAATTTGTTGCTGCTGTTTAAGGGAGGAAAAGAAGTGCATCTGATGTAGAATTAGACTCATAAACTTGAAATGCTAGCAAACAGAGCCAGCATCTGGAGTTATACAGAAATAATTTAAAGGTCTCTTGAGGTTACAAAAGAAGTCTCAGATGTTTGTCCCTTAAATAAGTTTGTGCCTGATAATTAGCTTAATTTATTCATTCATTCATTCATTTATTTTTACACTATGACATTGTGCATGCTGCAATATTATAACTTATTTTCATGGAAGGTTAAATATTTGTAAATTTAAATTGTGTTCCCTTTTTAATGTTTAAAATAAAGGGAAATGCAATATATATATATATTGTCAGTTGTAGTCCTTATAATCAGGACATTCAGAAATCCAAGTTTTTGGAAAAGCATTGTTGCCAATAAGAATATGTATATCTAAAGTCAAATAAATAATAGAAAGCATTTTGTGAGCATGGTTTATTTTTCCAGTTGAACACTATTGTACCATGTAGCCCATGAGTTATTATGCCCATAGCTTTACAACATTAAGAGGTCCTCAAATCATTCAAGAGGTCCTCAAATCATTCATTTATTTTTACACTATGACATTGTGCATGCTGCAATATTATAACTTATTTTCATGGAAGGTTAAATATTTGTAAATTTAAATTGTGTTCCCTTTTTAATGTTTAAAATAAAGGGAAATGCAATATATATATATATATTGTCAGTTGTAATCAGGACATTCAGAAATCCAAGTTTTTGGAAAAGCATTGTTGCCAATAAGTAATATGTATATCTAAAGTAAAATAAATAATAGAAAGAATTTTGTGAGCATGGTTTATTTTTCCAGTTGAACACTATTGTACCATGTAGCCCATGAGTTATTATGCCCATAGCTTTACAACATTAAGAGGTCCTCAAATCTTCTAGTTGAAAATTACATTTAAAATACACCAAACTATGGTTAAGCATAAAACACAGTTGGTACATTGCTCTGACTCAATTTAATTCATTTCTACTGTTTGTTTGATTAGTATTTTAACATCCTGTTTAACACATTCATGACAGGACAGGTAGTTACAGATTAAACATAATTCATCAATTGTCACGGCCAATTTTGTATCTCCAATTCACCTCACTTACAAGTAAACTGTACACAGAAAGGACCCTCACCACCCAGACAAGGAAATCACGGTACGGCCCCTTGATGCTGTGAGGTGATAACAGATTTAAGATTTAATTTTATTTTACATTAAAATTATGTAGGTGACAGTGGTGGTCCATGGTCCTTCAACCTCCCAAAAACTTGCAAACTGTGGACTGGCTACTCCAAAGTGCTCACAGGTGTAAATGCATAATGCACAAGTATCTGCATTAGTTGGATTGGTGCCCTGTCCAGGATGTATTATTTATTTATTGAGATTTAAACATCATGTTTTACACCGTTTGGTTATACTCATGACGGGACAGATATTTACTCGTTACACAAGGTTCATCAGTTCACAAGTTCACAACCTGGACCGCCCCACCTGGGGATCGAACCCAGGACCTTCTTGCTGTCAGGCAACAGTGCTACCCACTGAGCCACCGTGCTGCCCTTTCAGGATGTATTACTGCCATGTGACTAGTATGGTGGCACTGAACCCATTGTCACTCTGACCAAAAGTAGTAGGTTAAAATGAATTAAATAAATGTACTGTGAACAAAATAACAAAAACTTTATATTTTTTACAATAGAACCTAAATATTGCTACAAAGTGCATCTGATAGATCAGCCTTATAAAGACAAAATTACAGGTGATTTTATACCTTCAGTTCACCTAACTTAGACGTTTTTGGACTGTAAGTAAACTCCACACAGAAAGGACCCCCACTGCTTTAAAACAACATACAAAATTACAGGAAGAGCTGCAGGAATTTCTTGCACATACTGGTTGTGTACTAGATGTGACAACAATCTCCTGTATTCTTTATAAGTCGGGGGTGTGTGGTGGGATGGTAAGAAAAAACATCCAGGCCAGCCAGGCTACATTTAGCAGAAACCTGCAGCAAGTCTGCCAAGGAGACCAAAAGAACGAACACAATCAGTCTTCATTCCACAGTCTTAGAAAGGTGACTCAATCCAATACAGCAACTATAGGACCACTAAACTGGTCTCACATGCTAGCAAGATCCTGCTGTCCTGAAACAAATGCAAACCAAGCTTGAAGGACAGATTGCCCAAGAACAAGCTGGATTTAGGCCAAGAAGCCGCATGCAGCTGTTTATAATCTTTATTAACAATTATTGGGACAATTTGCACAGTTTAAATGTAAATGATCACGAGTACAGATCTCCTTTTTGTTCTGGTAGCTATAAGTAAGCTTGCACAAAAGCTTTTTAAAGCTATAAGGTGTATAAGTAAGCTTGAACATTAGCTTTTTAAAGCTATAAGGTGTATAAGTGAGCTTGCACAATAGATTCTGTCAGCTCACTCCATGTCAAAGCAACACAACTGGATCTATCATCATAATTACAGAACAGACAGAGATGCACATGGCTCATATTTGAGATTAATTTTACATGGCAGGAGAGGTTCTCTTAAAGGGCCTGGTCCTTCTAAATATAATTGTGAATTTCTAATAAAGATCAGCCTGTTTTAAACAGGTATTAAAGAAAAAGTCAGGCATCTCAGGACATTTTGAGTGTGACAGATTTGCAGAAATTTGAGAATGTGCAAATCATTTTGTCTAGTCCATGGGTCTGTCTCATAACCTAGTAAAGAAGGCTGCCTTAATAGGTTATTTTCAAATGTAGGTAATTCTCATTCATTTTTAATTTTTCATTAAAGTGTACAAGTGTAATTTCACAGTTTTTGAATCATGGAGTGAGATGTTAGCTGGCATGCTAGCTGGTTGTGTCACCTCAGCTAACTGGTTTGAATGGCCTGAGGCTAACTCTGTTAGCTTAGTAAGCTAACACTGCGGCTGTGGGCGGGTATAGCAGATGACGTAATTGCTGTCTAACTACAGCGACTCAATGATCTGCCTTTTAAGGTTTGATGTCAGTTAGATTCTCTTCTACTTAGGCAGCTGCCTAGGTTGGCAGTGGGCAGCAAGGCAGCTCACTAGGTTTTCAGACAGACCCCAATTTTGCAGTTCTGTGTTGAATGAAGTTTCTCAAATGTTTGTGTTGTTGCAATGCAGACATAAAATAAACATGTAAATACCAAAGCATTTGTAATTGTAACATTTTTCAAAAAAGTGCATTACAGTCATGGCCAATATTTAGCGAGATGTTACCTGACAGTGGAGGCTTAATGGCAACAAAATTTTACTATCATATGCAATTTTACAACATTTAATTAACAAAAATACAGGTAGGTTTTTATTTTTAAGTTCTGCTTAACTTTTATTTCTTTTTAATTATTGCCCCAACAGTGCTCACTGGCATGTAGTGTAGGTATCTTTTATAGTCACAAGTCAACACACTTTGTGGTGTTCTCACATCTAGTCTAACTAGGATCACACACACACACACACACACACACACACACACACACACACACACACGTTCAGTTGACACAGCTAACCAAAAAAAAACATCAACACAAAACCTGAGCAATGGCCTAGTTGCAGCATGACAAACACAAAAGGCATTCAATTCATGAACATGGGTCCTACATGGGTCCTACTGCTCATAAAGTAAATATTATAATTTGTGATTTGTAAGTAATTAATCTCTTAATAGCAGATTGAAAACGAAAGCTTGAGCTCTCTGCATTGGTAAGTTTGTGTATTAGACAGCTGTGCTATCCGAGCTCCCTTATTTAGGAGTAATTCTGAGATGCTTGATCAATACAACTCATGACCCCAGTGTTTAAGGAAAGTGCTCTTCCATGCCTCAGCACTAAAAGTTTTATAAATCCACCCAAATTAGCAGTACAAAAATATTGAACGGTAAAGCATTTCTATACCGCCATGTGTGCAAATTGCCACACTGCATTTTAAATGTTGACATTGTAGCCTAGTGGTTAAGGTACTGGATTAGTAATCAGAAGGTCGCTGGTTCAAGCCCCACCACTGCAAGGTTGCTGCTGTTGGGCCCTTGAGCAAGGCCCTTAACCCTCAATTGCTTAGACTGTATACTGTCACAGTACTGTAAGTCACTTTGGATAAAGGCAAATGCTGAAAATGTAAATGTCACTAATCAAATCAAAAACAGAAAATGTGCATCCCCCTGTAGTAAAACTACAGCTGAATGACAAATACATCTGTGTAATGCCTGGCTCTTATGTAATCTGTTTGATGCCGTTCTCTCATGTAAATCGCTGTGATGACTGTCATCTCTCCAAGAAGGTCATCCAGAAGGATTGTGGGAATACATGCATGCTATTTTTATCAAGGTACCAACAATTGTCTGAGTGCTGTCAGTCAACACTGTATTCAGACAGAAAGACAGACAGACGAATACTTTATTGATCACAAAAGAAATGTAGGCTTTTCGAGAGTCTTGATAAACATGCCAGGTCAGTCAGAGTCCCCGGAGGTTTGGATTCTGCATATGTGCATGTTGGTAATATTCAGAGGGCAACAGGATCAGCTGCTGTCTGAGTGCGTCAACACTGTACTCAGACAAAAAGGCAGACAGACACATAGATACTTTATTGATCCCGAAGGAAATTTAGTCTCTTAGAAAGTCTTAATAAACATGCCAAGTCAGTTAGTGTTTCTGGAGATTTTGATTCTGCAAATTTGCATGTTTTTAATATAGCATCAGCTGCTAACTAATGTATGTCTTATTTGTGCAATAAACATAATTGTTACTAGTTACTAGCACTGTTGTATTAAGAGATCATAGGTCTTTCTGCTCTATGAGTACCAACTGCTCCTTTTTTTTTTGTTATGTTAAAGTGGTCCTGAATTGGAATTGAGATATAATTGGAGATACAAAATTGTCCATGACTGTTTGACATTAAAGACTTGAAGTGATAAATCTTGTGTAACCAGTAATTACCATTTCTGTCATGAATGTAACCAAAGTGTGTAAAACATAACATTAAAATCCTAATAAATAAATAACTTTAAATCCCACCAAAGATGTTCTATTGGATTTAAATCTGGAGACTTAAAAGGTAAGTCCAGGGTATTTCACATCTGATTTCTTAACCAAGCTATGGTTAACTTGGATGTGTGTTTGGAATCATTGTCATACAGGAAGGTCCATTTTTTTTACCAAGATTCAATTTTACCTTAGAGGGAATAATATTCCTAATCAAAATGCCTTGGTATTTCTGTGAATCCATGTTGCCAGTCACATGGTCAACATTGGCAGTTTGTGTATTGGAAAAACATAACCACATCACTGATGCAACTCTATGCTTGACCATGGAGATAATATTGTTCTGTTCATAAGCCTCACCTTTCTTGGGTCAGACAGACCACTGATACATGTGGCCAAACAGTTCCAGAACTCTGCAGGTCTATCTAAATTCCTTCTGGTGTATTCCATTAAATGTTTCCTGTGCTTCTTGGTCAAGAAGTGGTGTGTACTGTGGAGTCTGGCTATACTGTGCTTGGTTGTAGAGTGATGGTGATCTTATGATTGCCACTGACACATTTGTCCCAGCCTTCATCAGGTCATTCTATAAGTGTTTTTTTTTGTAGTAATGAAATTGCTAAGCCCTCTACATTGGTATTGGTCCATGCCTTCCTTTGCTGGTTTGAGTGGCCTTTATATAACAGGACAAGAAATTATAGTCTTTAAGTAGAAAAGAAAAAAGACATGGACTTTGTCCTGGCTCTGATTTTTGTAAGAAATAGTCTTTGTTTACTGCTGTTTTTAATGTGTCCTATATTTTAAAGTAAATAAAGTGTGTGTACTGGCTCAGTAAGTCCCACTGGCTTTTCGGAGTATAGTTTAGGGGACCAACAAAGCCAACTTAAGGTGTGCAGCCTAGTGGTTAAGAAACTGTCATCTACATTAAAACACAGGGTGCCAGGCACCCAGGTGGCGCAGCGGTTGCGCCCAGGTGGCTAGCACACCAGCGCCAAGATTCTGAACACCCCGGTTCGAATCTCAGCTCTGCTGAGACACCATCTAGCGGGCACCATTGGCAGTGCCTGCAGCAGACAAAAAATTGGCCACCGAGTCTGGGAAAATGACCCTGATTAGCAGACCGAGGTGCCTGTGAGGAAATTGGATGAGCCTCATGTGCAAATCCACTAAAGCACCGGCGTAAAAGAAGGGGTCTGCAAAGACTGTGCACGTGTCAAAGGGGGCGTTAGTAGGCGAATAAACCCTCCTCAAACACAATCGGGACAAACTGACTACACTAAATCAGGAGAAAAAAGGAGAAACTTGATTAATAAATAGAAAAAAAAAACACAAGATGCCATTAACCGATAAAGATTGCTACCATAAACACAATCTAATCTAACATGATATTCCTATAAACACCAGCATTTCTTCCCGGTCCTGTACTGGGACTTTTATCTGTTTAACTATCTGTTAAACTAAAACTGATAGAGATGTTTATCTCAAAACAATGTGGAAGTGTTTAATCTCTGCTAGTACTCATCACCCATCACCATGAGCACTGGACTGGTAAGATCATTTGGCAGAGCATGGCTCTTGAGGAAAAAAAACTATGTACTCAGGGCTTTGCTGAGTATAACAGCAACTACAAAATAGCATAAACTAACACATTGTATCCTGTATGCACAACTTCCCTATCAAGTATGCAATTTATTATTTCCTTCTAAAGCTGTGTAATGCATCAAGACAGAAAACATGGAGTAGATAATGAATGTCCAAGTTAATAGCAGGAGAGAGCAGGTTTTAATCAATGTGGAATTTGCACTATAGTTGCACTAACTGCTTTCTCCAGACTGATCTCTTTGATCCAAACTCTTGATCACGTGAACATGTTCTACCAAGCTCTTAATCCCTCAGTGACACAAAAGTCTTATTTTAAAGGGCACATTTGCCATAAGGCTAAAGCTATTATTAAATAATTAAATTCAAGCAGGAAAAAGGCAAAGCCAGCACTTCCTATTTCTCTTCTTACCCCTCTTCCTGCATCTCTCACCTGAAAGTCTACCCTCTTCATATTCCACTCTCCCTCGCCCTTGGACTCTCTATAAGCACATGACTATGTGTGGACTCAGGAGTGTGTTGTTTGCTGTATGGGGTTTCTATGACAGCACTGTGCTGATTAGCTCCCCGGATGCTACTGGCGGATGTGTGTGTACTCCCGGTGGGGAGCAGTGACCCCTCTCTCTAAAGGCTACACACACACACACACACACACACACACTTGTAAGAACATTTTGTGAATCAGCAGGAATTATATAGATTTCTGCTTGCACAGGTCTTAAACTGTGATCTGGTCTTCATTAGACAATAGTACTATTTTATCATTGTTGTTTATGACAAAATATTAACATGCACATTTAACTAATACCTGGAGGAAATGCATTTTAATTTCAGCATTGTACAAGGCATGAGACAAGCAACAGTCATTCAAAAAGCTGCAGTTCAACCTGAACACAACAGGAACAACAGATACACTATAAACAATAGGAACAAAACTGCAATAATCTCTGTATCTTTAAAGAACACATAAAAAATTAGAGCAATTATTACAATGGTCAATTGCAACAAAACAGAACTTCTGCTCATTGTGTTTGAAGAAAAAAAAGATTACTTATATGATCCTAAGAACACCCAGTACACAGTGATGTGTGGGATGAGAACATAATATAGAGTTGCTTCTCTGCAACAGTAACTGGGACATTACATGTCATTGATACAACAATATATCAGGTCATATTATTTTATTTATTTATTTATTAGGATTTGAATGTCATGTTTTACACTTTGGTTACATTCATGACAGGAGAGGTAGTTATTCATTACACAAGATTCATCAGTTCACAGGTTTAATGTCAAACACAGAATTGGACATTTTGTATCTCCAGTTTACCTCACTTGCATGTTTTTGAACATGTGGGAGGAAACTGGAGCTCCCGGAAGAAACCCACACAGACACGGGGAGAACATGCAAACTCTACACAGAAAGGACCTGGACCGTTCCACCTGGACATCGAACCCAGGACCTTCTTGCTGTGAGGTGACAGTGCTACCTAGGTCATATTAAAGAATTCAATCTTATGGGCAAAAAATCAAGCTCATCTTCTGACTTAAATACTATTAAAATCTTAAGAAGTCTTAAAACCTTAAGTAATGCATTGTGTAAAAATCTATCAACTAACCTACAACTTTACAGACATTTATTTAAATAAAATCCCCTATGTATGTAATCAGGTAAAAAGAACAATGGATAAATGAATTGTTTGAAAAATGTGTGCACAGCAAAAAATAATATAAATAAATAAAATAATTTCCATAGTCCTGTTCATTTTTCACAAATGTCCTACATACAGACAGGGTTTTTTCTTAACTGGGATGCAGTATACATCTAAAAGTTTTACAGTTTCAAAGTTTAACCTCAAAGCTCTTACCTAGTCATAGTGTTAAGGTTTGGGTAAGGTCTGTCTTCTGGGTCAAGTCTCTGAACAACTGGGTATCATGTGTGAGAACTAAATGTGCCATGTCCCAATATACAATCTACCAGTTTATTACTTACTCCTACCATGTACTTAAAATAATGGGACAGTTGTAGCCTAGTGGTTAAGGTACTGGACTAGTAATTGAAAGGTCACTGGTTCAAGTATCATTACTGGTAGGTTGCCACTGTTGGGCCCCTGAGCAAGGCCCTTAACTTTCAGTTGTTTAGACAATATACTCTCAAGTACTGTAGTACTGTAAGTCACTTCGGATAAAAGTGTCTGCTAAATCGCGAAAATGTACAGTGTATCACAAAAGTGAGTACACCCCTCACATTTCTGCAAATATTTCATTATATCTTTTCATGGGACAACACTATAGACATGAAACTTGGATATAACTTAGTCAGTGTACAACTTGTATAGCAGTGTAGATTTACTGTCTTCTGAAAATAACTCAACACACAGCCATTAATGTCTAAATGGCTGGCAACATAAGTGAGTACACCCCACAGTGAACATGTCCAAATTGTGCCCAAAGTGTCAATATTTTGTGTGACCACCATTATTATCCAGCACTGCCTTAACCCTCCTGGGCATGGAATTCACCAGAGCTGTACAGGTTGCTACTGGAATCCTCTTCCACTCCTCCATGATGACATCACGGAGCTGGTGGATGTTAGACACTTTGAACTCCTCCACCTTCCACTTGAGGATGCGTCACAGGTGCTCAATTGGGTTTAGTCCATCACCTTTACCTTCAGCTTCCTCAGCAAGGCAGTTGTCATCTTGGAGGTTGTGTTTGGGGTCGTTATCCTGTTGGAAAACTGCCATGAGGCCCAGTTTTCGAAGGGAGGGGATCATGCTCTGTTTCAGAATGTCACAGTACATGTTGGAATTCATGTTTCCCTCAATGAACCGCAGCTCCCCAGTGCCCAAGACCATGATGCTATGACCACCATGCTTGACTGTAGGCAAGATACAGTTGTCTTGGTACTTCTCACCAGGGCGCCGCCACACATGCTGGACACCATCTGAGCCAAACAAGTTTATCTTGGTCTCGTCAGACCACAGGGCATTCCCGTAATCCATGTTCTTGGACTGCTTGTTTTCAGCAAACTGTTTGCGGGCTTTCTTGTGCGTCAGCTTCCTTCTGGGATAACGACCATGCAGACCGAGTTGATGCAGTGTGCGGCGTATGGTCTGAGCACTGACAGGCTGACCTCCCACGTCTTCAACCTCTGCAGCAATGCTGGCAGCACTCATGTGTCTACTTTTTTAAAGCCAACCTCTGGACATGACGCCGAACACGTGGACTCAACTTCTTTGGTCGACCCTGGCGAAGCCTGTTCCGAGTGGAACCTGTCCTGGAAAACCGCTGTATGACCTTGGCCACCATGCTGTAGCTCAGTTTCAGGGTGTTAGCAATCTTCTTATAGCCCAGGCCATCTTTGTGGAGAGCAACAATTCTATTTCTCACATCCTCAGAGAGTTCTTTGCCATGAGGTGCCATGTTGAATATCCAGTGGCCAGTATGAGAGAATTGTACCCAAAACACCAAATTTAACAGCCCTGCTCCCCATTTACACCTGGGACCTTGGCACATGACACCAGGGAGGGACACATTTGGGCACAATTTGGACATGTTCACTGTGGGGTGTACTCACTTATGTTGCCAGCTATTTAGACATTAATGGCTGTGTGTTGAGTTGTTTTCAGAAGACAGTAAATCTACACTGCTATACAAGTTGTACACTGACTACTCTAAGTTATATCCAAGTTTCATGTCTATAGTGTTGTCCCATGAAAAGATATAATGAAATATTTGCAGAAATGTGAGGGGTGTACTCACTTTTGTGATACACTGTAAATGTAAATAATGGGTCGGTTTATCAGCAACATACAGCAAATAAGTGCATTTTGTAAGAATAGAATTACAGACTGTAGGCTATCAGTATCGATGCAAAATTTGTTAGACTTCCACTTGTCAGCTATAGAAAAAGTATCCAAAAAAGTACAGTAAAATTAACTTATATTTACATCATTTAACAGATGACTTTATTAAAAACAATTACTTACAAGCAATTGAGTTAAAAACCTTGCTCAGAAGCCCAATATTTATCATTTGTAAATGGTGGGACTTAAACCAGTCTCACTGTGGTCATAAAAGCCTACATTTCACTTGGAAGGCTTTTCACATGATACACATGTTTATCTTGTTGGTACCTTGTACAGTTTAAACCAGTTTAAACCATAGCAGATTTTTTTGAATGTATTAGATTTTAGTGGTGGGTACTGGACTGTTTGGTTGGTGCCTTTTTTAACCCAGTAGTAACAATGAGGTATTTATAAAATCATGTCTCTGCTATGCTGATAATGGTTCAGCAACCAAATAATATGTGTCCAGTGGTGATATTATTATATTTGAACCTGCAGTTGCAATTGGAAATACTTAACCCCCAAGGAAAAAATAATTTATAACTTAAAGCTAGATTTGGCTTTGAATCAAGTCTTTTATCAGCTGAATAATACAGCAAATTAACAAATAAATGTCATAGTTTTGAAACATTTTAGTAATACAGCCTTGTCACTGTTGATGTTTTCTGCTGCAGGAATCGGCAACCTTGACCATGTGACTGGCATTGTGGATTCACAAAAATACCGAGTTTTGATGAGAAATGTTTATGCCTTCTGTGGTGAAACAGAACCTTGGTGATAATTGCACTTTCCATTAAGACAATGATCCCAAGCACACTTCCAAGTCAATCAAAGCTTGGTTAAGGAATCAGTCCTGGTATGTCCTGGAGTTACCTACTGAGTATAAGATTCAAATGCCATAGAAAATAGTTGATGAGGTTTAAAAAAAGCAGTTCCTCAATGAACTGGAAGCTTTTGCACAAGAACAATGGGCAGAAAATCCACAAAAGAGGTGTAGAAAACTTAGAATTTACCGAGTGGTGACCCTCATTGATACCCATGATTGTACAGTTGGTGGTATCATTTTCACTGAAATAGGACACAATAGAAGAAAACTTTCAATACATCAACTGAGTCGTTGTGTACATGTTTGCTGGAGCAAAACCACAAAAATAATTCCATATTAATAATCTGTAAGCTTAAAAAAATAAAACAGTATATTACACTTGTATTCATCCCATTTGTCTGAAAATTACCTGCATATTCCAGTTTTAACATATACTTTCAGACTGCAGGCATTTACATCAGTACACCATGCGTCACAACAGTGTACCCAAGTGTACTTAGCCAAGTATGGGGGAAATGAGGATAAGCCCCAAGAGAACGTCTCTAAAGAACAAAGTCTAAACCTAACCTGATTGGCTAAAGCCCAAATGGCTCCCTACACCCTGTATAAGTACATACATTTTGTAATATAAAAACGTACAGTGCAGTGAAAAAGTATTTGCCCTCTCCCCAGTCTCTTTTACTTTTGCATATTTGTCACACTTACATGTTCCAGATCATCAAACTCATTTTAACATTAGCCAAAGATAACTCAAGCAAACACAAAATGTGTTTTAAGTGATTTCACCTATTGAAGGAAAATGCTGTTGCCCCCTTACTTAATTAACCAATTTCACTAGCCACTCCCAGGCATGATTATAGTCAGACCTGTTGAATCTAAACATTACTTAAACAGAACCTGTCTGCCAATGTGAAGCAGGCTAGAAGTTCTCAAAAAGCAGCACATGATGATATTAAAGTGATTTAAATACAGATGCAAATCAAAGTCATTAAAATCTACCTTTCTGGAAAGGATTACAAAGCCATTGCTAAGGCTCTGAGACTCTAGCAAACCACAGTAAGAGCCATTGTTTACAAACTAAGAAAGCTTGGAACATTGGTGAACCATCCCAGGAGTGAACAGCTTATGCCTAGTTCACACTACACGATTTGTGGCTCGGCGACCGGTCGGCGCTAGATTTGACGGCTCGGGAGCAACTCGGCGTTCGCTCAGATTCATTTATTTTTCCTCCTTGATTTTACGCTGCACATCAGCGCACAAACACTTTGATCACTCGCTACTTGTTGACGTGCATTTTTGGACGTGGTATCATTAAACCCCTCGTCACTTCTTGTGTTTGTTTTTGTGACAAAACGTAGTTTGGGAGACCAGAGAAGCTCACCTGTGATTCCAGTTGGTGATGGATCGTGTAGTGTGAAACCCCCTATCGCCGATCAGTCGTGTAGTGTGAAATATACACCGACTGAAAGACTCCCGAGTGCAAAAGATTCAGTCGTGTAGTGTGAACTGTACAGCGACCCGACAAATCAGAAAGTCGTGTAGTGTGAACTTGGCATTACCAAAATTTCACCAAGAACTCATCCAGGAGGTCACAAAAAAACCCAGACAAACATCTAAAAAAACTGCAGCCCTCACTTGCCTCAGTTAAGATAAATGCACATGATTCCACAATAAGAAAGAAACTGGGCAAAAATTGCATCCAGGTGAGTGGCAAATATTTTTCACAGCATTGTACACCGACAAGGCATAACATTATGACCACTGACAGGTGAAGTGAATAACACTGATTATCTCTTTATCACGGCACCTGTTAGTGGGTGGGATATATTAGGCAGCAAGTGAACATTTTATCCTCAAAGTTGATGTGTTAGAAGCAGGAAAAATGGGCAAGCGTAAGAATTTGAGTGAGTTTGACTGGCGAAGGCAGTGTGATGCTTTGGGCAATGTTCTGCTGGGAAACCTTGAGTCCTGCCATCCATGTGGATGTTACTTTGACACATACCACCTACCTAAGCACCTACCTACCTGCCCCCAGGTTTGAGTGAATGTATGAATGTGATGCCTGGTCTGGTCCAAGATGTATTCCTGCATTGAGTCCAGTGATTTTTTTTTCCATATAAGATCCAAACAAAGCACTTGGTAAATAATTAATATTGGCATATATTGTTCATCTATTGTAATCAATATTTTAAAAAGAATTAAAAGTACCTGTCACTGTGATTATTTCACTTCCATCAAAGTCAGATAGAACTGGGTTCAAAACTTGCCCCCGGTCAGTGCTTGTGGAGTTTGGTATGTTGGCCTTATGTGCATGTTCATTTCTTTTGGGTTCTCCAGTTTCCTGCTCTAAATTACCTTTACAGGTCAGTAAATATGACAGATTTGCAAAGAGGCCAAATTTACAGGATAGTTAATACCTGAAAAGTACAGCCACAAAAAGTTACACAGCTATATGTGTAAAAGCTTATAATTTGGTCAGTGGAGCTTGAAACTTGGACAGCTGAGCAAAGGGGGACAATGATATGCAAGTTAACATTAAAAAGTTATGCCTTTACTACACTTTTACCAGGCTTTTTAAATGTTTTTTGAGTGAATTTGTGCCCATTTAGTCAAAATTGTACTAATTTTGGACAAAAAAAGGCATAGCAATGATTCTGTGAATCTTTTCATTCATTCATTTTAATTCAAGTGTTTATTTGTGTTTAGGTCAGAACAGCTGTAGTTGGAAAAAAAGGGTAAATGTATATATATACAACATATATTATATACATATATTATATATTTATATACATTTGCCTTTTGCCAAGACAAACCAATGCACTAATAAACGTTCTCAGCTCTGCCTCAGAGGAGGCTCAGGAGAGCAACAACAACCACAAAAGCCAATCAGACAAGACAGCATTTATACTTCCTCCTTCTCAGTCACATTAAGGCGACTCCCTTCGAGGATGAAGGCTGTCCCCACAGACCCCCTGAACCTAGCCGCCTTTTTCCATCGCTTCGCATGTGGGCAGCAAACTTCGGCTAATTCATTGAGGCAGCTCATGAGAAGACATCTCGGGGATTCTCACTGCCCACTGAGAAGATTCTTCACACAGCAAATAACAAGCAAACACCCTGACCAGCACATTTTACTAACACGTCTTATTATAACATACATTACAGTGGACAAAGGGCTCTGATGAAAGAGGAGGGCATCCTGTAAACTTTAAGCATAATGTCAGTTCATATGAATTTGGTTGCTCTAGTAATGGGGACTAAAACAGCCAAAATAAAACACTGAAGCACACACAGAAATGTTAGAGAACGTTTTAATGCACAATCAAAGTTAGAATTATATTCACATGGCTTATTCTAAACATGCAAGAATTCTGCAACATACTAACCAAGAAGTGGACTTCCCTCCACAATTCATGAAAAGACAAGATGAAAACTGGTCCAGGATGCATAATAGCATAATGATTTGGGGCTGTTTTACTTTGGCTGGAACTGGGGCTTTAGTTAAGGTGGAGGGGATTAGGAACAGTTCTCAATATCAGTCAGTTTTGACAAAGCCTTCGGGTCTCAGCTAAAATGCAGAAGATGAAGAGGAATTTTACTCAACATGATGACCCACAGCATACCCCCACATTAACCAAAGAAAAGCTTCACAAGAAGAAGATCAAGTGTTGGACCGGCTCAATCAGAGCCCAGACCTGAATCCAACTGCAAATCTGTGGGGTGACTTTTTGCAAGGTCAAAGACGGACCTTTTGCAAAAGTCTCAATACTATGATAAAATCAAAAGAATTAGTTTAAGGGTGTACATATTTATGCAATCACATTATTATATATATTTTTTTTTTATATTCCCCCCCAAAACATTTCAGTTTGTTTTTCAGGTTAATTGTAGTCACATAATCATCTGCATAGTAGGTGTTGGTTATAAAATAATAAATGAATGAACAAACCAGATAGGTGTACCTAATTTAACTCTTATTTAGTATATAACAGCTAATTAATACTTCAAATGTGCAGTTTCATATCATGTTACATAAAATAATTTAGGTGTAGAGTGTAGAGTGTATTTCAGGACAGATGCTGACATACTGTGTTATTAAGGTAGCTTTATCGCCATCTGCTGAGCACCTTGTTAAATAGTAACGTTCGAATATGAAGTTTGAGTTGTTGTTAACTGAGAGAATAATCTTTGTGCTGATAACTGAAGTCTACGTGTATTCACTAAAGCTTTTAATTACAGGGACAGGGAGTTACATTACAGGGAGTTACCCGTCATCTTTCATTGGAAACCTGTTATAAGAGGTGTAAGGGTGCTGGACCAAGGTTCATACTAATAAGATGTAATGGTTAGTCATTTATGTTCTTTCAGTGGTTTGTGTTCAGTTATAAAAAAACTAGTTTTTTTTTTTGTTTACTGAGCAAACATTGGAATATAAAAATTTTATATTTTTATAAACATACTGAACATACTGAACAGTATGCGAAAGCAGTACGCGAGAGCGGTTAGTATATCCGAATACATAGAATACATTAAAAAGTACGCAAAAAGTACCCGGATGACCTACTGCCTGGGCAGCCATTTTTGAGTATGCAAACGATGCACACTTACGGTCAGATAATCTATCCCATAAGGCAAGGCATCCCAAGGCATTCATAGTGAAGAAGAAAGATGGGGGAAAGCGGAGTAAGACAAACATTAAATATGTTATGATTAAGTACAACCCCGAATAACGTTATGAGTAGCTTTGTGGAGAATGACAAAACTAATTTTGTCCGATTTTAAAATTGATTTCAAATATGGCGGACGAATGCGGAGCAGTGTAAATAAATTCTCATTGATTTTCAATTTGTATAAAGGTGTACAAGTGTAATTTATTAGCAAATTCGAGCTTGTCAGTGACAATGGGTCTGTTCGAAAACCTAGTGAGCTGCTTTGCTGTCTTACTGCCTACATAGAGAAGGGTCTAATAAGTCACTGACTTATAAGTCAGGTTATTCAAACGCACTACTTACATGGCGATTCCATCAGTTTTCACTTACTAAGCTAACACAGTTAGCCTCATGCCATTCAAACCAATGGGATGGGGTGGCACAACGTGCTAGCATGTCAATAAACATCTTCCTCCGTTTACCGAAAGTGGTTAAATTCGTTGACAAGCCCGAATTTGCAAATAAATCACACTTGTGCAAGTTTATATAAATTAAAAATCAATGATAATTTATTTACATTTGAAAATGTCTGCCATATTTTTTATTTTTTTGTGAGAAAAGTTGTGCCACACTGAATGCTGGGATTGCCTTCACCGCTAAGGCAGGATCGGATGCTCCCTCATTATTCAGTCAAAATACGGTTCAAATTTAAGGTGCCTTTAAATTAAAAAGGTAAAATATGCTCAATTGTTATTTTAAAGTGGCACATCTGACTGACTTATGACTGACTGAATAACTTTGAAACAAATGTGCAAATATTATAAAGATTGGTGTGCATATTTACTAAAGTAGAATAAAGGAGTATTTTCTGCAGCAAAGTGTGTTCTGCAGTATTACTTTAGGGATTAGCAGATGCAGTACTAACATGCTACACACATTTACACTTCATGTCATCTTGCCACATGTGTGCAAAATCATTCATTACTTTCTCAAAAATCTTGAAACAATAACAGAAGCAGTCAGAAAACCAGGCATCTGTTTTTTCCATCCAATGCATTCTGACTCTATAGTAAGGCCTTTGAAAAAAACTCAAGGTGTCTAACTAACTGTGCTGGCTTATGGGGAGAGGCTGGTTGCCTAGCTCATCGGTTTGGGCTGTGAGAATGTACAAGGACGTGGAGGCTAATTAAACCCAGGGTTGGAGTGTGCACCTGTCTTGCGTCAGCACACATACAGGTGGGCAGAGAGGGACCTAACATTAACCATTTTTAACTAATTTTGTTTTGCACCCATCTGATTTCTGTACTTGCAAATATAATTTTAAAAGTATGTTATTATTAATAACAAAGATATTGTTCATTCACTATACAGTATATCTATATCTATATCTATATCTAGTGATCAGTCATAACATTAAAACCACCTCCTTGTTTCTACACTCACTGTCCATTTTATCAGCTCCACTTACCATACAGAAGCTCTTTGTAGTTCTACAATTACTGACTGTAGTCCATCTGTTTCTCTACATACATTTTTAACCTGTCCACTCACTGTCCACTCTATTAGACACTCCTACCTGGTTGGTCCACCTTGTAGATGTAAATTCAGAGACGATCGCTCATCTATTGCTGCTGTTTGAGTTGGTCATCTTCTAGACCTTCATCAGTGGTCACAGGACGCTGCCTACGGGGCGCTTTTGGCTGGATATATTTGGTTGGTGGAATATTCTCAGTTCAGCTGTGACAGTGAGGTGTTTAAAAACTCCCATCAGCATCAGCAATTACAGTCAGTAATTGTAGAACTACAAAGTGCTTCTATATGGTAAGTGGAGCTGATAAAATGGACAGTGAGTGTAGAAACAAGGAGGTGGTTTATCAAAGGTCACTGGTTCAAGCCCCACCACTCCCCGTTTGCCACTGTTTGGCCCTTGAGCAAGGCCCTTAACCTCCAATTGCTTAGACAATATACTGTAAGTCGCTTTGGACAAAAACGTCTGCTAAATGCTGAAAATGATCATTTGAATGATCATTTTACAGACATACCTCTTTTTTTTACACAAAAGTCTGTTTAATATTTTGCATAGATTGAAGAAGAATCAAGCAGAGTTGACTCAGACACTGAGAGAATTGGTGCAGCCCTAATACTAACTTAAAACTAAAATAACCTGTTATTTATCATGCTGGCTAAATATCATGTTAGACAGGCGACCTATAGAGATATACAATCTTTAAAAAATGTTGGCATATGGAAAAGTAAATTCCACAGCAATCCACACAGACTTACTAACAACAAGCACTTCTTCATATTGGATCAGTGCACACTATCAAAATAGTGCCGTTATACAGCATATGAATTTCAGCCTGTAAAGGTTTTTTTTTTTTTTTTTATCTAACAATATTATTGATTTCCTGTTGCAAAATGCCCTTAGTCTGTTTAGTCATAGAGCCTCATCATTAAATATGAACTTTCTGTGTTTTTGATTTATAGCACTACATGATTGTACACCTGGTAAACTGAACATCTGCTGGAACCCACAAGTGACTTCCAACATTTCCTCTGAGTAACCAAACTCATTATCAATCAGAGAAAACGTCCCAAAGTCGAGATTATATCTGAAACGCTCTCACATTTATAACATGGTGTAACCACATGGTACATGTTTACATGTTTCGTGTGTTTAATATTAATAATCATTGTATTACACAGGTGACCTATCTAGTTTACTTGGGGAGAAAGAATTTCACAGGGAAAAAATCATGCCGCTTTTGCAATGTTGGCAAAGAAACTTTTGAATGTGACTTGCTTGCAAAAAATATATGCTCAGTGCTTGATCACTGTCGCAAAGCTTAAACATGCTGAGGTAGCACAGCCAGTGGAGAAATCACAGGAGAAACCTGGAAAATAGCACACAATACCCATGCAAACTGTGTTTCTTCCTCTGTGTGACTGCTTAATGAATTTGAGCTTCGACTATAGACAACATATTTAATGTTTGTACGCTCTCAAATAAATGCTTGCTATATGTTCTACAAACTTGAGACAAGGGCAACTAAAGACAAGAAACTTTATAAAACTTTATAGAAGTCTCTTTGGCACAATTACAGCTGCAAGTCATCCTAGATACACCTGGATTTGGACAATTTAATCCATACTCTGTCAGAATAGGTGGTGACTGTGAACCACCACCTTCAGGTCTCTCCACAGACGTTTGATTAAATTTAACCACTTTGTCTGGGACACTAAGGTAAATTCATAGTCCTGCCCTGAAGTCACTACAATGTTGTTTTGGCTGTATGCTTCTGATTATTGTCTTGTTTAAAGGTCAGCTGTCAGCCTGAGATTGAGAGCTTTGTGGGAAAGGATTTCAAGGATTTCTGTATTTGTCTCCTTTTCCCTGCCACTGACATGCTATTTCCATAGCATGATGCTGCCAAATAATAAAGTAAAATAAAAAATAAAGTTTTCATTTACTATCTATCTAATCTATCTATCTAATCTATCTATCTATCTATCTATCTATCTATCTATCTATCTATCTATCTATCTATCTATCTATCTATCTATCTATCTATCTATCTATCTATCTATCTATCTATCTATCTATCTATAAACATAACTTAAAAAGATGATGCTGCAACAAAGCCAATATATATTATACGGTGATTAATAATAAATTTTATGTGACATGTGATATTGATGTAATGATTCTCAGCACTGCAAGGACAATGACATGGTGGTGGTGGTGTTAGTGTGTGTTGTGCTGGTGTGAGTGGATCAGACACGTGTAGAAACAAGGAGGTGGTTTTAATGTTATGGCTGATCGGTGTACAGTAGTGTTAAAAAAAATAGCAGTGATTTTAAAAAAGCTAATAAAGCACAAAATCATTATAATAACTTTTATTTCCATAAATGCAAATGCACTGAAAATACTACACTTTCAATTCTAAATCAAAACATTAACAACATTTTGCCAGTTTGTGTTCATCCTTTACAGAAAGTTAAGAAAAATGAATATTAGGCTGTTCAAAAAAATATCAGTGCCAGCATTTTTCATTAAAAACTCAAAAAAATTATCTATAACATGAAAAAATGTTTGAGGTTTTACTTTACTTTAAATTACTGAACTAATAGTATTCCAACTAATAGGTATTCCAGTCCAGGATGATTAGACGACATTCCACAGTTCTTCTGCAATTTTGGGTTTTGCCTCAAAAAAACGCGCTTCAGACGTCAGCCCACAAGTTCTCTATGGGATTGAGGTCAGGGGATTGGGCTGGTCACTCTATTACCTCAATCTTGTTTGTCTGTAACCAAGATGTTTTGGGTCATTGTCATGTTGAAACACCCATTTTAAGGACATTTCTTCTTCGACATAGGGCAACATGATCTGCTCAAGTATTCTGATATATTTAAACTGATCCATGATCCCTCGTATGCGATAAATAGGCGTAACACCATGGTATGAGAAACATCCCATATCATCATTTTGTACCACCATGCTTTACTGTCTTCACAATGAACTTTGGCTTGAATTCAGTGCTCGATGGTCGTCTGACATACTGTCTACAGCCACTAGACCCAAAAAGAACAATTTTGCTTTCACCAGTCCACAAAATGTTGAGCCGTTTCTCTTTGGACCAGTCAATGTGTTCTTGGCAAATGTTAACCCATTCAGGACACATCTTTTTCTTAACAACGGGACTTTGCAAGGAGTTCTTGCTGGTAAATTGGCTTCACTTAATCATCTTCTGTACTCACTGGTAACTTCAGATGTTCCTAATTCTTTCTGGAGGTGATCAGTGGCTGAGTATTTGCCATTTTGGCTATTCTTTGATCCATTTGAACAGTAGTTCCACACTTCCTTCTGCGTCTTTCAGGTGTTGGTTGTCACTTCAAGGCATTTGAGATCATTTTAGCTGAGCAGCCAATAATTTGCTGCACTTCTCTGTATGTTTTTCCCTCTACTATCAACTTTTTAATCAAAGTATGCTGTTCATCAGAACAATGTCTGGAACAACCCATTTTACCCAGTATTTCAGAAGGAAATGCGCTATGACCAACCTGTGCAACATTTGCCACCCTCCTAAATTAAATTAGGGCCAAATTTGACACACGTTCTTCTGCAGATTGAATGATTTCACCAATTGAACTCCTCACTGCTATTATTTTGAACAAGCCCCTTTCAATCAATGCTTCGATTACTCAGAATGAACGGCATGCATGTCCTAATTGTTGGGTTTGTTTTGTTTTCATTACTCTACTACACTTTCAAGTAAATTATTTGATATGTAGAAATAGCATTTCTACTAAAAACAGTGATTTATCAGGTTAATGGTGTTGGACTGCTATTTTTTTGAACACCACTGTATATTACATAAGACTCATTAGAACACTGCCGTGCTCTGTGACATAAATTGTTCTTAAAAATTTGTGTGAGCACTTCTTGGCATATCAGCATTCACTACTGCCATAAATGCCATTTAAATAAAATAAATATCAAGAATAACAAATCATTCACCTTACAGAATGTCAAATCTATGCAAAAAAAGAATAGTAACCCAACATAGCTTGGTTGGAAGTGACTTTGTTGAAAAAAATATATATTTAAAAAGCTGCATGACCAGCCTTTTCTATCGTTTATTACAAAAACACGGCTCACAACAGACATAGTTAAGTTACTGAAAATTGGCAAATTCAGTAATACCACTACCAAAGACTAAACATGATTTTCTCAACAGCTACATAGGTGAAGTTATAGCTCAATGTCTTTTTAGCACTCTTAGCATGGATTTATAACTTCTTGCTATCTTTAAGACTGGCAAACAAGTACTTACTGGTAAAAATAAAACATGATGTCTGTAAATATTGCAATAATACTCACGTCTTAAAGCTCTTATTTTATACAGTATCTCTAAGTACAACTGTTAATTTTTCATTTAAAATGCAAAAATCTGCTTATACAGTGGATTGTGTGAATTTATGATCAAGTGCTTATACAGAAAATTGTCTGCAAATTGTCTGCATAATACTGCTCCAGGTAAATGCAAAGTCTTTTTTACAAAAACAAAAAATGCAGACAACAATACATGCAACTCTCCTGCTTTTCAGGCAGACATCACCAGACCAAGTGTAATGTTTGTTTGTTTGTTTATTAGGATTTTAACATCATGTTTTACACTTTAGATACATTCTTGACTGGAACGGTAGTTACTCATTACACAAGATTCACCAGTTCACAAGGTTTTATCAAAAACAGTCCTGGACAATTTAGTATTTCCAATTCACCTCACTTGCATGTCTTTGGACTGTGGGAGGAAACCGGAGCACCCGGAGAAAACCCACGCAGACACGGGGAGAACATGCAAACTCCACACAGAAAGGACACAGACTGCCCCACCTGGGGATCAAACCCAGGACCTTCTTGCTGTGAGGCGACAGTGCTACCCACTTAGCCACCGTGCCGCCCTCCAAGTGTAATGTAAATGTTGTGTGCTTAACTGTGTACATGTCCTTAATACACAATAATTTACTTTACTAATTTATGACATATAATTGTTTTTGAACATTCAATTGAACCAGTTTATTTTTATTCCTAATAAGATTTTCAAAAATCTTTTAGGCAACCAGCATAATTAAATAAAACGTTAATATAGTTATTATATTAATAATGAAAGCATTTTGGCTTACACTGAACATGAGTGCTTACTTATGCACACCTTGAAGCAGGGTAGAGCAGCCAATCTACTTTCAGTATGTTTTTAACGATGGAGGGAATGTTAAGTACCTGTAGGAAACCCACTCTAACAGGGAGACAATCCTCTTAGACAGTGATTGGAAATGATCAAACTCAAGCCATAGCAGCATGGATTGGAGTCCCCCAGCATAAACCAAATGCATGATTTATGTATGTGGTAATGTTATATGTATACATCTGTAAAGTGGAAACAGTAGTTAATACTTTTTATGGTCAACCTTTGGTAACATGACACTTTTACCTTCTTAAACATGTTATTATACCATGAAGGTCATTATTTATGTAGAAATGGCACCTGTGGATAGACACTAAACATCAATCTGAACAAAATTATTACTTGGTAAAAAAAAAAAATTTTAGTTAAATAACCAGTTACATCAATTAAAAGCTATTAATTACATTATTAATATTTTTGTTCTTCAGAAGACAGTTTGGATTTTAACATTTCTTTTAACAATCTGTTTAAAAATCAGTTGTAAAATATGGTTATAAAGAATGTTCAAGTGGCTAAAATTAAAGAACAATACATGGTAAAAATAGCACCTGTGCTCAAAAAATAATACAGAAACATAATACAGCTGTTCAGCATCGAGTTATCCTGACTTTCTCTTAGCGCTTTCTTTCTCTATTAGTTGCTGTTTCTTCTCCAGGTACCGTTTATTCAAGTACTCATCAGGAGTTATACCAGATTCCTTTAACTCTGCCATGATCTTGTCCAGTTTTATGATGCTCTTAGCACTGCCCATCTTACGACCAGTAATGTACAAGGTAAAACGCTTGAAGTCCATGAGTTCACACGAGTGCAACGAGCAGAGGTTTCTTACACCTTCAGTTCTGTTCAGTTCAGGAAAAAATGTCAGACCTGATATTCTTTCCAGTTCAGTCAGGTTCACCTGGTACTCCGTCAGCTGGTGATCAAAACCGATTGGTGCATTTGGCACCACAAAGGCACCCAGAGCCAGATGATTATCCGAAGGATTTTTCCTCACAAGGATTACTTTGTAGAGATGAGTGGGAACAGCGACTTCATCTTTACCAATCAGCTGATTAAGGATAGAGTAAATTAGACAGATTTTACTGACAAACACAAGCTGTTGTTTGCTTGACCATTTATTTTAACAAATCATTATAGTAAGTTTTTTGTTTGTTTGTTTATTAGGATTTTAACATCATGTTTTACACACTTTGGTTACATTCATGACAGAAACTGTAGATACTCGTTACACAAGATTCATCAGTTCATGTTTTAATGCAAACACAATCATGGACAATTTTGTGTCTCCAATTCACCTCACTTGCATGTCTTTGGACTGTGGGAGGAAACCGGGTCTTCCGGAGGAAACCCACACAGACATGGGGAGAACATGCAAACTCCACAAAGAAAGGACCCAGGCCACCCCACTTGGGGATTGAACCCAGGACCTTCTTGCTGTGAGGCCACAGTGCTACACACTGAGAAGATTGCCACCCTATAATAAGTCAATAATAATAGATGATAATAATAGGCAATGCAAATGTCAAGCTCATCAGAAAGCATTACTGTCTAGTTCAGCTAAGAAATCCAACAGCAGCAACGTGATTTCTATTGTCAGTAAAGATTTTGTAGGCACATCTTACTTATAAAACCAGTTTTCCTAGTAATGCACATCACAGCATACTTTTTATGCTTATTTAAACTCAACTTGTTTGTAGTAAAATTTAAAACTTTGAATTTACCCCAAAACACTACTTTATTGTTTAAATTTCATCAATAATTGCCACCATTTATCTAAATACTAATATGCGCTCTCTCTAAAATGTTACATGATATGAACAGTCTAAACTTGTGTAGGCTACATGATTCAAATTGATTTAAATATCACATTTATAATGCCAATTGTTACTTGATTTATGTAAATAACAACCCTTTTTTCTTTATTCGATTTCACACAATTATTGAGTCTTATTGTAGACATGGAAACTGGAATCCTGATTAGGTAAAGATTAGCAGCTTTATGAGAAAACTCAAACGAGAACCTCAGACACCTTCTCCTGATAATCTCCACTGCACACTCACTTTATTCCACAGAGAACTTGGAAATTAAGAGAGGTTTCTAAGCTACAGTCTCTCCTAGGGTCCTGGTCTAAGGTAACATGACTCCTGCCACTGCCAATTTGTGATACACACCGGCACGAGGGGTGGCTGCCTGTGTCAATTTAGTCCAAATAAAAAGCCACTTCTTTTCCTGCCAGGCCAGTCGGAGCACCACCGCTACCTCACACTGAGCAGAGGACATATGTACGAGCCTACTGCCCAATTCTAGAGCTGTTCACTACTGATGAAGTGTTTGCTGGAATAGAATATTTTATTTTAGTCTTAACAGCTGATTTAAGGGTGTAAAAAGCAGATGTATTAAAGTCTATATCAGTGTTTGTAAATAACATATATAGAAGATTTAAGACACACTACAACAGCATGAAGTTTACTCTGGGTCCATTTCCAGTCCTAAGCCATATGCCAGACAAATACAGTGTAAATTCATTAAAAGTTAAGCATAACTTTAAAAGATGATGCTGCAATAAAGTGAAATATATTATACAGTGATTAATAATAAATATCATGTGACGGCTCATATGTTGTATTTACATAACACTATATAGTTTTGTTTTGAGAATATCTGTATATAATTTCAACCAGAGTAAAAAGTAAGATAAATATTCAAGCCACAAAGAAAGGTCAATGTAAAGAGTGGCTTGTTTAGGAAGCATTTTAAATCGTGCCACTTATAAGGTGGAATAAGATGTAGAGTATTTAAATCAATACATACATTAATAAATAACTCATACAGTGTTTACTACAAAGTATTGATCACAGGTGTCAATGACCTGAGACAAATAAGTCATTGAACTACTCATGGCACCATAAAACAAAAAAATAAGTCTATAAAGAAATAAGATTGTTGAACAACAAAGAATCAAGAAATCACATGTTTTATTTCTGATGGAGCTTATGTTCTGTAGAAAGTGATTACCATAATAATTAAAAGTATCTGCACCATGTTTATTTACCTGATATGAGACAGTCTTCTTCCCATCTTCTACCTGGGCTAGGGTAAGCGGTCCTGAGATCACCCAGACATCACTGAATGTCTCAGTCAGCTCTCTGCAGTACATTTCCAATCTACAACCAAGAACCACCCGTTAGTACAAGTATGCAAACCATGCTAGATTTTCTTATAAATCAGCTATCAGCAGCACTTTTCCTAACCTGTTCCAGAATCCAGCGTTGTTTTCATAGTTCTGTGGGACAATATTGGACAGATAGAAGGTCTCTGCCATTGCTTGCTAAAAAATAAATACGAGAACAAGCACTAAGTTCAACAAGCAGATTAATTATGAACATGTTTTTAATACTCAGTAACTTCACTTTTTATCCTGGTCAGGCGAGCTATTGCCACAAAATGAAAATACAAAAATGACAGCCTGCAAATAACACACACCAAATGAATATTGTTGTTATATTATGTTGCTATATGTTTAACTGAATACAATTCAATTCATGAAGATGAGACTA
Organism: Trichomycterus rosablanca; assembly: GCF_030014385.1. Classification (NCBI taxonomy): domain Eukaryota; kingdom Metazoa; phylum Chordata; class Actinopteri; order Siluriformes; family Trichomycteridae; genus Trichomycterus; species Trichomycterus rosablanca. Next base: position 36,539,742 of record NC_085990.1, read on the forward strand.
AATATGTATAAAATGCTTTTTCAGTAATATGTACTAATTACATTATTAGAAGTAGAATATGGATAGAAAAAAACACCACCTCTCCAACATGAATTCAGATTTAATTGCTGGTGTTATGTATGTAAATACTAAAAAAGCCATAAAGCAGTATGGGGGGATATTTCCTGCATTAATTTGTATCTAGAGTTGATATTTACAGATGTGTTTGGATTTTGTAGGGGTGTCACAGACAGTCAAAGTTGTCCCTTTTAATTGGGCTATCGATATTGCCTTATATTTCAATCTGACTGAAATTAATTGGCTGTGGCCGTTTGGTTGACAAAAAATCTAAAGATTGTATAGAAAAAACATTGATCTACATTTACATTTTCAGCATTTAGCAGACGCTTTTATCCAAAGCGACTTACACAGTGAGCGGAACACAATAAGCAATTGAGGGTTAAGGGCCTTGCTCAGGGACCCAACAGTGGCAACTTGGTGGTGGCGGGGCTTGAACCGGCAACCTTCTGTTTACTAGTCCAGTACCTTAACCACTGAGCTATCACTGGCTATCACTGATTGATTCTTTCCCACCCATTTTTAACCATCACTGTCTGTGAAGTCAACATGACAAGAAACCTGTGTTTGTTCTTTGTGATTGGTGTCATCTATTTGTGGAAGTCTGACACCATGACAATGAGTTTCTCTTTCATCTCTGGTAGGAACTACTATCTAGGAACCAAAAACAGAGTGCACCATTTACAAAAGCAGAGATAATTCGCATACTGCACCACCCATTGCTCAGTTTCTATTGGTAATCGCCATATTACTTTGCTCAACTCTGCCCAACTTTTCTGCATCGCCAACATTCACGCGGTTTGCTGTCGCTGGAAATTGCCAGCTCTAATTGAAAATGAACAACAACCGGTCGTTTTGTTGCATCGCATCACTGATGGTCTGACCACAGGGTTAGACTGGGTTAATCCTGTTTTCCTCATGATATCACTGTGAGAGGTCGTGAGAACTGTTAAACCACGGCAGTGTTTGGTTTTTAAATTTAATTAAGGCAAACTACATTTGACTAAACAAAGGTTTATAGGAAAAATATGTTAGAAAACACTCATCTTGCCTCTGAAAATTTGTTGTCGCCAGCCGGTGCCATGTGTCCTCGAGACCAGCCACTGCTGAGGTAGTCTTCATTCTGTGCAGTGAAAAGCTTAGAGATACTGGGATCTGGCTTGAATTTGCAGTGCTTCCTTTCTGCTTTTCCTGGTACATGAGAACATTTAGAACAGTTAATACATTTGTCTGAGGATATAAAGGCAAAATTAATTCCTCTTTTAAACTGTAGGGTCCTCTACAGAGCTATCTGTGTCATATCTAGTTTTCTACAGTCTATGTCCAACTATGCACAGAACACAGAGAAAGAGTTTGCTGAAGGTGACGGCATTTTCGGTTTGCCCCACTGTGGTTTACGTGGGGGTTATGCTTTTCACAGCACTGCTTTAATAAAATCTATGGCGATTCTGTCTGACCACTGACTGACTGCGCTGTTTCTTGCTCCACCCATACCCTGCTTTGGTATGCTTGGTCCCTGGTCAAGAACTCAATTTAGTGACCTTGGGTAAAATCATCAACAACCAAATTGGGAGATAATGGTATACAAGTCTAAAATAATAGCCGAGATTAAAACCCACCATAATACGTACCAAGCAGTTTTTCATTGGATAGGTGTTCTGCCACCCATTTCGGTGTCCTGCGGCTTTGATCGTATGACAAGATGTGGTTTGTGTAGAATTTGGTCTCATCTCCATTCAAAGGCAGTCCATACAGCTTAATGAGTCTTAAATGTGAACTTTCTAAGAAAAAAACAACACAAATAAAAGGGCAAATCATTAATGGGCAGTTTATACCCTTTAAGCTTGCTAGACATCTCAAACCCAACAATATTCACACAAACCACAAGATTGAGGATTGTGTAAACGAAATGAAAGACTAGATGTCATGTAACTTTCTTTAACCTAATTTATTTATTTATTAGGATTTTAATGTCATGTTTTTCACACTTTGGTTACATTCATGACAGAAACGGTAGTTATTCATTACACAAAATTCATTAGTTTACAAGTTTAATGTCAAACACAGTCATGGACAATTTTGTATCTTCAATTCACCTCACTTGCATGTTTTCGGGCTGTGGGAGGAAACCGGAGCTCCCGGAGGAAACCCACGCAGACACGGGGAGAACATGCAAACTCCACACAGAAAGGACCCGGACCTTCTTGCTGTGAGGCGACAGTGCTACCCACTGAGCCACCGTGATGCCTGCTTTAACCTAATTTAGATAAAACAAAGGTGTTAATTGTCTGATACAAAGCTGCGAGGGACAAGTTATCTAACCTGGTGTTAAATCGTAATGCTTTCTCTGTGATTCCCAGCTCAGCTCAAAATGGATTCAGACCTTTTCTTTGACACACAAATTAGTAATATCAGTAGATTTGTTGTTTTTTATCTCTGTAATATCTCTGAAATAAGATATACAGTGTATCACAAAAGTGAGTACACCCCTCACATTTCTGCAAATATTTCATTATATCTTTTCATGGGACAACACTATAGACATGACACTTGGATATAACTTAGAGTAGTCAGTGTACAACTTGTATAGCAGTGTAGATTTACTGTCTTCTGAAAATAACTCAACACACAGCCATTAATGTCTAAATAGCTGGCAACATAAGTGAGTACACCCCACAGTGAACATGTCCAAATTGTGCCCAAATGTGTCGTTGTCCCTCCCTGGTGTCATGTGTCAAGGTCCCAGGTGTAAATGGGGAGCAGGGCTGTTAAATTTGGTGTTTTGGGTACAATTCTCTCATACTGGCCACTGGATATTCAACATGGCACCTCATGGCAAAGAACTCTCTGAGGATGTGAGAAATAGAATTGTTGCTCTCCACAAAGATGGCCTGGGCTATAAGAAGATTGCTAACACCCTGAAACTGAGCTACAGCATGGTGGCCAAGGTCATACAGCGGTTTTCCAGGACAGGTTCCACTCGGAACAGGCTTCGCCAGGGTCGACCAAAGAAGTTGAGTCCACGTGTTCGGCGTCATGTCCAGAGGTTGGCTTTAAAAAATAGACACATGAGTGCTGCCAGCATTGCTGCAGAGGTTGAAGATGTGGGAGGTCAGCCCGTCAGTGCTCAGACCATACGCCGCACACTGCATCAACTCGGTCTGCATGGTCGTCATCCCAGAAGGAAGCTGACGCACAAGAAAGCCCGCAAACAGTTTGCTGAAGACAAGCAGTCCAAGAACATGGATTACTGGAATGCCCTGTGGTCTGACGAGACCAAGATAAACTTGTTTGGCTCAGATGGTGTCCAGCATGTGTGGCGGCGCCCTGGTGAGAAGTACCAAGACAACTGTATCTTGCCTACAGTCAAGCATGGTGGTGGTAGCATCATGGTCTTGGGCTGCATGAGTGTTGCTGGCACTGGGGAGCTGCAGTTCATTGAGGGAAACATGAATTCCAACATGTACTGTGACATTCTGAAACAGAGCATGATCCCCTCCCTTCGAAAACTGGGCCTCATGGCAGTTTTCCAACAGGATAACGACCCCAAACAACCTCCAAGATGACAACTGCCTTGCTGAGGAAGCTAAAGGTAAAGGTGATGGACTAAACCCAATTGAGCACCTGTGGCGCATCCTCAAGTGGAAGGTGGAGGAGTTCAAGGTGTCTAACATCCACCAGCTCCGTGATGTCATCATGGAGGAGTGGAAGAGGATTCCAGTAGCAACCTGTGCAGCTCTGGTGAATTCCATGCCCAGGAGGGTTAAGGCAGTGCTGGATAATAATGGTGGTCACACAAAATATTGACACTTTGGGCACAATTTGGACATGTTCACTGTGGGGTGTACTCACTTATGTTGCCAGCTATTTAGACATTAATGGCTGTGTGTTGAGTTATTTTCAGAAGACAGTAAATCTACACTGCTATACAAGTTGTACACTGACTACTCTAAGTTATATCCAAGTTTTATTTCTATAGTGTTGTCCCATGAAAAGATATAATAAAATATTTGCAGAAATGTGTATATTGGATGCTCTGGTAGATCCATAAACAAATTACAACTGGTTCAAAATGCAGCAGCTCAAACTAGACAGTTTAAATACATTAGTCATATTTTATCATTGATAATTACTAAGTTTTAATAACTGTTCTTGCTGTCAACATGCCAAAACAAAAAGCCACGTACAGCGCTGAAAGATCGACTCATCACCCTTTCATTTTGAAAAGTAGGAAAGATCAATTTTATGCTTTTTGTACTAAAGTATTACAAGTAGACTAAATGTGGTGAGTAGAACATTCATTAATATGCAATTTTGTAGTTCATTTGATTGCATCACAATAATATCATAATAATATTTTTTAATCAAAGTTTTAATTGTGTGAGCTGACACTATCCTTACTACCTAGTGTCATGCCCTCCTTTTAGAGGTTATGGAAGTAGCCACCCTACCCCTTCACTGTTTTAGTATTTGTTGCAGGTCCTTATATTTATTGAACTGCTTTTTTGCACTGTGTACATTGTGCTGTTTGCACTTGTGTTCTGTGTTACACAACGTTGTTTTGTTTCAATGTACTTACATATACCTGAAATGACAATAAAGCTTTTTGAACTTAAGCTATATGCTTGTCGGTTAATGACAAAAAATAGGAAAAACTGCACCCCTAATCTCAAAAGACCTTATGAAGCTGCTTTAGGGGACCAGTGAGTCTACAGGACTGAAGTTGATAAACGTTTCTCTTAAAACTATTCATAATTATGTTGTTAAACTACTAATTTGGATTAGACGCGAGGCTGCAGCCGTTAATAAAACATTGGGTGGTACCAAATCTGCCGGTGTTCTGTCGATTTGTCCTACCCTATCGAAACTTCCTACCGTAGCGCAGATTTATAGATCTATCTGTCGATTTGTCCTACCCTATCGAAACTTCCTACCGTAGCGCAGATTTATAGATCTATCTGTCGATTTGTCCTACCCTATCGAAATGTATTCCTGTAGTAAATATTTAAGTTTTATCGATCTGTTCTTATTAAAATTATGTCTATCATATTATAAATTATAGGTATCTTATTATAACTAGTGGTAGCACATCTCGATAGGTATGTATCTTATTATAAACAATAGGTAGGACATCTCGATAGCTCTATATCTTATTATAAACAATAGGTAGGACATCTCGATAGGTATGTATCTTATTATAAACAATAGGTAGGACATCTCGATAGCTCTATATCTTATTATAAACAATAGGTAGGACATCTCGATAGGTATGTATCTTATTATAAACAATAGGTAGGACATCTCGATAGGTCTATATCTTATTATAAACTATAGGTAGCACATCTCGATAGGTCTATATCTTATTATAAACAATAGGTAGGACATCTCGATAGGTATGTATCTTATTATAAACTATAGGTAGCACATCTCGATAGGTATGTATCTTATTATAAACAATAGGTAGGACATCTCGATAGGTATGTATCTTATTATAAACAATAGGTAGGACATCTCGATAGGTATGTATCTTATTATAAACAATAGGTAGGACATCTCGATAGCTCTATATCTTATTATAAACAATAGGTAGGACATCTCGATAGGTATGTATCTTATTATAAACTATAGGTAGCACATCTCGATAGGTATGTATCTTATTATAAACAATAGGTAGGACATCTCGATAGGTATGTATCTTATTATAAACAATAGGTAGGACATCTCGATAGGTATGTATCTTATTATAAACAATAGGTAGGACATCTCGATAGCTCTATATCTTATTATAAACAATAGGTAGGACATCTCGATAGGTATGTATCTTATTATAAACTATAGGTAGCACATCTCGATAGGTATGTATCTTATTATAAACAATAGGTAGGACATCTCGATAGGTATGTATCTTATTATAAACAATAGGTAGGACATCTCGATAGGTATGTATCTTATTATAAACAATAGGTAGGACATCTCGATAGCTCTATATCTTATTATAAACAATAGGTAGGACATCTCGATAGGTATGTATCTTATTATAAACTATAGGTAGCACATCTCGATAGGTATGTATATTATTATAAACAATAGACAGCGCATCTCGATAGATCTATGTCTTATTATAAATAGTGTTAGCACATCTCGATGGGCTTATATTTTATTACAAATGATAGGTAGCACACTTGATTTATTGACCTGTCTCTCAGACATTTATCTTAATTTTTAATTTATTTATTAGGATTTTAACATCATGGTTACATTCATGACAGGGCAGGTAGTTACTCATTACACAAGATTTATTAGTTCACACATTTAATATCAAACACAGTCAGAGACAGTTTTGTATCTTCAATTTACCTCACTTGCATGTCTTTGGACTGTGGGAGAAAACTAGAGCACCCGGAAAAAAAACCCCACATACACATGGGGAGAACATGCAAACTTCTCACAGAAAGAATCCACCTGTAAATGGAGCCCAGGACCTTCTTGCTGTGAATCAACAAAGCTACCCACTGAGCCACTATACAGCCCATACATCTCAAATAATTGTGTAATTTTTAAACTAGTTTATTAACAACAACACATCCTGAGTCTCTGGTGGATGTGTCTACATTTTTTACATATGTATTTTGGGTGTGATTTGTTATATTCTGCACATTAAAATGTACCCATCTACTGTCACACTGCACCTGAGTAAAACAGGTAACAATGCTGTACAAATCAGTAAATAATGTTCACAATAACTTTTTAATAATAAAGGTAAAATTAGATAAAATATATCTGTATATCTGTATAATATAGCTGCTCTAAATATCTATCATTTCAATCATGCTCTTGTCAGCTCTGTCTTGCAGCATGGAGCAACTTATGCAGTAATCCTCTGCATTGTCTTAAATCACCACTCAGCCCTGCTGTCATGAAGTTCACTTGGCTTTATAATTCCTATTAATTAATGGAGACAGTGGCAAAATCTGGTTTAGCAAAATTCTAACTAGTTTAAAATATTCAATAACAATATTACCTCCAGCTATTTATACATGCATATGAACTTGAGTTCATCCTGAAAAACTTATCATGTATAAGCACTCTGTAGTTCTAAAATTACTGACTGTAGTTCATCTGTTTCTCTACATACTTTTTAACCTGCTTTCACCCTGTTCTTCAGTGGTCAGACCCCCTACAGGACCACTACAGAGCAGGTATTATTTAGGTGGTGGATCATTCTCAGCACTGCAGTGACACTGACATGGTGTTAGTGTGTGTTGTGCTGGTATGAATGGATCAGACACAGCAGTGCTGAGTTTTTAAACACCTCACTGCTGGACTGAGATTGGTCCACCAACCAAAAATATCCAGCCTACAGCACCCTGTGGGCAGTGTCCTGTGACCACTGATGAAGGTCTAGAAGATGACCGACTCAAACAGCAGCAATAGATGAGCGATCGTCTCTGACTTTACATCTACAAGGTGGACCAACTAGGTAGGAGTGTCTAATAGAGTGGACAGTGAGTGGACACTGTATTTTAAAACTCCAGCAGCACTGCTGTTTCTGATCCACTCACACCACCACCATGTCAGTGTCACTGCAGTGCTGAGAATGATCCACCACCTAAATAATACCTGCTCTGTGGGGGTTCTGACCATTGACCAACAGCATGAAGGGAGCTAACAAAGCATGCAGAGAAACAGATGGACTACAGTCAGTAATTGTAGAACTACAAGCGAGTTCTTTTGGCTATGTAGTGTGTATATGTAGTGTTGGCTATGTAGTGAGTATTATATGTATATACAGTATGTATATACAGTGTATCACAAAAGTGAGTACACCCCTCACATTTCTGCAGATATTTAAGTATATCTTTTCATGGGACAACACTGACAAAATGACACTTTGACACAATGAAAAGTAGTCTGTGTGCAGCTTATATAACAGTGTAAATTTATTCTTCCCTCAAAATAACTCAATATACAGCCATTAATGTCTAAACCACCGGCAACAAAAGTGAGTACACCCCTTAGTGAAAGTTCCTGAAGTGTCAATATTTTGTGTGGCCATTATTATTTTCCAGAACTGCCTTAACTCTCCTGGGCATGGAGTTTACCAGAGCTTCACAGGTTGCCACTGGAATGCTTTTCCACTCCTCCATGACGACATCACGGAGCTGGCGGATATTCGAGACTTTGCGCTCCTCCACCTTCCGCTTGAGGATGCCCCAAAGATGTTCTATTGGGTTTAGGTTTGGAGACATGCTTGGCCAGTCCATCACCTTTACCCTTAGCCTCTTCAATAAAGCAGTGGTCGTCTTAGAGGTGTGTTTGGGGTCATTATCATGCTGGAACACTGCCCTGCGACCCAGTTTCCGGAGGGAGGGGATCGTGCTCTGCTTCAGTATTTCACAGTACATATTGGAGTTCATGTGTCCCTCAATGAAATGTAACTCCCCAACACCTGCTGCACTCATGCAGCCCCAGACCATGGCATTCCCACCACCATGCTTGACTGTAGGCATGACACACTTATCTTTGTACTCCTCACCTGATTGCCGCCACACATGCTTGAGACCATCTGAACCAAACAAATTAATCTTGGTCTCATCAGACCATAGGACATGGTTCCAGTAATCCATGTCCTTTGTTGACATGTCTTCAGCAAACTGTTTGCGGGCTTTCTTGTGTAGAGACTTCAGAAGAGGCTTCCTTCTGGGGTGACAGCCATGCAGACCAATTTGATGTAGTGTGCGGCGTATGGTCTGAGCACTGACAGGCTGACCCCCCACCTTTTCAATCTCTGCAGCAATGCTGACAGCACTCCTGCACCTATCTTTCAAAGACAGCAGTTGGATGTGACGCTGAGCACGTGCACTCAGCTTCTTTGGACGACCAACTCGAGGTCTGTTCTGAGTGGACCCTGCTCTTTTAAAACGCTGGATAATCTTGGCCACTGTGCTGCAGCCCAGTTTCAGGGTGTTGGCAATCTTCTTGTAGCCTTGGCCATCTTCATGTAGCGCAACAATTCGTCTTTTAGGATCCTCAGAGAGTTCTTTGCCATGAGGTGCCATGTTGGAACTTTCAGTGACCAGTATGAGAGAGTGTGAGAGCTGTACTACTAAATTGAACACACCTGCTCCCTATGCACACCTGAGACCTAGTAACACTAACAAATCACATGACATTTTGGAGGGAAAATGACAAGCAGTGCTCAATTTGGACATTTAGGGGTGTAGTCTCTTGGGGGTGTACTCACTTTTGTTGCCGGTGGTTTAGACATTAATGGCTGTATATTGAGTTATTTTGAGGGAAGAATAAATTTACACTGTTATATAAGCTGCACACAGACTACTTTTCATTGTGTCAAAGTGTCATTTTGTCAGTGTTGTCCCATGAAAAGATATACTTAAATATCTGCAGAAATGTGAGGGGTGTACTCACTTTTGTGATACACTGTATATATATATATATATATATATGTGTATGTGTGTATGATGTATGTATGATGTATGTACATTTTGATTTTGTAGTAAATAATATTCTAACCCGAAGAACATCTTAATCTCAAATAATTAGAACTAAACTGACAGGGGAGCAGCAAAAAATAGTTGTACATATACAAATAACTGAGTACATAAAAAACGTAATAAATGCTCAACATATTCATTCAGTAATTCACTTTAAACTCAACTTTAACTTCAAACAACCGTTACTGTACATATTGAACTGCTAATAAAGCACAAAACTGAAAAATAACCTAATACATTTTGTGTTGTCATAATGTTAAGGTCGCAGATGGTTATTTAAAAATGATTGGCTTTTCTAGATGTATGAAAAACGCATCTAAAATTACCAAAGGCATGTATAAACGTGGTTAAATACAACGTTAACACAGCATTATTAAGATACACAGTTATTTAACTGTAATCAATCAAGTACAGCTCATTTAAGCACTTTGAATATTTTTATATAGCTTTTTTTTTTTAAAGTCACATAATAACAGCATTACATACACTTAAACTTTAAACTTTTTAAAGAATTAAAACGAAACCATACGTTACTAACCGCTAGAACAAATAAATTAGGCAAAGGTAGCACAGAATTATAGGCGTTCCCCGCAACGAGTCAAAACCGATGTGCGCATGCTCAGTAGGACAAATCGATGGGTAGGATAAATCGACAGAACACCGGGATGTGGGGGGAATACATTCTAAAACATTACTACTCTATAAACAACCCAAGAAAACGCTGAAATATCCTAACATTACGCAAAGCTAGTACATGAAGTATTTTTATTTAAAACGTTACATTAGTATAATCGGGGGCATTTTGAGCATATCTGAATATTAAAGGACGTGTCCCCCCTCTATATGAAGTGATTACGGCCTTGGTTAAACAGACTGTGGACGGCAACTAGCAGATGTAACCGTTACACAGCTTAGTTACAAAGTGCATTTAAGACGCAACTGATGAAAATGCAGTTATAAGAACAAGTTTTCAAATTTAACATTGTTATTAAAGTGACAAAGACTATAAAGACAATCATAGTTCCAGCTACCTGTTTTTTCCAGTGTGTTCTCTTCATTTTGTTCAGGCAGATACAGTTTAACAGCTGTAATACACGCACCAGTACTGACTGAAACTCCACACACAAAACCACCGACCAATCTGGCCCATTTCCACACAGAAGCCATGTTCAGAATCTAAAGTGTTTTCTTCCTTACACGCGCGGTTTGAATGAGTAGAAACAGCAGAGAAAGATGGAGTGGAGAGAAGAAACATTGTTTCCTTACATCGCCATCAGGTGGCCAAACAGTATAAGTGGAGGTGATAGACCTCATACACCGAGTGTTTATTCATTTACTCGTTTCTTCAGTGGGTTTGGTTCACACCCTGGACAAAACTCAGTTTCATCGCAGGACATTACAAACATTTCACTTATTCATTTAAATTCCGGACAGTTTAGAGCAGCAAATCCACCCTCTGAGTACCCAGAGGAAATACATGCAGACATGGAGAAAACAAGCCAGGAAAACACATAGGAAAACTATTCTTTAACAAAATGTATTGTGTTCATTTGAGATATGAAGATGAGGGAAAGTGATTTTGTTCTTATAATTATGAATAAAACATATGTATTCATAAGCATAAACAAATACATGTTAAAGATTGAAAGTAATCATTTAGATGCCCCAAACAAATAACAGTACACTGTTGCTACAATTTTGTGGCAGTGGTAGCTCAGTGGTTAAGGTACTGAAGTAGTTATCATAGGGTTGCCAATTCAAGCCCCACCATCACCAAATTGCCACGGTTGGACCCCTGGGCAAGGCCCTTAACCCTCAATTGCTTGAATTGTATTCAGTGAAATGCTGTAAATGTCAGTGACCAATTTCTTTAGGCAAATTGTCTGGCTATATACTGCTTATTGTTTACTTTTTAACTGTTGTTCCTTTTCATTCATTCATTATCTGTTTTACGATTGCTTCATCCTATTCAGGGCTGTGGATTTAATTTATCTATATGCAGAACACTGTTCCAGAAAGACATAGAGCATGCATGTTGTGTTTAACTATTGTAAGATTTTTTTTATTTAAAACACCAGCCCCAGCTTTTAAACGACTTGCTAACCAATATAAATACTCATTCACATTAAGCAGGTGGACCATTTCTACACATTAGTGTGGAATGTAACATCAATGTCCATGTATTAACATTTTTTTTGTATTTTTCTTATAACAGAAATACTTTACGCAAAAACTTTACTACTATTTATATTACTATAGTTGCAGTTCTTTGATAACTTTTAACCTCTTTGTGTAATCTACGCTGGATTTCCACTCCTAGGGACAGCAGCAACAGGATTGACTTTTCTTTATTTAAAAACAATTAGTTTCATTATGGATTGGTAAACACTCTGCTATGTCATTAATGATTAATAATATTATACTGTATCTCTCAAACAGGATTCTTATTCTGGATATAGTTTAAACATTACACTATTAAGATTGATAGGCATGCAGTGAATAAAGTTGCATGGATCTGAAAGAATACTGTAGTAGTGCAGCTATCAAAGCAATTGCATTTACCAGGAGGACAGCATGGTGGCACAGCTGGTAGAATTAAACTGCACAAATATATATGAGAAAGACCTATCCATGGAGTATTCCAATCATACTCCCAGTCTTTTTAGATGCCACCAGATTCCCATCAAACCCTGACTAAATTAAAGCAGTTTAAATGACTAAATACATAAATAATTAATAATGTAAATATTGTAATACATGCATCATGTGTCTACAATACAAAGACTTAAAAATAAAAGAATACCAAGAATACAAAAACAGCATATTTGTTTTTATCAACATTTTATTGTTTACTTTCATATACAAAAAGATAAAATTGAAATAATCCTTTCTAGTACATTTTTCTCAAATAGTCAGGATGTAGTTGCTTCACACTGGGCAAACACTACATTCATACTGGTTTATTCTGGCACCAATGGAAGCAGAAACAACCACATCCCAACCTCTAAGTAAAACTAGTCCAAACTCTGGATACGTAGTTCTAAAATTACCACAGTAAAAAGGAACAATGATCCACTGCAAATTAAAGAACTATGTTACAATGAGCGCTCAGAAAAAAAATCCTCAGTTCAATACGGCAATACAACGGATGTCTGAACTTCCCAGGGTATTTTATATAGGTTATATAAAAGTTCTTAAACATACTTTCAGTCCAAAAGAGGGGCTACAGCAACAAGCTTGTCTCTCTGTATACATGGTTCTCTCATACAGATTTTATGTATAGTAGTTAAAATCAGTAGTACAAGCCATCTGTTCTACAAGTTTAGCTACAATAGTGAAACATAACCTACAACATGTACATTTCACATATTTTGATATAGAAACAGCACTTAAAATACATATAACCCCTTGACAAGACAAGTGAAAATGCCTTCTTTCAGCTCTAAATAAACTCTTCTGCTTTTGGATATACATATGTATATCAACCTTATTGTTCTTCTACTTCAAACAAATGCAATCAATGTTTGGGCAAAAACATACCAGGTCAAGTTTGTGTTTGTAACAAGGTACTATTAAAGGGAAATGAATAAATTGTCCATGAGGAGAAAGCAGCATAATTAAATGTAAATAAAATGTTAGCATAGAGAGTTTGTGTTCTCAGTATATTCCCTTGAATGAAAGGATTTAACACTAACTTATAACCCTGCAATACTTCAACCTGAACACTGTCATCCTGGAAAATATGAGGTAACGAACCATACCAAAACATGCAGAGATTACATTTATACCCCAGCTGTTACAATATAGAAGAAAAATAAACATCCTTTCACTATTTTAATAATATAAAAAGGAAACCATTCAATTGCTTCTCTTGGGAATGACAAGAAGCTTGAGATGAAAGAGGTTTTTGAGTTGTCAAGGGGTGCTTCATACATGTTACACCAGTATAAAAGAGGTTGTCCTTGTGTTACAATAGTGTACATGTTCTCTGTAGTGTCAAAGACTATCCAGCTAGTAACACTGATTCACATGAGCTCTGAGGTAATTGGTTCCTGAAAAAAACCTGGATCTATGTCTGCATCCAGAGTTACAGCTGGTCACAATTTATATATATATATATATATATATATATATATATATATATATATATATATACACTTTAAGTACTAAAACAGAAGAAAAGGAAAAGACAGCAAGACAGATTTATAAAGAGAAAGACAACGGTTGCTTCAGCAAGTAGAAAAATGAACAGGCACATCAGAAGACCTCTGAAATGAGAGGTTTGTAACGTTCCTGATATTAAAATGATATTAACCAGAAGCCATCTTTGTAACATGAACTGTGAGTCAGTCTATAACAACAACTAAAATACACAAATCCAACACAGATTAAAACTTAATATAAGCTGAACCTGACAGAGAGCTCAAATATTTCACAGGAAAAATAATTCGTTCATTGGCACAACAATGAAGATGGACAACTTTTTTTTTTACTCTATATAAACCATAAGTGGTATTGCATACATAATTTTCATGTTGATTACTTACTATTATGTTTAAGCAGTTATTCTAATAAAAAGCTAAATTATACATTCTGGAATTCAGTAGTTGTCCCAAATCTCTCTTATAAATTGGCAATTCTGGCTGTATAACTTTCACACAACAGCTACAAACTGTAGAGTTAAGGACTAGCATGTGCTTCTTGTAGGACACATGAAGCCAGGCAACCCTTCTTATAATACTGCAACTCAAACATCACCAGAAAGCCAAAACATTAAGGTGAATGCTACCTGTCTACTTCCAAAAACAGCATTAGCCTCAAATTAACAGGAATTGCTCTGTACTATGTACTAAAGCGCACTACAGGACCCAGTTGATGGGTCATAATCATGTTATTGAAGCTCAAAAATTGAGCCTATAACCCAGGTTGCAAGTGTCATGTGACTCAACATGTTAATACACTGACTGGCTGATGGCTTCATGTGACAAATATTTGGTCACATAAAAAATTCTTAACTGCTCTCTAAAACAACTATAAACATTTATTGACTGCAATAAAAAAAATGCAACAGACTTTGATGCCATACTGGATTTACAGAAATATCAGCCTTTTTATCTTAAGAGCTTGGCCAAGTATGCTCTCCTCAACTCCAGGCCTTTAGTACATTTGGCTGTTGCACCACAAAGGTGACAGGGCAAGTGCTTAAATACCCCTATGCCACTTAAGATTACATTGTCACTAATTTCTTAAATTGGATAACACAAAGGATATTCAAATAAAGTAACATTAAACAGACAACTGCGGCAAGTCTTTTAATTAAAGTAAAAGAACATTAAAGACCCTCAGACACTAAGAATGAAAAATTAAACTTTGGTTATCCATTTGCAGATCTATGATGCAAGAAACACGGCTACAACAGTTAAAAAGATTATTTAAAATGATAACATCTAGAATATCAATAACAGCAGCCTGCAGTAAGCCATGAGGACAACGATTTGGTTTGTTGCCTGGGAATCGATAACAATGCCCAGTTTAATCCCCTCAAAGAGAATGCTACGCTATTGCTGTAGATATTGCTTGCTACATTGTTCAAAATCACTTTTTCCAAAATGCCTTGACTGCAATAAAACCACTTAAACTCAATGGAGCTTAAAAACAAGGTGTATCTGCTAAAAGCTGAGGTTCCTAACCTTTTCTGCAGACCAGTACCAAAGCATGGCTCGTTGAACACTGGTGTTTCAGAAAAGTACTAAATAAACTTAGGTTCAAATATTCATGAGCTTGGTTGGTTTGCTTTTACATAGTACAGTAGATATTTCACCAAATAATTAAGTATTTTAGCACAGGTAGCACAGGTAGCACAGAAGATAAACAGATCAGCATCTCATGTTAAAGCTGCAGGATGTATGTTTTTGTAAAGCATTAAGCTTGTGCTGTAAAACTGTAATAATAAAAAGAGCAGGCAACACTGTTATATTTTACAAAGTGAACAAAAACCTTCTAAAATGTGCCACTTACACAAGATTAGCCTACTTAAATATTGATAAATATTTAAATAAAATATTGATAATTAAGATAAACATAACTCAGGTTTAAGGTTTATGCTGGAAATCCCTGCTTTATCATCACAAATTCATCCCAGAATCTAGCGCTACTTTAATGTATGTTGACTTGTTAATTACAACCATTAAACTCATCCATACTGGTCTTGAGAGCAACTGATTTCGAACCAATTGGTAGAACTACATGCACATGCAAAAACATTTCCAAAAGGGGACTCCAAAGCCTAAAAGTTACATACTGCAGCTTTAAAAGAAATGGCAATGATAAAATCAGCTTGCGATAATGACTCTGCCTGAACTTCCCTGTGCAGCCCACACAACAGTCTGTCAAAATACTCTGAGCTGAGAACCAGTCTGCATCATTAAAAGTCCTGCATTATTAAGCCCTGGTATTTATAATCTACACAGACAAAACTAAAGGAACACTAGCAAGAACATGAGCTACGTCTATGTTCATTTGCATATAGTAGGATCCACGTAGACCTACAGGCAGTCAGCTTGCTCTGGTTTGGCAATTTAAATTATTAAAACACTGATCCTGATGTATCGTTCCCGATATCGTATTAGCATCCCGAGATAAAACATAAAAGACCCACATTCAAAGTATGTTTGCAAAGATGGCCTCAAAATGGTCAATCACTCCAGTTTATACCCTCATCCAGTACTGCATACAGGAGGTAAATATCCTGGATACATTATATGGCACCATGAAAAAGAGAGTAACTTAAAGCTATGATCAAAAAGTAGAGAAAAAGGAGAAGCAACCGCTGGAGATCAGAGTAAGAACAGAAAGAAAAATTGCCCAGGGTAGGGACACTAAACCTTTATTTTTTTTAATGCTCTTGACAAAATTGGTTTCAATTTGGTTTCAATTCTTAATTTAAAAAGAACTCATTTGGTAAAGTTCAGCAAGAGAAGGGTTTAGCTTACATCTTGTCACTTGCTGCACAGTAGCTTATAGTTGCTTTGGGAGGTACAAAAGAATTAAATCTGCACATTCATGTATCTATAAAGTTTTCAATGCAATTCAATGTGTGAGATTTATATTTATATATTCATAATTGTGAGAATATATACTGAATTTTAGATATGCCAACAAAAAGCACATAGTGGAGACAAATAACCCTGCAAGAATGAATTACATTGTACTCCAAATAGTCATTTGGCCTGCATTAGTAGACGCTGTTCCTGGAATCGTGGCTCTGTGTTGGACAATTACGTTGGAAATAAATACTCGTCATTTGCTTCGTTGCTTGCTATTGTGCAGCGAGGTTTATCTGTAAATGGAATGCATTAGCTCAGCGCAAATTAAGTTACAGCTTTTTTATTAAGTGTTATTACTCAAAGCTGTGTACAAGTGTTCTAGACACAGGTTTGTTTAGACAAATCCCACAGATTGTATTAAAAGCCCATAGCTCTCAAGTCTTACACACTGGGGCCTAATGAGGTTAAAGTTGGAATTTTATTACTAATCCTTGTCTATTTACTTAATAAATCATGTGCATTTCATAAACTGTGGTAAAATATAACTGAGATAAACCAACAAACTTTATCAACCAGCTACAGAACACTACAGGCAAACCAAAGCTGTTATGCAATCCCAGCAACAAGTACAATAAAACCAAAGCTGTAAAGTGAAATCAATTTGGCTGAATCTTTTTCAAAATTGGCTTTAAATTGAGTGTTTGTTTTTCATGTGATTCGGCCCCAGTGCCGCAGACCTGAGATGTAGCAAAATTTTAATATAAGTGCAGATTTTTGCATGAAACACCACTAATAAATAATAATAATAATAATAATAGGGTTTGGTTAATTAACTGTTAAAGATTTAATGTCCCTTTGAGCAACAGAGTGGGAAAATAATAAGGTTTGCAGGTAACGGCCAGCACAAACTAAAGGAATAATGCCCTGTTTTATAGACAGGCAAAATTCTACAACTGTGTACAGCTATTTACATTGGTTTTACTATTTATACACCATAGCACTTAAACGATTTTGGACTTTTTAATTAATTAATTTTTAAAATTCCTAATCTTAAAAGCCAACGTGAATCAAAATATACTTACTACAGGTCAACACAACTAAAATAATATATAACAGAAGTCATACACATAGAAAAATCTGAGGTATTTCTGGTTTGAGGTGGTCTATGGTTCATGAAGTTTTTTTTTTATCTTTTTAATTTTTTTATGTTTTGTCCTCTTACTACATATTTTATTGTTTATAGTTGCTCTCGTTCATCTCGGAAGCCTTGTAATGTTTCATAGCTTTGCATTTGAAATAAGCTCTACTGAGAAGTTGCGTGTGTAATGCACAGAAGAAATAAAAAATATTTTAGCTTTTAGTTTGAAACAGCAGCATCGTGAACATTCACCGTTACACTGTGGCAAACGAAAATGAATTCTTTTTTTGCCACTATTAAGACATTTTTTTCCTATATCTACCAAAATGCACTTTAGTTACACTTAATAGATTAAGCAGGATGTCATGTCTATTGCGCTGTAGTGTGGTATCCAATGCAAGACCCGCAAGTCAAAAAGTCTTTTAAGTGGTCCCTTTAAGTAACTGATAACACAAAAAGGAACATGAACATGATGTATGAACCTTTCTAGATGCCATCTGCTCAGATATGAGTACAGGCTTTCTAAATGTCAGTCTGATTCTTGCTGTTTCAGTCTAGGTCCTTAAATTTAAATATCCAATATGTTTGTGGACTTAATTATATTTTGATGGTCACTTGGACCAAACCTTCAGCGTGGTCTATGTAATCACGCTCAGCATACTTTCAGCATTCAGACTAAAAACACACTCAACCATCCTCACCTTTTCACATAAACACCAAACACACATTCACATCTCTTTCGCGCACACACACATACACATACACTCTTACTATGGTCATTGCATGTACTGTTCATTAGGGTTGCAACCGACCCAAAGTTTCTCCTTCTATCTCTTAACCCCACCCCCCCAAAGTTTACCTGAGAAATAATTACGTACCAAACAAAACTCATTATCAATATCTATAGCTCGTCGCCATTATCTAAAATCAATGCCAATTCCTCAACCCCAAATTCTTATGCCCACATTTTAAAAACCTGAACTGACCCCGTTTACAGTCGGCAACTTCCCCTACAGCACAAAATGAAAAAATAAAAATCCAGTTGTCTTCCACATTTTGTTGTGTTCTAGAGACACCCGTTAGTTCCGTAAAAGACACGTTTTCCATAAATTTGAATAGCACACAGTCAGAGAGGAAAATATCTTTAAAAATCGGAAATAAAAATCCCTTGAGGAAGGTAAATTGTTTGTAACAGTCATAATGATCCTCTCAGGTTTTGCAGCATTGTTGTATTTTCCAACACGTTGACCGGTTGCTTCATGTGTAGGTTGGTTATGCCTCAGCCATTCAAGTCCAGAAGACAGAAAATAGAAATATAGAGAAATAAAAAATTTAAACACTGAACTGAAAAGTTGAGGTACCTGCATCATGTCAGCATTCATAAGTCGGCACCTGAATGCGGTATGAGATGTCCCTACGCCATTATTTATTTATTTATTTATTTATTTATTTTTTTAACGTTTTGTGTTTTCCTCTCTTAATAAAAATACAGTAGCGAAGTGTGCTGGTAGTATTGATCCGATCAGAGTAATACTAATAACAATAATGATAATTTAAAAAACATCAGGATAAAATAGCAGCTGCATTCATTGTTGTCTGAGATCCACTGAGTCTGGGAAAGACAAGGGTTGTTTCTTTAACTTTTGGGAGGTGTTTTTCCCCCCGTTCTCAGATGCTGGACTCTTTGGGTGGTAAGTCCACGTTGGTGACTGAGGTGAGAACAGAGACGAGGCAGTCAGAGGTAGTGCCGCTGCCAAGGCGCCGGATCTGAGAGAGACGCTCCTCCACACAGCCTGCTGAGAGACGAGCCTCAGCGTCATGGTCCCAACATTCCTCTATTGTTTCACACAGCTGCTCCAGACCCTGTAACATCAACAAAATACACAATTACTTATAAATTAGATCAGCACACGAAATAGATAAATCCATTTAACTGAATCCATTTAGAGCGAGTGAGTGAGCGAGAGAGTGAGCGAGCAAGCAATGCCTTACAATGCACTGGTGCCCTGTCCAGGGTATATTTTGTACATGCTATTATTAAAGCTGTATGAATAATGAAAAGAGCAGACTCGAATATGCTACAGCAGGGCTATTTAGAAAACTGTGGGTGGGGGCAGACAAAAAATGTAGATGTAAAACACCAGTTATATATTTATGAATTAGGATTTTAACATCACGTTTTACACATTTTGTTTACATTCATGACAGGACAGGTAAATACTGGTTACACAGGATTCATGAGTTTAATGTCAAACACAGTCATGGACAATTTTGTATCTCCAATTCACCTCACTTGCACGTTTTTGGACTTTGGGAGAACATGCAAACTTAACACAGAAACCCAGGACCTTCTTGCTGTGAGGCGACAGTGCTACCCACCAAGCCACCGTGCCACCCCCACTCATTATATATATGGTATAGTGTAATTATATAATGATATTATAACTATATTATACAACTATAATTATCTGTGGCAGTGGTAGCTCAGGGGTTAAATAGTAGTCTAGTGAATGCCAAACATTTAAACAGGCTTACAGAATGTTTGAGCCAGCACTCTTTCAGCACTGGCCGCATCTTTTTGTGGACCACGACATCCTGCAAGTCCTCCAGGGATGGGTGCTGTCCAATCTCCTCCTCAAACGGCAGCATATACTCGTCCACTGGACCTGAGAGACAATCAAAGACACCTCATAGAATCTAAAACGTTGAATGAGGGATGGTTTAAACTTTTAAGAGCAGTGATAGCTCAAAGGTTAAGATACTGAACTAGTGATCAGATTCTGGTTTAAGCCCCAACACTGGCAAGCTGCCACAGTTGGGCCCCTTGTAAATACAAACTAAAACCAGACATACACAAATATCCCTTTAAATGTAATAATTCTTGACTAAGTCTTCTTTATTTTCGCACTAGAGTCACAAGAATGACGGCTATAACAAGAAATGTATATATTTTTTTATAAAATTAACTGATATTTCTAATCAGGTAGGATAAATGCTGAATAAAAAATTTTTTCTCAGAATTATCACTTTTATATACAATCTTAATCTGGAAAAAATAAAATGATCAAAGTTCTCTAACTAAGCCAATTTTGTTGCACAGTTGGTTGATTACAAGTTCCTTTACCACCTGGAATGCTATGGCACTATGGTTAAATTCTTTTATTGCAATAACTGGAGATCCTGATCACTTTTTATGCTTAAACAAAAAACATTTCTCACCATCAACAGCTGTGCAGCGGGACACCAGTTCCCAGAGCACCAGCCCCATGGCGTACATGTCTATTCTCAGAAAAGCATCCCTCTGGAAGTTAATGGCTCCTTCCAGCACCTCAGGCGCCATGTACCTCCGGGTGCCAACCTAAAAGCAAGGTCAGTTTGGTCAGTACATGTAACGTTATACAGCTTTGATAGAACAGAGTCTGCCTCTGCTGACAGCAGCACTTTTACCTGGCCATGTGTGTCTCCTGGTGCTTTTCCAGGCTCAAACTTTACTGCCAACCCGAAGTCTCCAATAACAGCAGTGAGATCATTTTTCAGCATCACATTTTTACTCTTAAAGTCCCTGTAACAAAATGTTTAAATGAGTTAAAACACTAGCACTAATACAGGAGTTATGTTAATCAGAAATCTCCCAATGTGTAATTGATTAGTGTTTTTTAACTGGATAAATTATTCTTAAGACTACAGTATGGGTAATAAGTAATAAGGACTTAAACAAGTGCTCGACTCATTTAAAAGAGAACGCTAACTTTTGCATGAGTTTTTAAATTGATGTGTTGGCATTACCTGTGGGCAATAGCAGGCTTGGGGCCTTCTCCCTTGTAGCGTGATACATCTTCATGAAGGTAAGCCAGGCCACATGCCATAGTCTCCGCAATGTGACACAGTTCATTCCAGCTTACAACGTAACCCTTTAGATAATCAGTCAGAGAACCCTGTACAATAGAGACAAAAAGACAAATATTTGGTTCAGTTCTGATGTTTTACTCTTAACATTATTGTGTCTAAAATAGAATAACTATAGAATGGAAAATCAGTGTGAGTCCTGAGCTTTGTTTGATGCAACGAGACGCTGCTCCCACCTAGTGGTGATTGGAGACAACAACACCCGAAGAGCTTTGGAAACTTAAATGCTCTTGTAGCGATCTCTAATTATTTATTCTTTCTGTGCAGCCTGGTAATAAATGACCCATGGGCCGCGTGGTTGGGGACCACTGCTTTAATATATTTGACAATGTAATTTTCCAAACACCTGGTACGTAAAGGCTGTTACTTCTCCTAGCAGTCCCTGTTTAGTGACAGATTGCACAGATGGAAGATCGTCGTGCAGCACCGGTGAGTGTGTTTTGCATTATTATAAGGTGTAGGTTTGGCTTTAGGTTAAGGAACAAAAAGCACTGGTTTTCCTCGCTCTGAAATGTTGCTTTGAACGTGTTATTACAGTTGCAGGCCACAGTGATCATTAATGCTCAACAGCTTTGGATGCTCTATAACCTAAATGTAATCACATTAGTGGGAACTGGCAATGTTGACGAGTTCATGATAATATAGGTGTTTGTAATATTAGTACAACTTTAATACACATGAGCATTAATGAGTGCAAAAGTATAAACTGGAGTTTATGGGTATGATTATGATCGTGGTTTAGCAAAATACTCCTGCACAGCACCATTTAGCAGAGGTGTTTAGAACCTGATGCCTCACCTTTTCATGAAACTCAGTGATGAGCCAGAGCTCCATTTCCAGACTGGTCCCACGTTTCTCAGCAGCAATGTATCGCAGCAATTTGTCGTGCTTCATCCCTGGTGTGCAGAACATGTCTCGCTCATTCTGCCATGACAGTTTATCCTAATAACCAGGAAAGAAAACCAGTGTGTTCACCTGCATATGTAACACCCAGAACTAAAAACACCTAAATAACTTCATATGTAACTGAGAACAACTGAAGCAAGAGATGAACACAAACCTGAATAGGGAAGATCTTTACAGCTACATATTCATTCATCATCTGGGCTTTCCACACACAGCCAAATCGCCCTCTAGCCTTAATTTCCAACAACTGCAGAGGTTTCAGCCCTACAAGAGGAGATGAAGGAGTGGGGCCGGGATCCTGATCAAACAAATAAAAAGCAAATTATGCTCAACAAACTTATACTTTTACAACACGTTCCATGAATTTAACATAGGTATTTGTGTGAATTCTTGTAATAACCTAGGGTTATCTAGGGTTCAACTCTCAGCTGTGCTACTAGCATTCAAACAAACATGACTGGCCATGATTGGTCTATATGTGGCTGAAACAGCTTGGTCAGTGGGAGGTGCACTAGTCAGTGCTGGATAAAAAAGGAGGGTTGTGTAAAAACTGTGCCAATTCAGCTAGGCAGACCAGAATAATCTGCTGCGGCAAAACCATTAATACAAAAGTAGATGAAAGAAAAAACGATTTAATTAAAAATTTCAACATTAAACAAAAAAAGCAATGATGATGCTGATAATGATAAACATAATAATCATGAACTTTTTTTAATTCCTTTAATTAAAATAAAGTAAAATTAGGAAATTAGTGAACATTTTCCACAAACAAATCAGTCTAGAATAAATTGATCAGAGTAAGCCACTGACTGGGTGTAAAACTGTACTTTCAGCCACTAGATGGAGGCATGCAATTAAAAAAAAAGATACAGGGAAGCCTATTATTATTTATAAGCCCCAGGAAAGAAAATAGGAAAGTAAAGAACTGTTAGATAAATAATACTGTAATGAATAATGTGACTGTTGGTGTATAGTATTTGGTAGTGTATAATCAAATATTAATTAATTTAAAAAAGAGATATGTCCTTTAGATAACATAATAAGCAGTAAGAGGTAAAATGAGTAAATCAAAACCTCATTGATGTCGACGTGGCCGTAGGGTGGCTTGCGGTGGCGGTACATCCAGAAGGCCAGGAGCAGGGCCATGGACAGCATGGTAACAGGCAGCAGGGAGTATACCAACACATTCAGCAATGAAAGGGCAGCAGGGGGAGGTTCAATAACTGAGAAACAGTACACACACACACACACACACACACACCATGTTACAGGTGAGAGAGAGAGAGAACCCTAATGCTTCACATAAACCCAGAAAGACAGCATGTGATGTTGGCAGGAGGCTGATGAACACATATAAACCCTCGCCTCGTTAAACTGCAGAAGACATTGTTGCCCCCACGCCAGAAGACAGGATGTAGCATGGCAACCAAACAGGGAAAAGAAAAAATCAAAGCAAGCTATACAATGTTTATGCTATTGTACTACCACTGTAATATTACTGAGTAATACCACTGATATATCAACATGTGTCTGAAATAGAAATGTTAATGATTAACCAGTTTAACCTGTGACCGACAAGTCATTGCTCAATTAATGCTGGCTGTAAAAAGATCATTTCCTTTCATTTCCGACAGCTGATCCTTGATTTGAACTGTAAGAGGAGCTAGTGAGTTTACTCTGTTGATTTAAGACTCAGCTTCACACCTTCAGTGCTCAGCAGCAGCAAGGTATACAAACTCATTTTGGAAAAAGTGCTGCTGTTATCAGAACAAAAAAACATGATGCATTTATATATTTATGCTTAAAAAATTTTTAACAATAAACAACAGACCTATTAAATCTCCCAAAAGTCACAAACAGAAGCTGTTTAGTGTCAGTATGGAGTCTGAATGCATGTTCATTTCTGAACATGTGAATGTGTGTTTTTTCCCCCTGAAGTTGTATATGTGAATATTTTGCATCATGCTCCAGTATAAAGGTAGACATCTATTATCTTTTAATAACTACACTAATGTTTTTAGGAAATGCTTTAATATACCAACCACTTTCATATTAATTATGATTGGCATGTTTAGTTAGCACTTGTAATGGACTATTTGCTATCAGCTACTGTATAAAGTCTACATACTGAAAGCTGAACTGGTTTTGCTCAGTATTTATGTTCATCTTACTTTTTTTATTAAATAAAGTATAGAGACTTGTTGATACGAACCTTAGTGATGTGCTTAATATAACTTTGTTAGTTATCAGTTAACTGTCCACTAATGACAGGCAGTTATTGGTTAAAAGTAACCGGCAAAATTTGCATGTCTGTGTGAAAATGTAATATGACATTCTTATGCAGAAGGAAACACCAAATGTCCTAATTAAATACATTAACACTGACTACTTATAAATGGAGTAAAATAAAACATTTACATTCAAAATTTAAGAGACAAAGCATTTTTTGATAGTGGTTTAAATGAATTTTGAAGGCTGCAAAAGATGTTAAGCTGTCTTTAAATACAAATGGTATAAAATTACTGAGGACACCATTTTTTAGTATAGTATCGGTGGAGGGAGGGCCTTGACAGCCATTAGGCTACACAGACCAAAGATAAAAACCATAGTTTTATAACATTTATTCTTAATGAAATAAAAATCACCATGCAGGTCTATAACCAGGGTTTATTTGTGACTTGTTTGGGAAAGGGGTTTATTATTGAGAAATTGTGTCTTCCAAGTCTGCTATTAACTAATCAATGTATTAAGTAAAACCTTTAGTAAAGCTTAATCAGCAACACCTGATTGGACATACATGAATTTAGTCTGCACATTTGAGTCAAATTAGCATGCACCATCAACCTCTGTATTAGCTTACTAAAATAAAGATTAAAATGTTTGCCCCATTGTAGTATTTAAAAACTACTACTTCAAAGTATCGCATGATAATGAGCACACATTGAACACCAAAAATCTAAACATATGTACATTCTACAAAAACTAGGTACAACAACGAGGCTGTGCTATCTTACTGGTACAAAAACATTTTGAGCATGCTCACCTGGTCCGCTCACATCAGGTAGGTGGGTGAACCTCTCGTTGCAAAAGCTGCCCTCACAGCAGCAAAAAAACACCTGTGGATTTTCCTCTGTGGCAACACACTCCTGCCTGGAGTTGAGAAAAAAGAGACCTGTTAAAACACTGAATCTTACCAAGTTTACCAGGGTGGGGGTTGTAGAGGTGAACATGGGAGCTTTTAGGACATCCATTCTAAATCCATAGCCAGTATAATGGAGTTGGAACCACAAGTATAAACAACCTAGGATTTCTCTTTACTGGAACTAAGGAACCTAGGCCAAACCCTGAAAAAACAACCCCATAGTATTATCCCTCCTCCACCAAACTTTACAGTTGGCATTCACCATACCCAGACACGTCCATCAGACTAGCACATAGAGAAGCGTGAATTGTCACTCCACAGAACATGTTTTAACTGCTCTAGAGTGCAGTTGCGTGCTTCACACCACTCTATTCAACACTTGGCATTGTGCTTGTTGATGTAAGGCTTGCATGAAGCTGCTTAGCTATGAAACTCATGCCTCGAAGCTCCCGGTGCACAGTTTTGTGTTAATGCCAGAGGAGATTTGGAATTCTGCAGTTAGTCAGCAGATCGTTTTCTTTTTATTCACTAAGCACTTAAGCACTGGTCGACCTCACTCTGCATTGCTTTCACAATAATACCACTCTCAGTTGATTGTGGAATACCTAGGAGGACAGAAATTTTTTAAACTGACCTGTTGCCACCATTTGTTCTTTCACAAATGTTTGTCAACTCAGACTACATGGCCTGGTGCTTGATTCTATACACTTGTGGTAATGGGACTGAGACCAAAACCATACAGTGCACATATAGTCAGTACGTATAATGTACCTCTAAGTTAAATGTGAGCCCCCAGCTCCACAAAACAAAATGGCTGTCAACCAAGAAATAACATGAATGTTGTGTGTGACTGATCTCAGTAAATGGAGGACAGAAGATTCAGAACTGTAGTGACAATTCTGCTGATGATGCATAACCAGCTAAGTAATGCCCTGTCAGCACTTTGTCCCACTTGGCCTATTATTCAGCACCAGCCTCGCAACTGAAATATAATACACATACAAACAAAAGTAACTTATTTGTTAAAAATATTACCTTTAATCTTAAATAATACATAAATATCTTTAAATTCAAAATGATTTGGTCAACACTCGTGGACAATTTCACAGCAATTTATTGACATAAAAAGCCTATGTTTTGGAAAGTAAGGTTGTTGTAAGGCTAGGAGAATTGTAAAGGCCTTAAAATGGGGTCACCGAAAAAAAAGATCAATAATCCCTGGCCAGGATCAAGAACAGTAGGTTAACCAGGCAAAAACGAATAGTGGTCACCCTTTAGTGGCTTTATCTAGTGTCAAAGACCAAGACAGCTCTACATTAGTTTTTAAAAAACTGGGTTGTCTTGTGTAGTCAGCTAGCTCTCAAGTTTAAATTTCAGCTATGCTATCTGCTGGCTAGATGCCTACATGGACAGTCTGCGATGTCTGAGGGGGAACAAACCAAAGGGATTTCTCATTGCTGATGCATTCCTGGCTGGTTGATCACGGCTGCACAGAATAATAGAGATCAGTGCGTCACTCTACGTACACGATACTGATTCCTGTGTGACCCGCCTTGTGCATGTTAAAAAACAAATGGTTGGCAAGTGCACACGTGTCAGAGGAGGCGTTTGTTAAGGGCGACCCTCCTCGGTTGGGGTAGAACAGCAATCCCCAACCTTTTTGCACCACGGACCAGTTTCATATAACATATAATTTTACGGACCGGCGGGGGCAGGGGGATTTAAAATAGAATAACTATAGAATAGAAAATAAGTGTGAATCCTGAGCTTTTTTCGCTGCAACGAGACGCTGCTCCAACCTCGTGGTGATTGGGGACAATAACACCCAAGGAGTTTTGGAAATTTAACTGCTCTTGTAGCAATCTCTAATTATTTATTCTTTGTGTGCGGCACCGTAATAAATGACTCACGGACTGGTACCGGTCTGCAGCCCGGTGGTTGGGGACCACTGGGGTACAAATCTACAGCAGTAGGAGACATCATTGGGTAATTGGATATAACTGAATTGGGAGAAAAGGGGGAACATACTGTAGATAACCAAAATAAATCTACCTATCTACCAATTTAATTCCACATCCGCTGCCAAGTAAAGGTGGAATGGTTCAACCTGATTAAAAGTTTAATTACAGTTCTACAGTTACAGTTCTAGGTCAACACATCTGACCAAATGTAACCACTTGACTGTAATGATCACATCCAGCATCAATAACATTGGTATCAGAGCCACATTCACAGTTTGCTAATGCACTGCTGAGGTGAAAATAAATTGTCATAAATTTTAACATCAGTTTTATTTTGTTTACAAAGACAAAAGTTAAAAGAAATGGATGGGAGAACATTTAGAAATTAAAAAGAAAAGAAAATGAAAAAAAATAATAAACCACAGATTTGCAACCAAGAAATTAAAGAACTTGCTGGAAGAACCAGGACTCGCATCATGATATTCTTGCTTCTGCCTCATCTGTTATTTGCTTTTTAGCAGTACACTGTATTTGCTTCACAGATTTGCTCTGATAAATAATTTTCTTTTTTAAACAAAACCAGCAGTAGTACATTATGCTCTCCTCTACACTGTGTTCCAAATTATTATGCAAATAATATTTTCTCAGATTTTCCAAAATTACCTATATGAATTGCAGTCATTGTAATTTTCCAGTCATCAACTATTAGAGTACAATTGAAAGGTTTTTGAACAAACTGCCAATGATAACAGTATATTTTAAAAAAAAATAAAACACTCAAAATGCACTCAAAATGCATGTTCCAAATTATTATGCACAGCAGAGTTTTCAACCTTTTCATTTTTATAAAGAACAAAAAAATGGTCATTTGTGAAATTATAAGCATTAGCAGGTTATTACAAACTGAAATCAAACAGTTTTCAAGTCAAAACTTTATTCTAGGTGATGTTACATTTGCACATAGGACCCCTTGTTCGAAAGGAGCTTCTGAACTCTCTCGTCCATTGAATTTGTCAGGTTTTGGATGGTATCTGCTTCAATTGTTTTGCATGAGGACAGAATACCCTCCCAGAGCTGTTGCTTAGATGTGAACTGCCTCCCGCCATCATAGACACTCCTTTTGATGATGCTCCAGAGGTTCTCAATGGGGTTGAGGTCAGGGGAGCATGGGGGCCACACCATAAGTTTGTCCCCTTTTATGCCCATAGCAGCCAGAGATGCAGATGTGTTCTTTGCAGCATGAGACGGTGCATTATCATGCATGAAAATGATCTTGCTGCGGAATGCACGGTTCTTCTTCTTGAACCATGGCAGGAAGTGCTGTTTGAGAAACTCCACATACATTATGGAGGTCATCTTTACCCCTTCAGGGATCCTAAAGGGGCCGACAATCTCTCTCCCCATGATTCCAGCCCAAAACATTACACCACCTCCTCCTTGTTGGCGCCGTAGCCTTGTTTGCATGGGGTGTCCATCAACCAGCCATCCTCCACTCCATCCATCTGGACCATCGAGCGTTGCACGGCACTCATCGGTGAACAAAACAGTTTTGAAGTCAGTCTTCATGTATTGTTTGGCCCACTGGAGCCGTTTCTGCTTGTGTGCAGTGGATAGAGGAGGTCGACAGGATGGCTTACGCACAGCTGCAAACCTCTGAAGGACCCTGCATCTTGTTGTTCGGGGGACGTTGGAGGCACCAGCAGTTTCAAAAACTTGTCTGGTGCTATGACAAGGCATTTTTGCAGCTGCTCTTTTAACCTGACGTAATTGCCTGTTGGAAAGAGTCCTCAATTTTCCCTTATCAGCACGCACACGTGTGTGCTCTGAATCAGCTACATACTTCTTGATTGTGCGATGATCACGATGAAGTGTCTTGGCAATGTTGATTGTAGTCATGCCTTGACCTAAACACTCCACAATTTGTTACTTCTCAGCAGCCGACACATCCTTTTTCTTTCCCATTTTGGCTGAAAATGTAGGCTGCTTAATAATGTGGGACAGCCTTCTTAAGTATTCTTGCCTTTAATTGGACACACCTGCCAAACTAATTAGCACAGGTGTCTGCAATTGCTTTCAGTGATATAAAGAGCCCTGACACACATCACCATCAATGAGTTTAACTGACAAACAAAAAAATTCTTACCTTATCACTCCTAAACACTTTTTGCATAATAATTTGGAACACAGTGTATGTACAGCTGCCTTCGAATTTAGATGTATTTATATTCTCTTTTTTAAAACGTAACCAAATGTTAACAGTGCTTTTTAATTAAAAACAATTCCAGTATTCTACAGTACATCTACCTTTGATGAAGCATTAGATTTATTTTAATTATTTAAATAGGTGAGTTTTTTTTATTTTTATTAAAAAGACAATTTAGCCCGTTAAATACAACTATTTATGCAGCAGTAAGAAAGGCTGTAAGAAATCAACTAAAATCGACCATTAAAAATAATGATGGTGTTTGTTTATTAGGATTTTAACACAACGTTCATCATTTCACAAGGTTATATTAAACACAGGCATGGACAATTTTGTATCTCCAATTCATCTCACTTGCATTTCTTTGGACTGTGGGGGGAACCTGGAGTACCCGAAGCAAACCCATGCAGACACAGGGAGAACATGCAAACTCCACACAGAAAAGACCCGTACCACCCCACCTTGGGATCGAACCCTGGATCTTTTTGCTGTGAGGCAACAGTGCTACCCACTTAGCCACCGTGCCACCCCTAATATAGATGTACTTTAATATCGGCGGCTCAGCAGTTAAGGTCCCACCACCACCAATCTGACACTGTTGGGCCCCTGAGCAAGGCCTTTACCAGTCAGTTGTTTGGACTGTATTTTGTATAAAACCAAATGTAAGTGTATAGATTACGACTGTGTGTTATGTTGCAATAACTATAACAAAATTTATATTTTTTATAAAGGGTCTTAAATTACATCAGTTATATTTTACATATCTCTTATTTTTTTCTAAAGACAAATCAGTTGCAACTCAGCAAGTTTCTGTCTCATATATTCAGTTACATTTACTCCACCAGTTCAGTATGAAAGAATATGTATTTTATAAAGTGTAAAGCTGAACATCAAAACTCTTGATAGTGGAGGTATGTGGTTATCAGCTAACTCTGTACAGCCCAGAGAGCAATGCTACTTTGCTACATTAAACCACTCAGTGTGAGCACAACAATCATAGGCTGAGAGTGATGCACTTAAAGACGAAGCATGCCGGGATTGCTGGTGTAATCTTTTTTTAAACAGCACTTTGGGTGACTGCTCTACTCACCATGTACCTAATGCAATTGCTAGGAAATTGTTTTGCCAATACTTCCATGGTAAAGAGCTATTCAAGCCAACTATTTAGAGTTATGATGAAATATTTCCTCTTTTTATGATCCGTACATAAACAAAGCAAATCCATGTTTGGCAGTGCTTCAGTGCAGTAGATTTGCAGATGTAGCACCACAGTGGACATGTTTTTAATAACCCAGCATCCTTACAGTCAGAACGAGTATCAGGGGACAGTATGTTCATTCAATGGCGCATTACAGTACTGCTCCAAATCATGAGCCATTTAAAAAGCTATATATGGCTAGTGAATACCCATGTGATACTACAAACTTATTCTTGAAACACAACAAACATAAACTCAAGTCAGAATTGAGCACAGGGCAAAAAAAAATTGGAACAAAAGAAAATGTGTGATTTTTAAATAAAGATAGTTACTGAAATAATTTACTGAGATCTGTTCATTATTTAACCACAAACCAGGCTGTGCTGACATATCTTTCTAGTGTATCCCTGAGAAAATTCTACCAAACAGCCACTAAATGTAGCACTTCAGGAGAAAGGTAAGCCTACATTGAGTCATTTTGTACTTAAGATGACCTCCACCTCTATTATTTTTTAAAGTTACAACTTTAAATCCAAAACTGGTCCAAAACAATTCCTTACATATAAAAAATTTATTTTTAAAAAGTGTCAACTACCTTTTAACCCCTTGGCTGTCCCCTTGTGCATTTTCCGCCTGAAGTGCATACCCAGCTTTTTATTCAGAAAGTACATATATGAGGAAATTTATAATTTAATGTTACTGAAAACCCAATAAAGTATCATTTAAGTGCCATAATGACATTTTACCATGCTCAAAAGATGATAAAAACTTTTTACAAGTTTTAGTGAGTATAGCTCAAGTTAAATAAAGCCTGATTAATCACAAGCAACGTAATGGACATATATATATATTTGATGTGTTAATCAGTGTCCTCATTTACCATTACATTTTCTAAAGTAGTAAATAAACACTGACCTGTCATAGCAGTTAAAGTCATCCAACCAGCAGCCTTTCTTCACCAGCTCGATGGTTCCAGAGTTGTTACGCCACGATGCGTAGCAATGTGAGCGCTTATCCTTTTCCCCCTCACACCGCTCCACTCCACTCTGGTTGGTCTTCTCAATCTCCCAGTTGATGTTGTAGTACAAACACTCGCGTGTCTCCACCTCTCCATGGCTGAGTTCTACACATTAAAAAAGGGGAAAACCAAAGACAAGAATTAGTTACATATATAGCATTTGGTGAATGTTTTTAAATCCAGAGTAATAATTGGAAAACAAGTTAACCAACTGAACTGCTAAACAGTGCTAATAATTTCTTTTTTTATTATTATGTTTAATTAGTCCCAGCTTTTTAG
The DNA here is from genome assembly GCF_030014385.1 of Trichomycterus rosablanca. Lineage (NCBI taxonomy): Eukaryota > Metazoa > Chordata > Actinopteri > Siluriformes > Trichomycteridae > Trichomycterus > Trichomycterus rosablanca. Next base: position 36,572,111 of record NC_085990.1, read on the forward strand.
CTGCTAACATTTGCTGTCTAAAATCAGTGTTCATGATACTGATCTACATTACTGCCATGTTCACCATGTTAACCTGTTTTCATGCATAAAGCCTTGTTGAAACTCAGCAATGGAACCCTATAAGCCAAGATTAATGATTGGTTGTCCTATAAAAATCTAACAACAAATGATCATATTAAATAAAATTACTGGAATATTGATGTATTTATTTATTATGATTTAACATCATGTTTTACACACTTTAACTACATTTATTACAGAACACGTAGTTACTCATTACACAAGATTCATCAGTTCACGTCTTTAATGACAAACTCAGTCCAAACCAAACCAAGACCACAGTTATTATCTGATCAATTGAACTTTACCAAGGGAAAGCATGCAAAAGTGTTTAACTGAAAAACAATTAAGCCCCTTTTATATGAACACGTTTTTTTTTTAACTGGAGGTTATTGTTGAATTTTGGTCTCCCATTTACACAAGAACAGGTTTTTAGGTTACTGAAAATGAAGCTTTTAAAAACAGTCAAACCTCTGAACCAACAAACACAAGGCCACAGCATTTCACACAGCTTGTTAGCTTCTTTTTAGAATTAGCATTTATTTTACACCAAATCAAACGGATGTCCCTTGGTCTGAGCTTGGCAGGTTGCCACAAAGAGCTTTGCCTTTCTCTTTTATCAAAACAGCATTCTAATCACCATCAATAAATGACAGCTAATAATGTTAACAAAGGCTAAGCGCTTAATGGTGCAAGCAGACCTGGTGTAACCTCATAAACAATAAAACCTCGTCTCGTAAGAGTAAGCTGAGCAGAGGCTAAATGAAGAGAAAATGACTGCCAGAGGTGCTCCTGTAACATGTACGAGGATTTGGCTCTGGATGCCGAGGCAGTTAGGTTAGTTTTGTGATGCATGCTGAGAGGCTGGGTCAGGCTGACCTTAATCCCACAATTCAACGTCTGAAATCTTACACTCAGCTTAATTAAAATTCAGTGAGCATGCCACATCAAGCATGGGATGGGAACTGTCTCAATAACCGCACCCTGTCTCTCTGAATGGCTTTCTTTTTCAATACCCTTGTGTCCATAAATGAAGCGCATCTAAGGCCATGCTTATTTCCACCTCCTGCTCTGGGATTTACTGAACTAGGCTTTCAAAACCTATATTGTAACAAAACAAATTTGTATTTAAACACATGGAATTAAGAAACAACAGAAAAGACATTCAAACAAATGTAAAAAATAAAGGAAAAAATTGCAACAATGTTTACAGTAACCACACACAACAGTACCAGTATGACTGGTCCACACACTGTACACGAATACGCACATTCAATTATCTTCAACAACTGCAACATCCTAATCAGGGTCACACTGGGTTTGGTGCTACTTTGAAACAGTGTGCTCAAACAGGAATTTTCATTCAACAATTTATCAGAGGGAACACATACCCACAATTCCGGGTAGCCAGGTAAATTTCTGAACGTTTTTTTAAGAGGTGGGAGAAAATAAGTTCCCCATTATCATGGTGCTGTGTAGCATGTACACTAGATGCTGTGCCACTGAGCATGAAAAAAACTAATTTAAAAAATATGGCAACAAAGGTATCCCTCAATGAGCTGCTACAATATTGGGTAACTGTACCTCGTAGCTAGGGGCAATATGAATGCCATTTTTTACTTGTATTAAATGAGTAAAACACGCTAGCACCCCAGAACTGACATTTCGAACTTGTCGGTTCTAAACTTAGCTCGGCCATCCGTCTGGGCTGGACGCCTACATGAACAATGATTGGCTGCTGTTCATACAGGGTGGGAGGAGTATAGGGACTCCTCATAACTGAGGCTAACTGATGGCGCCTACACGGAGTCAAGGGATAATGCGTTGATCAGGGTGTGGTTCTCGGTACACAAAGCTGATCCGCATATAAACTCGTCTTGTGCAGGTGAAAAGATGCAGTCAGCTCAATCAGGGCAGGGGTCGGCATCAGCAGAGAGGAAGCATAATGCAATTGGGTAATTGGATGTGCTAAAAAGTCAGGAAAAAAGGAGAGGAAATGCATAAACAAACAAAAACAAAAAAACAAACAAAAACAAAAAAATCACAAAAAAATCCTGGGTGCAAGACAGGAATACTCCGTACAGGATACCAATCCATCACAGGGCTTCATCTTGCATTGTATTCACTCACAACTGTAAGTCATTTTTATATTTATTTATATATATATTAAGGCTGCACAATATTTCGTTTCAGCATCGTCATCGCGATGTGTGCATGCACGATAGTCACATCGCAGGACGTGCGATGTTTCTTAATGCAAATTATATCAAATACGTCATGCTACAACTTTTTTGCTGCTTGACACAAAACGAAAAAAATCGCAATGTCAGTTTTTTCCAATATCGTGCAGCCCTAATATATATATATATAAAGTTGGCTTAATGTGTCTACTAAAGTACCCAGTAAGTTAGCACAGTGCTTCGCAACCCGCTGCCAAGCTGCTACCACAGGTACAGTACCACGTCAGTGTCATGGATGTAAAGCTTTGTGCAAATAATGTAAAAGGTGTCAGAATATGAATAGCAGTATATAGCAAGTGTATTCCTGCAAATGCTTTGGCATTGCAACAGCTTTAAGTGTTTGTTTGTTACAGTTTTAACACCATGTTTGAAAAGTCTAAAGTTACATACTGTACTTAATATACTGAATCTGGAAAGCACATTCACCTAAAGGCAGCTGATGAAATTTGAATCAATACTTTATGCTTTTCACAAAAATCTGTGGGTGCAAAAATAACCTAAACGTTACACTGATGTTGCAAGACCAGACCACTGTTTCTCTCAGGTTTTCACACCGGTTTCATCAGATTCTGTATTTCTTTCCAAAGCGTGACAGTAGGACTGAGTCGACCTTAAACCATCACTCAAGACCAGATTCTCTGAGGAGGCCCATCTGTATGAGATCAGAGTAGTCCAGCTGTAATGAAGTGTATGACCTGAGATTGCACATGCCGCATTTTGCAGAGGGTTGTATTATCCTTATGAACAACTCTGTGTATTAGGAGTGTGTGCTAAAGAAACTGTACTGTATGATGGACTATGGCATCTTCCTATATCTGTGCACAGGGTGGAAAAAATTTACAGTATAAGATTAACTCTTATTTTGTCTATACATAAAGAAGGTTTAAGAGGGGAAAATGACTAATATAATCTAACTGTAATATGTACATCAGCATATTCATCAAAAAAGCCTGAAACTATAGAATCATTCTTCTAGAAAATCTGCTTTTTAACCAGCCCTCAGCCAAATGTCTGAATATGCTTAAAGAAAATAGCCTTTGTGTACTATGTACATCAAACTGGCAGATGAATAAAACCAGGGCACACCATCCATGTGGAGAAGTCAGAAGGTCAGGGTAAAGATAAAACCCTGGGGTGCATGGTGGACTTTTTATACAGATCCAAGACCAAAAACCTCAAAGATATTACACATTTTGTTGTATAGTAGAAATTCATATTAAATATTCACATAAATAGAAATCAAATATCCAAATTAGGAGGGAAAACAACTTTTGTCTGAGACAAAATTTAGTGTGTAATGAATTTAGTGTGCAGGAAATAATAAATAAAATACATTTGGGCCGTGATTAATAGTTTTACAATTTCCCCAAAGTTATTGTGACAATCTAAAAACTCACGCTGCCTCATTTTTAAATCACATAAGTTCTGTAAAGAAAGACATTTTGCAAAGGTATTTCTTTATTTTAGTGACCTTATAATAATTAGTAATTATTATTAATTAATGAAAATAATACATTATTATTATTAGTTATGTCATGCCAAGGCAGACTGCTGGCTACCATATGGATAATATTTCTCCACAGCATCTCGTCTTTTGGTAGGGTCTTTAGGCTAAACCTGTTCTTTGTTCCTCTAATTAAAGGCATTTACATTGTTGCTGGCCATCCTCTTTCTCTTTTACCTTCAACTCTTTCAAGCATAATTGTCTTTTTCAATTAATTGGTTATTATGTGTTCAGAATAAGAGAGCTTCAGTTTGCTTATCTGGGCTATGAGAGTGTTTAGATTTAATTATAAACTGTTTAATAGTAGTAATCTAAAATTAAAAAAAACTTTTAAGAGTATGTATTGCTTTGAGTTGTTAAAACAGTTAAAGAAAATAGCCTTTGTGTACTATGTACATCAACTATACTACTGTATAATAAACTACATTAAAAGTGAATAACTAATAAACATACACTGTTAGCTAGGTTTGTGCTTAGAGCTGAAAACATAAACGGAACTGGCGGATGAATAAAACCAGGGCACACCATCCATGTGGAGAAGTCAGAAGGTCAGGGTAAAGATAAAACCCTGGGGTGCATGGTGGACTTTTTATACAGATCCAAGACCAAAAACCTCAAAGATATTACACATTATTAATTGGTTATTATGTGTTCAGAATAAGAGAGCTTCAGTTTGCTTATCTGGGCTATGAGTGAGTGTTTAGATTTAATTATAAACTGTTTAATAGTAGTAATCTAAAATTAAAAAAAACTTTTAAGAGTATGTATTGCTTTGAGTTGTTAAAACAGTTATCAAACCTACAAATGTTAATCATTTTTGCAAATTAATATGATTGAATTATTTTTACTAATTAAACTAAAAAAAAATTACTTTCATTTGGTTGCTTTATGACACTTAAGCAACAGGTACATTTGAAAACTGCTTATATTTTAGCCAGAATACTACTGTATATGTATATCCAAAAATATCTACATGAAACACAGACATACATGAATGCAATTTAATTGATGGACTTGGGTCTTCCTTAAGCTCTTTGTTTGGCATTAACCTCTTAAAATAAAAATAAAAGTCAAAATGTAATGACTGGCTCACTGACTAAATGCCTGTAGATCTGACTGGAAGATCTGTGTTTTACCTTGAAGTTCTATTCATTGCTCCCCTTAAGATACACCAGCATGCATACACTAGTTCTTATTTAGCTTATTTACATATAAAAAGCCAACAACAAAAGGTTTGCAATAAAATCCAATTCTTTTACTGAGCAGGATGTCATGTTAAAACATACTAAGAGTCAGCTGTATGTAACTCTGAAGCACTCAGATCTGTGTAGGAATAAAGTGACCTTACATTACCTCTGCACAGTCCAGGTCTAACTCCATGGTTGTTTTGATATTTACGCTTAGGTTCAGCCAAATGTTTTAGGATTTTATCTTTTATTCTTATTTATATCTTTTATTTATATATTTTCTTATATTTATGATTAGAGATGTGCCGATCGGGGTTTTTGGCACCGATTCCGATCTGCGATCTCATTTCAGGGACATCGGCCGAAGGCCGATAGCCGATTGCGATCGGGGGGAGGGGGGATTGGGGGGGTTTAGCAGTAAATAAAATAAATAAACTTAAAAAGAGCCTCACAGTGAAGATAAACCGGAGCAGCGCGCGTGTGTGTGTGTTTGTGTGTGTGTGTGTGCCCTTAGAAGATACGCTTTGTTCACAGTATCGCTATAAGTGATTCATTGATTCATGAGTCGATTCATTTTTCGCCAAGCGTAAGTTTCTCTTCTCAGTTATCTCTCCGTGTTTACTGTTATTAATTAAATGTCGTGGTTTTAAATAAACACCAGCTACTACAGAACATTTTGTGTGACTCTCTTACATTAAAAAGCTTAATTAAAAAGCTTAATTAAACTGCTATTACCACAGATCTGTAACCGACCGTCAGACTCGTTCCGTCTAAGGAGCTAAAAGTTTTCTGATGATCCTAAAAGTTCAGCAGATGATCCTGAACTAACGAATTTGCTAATGAATAAACTTTTGCCTCTGATTGGCTCTGTAACATTTTCTGTTCTCATCTACATCACAAGAAAGAACCGCTTACGATTTACCAAAGTGAACCACGAGTTTATATAACGTGCTGATAGAATCGACTCAGATGTGACCGGGTTGAATTATCTTTTTAAAGTAAATATTTCAATCAGCAAAATTACATCGTATGTATGATGCACAACGTTAATGATGTTATTTTAGGTCATGAAGAGCTTTTACTGTGGTTTCTGTACGATGGTTGATGAATGGTGATGTGATGGTTGGCGTCTGGATCAATCCACTGAGCTGTTAACTTAACATGATCTTTTATATATCACACGATCGGATCGGCTACTTTTAGGAGATATCGGCCGATCGCCGATAGCATATTTTGATTAAAAATCGGCCGATACCGATTCATAGCCGATCGATCGTCCCATCTCTATTTATGATATTTAGAGGGCACCGATCTTTTACCATATATATTTAAATAAACCAAATAAACAATTGAATGAAGAAATAATAAATACAATAATTAATTACTGAAATAATAGTTTATTGCAGCCGTTATGTATTACAGTTTTGCTGAACTGACCAGAAAAATTACATAAAACAACTTATCAAGCAAACAAAAACATTTCCAGACCCCTCTGGCTGATACTTCTTCTGGAGAAAAACAAAAGCTTTTTAAAGAATAAGTGAAGCTTACACACGGTGCTAGAGCCCTGCCTGGCCCAGCCTGTGTGTGTGTGTGTGTGTTTACCATACAACACGGCTTTGGCGGTGCCAGCAATGGCAGATGTTCTTGCCAATCAATGGATTGCGGTTGCTAGGTGAAAGAAAAATGTGGGAGTACCACAGTCGCCTCTCCCCTTCAGACGGCACCGGACTGGGCTGTAAATGAGGCCAGGCAATGCCAACCCACTGTTTGAGTTGCTGCACATACTACAAACCTCAGTGCCTCTGCAATTAAGCTTTTTCAGCATTCAGGGCCTGAATTTATGAGCTTCCATGGAGAAGCCGAGGCCAATGGCCATACCAGATGTCAGCGTACACAAAAGGAAGCATGTCCTAAAAGCATTACAAGATGAACTGGAGCCTTTGAGGTGCACATTACTACCCCTGCTAGGCCTGAACATTATGTGGGCCATATAATTTTAGTGGAACCAGGAGTTTTCTCCTGGCCATTTCCATCAACTGGCAGAATGCCTCTCTACATTCTGTTTCTCCTCTGCATGAAACACACTTTCACTTCCAGCCTCATCAACGAGAGTAGCCCTCCCAAAGCTAATGTGTTAATGATTACAGCGTTGAACTGGCCTGTAAAATGTGCATTAAATGCATTAAGAAGCTACTGCCAAGTGAGCTGTCTTTATGATGATAAGACAGGTGGAACATAAGTGTACTTTAGTGTTGAACTGTATAATATAGTTATTATATATTGTCAGGTCAAAGTTTTTTGTTTTTTTATTATCACTTACTGTAACATTTTACTGGTAAATAACTACCAAAAACATACATGTAATATACAATTTAAAATACAATCATCTACTTTTTGTGTGAAAGCATATACACCAAAGGTAAAAAATATGTAATCTTAAGGGTACTACCAAAAAACAAGATAAGGGACATTTATGTACTTAAATTTTTTTTTAAATATAAACTGTGTGCTAAGCAAGAAGTCGGATGCTACAGGGGAATCAATTTAGCTCAACACTGGCTTCCTCTGCCTGACAATAATTGTCTGTTTGAGTTGTTCATCTACTAGACCTTCATCAGTGGTCACAGAACGCTGCCCACGGGGCACTGTTAGCTGGATATTTTTGGTTGGTGGACTATTCTCAGTCCAGCAGTGACAGTGAGGTGTTTAAAAACTCCAGCAGCGCTGCTGTATCTTATCCACTCATACCAGCACAACACACACTAAAACACCACCACCATGTCAATGTCACTGCAGTGCTGAGAATGATCCACCACCTAAATAATACCTGCTCTGTGGTGGTCCTGGGAGAGTCCTGACCATTGAAGATCTGGAGCTAACAAAGCATGCAGAGAAACCGATGGACTACAGTCAGTAATTGTAGAACTTCAAAGTGCTTCTATATGGTAAGTGGAGCTGATAAAATTGACAGTGAGTGTAGAAACAAGGAGGTGGTTTTAATGTTATGGCTGATCGGTGTATGTATATGGTAACTTTGTATCGAATAAGATTTACCTTCAAAGATCATACAGGTTTGCCATCATCTAATCCTTTTTTGTATATTATTTAAATTTATTGTAATGTTCAGATGTTATGGTTATCAGTTTGTAATGGCCAGTAGACACATTTTACTTGGATATTTCACACAGGATCTACTGAGCCTCCTGGTTGTTCCATTTAACTTATGTTGGATCTAGTGTTCAGGTACGTAGAGATTCCCAAATGACAGTACAGCAAATAAAAAAATGATCACACACACATGAAACACGGTGAAATAACATCAACATGAATGTATATGTTTCAGCTTTCAGCTGCTAAAATAACTGAATGCTTCATTAAAAGAAAGCTAAACTACATTGTACAGAACTGGTATTCTCTACAGATCTGGTAAACATTATGCACTGTGCTCGCCGTTGAACCGTAACATTAAGTGTTGCCTTAGAATAACAAATAGTCATGCATGGTTTCTTTTCCAAAACATGCACATTGGTTGAGTGAACATACAAAACATGATCATACTGCAAGCTTTCTGCAGTTTTCTATATGGGCGTGTGCATGCAATAAACAATACAAGAAAGTGTTTGAACAAGAAAGATCTGGAAGTTATTTTGTTTGGCCCCTAAAGACCTTGAAACACACTGGCACAAAACCTCAAAACCACTCTAACATTCCTGGGCAAGACCTTGTGCAGTAATTGGAAACAGAAGCTGTAAACCACAAAGCGAGTAATCGGGATTCCATCAAACCAAACTAATTAAAATTTGCACAAACAGAATTACTCAAAATGTTGTAAGTATGAATTATGGCAAGCTGAAAGTCGTAAAGATGGAAATAGATTGTCTACACATCAACATCCTTAAAATCAGCAAACTAAAACTATAACAGGATGAAGACCAGATGGAGTTCACCAAAACCAAATCGACACTCTTCGCATCAAGAGATCGACAAGCTCAATTCTAATTGCAAAAGCATGGAACTGATTTTGGAACAGATCACAAGCTTCTAACGTGTAAGCTCTGAAGGAAGCTGAGAAAAAAGGCTTCCATGAAATGACCTGGGGAACATACCTCCTCTAAGAAAAAACTGTTTCAGATGCTGGATGTAATTGAAAACAGAGATGTTCACAAGTCACAAGATATGAGTCCGAGTCAAGTCACGAGTCTTTAGGCTAGAATCCGAGTCAAGTCACGAGTCTTTAGGCTAAAGTCCGAGTCAAGTCATGAGTCAATATAATATACACAAAACATATATTGGAAATGTAGCGTAGAAATAAACAAATAATATGTAAGTTCAGATAAAAACAACAACAGATTAGCGACTGTATTTTGCCGTTTTACTTAGTGCCTTTACTTTGCTAGGTACCAGTTAAAAGCTTAAACTGACGTTTTGTTTTCATTGCAAATTACAGCACAGCGGCCAAAATCCAAAACACAGCAAAAAATCCATAACCACTGCTTACCTTAGCTTATGTTCTTCCAGATGCTATTAAATTTATAATTGCATGTCCCATTAGGAATATAATCCGTTATTTTGTAAATGTGCTTATAATTAAAAACCTCCAAACTTTTCCCGGTTGTGAAGTAAAACACGAACTCGGTAGAAAGCCAATCAAGCGTTTCATTGACACTCATCTATGAGATGCTGCAAAGTAAATACATGCAAATAACAGCATTTCTTACTAACAATTAAAATCAGAAGGTCTGATTGGCTCAGAAAGCGTTTTTTTTTCAATCATTAGGGCCAATTCTGTAGGAGCGTTCCATTCACATTATCTGTTACTGTGAAGTGCACTACGTATTCCACCATTTTAATTGAGATTCGAATTCAAAGTAGGGAGTAGGGAGCGATGCTTCATCACTATGATGGAAACTGGCTGGAACATACAGCCATTGGGTGCGTTGCGGGTTAAGATGGCCGGAGCGTTATTAGAGAGCAGAAAATGACACGATCAGAATTATGTCGGATCATATATATATATATATATATATATATAAAATTGTCACATGTAACTAATGTTGCTGACTTTTGTAGTTGTCATTTTTTGCGAGTCACGAGTTGAGTCCGAGTCATTTGAAACGAGTCCGAGTCGAGTCTGAAGTCGCTGTGTGTGCGACTTACGTGCGACTCAAATCCCCATCTCTGATTGACAAAGAACCAGAAAAGCTATGAACAGAGCTCAGAGGTCAAAAATACTGATGAAAAAAAGAGGAAAAACCTGGAAAGATGGAAAAGGAGAAACAAATCTTATCAGGGTTTAAGAGAAGACACAAGGAAGAACAAGAACTAGCACTTCATCATCATCTGTAAAGTCACTGAAGCCGGAAACAAACATGAAAAAACAAAAGTGGTTCTTCAGAAGATGTGTGAGATCAGGGATAAATTTCAACCTCAAGTAGTTATGCTAAGAGATGTCCATGGACAGGTCATAACTGACCAAGAGATCAGTTGCAGAGACACTTTTGTTAATCTTATTTACAGAGAACATTCAGTGTTTGAAAAAGAAGTCAGACAGTCCCTGAGATCACCAAAGAAAGTCACATGTCTGTCTGGTCTAAATTATTTTCAGAATTTTAAAATATTACTGTTGCAATGTTATTGATTCCTGTAGGGGTTACAGGTATGTCTCTGTGTATGTGAGTAAGAGAGTAAGAGAGTAAGAGAGAGAGAGAGAGAGAGAGAGAGAGAGAGAGAGAGAGAGAGAGAGAATGTCTTTTGCACTACTGTGAGCGTAACTGCTCTGTGAGCGTAACTGTGCTCTGTGAGGTTTCTGTGAAGACAGTACAAAATTCCTGAGATTTGTGAGCATATTTGGCCAATAAAGCCTGATTCTGATAAAAGATTTAAAGTGATGACTTAATTACATGAACTAATCTAAAAAACACCTAATGACAGCAGACTGGAAGAGGAAATTTTATATCCTTATATAAAAGAAAAGAGACAAGAAGCAGTGCATAAACTATCATATAATCTCTCTCATATCACACACCTGTAAAATTATACTGAACATTGTTTAACTCAGACTAGAGACTTGCTTTAAAAGAGAACAGCCGCGCGGACGTGAAAGCAGGATTCATTAACAGCAGAGGAATGTGAGATAATGACTTGTGAAAGCTGGACTATAGAAAAAGCCAAGGAATTCAAAAATTAATTCAACAAGTGTTTCAGTGATTACAGCAAAGCTTTTGACCATACAAAAAATATGGACTTTCAGACGCTCAGGTGGCGCAGCGGTAAAACACTTGAACAACGATTGGCTGTTGTTCAAGGGTGGTGCCAGACGAGGCCTTTTAACTGATGCAGTTACGACTTCTGATAGCTGATTGATGGCGCTTGCAGAGACGAGGGATAATGCATTGATCAGGGTGTGGCTCTCCATACACAAAGCTGATCCGCATATGAACTCGCCTCATGCAGGTAAAAAGATGCAGTTGGCTACTTCACACGTGTTGGGGGGGGGGGCGTGTGTTAGTCACGGCTCTTCTCAACTAGGGCGGAGATCAACATCTGCAGAGAGGAAGCGTAATGCAAGATTGGGGGGGGGGGGGGAAGGAATGCAAAAAAAAAATTTGAATTCCCTCAGAAAGATGAGAATTCCAGATCATCTTTTAATTCTAGAATGATTCCATATTAGCAAAGAAGTTTTGAGAAGGCTTCAATCTGTCACCATTTCTGTTCATCCTGTAGGCTTAACAAATATGAGAAGCAGAACTTGTAGGAAGATCATCGGGGATTCAAGAGTGGAGAAAGAAACATCAATAACCTACAACATGCAGATGATAACACTCATAGCAAACCAGAAAGACCCAAAGGCCCTTGATAGGAAAATATGGGGTTTCATATTTCATGAGAACAAGAAAGACCACAAACTTTACCAGTTACAAAGAAGACATCAGATTTAGCCTACTTGGATAAATTAATAAGAGGATCCAGCAGTCAGGAACTGTGAAAACTGAAAGAACTGGAAAAGTTCTTCAGATATAATGATTTGTCTCTCCAAACAAAGATCAGAAGTGTCCAGACTATGGTAATCTCTGTGGTTCTTTAGGAAAGAACTTTGATGCTGGGCAAGACTTTTGTGAGTGCCCTGTCGATCAAATGAAACCTAACCTCACACTCAAAGCCCAGATGATAACATGTACGGAAAATTAGAGCTTTAGTTTTATGAGACAAACAATTCATTATAAAAGACAATTATGCTTGGAAGAGTTGAACATAAAAGAGGAAGAGAATGGCTGCTATCAGAGGCTAGCCGGTAATGCTACAGTTTACTTAATCCTTAAACCATGCACTCTGATTTTGGGGCTTTTGTGTAAGTATTTAAATAATCAGTGTGATATCACCAGATTCATTTTAATTACTATATTTTTGCAGTCAAAATGCAATTCAAATAATACAAAACACTGATTTTTTTTTACTGTAATAATAATGTAAACTGAGGCACTACTTAGGAGAGCTGAGCTGTCAGCATTTCTCTGTCCCTCAGTCGTTAGAATTAAGACTCAAACCGCAGAAAAACTTGTGGTTTACCAGTATGGTTGTGAGTCATAGCTTGGTTAACACATGTCCGCGAGTGTCTAACCATCACTGTAATTTCCTACATGCAAAACACACACATTCTGGCTAGAAAGAACTAATACTACAACAGTAGTAGCACTGATTGTGAATTGTTGGTACGGCATTTTCTCAGCCTCAAGACAAATTTTGTCCTCCGGCCTGTGCTGAGACTAATGCAAGGTAGGAACATCTCTTAGGGCTATGTCTTAGGGAGTGTGTGGGGTTTGGGAGGGATGGCTAAAAAGCTACAGCCATCCCCCAAACACCACCCACTCCCTAAGACATAACCAATCATGTCTGTGTAGAGACCTGTCTAGCCAATAACACAGCTGAGATCCTAATCCAGGCTAGCATAATAGACCGCTGCTCCACCTAAGCAACTGTAAGACGTTACAACAAATTAAAACATGTAATTCATGCCTTGTTAAGCTGGTAAACAAAAACACCGTACAGCCAGAAATCTGTAGCAAAAGTAACCTTATGTTTAGAACTACATAAAAAATTTTGAAGGGGTATATATTGATATATAACTTTCTGCCAAAAGCAATCACTCCTCTACCATGCTTGATTAAATTGTCCATTTCAGTTTTTCCGGTCCAGATTTAAATCTGGTGGATGACTAATGACTTTAATACTGTACTATGTTGTATTATTCAGCTATATGCACATAACCTTTATAACAATCTTTAAAATACCAATATACGATCACTTGTCATTTATGTCATCTGCATTTTAGTATTGTAACATTTTTCACCTGACTAGGAGCAGACAGTATTTTTTTTATTTATTTAGTTTATTTATTTATTTATATGTTTTACGCCATGCTTAAACAATGGTTATGTTCAGGTGTAGGTAATATTTATATCAGTGTATAGTTCTTGTCAAGTGGTGTTTTAGTATGTTCTTTTAATATGCGTTCTTTTAGACCATTTTTTTAAGAAATTGAGGATCGTTTCGATTCTTTTTCCATAGTTTTTGGTATTGCTATACATTGTTGTTCTCGTAAGTAATAAGGGCATTCAGTCAGTGTATGTTTGATAGAAATAGGTATTTGACAAATATCACAAGAGTGGGGTAGCCCCCCCTTACATGAGTGTTAAATGTGTGTGTCCAATGTGGCATCTGGGATCTGGCATAGACCACCTGATCAATATAATTTTCAGGTTGTATTTTTACTTTGCCCACACATAAGGCAAAAATAAACTTCATGAAATATGTCCTGTCATTTTCACCAGACAGTTAAAAACTGCTTTATATGACAAACAGTTTCTCTTCCATACGACATGGGGAACCAAATCTTTAGCAAAACATGTATTACCGGGGTTTATGTAGCCCAAAACCTTTTTTTAGCAGCAGCAGCATATGAGATGTATTTAAGTACATTCTGTTGTCTTTACATATTTAAGCCTTACCATCGTTTGGTAAATAGACGTTTTATTGGTTTGAAATATTTAGAAACAGGCTATTAGATCAAAAGTTTCTTATTTACAAACTCCAGCTATTCCACATTAACAGTCTGTCCGTCGTTATGTGTTTTAATTCATCCGTTGCTGGAGGTGGCAAAACACATGGTTTTAATTTTAGGACCAAAGAATGGTAAGTAATTTCAATTGCAAAGCAGTCAGGAACTAATTACATTCAACCAAACCCATAACAGCTTCCACATGCTGGTATGCAGCTATAAACCCAAATTTTTAGTCGAAAAGAACTGGTGCAGATGCTAAGAGCGGAGATCTATACCACCAAATACTGCAAATAAATAATCCAACTGAGTGGTTTTTTTTTTTTTTTTTTTTTTTTTTTTTTTTTTTTTTTTAACAGATTCACCTAGACATGCATCATTTATAACTTGTTCATTCACAAACATAGTAAATAAATAGTGGTGTATTTAACCAAGTAATGATATTTCACTCAATGAAAATACCTAGACATGTACAAGAACTATCTAGATTCTAAAAAAAATTATAATTTATATTTATTAAAATGATTTAATGCTGTACAGTCATATTCGTTTGTGAGAAGAAATGCTAAAATTAACGTTTAAATTATTTTTTTTAAAGCTTCAACAGATGTTTAGATAAAAGCAAATCATTTTAATTTATAATAAAAGGCTTAGGAAGACATCTTTTGAACACGGTAGATAAGCCTGGTAGATAAGAATATTAAAAAAAGCAAGACCCGTCATCTCATGTTTGTCTGGCTGAGCAGTAGAATTCCTGAATGCAAACTATTGATTAAAGTCTAAGATGAAAGAGTTCACAGTTCAATCTGCTCACACAATCCGCACTGTTTCTTAAATTTTTATTTTTATTTCGATGCTTCTTTCAAGGTTGCTGGCCAACTTCAGGTTCTGACGAAGAAGAAAAATTGTTTTATTTTGTAAGGATGTATCTTGAGTGTCTGACGCTTGGAGTAGAACTACAAACTATAATCCTGTCCACATTTGTACATTTACTAAAAAAGCATCAATATCATCTAGACATAGTACAATTCCTAACATTACCAAACTTAGTAATTACCAAGGTTGGTAGCAAGGTTAAAGACATATTTTGTTTATTTTTCTATTTATTTTATTAAGATTTTAACGTCATGTTTTACACACTCTGGGTACATTAATGACAGGACAGGTAATTACTGGTTACGCACAATTCATCAGTTCAAGTTTAATGTCAAACACAGTCATGGACAATTTTGTATCTCCTATTCACCTCACTTGCATGTCTTTGGACTGTGGGAGGAAATCGAAGCTCCTGGAAGAAACCCATGCAGACACAGGGAGAACATGAAAACTCCACACAGAAAGGACCTGGACTTATTTGTTTATTAAGTATTGGTAGTAATCAGCATCACAATCCTGTCCAACTAAACTAAACATAAGAACATAAGCCACTGTTTGAAGCAACTCTATTCGGTTACTGTGATTCTTAGGTCAATGAGCACTCAAAGTTCATGAGGCACAAATGAAGATTAGTCGATCATAGATTTCTTAATATTCACATTTTTTTTCCAATTTTCAAGGTAAATGTGTGAACTGTTAAGTCTCCAATGGGAACAGTACAAAGACAGGACATGACGGGGACATTTTGTGCTACTCCTAATGTTTAATCATTTGATCTAGCCTAAATTCCATTTCATCTTACAGCTTTCCGCACACACCAGGTTCACTCGACCAAGAACACTGGTGGCATGTTAAACAGCAAAGTATACTACTCATAGCACTCAAACTCAAAAATTGATCAGTGCATTAATATTTAAGCAATTCCTCCATATATCACTTAGAAAGCAAGGATGTGCATCCGTGTTACACCACATAAACCTGCACATGAAAGGAGACAGATAGGAATGCATAAATCTTGCGTATTTCAAGTACTTTTGGTATAGATCTTCCTAAGCATTTGCTAAAATAGTGTATCAAAATGAGAAACATTAACCTCCAGGAATAAACAGATCAGATCCTTAGTATAAGTACTCAGTGTAAGCCTATACAAGCCTAACATGCTGGATCTCTAACAGACCAGTTATACATTTTATACACACTATTCTGACTGAAACAATACTAATAAAGCACATACAGTAGTTCACCCTTATCCACAAATTCTCTTTCAGTGGCTTGAGAATGTTAAATAAAAATTCCAGGAATTACCAATCTATTTTTTAGATTGTGTGCCATTCTGGGTAGCATATTAAAACCATCCAGCACCATTTTGCATGGGACATAAATCATCTCTTCATCCAGCATATCCATGCTGCACACACCACCAGCAGTTATTCACAGAGCATCCATCTCAATCTTTAGATCAACTATCATGGCATCACTGTACTGCAGTGTTCAATTACGTTTCATTTGTCTGAATATCGTACAACCACAAAAGTAAAGATGCTGGTAACTGGCTAAGCAAATAGGTAAAATATTTCAATTAAGTGAAGTACAGTCAAATGTATTTGTACAGCAATTTTTACAATAGACATTGTCCCAAAGCAACTTTATGGAATGTAGGACCGACAGACCAAAAACCCCCGTTGAGCAAGCCAAGGGCGACAATGACAAGGAAAAACTTCCTTAAAAATACAGGAAGAAACCTTGAGAGGAAATAGACTCAGCAAGGACCTCCATCCTCCTTGGGTGGCTTGGGAAATAATTGGACTAAATAAGTAAAAAGATAAAGGATTCTTGTCTTGGCTGTGGTTGCTTAAATGTAAAGGTTGCTAATAATTAAATGTTTCATTATTAGTTAATGTAATTAATTTTTATTGTGTTTTAAGTATAAATTAATCTTTAAAATGGAATGTAAGTATATAAAAACTAGGGATGCATCGATACCATTTTTTCCCAACTGAGTACGAGTACGAGTACATGTATTTTTGTACTTGCCGATACCGATACCTATTTAGAATACCGTTTTTTTAAACAAAAACACACGCGAGAAGTGACGAGAAGTTTAATGATACCACGTCCAAAAATGCACGTCAACAAGTAGCGAGTGATCAAAGTGTTTGTGTGCTGATGTGATGAAATCAAGGAGGAAAAATAAATGAATCTGAGTGGATTTGGCAACACGAATAGCATGGATTGTTCTGTAGTGAATTGGAGGTTAATAAATATTTTTGCAATGTTGGTGTTTTGTTGTTTTGTTTTGTAGAGAACGATCAGGTCAGAAATACTGTAAAACGTGTGTGTGTGCCGGTGTATTCTGATATAAACTATATTAATTAAGCCCCTGTCCCACCTGTTTACACTCCTCTTCTGCGTTTCCCCTCACACCGTATCCTGCTTTCTCATTGGCTGTTCGACATGTCACTCATTCCCAGTCGCACATCTCACATCAGATATCTGACGCTCGGCGAGCCGGTCGGATCGAGTTGTTGGATAGTTCACACTTAGCGATTGAGAGCCGAGTTTTGATCACTGAGCGAACGCCGAGTTGCTCCCGAGCTCAGCGCTAGATTCCCGGCTCGGGAGCAACTCTGTGTTCGCTCGGCAATCAAAACTCGGCTCTCAAGAACGCAGGATACGGTGTGAGGGAAAACGCAGGAGAGGAGTGTAAACAGGTTGGACAGGGGCTTAATTAATATAGTATATATCAGAATACACCGGCACACACACAAGTTTTACAGTATTTCTGATTTGATCCTCTACAAAACATAATACCCAGGCTGCATTGCAAAAATATTTATTAACCTCCAACTCACTACAGAACATCCATACTGTTCGTGTTGCCAAATCCACTCAGATTCATTTATTTTCCTCTTTTTTACGCTGCACATCAGCGCACAAAGACTTTGATCACTCGCTACTTGTTGACGTCCCCTCATCACTTCTCATGAATGTTTTTGTAAAAAAAAAAATTTTTAAAAAAACAACGTAGTTTGGGAGATCAGAGAAGCTCGCCTGAGATTCCAGTTGGTGATAGATGGTGTAGTGTGAAACCCCCTATCACCGATCAGTCGTGTAGTGTGAGATACACACCGATTGAAAGATTCCCGAGTGCAAAAGATTCAGTCGTGTAGTGTGAACTGTACAGCGACCTGACAAATCAGAAAATCGTGTAGTGTGAACTAGGCATAACGCAGCAACGTGCACTAGGTACACGGTATCGGATGTTTAGTATTGGAGCCTCGTTTGCGAGTACGAGTACAAGTTAATGAGCGTGGTATCGGGCAAATCCCCGATACCAGTATCGGTACTCATGCATCTCCAATAAAAACTACACAACCCCTGTTCTAAAGGAAGTCCCTGAAAGTCTGTATTATTGTCAGATAAATAAAGGTTCAGAGTATTAAAGATAACTTAGAGAAAAAAAATACAGTCTTGTTTTTATTGCATTTTACAAAATGCCTCAACTTTTCCAGACATGGGGTTTGTGTTATATACAGAGTTCTGTATTATCTATGGTTTCAAGCATCTGCCGCAACCATACCAACAGTATTTAGAAGTACATGCACAGGAAAGATCCTTTCCCAACATGCACTGCTTTAAAATCAGGTTGATTTACAGTCATGCTATGTAATGCAGCAGTGTTTTATAACCGATAAAGGACTAGACCATTACTACACTATGACACAAAAAGTGGAACCAAATCTTTATTTTATTTTGTAACCATGTGATATTAATTTCATGCAATCTGTTCTTTTCCATATATTGCACATTTTACTTGTTAATGCTTTCACGGCTGCAAACAATGTGCCACAACCCTGTTAATAATCATAATAATAAAGAAATACATCTGATTAACATTTGGTTAACTTGGTTAAAAACATCTTAGTATTGACATGCAAATAAAAAACCTTTTTGATAGCAGTAAAACTTCAAAAATACTCAATACCACATTTTCCCCAAAAGAGTACCCCTCATCCCTCCATATCATAAAAAGCCCCCTTTCCATAGCATGGTGTCCTACAGTAAAACAGTATGCATCCAAATCCAGAACTATCTGTGCCATACCTAATGTGTTTTGTCTCAGGGAAAACATGACTGTAGGAAAGAGTTCACTGAAGGTGAGGCTGTGATGGCATTGTCCACCAGAAAGTGAGGGCAAATATGCAACGCTAACTGTTTATAATAGCAGGAGCAACAACATGACAATTTTCAGTTTGCCCCATTGTAGTTGTTGTGGTGTTTAGTTTTCTGTAGCCCTGTTTGAGTTTTTCACTAAACCGCTTTAATAAAATCTATTGCAGTTAGGATTTAAATATGGCACTTGCATTCTCTCACATCATTAGACATTCTGTTTGATCAATCAACAATCTGCCCCACCCATACAGTCCAGTTTGGTACACTTGATCCCAGGTCAAGTGGGGTAACTAAATTGAGAATAGGTATTAAGGTACAGTTTGCGTCACTTGACAATGGAAACTACCACTAAATGTGTAATTACAGATTAAAAGCGTACCATGCCCTTGGGTACAGTGCCGTGGACTTGGGGCATAAATAAACTGCACACGAAGCCCAGACTGCTCCCGCAGTGCCAGTTTACCAGCTTTTAAAGGCCTGTAGTTGAGTTTGTGCCAAAGCCTGTTCTGCTGCTGGCATGGAGACGCGTACCCCGTGCCTGGCTATGTCAACGCCCTCCAGCACTGCACCCTTGTTCTTGGCATATAAGTTTTACTTGAAGAGCAGAATCGCGGCTGAGAAAGGAAAGCAGCCCAAATGCTCTATAGCTTTCTCACCCTACTACCCGCTGCTCCTTAGAGGAAGTACAGTAGAGAAGAATAGCACTTCATCCACTCACAAATGAACAAAAAAATTCCCAATTAGTCTGGCAGGATTTCTGCTATGCTGCCTTAAGCGTTGAGAAGGCCGCATGAGAACAGAAGCGATTGTGGTTTTTACCAGCAGTGCAAGCTGTGTATTTACTCAGCTGGACTTTCCATGATAACTAGCTTTTACACTGTACTGGTACTAAATGTGTATAATAAATCACTAACACACTGCTATACCAAAAAGTATAGTATTTGCTTAGTATTGAATAGATCACAGACTGAGTTAATACACCAAGATGACAGTATGTGTCACTGAGATGATTAAATCATTAAAAATACATACTGCTGAGAGGAGTACTGGACTCTCTGTTTATTAACATGTGACACTACAGGACAAAAGAGTAAAGGAACCCAGACAACAACTACACAGGACACATTTTTTTTTACATCTTGGGACACACAGACACACACACACACACACACACACACACACGTGCTTGATGCAGAACAAAAAATGTATTCAGAGCAGCTGCCCATTCAGCAGAAGCACATTAGTAGTTAATTAACAGCATCTGGCTTTGAGCACTTCTCTGGGGAAAAAGATCAGAAATATGATTTCAATGTAGAAAAAAGGCAGCAAGAGTAAAGTCAATGCACTGACCCACATTGTCAAAGACTCGCACATTGTCCAGTCCATAAACGCTTTAGCAGAGACCAAAAAGTATATTGTACCATTCAGTGTACTTGGTGCACAAACTCTTGATAAAATAAATGCTGGAATAAATGCATTTAGCCTTGTGATACAGTTCATTGAGGAAACACAATATAGCATGTGTATCACAGTATGAAATTCAATCATATAAAGAAGAAATATAAACATAGATTTTTCAATACAAACACAAAAAATGCTCAGACTATGGAGGTTTGAGATTTCTGAGATTGTTCAGGGTTTTAAGGAGAAATCCTGTTGTGTGTCTCTGTAAAGCAGTATCCCAAATATGTCCTTGCACAAAAGATACTGACCTAGACTATGTTACCAAAGTGCACATTCGGAACACAACTTCACAAAATGTGTTTTTGAGATAATAATGATTAAACGTTTAGCTGACGAACAGAAAAACAAGTCATTGCTTAATTAATGCTGCCAATTAAAAGGGAAATTTAAATGTATCTCCAGCAGCTGGGCCTGATATGAGGGTTGAATTTAGACTCACACTCAGTGTTCATGCTCCAGTTTTTATAATCATTCTTCTGATATGAATACAAAAACTTTTCATACATTGGCTACATTGTGAAACGTCCTGCTTTACGTCCTGTTCTACACACTTTGGCTACATTTATGACAGGCCAGGTAATTACTGGTTACAGAAGATTTATCAAATCAAGTCTTTAATGTTACACACAGTCGCCGCTCAGGTGGTGCAGCGGTAAAGTACGCTAGCACACCAGGGTTGGGGTTTCGAATACATCGTATCGAATCTCAGCTCTGCCTTCCGACTGGGTTGGGTGGCTGCATGAACAACGATCGGCTGTTGTTCAGGGTTAGGGGTTAAAAGTCGGATCATAGGTCCTCATAACCGGCTGCAACTGATGGCGCCTGCACAGGGCTGAGAAATAATGCTGATGGGGGTGTGGCCCTCCGTACACAGTGCCCGACTCGTGCAGGTGAAAAATGCAGTCTGTACTGACTGTACGTGCCTGAGGGGGCGTATGTCAGTTGAGAGGCGTCCTCAGTCAGCGGTGAAGGGTCGAATCAGTATAGGGTCGGACGCATTCAGGGTAATTGGACACGACTAGATAAGGGGAGAAAATTGAGAGAAAAAAGTGGGAAAAATTATCTTAAAAAAAAAAAATCATAATAATAAAAAAATAATAAAATAAAATGTTAAGCACTGTCATGGACAATTTTGTATTTCAGATTCACCTCACTTGCACGTCTTTGGACTGTGGGATGAAATCGGAACTCCCGAAAGAAACCCACACAGACACGGGAAAACTATTCAACATTACAATCACAAACACTGAAGCTGTTTTGTGTTACTATGGAGACTGACTGCATGGTAAACTTTGTGTGTGCTGCTCTGTGTGTAAAGTTTTTTTATTATTATTATTAATTGAATGTGGATATTTTATATCATATAACAGTAGAACTCTGCTTATTATATAATTCCAAAACATTTGCGATATGAACTCCATTATTATCATTTTTTAGCATGTTTAGTAAGTGTTTGTAATGAGTTGTTCTCTACCAGCTACAGTTTAATTATCGTCAGTAAGAGCTTTAATATACCTACTGCATCATCATCATTAATTATTATGATGAGCATGTTTAGCCCTTGGAAAGAACTACTGGCTACTGTATAAAATTTACACACTCAAAGCTGGACTGGTTTTGCTCATGGTGTTAATGTTCATCTTACTTTTGTACATTACAGCCACAATCATTACGTTTACAAGGTTTTTCATTAATTAGACTTGATTTGAAACTCAGTGATGTGTAGAGCATTTTAATTAACCTTTTACTAATCACTGTCATGTTATAAGTTAAAAGGTAAAATTTGCATCCCTAGTGTGTTTTCATGTTTCTGTAATAAAAATGCCACAAACATGGCAGTTATGTAAAATAGAAAGATGAGCATAAACACAAGCAAAACCAGTTCAGCTTCCATATTAAATTTATTAGGATTATTCATTAGGATTTTAACGTCATGTTTTACACACTTTGGTTACATTCATGACTCATCAGTTCAAGTCTTTAATGTCCAACACAGAAGCTCCCGGAGGAAACTCACACAGGCACGAGAAGAACATGCAAACTCCACACAGAAAAGACCCGGACCGCTCCACCTGGAAATCAAACCCAAGACCCTCTTGCTGTGAGGAGACAGTGCTACCCACTGAGTCACGCAGTTCAGCTTCCAATAGGCAGATTTTAAGCAGTAGTTGGTGGCAAACTGTTTATTACAAGCTCTAACAGAGGTTGTTAGCCTCCCATTTTCTCTGTTAAAATATAATTAAAAATGTTATATTATATTTTTTATAATTAATGTAAAAAATTAATTGAAAACTGTTTTTACCCAACAGTATTATTAAACAATGACTTCTTTGACAGTTTTCCATTAACTGGTTAATCATTATGTATTCCAACAAAAATAGCCATTTTTTGCATAAAACACCCATCTTGCCACTCACAATGATGTTTAGACTAAACATCATTAACTAGAATGTAATTAATCACAGTCATTCACTTAGTTCACGGTTAAAACTGATTCATATGTAAAAAGTTGTAAAAAGCCTGATGTGTGTCAGCTTGAAAAATAAAAAACCCCTTGAACTGTACAATAAACCACTTAACCACTTGCTCAAATAATATAAAAGGTTGTGTAACCTTCAGCATGTGGCTAAATAGCAAAAGGAAATCTGAAATATAAGAGGAACTTTAAAACCTATTCATTTACTTGACAAGGTAAGGCCAGGTATGTATCTTTTTAAACCATAAAGTGCTGAAGCAGTGGACAGTGAGTGAGTCTTGCATTAAAGCAGATTTAAATAAATTAAAGCACATATAATAAAGAGTGGGAAGTACTTTTTTTCTACAGCCTCTTCTAAGCTTCCCAGAAGATGTTGGGGGTTTTCCTTAAAAAAAATGTAATGTTTTTTTCATAAGATAGCACAGACGCAAGGCAAGTGTCTGTACCAGCTTAAATATTCTTATGAGCACAATCAGCCCTGCAAAAATATTAATAAAAAATGTAATTGACGGGGCCGCTCAGATGGCGCAGGGGTAAAAACACACGCTGGAACCAGAGCTGGGATCTCGAATACATCGTATCGAATCTCAGCTCTGCCTACCGTCTAAGGCTGAGCGGCCACATGAACAACGACTGGCCTGTTGTTCAGATATGGGTGGGACTAAGCCGGATGGGGTCTCTCTCCCATGACTGGTGCAATTACGACCTCTGCTGGCTGATTGATGGCGCTTGCACAGAGATGAGAAAAGAGTGCTCTCAGGGTGTGTCTCTCCGTACACAACGCTGAGCTGCACTGCACTCGTCAAAATGTAGGTGATAAGACGCATACGCATGCTGCCCACGTGTCAGAGGGGGCGTGGGTTAGCTTTGTCCTCCTCAATCAGAGCAGGGATCGCCATTGGTGGAGAGGAAGCATGATGCAATCGGGCAATTGGACACGCTAAAAAGGGAGCGAAAGGGGAGAAAATGCATAAACAAAATATATTTAAAAAAAAAAAAAATGTATTGACCACTAAAATGATTTTAATAGTTTTATGTATATAATTTTTATTAAAATGTTTACAAAAAACTTTGTACCTTTTATAGAGTCAATACATTAAGACTTTTGTTTAGAGAAAGAAGAACATAATGGCTGGAATTAAAGTTTGTATCTTATTTATTGGGATTTTAATGTCCTGTTCTACACACTTTGGCTACATTCACAACAGAACAGGTAGATACTGGTTAAACAAGATTAATCAGTTCAAGCTTAAAGTCAAACAGTCATGGACAATTTTGTATCTCCAATTCACCTCACTTGCATGTCTTTGGACTGTGGGAGGGAACCAGAGCTCCCAGAGGAAACCCACACAGACACGGGGAGAACCTGCAAACTCCACACAGAAAGAACCTGGACCGCTCCACTTGGGAACTGAATCCAGAACCTTCTTGCTGTGGGGCCAGAGTGCTACCCACTGAGCCACTGTGCCGCCCCAAAGTTTGTACTTTAGCTAGCTTCATCCAAAAGAGAATAAACAAGGTCGGAAATTGTGCTCCATCCTCTTTGCTTTAACTAAACGCTACTTGACTGTTTTCTTTCATCACTGTCTAATTCCAGCCTTGAAATACCTGAGCAAATGGGCAGCAGAGTCTCTCATATTTTAAGACATCAATTAATCTTAATTTACAAAAATGTTATTTATTTTGGTCACAACACTTTACATCCCCTCAGCACAGGAGTATATTATAATTTTTTTTGGAAACACTTATTATTTGATTGATTTTACCATCTTATTATGATGAATTATACCTCATTGTTCAGATATTGGAGAAAAAAAAAAAAAGAAAAAAAAAAAAAAAGTGTGATGAGTTCAAATCACCAGTCATTAATATGTTTATATGGAAGCAAAACTTAAGCAAGGTCCAAAAAAAGTTTATACACAAAGCTAATTTATTAACTATTTGTTCATACGTTTGTAGATCAAAATCTATAAGATTCAAATTTTTACACTGTGTAAAATGTACTTTAAAGCCTTAAAGATGTCTGAGAGATAATAATTCAACCCCAGTTGTTTTATTTAATATGTTTTACTGCATACAGCAGTCATTGGAAACCAAAAGCATCAACCCATTAAGGCCTGAATTCAAAATCACAACAAAAATCTAAGTAAAAAATATAAAGCACAGCCTGATTCAATGTGTGTGAATTTTATCAAGACAGCTCATAATATAACTCAGTAGTGTGTATGCCCCCCTATGTGCCTGTATGCACTCCCAACAATGTTTGGGCATGACGTATGGTGTCCTGGGGGATCTCCTCCCAGACCAAGGTATCAGCCTGTACTGTCACCTGGCATAGTCAGTGCACTGATATATAACGTCCCAAAAGTTTTCATGGACTCTCTGGGACCTGTGGAAATTGTCCTGCACCAGGAGAACCCACTGCACTAGAGTAAGGTCTGACAACGACTATGAGGATTACATCCCAGTTCCTAACTGCAGTCAGAGTATTCTTGGCTATCATGGCTATCATGTGGAGGTTTGTGCTTTCCTCCAAGAATATACCTCCCCAGACTATTACTGACTCACCGCCAAACCAGTCATGTTGGATGATGTTACAGGCAGCATAACATTCACCACGGCGTCTCCAGGCTCTTTCACATCTGTCACATGTGCTCAGTGTGAAAATGCTTTTATTTATGAAGAGAACAGGGCACCAATGGTGAAACTGCCAATTCTGGTGTTCTCTGGCGAATGCCAATCAAGCTGTATGGTGCTAGGCTGTGGGCACGGGTCACACGATAGGACGTCTGGCCCTCATGCCACCCTCA
Organism: Trichomycterus rosablanca; assembly: GCF_030014385.1. Lineage (NCBI taxonomy): Eukaryota > Metazoa > Chordata > Actinopteri > Siluriformes > Trichomycteridae > Trichomycterus > Trichomycterus rosablanca. The sequence goes on from NC_085990.1 coordinate 36,597,959, forward strand.
TGGAGTCAGGACAGTAGATTGATGGGTAGAAATGGCAATTGTATCCTTTCAAAATTAAATCCATAACACAAAAAAATCAAGAATATACTGGGAAGTGATCCACTTTATTAACTGTATGCAAAATGTTATTTTATAGCAAACATGATTGACAGTTAGGAGTAGTTGTAAAATATCAATCACATCTTGATTAGCATATTGAACATTATTGAACTGCTAGCTTCCAACTCCATTTGTTTAAAAATTCTCATTTAATTGCTGAACTAATTCTGATTTTGATATTTATGTTACTACTCTGCATTACTTAAATGTAGGGCTGCCACGATTGGTCGACCTAGTCGATGATGCTGGCGCTAAAAATGTGTCGACGTCAATATTTTAAGTCGATGCATCGTTTTTAAAACTATGTTTATAAATGATCCTTTTGAATTTCTACAATATTTCCATTCATATGTTGCCGGCATTAAGCGCAGTCTAAAAAATGCCGTCTGCAGCAGAGTCAGAGGCCGACTGTAGAGAGCTTTCAAAAGAAAAGCTAAACGTTTTCCAAGACCCAAATCATCAAAAATTTGGGAATACTTAAAACTGGCACAAAACAAAAACGTGGTTTGTACACTGTGCAAAGCTTTGATGGTACCACAGCAGCACTAGCACGATGTTGCACGTCTATATTGTTTCATTAAGCGATCTTGGAATACAATATTCCTTAGCGAGTTCGGTTAGGGCGCATGAGACGCGGCAAAACTTTTACTTCTATATTGTTTCATGAAGATTCATAATCACTGAGATCTTGGAATACCATATTTCTTAGCGAGTTCAGTTAGACTACCGTGCACTTTGCTGCGTTGGGCTCGCGATTTTTGCAGTTGCCGCGGCGCTCAAAGCACAAAAAGCTTCTCATGTGAAACACTTACCACTGTGTTTAAATCGTTTACAATATGAAGTAATTTTTGAGTGAATGTGTGGGTTCGAATCTGGGCTCATTCTGTCGTTACTGTACGTTGGAATTAATGAGACGTGTTCACCTCTAACTATTTTATTTCTGCTATAAGTTTAAGCACTTTGCTTTGTGTACGGAATGCCATAAACACAAGTTGCACTTTATTTAATATGGAGCACTTGAGAATTTGATAATGAGGACATAAACACTGTTTACATTTAGTTTTGTGCCATATTATTATGCCATACAGTTTGTTGTTACAATAAAAGAAGCGTAAATGAGATTGTGAATTAAATTTTTTGGAGGGAAAATTAATTATTTAATCGACCAAATAGTCTATAGATTCATCAATAGAAAAATAGTTGTTAGTGGCAGTCCTACTTTTTTCTATTTTAATAATTATTCACTCAAGCCTGATGTCATGTTGACAACCACTGTAATGTGGTTAATATTTGGATATGATGTCTAATGTCTGTATTATTAAAAGTTACCAGAGAAACATTTTTTTGGCTATAAAAATTTAAGAGTACCTTCTGGCATACTTTTTGTTTCTTCTGCTGGGAAACTGCAGCATAGCTAAGCCTTCCGTATTACGCAATTCCGAACAGCAGCGGTGTAATCGTATTCCCTGAACAGCGCTGGTGAATGAATGGGGGCCATCTGGGAATGTCATCTATTCTAAATTTATCTTTATTTTCTTGCACGCCTGCCAGTAACTACAGTAGTGGTCAATTTTACAGGTTAGTCTCACTGGGAGAGCGTTAAATATGCTCCGGTACCGTCTCAAGAGCATTACAGTGCACTGCAAGTGCCCTTCACACTGCTAAATGCCTAGCATTCTACCAAAGTCAGCTTTAATGAATGTGTGTCTGACAGCTCTGAGCATGATCACTGTGAAAGGGTTATTGTTAAGGCAGCTGTTTGGTTTTACTAATGAAGAGCGAGACGGCAGGAGAGAACGACTGACGAGCAACAAAAACACCTACGCTGGTCCTCACAGGCTGAATATGTGGATAAAATTCCCAGTTAATAACAATGTGTCTTCAAACACATGACAGGAGCTATAAAATGGTACACGCGTAAGACTATTCTCCTGTGTTCTGCAATAACACAGTCGCTACAGTTTCATCACAGAACTGTGTAAAGCAAGACTGATCGGTGACATGCGCCGCACACAGAGGACAGCGCCACACAGTCTCTCATCAAATCTTTGTAACGATGTGATTTAGGAAAAGAAAACGATTGACTTGGTGTCTGAACCAAGATTCCACTCGCATCTGCTGACCATACTGCTGCCACAGAGAAGTGCAGTCTGAGAAATCAAGCCTTATCTAAAGTGTTACACAGGTAATGAACTGCTGGACACTGATAACATGCATCATGAGTCTTCCTGTGGATGGAATTACTTTTACTGTAAGCTTCAAGCACCACTAAACACAGGCAGACAGGCTAGGATTACATTCTAACTTTCACTGAAAACATGACAATTTGTCAAATTCATTTAGGAGAAAAGCTGTCTAATGGCATAATCAATACAGTGTACATGGCAGTAATTACACTATTTACACACTGCCATGCTGAAGGACTCATTAGACTACTTGCCTGCTACCAAATTTTGTGGTTGGTTTATCTGCTTCTAACAGAATTTATAAAGCATTTAGAAATAACCTGGCTGCCCAAAATACTATTTGTATTTCTAATGAAAATCATGTTTCTAGGGGCGGTTAAGTGCTGCAGTGGTAAAACATGCTAGAACACCAGAGATGACATCTTGAACTTGTAAGTTTGAATCTCAGCTCTGCTACCGGCAGGCTGGGCACCTCATCAAAAAATCGATTGGCTTGTGCCAGAGGGAGATTCCTCAAGATTGATGCAATTACAACCTTTGCTGGCCGATTGATAGCATCTGCACAGAGACGTGGAATAATTGGATCAGTGTGTGACCCACTGTGCACTAGATTGGGTGGAAAATTGGGAGAAAAAATGCATAATAAATATATATTTGGTTTTTGAAAGGATCTAGGGATAATGAGATCAGTGTGTGACCCTCTGTGCGCGAAACTAAGCCACATATGGACTCACTCCGTGCAAGTGAAAAGTAGCAGCAATTGGCTACTGCACACGTGTCGGAGGGGATGTGTGTTAGTCATGGCTCTCCTCGGTTAGGAGTAGAAGTCAGCATCAGTAGAGAGGAAGCAATCGTGTAATTGGATACGGCTAGATTGGGAGGAAATTTGGGGGGAAATGCAAGGGGAAAAAAAGGATATAGGAAGGTTCTAGAAAGGATCGGGTTTTCTTAAATCTTCACCTGGAGCCCCAATGCCCTTAAGAGATTCCAGCTTTTCCCACACCCAACAGGTTAATTATCAAGCCCTCCAAAAGTTATCAGGTATGTCTGGCTCAGCAGGGCAGTGGGCCTTCAGGACTGGAGTTTAAACACAATGTATGAGTTATCATGTCTAGTACGTCCTCTAATCCATTCATCCTATTTGAACACCAGAGGTTTCATGCAATGCAACCCAACACATCTGACCACTGTTCTGCTGTATAAACATGTGATTAGAAGTAGCTATGTGTTATACCCAGCTCTAAACCGGCTATCACATTTCCTAGTTCTGTGGTTTGGGATTTTGCTGGGTGAAAGTGGGATTTGCCTATGGTGTTAAGAAAATTGAGAGGAAATTCACATATAATCTCACATGTGCTTAATGCAAACAGTGGCCTATGTCCCACAACCTACAATTGTTTAAGTGTATTTGGGACACTGCTTACACCTTAAGAGAAATAGACAAGCCCTTGAGGGTATCAATGACAAGCATTCAGTAATAAAAAAATCTTAACCAAAGCTTAGAATTCAATTCTATTAGTGTTTAAATCAGTTTTTATGTAAACATACGCACATTTGCCTCATTTTTTATTAATCTAATAATTTTCAACATAGCAAATTACATGCTTGTTATTTTTATCTTCTCAGACAGAAAACGTACAATAATTCTTTAATAATATAGATCACAGAGAGAGAGAACATCATGAACTTGCATCATTACATTCCTAACACTGACAATTTACAATTCATGAAAATCTATTACACATCTTAAGCAATCTAGTGAACACTTAAATAGCACACCTTACAAAATGTTTAGAAGCTAATATGTTTTAACATTTTAAAATGTATTAAGTAGAGATGGGACGATCGATCGGCTACGAATCGGTATCGGCCGATTTTTAATCAAAATATGCTATCGGCGATCGGCGATATTTCCTAAAAGTAGCCGATCCGATCGTGTGATATATAAAGACCATGTTAAGTTAACAGCTCAGTGGATTGATCCAGACTTTGAGCTACGAAGCACCAACCATCACATCACCATTCATCAACAATCGTACAGAAACCATCGTGAAAGCTCTTACGATGTAATTTTGCTGATTGTAATATTTACTTTAAAAAGATAATTCAACCCGGTCACATCTGAGTCGATTCTATCAGCACGTTATATAAACTCCTGGTTCACTTTGGTAAATCGAAAGTGGTTCTTACTTGTGATGTAGATGAGAACAGAAAACGTTACAGAGCCAATCAGAGGCAAAAGTTTATTCATTACCAAATTCGTTAGTTCAGGATCATCTGCTGAACTTTTAGAAAACTTTTAGCTCCTTAGACGGAACGAGTCTGACGGTCGGTTACAGATCTGTGGTAATAGCAGTTTAATTATGCTTTTTAATTAAGCTTTTTAATGTAAGAGAGTCACACAAAATGTTCTGTAGTATCTGGTGTTTATTTAAAACCACGACATTTAATTAATAACAGTAAACACGGAGAGATAACTGAGAAGAGAAACTTACGCTTCACATAAAAACGAATCAACTCATGAATCAATGAATCACTTATAGCGATACTGTGAACAAAGCGTATCTTCTAAAGGCACAAACACACACACACACACACACACACACACACACACACACACATGCGCTGCTCCGGTTTATCTTTACTGTGAGGCTCTTTTTAAGTTTATTTACTGCTAATCCTCCTGAAAGGAGATCGGAATCGGTGCCAAAAACCCTGATCGGTCCATCTCTAGTATTAAGCATTGTGCGTTTAAGATCCTTTTATTTAAAGCAAGTTACAATTAAGACAAAATGCAATCCAAGCAAACTTGTGTTGCTCAAAAGCTCAAAAATTGCAGCACTGCACTTATGACTGATGATATTTTAAGAACAGCTTTTAAACTGAAAATGAAATGAACACTTTAATGAGCTTATACACCCTTAATTCCACTATTGTAACTTTTTACACCCTATTGCGTTTGGATTTGTTTATCGGAAGATGCCTGTAAAAAAAAATTACAAAAAATCATGCGTCTCTTCTAGGGCTGGGCGGTATGACTGTACATTCTATATACCGTCTTTGATTCCTCATACGGTATGAATTTTTCATATACCGACATACCGTATCAGTTCATTTTAACAGCTGTAGGCTTGCATAAGGCAGCAAATCATATAACAATATATTCGCTTTGTTATAAGCAAACTGGAATCGGAGATATTTAAAGTCGTCCACTTTTCTACAACAGACCAGTGGTCAGGTTGTACAGTCGAGTTTGCAAACGTTGTTTTATTTGCTAAGGGTAATTTTACAATACTTAAATATTAAATAAACAATAAAATTGTATATACTGCAACTGTTTCACGCGTACTGATTCCATCATATATTGTGTCATTTTGTGGGGCCAAGCAAAGCTTATAGTACTCAAAACTAGTGATGGGCCGATCCACAGTTTTTCAGTTCCAATCCGATTCCAATACATAACTGCCGATACCGATAGCAATACTTTAATATTATTATGATTGTTATTGTGTTAAGGGTTCCATTATGAGGCCGAAACCACACAGAACATCAAATTAAAAAAGCCAAAAAAAAAAAAAACATTATCTTTTGCATTTGTTTTCTCTTTTAAGTTTTTATTAATTCTCTATTCTTGTAATGCATTTTCGGAGTATCTAGAAAAGCTTTTTTTTTATTATTATTATTACTAGTAGTAGTAGTAGTAGTAGTAAATATACACAAATACATTGAATTTAAATGCATTCCAAAGGAATTTATTTGTTACCGGTAGCAGCAACAGCTGTAATGTTTTCATTCAAATTAAACATATTAAATGCAAAACTCAAATAATATCTTAAATATCAAAAACCTTTTTTAGTTAAACAACAATAAGCACGGCTACATCATCTTAACAGGTCAAGTATAGCTGCAGCAGCAACAACAGTAAAGGAATTTATTTTTTCCTCCATTACTGACTGAAGTTGTCACGGGTCCATGGTAAGATGTGTAATGGAACTTGGATCGGTGACGTGCCTCATGTTACATTATGTTAAGTTACGGTGGGTTCATGGTCCAGCACAAGATGCGGACTGGAATTTGGATTGGTAAGTAGATCGGACCCATCTCTAATCAAACCATTATATACGTGGCAAAATTATATCATATGTACTTATGACAGTAGAATAAGCCACAGACATATAAAGTCCCAGTCATACAAAAAAAAACATACCGTGATATACAGTGAAACCATCAGAATCTTAAAAAAATACCATGATACAAATTTTTGATCATACCACCCAGCCCTAGTCTCTTCCTGATAAACCAGTCCAGTTTGAATGAATGAAATGAAATTTTGTTTCTTGCTTTTCCCAATAGCCACGGTCTGACAACATATTTGTTACAATAACTTCCACTGATACTCTGTATTAGCTTTCCTGTTTCTTATCTCCCACATTGGCTTCTGTCTCCATGACGATGACCAAAATCATCTTTCACATGTATGTAAACAATGGCTGTGACTGAGCAGTCAATAAAGAAAATTAAATTAGGAAGTGTCCAGTTTCATTAAAAGGAAAACAAATGCTCTGTTATACTGACTAATGAAAATGATTTGCAGTTCATACAGAAACAATACTGGGTCCACCGTTTGTTGATGTTGACCTTTATTATAGAATGCAACCACACAAGTAGCCATAATAAGCAGGGATGTAACGATACACTCTACCCACAATGCGATATGATTCATGATACTGGGTTCACGATACGATTTTTTTAAACAAAATGAAATTAAAGACAAATTATGACAAAAAATTTTTTTATTATTTCTCTTTAAAAAGAAATAAAATAAAATGTGTGCTTATCTTTTACTTTATCTAAATAATGAATGCCCTTTTATTTCTGAGGTAGGTACAAACTAGGGCTGGGCGATTTTGCCAAAAAGAAAAATCTCGATTATTTTAAAATTATAACCGATTGTCAATTACGATTTCGATTTTTTTTTTTTGTTTTTATATAATGCAATTGAAATAAGACTCAAATTTCTTTTTTTTGCATTGTAATTTAAAAGACTGCAGAAGTGCAAAAATAGTAACAGCACCACCTATAATTATCCTTGTAAGGGACTCAAACTTTATAACAATAACGATATCACAATAATTAAAACAAAATAGAAATCTAAATTATCTATATGCTTTATAAGAATAGCTCACAAACAACTCTTGTTTTAAATATTGTGCAGCAGAACCACCTTACAAAAAGTTCTTTCCAGGTTTCTTAAAAGGAACACGAGCCTGTTGACTGTTTCCACCACTAAGTGAGTCTGTATCAGTATCTACATTGGGGGGGGCAAGTAATCACTCAGCTCAGCTTTGATTTTGTCCTCTTGTGATTGGGGGGGTGGATGGAGGGGGCCAGTTCTGCTTCTAACAATATGGATTACAAATCCCAAGCTCTCACGGACTGTCACGTCAGCCAATCCTGATCGGGCTCACCGTCTCCGGAGTTTTGATTCAGTTCGGCTGTGTTTGATTCAGTGAATCTTAATTAAACTCTTCTGTTTGTGTCTCGTTTTGCCGATCATGTTTGCGCTCTTTATTTCTAAATCTAACCGTTACCGTGTATAATCCTTGTTGTCTTCCGTTTACTGTTTTAGTTTTCGCTGGTTTTGGACTTTACCTGATTTTGTACACTGTTTTTGCCCTTTTGATATTAAACTTTCCCTGATTTATATTCTGCGAGCGTCTGCTCAGTTTCTGCCTCGTGACATGTTGGTATTTTAATTAAAATATAAAGTATGTAAACAATCGCGATTGTCACATTCTAACATCGGGTGAAAACGTTCATGCGAATTAACCGAATTAATCGTGAAAATTGCCCAGCCCTAGTACAAACTATGCCAAATAATGCTTATTGTGTAAAAAAACTGAAATGAAATTTTAAAACAAATCCAACATTATATAAATAAATGAATAATAAATGAATAATACAAATAAAGAAAGTATCCTCACATAAATAAACTTGGCTGGAAAATTCCGAACCTGGCAACCCTGTAGTGGTGTCAACCAGGCGAGGTGAATAGCACCAGTGCCCTCTGCTGTCTTGTGGTGCATCGTTACATCCCTAATAATAAGGCAAATGGTTGTAAGATTGCTGAAAAGGGGCATTTAAAAAAAACTCTAACTCTCGCACTGAGTTCTACAAACAGTACACCAACTAAACAGCTAGGAGCTAAAGTTGTGAAGAACAGAAATAAATACCCAAAATGAGATTCGTAGAGGCAAATGATCAACTTCATCATCATCGCTTTGGTGTTATTACATGTCTAATATGAAATGGGTCAAAATCTCAGCTTCTTAATTGTGAATAATTTTGTAAGCTTAGATTTTATATATTCAAGCAAATAAGCCATACTGTAATATAACTGCCATCCAACATTGAACACAGTGATTTTAAAAACATTTTTGAAAGAACTTTTTCAGGTTCAACATCTGCAACAAAGTTTATTTTCACCTAATACTTTATATTTAGTTTAGTTTTAATATGCCCCTATGATTTTAATGGTTTAATTCTAAATGCAAAAACTAGTTCCTCAACTGCAATAACTGGATGTCCAGCTAGCTAAAAGAAACTCTTTCAAACAACTCAGTACTTTTGGACATAAATAGCTTTGGAGCTTTTTTTCTAGTAAATGAAAACCAAAGCTTAACTTAAAAAACAACACTCCCAGTTAACAGCCCAGGCCTGCTTTGGGTTCCCAGCATAAAGAATGCATTACGAAATCCATACGATCACACGCCCCCATTTGCATTTGTATGGTGTGTGTATGACCCTATGTCTGCCGACCACAAAGAGTGGTCACGATAAGGCCATAAGTACTTTGCATGATAATACACAATCCCAAAACATATAGTTCTCCATCTGTCCCTGCCACCATATGCTTGGCTTTATGTCAGAGTTTAGACCACATGCATGTCATCGTCCTGCATGTTCCTGAGGTCAGACACAGATTCGGACAACATGCATACCACAGGTGAAAAATGATTTTGTCTTTACACCACATAAAGATCATTTTAAAATCATTCACATATTCAATGAAACTTAAATGAAGAAAAATAAATCCACTACAAAATCATTCTAAATATTAATATTTAACAAAGGAATCCAAGTGTGAATGCTAGAATGTGCTGCTTCACAAGCCCAAATTCCCAGTTCCACAGTGTGAGAACGTAATGAACAGCTGCTTCTTCAGGAGCGAAGAATGAATTAATGACATGATGACAATTACGCCGAGCTATTCATCTGGCCTGGAGAGGCCCTGACACACGATAATGCGCAGACCCTCGCAGGTCTTTTATTTCAAGAGACAACACACAAACCCCCTAAAAACAAGCTCTTCACTCCTCTTTACTTGATCGCCTCCAAAACCACTCGGCGCCTCGGCTCCACTCAGCCGAGTTTTGGCAGCTGGCCAGCTGGATGCCAAAAAGGGTTTTCCTTCTCAGCCGCACCCCCTCATTCAGATGCTAACTCTGACACAAATCTATTTATAGCCGCTGGCGAGACAGCAACCGCAACTTAACCACATAACCTAAGGCTCAGTGTAAGACAGGGAACGATCATAATAACGATAATAATAATTAACAAAAAACACAAGCATGAGGGAGTAAGCGGGAGTACATGAAGGAGAACAAATAGGGTTGGAGAGCGGGTGAATCAGTGTGTGATGAGAACAAACATCAGCCAAGTGATTCTTGAGATCAGCTAGGTTCCACTATAAAGACTTAATGAGGACAAAAGAAGGTTAGCGAGGGAAAAAGCAAAACATTGCAATCAGAAAGTCAAAACCTAGACAATAGAAAGTGTTGTGTCTGAGAAGATTTCTTGAGGTGGTCACACCTGTACATTGACAATTGTGTCAAAACAGTTTGATTTCTTTGAACAATCTTCACCCACAACGGTGTATCACAGGAAGAAAAGTGCAAAACTCTGTCCTCCACCTTCACGCACATTATGTAGAATACAATACACAGACATTCCAATACACTTCATAGTAAACATAATGCAGCATTGGAAAGTGCAGTAATCATGTCTCTAAATACTGTAAATAATCCAAAAATCTAAAAAAAAATGTTTACCCTTATGGCCCAGCTCGGTGCATTATATATTTTTTTACAGTTAGTTAAACTTATATCTTCATCTTAAATTACATCTTGCAATAAAATGATGTAAGATCCAAAAAGAATGACTGTTTTTGCTCTACCCACTTCCACAGCTCAACACCTCTGCCACTGCGGTGGCCCAAATTGCTGCCTTCTGACAAGCAGAAGTTGGAATCTGAGAGCTTCTGGCAGCATGCGGCACAGACAGTGTAACGTCTGCAGCAGACTACAGTGACAAGTGTAAAGTGTCACGCGGCTCATTCCGCTGCTTAACAGACTGTGTAGCCACAGACAGTGAAGCAATACAAGATCACACATTTTCTGTAGAGACACCAAGCTTTTCATATTTAGTATGCAGATTTTTACTAAAACAAAAAGTGACACTATTACCAAAATTACCAGAGGCTGCATGTAGTCAATGTAGCATAAAATTAATGCATAGCATTTAAATAACCTTTATCTGTGTGAACGAGATTCAAACCTACAATAATCTACTCTATATACACCGATCAGCTATAACATTAAAACCACCTCCTTGTTTCTACACTCACTGTCCATTTGATCAGCTCCACTTACCATATAGGAGCATTTTGTAGTTCTACAATTACTGACTGTAGTCCATCGGTTTCTCTGCATGCTTTGTTACCCCCCTTTCATGCTGTTCTTCAATGGTCAGAACCCCCACAGGACCACTGCAGAGCAGGTATTATTTAGGTGGTGGATCATTCTCAGCACTGCAGTGACAATGACATGGTGGTGGTGTGTTAGTGTGTGTTGTGCTGGTATGAGTGGATAAGACACAGCAATGCTGATGGAGTTTTTAAACACCTCACTGTCATTGCTGGACTGAGAATAGTCCACCAAACAAAAATATCAAGCCAACAGCACCCCGTAGGCAGCGTCCTCTGACCTCAGATGAAGGTCTAGAAGATGACCAACTCAAACAGCAGCAATAGATGAGAGATCGTTTCTGACTTTACATCTACAAGGTGGACCAACTAGGTAGGAGTGTCTAATAGAGTGGACACGGTATTTAAAAACTCCAGCAGCATTGCTGTGTCTGATCCACTCATAGCAGCACAACACACACTAACACACCACCACCATGTCAGTGTCACTGCAGTGCGAAGAATCATCCACCACCTAAATAATACCGGCTCTGTGGTGGCCCTCTGGTGGTCCTGTCCATTGAAGAACAGGGTGAAAGCAGGTTAAAAAGGTGTAGAGAAATAAATGGACTAATCAGTAATTGTAGAACTACAAAGTGCTTCTATATGGTAAGTTGAGCTGATAAAATGGACAGTGAGTGTAGAAACAAGGAGGTGGTTTTAATGTTATGGCTGATCAGTGTGTATATCAGTATACAGTATATATAGTGGGTACAATTCACTGGGTGAAAGGTAGAAAACACCTTGTACAACTCATTCACTCATTCACATTTTTGTGTCTCCAGTTAACCTGACTGCAGGCCTCTCACCGTGAGAGGAAACCGGAGCTCTCGGAGAAAACATGCAAACTCCAAACAGAATAGACCCGGACCGCCCCATCTGGGTTTAAACTCCTCTTATGCCAAGTTCACACTACACGATTCTTGGCCAGATTTCGCTCGGCGACCTAGATTTGACGGCTCGGGAGCAACTCGGCGTTCGCTTGGCGATCAAAACTCGGCACTCAGTCGCTATGTGTGAACTATTCAACAACTCGATCCGACCGGCTCGCCAAGCACTCGTCAGATAGCATGTCAGATATCTGATCTCAGTTGCACGTCTGGCAATGAGTGCTCTGTCGAACAGCCAATGAGAACGCAAGATACGGTGTGAGGGGAAACGCAGGAGAGGAGGGTACCGGTACATAATATAGACAGGGGCGTAATATAGTTTATATCAGAATACACCGGCACACACACACAAGCTTTACAGTATTTCTGACTTCGTTCTCTACAAAACACCAACGTTGCATTGCAAAAATATTAATTAACCTCCAACTTACTATAGAACAATCCATACTGTTCGTGTTGCCAAATCCACTCAGATTAATTTATTTTTCCTCCTTGATTTTACGCTGCACATCAGCGCACAAACACTTTGATCACTCGCTACTTGTTGACGTGCATTTTTGGACGTGGTATCATTAAACCCCTCGTCATTTCTCGCGTTTGTTTTCGTGACAAAACGTAGTTTGGGAGACCAGAGAAGCTCGCCTGTGATTCCAGTTGGTGATAGATCGTGTAGTGTGAAACCCCCCATAGCCGATCAGTCGTGTAGTGTGAAATACGCACCGACTGAAAGACTCCCGAGTGCAGGAGATTCAGTCGTGTAGTGTGAACTGTACAGCGACCTGACAAATCAGAAAGTCGTGTAGTGTGAACTTGACATTATGGACACTAAGAAATTTGGCATGCTCGTACTACGTTTGTGGGTGTTTTCTTCCACCTTGTAAAAACATGCAGCAGGTGAAAAGGCAGCTCTAAATATGGATTGACGCCTTGTTTAGAGTTATTCTCTGAATGGCACAGACAGAACACAACATCTCTCCCTCTCTCACACACACACACACACATACTTACCTCAATATATTATCAAAAAAATCTATTAATTGCTTTGTAACGGCAAAGGAAGGTAAATTCAAAAGATTAATCAGAGCCTAAACTAGTTAATAGGAACTTTAATCAGATTGTAGGCACAATATTTGGAAATAATCCTGGCGCATCTGTTTTCAGTTTAAAACAAGAGTAAAAAAAAAAAAAAAAAAGCAATACAATATTTTGCTGCATACTGTGTTAAAATATCAGCCGACTTTGTGGGGGAAAAATACATTTTAATGATGCTGCTGGAAACTCATTCTGCATCAGTTTGGCAGAACAGGAACAATGACTATTCCTGAATAACTTGCTTACTTATTCAGCAAAGACAGACAGTTCTTTAAATGAGAGTTCTAAAAAAACATACCAGCATAAGTTAAATAAGTAAAATTAGTGCAGGAATTCCATTTAGGCTTTTGCAAATTAATGAAACTGTGTTTTTTAAATTGAAGTGCAATTTTAAAGCTACATTTATTGTAACACAATGGTTGGAAAATACCAAGGTTAATAAAATAAATATTAATAAAAAGAAGACACGGTCAAGCCTTTTTTATTGTCCTGTGATTATAATTGTTAAAATTCTGACTACATAATTAAGGTTTATCTTTTTTAATGTTTCATCTTGCACACCCAATGAGATGAAGGCATAAGTGTGGAGTAAAGGCCTGCTGATGGCCTGCGACAGCTGGACACGGAGAACAAGAGGGAAAGGTCACCAAGGGAGCCTGGGAGTCAAGATTACACACTGCATTCCTCCATCTGGAGCGAGGAGGGAATGGGACAAGCATCTGCCACATCTCCATCTTAAAATGCCCCAGTCCAGGCAGAAAGGAGGCAGCTTGAATAATGAGGTAACCTCACACAGTGGTGAGGCCAGCCTGCAACCTGTTTATGAAAAAAAAGTCTGATTTTCCCAGAAACCTTCAACTCTGAGTGTTGAGTGATAAAGCTCCATTGTTAGATTAGCCAAATCTCTTAGGAATTAACCCATTAGCAGGTTTGCAGGGTCGCCAGGGATTCCGAACAACATCATGTCTGAGAAAAGTCTTTGCAAAAACTGTCCAAAAACAATTGCAGCTCCAAGCTGAAAATTTTAAAACCTGTTTAAACTTGTTAATTGGAAACAAAATGTTAGTTTTAAAAACAGAACTTTTTTAAATGCGTTTTAAGGCGTTAGTGTACTTTTAGCATAATTTCTTATGTCGCAGCACTATTTATTTATTTGCATTTTATGCCACTTTACACATGATTAGGTCATTTATGCCATAATTAGTGATATATTTAGTTATTTTTATATATTCTTGTTTTCATTTGTCCATTTATTTTAGTTTTTATTTATGTGGCAGCACTTCAAAGCAAATTCTAGTATTGTCCACAACTGACCAACGTCCTTAGAAACATTTTAATACAAACATCATCTTTAAAAGTTTGGGACATTTTGTAAAATGCCATAAAACAAGAATCTGTGATTTATCAATTATATTAAACCTTTAAACAAAAAAAGACTTTTAATGACCAACTTAACATTTCGAGTGCCTGCAACACAGTAAAAAAAGTCGAGAAAGAGGCACGTTTACTGCTGTTACCACCTTTCTTATTTCTCACACATTTCAATTGTTTGGGAACTGTTAATACTAATTCATTTTTGCCTATTCTTGCTTCATACAACACCTCAGCTGTTCAACAGTCTGTGTTCGTTGTTGTCTGGGTCTCCTCTTCATGATGTGCCAGGCTGGGGCACACACTCACTCTGTGTCTACAAAGCCATGCTGTTGTAGCTCGTGCAGAATGTGGCCTGCCATTGTCTTGCTGAAATAAACATGGACTTCCCAGGGAAAGTCGTCGCCCTGAGTTCAGAATGTCTCTCTCTAAAATCCCAGTATATGACTGCATGTCAAGGATACCCTCATACAAACACAAGTCACCCATGCTGTTGGTATTGGTGCTCCCCCATACCATAACAGATGTTGTTTTTTGCACCTTTCACTGATAACAGTCTGGGTGGTCATGTGGACTCATACACAGCATACATTTGACTATTGATCTAAGGCGTTCAGTTCCAGAAAACTAATAGCCTTTCCGGATACATACCTTGATGCAGTGGAGAACTGTGTTAAGTGAAAAAGGTTTTCCAAATTCCAATTCCATGTGACTAATCAAAAAGTGTATTACATGACTGTTTTTATGCAGTGCCACCCGAGGCTCAAAGATCAAGCACATTCAACAACGGTTTTCAGCCGTAAACAGACTGGGATTTCTCCAGATTCCTTCATTATTTTTACAATATTATGTATAGTGGATGGGAAAAGACCAAAATTATTAGTTAAAATTAAAATCAACCAACTGGGGTTCAAGCATGGGTGATAAAGCCAACCTCCTGCATTGCAGTAAATTGCACTTTTATATAATATTTATGGTATAAAAACATGATTTTTTTAAATATACAAAAAATGTTGCTTGGAGCATTTTTGTTAGCTGATTGAACGCTATTTAGAGGGATGTCAAAAAACAGCCACTAAAAACAGACTGCAAAAAGCCTAAAAATACATACAAAAAAATGAATAAATAAAAAACACAAATGACTGCATAGATGCCTGAACCATCCAGAATTTCATTTTGATGCATTGCCTTTTTGAGCACAGGCCCGCTGATAATTTATCTTCAATGTGTCTGTGTCCTAAAGAAATATTTACACATTCAGCCATGCCTGAAGTAAAACAATGATGAAATATATAGTACATACTTTGTTTCCCTGCATTTCTCTTTAAAACTGCAAATCAAAGTGAGATGATGTATGTAGAACGTATGTCGAGCAGCGTTGTGCCTCGCTCCCAACCTACATTATACAACCTAAAGTCATTTTCTGGGCTAACACTTAAGGTAATAATTTTGGTTTACCTAAAATGTCAATACTGTGACATTCTATATAAGGGACTTATATAGAAGCATATACAGATATTGGTATTTATGGGTGGTCCTGAAACCAATCCCAGAAACCATGAAGGGCCAACAACACATAAATGTAAGTACCAGATGTGTACCTAATAAAGTGCTCGGTATTTACTAATACATACAAGCATTTTATGACTTTTGATAAATGTCCCCAGCCGAAGTATTTGGCGGAAGATCTTTGTGCCTTGACAACCTCTAATAAGCGATTTCAAAAAGTGCCAAACGCTTCTGACACCTCTCCTGTGGAATCTTCACTCTATGTTCCCATGCAAAAGCGTTCAGGTCAATACGGTTTGA
Organism: Trichomycterus rosablanca; assembly: GCF_030014385.1. Taxonomy (NCBI): domain Eukaryota; kingdom Metazoa; phylum Chordata; class Actinopteri; order Siluriformes; family Trichomycteridae; genus Trichomycterus; species Trichomycterus rosablanca. Next base: position 36,614,209 of record NC_085990.1, read on the forward strand.
TGGCTTTTGTGCTGCAACTGCTTTCTTTAAATCTAGGGGTATTTCAGGACCGATTCCTTAACCAAGCTCTGGTGGACTTGGAAGTGTGCTTGGGATAATTGTCTTGCTTGAAGGTTCAATTATCACCAAGTATCTATTTCACCACAGAAAGCTTAAACATTTTCCTCAAGATGCCTTGGGATTTCTGCAAATCCGTGATGCCAGTCACACAAGACTGCCAGTTTCTGTAGCCAAAAAACATCCCTACATCATCACTGACCCATGAATAACCATAAGGATGGATTTCTTCAGGCCATGAGGCTTGCCTTTCTTGCATCAGACAAACCGCTGATCCATATAGCCAAACAGTTTCAGTTTTGATTCTCAATCCATGGAAATGTGTCCCAGAACTCTGCAAACTCTGAAGGCCTATCAGAGTTCCAAGATGTACTTCAGTTAACCTTTTCTGTGCTTCCTGGTCAAAATAGGCATGCATTTTGGAGTCTGGTTATGAAGTAAAATAAAATATCCTGTCACTGTAAAATACTACAACATTCATTGTCTTCATTTGCTGCATCATTCAACTGATTTAATAATCTACTTTTACAGAAAACATTAAAGTTTTTTAAACTTGGGTTAAATATTTCCAAATGCAACTGTCTGTATATACACACCGCCTTGCAATGGTTTGATGCCCGGTTCTGAAGGGAGCATTCCACTTTGTACCCTGTCTTTTTGGTCAAGCTCTGAACCTAACCCAACCCAGAGAAGAATCCAGCTACTAATAAAAAAAAGAAGCTAAACTTCAGAATCATTTCAATAAATTGCATTGTGTCCAGAATAACATGGCTTCAACTAGTGTAAACTGCATACAGAGAAATATGGCAGGGACGGTGCACTCTTTGTGCCAAAACCCTTAGGCCAAATCTGATATTCATTTCCATACACTACTACATATCACTTATTCAGAACTGTTACACCCATCCACCCATTTCACAAGCAAATTTTATGATTTGAATGCAAAATAGTTTTCCTGTACTATTCAGAATTAAAACAGCTCTACCAAAACAAAAAGCATGTAATCACAGGAGTGTAGAATTTAGCATAACACCTGTGGATAACATACACTGTGATAAACTAGTGTGTACATGGTGAGCTGAGCTTCTCCACACTGGCTTTCTCCACATGATGCTGATGCGTGATAATATTCATGCTCTTAATTTAGATTTCAACCATCAGCTGCTGAAAACACATCTAAATGACTTTTTAACTGACAGCTTCGCTCAAACAATGACTTATTTGTCGCTTATAATTTAATCTCTGATTATATATCAATGTTACAATTATAATCACTACATACTTAGGTATTATTGTAATACAGGATTAAAACAATTAGCATCTAAACACAAACACAGACAAATACAGAAATGCATTCTGTGCAACAACACTAACTGCATAAATCAAGGCACAACCCCCACTCACCCACCCACACCCAAAAAATACTGTCCCACAGCATGCTTGTAAGCACTTTAAGAGCTGCAAGTGGTGTACAATGAGGGCTTTACCAGATAAGGTCTGCAGAATATCATTGTTATGCTCTGCATTCCAGCCATGCAGCTTAGCCTCAGATAAGTGTTATCGGCTAGAGTAAACAAACAAGGAAGTGAGAACAGTGTGCCATCTCAGCAGTATGTAACCTCTTCACAAGAACCTGCACATACACCCATCACCCTTTACTAGAAACACTACAGTTTTATTTAATACTGGAATGGGAAACAAAAGCATAAACCTCTTGGGTTCACAGATGTGTTCCGCTTACAAATGTGCCCATGAGCTTGCAAACCACTGGATACTTTCTAAATCAAAACCTCTGAGCCAAACATTCATATTTAGTACATGTAACTGTCACTGGTCACGCCTTAAGCAACCCATAAAAATACCAAATTACAGATAAAAACAACATTAGGTAGGAAACACTGAATGGTGGCATACTTTAATACATAGGCACTGTATTTCTTTATTTATTTAGGTTTTAATGCCATGTTTAACACATATGTGTCATTTAATGGCAAGACAGGTATTATGTTTCTGTCTATTTTATCTTGTCTTTATATTTCGGTCTATTTTATATTTTCTTTTTTTATTGGCTGCAAGGTAGGTTAATACTGTTCTTGTGTTGTCTTGTGTAAGAGTTTCTTTTATGGTTTCAGGCATGTGTTAGCACTGTCTATCATAATAATGATTGCTAAAAGATGTAAACATATGCATAGGCTTTATTTAACCAGGTCTCCACTGACTTCATTACCCTACTTCTTTATTTGACCATAAGGTCTCAACATATGCAGACACAGTTCACAGTTGATTGTCAGACAACAGACTGGAACCCCTTTTTTCAAGCATTACTTGTAGATCCTATTTTACATTCTCTTGGCATGGTTATTTAAGACCTCAATCGACTCAAACAAACTGGTTGTGATGTGTGGTGTGCTGGGAAAGCCGCAGGGACGTTTTGTTAGAATGGAATCATTTTCATTTCCACTTATCAAATTAGGCTGTGTTTAGAATGTGGGTTTTGAGGGATCTGCAACAAATTACAATGGAAACCATGTAGTAAATTGCAGATTAATGGATTCCACATTTCTTGGTGTTCTAGGTTAGCCATTCAACAAAAAACAAACCACTGAATCCTATCACAATGTCTAATGTACATGTCATGTTTCATCTTAAGTCTTTATAATTAAAACCAGAGCAATTAAATCTACACTGGCTTTCTACCTAAAGAAAGTAATTAACCATCTTAGTAGTCATTCTTTTCATCAGCAAAAGTGCATAAAATTAATTAGACATGCGCTTTTTTCATTGTACTCTAAACATATGTGGGTAAATTACTTTAATTAAACTTTAGTTCTGGAAGACAATATCAACACCCCCTACAAAATCACAGCCTTGAACAGCCCTGCCACCACCCAGTTCCATTTCGTTTACGGCATTTAGCAGACACTTTTATTAAAATGACTAACAATAGTGACTGAACACAATCCAAGCAATTAAGGGTAAAGGGCCTTGCTCAAGGGCTAACACTGGGGGTTTCCATTTCTAGTCCAGTAGCTTAACCACTGAGCTACCACTGCCTGCTCCTTCCATAATATCTGCAAAAGGTGACATTTCACCAATCTGCATTTTTTTTGTACATCACGGCAATTAGTAAAATCTAAACTCCTTTACAATATAATGAAATGTAAAGCATTTAAATGTCAAGCATTTTAAATGCTTAACGAAAACACCACTAGCACAAGTCTAAAAGCCTATTTTGCTTTCCTCATGCTGAGCTTCTGTCAAAACAAGCAATAAAAATGCATTTGCACCACATGAGATTTTACTGTACCGAGAGGGTTTTACACCACCATGTGAAGTGATTTGAGGAAGGAATTTGGAAGCTAAGCTTAAGAGAGTTGTCACACAGTCCTTTGAACAGAAACCTGATTTATGAGATTGCTCAACCAGCTACATATAAAAGATCTTTATAAAGAAGACAATAACAGCAATGCCAGAATACGAAATCACAAAACTTCACTCAAACAAACACAGATTACTGAAGAAAATAATATCATATATGCACCAATGTAACAATGACTATGGCTATCACAGCTAACACTGGCCTGAACACTGGATCAGTATTAGATTTGATCCACTGGCATAATTTTTTGCTGTAAATGCATGTGATGTTGACAAATCAGCACAAAGCATGCATGTGAACACAGGACACTAAATATTTTTGTGTATTTTTTATGAGTTGCTTGCAGACAGACAGTTTTGTTATGGTATTTCAGTACTGACAAACACTGACACAAATTAACTGTATTGACTTTTAAGGTGGGATTTGGATGGGACAGTGAAAATGATACCAAAAAAAAAAAATGAATGCAGCTCAGGTCACATAAACCGAAAGAACCTGGGCTTGATTAGATATTTTGCTATGATAACCCTAATTAAAATTTATAACACTTGAAGCAGGTGATTAATTATTCCCTATTTGATAAATGTCTAATTAAGTCATCCTTACTCTCTGCAGCTTGTCCAGTTAAACTGTCAATCCAGTTTTTAGGCTTTTAAAGCCGCACATTACCTATGATGTCCTTGGTTGTTAAGTGATCTCTGTTGGTTTCCACTGACACTGATGTCCTTATAAGATTGCTAAAACCTCGGAACCCCCTAGCCAATACACATAGTTGTCTCTAGGAATGTTCATGGTCTTGGAAATCTTATACCCCCTGCTCTCTCTCAGCTTTTGTAACAATTCCTTAGTTTTCACAATGATTGTAACACACCTTGAACACATCTCTTAGTGACATTACAGCTGAAGTAAATTAAGAGTCATTATTAAATTCCCAATGGTTTAATTACATTGTAACCCAACTTTAGGTCAGAGAGATTAAAGTAGGTTTTAAGATCAGCAATACTATGCATGGGTTAAATAATTGTGATATGGCAGTATTAAATATAACTAAATATCATGCTAATCTAAATTAGTACATTGTTTATTTTCTTTGTTTTTTTGCTTTATCATTTAACTAATCAAGATTCAATTTAAAGCAAACTTTAAAAATTCTGCAGAGCTAGAGTTATTAATCCAAAAATTTAGATTTATTAAGGTTGAATACATACAATTGCAACTGAGATTAACACTATACTGATACAGAACAGTTTCGCCATTTGTGATGTTCACTTTAGTCATTCATGATTAAAATGATATAAATGCATAAAAATTGTGTCAGAGCTGAAATCAATTATCAAATGAATTTAAGAAACGAACAGTATTAATCAAACAATGACCAAGAGGTTGGTTGGTTATCAGTTAATATATCAGGTTGGTTATCAGTTAATCATTTGCAGTTCTATCATATAGTTAATCAGTTGATTAAATCAAAAAAGTAAAACCCAATTTACCACAGATCAACATTTAATAGCGCATCTGAGTAAAACCTATTCTAAAAAATCATACCCACATCATACTGTTAATAAAAGGTAAAAAGCTACACATCAGAAGGTGAAGTAAGCTAAATTAGACTGCATAACCTAGTGAAGTCATAATGCTGTAGTAAATTTCAAACTAGTTGCAAACACATGATTAAAATGCATTTTGTACAACATCTCTGAAGCAGGACTACGTAAGAAAATATATACACTGCCTCTTTAAATTCTTCAAGCTACCCATCCCCCCAGTTCCCTCAGTGTCCCCTTCACTCTTCACTCCCTCTCACAAACCCTCCCTTTCTCCATCCCCTCCCCCTTCATTCAACCATGTACTACTCAGTCTCCATGATAGAAGTCAAACAAATAAAGCTATAGTGCTGGAAGCACTCCAGAGAGGTGACGTGCGCATGCATTTTCCCTGGCTGAACTGGGCTAAATGAAGGCTGTTTAAGCTTTTTGCATCCTTTGTGTTTCCCCTTCCCCTACATCTCTTACACTATAAGATGGTTGTAAGATATTTCACGCACACACTACAATGTGTACACCATGTAAACACATCACATGCTTGGCCAGGATCTCTGAATTAAGGACACTGGAAACGCCAAACTATACTCACGTTTGCTTATCAGTTGATGCACAACACACACACAAATTTCATATAACATGCAAACACATAGTTGCATGTAATATGATCACATGTGTGAACAGGCTAGCCCCAACAAACGCAACATGCCTGGGTAAGCCCATCCACACTTCATATCTAGGTTCAGTTCAAGCACAGATAAAGAGGAAACCGCATAGGTAGAACCCTCCGTCTGCACCAAACTGGTCAGGCAAAGAGGCCTCCTTTGTTTCCTGCAGGGGAATAGTGTTTAAAAGGTACACACATCCCAACCCCCATGGTGTTAGCCAGGGACCCTTGGAATGCACTCAGCGAAGCCTTTTACACAATGCAGGCAGCAGCCAAAACATCAAGTTTTATGGCCCGCTCACTGCATTGCAAAAGCATTTACAATTCCTACATCAATGATCTGTGAATGAGCGAGGCACAGCAACAGGATTTGTTGTCATCGTCGCAGCTCGCGCATTGCTGCCATGCTCCCACTGGTCAGCTTTACAACGATGAATGGCTTGCACTCAACAATCAGAGCTTGTACACAGGTCACAAGTAAAAAAAACACAACTTAAAGAGCTTGGGAAAAAAGCTGGTCATTTTTAAGGCAACGCCAATAAGCATTACATTCAAACTGAAGGCTGCAAATGCCTGGTTATTCAAGGGTCATGTAAAAAGCATAGTCTGTTATCTTAAATTCAAATTCTGCTGCCATCATATTTCAAAATATTTAGTAAAGCTACACATTCAAGTCTTTTTGTATATTTATTATATGTATATTTAGAAGATGCTTTTAGCCAAATTTATGCCTTGGCCTAAAATTATAACTGAATACAATCTGAGCAATTAAAGGCAACTTGGTGATGCTAGAAACCTTTTAATCACTAGTCCAGCTCCTTAACCACTGAGCTTTCACTGCTTATGACCAGAAGAATACTATCCCCACAGTCAAGCATGAAGATGGATCAGTGGAGGTGAGATGTTTTATTGATGCAGGAACTTGAATGTGAGACTGGCATCATGCATTCAAAGAAATACCAAGACATGTGGAAGAGAAATATTTATGCTTTATGTGGTAAAACTGAACCTTGGTAATAATTCAACTTTCCAGCAAGACAATGATCCCAAGCACACTTCCAAGTCACTCAAAGCTTGGTAAAGGAATCAGCCTTGGAATATCCTGAAGTGACCTTCTTATTCTCCAGATTTCAATCCCATGCAAATCTTTGGGCAAAGATTACACAGGAGAGGTATGAGAGGCTTGTTAGCTTTTATGGAAATTGCTTAGAGGTTATCAAAGAATGTTCTACAAAGTACTGAGGCTGGGGTTGAATAACAGTGCACATAATCATTTTTCAACAAATAATATCAACTTATTAAAATTATTTTTATGCACCAATAAATATTCTATTTGTTTACTGAGAGTTGTTGTATATTTTCATGTAATTCTGTACACATCACCATCATACCTTCCAAGGCTATGACTAGGGATGTCCCGATCCGATCTCACAGATCGGGATCGGGGCCGATCAAGGCATTTTTAACTGATCGTAAATCGGCTTTACTAATGCCGATCATAACCCGATCTTTTGTTTTACGTCAGCATGTCCGCTGTCCAACAGCGGTGTAATGTCTGCAATGCGAGCGTTTCACGAGGTGGTAGGAGCAGAGCTGCGTTCATTACTGTAGAATTTTACTGTTTATATGGTGTGTGAGTCGAGGATCACACCGGTTTACAAAACAATAACTTTTAATCCGAGTATGAAAACTTCAGGACCATAACATACAGCTTTTACGAGTTACAAGACTGAACGACATCTCAGTATCAAGCTCTCTGATTGGCTTAGTTATGTAACCGAGCGTCGCAGCGATGCACTTGCTTAATAAAGAAATAAATACACGGTATATTCACAAATTGTCGGGAGCAAAACACTTTATTAACTTCTTCTGTTCCGAATAGCGGACAGCCAGAGCCGAGCACGCTATCCCATGCACTATGGAAGCCCCAAAGGGTCAAAACACACTCACTTTGCGTAGACCCATCCATCAAACCATTGTCACAATACAAGCACTTTAAGAACTGGCTTTCCTTCATAACAAGAGTGACTTTCCATTTTATTTTGGTATTCAGGTTTTACTGTAATGCTGTTAAGTAACTTATTTGTTTTTTTATATTCAAGTTAAGCTGCTACACCACTTGTGAGTGGAGATTTTTGTTCATTTTTAGTGTATCAGTGCATTAAACAGAATTATGTTCTTTGAATATAAAGTTGAAAACTGTAATTATCTCACTTCATTTTTACTACAATGCTGCACTAGGTTTGTTTACTTTCTGTTTTGTCAAGGCAATTTTTTTCCTACAGCACTGCAGAGCTATTCAGTTGTTACATATACATTGGATTAATCTGAATAACTGTAATGTACTTGAAGTGTGCACTGTGTAAACAGTATTATCTAGTTCTTATCTAGACAATATCTAGAAAATACAAGTATCGGTTTGAGAATCGATATCGGATCGGGATCAAAATTAAAGATCAGGATCGGGAACAAAAAAACGTGATCGGGACATCCCTAGCTATGACTAAATATTTTTAAGTGCAACTGTAGATACACATAGGTTTTGACATTTGTTTATTACTTTATAAGCTACACATATATAGAATAACTTTATGTGTGTACAATTACAGCCTGTAGCCCCTTTGTTGCTCTGTACACTTTGTCAACTCTCAGTATCCCATTTATCAAACACAGGACCCCCACTGACCAGATGTTACTTGGGTAGTGGACCATTCTCAGCACTGCAATGACATTAAAATGGAAGTGTGTATTGTGACATTAAGATGGCAGTGTGTATCAGGAACCTGGAATTTTTAAACACTTCAGTGTGAAAGCTGGAAGAAGAATATGGCTCCAACCAAAATACAAAGCCAGGAGCATCCTGTGATGAAAGTGTCCAGTAATAAAAGACTAGAGGAAGAACACAACACATAATGAATGAGAAAATAGGCCTGGTCACCAACTGCACACCTAAAACATGTGCTAACAGGGTACAATTTCTAATAAAGAGGCCTGTATACTTAAACAGTACTTAAAATTCTCAATAACACTGCTGAACCTGATACACCCATAACAGTACGTAACACACACTCACACAAAAGATAACATTAGTTGTCATGAGTTGGCAGCTCAACCTGTAACCTTATTCGTTTAATTTCAATCAGTGCGAATGCATCCCGGTAAACAGATTTTACCAGGCCCTTAGCTACTCTTACACACACACACACACACACACACACACACACACACACACACACACACACACTCAAACAGCATGTGACTTACTATATCAGTTATTTATTAAGACAACCTTTAACAAACAAATACATCTAGCTAGCTCTTGTTGATGGCCATATCTTTATTCAGCTGATTTATTAATATTTATTCAATACAAAAAGCATGCTTTATTACAACTGTTCATCAAGATCCAATAAATTTCGACCATCTCTATACATATTCAGAACTCAGACTGTCACCTAGCAAGTACAAGTGTTTTAAAAAGACAAGATCTTGCAATCACACAAAACTCATTCTATGATTGAAGTGACATTGAATAGATGTAATATTACATTTTCAGTAGCATGAGAATCTACCAAAAGTGTCATTAATTAGTCATGCAATACTTTTCTTTACAAGAAAATTCCTGCTTTATTTTTAACAGATTCAGTAAAAAGTCTTTGGAAAAAAGTCCTCTCAAATATGAAATGTTGAAATGTATTAAAAGAATAAATCTTTTACTAAATGTCACTTTTATACATATATACATATATACATATATACATATATATATAAATATATATATATATATATATATATATATATATATATATATATATATATATATATATATATATATATATATTAAAAAGATACATTTGAAGGCATGGAACAGCTCATATCTGCCAGTATAACTTCGAAAAGTCAAAATAAAAGAAAATACGTTTTGTTGACAAATAATATTGGCTAATATCATACTAAGTGAAAAATCAAGGCTTTAGTTTTTGCATACTTTGGGTCTGTGTCACAGTATCAAGTGAGACATATAAAGTGATTCTTAATGCCTTAATGGCATGATCTGTTATTCTGTGGATTGGGAGCAAAGTAGTCCCTTGTATTGGAAAGGACTTTTTTCAAAGAGAAAAATAAACAAAAACGCAGACAGGATAACCCAACCCCCACAACTCACACACAGAAAGTGACCAATACACCAGTAACTCCACTAAGAAGCAGCCAGAACTGAGAGTAGAATATTTGTTTTATTACAACATGGTTTAGACATTTGATAAGCCTTAGTTATGGACATCATGGTGTGATGCACTATGTGAAGCATGTTTTCGAAAATAGAGAGTTTGCTTTAATCACCTATTAATGTTTAGGGGGAGAGTGTTTTGGGGTTGAATCTTATTGCAATAATAAAATATAAAATTCATGATTCATGTTAAAAGTTGGATAGTCAAATGATTAGGCTATGTTATAGCAAGAAGGTGGTCGTTTACAAACGCATCAAGGAAAACTTGCATTCATCCACAGGTAAAATCTGGCAACTGTAATGTAAAATCTATTTGGTAATGTGTAATTTTGATGTTTTTAAACATGGACATGCTTTTTCTATTACCATCCATCATTAGCGTATTTGCATGATGTTAAGGCGGGGTGGTGCATTTGTTCCTGTGTAATGTCCGATTCATGTATACTGGACACATGGTGCTGTTTGTTACAAAGAACAGCACACAAAAAATAACTAAACCACAATAACTATTCTAACATAGACATGCTTGCTTTAAGTATGTGTGCTATATGATAAAACAAGAAATTAATGTACATTACTGTACAAATACAATAAAAACACTTTGCTTGAGAATCCATACAGAATTTTGATTTTGCCAGCCTTTACAACGGCATCTTTGCTCACGTGCACATATTAATCCTCGAATTACTGCACATGCAACTTATAATAAAAGAGAAAGAGCCAGAAAGAAAAACAAACACAGCAAGTGTTGGCTTTCCAGAAAAGCCAGCCAGCTCTGCTCAAAAAGAAAATACAAGGCCACATGGCCAGCAGTAGTAAGCAAAATTCATTGTTAACCCAGCTCCACACACACACACACCACACAGACACACACAGATTGTTTAACTTGGCCAGATCATGCATCAATCTGCTCAGTGTCACGCTTGATCAATCTCATAACATTTTTATGAACTGACAGTGGCATTAGTGAGGTTATAAAGCAAGGGCATACAGTGCACAAACATCTCACAATCTAGTCACGTCTACAATAAATAAGCCAGTCCACATTGTAATATGACTCACAAAATGTGAGATATGCATATAAAAATAGTAAGATCAAATAAGTTCTAACAGGTGCCTGCAGAGGCTTGAAGTGTAATAAGGAAGGCTAAACCAGTATTTTACCCTCAAGTCAACAAACTCTAACCAGAATACAAGGTGTATTTATTAATATAAAAGCAGATGGAAACTGTGCTGCAGAATACAGTTTCACATTTGTGTGGCCATACAACCACTAAATGGTAATACAGCTATCTGGTATAACATTATTTCCAAGAGTTTTAGTATCATGTTAATATAAAACTGGTTATAGCTTTGAAGTATTCCAACCCCTGAAACATTTGTGTAGAAATTCTGACATTGGGTAGGGTGTTGCATTGAAACAAGACCCCAAGTGATCCTTGTGGTGCTGTTGCAGAAGAATGAGGAACATACTGATCTATTTTTTTCTATTTTTATTATTCAAATATAATTCCAAAGATTAAGTATCATCCAATACAAATACTAATCTGTTACTGACACCAGTGCAGTAACCAGGCTGACTTACTGCAAGCCACATGTAATTGAAAGCATGACAGTGGGACAGTTTGGCTTATGTATTTCTGTGATGATCTGTGTCATCCAAATCAGAGTCACACACTTGTAGTGTGGTTTGTACATTTACATTTTCAGCATTTAGCAGACGCCTTTATCCAAAGCGACTTACAGTACTGTTACAGTATACAATCTGAGCAATTAAGGGTTAAGGGCCTTGCTCAGAGGCCCAACAGCAGCAACCTGGCAGTGGTGGGGCTTGAACCAGCAACCTACTGATTACCTTCTACGTTTGTAGAGTGGTTTAGTTACTATTTGGTACGATACACTGATGTCACAATGGTACTTTAGGATATGCATTTAAATACGTGTGGTTGCACCGCCTGACAATTTCCAGTTGAAAATATAAGACATTCTAATAGCTATGCATACAATACAAATAACTAGGAACGATGTAGTTATTTGTAGTGTATATATATATACTAAAAATAAAAAAAATAAAAAAAATCAAATGGGCCATTTGTTGCACATTTAATATAACTGTCGAGCTGGTTGCAAGCCTCACGATGATTTATTTATTTAGATTAAGATTCATCAGTTCACAAGCTTAACATCAAACACAGTCATGGACAATTTTGTATCTCCAAGATGAAAATATAAGACATTCTAATAGCTATGCATACAATACAAATAACTTCAACTTTCCTAAGATTACTGCAGACACAAATTATATATATATATATATATATATATATATATATATATATTGTCTGCAGTAATCTTAGGAAAGATGTAGTTATTTGTATTGTGTGTGTGTGTGTGTGTGTATAAATATATATATATATATATATATATATATATATATATATATATATATATATATATACAGAAAATGAAAATAAAAAATAAAAAAAATCAAATGGGCCATTTGTTGCTCATTTAATATAACTGTCGAGCTGGTTGCAAGCCTCACAATGATTTATTTATTTAGATTTATTTAGATTAAGATTTATCAGTTCACAAGTTTAACGTCAAACACAGTCATGGACAATTTTGTATCTCCAATTCACCTCACTTGCATGTTTTTGGACTGTGTAAGAAAACCGGAGCTCCCGCAGGAAACCCACGCAAACACTGGGAGAACAGACTTACAGAGAAAAGTACATATAAGAGCAAATAATGCATACTGTGGTGTCATCAAGGAATATTACATATGCACGTCGTAAATTTAGCGAAAAGCTCAGCAGCTCAGTATTTTAACGACGTTGAACTAATAAGGTAAGCATGTTAAACCCGGTTCAAAACGCTGAACGGTGCAGGCGCAGATGAAGCAATAAAAGCTCAGCTTACCTGTACAGAAAGTTCCCCACAGAAGTGCAAAAGTCAGCCAGGTAGAGAGCATATTCCTCTATTCAAACTGCACCAGCGCAAATTGTGTCCTTTTTAATCTGCCCTCCGTTAGGTACATTTAAACCGCTTATGGCAGAATAGGCAGCCGTGTAACAACACAAAGAAACACAGGCTCTCTCTCTATCTCACGCGCGCGCGCACGCACACACACACATGCACACAGACTGAACAGCGTCCCTGGGCTGCGCGAGCTCGCGCCAACTTCAGCACGCGGACACATCCATAAGGACACGAGACAGTCCCGCACACACAATTTAAAACAGTCCCCGGTGAGAGCGTGCTCGATTCTTCTGATAATACCAGCACCGATACTTCAGCTAACACTATCCGCCGGTTCTCTCTATATTATCTCTCCGTACTGACCCACACAGTCCGCTAGAATCATGCGGCCAAACTGAACTGAGTCCAAAATGGCTTCTGCTGCGGGGAGAGCCGAGCGGCGCCGAGCCAGTGGGAAAGACCCGGATGTTTCACTACAAAGCGACGGGTGGAAAGGGGGGAGAGGGAGAGAGAACGTGAGTGGGATACAGACTGAGTAAAATATATAGAGACGAAATTGCTGAACGTTGTGAGAAAATATATAAGAGGACAAAATTACACAGCAAAATAATTTAAGTGTGTTTAGAGATACCATGTGAGGGTGGGATACAGAGTGAGTGCAAGAGATATACAGTCATATAGTACCACAGTCACAACTGGGGGTCAACTTTATATATTACCTAACTAATGACCCCCACCTTTGTTTTTTGGAGGGACAAGTATTAATTAGGATGGTCAGACCCCAACAATCCACCCGTAATTTAAACCATGGTGAGATGTAGAGAAAGGGCACAGGGCATATAGAGTAGAAATGAGATACAGACAGGGGCGGCTCGTTCCTTAGGGCGATCGGGCGACACACCACCGAAAGACGAAAGACGAAAATATTTCTATCACAGCTGTGACTGTTCTGGTCTGTCTTGCCTTTGAATGTCGTAGTCCAATCAGCGTCGAGTTGTGTTCCGTACAGTACCGCCCCTTTTGGGGCGATTTCAGTCTGACTGAAAGTCGCCCCGGATTGCTCGCATAGACTCTCATGTTAAGGCTCTTTTTTTCGACCTGCAGGCGCTGCAATACAATCTGAATGGGTTCCGGGAGGGCACGGCAAATTTAAACATCAAGCATCTACAAAGGGGGGAAAATCATATAAGTTATAAGTAAATTACAAGTAATGTAATTTTTAAATTGTGAATTGTGATTGCACTTATTGTATCTCCCCAATTGTTTAATTGTACTTCTTTATTCATTGCACATCAGCCCCAATGCCAATCATTATTCAGGATCTGCTGCACCTGAAGTAAAATGCTATCTGATGAAGACTGAATTAAATTGTTAGTGTGAAGGCTTTACTTAATTTTATGATTAATGGTAAAGCTGGTCTGTCTCCATGTTCAAAGTTATTTGTGAGGGCAAACTGACAGATGACTTAAGATGTTAATTATTTAATCATATAGTAAGATACAGTCACAACTGGAGGGGACAGCTTTATATATTAGCTAACTAATTACCCCTATGTTTCTTTTTACCTTTTTTGGAGGGACAAGTATTAATTAGGATGGTCAGACCCCAACAATCCGCTCGTAATTTGAACCATGGTGAGATGTAGAGAAAGGGCACAGAGCATATAGAGTAGAAATGAGATACAGAGTGAGTGCAAGAGGTATACAGAGTCATATAGTGAGATACAGTCACATTTGGGGGGTCAACTTTATATATTACCTAACAAATGACCCCCACCTTTGTTTTCCTCTTTTTTGGGGGGACAAGTATTAATTAGGATGGTCAGACCCCAACAGTCCGCCCATAATTTGAACCATGGTGAGATGTAGAGAAAGGGCACAGAGCATATAGAGTAGAAATGAGATACAGAGTGAGTGCAAGAGGTATACAGAGTCATATAGTGAGATAGTCACATTTGGGGGGTCAACTTTATATATTACCTAACTAATGACCCCCACCTTTGTTTTCCTCGGCTGTTGTTATCTCTCTACAATATACAAACAAATACAATATACAGTGTATACCTTGTAACTCAACGTCCCCTAAACTCAAAATCTTTGAAACTCAACGCCCTTTGTTGAGAAATTTGTACACTTAAACTCAACGTTTCCCTTAAACTCAACGAGTTTCAGTTCATTTTTTAAAATGATTTATTTAATTTTAAATTAACAATTGAACAGTCGCTTTGTTCAGCGCTCAGCGTGAGCGGTGCAGATATACGTCTTCAAAGTGTACATATGAGATGAAACTGCATTTGTGTGTGGAATAACAGTCAGATTTACTCTAAAAGCGTCTACATGTTTCTGTGTTTAGCTGAATTTTCCTCACTGTTTCACTTTTAAACTTGCTTGTGTTACAGCTCGGGGTTCTGAGAAATTGTAGGAATCAGCTTTTTATTTTAGTGTTTTTTATTATATTTTATTATTTTCAGTGTATAAGTGTCAAAAACAACCCCATTATTTTACATAAGCCTAAAATATATGCAAGTTAACAGGTTTCCCAAACATTCTTATGGGAAAAAATACCTTAAAACTCAATGCCTTTAAAACTCAACGCCAGTCCCAGATTTGACGTTGAGTTTCAAGGTACCACTGTACAGACGTGACATGATGGATGCTTGTTTGGCAGGGTGGTCTAATACTCTAGCTCAGAGAAATCGCAAGTTCAAATTTCAGCGTGCCACCGACCAAACCAGGCATCCAACAGATAAAGTTGGCTGAGTCTGAGGGAGGGATTTTGGATAAAGTTTCTCTTCACTGATCAAGGCACCAGCATGAGTGGTGGTGGATGCACATTGGGTGATCCTACAAAAGTGGTATGCTCTCTGTTAGAGTCCACAGTCGGCTGTGGTAAAAGAAGCAACCCGCAACTGCATTTCAGAGGTAATCCTAATCCAGTGCACACATGCATTTTGGAGCAGTATTTGCAGCCATTTAGACAGCATCCATTACAGACACGTCCCTGATTGTTTCAGCTAGACAATGTCAAGCCATGTTCTGCATATGTCACAGCAGCATGGTTTTGTTGTAAAAGAGTGCACATGCTAGACTGGTCTACCTTCAGTCCAGACCTGTATGCCCCTGTCTTACACAGTGGTAAACATGCCCCTGTCCCAATTTTCGGAATGTGTCAGACATCAAATTTAAAATAAGCATGTTTGAACATAAAACAATTTAATTAATTAGTTGAAACATTTTCTTTCATTTTCTACCACCAAGGTTGTAATATCAAACCACAATAACTTGAAACAAATAAAATATTTTTTACTGAGTGGAAGAATTGATTTTACAGTGAGATGATAGTTAAGATAGTACATTTATAGTGTCACACAATGATAGGAACAAAGTAGGTTGTAACAGTTTTAATGCAGTATGCATATTGATTCAACTATTACAAGCATGCAGTCAATCATGTTTTGAATTTAATTAATGTAAGAAAAAAAACCTGGTAAGCTTTCTAGTCTGCAAAAAAGCAGTTGAAATGCATAATGCTTGGCATAATGTTTATTATTTCTGAGGAGGACCACTTGTGCAGAGGTTTAATGTATTGGAGGTTGATTTAAGAATAACCTCAACATATGGCACTAACACGCTGCAATTATTTTCACAGCCATGTTCCCAAAGCAAATGTTTTTCAGTCCTCTGTGGCTTGCAGAGCGAACAAAAACAAGCAGGTGATTTTACATTTACTATAAATGTTCACATTCTTATTAAAATATATAGATGGTTGCTTAGAGCATATGTCCTATAGGCCAAAATATTGCATCTCTTAACTGTGTTGCATTCAGATAGGTTTAAGTTAATCTTATTGCTTATTTCTTACCGTGACAGCAGTAAAGTTACTGAGAGCAGCTGATTTAAAAACCAATGCTGTCTCACTAAGATTAAAAAATGAGTACTCGCGAGTCTGCTCCAAAAAGTAGGTCTGCCAAGGAGTACTTAGCCAAATAAAAATATATGACAACCTAAGCCATTAATCTGCTGACATGATTCAACTCAAAGCTAACAGTTGGACTGCTATATTTCCTGGCTTCAGTTCTAGTCTGTGCTCCTTTGAGACAGAACAAAGTGATAGAGGCAGTTACCGTAGGCCTCAGAGCTAAGAGCTAGGATGTGGTAATCATTGGAGAATTATACAGAATTAGAAGTTGATGGATAAAATGAGAATTGATGTTCACTTTTCTGCACAGCATGTACCATGCACCGGCCTTTTGGTGATGACAACTGTGTGGCCTTGCAAGTCATTTTCACATGCACCTCAGCACATTAATTCTTACAGACAAGAAAGACAGAGCAAAGACATGGAAAACACATTTGGTGTATGATAAAAGAACACTGTAGTAAAATTCTTATTGACCTAATCATGTACAGTAGGAAAGAATAATTACCACAGTTGCATAGCAGTGTAGTGCAACACACTACATTGTGAAGGCCTGAGTTTGAGTTTCTACAGAGTCACAAGCTTGGTTAGGCACTCAACAGACACAACTGAATATGATGATCAAGTTGGCCTGCTAGGCCAGATGAGTAATTACCTCCTTGCTGCTTTAACACCAAATGCTACGTATGGTTGGGGCTCTGGCACAAGCAGTGAAGGAATAGTGGTCCTCCGTATGAGCTTTGTGTAGGAATCACCACTGGCTGCGTTCCACCTTGGCCAGCAAGTATAGAGAACTTGATTGTTGCCAAATTAGGACAGTACAAAAAGGAAAATAGTATCTATATCATTTTAGAATAATTTTTAGTAGGCCCTTCACCCTGATCAGGTTCTTAGTGACACCAGCACCACTTAAAAACTACAGGCAAAAATACACTCTAGACAGGGCGCTAATTCTTAAGAAAGCAACACATTTACTCATTCACTCATGGGGGCAGTTTAGATCAGCTTATCCACCTGCTGGAGTTGGATGGAATCTGAAGTACCTACATAAAACCAACAGGGAGGAACATTTGAAATGCTTCACAGACAATGACCAGATGTAAGGATTTAACCAATGTTCCCAGGACACATGTTGCTGACTGGCACCCACTTTACCAGCTGGGCCACTGTGCTGCTCTGTTGCCATGCTGAGCCCAAAACTACATTAGAAAAATAATTTTTCAGTGTTGCTGGCCAGTGTGGATGAATGATGTAGTATTGTGTCTGGGATTGAGGGAACTTGAAATTCTGTACCTAAAACTAATGTATAAGATTATCTGTCATAAAGTATTTTTAGCTTTTCCGTAAGTCATTTGGGGTGGCGGGGTGGCACGGTGGCTCGGTGGGTAGCACTGTCGCCTCACAGCAAGAAGGTCCTGGGTTCGATCCCCAGGCCAGGCGGTCCAGGTCCTTTCTGTGCGGAGTTTGCATGTTCTCCCCGTGTCTGTGTGGGTTTCCTCCGGGAGCTCCGGTTCCCTTCCACAGTCCAGAAACATGCAGTCAGGTTAATTGGAGACACTGAATTGCCCTATAGGTGAATGGGGGTGTGTGTGTGTGTGTCTGCCCTGCGATGGACTGGTGCCCCATCCAGGGTGTTACTGTGTGCCTTGCTCCCATTGAGAAGCTGGGATAGGCTCCAGCACCCTAATTGGATAAGCGGTTAAGAAAGTGAGTGAATAAGTGTAAGTCATTTGTTCTTGTTTGGAAATATTTGTTTAAAATGATGTTAGGTGTGTTCATGCATTACTTTAAACACTGTTTAGCAAGAAATCACTGTTGTAGAAATTTGATTTTGACATTTAGACAGATTTTTATGTTCTGCCTTCATTAAAAATATTTCAAAAGTACAGTTTATAAGATACTTAACTAAATACCCCAAGCTTGCCATTAAAAATATAATGACATTGCCAGAAATCTAAAAAAGGGACCCCTAGAGGACCCCAACTAACCAGATGTTGTTAGGGTAAGGTACAATTTTCTCTACTGTATTAACACTGATAAGGTAATTACATAATAGTGTGCTTTGTAAATGAATTAGGTGCAGTATTGTCTGAAATTTTAAACACCTTAGTGCTAGGAGACAGTAGTGCTTTAGCTACAGATATAAAGTCAACAATGTCAGAAACTATATAAATGAAAAACTAAGGTAGTATTAACACACACTGTACATAAAATAAGAAAATAGTTGTAGTCTCAAACTGTACATCAACAAAGAGTATTAACAAGGCTTGTGCATCTTACTAAGAGGCCAGAAATGCAGTACAACACATATTACCATCCCATTACAATGCTAGTGTTATTGTAGCATTAAAAATGGTCCAGAAACAAATAAAATCTGGTCAGTGATTCCTATAGGGGGCTATTTTCATTAATGGATAGGTCAGAGGGCGTGACAAAATGTACGGATGGAAAACAGGTTGGCCACAGTCTTTAATTGTATATCCACAAAGTGAATATGCAGTATATGGTAGGTCTAGCAAAATAAAGTAATAAAGTAAAAAGGTTTTAAGAATATTCAAGTTACACAGTTTTCTATCTATCTATCTATCTATCTATCTATCTATCTATCTATCTATCTATCTATCTATCTATCTATCTATCTATCTATCTATCTATCTATCTATCCATCCATCCATCCATCCATCCATCCATCCATCCATCCATCCATCCATCCATCCATCCATCCATCCATCCATCCATCCATCCATCCATCCATCCATCCATCCATCCATCCATCCATCCATCCATCACCAAAGGCTAAGTCTTTGCAAGCATAGATGTGCCGTGGCTCAACACTGTGCCACTTTCTTAGTTCAAGAGGTTTCTTGTTTCTCAAAGCAAAAATACAACTAACTTGTAGGGCAAAGGTGGTAAACACTTGATAGTTGGCCACTTGGGCCAGTGATAGCTCAGTGGTTAAGGTACTGGACTAGTAAACAGAAGGTTGCCGGTTCAAGCCCCGCCACCACCAAGTTGCCACTGTTGGGTCCCTGAGCAAGGCCCTTAACCCTCAATTGCTCATTGTGTTCCGCTCACTGTGTAAGTCGATTTGGATAAAAGCGTCTGCTAAATGCTGAAAATGTAAATGTAAATGTAAACACTGTTGAATGTGCTTGACCTTCAAGCCCTTAGACAGTATTGCATCAGAAACGATCATGCTACTGTAATAAATATAGCCAAGCAGACTTAAGAGTACTTTAGAAAACTGAGCTGGGAAACTGAGGGACTGAGTACTCCAGAAGTACTATGATAAATGTAAATAAATTAGGCACAATATGTCCACTTGTTGAAAATATTGTTTTTAATAATAAAAACGTACACGATTTACAATAATAGAAACCACACAGTGAACCCACAAAACCTACATAAAATTTTAAGGGAGAAAATTTTAAGGGAAAATTTTCTAAATTTAAGTAAAAAAAGAGCCTATTCTGAAAACCTTGAGACCAAGGCAGAAACACACCCTAGACATTGAACCAGGACATCACACAGCCATGTATTAATTTATACACACTCAAACAAAAATATATAACAACCTGAGTGGAGCTATTACATTAGTGACATGATCCAACACATAGCTAACAGTTGATCTTATATATTTCTTGGGTTTCTTTTGTTTGTTTGTTTATTTATTGGGATTTTAATGTCATGTTTTACACTTTGGTTACATTCATGACAGGAACGGTAGTTACTCATTACACACAAGATTCATCAGTTCACAAGGTTATATTCAACACAGTCTTGGACAATTTAGTGTCTCCAATTCACCCTACTTGCATGTCCTTGGACTGTGGGAGGAAACCGGAGCACCCAGATTAAACCCACGCAGACAGGGGGAGAACATGCAAACTCCACACAGAAAGGGCCCGGACTGCCCCACCTGGGGATCGAACCCAGGACCTTCCTGCTGTGAGGCGACAGTGCTACCCACTTAGCCACCGTGCCGCCCTGGGTTTCTTTCAGTCTATGCTGTAGGCTTCACAGCTGGAAATGGACAATCATTGGAGAATATATAGAATCTTCTTTAAGCCTAAGAGTTGGTGAATAAAATGTAAATTGATGTGCACTTTTGAACACAGCATTTCCTGCCGGTCTTTGGATGGCGACAACTGTGTGACCTTACAAGTCAATTTCGCATCCACACATGAACTATTGCTTTCATCAATGTGGCCGCATTGAATAAATAGGTGTTTCATTAAGACATGGAAAATGTATTTGGTGTATGATAAAAGAAAATCATAGTGGACTCAGAACTCCTGGTCATATACCTATATACAGTGGATCAAAATATGACTAGAGTGATGCGACATCAGCGTGAGGATACTCCATACTGGTTAGGAGTGCTGTGGGTCCAGTGACCCCTGGAAACAGTGGGCACAAGGCAGAAAAAAACTCTCTGCAGGACAACACACACATTTTCTCAGTCACACATAGGGGAAATTTAGACCAGAGTACCTCAAAAACACAGTTCTCGGACAAAATGTCTCACAGACGCTCTTCCAGCTGTGCCACCATTCCACCCTGTTGCTGAGAAGCACCAAAATTACATTTTAAACAGTAAAATACTTTAATTACACTTTCTCACTGTTGTTTTAAGAGGTGAATGAAAGATGTGGGATTTGGCATGAATAATCAGTTATGAAGTATCATCAATCTTTCTGTGCAACACATGTTCACAGTTGGCAGGATGACACTGTTAAATGTGTGTATTAATGTATTCCTCTTTAAAGCATGGTACACAAATAAATATTTGGGGTCTTGATATATCAGTAGTTATTGTGTGTTACAACTCTAGTTGTGATAAAAACAGAAAAATTTTAAACTGATTCATCAATATAAAGTACAGAGAGGACTGATGTGAACCAATTTTTATGTCCCACTTCTATTAAAAACAAATTTTACAAAGTCACTCAAGTCACAAATTACATATACACACTGTTAATCAGTACAATCAACTAAAACTAAAAAAATCCCTGTGATGGATTGGCGATCTGTCTGGGTGTTTTCTGCATTTCGCCCAATAATCAGACCCACTGTGGCGCTGACCAAAATAAATGTGTGGTAAAACAGACAATCAATGAATGAATTAATAATGTACAAAAATACTACATTTAAAGATACACTCTACAAAACCCATTTTTAGAAAAGTTGGGACATTCTGTATAGTTAAATAAAACAAGAAATCTGTCAAAGTTTTCCACTGTTTCCACAGACCAATGTGGTGGAAAAACCCTTAATAAAATAGCTCAGAAGCTGGATTGTGAGAGACTCTGTGAATATGATAACATTGTGAAAAATAAACATCCTTATATACTCTTGTTGGTGACCTTGTAGGACATTGGAAAATTCCACCGTCAACAGAAAGTTCTTAGCTAGGACATAGGAACTGATCTAAACCAGCTAGAACTGGGTTTTGGACGTCATACAATGCAATTGATGCACTTCTTATCACGTACACCATGTACACATCCAGTACCATTCTGTTGTAGCAGTATTCTTGGAATATTGGAATATGATTACTGGATCTACATTTTCTTAGTAGTAATTGATTATGTATTAATACTTCTCACACCAAATTTATTGTATTTTGTAAATTACAAATTTTGCATTTGATGGCTGCAACACACTTAAGTTGGGACAGAGGCCCGTTTACCACTGTGTTACATCACCTTCACTGTTAATTAAACTTTTTAATTTGGGAACTGGGGATACTTATTTTTACAGTTTTGCCCATTCTAGTTTCATACAAGACGTCAGCTGCTTCAGCAGTGCTCACCATTGTCTGATTCTGTATTTCATAATGCAGCATACATTTTAAATCAAAAACAGATCTGTATTGCTGGCAGACCAGTGAAGCACACACATGCTTTGTCTGTGAAGCCACTCTTTTGCACTGTAGTACAAATATTACTAAAACCAAATACACTGATCAGCCATATCATTAAAACCACCTCCTTGTTTCTACACTCACTGTCCATTTTATCAGCTCCACTTACCATATAGAAGCACTTTGTAGTTCTACAATTACTGACTGTAGTCCATCTATTTCTCTACATACTTTTTATTAATAGGTAAGGTGATGGAACACAGTGCTAAACAACTTTGCAGCAACAGTTTAGGGAAGGCCCTTTCCTGTTCCAGCATGAATGTGCTCCTGTGCACAAAGCAAGCTCTATAAAGACATGAAGAAAAGCTTGGTTTAAGAAAATGATAGTGGCCTGCACAATGACCTGACATATCATCTGAGGCTTTCTTGACCAACCTCAGTTTCCAGCCATACAAATGCTCTTCTGACTGAATGGGCACAGATTCTCACATACATACTTCAAAGTCTTGTGAGAAGTCTTCTCAACACGCTAATGGTCAGGTGTCCATACTTTTGGTCATATGGTGTAAATTGCCCAATTTAATATACTGTATTTATGATTCTTAAAACTTCTTGAAAGCCATATATGAAAGCAGATGCTGCATGCAGTTACTATGGCAACCACACATAATGTTCACCCCCCCCCCCCACCACAACATATGCTTAGCAATCAATTTTCAAAATTGGTACACTCAACATTGCAGTGATTAAGCCATCTGCACTTCCAATTTCATAAAAAAAAGATACTGTCCCTAAAGGCTAAAGAAAATGCATTTTGTAGTCTACAGTAAAAAAAGTAAATCAACAGTAGCAAATAAAGAAACAAGCATCCTTAGCATGAGTGTGACAACTATACCTAACACAAGTGTGACAACTATCTTTGTCATAAGTGTAACAGTCAAAAATGACAAAGCATTAAGCCTTTGATGAACCTAACAATATATCAGTATTCAGTAAATTGGCAAGAATTAATCAAATTCACTCCCAAGACCTTGACCATATACTCCCTGTGTAGTAGCTCCAACTGACCTGACTCCATGTCTTTGAACTTGAGAGGACCAGGAAACCCACATGGACACAAAGAGAACATGCAAGCTCCACTCAGAGAGGATCCTGGCTGTCCAGCTGGGGAATCAAACCCAGGCCCTTCTTGCTGTGAGGTGACATTGCTACCCACTGCACTACTGTGTCATCCTTAGTATGATATTTGCTAACTGAATATCAAAACAGATTTTGCAAAGGACAGAACACCACAAATATTTTGATCAGACTAGAATCACTCATCAGAAATGCATTTATCAACAAAGCACATATGACACAACCACACAATAAAGAACCATGTGACACAACGTGGATATCTGGCATCCTAAGAGATCTTCACCAGTTAGGCTTCAGAATACAAAAGCACATGAGATTCCTTCTACAAACATAAACCTTCCATAACACCTACAATACTGAAAATAATGGCAAGATGAACTGAACTCCCTAACAAATAACAAACTATAGGAGAGTCTTCCTTCAACCAAACCAAACAAATCATTTAAACAATGAAACAAAAAAAAACATGTCATATATACAAAATGCCGAATTGGAGATACAAAACTAACACATTTCTTCCTGATAAAAGGGGAAGAAAGGCATGTGGTTTGGTGGGTAGCACTGTCGCCTTACAGCAAGAAGGTCCTGTGTTGGATTCACAGGTGGAGCGGTCCGGGTCCTTTTTGTGTGCTCCACTTTCCTTCCACAGTCCAAAAACATGCAGTCAGGTTAACTGGAGCAACTAAAATTGCCATAGGTCTGAATGTGTGTGTGTGTGTGTGTGTGTGTGTGTGTGTGTGTGTGTGTGTATTTGCCTAGTGATTGACTGGTGACCTGTTTAAGGTGTTTCCTACCTTTCGGCCAGTGATATGTATCCACCGTGGTCCTGAATAGGATCAAGCAATGGTAAAACAAACAATGAATAAATGTCTTACACAGGCTTTCTTTTTCTAAAACAGAGATGTTTAATCTTATCTCATGAAGGCCAACCAAGGCAAAATCACACCTGATTCCACCTGTTTAATCACTTCATCTTGGTCGGTAAAAACCTGATCGGTTGTATCTGGTGAAGCAACCAAGATTGGTAAGAAAACCTACAGCCACACCTCTCCTTTTATGGACATGACTGCACACCCCTGGTATAAAAAGCCATTGCTATAAATCATCATCATGATAAATCATAATTTGAGTTATACGATGATGCTTCAGAGAGGCGTCTTTAAAGATCTGGTGAGAAATACAATAGTGACTGCACTCCTATCTGTTAGGCATGGAAAAAGAGGTGTACTGGTACTTTCTCTGTAAAAGTCAATTATGCTTAAAGGGGGTTGTTAAGGCAATTCAAAGTTTAATGTTTTGCCAATTTGGGCTTGGTATTTTTTCACCCCTAACATGAGTGTGACAACCATGATTAGGGTGACAATATACCAGATTTAATAACCATAACCATCATAACTACTGCAACATAACTGTCCTTTAAGTCTCACTCCTAAAAGCCACGATCAGAAATAGAATTTTACCCTATTCCAGTATGTAGCTTTGTTGAAGTTTCAAGTTTATTTGTCATTTGTACAAATGTTAGCAGCAATTGTACATTGAAATGTGTGTTGGGAGGCTCGGGAACTCTACAAATATGCTAGCATAAGAGAAAAAAGAGGGAACAAAGAATGGGGGTAGGGTAATAAGAATAGGAAAAAATACAATATAATAAAAAATACAAAAAATATAATAAAATATAATAAAGAGACTTATATATGTATATAAAAATATAAACAAGAAAAAGAATATATATATTTCACTGCAATTTCTTATATATTATATATTATTAAGAAATTGCAGTAAAGTGTAGATATGCATTGTAAACATAGTGAACATAGCAGGCAGTGTCCCCAGTTGTCCTCAGTGTCTGCTGCTTGACCTTGTTCTTATGAATTTCAGCCTCTGACACTGTGCTAGTAAAGCCAAATTTGTAACCTTCTTTTACTCACTCAAATCGTAGTTTCACTCTTGTAAAAAATAGCAAAAATTGTTGTTTTGTTTGGATACCATTTAGTTTTGAGGTACTATTCTGCCACCCAGCTTGTCCAGTTGCAAGATGATTTTATATTTTTTTTACACACATGCTTTTGTTGTAAAATAATTACTAAACATATTTACACTGTATTAACCTTACTGCACACTTTTAGTTCTTACTGCACACTTTTAGTAGTTAGTTATAACATTTGAATCAAATTGTGTTAACTAAAATCTTCCACACACAGCTGAGCTCCATATGGTAATTTTCCATCTACAGTCTTAATTAAATTCTCACCAAGGAGGGAAGGAAGTTTGATCAAAGCTCTTAATGAAAGTCTGTTCAGTTTATATTGCAACCACTTTTGTTTTTATTCAGCTTGTTATTATATTATTAGGTCACTGAACTTCACAGGCCAGTTTTTCATTTTTCATTTAGATGAGCGATTCCTGCAGGGCATTGCAAAGATAAGCAGCTCCACAGCACAGTACTTGCATTATAATTAGCTGCTTTCAATGGGCAGTATGTGTATGCTCAGATATGATCATTTTCTGGTTTTGGAGGTGTACAGTACCTATTAACACCTTTCAGCTATGGATACGTGTATTTAAAGGAAGCTTCAATGTAGAAACATGTTCTACCTGCTTAATCTGTTGTGATATAAAGAGTGAGAGCCATCTTTAGAGAAAAGATTCTCCTACACACGTTCACATACTGCATAAGTACACACACACACACACACACACACACACACACACACACACACACACACACACCTAACATACAGTAAATACTACTTTAAGTAAAAGACATTTATTGATCCGTGCTATTGGGAGAGTAAATAACAATATAAAAATTTTTTTTAGTAAAACTAATTTTACTGCACTGTGGGTGCCTAGAATTATTAGGGCCCAACAGAACTGGCAAACTTTAAGATTCTGTTGGTTACATTAGTGTCATCTTCACTAAAAATGCACACAAAATTGTGATCTAGGGGCTCGATTGGCGCAGCACTAAAATACGCCAACCCTTTAGTGCTCACATCTCAAGCTGACGTCTCAACCCCACCCTGATACAATGCATTCGAAATCCTAGCTCTGGTGCACTAGCGTGTGTTCTTACCGCTGCCCACCTGAGCAGCCCAACACCCCATCTTTATAATATATTTGGTTATATACAGTGTATCACAAAAGTGAGTACACCCCTCACATTTCTGCAGATATTTAAGTATATCTTTTCATGGGACAACACTGACAAAATGACACTTTGACACAATGAAAAGTAGTCTGTGTGCAGCTTATATAACAGTGTAAATTTATTCTTCCCTCAAAATAACTCAATATACAGCCATTAATGTCTAAACCACCGGCAACAAAAGTGAGTACACCCCTTAGTGAAAGTTCCTGAAGTGTCAATATTTTGTGTGGCCACCATTATTTCCCAGAACTGCCTTAACTCTCCTGGGCATGGAGTTTAACAGAGCTTCACAGGTTGCCACTGGAATGCTTTTCCACTCCTCCATGACGACATCACGGAGCTGGCGGATATTCGAGACTTTGCGCTCCTCCACCTTCCGCTTGAGGATGCCCCAAAGATGTTCTATTGGGTTTAGGTCTGGAGACATGCTTGGCCAGTCCATCACCTTTACCCTCAGCCTCTTCAATAAAGCAGTGGTCGTCTTAGAGGTGTATTTGGGGTCATTATCATGCTGGAACACTGCCCTGCGACCCAGTTTCCGGAGGGAGGGGATCATGCTCTGCTTCAGTATTTCACAGTACATATTGGAGTTCACGTGTCCCTCAATGAAATGTAACTCCCCAACACCTGCTGCACTCATGCAGCCCCAGACCATGGCATTCCCACCACCATGCTTGACTGTAGGCATGACACACTTATCTTTGTACTCCTCACCTGATTGCCGCCACACATGCTTGAGACCATCTGAACCAAACAAATTAATCTTGGTCTCATCAGACCATAGGACATGGTTCCAGTAATCCATGTCCTTTGTTGACATGTCTTCAGCAAACTGTTTGCGGGCTTTCTTGTGTAGAGACTTCAGAAGAGGCTTCGTTCTGGGGTGACAGCCATGCAGACCAATTTGATGTAGTGTGCGGCGTATGGTCTGAGCACTGACAGGCTGACCCCCCACCTTTTCAATCTCTGCAGCAATGCTGACAGCACTCCTGCGCCTATCTTTCAAAGACAGCAGTTGGATGTGACGCTGAGCACGTGCACTCAGCTTCTTTGGACGACCAACACGAGGTCTGTTCTGAGTGGACCCTGCTCTTTTAAAACGCTGGATGATCTTGGCCACTGTGCTGCAGCTCAGTTTCAGGGTGTTGGCCATCTTCATGTAGCGCAACAATTCGTCTTTTAAGATCCTCAGAGAGTTCTTTGCCATGAGGTGCCATGTTGGAACTTTCAGTGACCAGTATGAGAGAGTGTGAGAGCTGTACTACTAAATTGAACACACCTGCTCCCTATGCACACCTGAGACCTAGTAACACTAACAAATCACATGACATTTTGGAGGGAAAATGACAAGCAGTGCTCAATTTGGACATTTAGGGGTGTAGTCTCTTAGGGGTGTACTCACTTTTGTTGCCGGTGGTTTAGACATTAATGGCTGTATATTGAGTTATTTTGAGGGAAGAATAAATTTACACTGTTATATAAGCTGCACACAGACTACTTTTCATTGTGTCAAAGTGTCATTTTGTCAGTGTTGTCCCATGAAAAGATATACTTAAATATCTGCAGAAATGTGAGGGGTGTACTCACTTTTGTGATACACTGTATACTATAAAAAACACCATCTGTGCTCATTTTGATTTCATCCAGTTTTTTTCCCTATGGAATCTGTTAAGTTCCCCTCATCCTTGTCATTTTAGCTAGTTTTTTGGGCAGGCTGTAATATTCTCTCTG
The DNA here is from genome assembly GCF_030014385.1 of Trichomycterus rosablanca. Taxonomy (NCBI): domain Eukaryota; kingdom Metazoa; phylum Chordata; class Actinopteri; order Siluriformes; family Trichomycteridae; genus Trichomycterus; species Trichomycterus rosablanca. Next base: position 36,642,866 of record NC_085990.1, read on the forward strand.
CACATGTAATTCATGCCCTAAGAAATTTCTCTAGAGGTAAAACTTTGGACATGGTGGAAATATGTTTTCTCAGTCTTGTTGAGGACAAGGCCTCAGGACATTTTGCACCTCATTCTTGGAATAATGTATAAATGGCATCTCTCAATGGCATTGCCTCAAAACAGACAATGCCCCTGAATGGGCAAAAAGAAAAGGATTGCCATGTGGAACTCCACACTTGTTGGGTTTAGTTTTGGCACCTTTTGTCCTCTTTTGCCCTTCATTTCAATATGTGTAAAGAGCAACCTTGCAGCTATAACTTCCTGTAGTAGTGTCTGGTCTCTTTATGTGAATGCAGGGGCATGTATCCAGGACAAAAATCCGGGAAGAGGGTAACCTGGTCTTTAGTGGGGCTAATCTTGATCACTTTTTGTATTTCCATCTTCCATTTTATTAAATGTAGGTGAGGCTATTTGAAGGGCAATAGCTGTGGTGCATTTAATTTAGTCTCTTTTAAGATGCTTATAGCTCATGAGATGTGCTTCATTTCATCTAGCCTGATGCACCTGATGAATCTTTTTGCAGACTATGATTTTTATTACTGCAGATTTTATGCAATGAATGACCCAGTTTGAGTGTCTGTGATGAAATGCAGGATGAGTTTTTTTTTTCTGTTCATCATATGCACAGCATTTACAGCTGATATTGACATGTAGAAAGCTGACAGGGATAATAGTCTTCCATCCTTCTCAATGAGGTCCAAAGTTCTCTTAATTTTCAGTATTTCCATTTTTACTAAATAAATGTTCACTCAATTGCAAAATGCATCTGATATTCTTTACAATAAGAAAGGCTTTATCACAGGGCATGTGACATATTTTTCATAGTATATTTTGTCAACAGCTGTTTTTTGTGTAGGGCACAGCTTTATTTCTAGGCTGAACTCTTCTTTCACACTGGTTTCACATCTGTAATAATCTGAAATAAGGCTGATATGAGATTTACATCATCTTTGTTTGCCTAACAGTTAACACAGGCCGGACAGGTGGTGCGAATGTTTGTAAAATCAGGAAAATAATAAGTTTAGAGTTCTATAAACGTTAAGAAAACGAAACAACATTGGTAACATAACTGAAATGCCAAGGGTATGCTCTCGATATGAAAAATTGATAGATGAGAGAGAAGTGCGTATGAATTCTCTACAGTTTTAAAAAGCACACAAACACAGTGCTAAACAAACTATCAGCTTCAGGCTAAAATCATAATCGATGGTGAAAAAAAGACCCCATTTTATCTGCCTGTCTTTAATGTCTAAATTTATTTCTAACACCCAGTAAACTGTTCACTCAACATCTTTATTCAGCTTACCTACAAAAGCTATTTATCTTTTTGGAATAAATAGGTAGGTTTAATTGAACTAAGCATTTCAAAGCATTTTACCTGATAAGATAGCACAGCAAACTATTTAATACAAAAAAATCACTGTGTATATTTTCTCTCCATTTGGGTGGCACAGTGGCTAAGTGGGTAGCACTGTCGCCTCACAGCAAGAAGGTCCTGGGTTCGATCCCCAGGTGGGGCGGTCTGTGTCCTTTCTGTGTGGATTTAGCATGTTCTCCCTGTGTCTGCGTGGCTTTCCTCCAGGTGCTCTGGTTGCCTCCCAAAGTCCAAAGACATGCAAGTGAGGTGAATTGGAGACACTAAATTGTGTAAAAGACTGTGTTCGATATAACCTTGTGAATTCATAAACCTTGTGTAATGAGTAATTACTGTTCCAGTCATGAATGTAACCAAATTGTAAAACATGACGTTAAAATCCTAATAAACAAACAAACAAACAATTCTCTCCATTTCTCCCAATTTGATCATTTCTGATTCCCCTGCTGCTTGGAATAGCCCCATGCTGTCTGAGAAAGACTGCCAAACTACATTTTGTCACAAAAACATACACGAGAAGTGACAAGGGGTTTAATGATACCATGTCCAAAAATGCACGTCAACAATAAGCGAGTGATCAAACTTGTTTGTGCGCTGATGTGCAGTGTAAAAGCAAGTAGGAAAAATAAATGAAACAGTGGATTTGGCTACGTGACCAACAGGGATTGTCTGTTCTGTAGTGAGTGAGAGATAAATAAATATTCTTGCAATGCAGCGTTGGTATTATGGTTTGGCGTGGACGATAAGATCACAAATACTGTAAAGCTTGTATGTGTGCCAATGTATTCTGATAGAAATCATATTATGCCCCTGTCCCACGTTTTTACAACTCCTCCCCTGGGTTTCCCCTCACTCTGTATCTTGCGTTCTCATTGGCTGTAGTTCAACATAGCACTCGCTGCCACTCGCAACCTGCTCGCAACACCTTTCACACTACACGATTTTCACTCGCCGACTGGTCCAGATAATTGGCATGCTAGATATTTTTCTTCAGTCTGTGAGCGATCCGCGAGCCGCTCGGATTGAGATGTTGAATAGTTCAGCTTCTGAGCTGCCACATCTAGCGGCGACCTGTCGGCAAGCGAAAATCAGGGCAAAAATCGTGTAGTGTGAACTAGGCATTAAGCAGACTACAGAAGTTGACGTTGCAGCAGCAATGAGGAGAAACCCTATCCAGTTGTGTCTGTTAAACACGCTGGCCATGCCGGTAGAATAGTTAAGCCCTTTGACACTGCATTTATGTAAATTACTAATCACCACTTACGTAGAAAATTTACCTTCTTTCACTGAGAAATAAAGAGTTATGGCAATAGAATGAATTCATGCCTCTTAGTGAATTGTGCAAGGTTCTGTGGAAAATTCTGCCGTTTCATGTACAATGATGTCTGGAACAGCACAGTGAGTATCAAGCTAAGCTCTTGATCTGGATCAACCTCATTGTCCAGCTTTGAATGTAAAAAAACATTCACAGTTCAGTCGTATTACTTTACATGTAGCAGGAGATTAGATCTGTACGTTGGTGATAAGAAACCTCAACTATTCTTTTTGTATGAACCCTTTTCAGGTCATGGCATATCTAAGGTGGATTTGAATTCTGCAATTAAATAAAACTTGTGGCACCTTTATAACCCATACCTTTAATGTTATTTTATTAGTTAATCAAGCTGTTTTCTGGAGATTTTTCCCAGTTTTCCTCCCAAACCATTCTTATCCAATTACCCGATTGCGTTACACTTCTTCTTTAATGATGATGATCTCCACTCGGTTGAGGAGAGCCAAGACTGACACACGCCCCATCCGACACGTGTGCAGTAGCCAACTGCATATTTTTATCTGCACGTGGCAAGTTCATATGCGGATTAGCTTTGTGTACGGAGAGCCACACCCTGATCAATTCATTATTCCTCGACTCTGTGCAAGCGCCATCAATCAGTCAGTAGAGGTTGTAATTGCATCAGTTATGAGGTCCCGTCTAGACAACAACCAATCGTTGTTCTTGTATGGCAGAGCTGAGTTTTGAACTGACGCGTTCGAAATGTCAGCTCTGATGTGCTAGCGTGTTTTACCACTGCGCCACCTAAGCGCCGTTATTTGGAGATTTTTAAAACTTTTTTAAACCTAGACAGGGAGAGCAGTGTTTAAATCTAATATTAATTAGGATGGCAAAGTGCTGCAGCGGATAAAGTGGGTCACTGTCTGGGGGTCTTATGTTCATCCCAAGTTTTATTTAGATATTAATATTTTCTCACACCTTCTACCAGTAGGTGGATTGGCTGCTGAGATGACCTGGTGCCCTATTTATTTATTTATTTATTTATTTATTTAATTATTTTTGCATTTTCTCCCCTTTTTCTCCCCTTTTTCTCCCCCTTTAGCGCGTCCAATTGTCCAATTTGCATCGTGCTTCCTCTCTGTCTATGCCGAACCCTGCCCTGACCGAGGAGATCGAAGCTAACCCATATCCCCTCCGACATATGAGCAGCAAGCTGAATGCATTTTTGCCACCCACATATTGATGAGTATTGTGCCACCTAGTGTTGAATGCGGAGAGACACACCCTAAGGGCACTCTTTCCTCATCTCTGTGCAGGCGCCTCTAATCAGCCAGCAGAGGTCGTAATCGCATTCTGACAGAGAGAGACCCACATCCGGCTCTTTGTCCCGCCCCCCCCCCCCCAACTGAACAACCGGCCAATCGTTGCTCATACAGCCACTCGGCCTCGAACCGGCAAGGCAAAGCTGGATTCGATATGACGTACTCGAAATCCAGCTCTGGTTGTAGCGTGGTGCCCTATTTATAATGTATTCCTGTCACATAGTTCCTTCAACCCATCTGTTAAGAAACACTTGACTAAACCACATAGAATTTTTATATTGAAATGTTTCTTTTTCTTTTGGAATCTTAAATCACATTGGAGAGCTCTCAACATTAACATCATCAATCATGATATATTATTTGATCAAGCCAAATAAATTAACCTATAACAGACATGTATTTTACAGTAGTCTTAAAATGATATTTGCAAAGGTTCTTGTTCTAAATAAAGTGTCAAGTTAATCCAACTCCTGGAGACCACATAGGTATTGTTTTGTCAGAACATCCTGTATTCCGTTTAGGTCTTAAAGCTTCTTTATGGCTCATTTATCTTGTTGTCATTTATCCTGTCCTCCTCCTCCTCTTTTGCCTTCAGCTCTCCCAAGCATAATTGTCATTTTCAATGAATTGGTTTTTCTCATAACGTGTGCAAAATAAGAGAGCTTCAGTGTGGGTATCTGGGCTTTAAGTGAGAGGTCAGACTTGATTTGGTCAAGGATCTACCCTGTCTTCTTATTTGTTTTTTGTCTTCTTTGCTGCCCAGTTCACTCTAGACTCAAGTCTACCAGCACTAAAGTTCAAAGGCAGAAATATTCTTCGTGTCTACCTTTTAAATATCCAGCTTTCACATCCATTAAGAATCACAAAGTAAACCATAGTCTGGACAGTTTAGATTTTGGACAATAAATTTTTTTTTTTTTGGAAAGACAAATGGTTACATATTTTTTAGAGTCTAATATTTCATGACAACAGGAAAGACCAATAACTTTACCATTGATGGAGAAGATGCTGAAGTGGTGACCACCACTAAGCTGTACTCAAAAAAAAAAAGCTGCCATTCAGAGATGAAGCTCCTACTCCTACTTTTTTGCCAATGTGAACAGAAACAAACTTTAGATGAGTTTTAGGATGCAGGAGCGGGGAATTTTTTTGAGTGGTTTCGAGTCATGATGTTGAAATCCGAACTTTTTGTGGACAGTAAAACCTGTTTCACTTCAATCAGCCAATCAGCTTGAAATTCGTGACAGACCTGTTTGGTGGATTTTGGATTACATCTGACCACCCAGTCAAATTTCTGTCAATATAAGGCGACAGGTATTTTTGGAAGGAGTGGGGTTGTGTATATTGCAGATTTTAAACAGTTGCAGAAATCATCGACATTCTATGACTGCCATACATACCCATACATGTCCCGTTTAAGTAATGGTAAACTTTTAACTTTATTGTATGTTTATATATATATACATCCATTGTTCTGCATAGAGTGTCGTAAAGATCAGCCAACAGATGCATATCAGAAGAGTGAACCACAGAAGAACTGCTTCCAGGAAATAGTGACATTAATCCAAATTGTATTAATTGGGTTAGAGTTTGATAAAAGTGACTTTAATTAGTATATACACCGATCAGCCATAACATTAAAACCACCTCCTTGTTTCTACACACATTGTCCATTTTATCAACTCCACTTACCATATAGAAGCACTTTGTAGTTCTACAATTACTGACTGTAGTCCATCTGTTTCTCTGCAAGCTTTGTTATCCCCCTTTCATGCTGTTCTTCAATGGTCAGGACTCTCCCAGGACCACTACAGAGCAGGTATTATTTAGGTGGTGGATCATTCTCAGCACTGCAGTCACACGGACATGGTGGTGGTGTGTTAGTGTGTGTTGTGCTGGTATAAGTGGATAAGACAGTTTTTAAACACCTCACTGTTCCTGCTGGACTGAGAATAGTCCACCAACCCAAAATATCCAGCCAACAGCTTCTTGTGAGCAGCGTCCTGTGACCACTGATGAAGGTCTAGAAGATGACCAACTCAAACAGCAGCAATAGATGAGAGATCGTCTCTGACTTTACATCTACAAGGTGAACCAACTAGGTAGGAGTGTCTAATAGAGTGGACAGTGAGTAGACACAGTATTTAAAAACTCCAGCAGCGCTGCTGTGTCTGATCCACTCATACCAGCACAACACACACTAACACACCACCACCATGTTGTCACTGCAGTGCTGAGAATGATCCACCACCTAAATAATACATGCTCTGTGGTAATCCTGTAGGGGTCCTGACCATTGAAGAACAGGGTGAAAGCAGCCTAAAAAGGTATGTTGAGAAACAGATGGACTACAGTCAGTAATTGTAGAACTACAAAGTGTTTCTATATGGTAAGTGGAACTGAGTGTAAATGGACAGTGAGTGTAGAAACAAGAGGTGGTTTTAATGTTATGGCTGATCTGTGTATAAAAATGCTTATATGGCAGAATAACAGCATTCAGAGGGCTAAATGCATCTTCTGTTAAATTAAGTTCATCTTCAAACTGAATATAAATCCAGACACTGTGTATGGCAGATATCGTATTACATACATTAGCTAACTTGTACAATGAAAGATGCAGTGTATCATTTACATTTTATGGTAAACCATTTTATTCAGTTTTTATACACTAATAATTTTGCAGATACCACTCACTGCTTTTACACTGCTTTTTCAAAACATGATAATCAAGAATAAAGCATCATGGCAATTCAGATCACTGAGCTCATGTCAATATTTGAGTGTAGAAAATCATCTGCAGCAATACAATATCATAAGCAAACATTAAATTTATCAGGAGCCATTCTCTGACTTATTCCCTCTCCCAGTCACTTAAGCTTCTAATTTGTTATGCAAATAGGAGTCCATCAGTATGTGCCATCAGAAATGAAAGCAATCTTCTTTCAGAAAGTGAAGGGGAAAACAGTCTTTGTGTTTCATGGTTGTGAGGTAACCGTTTGACGGCAGTCCTAATGCTCTTTTTGGCAAGTCAAGCGGCTGAAAATGAAGAGCATGGAGGTCTGTGTTTTCAGCAGGAAGACAAATTGGTGCCTGTTGGCTACAATCACTAGACCAAGCTATTGAACGTACACCATATTAGTGTTCAGTGCCTAAAACACCTGACTATTAGCTGCAGGACATCTTATTCTAAAACTATGGCTACTAATATGTTAGCTCTTTCTTTGTGGCTATACCAGCTTCCACCTTTCTAAAAAAAAAACAATAATTTTGATTATTTTTGTGCCCATTCAGTCAAAACAACATTTTGAGGTCAGAAACTGATGCTGGATGAGAATGCAGGAGAAATTCCAATTCATTCCAAAGTTGTTGAGTGGGGTTGAGGTCATGGCTCTGTGCAGACAGTGAACGGGTGTTTTTTGGGTTAGCACTCTAACCAGAAAATGTCCATATGAAAAGTCATACAACGTTCCTTTTTTTTCCTGCCCTAAACTGATGGCATCATTAGATTGAAAAAGTCTACAGTGGCATGAAAGGTGGGGTGGGTGCGGCATTGCAACATGGTCCTTGGGACCTGGTTTGATCTTTACCTTTTTTCATGGTCTTTGATAAGCTTAGTAGGTTCTCCTTTTGTAAGCCTGGGTTTCCTTCATGTATTCCACTATGGTAGTCAACTAGAAAAAGCATGAAAAGGTGTATTGGATGCTTTAAATTGCACCTATGCAAAATAATTAGCATATTTGTGGAAGTCGTTGCTATGCAATGGATTGTGACCCTGACCAGTAAAAAGTGGTTAGTAAAAATGAATAAAAAAATGACACCAGAGCTGACATTTCAAACTCGTCTGTTTGAAACTTAGCTCTGCCATCCGGCTGGGATGGGAGACTATATGAACAATGATTGGCTTGTTGTTCATACAGGGAGGGAGCCGGATAGGGACCTCATAACTATGCAATTACGACCTCTGCTGGCTGATTAATGGCGTCTGCACAGAGTAGAGGAATAATGCGATCAGGGTGTGGCTCTCTGTACCGCATATGGGCTGATCCGCATATGAACTTGCCTTGTGCAGGTGAAAAGATGCAGTCGGCTACTGCACGTGTCAGAGTGTCAGATCGCTCTCCTCAATTGAGGCGGGGGTCAGCACCAGTAGAGAGGAAGCAATTGGGTAAAAATTGGACATGCTAACGATCGAGAGAAAAAGGGAGAAAATGCATTAAAAAAAATTAGCCAACAGATCCCTCCCACATACAAAAAAACATCCCAGTAGGTAAACTGTCTGCTTTAAATTGCCCCTGGTGTGTAACTGGATGGATGAGTGATAGATTCATGCCTGTCCAGTGTATATTTCTGACTTGTGCAAAATGCTTATGCTAGACTCTGGCCCCAGTGCGACCCTGTTGAATGAAATCATTACTGATGATGAAAGACATAATGAATATACAAATGACTTTCTACACTCTTAACAAAAGATGGATTATATGTACAGCTCAGTTGCTGTATTTTGCTTCTTGGTTTAGCTGGGTCATGGTTCACTTGATTTGAGATGTGGAATGAAAGTCAGTGTGTGGCCCAATTCTACATTTGATTAAAAAGTGCTATATGAAATGAATCTGTTAGCACTTAACAATGTGGGTGGAGCAGATGTACTGTAGATACAGATAGTGTGATTAGCCTCATTTACATTGATAATTCATTAATGCCATTTTCCTATGCTCGATCTGTATAGATAAAACTAGTTAGAAAAGCAACCTGAAGGGGAAGGTTCAAATTAATTATTGTGGTTTTGTAAAAGGAACTGTATTCAGTCACAACTGTAAGTCACACTGAATAAAAGCGCCTGTTATATTGCGAACATGAAAAATATGAAATGTCCAAAAATATATAAATAAATAAATACGTAAAATAAAAGTTGGCTTACGTACTAAAAACTAAACACCAAATACAATCCAAGCCAGTGAAGGTTAAAGGCCTTGCTCATGGGCCCAACATGAGCTAACACCCCTCAAAACTCCCTCAAAAATAATTCCATTTATGTCATTTCACTAGAGAAAAACATCTTGTATTCACTAGCTGCTTTTAAAACTTTTATATTGGGTAATTAAGTTAATTGAATAATCATGCCTTTTAAATTAGTGGGAGATGGTGTAACAGATTAAAAAGGCAATTAAAGCTTAATTAAAATTGTGTTAAATGCTTGTTATTACCAGCAAAGGAAAAACTGAAATTGCAACACCATTCAGGGATAATCAAATCATATGCTGTAACTTACACCGATCAGCCATAACATTAAAACCACCTCCTTGTTTTTACGCTCACTGTCCATTTCATCAGCTCCACTAACCATATAGAAGCACTTTGTAGTTCTACAATTACTGACTGTAGTCCATCTGTTTCTCTGCATACTTTTAGCCCTCTTTCATGCTGTTCTTCAATGGTCAGGACTCTCCCAGGACCACTACAGAGCAGGTATTATTTAGGTAGTGGATCATTCTCAGCACTGCAGTGACACTGACATGGTGGTGGTGTGTTAGTGTGTGTTGTGCTGGTATGAGTGGATAAGACACAGCAGCGCTGCTGGAGTTTTTAAACACATCACTGTCCCTGCTGGACTGAAAATAGTCCACCAACCAAAAATATCCAGCCAACAGCACCCGGTGTGACCACTGATGAAGGTCTCAAAGATGACCAACTCAAACAGCAGCAATAGATGAGAGATCGTCTTTGACTTTACATCTACAAGGTGGACCAACTAGGTAGGAGTGTCTAATTGTCTAATAGAGTGGACAGTGATTGGACGCGGTATTTAAAAACTCCAGCAGCACTACTGTGTCTGATCCACTCATACCAGCACAACACACACTAACACACCACCACCATGTCAGTGTCACTGCAGTGCTGAGAATGATCCACCACCTAAACAATACCTGCTCTGTAGTGGTCCTGGGAGAGTCCTGACCATAGAAGAACAGGGTGAAAGCATGTAGAGAAACAGATGGACTACAGTCAATAATTGTAGAACTACAAAGTGCTTCTCTATAGTAAGCGGAGCTGATAAAATGGACAGTGAGTTTAGAAACAAGGAGGTGGTTTTAATGTTATGGCTAATCAGTGTATATAATCAGCTAATCAGCTATAGGTTAAAACAGAAATGTTTTGCCAAAAGCTGCTAGGACATGACGTTTCAAACCCATGGGCATAAACTAGTAGTTACCGCTTGTTCCTCCCTGTGCTGCTATAACCATGTCTTTATGGACCTAACTTTGTGTACTTTGGATAATATATCTGCCAAATGTTAAAATGTATCTCTCTTTCCAAATGCCAGGAAATGAATTGGCTACTCTAAATTGCCACACTCCAAAGTGTGTGTTAGTGATGGACTTGTGCCCTGCCTAATACAGGCACTTACCTTGACCAGGATAAAGCACTTGCTGGATGAATGTATAAATGAATACATGTAAGAACTGACTTAAATGACTTTGTTTCTTATTTAACAGTCAGCCTAGAAAAAGAGAAAGGCATTCACGTGAGGATTACTAGCACTAATTGCCACTGAGACAACAGAAGTAATGTATTGTCCATTTTTTCTCCTTCATCATGTTGTTTCAAGTTGGACACCATTATATGTGTGAGTTGCTCAATTATCCTCTCCATCATCTCAGAACAGATGAACCCAAGAGGGCGTGTTAGTCCACTGGAAAATGGTAAAATTAATTTTCTGACCTAAAATAAATCCCATACATAATTTATGCAGCTTTCGAAATGAACAGTCATGCCATGGGTATCACAGCCATAAATAATGGAGGACAATGTTCTCACTGCATTGACGCAATGGGAGGACAATGAGCAAAGACAGGGCTGCTTGCCTTGAACACCACACACATTGTGGTACAGAGTAGGGTTTAATAAGAACTAACAGCTTGTATTTAAGTATTTGATTCTTGTTCTTTAGTAAAACATTTTGTATGAATGTTACAGGCTTTACACAATAAAACTCAAACTGCTGGGGGTCACTGAAAGAGCCGATTCCTTTTAATCACATCAGAAAATCAGAATCAGAATCTATAAGACTATATACAGGCAATATATAGAAAATGTATGGACGTGTGCATGTATGTATTACAGTATTCAGTGACCTATGTATGTACATATAAGCAGAGGTACACAATATCTGGTAACATACCAATAGTAATATACAGTAATATACAGATATGTAAGTTAGCAGCGTGTGGAATATTTACAAAAACAGTAAAGTGCACAGCATGAAGGATGAGTACTACAAAATGTAGTCAGTTGATAACATGAAGAGCCGATTCCTTAATTCCAGGATTTAAGAACCAAGACACAAGACTAAATCATAAATTGGGGTTGATTAGTAACTCTTTTTCGCCTTACAGAAAATATGTAAAATCTTCAAATTAGCAGTTGTTTCAAATTAATCAATTAATTTTAACAGCTACAAGTACCACATTGACACAAGGGCTGTAATATCAACACAGGTAAGGATCAATCTGGGAACCCTGAACACAACCTGCACATCTAATAAATCTTTTTCTTGTTTATTAATGCCTCAGACAAGGTCAGATGCCAGTGTATATGAGGTCATTAATGAGAAATCTTCAAAAAGTTTCCACACTTTTATAGTTTGGTTGGAAACGGTGAGGGGGGTGGGGGGAGTAGTAATTGGTCGTGTCTGAGAGAGAACTTATAGTCCGAATTTAGCTGCATCTGATTTCTACCTTTTTGGACCGCTCAAAGAAGCTTTGAGGGAAAGAAGATTTAAATGTGATAATGATGTGAAAGCAGCGGCTCATCAATGGCTATGTGCTCAACCAAAAACATTTTTTGCTGATGGCATTAAAAAGTTGGTAGGACGCTGGGAAAAATGCATCAGAAGGTGACTATGTAGAAAGGGATGTAATTTGTTTTTGAAATTCTTAATAAATAGAGTTTAATAGAGCTCTGCCACCCGGCTGGGCTGGGCACCTACATGAACAACGATTGGCTTGTTGTTAATACAATGTTGAGAAGCCGGATAGGGACTCTCTCATGACTGATACGGTTACAATCTCTGCTGGCTGATTGATGGTGCCTGCACAGAGACGGGGAAAGAGTGCATTGATCAGGGTGTGGCTCTCCGTACACAAATCTGATCCACATATGAACTCGCCTAGTGCGGGTGAAAAGATGCAGTCGGCTACTGCACATGTGTCGGAGGGGGCATGTGTTAGTTTTGTTCTCCTTATCAGTTCTTCTCATCAGTGGAGAGGAAGCATAATGCAATTGGGCAATTGGATGCACTAATGTTGGGAGAAAAAGGGGAGAAAATGCATAAACAAAATAAAAAAAACAGAGTTTAAAAAAGTGCAGAAACGTATATGCAGTATATTAGTCTTATGCAATAAATATTACATATTTTTAGGAAGAGCAATAAAAATACATGAAAACACCTCAATCAGACAGATAGTGAGTGATTTTTTTGGCTTTTGTCAGAACCACTTATTTCCTTTTGCAGCTTTTTATAGATATCGGAGTCTCCTTACAGAGCGCTGACATGTATGTGTCAAACAAAGCCAAGAATGTCAATCAATGTGTAGCTGCTTTAAAATACACAGTAACATCAGTGGTGTGTTATATGATATTTTATTTAAGACAGTAGAAGGATTGGTCTCATCAAGGACATCATGTTGTTCCAGTGAAGTGCCATTGTGAAAATGTCCTCATGCTATCACGGCTGTGTATTAACAGTAAGTATGATTCACTGGACAGATATTACACTGAGAACATGAAGTTCAGAGAAAATGCAATTGTTTATACAACCCCAATTCCAATGAAGTTGGGACGTTGTGTAAAACATAAATAAAAACAGAATATGATGATTTGCAAATCCTTTTCAACCCATATTCAATTGAATACACTACAAAGACAATATATTTAATGTTCAAACGGATAAACTTTATTGTTTTTTTGCAAACATTCACTCATTTTGAATTTGATGCCTGCAACACGTTCCAAAAAAGTTGGGACAGGGGCAACAAAAGTTGAGGAATGCTCAAAAAACACTGTCTGGAACATTCCACAGGTGAACAGGTTAATTGGAAACAGGTGAGTGTCATGATTGGGTATAAAGGGAGCATCCCCGAAAGGCTCAGTCGTTCACAAGCAAGGATGGGGCGAGGTTCACCACTTTGTGAACAACTGCGTGAGCAAATAGTCCAACAGTTTAAGAACAACGTTTCTCAACGTGCAATTGCAAGGAATTTAGGGATTTCATCATCTACAGTCCATAATATCATCAAAAGTTTCAGAGAATCTGGAGAAGTAAGCGGCAAGGCCGAAAACCAACATTGAATGCCCGTGACCTTCGATCCCTCAGGCGGCACTGCATTAAAAACCGACATCATTCTGTAACGGATATTACCACATGGGCTCAGGAACACTTCAGAAAACCATTGTCAGTGAACACAGTTCGTCGCTCCATCTACAAGTGCAAGTTAAAACTCTACCATGCAAAGCAAAAGCCATATATCAACAACACCCAGAAACGCCGCCGGCTTCTCTGGGCCCGAGCTCATCTGAGATGGACTGACGCAAAGTGGAAAAGTGTGCTGTGGTCTGACGAGTCCACATTTCAGATTGTTTTTGGAAATCATGGACGTCGTGTCCTCCGGGCCAAAGAGGAAAAGGACTGTCCGGATTGTTATCAGCGCTAAGTTCAAAAGCCAGCATCTCTGATGGTATGGGGGTGTGTTAGTGCCCATGGCATGGGTAACTTGCACATCTGTAAAGGCACCATTAATGCTGAAAGGTACATAGAGGTTTTGGAGCAACATATGCTGCCATCCAAGCAAGGTCTTTTTCAGGGACATCCCTGCTTATTTCAGCAAGACAATGCCAAGCCACATCCTGCACGGGTTACAACAGCGTGGCTTCGTAGTAAAAGAGTGTGGGTACTAGACTGGCCTGCCTGCAGTCCAGACCTGTCTCCCATTGAAAGTGTGTGGTGCATTATGAAGCGCAAAATACGACAACGGAGACCCCGGACTGTTGAGCAACTGAAGTTGTACATCAAGCAAGAATGGGAAAGAATTCCACCTACAAAGCTTCAACAATTAGTGTCCTCAGTTCCCAAACGCTTATTGAGTGTTGTTAAAAGGAAAGGTGATGTAACACAGTGGTAAACATGCCCCTGTCCCAACTTTTTTGGAACGTGTTGCAGGCATCAAATTCAAAATGAGTGAATATTTGCAAAAAACAATAAAGTTTATCCATTTGAACATTAAATATTTTGTCTTTGTAGTGTATTCAATTGAATATGGGTTGACAAGGATTTGCCAATCATCGTATTCTGTTTTTATTTGTTTTACACAACGTCCAAACTTCATTGGAATTGGGGTTGTATACTATAACTTGTTTATTTAATATAAACAATTATTTTCGTCCTCAACTTACATTAAACACACACTGACTTTAGTGATTCTGCAAAACTATTTCAAATCTTTACATGACATGCCTATCTTATCTTTACACCTATCTTATCTTTATCTTTTAGGGGCAGTGGGAAGCCTAGTGGGTAGAGCTTTGGGCTATCAATTAAAAGGTTTAGAGTCCCAGCTCTGCCTTGCAGCCACTGTTGGGTCCTTAAGCAAGGCACTTAACCCTGTCTGCTCCAGGTGTGCTCTACAATGGCTGACCCTGAGCTCTGACCGCAGCTTCCAAACAAGCTGGGATATGCAAATAAAAGAATTTTGTTGTACTGTACACCTGTATATATGTATATATGACAAATAAAGGAATTCTATTCTACACTTCATTAATTTACCATCATAATCTTTGGATTAAAGCACCCCACTGACCTGGTGATCCTCCCCCTTTTTTCTTTCACTCACGCACTTACTCACTCACACATCATGTCTGATTTAAAATACACCAATCAGCCATAACATTAAAACCACCTCCTTGTTTCTACACACACTGTCCATTTTATCAGCTTCTATTACCATATACAGTGTATCACAAAAGTGAGTACACCCCTCACATTTCTGCAGATATTTAAGTATATCTTTTCATGGGACAACACTGACAAAATGACACTTTGACACAATGAAAAGTAGTCTGTGTGCAGCTTATATAACAGTGTAAATTTATTCTTCCCTCAAAATAACTCAATATACAGCCATTAATGTCTAAACCACCGGCAACAAAAGTGAGTACACCCCTAAGAGACTACACCCCTAAATGTCCAAATTGAGCACTGCTTGTCATTTTCCCTCCAAAATGTCATGTGACTTGTTAGTGTTACTAGGTCTCAGGTGTGCATAGGGAGCAGGTGTGTTCAATTTAGTAGTACAGCTCTCACACTCTCTCATACTGGTCACTGAAAGTTCCAACATGGCACCTCATGGCAAAGAACTCTCTGAGGATCTTAAAAGACAAATTGTTGCGCTACATGAAGATAGCCAAGGCTACAAGAAGATTGCCAACACCCTAAAACTGAGCTGCAGCACAGTGGCCAAGATCATCCAGCGTTTTAAAAGAGCAGGGTCCACTCAGAACAGACCTCGCGTCGGTCGTCCAAAGAAGCTGAGTGCACGTGCTCAGCGTCACATCCAACTGCTGTCTTTGAAAGATAGGCGCAGGAGTGCTGTCAGCATTGCTGCAGAGATTGAAAAGGTGGGGGGTCAGCCTGTCAGTGCTCAGACCATACGCCGCACACTACATCAAATTGGTCTGCATGGCCGTCACCCCAGAAGGAAGCCTCTTCTGAAGTCGCTACACAAGAAAGCCCGCAAACAGTTTGCTGAAGACATGTCAACAAAGGACATGGATTACTGGAACCATGTCCTATGGTCTGATGAGACCAAGATTAATTTGTTTGGTTCAGATGGTCTCAAGCATGTGTGGCGGCAATCAGGTGAGGAGTACAAAGATAAGTGTGTCATGCCTACAGTCAAGCATGGTGGTGGGAATGCCATGGTCTGGGGCTGCATGGGTGCAGCAGGTGTTGGGGAGTTACATTTCATTGAGGGACACATGAACTCCAATATGTACTGTGAAATACTGAAGCAGAGCATGATCCCCTCCCTCCGGAAACTGGGTCGCAGGGCAGTGTTCCAGCATGATAATGACCCCAAACACACCTCTAAGACGACCACTGCTTTATTGAAGAGGCTGAGGGTAAAGGTGATGGACTGGCCAAGCATGTCTCCAGACCTAAACCCAATAGAACATCTTTGGGGCATCCTCAAGCGGAAGGTGGAGGAGCGCAAAGTCTCGAATATCCGCCAGCTCCGTGATGTCGTCATGGAGGAGTGGAAAAGCATTCCAGTGGCAACCTGTGAAGCTCTGGTAAACTCCATGCCCAGGAGAGTTAAGGCAGTTCTGGGAAATAATGGTGGCCACACAAAATATTGACACTTCAGGAACTTTCACTAAGGGGTGTACTCACTTTTGTTGCCGGTGGTTTAGACATTAATGGCTGTATATTGAGTTATTTTGAGGGAAGAATAAATTTACACTGTTATATAAGCTGCACACAGACTACTTTTCATTGTGTCAAAGTGTCATTTTGTCAGTGTTGTCCCATGAAAAGATATACTTAAATATCTGCAGAAATGTGAGGGGTGTACTCACTTTTGTGATACACTGTATAAGCACTTTGTAGTTCTACATTTACTGACTGTAGTCCATCTATTTCTCTACATGCTTGTTAGCCTCCTTTCATGCTGTTCTTCAATGGTCAGGACTCTCCAAGTACCACTACAGAGCAGGTATTATTTGGGTGGTGTGTCATTCTCAGCACTACAGTGACACTGACATGGTGGTGGTGTGTTAATGTGTGTTGTGCTGGTATGAGTGGATAAGACAGTTTTTAAGTTTTTAAACACCTCACTGTCACTGCTGGACTGAGAATAGTCCACCAACCAAAATCATATCCAGCCAACAGCGCCCTGTGGGCAGCGTCCTGTGACCACTGATGAAAATCTCAAAGATGACAAACTCAAACAGCAGCAATAGATGAGCGATCGTCTCTGACTTTACATCTACAAGGTGGACCAACTAGGAGTGTCTAATAGAGTGGACAGTGAGTGGACACAGTATTTAAAAACTCCAGCAGCGCTGCTGTGTCTGATCCACTCATACCAGCACAACACACACTAACACACCACCACCATGTCACTGTCACTGCAGTGCTGAGAATCATCCACCACCTAAATAATACCTGCTCTGTGGTGGTCCCGGGAGAGTCCTGATCATTCAAGAACAGCATAAAAGGGGGCTAACAAAGCATGCAGAACAGATGGGCTACAGTCAGTAATTGTAGAACTACAAAGTGCTCCTATATGATAAGTGGAGCTGATAAAATGGACAGTGAGTGTAGAAACAAGGAGGTGGTTTTAATATTGGCATTCTGTTCTACACTTCATTAATTTATCATTTTCCATCATAATCTTTTAATCAAAGCACCCCACTGACCTGGTGTGATTCCCCCCTAATTTAATCAATGACACTGTGTCCCTTGGAAACTACTTTTTTAAATGTCTGATTTAAAATATGTAGATTAGTAATTTAAATATGTCTCAAATCAAGGAGTTTGGATTTTTTTCTTTCTTTTTTAGCATGACTAGTTCTTTTCTTTTCCAAGCTCTACAACTGGAACCCTATTTTCACTTTAAGAGTACACCACATTCATAGGAAGCTAGTTTACTTGCAGATAAGATAGAGAGTACACTAATTTGACATTGTTACACAAAAGGATGCAAAGCATGTATTACAAACAATGTAATGTAATGTAATGTAATCCTCTGACAACTACCACAGTCATTGCAAAACAAAATTTGCTTTGCTATAACTATTATTACAGTTACAGTGGGGAAAATAAGTATTTGATCCCCTGCTGATTTTGTAAGTTTACCCCCTTACAAAGACTCGAACAGTCTATAATTTTTATGGAAGGTTTATTTTAACAGAGAGAGACAGAATATCAACAAAAAATCCAGAAAAAAAACATTAAATAAAAGTTATAAATTAATTTGTATTTAATTAAGGGAAATAAGTATTTGATCCCCTACCAACCAGCAAGAATTCTGACCCCCACAGACCGGTTATGTGCCCATGAGGCACACAAATTAGTCCTGTCCCTGTATAAAAGACTCCTGTCACAGAATCAGTTTCTTCCATTCAAATCTCTCGACCACCATGGGCATGACCAAAGAGCTATCAAAGGACGTCAGGGACAAGATTGTAGACCTGCACAAGGCTGGAATGGGCTACAAGACCATCAGCAAGAAGCTTGGTGAGAAAGAGACCACTGTTGATGCGATAATTCGAAAATGGAAGAAATACAAGATCACAGTCAATCACCCTCACTCCATGAGCTCCATGCAAGATCTCACCTGGTGGGGTAAGAATGATTCTGAGAAAGGTGAGGTCAGCCCAGAATTACACGGGAGGAGCTTGTCAATGATCTCAAGGGATTTTTTTTATATTCTGTCTCTCTCTGTTAAAATAAACCTTCCATAAAAATTATAGACTGTTCAAGTCTTTGTAAGGGGGTAAACTTACAAAATCAGCAGGGGATCAAATACTTATTTTCCCCACTGTATGTGCATTTTGGCTGCAGCAAATTTATGAATGTTTTCGTTTATTTGAAGAGAGTCTTCAAATTTATGTATATACTTTCTAATAGGTTGGTTAAAACTTCAGGAATTAAATCAATACTGTTGACAAATACAGGCTAATGTTGTTTATTAGCCCCTAGTTAGTCAGCCATCTATAAGCAGGAGTGTACATTTACAAAGATTAAAATAGAAAAAGATCACATAGTCTACAATACAATTTAAGCAATCCATAAACCAAATATTGATTTAGTGTGCTTTACCCTGTGGTGAATTGGCAACCTGTTTATGGTGTGTTTCTGGCCTGTGCTAAGAGACCCTGATCAAAAAGAGAGTGTTGTCTCCGCACGAACTCCTTCATCAGATGCATCAACCTCCGATGAAAGGGACTTTGGGATTGTTTCAGTCCCAAGGCAGTCACAAGGCATCTCTTTATTTTATTGAAGCCCCCTGGACTTCCATTGTGTCCATCAAAACCTGCTTGAAGTTTTTTTGAGCAGGGAAGACAAGGGTGTTGCAACTGTGCTGAAGTGGCAGATGAACCACCTAAAAATTTGGTAAAGCCCAGGAAATGCTTGACCAGGCAGACAGAGGTGAGACAAGGCCATTCCATGATTGGCTTGGCCAGATCCATCTCCAAGCTGAGGATCGATGCTTTCTTCAGCAGGATGAAGCAGATGAAAGTAATCAACCCATCACATTATTATTTGAAATACATTATTTTCAAGGGTTTAAATGATGCTTGAGTAAACAGAAGCTTTAGACAAAGAGTGAATTCTGATGACATTCTGTCGCTTTGATGAGTCCTTGCTTCACTGATTTTATGAGTGAATCATTATCTGAAAATTTGCCACAAAAGCGAGTGATTGACAGCTAGATAATTTTTTCTTGCATAAGATATGGTCTGTTTATTCTGGCCTGATTAGAAGTCCAAGCATACAAGTTTCTCACATAAAACCTTGAATAAATTAGATAGTGCAATTTGAATTTTACATATTTCATCAATGATTATCATGCCAAAATCAATATTAATTCAGGTAGAGGTTTTTAAATTCATAGATCATACTTGCTGTGGGACTACAGACCAGGTCTTGTCCTCACCACGGGGTGACAGCTTCAGCCAACTCAACAGCTAAAACTTTGTCCATTCACTTCTGGATGACAAAACTTCCACATTTTGTGGGACTTGCTAAGAGATTAGGAGTGTTAGACCACATGAGTGGTCAGTGACTATGTAGTGGGTGATATTTGCTCCTTTGGACTCATGGTAGCCACAAAGCATGTACAGCCAGATAATCTCAGGTACAGAAAAGAGTGAAGAATGGGTTTGGCAGAAAATACGTCACATCATCTTGGCTTCTGCACAAGCCAGACCTTCCGGTTGGTTCTTTATTTCAGCACTGTTTTCTCCAAATGCTTTTTCATTTCTCTAACTCCAATTCTTATAGTAATTATATTAATGTACAGTATTTATATTTAGTCACCACTTCATCCAGATCATGTTAGATCAATGGTACACATTGGGTGCAAAAATATACCCTGGACACCAAAGGACATTCAGGTCATTCACACTCACACTTTGTCACATGAAGACAAAATTTCAAAATCCAAACAGACAGTAGCCACTGGCAAACTGATGTCTCTTGAATCCTTAAAGTCAAGTCAAGTCAAGTCAACTTTATTTATATAGCGCTTTTTACAATAGACATTGTCTCAAAGCAACTTTACAAAATCCAGGACCAACAGATACAAAAACCCCTGTTGAGCAAGCCGAGGGCGACTGTGGCAAGGAAAAACTCCCTGAAAATTACAGGAAGAAACCTTGAGAGGAACCAGACTCAGCAGGGCCCATCCTTCATGGGTGGCCTGGAGGATACTTTAAATAAATACACGATTTACACAAATCATACAAACACAGAATTAAATGATCTAAAAGTCATAACTGGTAATAAATAGATAAATAAACAATTAAATAATAATAGAGTTGTTATCCACTCTAGTCTTCAATAAAGTCTGTAGTGATTTCTTGTCGTTGCAATTACTCCAGACCAGTCACATCTGACAGGAGCAGCATCGTTGTCCCGGCAGTCTCGACTTCAATCCTTAACCTCGGCGGGTAAACAGGTTTCCATCAGAATGCCCTCGGGGTAAAACAACAGAGAATGTAGTTAATAATGTACAATGCTAGTTGACAAACAGTTTTACAGAGAGTTTTAGACTCCGGCAGCCCTAATTATTACAGCATAACTAAAAGGGAGAGCAAGCAGGTAACAAGGTCATGAAGGCTTTCACAGGACATCAGCGCCCATCTCCCCACCGTCACCAAACCTGAGTGATCGGACAAGAGAGGCAGAACGACAGCAACCCAACATCCCTGATCACCACAAGTTTCTATGACCAAGAACCCCCAAGCTCTGCGCCTTTGTCTATACTAATCAAAAGCCTGAGAAAATAAATATGTTTTCAGTCTAGACTTAAACATTGAGACTGTGTCCGAATCCCGAATAGAGGCAGGAAGATTATTCCAGAGTTGTGGAGCTTTGTAGGAAAACGCTCTTCCACCAGCCGTGATCTTTTTAATTTTAGGAACTATAAGTAACCCTGCATCTTGTGAACGAAGTGGACGCGCTGGGCTGTAGTGATTAATAAGTTCACTCAGATACTGTGGAGCCAGACCATGTAGCGCTTTATAAGTTAGTAAAAGTATTTTGTAATCAATGCGAAATTTAACTGGCAGCCAGTGTAGAGATGATAGAACAGGAGTAATATGGTCAAATTTTTTAGTTCTAGTTAGCACTCGAGCTGCTGCATTTTGAACTAACTGGAGTTTGTTTAAGGATCTACCAGAGCATCCAGTTAGAAGAGCATTACAATAATCTAACCGAGAAGTTATAAACGCATGGATCAGTTTTTCGGCGTCATTAACAGATAGTATATTTCTTATTTTAGAAATGTTACGCAAATGATAGAAAGCAACTCTAGTAGTATTATTAACGTGTGTATCAAATGAGAGATCTGAATCTATTGTGACACCTAAGTTTTTTACATCTGGGCTGGGAGTAACAGAGAACGTGTTTAAGTTTAGCACCAGGTTAGACAATTTGTCTCTTGCAGCTTTAGAGCCAACAAGTAAAACCTCTGTTTTATCTGAATTAAGTAAAAGAAAATTACACGACATCCAGTTTTTTATGTCGTTTACACAATCTTCTATCTTACTGATTGTGTCAGTATCATTTGGTTTGGCTGATATATACAGCTGTGTGTCATCTGCATAGCAGTGAAAGTTTATGCCATGTTTATGAATAATTTCACCTAGTGGAAGCATATAGAGTGTAAATAATAGCGGTCCCAGTACCGACCCCTGTGGAACACCATACTTTACTTTTGTAGTTTCCGAGCATTTATTATTTACATAAACGAATTGAGAGCGGTCAGTCAGATATGATTTAAACCAAGAGAGTGCGAGTCCTTTAACACCTACTGTATTTTCTAGCCTCTCCAGTAAAATGTTATGATCGACCGTATCAAACGCTGCACTAAGATCTAATAGAACAAGAAAAGAGACACATCCATTATCAGAAGACATTAACAACTCGTTAACTACTCTAATTAATGCGGTTTCGGTACTATGGTTGGGTCTAAATCCTGATTGAAATTTTTCATGAATACAATTTTCATTCAAATAAGAACATAGCTGTTTGGAAACGACTTTTTCTAATATCTTTGAGACAAAAGGAAGGTTTGAAATTGGCCTATAATTAGCTAGTACATGTGGATCAAGATTAGGTTTTTTAATCAGGGGTTTAATAACAGCACTTTTAAACAATTTAGGTACATATCCAAGGCTAAGGGATGCATTGATTAATGTAAGCAGGGGCTCTACAATAGCTGGGAGTAAATCTTTAAGTAAACGAGTTGGAACAGGATCGAGTATACACGATGATGACTTCGATGATTTAATCAACACAGTTAGTTCATTTTGGGAGATTGGATTAAAGGAATTTAGTTGGATTAACTCGTTACTATTATCACCACTGTTATCACCAATGCTGCTCGGAGTGAGTCCATACTTAACATTGGCAAGTGACACACTCTGACTCTGAAGTCGTATTTTTTCTATCTTGTCATTAAAGAATTTTAAAAAATCATGGCTGGTACAGTCAGGCGGTATATTAGATTCAGTTTCATTAACGTTTTTAGTTAATTTGGACACTGTCTCAAAAAGGAATCTGGGATTGTTTTTATTTTTCTCTATTAGGGATGAATAATATAAAGATTTAGCTTTTATAAGTGCATGTTTATACTCAGTTAGAGCATCTTTCCAAGCAATCTTATACACTTCTAGTGTAGTGTGACGCCACTTGCGTTCTAATTTTCGTGCTGCTTGTTTAAGTGCGCATGTGTGGTCATTGTACCAAGGAGCAAGTTTTTTCTCCCTAATCAGTTTAGTTTTGAGTGGGGCTACGTTATCTAAGGTTGTGCGCAGTACGGTCTCTAGGTTTTGAGTTGCCTGATCTAGTTCTTTAGGTTCTGATGCTGATATATTTGGTAATTCTGGTAGGCAGTTTATGAACGCTGCTGCAGTTGCAGATGTAATAGTGCGCTTATATTTAAAACGATTTGGTTGCTGTATATTATTGGACAGGGACACTTCATAAATTAGTAGAGAGTGATCAGAGATTAAGTCATTCTGTGGTATAATTTCCAGGTTGTCTATGTTTATACCATAAGTAAGTATTAAATCTAAGGTATGTTTACAGCGGTGAGTGGGTCCTGTTACATTTTGGGTGATGCCTAAGGATTCTAAAATAGAGTCAAACGCAATTTTGAGTGGATTACACTTATCCTCATAATGAATATTAAAGTCACCAACAATTAAAGCTTTCTTAGTTGATAAAACTAATTTAGAAAGAAAATCGGCAAATTCGTTAAGAAATTCTGAGTAAGGACCAGGGGGTCGATAAACAGTAACCAGTTTAAACATACTATTTTTATCAGATGAACATTTATTGGTTATGTCAGAGATAAGAACTTCAAACGAGTTTGTTATGGGAGATGATTTTACAGTAAGACCTATGTCTTTATCATAAATTGCGGCTATTCCTCCACCACGACCGCTAAGACGTGGCTTATGTTCATAACTGTAACCCGGAGGAGATGCTTCATTTAAACCTAGATACTCATCAGGTCTAGCCCAGGTCTCGGTTAAACACAGGGCACTAAGACAATTATCTGTAATTATTTCATTTACAATTACTGTTTTGCATGCAAGTGACCTGATGTTTAGAAGTCCTAACTTTAGTTTAACTTTACTAGGGTTTTCATGATGCTCATTTAGATTAATTTTAATTAAGTTATTATGACATACTTTTTGATTTTGTTTTGGCTTACACCTGCCACGGTAAACAGACACAGTCTCAATGGTTTGTGACCTAAGGATTCCAGGTGACGTCCGATGGCGACTCGCAGACAGTCGGTTAGGCCTGTTAGTCTGCTGCCTGGTCTTGGCTCTGGATAGTCATTTAACACTATCTGCCGCTACACTAACGCGGTGGTAAAGCCTGTCACCTATGCTGCAAGAAATGCGAGCAGCACCCTCCCACGTGGGGTGGACACCATCCCGCTTCAAAAGACCAGGCCTTCCCTCAAAGGTGGACCAGTTATCTACAAAATCAATGCAGTTTTCTGAGCACCATTTAGACATCCAGCGGTTCAGCGACAACAACCTGCTGTAGGTTTCGCCACTGGGTCGAATCGGTAAGGGGCCAGAGCACACTACTGCCTCAGACATCGACCTAGCTAACTCACACACCTCTTTAACATTACTCTTAGTAACCTCAGACTGCCGTAAACGAACATCATTAGTGCCGACGTGGATAACAATCTTCGAAAATCTACGATTAGCATTAGCCAGCACTTTTAGATTTGCTCTGATGTCAGGCGCCCTGGCCCCCGGAATACAAGTGACTATGGTTGCTGGTGTCTCTATGGGGGTTGCAATACGCACGTGTCGGAGCTGAGAATCTCCTATAACCAGAGCACTTACATTAACAGGCTTCTCAGCGGGTGGCTCACTGAGTGGGGAAAACCTGTTGGACACGTGCAACTGAGATGGTCGGTGCTTTTCCCTACGACTATGTCGCCGAGACGTCACCCAGTCGCCCCGCTGTGAGGGCTCTAATGCCGGAGTCTGGGGTTCTACACCTGAACTGCTGCCATTCGGGACTGCTACAGCTGAATCTAAGCACTCACTAGTAGTAGTCTGTTCTAAAGCCCGAATGCGCCCTTCTAACACTGAGATCTTCTCCGTCAGACTAACAACTAATCTACACTTATCACATGTAAAGTTATCACTAAACACGGAGAAGGAATAACTGAACATATTACACTCGGAACATGGATATAATGCTCCTGCTGGGGCCATAGTAGCAAAGAAATGTACTTAGCTTTACAAGATGAGTTGGAGATGATGTTAATGTTGGATTCACCGGCGCTTCTGCTGGTAGTCACAGAAGAACGGCTTTAATTCCGGATGAAACAGGCGATGATGAGCTGGAATACAAAAACCACCAACCAAACAACACAAACACGCTTCGTTCGGACAAAAGCGACTGTAATTCTAAAGGAGAACGGTGTTATGCGCTGGTGTACTAAACAAATAAACGCGCTTCCTACGAACAGAAACGGTTATAACTCCCCACAAAACAAAGGTGTTTTAAGAGCTGAAATACAGAACACAACCAAACACAAACGCGCTTCGTGCGGACCGAAAACGGTTTTAATTCTGGATAATTATGATGTTTATGCGCTGAAGTACAAAAACAAACAAAACCGGCTTCGTTCGGATGCCGGTAGCAGAAGTTTCCTAGTTTCCAACACAGCACGAATTTACGTTAGTAAACACAAGCGCTTTTTTTTTACGATAAACAAAATAAAACTAAATCAACAACACACGGAAGATTAACGTATAAATGATATGTTTAAAACATACGTTTAATAAAAAGTTATTTAGCTAAAGGCTACAAACAAACAACTAGGCTAGCGTACAAACAAATGCCGGTAGCAGAAGTTTCCTAGTTTCCAACACAGCACGAATTTACGTTAGTAAACACAAGCGCTTTTTTACGATAGACAAAATAAAACTAAATCAACAACACACGGAAGATTAACGTATAAATTATATGTTTAAAACATACGTATATAAAAAGTTATTTAGCTAAAGGCTACAAACAAACAACTAGGCTAGCGTCTCAGCGTGCGTACCACCGGAAGTGAGACTCCTACCTAAACATGGTTAAACTGTGCAGCACCAACACAACCTGCTTCAGCATCATACTGACTGCTTCATCCTGTTTTGGGGTGATCATTCATTTACTGTCTGTTTTTACCATCACTCTATCCTGTTAAGAGTCGCTGTGGGTACGTTTCACTGGGTGAAAGGTAGAAAACATCCTAGACAGGTTGCCATCACAGTCATCACAGGGCATATTGGGTTGATTTGGACTAACTTATTAAGTCACTCTCTCAGACCAAAGGGCAACTTAAATTTGCTAATCCACACACTACAAAGGTCTTAGAAGGGTAAGTAAAAAATACCGAGACGAAACATGTGCGAACATTGGAACTACATGGCAAACTGTATCCAGATAGTACACTCACATGAGATTTAATACTGAGTTCTGCAGGAGCTTTGAAGCATTAACACTGCATTAACTCTGCCACCATGCTGACCAGCAATATGCTAATAAATTCATTCCATACAGAGTGCACATTAAACGTGTAATATATTGAACATTGTAAATACTACTGTAATAATAAAATTGATTTTAAATGATCAAAAAGCATGGTAAGAATATTTAATCATTGTTTTACAAAATGTATATGTTGTATTTACCCAATCATCTTTTAATTAGGTCTTAGCCAAATTCCAACAAGTGCACAGCAGCAACTAATTTATTAGTAGAAGGGGTAACATGGTTTTTTTTTAGGACCAGTTACCCCATCATTTGAAACAGGCAATGTCGTAGCACTGTTGAAAATGGTTAGAGGAGAGCAATAACTGCACTATTCTGTGCACAATAGCTTAGTGAGGCTAAGGCTTTGCTATTGTTTGGATGAGTAGGATGCCATTCATTTACTGTCAGTTAGACAGTGAGCAATGCTTATGCTTATTTGGACTCCTTGCAATGAATAAGTCTATCATTGAGACCATATTGAGTTCATAATAAAACTAATAAGTTAAATTTGTATAGCTCATTTCTCATACCCAAGGCCACTTTACAGAGGAAGGAAAAAAGAAAAACTTTCAGTGAATTAAAGAATGAAATAAAAAAAAAGTAAGTTTTAAGCTGAGCTTTGAAGGAGGAAAGGGAGATTTACAAGGAGATTGCAGTTGAGTGTTCCATAGTTTTGAGGCCATGTTGCTGAAAGATCTGCAGTAACCAATAAAAATTTTGGACAAGGCAATAAAAGTGCAGGTGTTTGGCTAGTCCTCGATCATGTAGAGATTAGTATGTTAGCTGAAAGTGTTTAAACTGGATATGAAGTGGGACAGATAACCAGTGTAACTGAAATAGAGTATTCCAGCAGCTAAGTGTTGTAACTACTTAAGATTGCAGATGGTTTTGATTGGGACACCAATAAGAATTGAGTTTCAGTAGTCTAAGCAGGATGATATGAAAGCATGAACCAGAGTTTCAGTATTTTAATAGAGAGCATAGGGTTAGACATAATATTGGAACCACCCACTTCATATGTTGGCAAATAACTATGACCTGCCAAGACATGGACTCCACCAGACATCTGAAAAGAGTTCAGTGGTGTCTGGTACTAGCCAATTACCAGAAAGTCATACAACATTTGTACATGTGAAGTTGATCATTCTAAAGTCTATCCTGGGGCATCTTTTTCATGGGTAAGCAATGCATGTGATCAGCTGTACACTTAATTTTGAAGAAAACAGGATTTGATGGACCACTGTTCATTGTTCTGCTGTCCAGTTTGTAAGCTTATTTGCCTACTGTAGGTGCTTTCAGTGGTGAATAGAATGGGAACTTTGACTGGCCCCATACACAAAAGGTTCAAGCCTTTCTGTTGGACCTTACCCGATGCCATGGGCTTCATGTTCTCAGAAGTAACCTGTAGGTGGTTCATGGCTTGTCCCTCCTCAGACCACTGTCAGTGGGTTCTCAATTGATGTTACGGAGAAGCAATTTCAACCCATAACAATTTGTCCCTTACCAAAGTCAATGAGTTCTTTATGTTGTCCATATCAGCTGCATTCAACATATACTGTGAGTAACTACCATCAGCACAGCATTTAATATATTCCTGACTGCCACATGCACAGTTGTAACAAAATTATCATTAATGCATATTTTTGGGGGATGGTCCTAAAATTTTGGCTCATCAGAGTATACTTTTCTGTTGTAAGAGTACTGCAATTCCTGTTTGTGAAAAAAGGGAGAAATCAAATTAATGATAATGAACATGCCCAGACACAAATGTGCCCCATAATACCTATAACACAGCAATAAGTTTGGCTGTGAGTCAATCAAGTCAATTTATTTGTATAGTGCTTTTACAATAGGCATTGTCTCAAAGCAACTTCACAGAATACAGGAACAACAGACCAAAAACCACTTAGCAAGATTAGCAAGACGAGGGTGACAGTGGCAAGGAAAAACTCCCTCAAAATTACAGGAAGAACCAGACACAGCAGGGACCTCCATCCTCCTTGGGAGGTAATTTAAATGAATTAGCACAATCAGCCTAAATACATAAACATATTGTATAATTCTAATTTAAACATGATTATATATACGCCCCATTTCCAGAAAGGTTGAGACATTTTATAAAATGCAGTAAATAGAAAAATCTGTGATTTGTTCATTCTCTTAGTAGAATAAAAGATCTCCAGTGTTTTCACTGATCAGTTTCAGAATTTGATGCTTCCAACACACTCTAAAAAAGTTGGAATGGGGCAAAATCAGTGTTTGGAAACATTCCACAATACACTTGTGAATAGGTGAGGGAATCATGATTGGGTATAAAAGGAGGATCCACCAAAGGCTCAGTCTTTACAAGCAATGATGGATTGTGGCTGTCCACTGTGTTCCAAACTTCATGAGAGAATTGTCAGTAAGACAATGTCAGGCCTCATTCTGCATGTACTACAACAGTGTGGCTTTGTAGACACAGCGTGTGTGTGCTTGACTGGCCTGCCTGCAGTACAGATCTGAAACACATTATCTGATCTTGTTGTGGCTGAAACACATTAATTAAATAATTAGAAGGGTGTCCCAATATTTTGGTCCATATACTGTATATTAGGGAAGAACATGTTCCTGTATTGCAAATAGAATTTTTTAAGGCTATGTATCTGATCAAGATAAAGCACTGAAGAACAATAAACAAATAAAGTAGTCCCTTTAATAAAAAAAAAAAGCTGTAAAATAACCCAACACGTGCATTACTAATGTAGTCACACCAAGGTTATATGTACCAGAATTGATACACTGTAAATTACTGGTGATGAAATGGGCTACCATACCATACCCCCTTTCTACACTTCACAAATTCATAATCACAACCCGGATTACAATGTTGTTTTATGAAATTCCTATTTCTTTTAATAGGAACTGTTATGATGATATGACTAAGGCTTTAAGTGTGATCTAAAATCTGTCCAAAGTTTCTGAAATGGTAATTTAGCAATATGCGACCCAGGCCAAAAATAAGCATTTCCAACCACTGCAATTCTGTTCGGTGTGAATTTGAGTGTAGACGTAGGCATTCACACAATCATTCAAATACATGCACACACATACACACACACACACTCTGCAATGCAGCATATGGTAGAATGCACTTTATAGATCATATATTCTGTGACCATGTTCCTGATCGCGATAGCCCATAGCATCTCAAGGTCAGTCCCAAGGTCTGTGTCGGAGTGAAGAATGTTTCCTATTAGAAGAAATACCTTCTTCTCTCCTGAGGTTACTGATCAAGTTCATCTGGATATAAAACAGTGGCACTACATCTCTGAAATGCATTATCAATAAAATAAGATACATTGTATATAAAACAGTGTTTATTTGACCCCGTGTTAAATTTCACTTCATGAAATACAATTTATTTGTCATGAGAACGTGAACATCCC
This sequence comes from Trichomycterus rosablanca, assembly GCF_030014385.1. Taxonomy (NCBI): domain Eukaryota; kingdom Metazoa; phylum Chordata; class Actinopteri; order Siluriformes; family Trichomycteridae; genus Trichomycterus; species Trichomycterus rosablanca. Next base: position 36,672,656 of record NC_085990.1, read on the forward strand.
TACTAATTGGTAACAGGTGTACACAATTAATTACATAAAATACATTATATACTTCCACATACATTTTGTAATACAGAGTATATTAATATTAGTACTGTTTTGGTATTATTATTATTTAAAGGTTATTTATGAATAGAGATTTTCCTGTTTTGAAAATGTTATTATACATCATGGTCTGGAATGCACGCCAGCACCGAGATTCTGAACTCCTCGGTTCGAAACTCGGCACTGGGGTCTTCAAACGCTGTGTAAGGATGTGCATGGGTGAAAAAGGGTTCCGCTAAGGGCTGCTGTGGGTCGGAGAAGGCGTGAGCAGTAACATACCCACCTTGACTGCAATCAGGGATCCCCCAGCAGTGAAAGACGAATTGATATGCTAAAATTGGGAGAAAATGGAAAGAAAATGCATAAATAAAATAGGAAAAAAAGATATATTCTTTTTAAAAGAAAACAAAAACCTACATTTTATTTAGTATTTGAAACTACTGTAATAATTTAAAATGTATTAAAATTTAAAATGTGTTAAAATTTAATTTTAACACATTTTAAAAACCTCCGGCTTAAAAATCGCGTTCCTGAGAACTGTGTGCTTTCAAAATATGGAATTAACTTCATATTAACTTGTTTGTTCTTGAATGTAATAGACTGCTAGGTGTCCTTAAACATTTGGACATGTGCTGATAAGTAAACATAAACATTTAAATAGAGAAAACAGAGAAAATATTAAGCTGTCTATTAGTACTAACAGGCCATGCAAAAGTTGTGTAAAAGTATTTGGTAAGGTTTTCCATTAAAGTAGATAAAAAGATTCAGAATACTTTTAAAATGATGTTAATAATGAAACACAGTTTTCCCTATTATTGCCGTGTTAATTAAATAAATCAAAATGACCTGCTTTTAAAAACTTTAAAGACAAAGAATACAGTAAAAAAAAGACACTGATTTAATTGCAGTTTGAGCAAAATATCTCCCCTTACAAGTGCAGCAAAAAGCATGTGATGGGGGGGGGGGGGGGGGGGGGGGAGTTTTAGCTCCCACACTAGTTCACAGACCAGTGTGCAATATCAGTTGCTGCCTGAATGCAAAATCGAGTGTTATTATAGATCTGACACCAGCCTTGCTTCACCAGAACCACAATTTGGACCACAGTCAAGTCCCATGACTATAATTCTTGTCTAGCCTCAATAACTACGTTTGTGCCTTGTTTGACCACGCTTTGTTCTAGACCTTGATTCCGGATCTCCCTTTGTCTGTATTTTTGCCATTCACTTGTAAGTAAAACCAACTCATACATACTTGCATCCTGTTTTGACTCCTGTGTTGTCTCTGACTATATATTGTGCTCTTGAGAAAAGGTTTGATAAGTCTCTGTGTGAATAAGGCAATAGTCAATGAAACAAGCTGAATGAACAGGCAGTATTAAATCTTACTGTCATTATAATTAGTTCTTCAACCAAGGTTGAGAAATAGTCTTGTATTATTATAGATACATACTTCAATAATAAACCAATTTATATTATAAAACATTCATACCTAATGTGCAGAACAAAAAGAGAAAGAGTACGACTTCAGACAGACTGCTATATTGGAATGCCATTATAAAAAATAAATTAGAGTGTTAGGCGTTAGTAAGTACATGTTAGTTCTCAGCTTAAGTGCTTGGTAAAGAGATGGGTTTTTGTCTTTTAAAGACAGTAAGAAACTCAGATGTTCGAAAAGACAGAGGAAGTTTGTTCCACCACTTGGGTGCAAGTACAGAGAAGAGGTTGGATGCATGTCTTTACTGAGTTCTGGGTGAAGGATCAAGGTGAGTGAGTCTAGTGGCTCAGAAGTTGCCTGGTAGGCTATAAGGTAGTTTGGAGCTACACTGCAAAAAATGATTTTTTGGCTTAGTAAATAGAGTGAAGATTTTTAAAGTGCTTTATACAAGAATATTCTAGTACAGTCTTGCTACTTAAGAATTTCACATATAATTTAGTGTGTTACTTGGTGTTTCTTTGTAACTATTTGTAATCAAATACATTAGTAAATTTTATTCTAAATACCAAGTAAAATTAACTATGTTTTTTATTTCTTGGATTGAAGCAAAGCAAAACTGAAAATTCCTAGTAAATATTACTTTATGTTCCATGCATGCGCATTGCCTGGCAAGTTCGGACATGTTTCACACACGGAGCTGCTGATTTTTAAATTTTCTCAAGTCTTCTCACCACAAATATTTTCTATTTCTGTTTCATACTTTGGCCAAAGGGGACTGTTTTATGCTAAGTTTTAACTTTTTTAAGAAATTATATTACTGTGCCAGTTAATATTATAAATATTTAAAAAGTCGTTTAACTTTCTACACTATTGACTCCAAATTAGCATCCGTTAGCATGGCAGAATGAATGTTATGTAGTTATATTAATCGGGATAACTTGTTCCGTTTAATGTATGTGGGCTTAAAACGTTGTTTCTAAAGTAGTTCTTTTGTCTCATGATTATGAAAGCCTGTTTTGCTACTTAAATAATAAATCAGTATGAGACTGTAGTCCCGGGTCTTTCAAATACAAATGTGCTTTATTAAGCGACCTGTGAGCAAACCTTGAGAAAGTAAAATTGAATTATAATATGTAACATAACATTCTGAGGTCTACATAAACTTCATAATTACTAATTTATGTTATTTTTTTAATCTTTGTCTTAGGTGAAAGATGAATTCAGGAGGATAACTATACCTGGAGCAAGTGTTTCTCTTGCACTTTTACTTGCATCTATTTTTATTTTTAGATCAGAAAGATGTTTGAAAGATTGATATTATTTATTTTGTCCTTACGCTGTGACACTTTTATAGTTTGTTTTCCATTTACAGTTTTTACTTTTGTGAGTGAGACTTCAGAAAACATGCTGTTTGAAAGACATTTTGTCCACTGAACTGTAAGTGAAAATGCATTTCCATTATTTGTGCAAAACAAATAAAAAAGTTTTACAAAAAATGTTGTCTGTCTGTTATAGTGGCTATTGTATATGGTAATCATTGATGTTGAATTGAATAATGTAAAATTATTTGGCATTTTATAATATAGCATTTTAATAATATATAATATAGCATTTTATAAGCCATGTTTTAATGCTTTTAGTGCTGCAATGTTTAAGTAAAATCTACTAAGATACAGCTATTAAAATATACTTGAAGCAGTGTGTAGCAAAGTAACATTTACTGAAGAATTTCTAGTAAAATCCAGATAGAATTGTGAGTAACTTTTACTTGAATATTTGGTCTGTTAAATTTACTAGCAGTTTGTACGTGGAAAAACTTTTTTTAAGTAAATCTTACTCCACATTTTTTGCAGTGTAGTCAATTTTTGGCTTTGTATGTGAGCACCATTGTTTTAAACTGAATGCGAGCATATACATTTATATATTCACTATACTGTATATTCACCTATGTTGGCAAGACATAAGGAAGCATATACACTTTTATTTGTAGGAGGCAGCTTTTGCTTCTAAGTTAGTTATAAAAGCATGACGAAGACACTAGATCTGATATAGGCAGATCCCTCCCACTATGCTTGAACAAGCACAAATAACAGGATGGTCACCAAACACCACACACTAAATGAAAACGGTCACTTACAAATTTAACATAGACTCGAACACAAAATGCACTGCGCACATATACAAGTCAAAATCAAACTAAGGGTTTAATGCTGTGCGCAAGAGTCCAACAGTGATAGTTTGATGGCCAGGCTTTTACCCTCACCTTTTAGAACTACCATACTCATCTGAATCTGAGGGCTCAGAGTGTAACAAGGACACATTTCTCTTATTATTACACCACCAACAACAGCAACAGATGCATGCAATTTAAGTCAAATTCTGACCCTATCATCCTTATGTTGTAGCGAAAATTTGGATTCTTTATATCAGACCATGTTTTTTTGGTAATTTCTAGTTTTAGTAAACCTGTGCCCCACTGCTTAAAAGTTTTCTCCCACAAGTCCAGATACATGCATTTAGGCCAATTGAAGCTACAAAAATGGTCCTATGTGTGTGGCTGTGTGTGTTTTTTGCCTTTTGTTCAAAGAATCTGACCCACCATGACCCTGACTAGGATAAAGCAGCGGTAAAACAGACAATGAATGAATAAACATAGTACAGTATTAACTTTTTTGTCTGGTTTTAAATTGATTTTTAAAATACTAGCATTTATTCTGAATAGTATATTTTAAATGTGTTCTGGATTATTTACAAGTAATTATGTGCATTCTAAATGCATATTTAGAGTACTTGTATTTCACTGCTCTTCCACCCTGCGTATGGAATGGATGCACTGTTTTATAAATGTTCAAAACGTGTGATCACACCTATACAAAAAGTATGATTAGTCACGATTTACATTATAAAGCTGTACCTTGGTGATGTGAACAGTACTCATTGTATGCAGCTCATACAATAATCCCCCTTTCACATCTTCATTTATATTCTGGTCCATAGTTGATCCTTTTTTTTTTTACCTCAGGCAAGCTCATATATGCTGTAAGCTCTTCATATTGCTTTGTTTCGCTGAACAGGAAGGCGTAAAATGAACATGCCATACTAATGGATTCTGTGCCATCTCACCTTGCCCAGCTGTTTCTCTAAATGCTTACATAACGCGAGCACTGCTTACACAACCTTTCAGATGTGTTACGTGGGAGAACGTTTTATACATGTAAGATGTAATTGTGATTGGCAGGAGCTCTAGAAAAGGATTGATATGTACAATCTATAAATATATACTGTGTAGGGAGAATGTTCCAGGTCATTGTGGAACAGCACATTGACAAAGTATATTTACAATTGTTGTGTTTGAATCAGTTCAGTCAAGTAGTTCTCTGGGGAGGAGAATCTCCTGATGAGCTAAACACGGAGATAACAATAAGCCGCATAAGTAATATATTCACAAGCAGATAGGTGGTGTTTAGTATAGATTGAGTGTCTTAGACATACGGATAAAGGCCTGGCATCGTATTGCTAAAACAATCATGGACTTCCTGGGAAAATTTGTTGCCCCGATAGCAGCATGTGTCTCTCTAAAATTCCAATATAGGCCTCCATGAGATGAGCTCAGGTTCAGAGAACTCTGAGCCATTTCTGCATAGAATGAATTAATGTACAGCTTTCTCTTTGTGTAACAAAGTTTCAGGTTACAATTCTTGATGCAGCGGTAGACTGTGTTAAGTAACAATGGTTTTCTGAAGTACTCCCAAGCCACCATGGCTATATTTATCACATTAGCATAATCTACTTGCCATTGTGCTTCTCAAAACATTCATCATTGCACTCTGGATAAATTGTATATTTTGAAGCAATAGTCTCTATATTTATAAATTCTTGTAGTGTAGGTTGTTGCAGTGCACTAGTATATGTATAGTGCAGGTACTTTAAGTTTTTAAACTACATGGGCAGTTGTAGCCTAGTGGTTAAAGTACTGGACTAGTAATCAGAAGGTTGCTGGTTCAAGCCCCACCACTGCCAGGTTGCTGCTGTTGACCCTTGAGCAAGGCCCTTAAACCTCAATTGCTCAAACTGTATACTGTCACACTACTGTAAGTCACTTTGGATAAAGTAAAATGTAAATTTTATGTACATTTAATCTTTATAGTGTCTATCTATCCATCCATCCATCCATCCATCCATCCATCACTGCCTGTCTATCTGCTTATCTATATCTATCTTTTTGTCTGTCAATCTATCTATAAGAAATAGTTAAATGATTTTGATGTATAGAAGAACTTCCAATGCCTGTGGGATGAATTGGAATGACAGCTTCAATAACCACACCAACCTCCCTAATGCGTATGTGCATAAAACCTCTGCGATGGATTGGCACCCTTTCCATGGTGTTTTTCTGCCTGTACCCAGAGTTTTTTAGTATATTTGCAGAACACTGAACAGAAATAATCATAGTGTTCATTTAAGTGACATAGACATTTCTGCTGTGGGTTTTTTTTTTTACAGACAGAGAGACTATGGTGCTACAGTACTCATGGGAAATCAAACTGTTTGCACAGTTCTGCAGTCCAGTGAAGAAAACAAGTGGATATATATGAAGAACTACCACCACTGTGACTGTATGCATAATTAATGAGGTGTATACAAGCGCTGTCATCAGTGTAATGGGACGTGTACATAACAATCAGAATGCAGGTGTGGCTTAAAGAAACGGCATAAAACTGTGTCCATTAGCGTAACAAATAACCTCTCTGTTTGTTATTCTTTCATTTCAGACTTCTATTTCTGGAGACATGCTGCCTGGAGTTGTATCTCCTGTAAGGGTCTCGCATGGCAGAAAGGCCTTAGCAGAGGTGCCATACTAAACCTACCTTCTATATTGGACAGCAGCAATATACAGTAGAATTATGTCAAAAAGAGATTATCACAAAGGTTACATTAGTGATAACAACAATTCAGCTGCATGTAGAAAGGCAATAGTAAACCACTTCTGTACTCCCAAGGAAACCAAATAGAAAGGGACAACACAATGACTCTCAGTATGATGCCAGAAGAGAGGAACAGATGAACATATTGCACATGTATATTGGACTATAGAAAAAGCCAAGAAACTCAAAAAGGAAGTCAACAAGTGCTTCATTGATCATTAAGTCAAGCTGACAAAATCATGGAACCTACTCAGTGAGATGGAAATACCATAGCATCTCATCATTCTAATGAGGAAACTTTACACTGATCAACAAGCCATGGCAGAAAATAAACTGACTGGTTTTCACATTGGCACAGAAGTTAGACAAGGCTGCATTCCTTCATCATTCCTGTTTGCTGAATATGTAATAAGAGAAGCAAGACAGGAGGAAGATGATTGAGGATTCAGTATTGGTGGAGGAAACATCAATAATCTTTGATATGTGGATGACACAACACTCATAAATCAGAACTACCTAACAGACAAGGAAAATTAAAGAACACAGTAAAAAGATTAAAGAAGACAAAAGGAAAGGCCAATAAATTCACCAGCGATGGACAAGATGTCACAGTGGTGGACTGCCTTTGCCTACCAATTAACAACAACAAAGGTTCCAGCATTGGCATTGGCATGGATGGTCACTTAGCATAACAAGAATGGCAGAAGAGATAAAAATATTTGTCTTTCCAAACAAAGGTCAGAATTGTCCAGACTATGATCTTCTCTCTGGTTCTTTATGAATGTGAAACCTGGATAATAAAAAGCAGATACAGGAATAGTATTAATGCCTTTGAACTTTGGTTCTTGCAAAGAGTACCTAAGAGTACCTTGGATTGTAAATACGGCAAACCAATGGATCTTTGATGAAATCAAACGTAACCTCTCATTTAAAATACAAATAACCAAACTGATGTGGTATATTTTACTCAGCTACTAATATTTTATTTATTTATATTTATTAGGATTTTAATGTCATGTTTTAGACACTTTGGTTACTTTCATGACAGGACAGGTAATTACTGGTTACACAAGATTCTTCAGTTCAAGTTTTTAATGTCAAACACAGTCATGGACAATTTTGTATCTCCAGTTCACCTCACTTGCGTGTCTTTGGACTGTGGGAGAAAACCAGAGCTTCAGGAGGAAACCCACACAGACATGGGGAGAACCCAGACCGCTCCACCTGGGAATTGAACCCAGGACCATCTTGCTGTGCGGCGACAGTGCTACCCATCGAGCCACTGTGTTGCCCCAGCTACCAATATAAAGAAAGAATCCTCACATAAAGGCAATACTTGAGAATACAGACTACATTTAAAAATAAATAAACTTGAATACAGTTACATCACATACAAGTGAAATAGTAATAATTACTTGGGATTGCCCTTGGCATTAGAGGATTCTGCCTGTCACAGGTAAATTCTTTACTCAGAGGTCAGACTGAAACTGCTGGAGATCCAGGCTAAAGTCCAACTGAGCTTACACCAAATTCTCAGAAGCTTCCCTTCAGCTTGTAATGATGGAGACTGACTGAGATAAACAAGAGATCCAAGAGCAGGGGCTAAACACAATCAGAAGGATTGAAAAAAAAACCCTGTCAACCCAAAATGTGTAACACAAAAAGGGAGATATAACACTGTGGCCAGAGGTGGGATTTGATGCTGAACTCTAGAGCGTTGAGGGAGAGGGCTCTACAGCATGAGCTAGGTAGTGTTTCACCTGCACCTGCGGCTTAAAGCCAGAAAATAAACCAAAACAAACCAAATCTGTTCTTGAACCAATTCTGTCTGTGAAACAAAAGAACTAACTGGAACTGGGAGGAGAAAGCACTAGGTGAAACTGCAACTGAGATCCACATTACACCTACTTAATCCACCAACGTATAAACACAACGCAATAAATTCTACAGTGTCAACTATGCTTGTTGGATGCCTGGTTGGTTGACAGCACCACTAAGATTCAAACTGGAGCATAAGAACATACTTTTCAATAGCCTTTTTTATGACTTTTATTTGCAAAGTTTAACAGTTTAAAAGAAGAAACATGGTTTTTTTTAGTTGATTTCTTTTCTTTTGGCCATTCCCATATTTCGGGTTTGCCACAGGGGATGTGGTCTGCATACCAGACTTGGCACAGTTTTGCTGGATGCTCTTCCTAATGCAACCCTCATATCTTTTTATCCGGGCTTGAGACGGGCACTGAGCGAGTAACACCTCCCAATGACTAGGCTGTTTCGAACCCAGAATCCTAGAAGTAGTGGGCTAGCACATTGCTGCACCACCTGAGTGCGCATTGTTTTTGTTGGAGTTGTGGGTGTCATACACAATACAGAATATAAATCCCATGGCTTTATAGGTGCGTATCAGTCTTACTTAAGTCATGCATTAAGCAGTGCTCCATAATATGCAACCTTAAACCCAGGACCTTCTGACTTTTCTACATTTTGTAATACAAGCAGAGCTGGAACTTTGCTAAAGGCATTGTGTGTAGGCATAAAATATATAAACGTGTCAACCACCCACTCTGCAAGTACTGTCACAGCAGCAATGCAGCTTATTAAAAGCTACAAACATCTGCTGAGAGTCACACAGCTCAAACATTCTCATGTATTTCATGTGGGAGAAATATGAGTTGGCTTTTATTCATCTGTGAAAATTGTATTGTATTGTATTGCATATTTTTACCAGCTATTTCAGTAGAACATTTTGGAAAATGCAATATAAAGAGGAATCTATGATTTGTTAATTCTCTTGAATATTTAACCCACAAAAGTATAAAGATTTTCAGTGTTTTCACTGATACACTATTTTGTAAATATTAACTGGGGCAGAAGCATGTTTATCAATGTCTTTCATAACCTTTCCTATTAATGAGACTTTTTAATAGTTTGGAAACTGAGGACACTAATTGGTGGAGTTTGCTAGTGGATTGTCCATTCTTGCTTGATATGAGACTTTGGTTGCTCAACAGTCCTTGGCTGCAGTTGTCTAATTCTCCTTTTCATAATGCTCCAAACATTTTCAGTAGGAGACAGATCTGAACTGCAGACAAGCTGTCCAAGCCAGTCAAGCACACACACTGTATGTCTTCAAAGCCCCGCTCTAGTAGCTCGTGCAGAATGAGTCCTGGAATAGTCTTGTTGAAATAACCAGAAATTAAGTCACCTTGATATCAGCTCTGTTTGTTTGTTTGTTTATTAGGATTTTAACGTCATGTTTTACACTTTGGTTACATTCATGACTGGAACAGTAATTACTCATTACACAAGGTTCATTAGTGCACAAGGTTATATCAAACACAGTCTTGGACAATTTAGTGTCTCCAGTTCACCTCACTTGCATGTCTTTGGACTGTGGGAGGAAACCGGAGCACCCGGAGGAAACCCACGCGGACACTGGGAGAACATGCAAACTCCACACAGAAAGGACCCGGACCACCCCACCTGGGGATCGAACCCAGGACCTTCTTGCTGTGAGGCGACAGTGCTACCCACTGAGCCACCGTGCCGCCCTGCAGCTCTCTCTAAAATCCTAATGTATGTACCACAGAATGGTCACTAATGCACCCCCATACCATTACAGATGTTGGCTTCCATCTTTTGCTATAAAGGTCTAGATGGTCCTCTATGTCTGTTGTTTCTGAAAACGAGCTGAAACAAACTCATCTGCACATGTTTGCACTGGCTTTTGGTCCGTCTGAGATAAACCTAGGCCCAGAGAACTCAACAGTGTTTGTGCATAGAATTGATGTATGGCTTTCTCTTTGTGTATCTGAGATTCGGGTTGTGTTAAGTATTAATAATTATTATTAAAACCCTGCAGTTCTCAAGTCAGCAGAGCATTAGTGATTGTATCCAATATCCAATATGTGCCTCAGCACTCGTCTACCCAGCTCTGTAACTTTATGTGGTCTGTCACTTCGTGGGTGAGTTGCTGTTGTTCCTAAATACTCTCAGTTGATCGTGGAATATTTTACAAACTTTTTGCAACAATGGTATCCTATTATAGTACCACACTCAAATTCAGTGAGCTCTTTAGAATGACCCATTCTTTCACAAATAGTTGTAAGGGAAGACTGCAAGACTATGTTCTTGATATTATTAATTATGCAAATCTCGAATTAATTCTACCTAAATTCTACCAACAAGTAGACTTTGCCACAAGAGAAGCGAACAAGCTGGACCTTGTTTACACAAACATTCCTGGCATCTGTAGGTGCAAGCAACATCATCATTCCAACATGCTTTAAGGTAATCACCATCATGTGCCAAAAAGTGACCATTGTCATGAAGTATTTCAAGAGGCTCGTCATAAGGCATATCAAGACCCCGCTCTAGTGTTTACCTGGTGGGGAATCTCACCTGGTCCCTTAACACCAACTCCAAACCAAGAAAGGCCAGCCATGTCTCTACTTTCTGAGAAGGCTGAGACTATTCAACATGCTTTAAGGTGATCACCATTATGTGCCAATTGTCATGAAGTGCTTCAAGAGTCTTGTCATAGGGCATATCAAGACCCTGCTCTTGTGTTCACCTGGTGAAGAACCTCACCTGGTCCCTCAACACCAACTCCAAAACCAAGAAAGCCCAGCAGCGTCCCTACTTTCTGCGAATGCTAAGGAAAGCTTATTTCCCACTTCCCATCCTCACCATGTTCTATAGAGGAACTATCGAAAGCCTGAGCAGCTGCATCACTGTTTGGTTTTTGATTTGCACTATCTCCGACTGCCAGACTCCAGCAAATAGTGAGATCACTGAGCCTCTTTTCCATCTCTCACAGACAGTTACTACAAATGCTGCATCTGCAAAGCCTTCAGCATTGTGGAGGATCCGTCACAGTCCTCACATGAGCTCTTCACTCTATTGCGATTTCGAAGAGGGTACAATAGCAACTGGTCCCTCACTGCCAGACTGTGCAACAGCTTTTTCCACAAGTCATCAGACTCCTCTTAACTGATGGACACACACACATTCAGTGATCATATTATTACTTAAGCAAGTTAATAAATGTGGACTGGCTCACTATAAATCTGGAAAATTTATACAAACTAAATGAAATTAAGCACAATTCACTTCACCTTTGTCAGGCAGGAAAAAGAGTAGTCCGGGTATCACATGGTTCACTTTTGAAGTGCCGGAGGGTCATAATGATGATTCATTAATGCAATATTCTGACATAATTTTAAAATGCTAAGAGCTTTTACAGTACTGCAGGGTTCAGCATAAATCAGTCAGTGTTCAAGCAGACACACAAAATGACAGGTTAAGTCTGTTAATGGGTTTAAATGAACAGTGGATGTGGCAGTAAGTAAATTCTCCACCACCGTTACTCAGCCTGGACATCTGTAATTAATGATTGGGAGTTGTCTTATATCAGGAAAGTGCAGCAATTACTAATAAATCCAGTTTCAAATTAGAAGCAGGTACCAAACCAGGTGGTAATACATGGTATAAGTAGCAGTGAAATGCTTTTTTAATAACTGCCCATTCACATTTAGTACTAAATAGAATAGAATGCCTACACGTGTACAGTACAACAAAATTCTTTCTTTGCATATCCCAGCTTGTTTGGAAGCTGGGGTCAGAGCGCAGTGTCCATCGTACGGCGCCCCTGGAGCAGAGAGGGTTAAGGGCCTTGCTCAAGGGCCCAACAGTGGCTGCATGGCAGAGCTGGGATTCCAACTCTTAACCTTTCAGTTGATAGCCCAAAGCTCTACCCACTAGGCAACCCACTGGCCAAAAAGAAAACATGTACACAATAATTTTTATAAAAAAAAAAAAAATAAAAAAAAAAATATATATATATATATATATATATACTGTATATATATAGAAAATTTTAATATAAGAAAAAAAATGCAATTTACATTAGCAGCATTTAGCAGACTTTTTTTTTAACGCATTTTCTCCCCATTTTTCTCCCGATTTAGCGCGCTCAATTTTTGTCTTCCGCTGCTGAGAGATACCAGATTGCATCCAAGGAGAGCACGTTGCTGCACAGGCGTCTCTTCCGCCAATCAGGGTCCTTACACAGTGTATGAAGAACCTCCAACCCACCCACACATAGTCCGGTCCCCACCCTGCAGATACGATGGCCAATTAGTATCTGCTACAGGCACTGCCAATTATGCCCGCCAGATAGCGCCCAGCCAACACCGAGTTTCGAACCGAGTAGTTCAAAAACTCAGTGCTGGTATGCTAGCGGAATATCCCGCTGCGCCACCTGGGAGCGCTTAGCAGACGCTTTAATTCAAAGCGACTTAAAGTATACAGTCTAAGCAATTGAGGGTTAAGGGTCTTGCTCAAGGGCCCCACAGTGGCAACCTGGCAGTGGTGGGGTTTGAACCAGCGACCTTCTGCTTACTAGTTCAGTACCTTAATCGCTAGGCTACAACTGCCCTACATGACGTCATGCAATAAGGTGCAATATACATAATGCAATATGATGTGCAATGTAAGCCTATAAAGTGAATACAGTGTGCGTAAAGAGCAAACTAGTGTTTTTGTTAGGTAATTGTAAACCATTGTAAACCAGTGTAATCATCAGGTTTATGGTGCACAGGTGGAACACCACAGTCACTCATTCCAAACTAAGGTACATTTAGAGTAGCAAATTTATTTACTGACAGGTTTGTGGAAAGTGCAGAAAACCAGAATGCTGAGATAAATCCCACAAATACAAGTGTAAAACATGCCAACACATTCAGGTTTTACTGTAATACTAACAATTGTTGAAATAGCAAAGCAAATGCTTAAGATGAGAGGTTCAGCCTGGCTTGTTTACATACTATTTATCAGTGTTACATCCTCCCCAGTGTCCCCTCTTTTTCTGTCATATCTATGACAGCTCTCAGCATGCTCTCTGTTTTCAGTTTGTTTCCCCCGCCTGGTCTATGCCCCTTGTCTGTGATTAACTCACAATGTCATTGTCTACTCCTGTTCCCCACTGTGTCTCTGACTAGTTTGTGAATTTATATCCCTTGTGTTTCATTTATTTCTGGCCAAGTATTGCAATTCCATATGCATACAAACCACTATCCTAGTCACATTTTTGTTTCTAGCTTTAATGTGTTCTAAATCATGTATTTTGTGTTCTTGTCCTAGTTTTAAGGTCCTGTTGTTCTGCCTTGTTTTTATGTCACTACTGATTGTGATTATCAATTCTGCGTTAAATAAAACATTTGCTGATCTGATGCACGTGTCCTGCCTCTTTCATCCACCCAGTGTCACACAAAGCATTTCAGCTATCAAACACAAACATGAAAGACTCATGTAAAATGACTAGCAAGATATGTTTTTGCCATGTAATAGAACATTAATAACAACAAATGTTAAACAAGTAGTACAAAACAGTGAAATAAATATGAAAACACACACTGTAAAAAATTATTTTGGAGGGTTGTAGAAATAACTCAAATTGTTTAAAATGTACTTATGTTTATTAGTCAGCATGTAAAAGTAAATAACAACGGGTAAATCTTACCCATACTACCTATTTGTTAAAAGTAACAACAACAACCTTAAAAAATCTAATAAACTTTACTCAAAAATTGTTGGTTCTGCCCTGCATTGTGCACATGCACACGACCCGGGAAGTTACGAGCTTCTTTTTCCTCTCACATCTCTGTCAGACTGTGGTGTTAGATGTAAGGTTGGTATTTACCATATTTTCTGTTTATTGCATAATGTATTTAAGGTTTATCACAAGATATGTAGTCGACTGTGTGAGACAAGAATTTAAACTAATTGATGTGATATATTGAGCCAAGAATCGCATTCAGCTCAGGTTTTAAGCGTAAGCAATGCACCATCTTCACTGTCAAAGTGAAATGAGTAAAACTAGTGAGAACTTTGGAGAATGTAATTAATTCCACAATAACGTTTTGGTTTTGTCTTTTAAATGTTTTATAGATAATGCTTCAATTAAGTTTCTGTACATAATTAGACATAATTAGCATAAGCACTGTATAATTTCAAAAACATCTCATGTTAACCATATTCATTGGGTAGCGACCCGCTGCTGTGGACTAGAAGGGGGCGGAGCTTACCCAGAAGGACTTGCGGCAGTGATATCCAGATCTACCGTGACCGGGCTGCTCAGCGTTGGGAATGGTGCAGCTATGCTGAGCAATACATTGATATGTACAGTATGTATGTGGTATGAATGTCTATGTGTAAGAATGAGTTTGCCTCCACATGACTCCCTCATTTTACCATATTTCTTTTAGTTTTTCATGCTCTTCTAAATTGTAGTGTATATTTTACTATACTTTCTTTTAGTTTTCATGTTCTTAATTTATTATCTCTCTTGTTTTAATTTCATATTCCCTAAATTGTAGGTTATACTTTACAATAATTTCTTTTAATTTTTCATGTCCTTAATTTTTTTTATCTCTCTTGTTTGAATTTCATGTTGTCTTAATTGTAACTAATTAATTAACTTAATTTGCAAGAAGTCTTTCTGAGGTTTTAGATCTCAGGAATGTTTTAATGCTTTTAATTAATTTTTTTTCCCTTATGTAAAGCACTTTGAATTGCCACTGTGTATGAAAGGTGCTATACAAATAAACTTGCCTTGCCTTGCCTCAATAAAAGAGTTGTTTCATCTGATTCTTCAACGCAGATGCTACAATATTTTGTACTTTGTGTTTAGTATTTTTTATAAACGTTGTTTATAAGAGTTGTTCAGTAAACTATGCAGAGGGTCTTTTTTTTTTTTAAGACATGATTAATTCTACAATATAAATACTGAATATTGTGTAGACAATATTTTTAGGTGAAGCTAAACTCTCCTGAATGAGTAATGGCTAGTTATATAGATTAGTTAATAGATATAATTATTAAATAGATTAATATTATCTACTGGCAATTGAAGAATAAATGTTACACACTTTTTTTAAGTAATTATTTGTGTAATAAAAAATTTTAAGTAGGTTTTACCTACTTTCATTTAGTATTTCAGAGATGTTCAATTTGAGTAAAATCTACCAAAACAAACTGGGTGCAAATTGTTACCTCAATTTTTTTGAGTGGATCCTATAGGTGGTTTTTTTACAGTGCAGTCGACTGTCTGCGGGGAGAAGAAAGTCAAATCGTTTTAAAATCTTGAGTGTTTGATTCATTGTAATGGCTAAAAATGTTATTTTCTTTTAAATTCTGGACTTTCATGTCTTATATATTAATATTACTTTAGGCTTCTCCTTTTACTTCAGTGATGGAATTATGTACTTCTTCTATTACTGCTCCTTTATTCCAGCTCTTACACCCATCAGGCTCTGTATGCACTGTACATTATTGCTAATGGAGGGAAGAAACAATGTGAAAGAACATGATGATATCACCTCAATAAAAGCAGAAGATTTATAGAGTGAAATATGAGGAGCAAACTCAATGTCTTAGCAAGACCATGCTAAAGTATGATTAACTGATATGTATATTACAGGATATTTTTCATAGGAGAAAAACATTCATATGCGCCAGTGAATCATAGAGGCTTCTTACTTAAACCCAAAAGCAATAAAATTTTATTATTAGTTTTTATGTTGATTAACTTCAGGGTTTAAAGCACTCACATTTATCATTAATGAATACCCACAAACCTCATTTTCAAAAAAGTTGGGATGGTTTGTAAAAAGCAATAAAAAGAAGAATCTGTCATTAGTTAATTATATTTATCTTTATTTAACTGATAACAGTAGAAAAAAGAAAAAAGAAAATATTTCCAACATTTTCACTGATACACGTCATTGTACTTTGTAAAAACTTTATAGAATGTCCAAGTTATAGCATTCCACAATAAGCAGGTGAATTAGTACCAGGTGAAGGAGGATCCACTAAAAAGGAGAATCCACTAAAGGATCAGTCTTTGCAAGGAATGATTGGTCTTGGCTTATAACTTAGGACAGATAGCATCAGAGAATCTGGAGAGATCTCAGTCTGTGTGGGGTAAAGCTAGAAACCACTGTTGAATGAGAGCTACTGTGATAAATATAGCCACATGGGTTGGGGAATCTTTCAGAACTGTGTGCTCCCAGTGCGTCTTCCTTATGAGGCCCAGGACAGCCACTTCGAGGACATTTTTAACTTCATTAAAAAGTATTTCATCTTTCTTCCTAATTCATAAAATCGTAATTCATGAAATCGCAAAACTTGTCGACATGAGCGACTACCAAACATGAAAGTGAGCAGTGGGTAACGCTTAAAATGTAGTTTTTGCTCTAAAGCAGGGGAATAAAAATATGTAGGTGTGACCAATAACCATGCATGTTGCCAAGTGTTGGCTGGAGTGGTGTAAATCGGCATAGTGCCAGCTGCAAATTTTGGTCTTTTAGTTTTATTTAATAAAAGTCTTAATACTATAGTATACACATATTTACATTTACATTTTACATTTTCAGCATTTAGCAGACACTTTTATCCAAAGCGACTTACACAGTGAACATACATTCAAGAGGAGTATTAATTTTATATTTATAGAAATAACTTAAAAAGTATGGTGTGAAGGAACTTGACTTCCCTGAAGAAATCCCTATCAGTGGGATTGATAGTTCCTACCTTAATTTTTCCCTTAGAGGAACCATACACACTGAATTAGGAATGAAACATCTTAATTCTGAAAAAAGCCACAGTGAAAGAATGCATTATTGCAAGCCACCTGTCACCATTAAGTAGCCCATAAGATTCACTGCTTTGAGAGGGTGGCCTGACTGTCCTTTTGTCCTCAAGCATTTACAGCTCTTTTTTTATAGCCAGTGAGACTATGTTTTTTAATGAGATCCTTAAATAGACTATTACAATGGGTGTCCATCTGAAGTTCACACATGCAAAAATCCATGCTTATAGTACCAAGATTCACTATAAGCTGTTAACCTTTAATATGAAAATACAACACACATCTGTGTAATTAAGCCCTTGCTGCATAGAAATCTTGGCTCTGGAATTTTCACTAGATAAAAGTAATGAATCTTCTAATGAGGATATTCTTAAAAAAGCTTTAACTCCAATTTATATGTATATTAGAATTAAACACCTAAAACATCATAGTGTACTTCCTTTAATCATAAAGTCTTTTACTTCAGTAAAGTACATCAGCTGTAACAGCCAAATAACCTGTCTTTATTCAAGTTCACACCAGCGAATTACTGGTAGATGGCCTTTTGGTTTTCATGCGCTGCCCAAAGCATTAGTGGGTAATTCAAAGCTATTAACCTTTTGGTGTGAACACTCAAATTAAATGTCAGAATTCCTCTGAAAATTAAGCTAACAAGAGGATGGCACTGGCACAAAGCTTTCAGCAGACATACAGGTTTTGTATTGTGTAATAATGAAACACTACTTACATTAAATGCAACTGCACATTCAATGAATTCTTTCACTGAAAAGAAAAACAAAAAAAACATAGTCTCAACATCACAAAAGATCTGCAAAAATAAATTCAGTTGTCAGTGAAAACTAGCTGCAGAAAAATATGCCTGTAAAAAATAATCACATAACTGGTACTGGGTATTAAAATAAAAAAGGTCCTTTTACTAATTATATCACCGCTTTATTACTCAGTGAGGATTACAGTCATATTCCATCATGGCGTGACCTTCTTCTTCTGCTATTCACTATTGTAATCCGTTAGTCTTTAATGCTGTTTCAACTCAAAAACATCCTGTTAATGACACCGCGGCTTGTACACAGCTTTCAGATACGTGCACCCGTTCATCTGCCATGGCTGTATTTATCCCTCTTTTTCTATTATTCTGTTATTCTATTCTATTATTATTATTATTATTATTATTATTATTATTATTATTATTATTAAATGTGTTTCGGTCACAACAGTTACCAACAGGTGTAATAAAGCAATAATATCAAGAAAATTATATGCTTCCAACTTTGCTTTCCAACAGACTTGACCTCAGTCTTACTCAACATCAACATCAGTGCCCAGCCATACAAATTAACTCTTTTGACTTGATACGGGCACAAATTCCTATACACAGACATTCATCAAAGTTTTGTGAGAAGCTTCACTCAGTTGTTCTAGCTGAAAAGATCACCTACAGATTACTCTGTTTTAATAGTTTGTTTTTGAAACACGACGTCCAACAAGCTCCTGGTCATGGTCAGCAAATTAACATTAATTTTGCATTAAATCTTGCATTACAAGTCCATGAACAATGTATGGACAAAATACATTTTAAGATTTTGACCCTGGACTGTAAATACAACATGTAAAAAATGTAATGCTCATGATGAGGGAGTTTTGAGTCTTGGCTTTGCCACCAGCCTAGCCGGGCACCCAACAGACAATTGACCGTGTCTGGAAATGGGATGGCTGGAAGGGGTATAGCCTTTTTGCCCCTGCAACATCGACATCAACTCTTATGCACAACAGTAGTACAGTCAGGTAGCATATCAGTTCCCTGAATCAGGCCAAAATCTAAAGGTATGAACGGAGGCAATAGGCATATATTAACTCTGCAGCAAAAATCATGAAGTGGAAGTGTCCCACACACCCAGATTGTGTACATAGTGTAAAGCCAAAGCCAGTTTCCTTACTGAAGTGGCAGAGGAATAAAAATTTTATGCTGCACACTCGAAACACAAAATGAGTACAAATATAGAGAAAGGAATGAAAAAACAACACAAGTTTCACACTCTAGTAAAAATTTAATGCTGTGCCTCACCTGTGACTGAGAGTCACTTTTGTCATTTTGGTTTCTGTCTCCAAAGATCTCACCACCTTTCTTTATATGATTCAAGTTTAGTTACAATGGGCTTACTCATACTGTAGCTGTCAAACAGACATAGGTGCACAGCCAGAGACACATCGCTTCTGTAGAATCAGTCACTGAACTGATCTAGAAACATTACTATATTTTTATTTATATATACACTGACCAGGTATTACATTATGACCACTGACAGGTGAAGTGAATAACACTGATTATCTCTTCATCACGGCAACTGTTAGTGGGTGGGATATATTAGGCAGCAAGTGAACAATTCATCCTCAAAGTTGATGTGTTAGAAGCAGGAAAAATGCACAAGCGTAAGGATTTGAGCAAGTTTGACAAGGGCCAAATTGTGATGGCTAGACGACTGGGTCAGAGCATCTCCAAAGCTGCAGCTCTTGTGGAGTGTTCTCGGTCTGTAGTGGTCAGTATCTATCAAAAGTGGTCCAAGGAAGGAACAGTGGTAAACCAGTGACAGGGTAATGGGCTGCCAAGGCTCACTGATACACGTGGGGAGAGAAAGCTGGCCCGTGTGGTCTGATCCAACAGACGAGCTACTGTAGCTCAAATTGCTGAAGAAGTTAATGCTGCTTCTGATAGAAAGGTGTTAGAATACAGCATGCATCGCAGTTTGTTGCGTTTGGGGCTGCATAGCCGCAGACCAGTCAGGGTGCCCATGCTGACCCCTGTCCACTGCCGAAAGCGCCAACAATGGGCACGTGAGGATCGGAACTGGACCACGAAGCAATGGAAGAAGGTCGCCTGGTCTGATGATTTACGTTTTGTTTTACATCACGTGGATGGACTGGTGCGTGTGCGTCGCTTACCTGGGGAACACATGACACCAGGATGCACTATGGGAAGAAGGCAAGCTGGCGGAGGCAGTGTGATGCTTTGGGCAATGTTCTGCTGATTTATATATATATATATATATGAATTATTGCATTTAAAATTAATTTTTTTTTACTGTTTCTGATTATATTTATGTGTAATACTAGAACAGAATAAAACAACATGAACTAGACCTTAATTGGATCAGAACTGTCCAGGTAATAAGTACCTTTATGGCAGTACCTAAAACATTTTGTAAATTAAAACAGAAATAATGCATCTTACAGGCTGCAAGATGCAAGAATCAGTGTAACTGGTCCTGATGCAAAAAGTGCAAAACGTTTCCTGTTGTGAAACTTCCAGCTATCAGTTGGATATAAGTATGTGTGAGTGGATAAATTACAAGCCAGTTCCATGGGGTGCTTCACATCTACACATCAAGTGCTTAGCCAGCATGATAAAGTAAACGTTAACCCCTTTTACTGCTTGTATGCCAACCCTGCTTTTAATTTCATTACGCAACTAACATATGCTTTTTGCATGACTTGCAGCATTTCTCATTTTTGTTATTTATGTTGTTTCCCAGTAGACAAAGCAAAACATAAAGCTTTTGTGTGAAGGGAGGTTGGACCCCCAACCATCTCTTAGATTGATGATCGGATGTCTAGCAAAAAGGACCAGACCAGTGAGCATCCCCACAGTGCATAGTTTAGTCATGTGGAAATCATGCGGCTCTGTAAATCAGCTCATAAAAGTGTCAGACTGAAATGCACTTGGAGTAGCAGTAGAACCCCTGGCCTTCCCATGAGCCGGTTCAGGTCAGAGCCAACCTGCCAGGATGCCGGGAAAGTGTGTCACCTCGAAAGAGACCTTCATTATCAGGGTCGCTCTTATGTTGCTGTGGAGTTTAAAAGTAGGTCTTTTCTCAAGGGGGGTATGAGGGGTTATAGGTCCAGCCTGGCTTTATGGTGTGTTAACCCAGGTTGAGGTGCTCTGGCAGGAGGTAAATTAAAAGGTTAGAAAGCATTCCTCTGCTCCCTGCACAATTAGCAAGCCAAGCTGTGTTTAAAACTTTTAAATAATATGCCTTCCATCACTAGTGTCAATCAATCCAAAGTTTTTTAAATTGGCTAATTTTTATTTTAACAACAAGTGTGGAAGTTTAAAATATATAGATTAAGATCCTGTGTACACTGACACAATCGCAGACAGTTTACCTCATTGAGACCTATTAAGGTGGCAGCATTAAAACCAGAACAGTGAAGAAAACAGAAGAATTAAGCTAAAATAAGTACAATTTCTGCAAATTAAAGTAATTAAGAGATGTCATTCCTTAGAAAGACAAAATGATCCTTTAAATGTACGCCACATGTCTAATGTGGTTATTTATAAAACAAACTCACTGCCACAAAATTACTTTTAGAATGCAGAGCCAAGCAACTGACAAATTTGTAAAAATGTTTTGTAGTGCCACTCAGAAACCAAATAAACTGTTTTTGTACATTTAGCAAAATTCACTGCATGTCAGATTTGTTTATATTATATTGTGATAACGTAACAGGACTTTAATGACCAATGTGTATGTGTGCTGGGCCAGTTATGTCTTTATACACCAATCAGCCATAACATTAAAACCACCTCCTGATTTCTACACACACTGTCCATTTTATCAGCTCCACTTACCATATAAAAGCACTTTGTACTGTACTGTACAGTTACTGACTGTAGTCCATCTGTTTCTCTGCATACCTTTTTAGCCTGCTTTCACTCTGTTCTTCAATGGTCAGGACCCCCACAGGACCACCACAGAGCAGGTATTATTTATATAGGTGGTGGATCATTCTCAGCACTGCAGTGACACTGACATGGTGGTGGTATGTTAGTGTGTGTTGTGCTGGTATGAGTGGATCAGACACAGCAGCGCTGCTGGAGTTTTTTAAATACACATATATATATATATGCTGGACTGAGAATAGTCCACAACCCAAAATTATCCAGCCAACAGCGCCCGTGGGCAGCGTCCTGTGACCACTGATGAAGGTCTAGAAGATGACCAACTCAAACAGCAGCAATAGATGAGTGATCGTCTCTGACTTTACATTCTTTACATATTTGTCCACAAGCAGCTATGACATTGTGAGAGCATCAGGACCACCCACCTAATATGCTGTCAAAACAGCTCTGATGTACCAAGACATGGACTTCACAAGACATGTACTTCTGATGCCTGCTTGTTCTAGTTTCTTTCAATAATGAACAGGAGTACATGAACACTTTAACTGGCCTGTGACTCTGTACATTGAAGGGTTTGATGCACTGTGTGCTGAGACATCACCAGTATTAAATGATCTATTAATTAATTCACACTAGCTTTTCTGTTGGTCTGTACCAGATGTTATAACCAACATTGTTCTTTAGTATCAACATGCCTTGACCATTTAAGACCGTGGTGGTGCAGTTTGTGGCTTTGTGATTTTGTTTGGTACTCATCACGACTACCTGTGAGCATCCATTGCTGTTGTGGAGATTCTTCAACACAGTCATCTGGTAATAATGATTTGGTCCTTATCAAGGTCTTTATGCTGCCCATATCTGCTGCATTTAACATTTGTACTGAATAACTACCATCAGCTTAACATGTAATATAATTGTTACAAAACAGATATACTGTATTTGTATACCCAAAAGATGACTTTTGGTATAAGCGCACACACACACACAGGTAGACAGAGACACAAACTTCATGCACCAATGCCATAACTCAAACCAGAAGGTTATGGGGCTGTCTTAATTGTCATGATGAGTTAAGGAGTGAGCGGTGAGTGCCTCCTCTTTTCAAAAGGAGGGGGCTACAGCAAAGACTTTCACTAGTCTAGGATAACGACTATCATTACAGTGCTGAGATTCTTGGCCATTAATCATGCCAGATGCGTTTAAGGGGTTTGATGGCAAAGAGATCAGGAACCACAGTACTGAAGAGTGTGTTCTCTCTACAACCAGGTGCTTTCCCACAATTCACCCCATCAGCTCCCAGCAGGACTCACATAGCTCCTCTTTTGATGGAAGCCTATCAACGAATCAAAGCAGCAGCCTCGTTGGGGCTTGGTGCAGCTAAGATCTCCATTTAACACATTTGATGAGGCAGTGTGAAAGAATTGTGAGTGGGCGCTCATTCTGAACGTGTTGAACTGATCCATGCTGAATATATTTCAAAATGTTCTTATAATGATATCTGACACAGGAATAAAATTGGTTCTAAAGTCTTGCAGGACACATGAAGATTTGTTTATTTATTTATAACTTCATATATCATTTTAGTGTTACACGAGGCACACTCTCGGAAAAGCTCAGTCTGTTTAACAATCATCAATACTAATTAACTGCTGTACATCTGTAGTACAGTGATGAATAATTTATGTTTTCCATTTTGGGCATGCATTCACTTTAAAGGTCACATGACCAGATGTGCAAAATCAGTAATTAACTTGACATTGAGTTGCAATTGGGATTTATTTAAAGTGATCCAATAAATCAATATTATACCTGATCAATCGAGGTCAGGGCCTGAATATGACAAAAAAAAAAAAAACACTGGGTGGAAGAAAATAACAGGATGCCTATCCATCACAAGCTACACAATAGAGTTACACAGTACACATACACCAATCCAGAGTTACTATTCCACCTTCTGCATGTTTTAGGGGGTGGGTAGACTCAAGTTATTTATTTATTAGGATTTTAACGTCATTTTTTCACGCTTTGGTTACCATTCATGACAGAAACGGTAGTTACTCGTTACACAAGATTCATCAGTTCACAAGTTTTATGTCACAAAATTGTCCATGACTGTGTTTATTTCCAATTCACCTCACTTGCATGTCTTTGGACTGTGGGAGGAAACCGGAGCTCCTGGAGGAAACCCACACAGACACGGGGAGAACATGCAAACTCCACACAGAAAGGACCCGGACCGCCCCACCTGGGGATCGAACCCAGGACCCGCCCGGGAACTCCAGTACCCATTAAAAGTTGCACAGACATGAAGAGAGGTGAGAACTGAGGACAAACTAAAAAAAGGTCTAAATAAACAAAACATTTATGCATAAGAAACCATGGATCACCAATAACAATATACTGGTCAATATTTATAATATAGGTCTAAATCATAAAGTCATACAATACATTAATTCATTTTTTAAAACCACTTAATACTGGTCAGGATCAGGGTGGGTCTGGTGTCACATGAAAGCACAAGGCAGGAATTCAGCCTGCACATCGCACCAATCTATCACAGGGCCACAGTTACACATGCTTATTTTGGAAAAGCCTTTTTTATTGGTATTATTTTACTTCTGTGACTAAATTGCTGGAATACATATTTTTACAGGTTTATTGTGTATTTTCAGAAAATGTAAGCTAATCTGTCAAAAATATAAAAAATATACATACTGCTCCTCTAAAATTTAGTTGTTTTCAAATGTCAGCCACTTTTTGATAGTAATCAACAAGCCACATGTGGCACAACTCTGATTGGACCTTAGAAAAATTCAACCAGATGGGTTGTTTCTGATACAGACTTGACTTTTTCATGCAGTGGACCTTAAAAAAGAAGCTTTATTTAAGCCTACCTTAAACTCCACATACTGATGGTCATTGCTATCCACATGTAGGCTTTAATACATTATACACGGCAAAAACATTTTAACAATATGCATAGCATTGGCAATAATATGCAATAATAGTGCAATGCTAGCAATGCTTTATGCGAGTCAAATTCCCGGGTGAAGGACATGCATTACAGGCATAATAATAGTAGAAATGCATAGATTTATTTATGTATGTCCTTGCATGATAATGTTAGCAAGGCATGACTGAAAGCTTGAGGCATGACCATTAATAAAGCCAAATCAATTATTTTTAACTTGACTGGAATGCAAATGTGCTAGAGTGCTTCAGGTTGGAAATGTAGTTTAGTACATGTTTTATTCATTCATTCATTCATTGTGGATCTGATTCATTGGGCAAAAGGCAGAAAACATCTCAGACATGTCTTCAGTCCATCGCAGAGTTAGTACAGGTTTTAGCACATGGTAAATTTGTAAAGTGGAACTGCAGACTGGGCACTTCAACAGCTTTCGATGGCCCTCACCCGTGTCCCCTTCAGCAGTACATAACTTGTGCATAGATCTGGTGTAATAAGTTCTAAAAGCTACTCAGTCATTCTTGCTTTCCTTTAGTCTCTTACTCCAGTTTCTCACCCCTGCCAGCATCGACCGTAAACAAATAGCAGCAGCACTTGAAAAACTCAGCATGTGTTTGTTTGGCTTAAACACAAGAGAGAAAGAGATGGACCAGCAGACGGAGTGAGAGAGAGATGTGGAATATTACATTCATATGAGCTTGTTGAACAGTTCATTTTAAAAGCATGTGAAATAAATTGGTGTCAGTCTCTTTTTTATTGCTTTATCAGACTCCACTTTTCAGGAAAGACTTGTCAGTGGGTTTTGGAGAAGGGTCTGGCTGCAGGCATGCACTTTCTGCCTCATATGCTCTGTCTATAATGGAGTCACATGCACACTCTGGCATGAAAATGAACTCTTTACTGCCAGTAAAAGAGGAACATAAGAAACATGTAACTGCGAGACTGGTTAATGTGTCTGTTTCTTTTTTTCTTTTGTCTAATGGAATTTTATAAAATCTCATTGCTGAGCTCTGTAGTTTCCAGCAGTTAATTTAAAACAACAATGCTTGCTTACAAAGCCAAAAAAGAAGCAGCTCCAAACTACATTAGAGAACTTGTCAAACCCTGTTCTGTACTACACACCCTTTAAGCCACAGGTCTAGCTTGTATTGATCCACCAATTGGAACTTGAAGAAGGTGCACTTACTAATCTACAGTATCTATGTATCCTTCTTAAAAAAATAGTTCTACCTATGCTTTTGCAGATTTGTTCTTAGACCAGGGGTGGTCAATTAAATTTTCCAAGGGGCCACATAAGAAACTGAAACTGTTGTGGAGGGCCAGACCAATAGGGTGAACTTAATTCTGCTCAATATTAATAAGATTTCTTTTTATTGCCTGTTCTGATAAGCTGCTACTGTTAAGAGTAGATGTTACAATCAGCAAATGAAAAGCAGGCAGAGTAAAAACATCAACATTATTTCACTATTTAATCAACTTTCTTGAAAACAAATGTGAACAAAATGTGCATTAACTTTACACAAAGTGCTACTGCTATTTGGATATCACAAAGCTGATCTTAACTGCGCCAGTCCTGCATGTGTAAAACTCTATAAACTGTGTCGTGTTGGTTTGCAGTTTAGTTAGCGAAGCTTCAGATGTGACACTCTGTATCGTTCAAGTTCTTGTATTTCTCTGTGTTTAGTACCGTAACGGCAATATAAACCCTAGATTTAAATTGTGATCCTTAAACAGCTTTACACCTCACTTTTGAAGTTTATGTCGTTAAAAACTCTATCGTCTCTGTCAGTCGCGCTCAGTTCTGTTTGCCGACACATTACGGTGACGCTGGACACACTCATCTCACAAACACGTAAATCGAAACTTGTGGAAATGTAAATAAATAGCTCTCCCGTCCAAGGACGGATTAAGGATAGTCTGGGTTGCCCAGGGACCCACCCCCCCACCCCATCCAAAAACATAAATAAATTAATACATTAAACAACCTGTCAATAACTAACCCTAACACAAGAATCTATTTTATATAAGTTTTTTTCTACTCTTCTTTCTTGCAAAGTCATCCACTAATTCATCAAAATTAAGCTGTCTGACCAAATCTGATTCAATGGCCAGAAGTGACAGTGAGTTCAGGCGGTTTTGGCGCATCCTAATCCTGAGTTCATTCTTAATACGAGCCAGTTTGGAGAATGAACGCTCCCCTTCACAATTTGTGATAGGCACAGTCAAAAAGTGCTATGTAGACATTTGGAAAGGTTGACTGTAAATTCAAATTTATCATGGTTTTGAGCATTTTACTAGGACATTTTCCTTTTTCTGTTATGAATGATTTGTATTGTATCAATTCATCTGCCAGGCTCATGTTCAGATCTGAAGGATATGTTGCAGCGAGTGAGTTAGCCTTTAAAGTGAGCTCACTGTTGGACATATTGTCAGGCATGAAAAGAACATCAAATAGCTCAGTTAAGTGTGTGTATGCATTCAAACTGCTTGAAATTGCTTGTCTTAAATTTAAATAATTGCAAAATTGCTAAATTAATTTGTGTCTCTGCGCTTAAGAGAAATTGAACATAATAATTTTGAAACAATACAAATTCAGAAACATTAAGTAAGGGCCTGAATCGCAACAAAACGTCTGTTATGAAATATGGTAGCTTGCCTGGCAATTTGTAGGTCCCTAGAAAGTCAAGGAGCCATGGTAAACGACTTCTATGGAAGTCAAGGGCCCCATAGCAGGGGCCCTCGTGATCAAGGGCCCTCTAATGGTATGCCCTGCTCTTCTCTAGGGCCCCCTGGTAGGGGCTCTCATAACCAGGGCCCTCTAAAAATATGCCCCCCTCTTTCCTAGGACCCCTAATAGCCAGAAGTCGAAGTCAGAGCAGTGCCACAACGCCTCATCCATTTTCATAAGGGGCCCAAAAGCATGGCTAGGGCCCAAAGCATGGCTAGGGCCCAAAAGCATGGCTAGGGGCCCAAAAGCATGGCTAGGGCACCCAAGAGGCCCTGGGGTCAAAGTCCCTAATAGTCAGAGGATCCTTAAAATGGAGGGCCCTCGTAAATAAAAATATATTGTATCATAAATGTTGATAGGCATCGAAAAATGTTTTGGGCCAGGGCCCCCCCGGGGCCCCCTGACCTCAAGGGCCCCTGGGCGCTGGCCCCACTGGCCCGGTCAGTAATCCAGCCATGCTCCCGTCATGCATTTGTGATGTACATTTATTTACATCAGATTTTTTATTGCCACTGACCTCATGCGGGCCGGTTGGGGATGGTTTGCGGGCCGGATGTGGCCCGCGGGCCATACAATGCCCAGGTCTGTCTTAGACCATCGTCTATTTGTACTAGAATAAGGAAATCTCTTCTGAGTAAGCTCTTCTGTAAGTCGCTCCAGATAAGAGCATCTGTTAAACATATTGAGTAAATGTAAAATATTTGCACTGTTAAACTGTATGCACTGATTTTGTCAGTTTTTGGTAGTAGTTGCTAACCAAAGAAACAGCACTTTTGCACTAGATTGATAAGTACATGCATGGGCGGATCTACCGGGGTGGCATAGGGTGGCAAATGCCACCCTAAAAGAAAGCCTTGCCACCCCTGCTGCCACCCCAGTTGGCAGCAACGAATAAAAAAAAAAGTTATGGCCAATTTGACATTTACGAGCGCGAATCTCCAATGTCCGACTGCAGTGAACGTAGCACGAGATAACGTCAGAGCTGCGCGAAGCGTCAGAGTAGCGCAAAGCGAGGGAGCCAGGAGACACGGGAGGAAAAAGGTAAAAACTGATTAACTATCTATCAAGAAATGAAATTATAATGAAAGCACAGTGCTAGTATAGTCGCAATGCTGATTTTGAGATGATAAAAATCAGGTTGAAGAATGTTATTTCGCTAACTATACATGTAATGTTAGCTAGGTCTGACGTTAGTTCTGTGTAAAGTAGGCTATAAAAGCTAATATTGATTCAACGTCTGTCAAGGAAAACATTGTAAAGTTACTTTGAATCTTACAGAAATGAACCTAAAAATACTCTCCCAGGCTAAAATGTTAGTGTGTGTTAACACAGTCTGATGGTTATAACTAATCAATGACTGTTCCAAATTGATGATGTTTTTACTAGTTGTTATAATGTATAATTAGTTCAGATGTAATGCAGTTTGAATCTTTCCTCCCCTCCATTTTCTAGACGTATCCAAGTCCAGGTGTGAGGTGCCAGTGCAGCCAATGCGAGAGAGTTTCCCTACAGGGAGGAGCAGGGTGAAGCTTCCACAGCGACTGGTACAAATCTCATCCCTGGTTAGAATACTCGCAGTCGAAAGATTCAGCTTACTGTTTATAACTGTAGATAAATTCATTAAGCGTTTTGCTGAGCAACATGGAAATCGCCGCATTCAGCTGTTTACATTTACATTTTCAGCATTTAGCAGACGCTCTTATCCAGAGCGACTTACAGAAGAAGTGCTTCTATAGTGAACATTTAATTTCTCAAGTTTAGGAAAACAACAAAGAACACAAATCTGCTAAAACCTGTTAGAACCAAAGTGCCTTTTTTTTTTTTTTTTTTTTTTTTAATGGAAAAGAATGGAACAAAATGTTAGTAAATAAGTACAAGTCAGCCTAAGTGTTTAGTAAAAAGGTGGGTTTTTAATCGTTTTTTAAAGACAGCAAGAGACTCAGATGTTCGGACAGACAGAGGAAGTTCATTCCACCACTTCGGTGCTAGAACAGAGAACAGCCTTGATGCTTGTCTTCCTTTAGTCCTGGATGGGGGCTCAAGTCGAGCGAGACTAGAGGCTCGGAGGTTGCGTGGTACAGAGCGGGGTTTGATTAGGCCACGAAGGTAGCTTGGGGCTGGTCCATTTTTGGCTTTGTAGGCGAGCGTCAGTGTTTTAAACTGAATGCGTGCAGCTACAGGAAGCCAGTGAAGAGAACGTAGCAGTGGGGTGATGTGGCAGTGTTTGGGTTGGTTAAAAACCAGACGTGCAGCTGCATTTTGAATGAGCTGTAAGGGTTTAATCGTGGACATGGGAGCTCCAGCCAGAAGGGAGTTGCAGTAGTCCAACCGTGAGATTACAAGTGATTGCACCAGAATCTGGGTAGCTTCCCTGGAGAGAAATGGACGAATCTTCCTGATGTTGTACAGGAGGAACCGGCATGATCTTGTCATGTTGGCTATATGAGGAGAGAATGTCAGCTGGTTATCAAGGACAACACCAAGACTTCTTACCTTATTAGATGGTCTGATCTGGGAGTCATCCAGAGAAATTACTAGGTCCTGGGTTGGAGACTGATCTCCAGGAATGAGCAACATCTCTGTCTTGCTGGGATTAAGTTTTAGATGATGAGCCGACATCCATTGTGAGATATCTTGCAGACATGCTGAGATGCGAGCTGAGACTTGCGTGTCTGAAGGAGGAAATGACAGAACGAGCTGAGTGTCATCTGCAT
Source organism: Trichomycterus rosablanca (assembly GCF_030014385.1). NCBI lineage: Eukaryota > Metazoa > Chordata > Actinopteri > Siluriformes > Trichomycteridae > Trichomycterus > Trichomycterus rosablanca. The sequence continues at coordinate 36,702,799 of NC_085990.1, forward strand.
AGAAGTGGTAGGAGAAGCCATGGGAGGCTATGACCTTGCCCAGAGAGCGGGTGTAGATAGAGAAAAGAAGTGAGCCAAGTACAGAGCCCTGAGGAACACCGGTTGAGAGAGTGCATGGGGGAGATATGGATCCCCTCCATGACACTTGGTAGGAGCGCCCTTCCAGGTAGGAGGCCATCCATTGCCATGCTGAACCTGTTACTCCAAGGTTGGAGAGAGTGGTCAGGAGAATGCTGTGATTTACTGTGTCGAAGGCTGCAGAGAGGTCAAGAAGAATAAGGACAGATGACAGTTTGGCTGCTTTGGCAGCATGAAGCTTCTCAGTAACAGCTACAAGTGCTGTTTCCGTAGAATGCGCTGCCTTGAAGCCAGACTGGTACGGATCGTGGAGGTCATTCTGAGTGAGAAAGGCAGATAGTTGGTTATAGACAGCACGTTCAAGAATTTTGGATAGAAAAGAGAGGAGTGAGACAGGTCTGTAGTTGTTAATGTCTGTAGTGTCTAGTGTAGGTTTCTTAAGAAGGGGAATGACCTGAACCTTCTTAAAAGCAGTAGGGACAACACCTGATGTCAGGGAGTTGTTGATGATGGGTGTGATGAAGGGGATTAGGTCCTGTGAGATGTCTTTGAGGATGGTGGATGGTATAGGGTCAAGTGCGCATGTAGTGGGATTGCTGGATGAGAGGAGCTGTGTAACCTCATCCATGGTGAGTGGGGTGAAGCTGGTGAGTGTGTTGGTGGGTTGAGAGTCAGTTGAAAGTGGGTCAGTCGGAGAGAAGGATTGATTGATTCTGTCGATCTTGTCCTGAAAGAATGTTGAAAAGTCAGTAGCAGTGAGAGAGGCAGAAGGGGGAGGGGGAGGAGGGTTTAAAAGAGAGGAAAAGATAGCATGAAGCTTACGTGGGTCAGCAGCAGATTGTTCAAGCTTGGCTTTGTAAAAAGATGTTTTTGCAGCAGTCACGTCAGATGAGAACCTGGACAGCAGATCGTGGTAGGAGTGGAGATCAACACTGAGCTTAGATTTCCTCCACTTTCTCTCAGCTGCCCTTAATTCTCTTCTGTTGCTGCGCAGTGCATCTGAAAGCCAAGGAGCTGGGTGAGAAGGTTTTCCTCGTTTGAGGGTAGGAGGACAGAGCTGATCGAGGGATGTTGAAAGAGAAGAGAGTAGAGTATTAGTTGCGGAGTTGAGTGGAAGGGTAGCAAGCATGTCAGGGTTAGGTAGGGAAGTTAGGATGTTGGAGATTAGCAGGAAGGAAGATAAAGAGTGAAGATTGGGGCGTGTTGTAAGGGTGAAAGTGTGGTTGGAGGTAGGAAGAGTTGGGAGACAGTGAGAGAAGGACACAAAGTGATGGTCAGAGAGGTGGAGTGGGGTGACAGTGAGGTCCAGAGCAGAAGCTGGACGGCTGAAGACCAGGTCCAGAAGATTGCCTCCTTTGTGTGTCGGAGGGCTGTGGTTAAAGAGGAGGTCGAAAGATGAAAGAAGAGGAAGAAGGCAGGAGGACTGAAGTGTAGGGAGATTAAAGTCACCAAGAAGAGTTAGAGGAGTTCCATCTGAAGGGAAGAAACTCAGAAGAACATCCAGCTCTTCTATGAAGTCTCCCAGTGCGCCAGGTGGTCTGTAGATGACAATGATATGAAGAGTAATCGGAAAAGTAACAGTAATAGCATGAAATTCAAAAGATGAAATGTTAAGGTGAGAAACATTCACAGTAGTGAATTGCCATTTCCTGGTCAGGAGCAAACCTGTACCACCACCCCTACCAGATCCTCTCGGTGTATGAGAGAAGGTGTAGGCAGAGGATAAGGCTGCTGGTGTTGCTGAGTTCTCGGTGGTGATCCATGTCTCAGTCAGTGCCAGGAAGTCAAGGCTGAGAAAGTGCAAAAGCTGAGATAAAGTCAGCTTTCTGGACGGCTGATTGACAGTTCCAGACCCCACCTACCACCACTGTTTGAGACTGTTGCAACAGTTGGGGGTAGATGAGGTTGCTGGCGTTGCTGTTCCTATAATGTGCCCTCTGATGTCTGCAGGGTCTGTGAGATATAAGCACAGGAATAATTGAGTAGCACATGCTGAGAAAAAGTTTGATAGATTAAACAATGTCAGAGACTGATAGTACTTACCCAAGTTAGTTTAGATTAGTAGAAAAAACCTAGTGATAGAGAAGACCAGTCTGTAGCGGAGATTTAATTTTATACTAAGCTTAGCCCTGCCCCTCAATTCACACCTAGGCCTCTAACAAAAGGCACCTGAAGCCACTTTAACCAATCAGCAAAACACAGATTATTGCATCAGACTATTTTTTAACAATAGTTAAATGCTACTTAAATGCTACTTCAATTCTAGCAATGTTAATAATCAAAGTTACAAAGATAACAAGTCTAGAACAAGTTACAGCAAAAAATATACACTTTAACCAGAAGCTTACCTTACCCAGGAATACAAATGAACACTAAAAGTTACAAGCACTACAAGCACACAGCTGTTATAGTGTTGTTGTTTTTGTTGTTGTTTTTAATGTCTCTTCTTTTGTATATACAGTATAAATCTGTTCAAGCTACTGAGGGACAAATGGGGGGAATGTGTGTTCTGAGTAAACAATAAAAGCGATGTCCAGTACCTTGTTTGAGTGCCATGACCGATTTATTTCCACAGTGTATTTATGCTCACCTTAGTACAGCTCAGTCCATAGATCTTCATGGGTAAGTTTTTCTTTGGATAGTTTCTTCTTGTACAAATGCTGCCTGCAACGCTGCCACTCTGACACAGTCAAAAACTGTTTGCTTTCCCTCTCACACATCTGCCACTCATCACCTGTGTCTTACCTTAATGCCTTTCCTTTGATAATGCCTCACCTACAGTAGTGTTACCATACTTTTATCTCCTATTAAGTGAGATCACATTGTATGGTCACTTATTTCTAATATGAACTGTTTCACATGAAACCTTAAATGCAAGACATTGATTGCATGAGATTAAGTTTGTCTGTATGAGTAAATGGCAGCCCGTGCCCTTTTGTAGTGTGTACATACTATTTCTCGTCAAACTGTGATAACTGTGATTAAATTCAGTATAAATATGTCTGCCATATGTTGCCACCCCTCAAAAATTCCTGCCCCCTCTTGCCACCCCATAAATATTTTTCTAGATCCGCCCCTGAGTACATGCACCATTTTTTTAAACTATTACATTGCAGTACTTACATTTCCCAAAAGAGAATTTAGTTGCAGATATTCTTTGCAGACTATTTTTTGTAAGCTAGCTAGCATTAGCCTAAATTTATCTTAAAACCCAAACATTAACACTTAAAATGTTGTCTATAACTTGATCTACTATTAATTACATTTATGGTTAGGACAATAACTAAAAAAGTTTCAGTCAATGGGTCAAAGGCAGGAATACACACTCTACAGGGTACCAGTCCAAACAGGGTATCACACACTTAACTTACACCTACAATTTATTATACAGTCAATTCACCTACAAGCATGTAATTAAGATTTGAAAGGAAAAACAGTAGCCAGGGAAAACAGGAACAGACATGCACACACAGGTAAACCTGCAAAGCATGGTGTCTGGTCAAGGTTTAAACTGTTGTCACCAGATTCCTGTCACTGTCTGACATCTCCAAATAGAAATAAGTGTAAGATGGTTTAACCAATGTAGAACAATGCTGTAGTTAAAAAGCCACTAACAAAACGAGGGAAATTCGCAATTAAAAAGCTCACTACACCAACTGGTGCACCCTGCTCATAACATGGATTAGTGGGTAGGGTGCACTCCAGAAAAGAAATGTCACCTCGCCTTTGGCGCAGTCCATTCTCCCACAGTGGTTCCATCATAAGGCCCAAAACTCAGCAACACCGGGTTGAGTTTCCAGAAAGATACACAATGCCAGCAGAAAACCAAAACAGACCATGCAGCCCAGTACCACAGCTTCAGTAAAAAGCAGGTCTGCCAGACAGAGGAGACGGCAAAACAGTGAAAGAAACAGTGAGGGTTAGAACTACTTTCACTTGGAGCAAATTAACGCTCACAAGGTGCAGATGGTTGTCAATCAAGAGAAACTGACACATAAATTATACACATTGACATGATGCAACGTGACTCACTGCCAAATTCATTCAGCAGATGAGCCATGTTACAACCTGCTGTGATACCATGTTACCTCAAAACAGGAAACATTATTTTGAACATTACTTGAACATTACTTATAATCACAAATATGCTACAGATATGGTGCACAGAATTAATTAAAAATGCATTTTACTTTAAGGAAATATTTTAAATGCTGAAAATATACCACATGCACAATTTTAAATGCTTTAGTGATTTGATTTAGTGATCTGCAATTTCAGATATTGATCTGTGTAACTGAGTTAATGTATATTTAATAACATGAGTGCATGCCTGTATGGCAGAGGTGAACGGGTTGAAGACGTACTTTTCAATTGCATACATCAAGCACTATGTTTTGTTTATCTTCTGCAGCACAAAATCTGTTTTATTCAAGGTAGCTTTTCTATTTTCCTCAAGACATGCAACAATTGAGTATTCACCTTGTGACATCTTTTACTTTTTCCTTTTATGTCACCCGTTCTTGCTTCTTTGTTCACTACCTGCAGCCATCGTCTCTGCTCTCTCTCTGTCTCTTTAGAAATGTACAGACCTTATTGCGCTTCTATTCATTTGTCTCTTCCCTTAGCACCTTCATCTCTCATCCACATGTACGCACTCTGTCACTACCCTCTGCCTTTCATATACAAAACTTCTGTTGAGCAAACACCACCCACACAGTGGGAGCAACACTGATCAGTACTGCACTTCTACCAGCCCCTTCCCTCCCTTTAGTGAGCCAGGAGTCAGGGATCAAAAGCCTTTTGTCTATACTGAGAGTTAAATATCAGGGCCACCTGTGAGCCATAGAAACCAACCACACACATTCCTATTGCTCAGGTTAGCATCACAGCACTGCTGATTCCCTCATCTATTCACACAAACCCTTAGTGGAAGTATGTGTGCTGGTAAGAGGCTGCTTGGCTTCAAACATGAAAACCCTGAGTGGCACAAAATATAATCAATCAAACAACAGTGGCATAGTCATCCATGGCCAGGAGTCCATGAGAGCAAGAGTGGATTTGGACACAACCTTTAAGCTTTAACATGGCGTTTAACTTAATACATAATAATTTTCCATTGTAGCTTAAATTAAATGACATTATTAAATTCCAAGAGCTAGTAATACAACCCCAAATCAGAAAAAGTTCAGACTGAATGAAAATGCTAATAAAAAAATGCAATTTCATTGCAGACACTATTATTTGTTGACCAAACAAAACAAATATTTCATGTTTTGTCTGGTCAACACATAAAAAAAAAAAAAGCTGAAATGGGGCAATTTAGGGCTATTAATGAAGTAAAAACCATTTAATTATGTGATTTCAAACAGGTGATGTCAGGTGATTGTAATCATGATTTGGTACAAAAGCAGTATCCAAGAAAGGCTGAGTCTTTGATGAGCAAAGATCTCCAGTTTGTCAACAAAGATTGGAATTAATGGAATTGCATATTTCTCCTCTACAGTGCAAAATATTATAAAGTGATTCAGGGAATCAGGAGGTGCGTAAAGGGCAAGGATGCAAACCTAAGCTGAACACCTGTGATCTCTGATCCCTCAGACTGCACTGCATCAAGAATCACCTCTCAACAATAGGTGATATAACCACATGGGCAAGGGATTACTTTGGGAAACCTTTGTCTGGCACTACAATACAGAGATACATCTATAAATGGCATTTAAATCCTAACTATGCAAAAAGAAGCCTATGTTAACCATTTCTAGAAGAAGCGTCAAGTTCTCAAGTGGTCAGACAAATTACAGATCTTTTTTTGGAAGAAATAGACTCTATGTGCTCCAGACCAAACTGTTATCAGCAACAAGCCCAAAAGCCAGGTTCTGTCACGATATGGGTCTGTGTCAGTGCCCTTGGTAAAAGGTAATTTACGCTTCTTAAATGGCAGCATTAATTTAAAAAAAAAGTAACTTGAGATTTTAGAACAACATATGCTGCCTTCAAGACAACATCTTTTCCAGAGACGTGCATGATTTTTTAACAAGGCAATGTAAAACCATATGCTGCACTCATTACAAAGGCATGGATGTGGAAGAAGAAGGTTTCCTTGGTGCCAAAATGTCAAAAGGAATGGAAACTTTACAAAGTAATAAATATTTTACCGTTCCAACTTTTTTTGAACATGTAGGCCATAGCGAAATTCTGGGACACGGCTGCCTCTGCTATTATTTATCATAGTTCTATTCCATATTTTGTTACATTAAACAACCTGCTGAGGATATGGTAGAATAATGGGTATAAACAAAACTCTAGCAACACACCTACCTGCAAAATTACTTTTATTTAGTCTATAATGAAAGTTTTAGTGGATTTTGTCATTAAAGTGTAATGATCAAATCCATGACTGTATGCCTCCTATAGACCACAGAGGCCCAGCACACTGCCATGTCATGCATTATTCCTCTTTTTATTACAATGACAATAGAACCTGCTGCATCAGCACTGTGCATGCCACTGATTCATTCTGAATGCACAGTGCCCTGTCACAGGCATGACCAACATGCTAATTCATCAAAATAAAATAATACTTGACATTTTGACAGATTTCAAAAATGCAAACCATGGAAATGCATAGAACATTATTACCCATCAAATCAGCACTTTAAACACAGAGATGAACACAGTGACAAGTGACATTAATTAAACTTCTAACTTTAAATTAGGGAAAAATAAAAGGAATCACAAGATGACTTACTGCATAAAGTTAACCAAATGCCTAAGTAAACATGGGCTACATTAATTAATTCATCATAAACATGTTTTCTATTGGTCAGGGTTGTGGTGGATTCAAAGCTTATCCTAGCTTATCCTTGTGTATGACAAAGAAAACACTATATATCAATTTACCAACACAGAACATTACACAGTTGCTCACTATTTAACACCTAGCCATTATTAAACATGTGAATTGTATTTATTTTATGTTAATATGTTCAAAAATGTAGATAAATGTTTAATTCAAATAAACACAGTAATACTTTACAAACTCACATTTAATCAGGTTTCTAGATTAAATTAGTTCGTTTTAATTCTGTATTTGTAGAATGACAATTTTATTATGTTGAAAATGTCCTACATTCTTTCATTTATTAAATCTTTTTGTTTAATCTGATTCAGTGTCACAGTGGGTCTGGGCGCATGGAAGAAGTACACCCCAGACAGCATCCATCAAGGCGCAACACGCTCTCACTTATTTATTTACCTACTCAATGCCTAGGGGCAATTTAAGGCAACCAACCCACCTTTTGCATGCTGTTTGGTAACTGAAAGGAAACCAGAGTACTCAAAGAAAACCCATACAGACACGGAGAGAACATGCAAAAGCCCTTCAATAACATCAAAAGATTTGAAGAAATTTCACCCAAAAAGTAGATAAATGTCTTTTAAAAATAAAAAAATTCACTAAAAGAGCAGATAAATGATTTTTAAAAATAAAAATTTCACTAAAAGAGCAGACAAATGAGTTTTAAAAATAAAAAATTCACTAAAAGAGCAGATAAATGACTTTTAAAAATAAGAATATCACTTAAAGAGCAGATAAATGACTTTTAAAATAAAAATTTCACTAAAAGAGCAGATAAATGTCTTAAAATAGAAATTTCACTAAAAGAGCAGACATGACTTAAAAATATCACTAAAAGAGCAGATAAATGACTTTTAAAAATAAGAATTACTAAAAGAGCAGATAAATGACTTAAAAATAAGAATATCACTTAAAGAGCAAATAATTTTTAAAAATGAGAATATTACTAAAAGAGCAGATAAATGACTTTTAAAAATAAGAATATCACTTAAAGAGCAAATAATTTTTAAAAATGAGAATATTACTAAAAGAGCAGATAAATGACTTTTAAAAATAAGAATATCACTAAAAGAGCAGATAAATGACTTAAAATAGAAATTTCACTAAAAGAGCAGACAAATGACTTTTAAAAATAAGAATTACTAAAAGAGCAGATAAATGACTTAAAAATAAGAATATCACTTAAAGAGCAAATATTTTTAAAAATAAGAATATCACTAAAAGAGCAGATAAATGACTTAAAATAGAAATTTCACTAAAAGAGCAGACAAATGACTTAAAAATTTCACTAAAAGAGCAGATAAATGACTTTTAAAAATAAAAAATTCACTAAAAGAGCAAATAAATGACTTAAGAATAAGAATATCACTAAAAGAGCAGATAAATGATTTTTAAAATAAAAAATTCATTAAAAGAGCAGATAAATGACAAAAAAAAAAAATTCACTAAAAGAGCAGATAAATGACTTTTAGAAATAAAAACTGTATTAAAAGAGCAGATAAATGACTTTAAAAAATAAGAATATCACTAAAAGAGCAGATAAATGACTTTTAGAAATAAAAACTGTATTAAAAGAGCAGATAAATGACTTTTAAAAATAAGAATATCACTAAAAGAGCAGATAAATGACTTTTAAAATAAAAATTTCACTAAAAGAGCAGATAAATTACTTTTATCCTAGTGTAGCCTAGTGGTTAAGGTACTGGACCAGTAATCAGAAGGTTGCCGGTTCAAGCCTCACCACTGCCAGGTTGCCACTGTTGGATCCTTGAGCAAGGCCCTTAACCCACAATTGCTTAGACTGTATACTGTCACAGTACTGTAAGTCGCTTTGGATAAAAGCGTCTGCTAAATGCTGAAAATGTAAATGTAAATGTATGAATAAAAATGTCATTAAAAGAGCAGATAAATTACTTTTCAAAATAGGAATATCACTAAAAGAGCAGATAAATGACTTTTAAAAATAAGAAATTTCACAAAAAAAATAGATATCATTTAAATTACAGATAAATGAGTCCTAAAAAATAACTTAAAAAGCAGGTAATTTTTAGAAGAAGAAAAAAACCTAAATAACAAATATCTTTAAATTAGAAACATATCTGGAGAAATAGCTTCATTTACATGTTATTTCATATTGAGAAATATATTTACCTACAGAAATATATTTAACAACAAGCCATGACTTTAGAACTTGTAGTCCTTCAGCTAAAATCAGGCCTTTATCACTAGGGTGCTAATTTAGCCAACACTTTAATGTTAGCTTGCAAAGTACAATAACAGACTAGCTACACAAATCCAATAAAACAGTTGGGTTTATTTACTTGTCCAAAACCAGAAAAAGCATACAACACTTATGCAATATTTCTTGTAAATTTTTGTAGGCATTTTAAGAACAACATTATCATTAAAGGCCAAGAAGCATTACTAAAATTACACACTGTATCCGTAATTAATGGCCATTCTCTTCACAAGTCAATCTATGACATTATAAGTGTAAATGGTTTTTCTTACAAACTAATGGGAGCAGGGCTCCCAAAAAACACCTCCGGTACTGCCATTCTAAATGGGAACCTCATAAATTAAGGCCACAATTACCCATGTAAGTTAATTGAGGCGCATATTAATTACCACAAAGAAGAATGGATGCGTGTCCACAGGGGCCACAGAGAGGCAAAATGAGTTGAAGAAGGTCTAATTAGCAATGATATAATCTAGAGGTACAAAAAGAGAACAGCTCCTCCTGTAATTGAAGCTGGATTCATAAATGAGCAGCTGGTTGGCAGCAGTGCCACTGCAGTGCAGTGGCCAGGAAAAGTAATAAATTTTAGTGTTAATGCTTTGTGCTCAGCAGCATGTATAATAGTTATGGGCCTTTCAAATCTCCAGTTCTTGGGAAAAAAGAATATAATAGGAAAAGAATTGTACATACGATACATGAGAAATTTTTCTAATTTTTAATGTAAAGATTCAGAAAGAGAAAGTGTAAAATAAGACATAATGTTTAGTTGATGTACCAAGTTATTAGTTATAATATTACTAGTTATCCTACAATAAAATCATGCATAAAAATGTACTAGACAAAAAGTTACAGATCATTTCTTTTTCTAATACTCAGTTATGCCTAATCTCACATTGATAAAACACCAATTGTGTCAGTTCAGGATTCTACCAGCGTCGAACTATCAGACATAAGATATTCTAAAAATTATATTTTGAAGGTGAGCAGTTCCAATGTTATTTTGTCCGCTCATAATTTGACAATTTAAACAATTTAAATTAAACAAATATAAATCTAAGCAAATAAATCCTGAATATTAAATGTGTTTTGGAATGTAAAGGGTTAAATAAAAGAAGTCCTATCAGAATTTAACTGAACAAGCATATCTTTTCTTAAAATGGGAGTGCTTTGTTTATGACAAGTTCTGCCTGCTGTGGCAGCCGTGGTAAGAGAGCATGACTGTCATGCATTTTTAAACCTGGCACGTTGTCTCTATATTTCTCTAAAATGCACAGTCTTGTGTGATGATGCATATAAGGATGATATGCATTTTGCTTAAGAAATGAGCTGTTTTGTATAGGTCATAACCCGCACTGTGCTGTTTGCTTGTTGCATTTCTAAGACTAAACTATCATGTCAACTTTTGCTTCTCTAATGAAACAACACTCCAGTATAAATGGCCTCATTTTGAAGAACACAAGCTAAAGTAAGCAGTAATGATGTTTTATAATGCAATTTACTGCACACCTTTGTTTAGCAATGAAAACAAAGCATTATAGATTTTGAACTTTAATTTTGTTCATCTTATTTATTTGAAGCAAAAGGGTCAGTGTAAATGTAATTTTAAGCCTTGTAATATTGCAACATATAAATACTATAATTTATTAGAATGTACTTTTTGTTTAAGGTAACTTGAAAATTCCAAGCTTTTACAAAGTTCTTTGTTTAATGAGACAATGATACAAAGACACCACTAAATTACCTTTATTTGTAAGTAATGGGGTTACTACTTTTGGAGAGGCCACAGTAAAATGGGCTGGGTTTTTTTCAGACGAGGAAAGGGGTTTCATGTGGAATCATGGTTCACTATTGGTCTTGATTGTTACTAGCATTTTTAGTTGACTCTTCCACTCAGTGGGTGTGCAGTTCAGCTACCCCCAATCCCAATCTGCTCCCTACCCACTCCGCCTCTCCACTCCGCCTCCGCTTGCACGTTCACGTGGAGTGCTCGCCACATTAAGGGCTGTCCCAAAGTAATTAGGGCGGAGGGGGAGTGAACTATACAACTCTCCAACAGCAAGTGTACACCAGAGCACACTCAACCACCACACTCCACGGAAGTGCAGCTAGGACAGGTGAATAGAGGAAACGCTTTACAAATATAGGTTCCAACATCATTTTCAGTAAAATATGATATTAGGTTTCCTCATAAGTGTTAGAGCAAATTTAGGCACAGTCTTCTTCAGTCTTTTTAAAGAAAGTAATAAAATCTGTGATCGGTGAACTTAAACTTCATAAATGGCAAAATAATTTTACCCCAACAATACTATCACTAGCATTATTATCATATTTAACACCATTTTTTGGAGAATTAAAACATAACTATACATTTATACTAGTTATAAAGTAGCAGTCTCCTGAGCTCGTATTCCCGCTTGGAGATGATAACGGACAAGACATGACAGCAAGGCGAGAAAAGCGTCTATCTGTAGCCATGGTGACGGCAGATTCCTTCTTCCGCTCAAAAGCAAAGAGGGCGTCCCAAAGTTGACTCCTGAATTTAGACCCTCCCCTTAATCGGAAGCACCCTTCACAGCACAGAGTGTGACTTCATATGGAGTGTCACCCTGTAGTGGAGTGTTAGTGAGGAGGGAACGGTTTGGGAAAGGCCGCTAGAGTTTGTGGGTACTACTCACCTTCTGCTTTGAGTAATCCAACAATTTATGTTAGAATTCCTGTCAAATCAGCCACAAACAGATTTGGTCTGTTTTGTCAGTTTTTCACTGATCAACTTTAGTCTGAGGATTCCAGGGTTCTGTATTAGCTGTTACCCTATATTAGCATGTAGCTTTCCTATATTGTACTGGTTATTATTATAATCAGCTGCACTGTTACAGAATGTTCCTTCCTTTGTTCTGTCCCCGACTAAGCAACCACGGCTCATTATCACAAAAGTATTAACACCTGGAGCTCATTCCATGATCTCATCAGTGTAATAAAACAGCCCTCCAATCCAGGGTAACGTCACACAACATTGTATTTTACATGTACTTTTGTGCTACTGCTTATTCCTATGTGATTCTTGTATCTTATTAGATCTTTCAGCTTAGTGATTAACATTAGCATACAACTGTTGGCATAAGCACATTTGTTAGCACACCCTTAGTATTATCGTCTTCACATTTATTAACACAACTATAGCATTAATGCTAGCATGTACACACATCTACACATCAGGTGTTTGTATTCTAGTACCAGTGATTTGTTACATGTGTCTGGTATTGGTTTGTGGCCTACTCTTTTATTGTTTAGTGTGTGTTTTTTGTAATAATTACTTACAATAGTGTTCATAATCCATGTATCAGTGTCCCTTTATTAAAGAATGCTGTGCCCAGGTGCAACAAATGTTGCAATTAAGGAGACTGTAACACAGGTGGAAGCGGTTGAGTTGTAGAACATTCGGTCATCAACAGCAAATAACAATGTTACCACAACAAAACGCCCAAACTGTTTAGATGTTAGCTAACAATAACCACTTACAAGTAGAACACTAGGTGAGCTAAGTCAGTGTTTTTGACCATCCCATAGAATATAAAGAGCCTGATAATGAACTGCTAAAGCTGCAATAAGGAAGAGGGACTGCAGCTGATTATGCTCTGAGATTTCACAGCCTTGCAGCATAAAGTGACTGAAATGAGCAGTCTCATATCACTACCTACAGACATGGCTTATGGCAAGAGGTACAGAATGAACAGTCTTGCTGAGATGTATCTTTATCCCTAAATTGTCTCATTGCCCTCTGGAATGAAATAATGAATGGTTTTATTGTCATTGTATATTAAATACAATTACATTTGCTGTGCAACTTCTTAAAAACAAAACATAAACAGTTGCATAATCATACACACAATGTTGAAATAGGCATACAGTACAACAGTTAAATTGTTATACAATGGTTTTGTCCTCACGAACACACTATATTAAAAATACCTAAAATTATATAGGGGCTACAAGAAATGTGTGTTGGCATCACATGATAATAAGGCAGGGGTATTGCACATACAAAAATCTTATTGCACATGTAACATATATAATAATTATACTACTTACAGAAACTATTGCACTTTGTGACAGTATTATTTGCACTTATTGTATGTTGCATTTAGGTACTTTGCACTTGTGTTATAATGATGCTGATATGAGATGGGTAAAAGTGCAGTATTTATTCACTTTGGCAAAACTGGCAAGAAGAGATTGCGTCCAGCTTGAATTGCATCTGTCAGAATTCCTCTGACTCTGTTTAGGCAGTGAGTTCTAAAGATGCCCTCTTGTGTGGGCAGTGACCACTAATTATTTTTTGTCAGTGTGTATGACCCATTGGAGAGCTTTTTTGTCTGTGACTGAGCAATTGGCATACCATGCTTTGATACAGTATGTCAGTGTGCCCTCCACAGCAATGATAGAAGGCCACCAGACGCTTAGCAGCCAGGTTGTTTTTCCTGTTCTCAGAAAATACTGTAGAATAAATGTTGAACTTTTATAGAACAGTTTTGTTTGTGGTCCAAGTGAAGTCCCCTGTGATGTGGAAAGGAAGCATAGATTCTGCCCACATCTTCTCCTTTGAGGTTTAAAGGAAAGAGGCCCTTACAGTGTCTCCTAAAACCTAAAATCTATAATGAGTTCCCTAGTTTTTTGATGTTCAGTGACAGATTGTTCAATGAGCACCACTCTGTTAATTTGTAGATTTAATCTCTGTAGGCAGTCACATGTCATCTACAAATGTAATTATTGTGTTGGTTTATAGTACAGTATGTTACAAAGCAGTTGTATGTGTAGAGAGAATAAAGTAGGGGACTCCGTGTGGTGTTTCAGTGCTGAGGGTCAGGGTTGAGGAAAAATGGGGGCCAAGTTTGACCTACAGTAGGCAGCTGAAAAGAAAGTCTTTGATCCACATCTACAGGGAATTTCCAAGATCAAGGTCAAGGTGTTTGATGACCAGCCTGCTGGGGATGATGGTGTTAAATGCAGAGCTGTAGTCAATAAAGTAGGAGCTTTGTACAGTAACAGTGTCCTTATTGGTTGTTGGGGGTAGCAGCAGTGGCCAGTCCTTGAGTCTTAATGCAGGCAAAGAAACAATTTAGCAAAGACTTGTTATTTGTCTGAAAATCTTTGTTGTTCCTGTAATAAAGATCCCTGCTTGTAAAATGTTCCTCAATCCCTTTCTTATATACAGCTCTGGCCTACCTTCAGATTGTGTCTTAATAATGTACAGTAATGTACAATTCTCTGTCTTCAGATCTGAAAGCTGTGTTTCTCTTTTAAAAGGTTCTGGTCTTCTTTTGTCATCCATGACTTCCTGTTTGGGAAACACAAATGCATCTATTGATGGCAGTTCTGCAGTAAAAAAATATTCTCCTTCAGGCCAGGTTTTATTAGTTCTAGAAGTGGGTTTCTGTTTTTTAATAATGGGTGAGAACTCCCATGGCATATAAATAGACTAAATTTCAGCGAAACTCTAGATTAGGAGACCAGTGCTTAGCGATGATGGCGTGCACCACCTATTTACATAAATGCACAAACCAACTCTGTGGCTCTTTATTTATTTGTTGATCCGATGGATTGAGTAGCCTGCTATTGACCCTCTTCCTGGTTATCCTGAGTTCACCTTGATACCTCAGTAAAAAGGTTTCTGTGGCAATTATTTGATCAAAGACAAATAAAGATACATTTTGCAAACACCATATTTCTTAAAAATTCATTGCATTAAAGCTGAAAAGGAGTAACACAAGATTATAAAATTTATTGCATCTTGATACAGTTTTATATGCTAGGCATGATGGAATCCTAGAGCAAATGAGTGATGAGAGAACAGCCAGTATGAGCAGCATAGAAGAAATAAGTAGTGAAGCCCTATTTAGGTAGATAAAGAACAACAAAATCTGTAACCCGACTATCATGGTGGCTTGGTGGGTAGCACTGTTGCCTCACAGCAGGAAGATCCTGAGTTTGATTTTTGGGTGGAGCAGTTTGGGTCTTTTCTGTGTGCGTCTGTCACATTGGGTCCAACACTGGGTACTGGGCAAGAATATACCCCGGGGCAGATGTAGCCTAGTGGTTAAGGTACTGGTACTAGTAATTGAAAGGTTGATGGTTCAAGCCCCACCATTGTCAGGTTGCCACTGTTGAGCCCTTGAGCAAGTCCCTTAAACCTTGATTGCTTAGACAGTATACTGTCATAGTTCTGTAAGTTAGTTTGGATAAGCCAAAAATGTAACACCCTGGACAGGTCACTGTAACAGCTCATATAGGGCAGCAATTAATCCAATAAGACACAGTTGTTTTGCCTCTCCTGCCACAGGAAACTGTGGCACGGTGGGTAGCACTGTCGCTTCACAGCAAAAGGTCATGGGTTCGATCCCTAGGTGAGGCGGTCGGGGTCCTTTCTGCCTAGCCGGCAGGCAGAGCTAAAATTCAATATGATGTATTCGAGATCCCAGCTCTGCTTCCAGCATGTGTTTTTACCGCTGCGCCACCTGAGCGGCCCCGTGTAAGTTCACCTTTACATTGAAAAATTAAAGATACCATACAAAAGAATTTATGCAAACGTGTGTATAAATGAAAAATATACACTCAGAAATAAAGGCCAGTTGTAATCAATTATTATTATTTATTTATTAGGATTTTAACATCATGTTTTACACGCTTTGGTTACATTCGTGACAGAAACGGTAGTTACTTATTACACAAAGTTCATCAGTTCACAAGTTTAATGTCAATTTAATTTATCTTTGGACTGTGAAACCCACGCAGACATGGGGAGAACATTCAAACTCCACACAGAAAGGACCCTGTAACAGTTCATATTGGGCAGCAATAAATCCAATAAGACACAGTTGTTTTGCCTCTCCTGCCACAGGAAACGGTGGCACGGTGGGTAGCACTGTCGCTTCACAGCAAAAGGTCCTGGGTTCGATCCCTAGGTGAGGCGGTCGGGGTCCTTTCTGTGTGGAGTTTGCATGTTCTCCCCGTGTCTGCGTGGGTTTCCTCCGGGAGCTCCGGTTTCCTCCCACAGTCCAAGGATGTGCAAGTGAGGTGAATTGGAAACCCCGGGTTTCCAATTATAGATAACTAACCAGTTATCTATAAATATAGCTAACCAGTACTCTTCCACTTCCGTATTGAGCTGTGGGGTTCCCCAGGGGTCAATTTTAGGTCCATTATTGTTTTCTTTATACCTTTTGCCATTAGGACAAATAATTCGAAACCATGATGTGAATTTTCACTGTTATGCAGATGATTTACAGCTGTACATTCCCTTGGGTCTTGGCCAACAGTGTTCTCTGGCAAGACTAGAACAGTGTGTTTTAGATATTAAAAGGTGGATGACAAATAATTTCCTGCAGCTTAACAATAGTAAGACAGAGGTTATCCTGTTTGGTTCACCCAAGTCAGTACAGACTTATTTACCTGATTTGGGAATTTTTAGTTCCTATGTTAAACCATGTGTAAGAAATTTGGGAGTTATTTTTGATGCAGAATTAAAATTCGATAAGCAAATTAGTGCTGTGATCAAAGGCAGTTTTTTTCAACTGAGGCAAATTGCTAAAATTAAATCATTTCTCTCTAAACATGATTTAGAGAAAGTAATTCATGCATTTATTTCATCGAGGTTGGATTACTGTAATGCGTTGTATTTAGGATTAAGCCAGAAGTCAATTAGCCGTTTACAGATGGTTCAAAATGCAGCAGCTCGCCTTTTGGTTGGTGCAAAAAAAAGAAATCACATTACTCCCATTCTGGCATCTTTACACTGGCTACCTGTTCATTTTAGAATACAGTATAAAGTTTTATTGATTGTTTTTAAAGCATTAAATGATATGGCTCCAGCTTATATTAAGGACCTGCTTTGTTACTACGAGGCTGCGCGAGCCTTAAGGTCGTCATCTCAGCTACTTCTTTTTGTTCCACGATCCAGATCAAAGCAAAAAGGAGATCGGGCCTTTTCAATTGCGGCCCCAAGATTGTGGAACAGTTTGCCGCTAGAGATTAGGGCTGCATCATCATTGACCTGTTTTAAAACTAAATTAAAAGCTTATTTTTATGCTATGGCCTATGATAATAGTTGAGATTGATGGGTTTATGTCGTTGTGTTTGTGTATGTGTGTATATGTATGTGTGTATATGTATGTGTGTACATGTAAATTTGTACTTTTTGTGAAGCACTTTGGGCAGACATTATTGTCTGCAAAAGTGCTATATAAATAAAATGAACTGAACTGAACTGAACTGAATTGGAGATACAAAATTGTCCATGACTGTGTTTTTTTTTATATGCATTTTCTCCCCATTTCCCTCCTGATTTAGCGCCACCTGGGCGCTCCATGACTGTGTTTGACATTAAACTTGTGAACTGATGAATCTTGTGTAACCAGTAACTATCTGTCCTGTCATGAATGTAACCAAAGTGTGTTAAACATGACGTTAAAAAGGCGCCCAGGTGGCGCACAGGCACATTTATTCCGCTGACGCACCAGCACCGAGTTTCTGAACCTCCCGGTTCGAGGCTCGGTGTTGCCACCGGTCGGCTGGGCGCCATCTGGCGGGCATAATTGGCAGTGCCTGCAGGGTGGGGGACCGGACTATATGTGGGTGGGTGGGTCTTCATGCGCTGTGTAAGGACCCTGATTTGCAGAAGAGACGCCCGTGCAGAATGCACGGACGAGAAGAGGAGGGCTGTACACGTGTAAAGAAGGCGTGGGGCAGCGGCGTGCTCTCCTTGGATGCAGGTCTGGTGTGCCTGTTAGCAGCGGAAGACAGATTGGAAGCGCTAAAAAATTGGGAGAAAAATTGGGGAGAAAATTGGGAGAAAAAAAAAACAAAAAAAAAAACATGACGTTAAAATCCTAATAATAAAAAAAAAATACTACTCATCATAAAAGTGTCTTTGAAAATACAATAATCTTGGCTTTTTCAGATAATTAGGTATATCAGGTAAACACACTCAGTAAATAACCCTATGTTTATTCCCCAGTTTCTACCAATTGTTTTGCCTAAACACCACTTCACCAGAGACACCAATCCATTAAAAGACCTCCCCCATTTGCACATTTATTCAGTCACTCATTACTGGGGGCAATTTTGAATAGCCAGTATACCTTCTGCTTGCTGTTTGGCAGTAAAAAAATGCAAACCTCTTTACAGATAATGACAACAGGAAATTTTTGAACCCAGGTCATCAGAACCCTAACCACTGTACCAGTTGTGCCACAGTATTGCCTAGTTTACAACTACAATATAGTACTGCAGAAGATGTGTTACATGTGCAGCAGGATGAGGCCAAAGAATAGTTGACTTTCACCCATCTAACAGCTGCAGAACAGCTTTTAAAACACACTCTGCTATGCTTACAATCAATCTCAATCTCACCGTTTCTCTCTGGGTTCACCTAGCAGTGCACCAACCCACCTGAGTGTACACTACAAATCACACACTGTACTCCCTACTCTCATTTGTTCTCATATAAAACTAATTCAGATAATGGAATGCTATATGTGAATATAAACGTAAGAACAGAAGGGCTGAGCTATAACATGCACCAGTGCCTATAATATCTGTGCTATCAAATGACCTTGTGAGTTAGGTTAAGATAAAAAAAAACAGAGTCGGCAGGGATATTATTCAAAAAATCTGATCTCAGATTTCCTCTGAGAGATAACTGGAATGAGACCAATAAACTACAATTAGGAGGTTATAATGAGGAGTGTTACCTGATCCAGTGGCCGAGGATGCACACACAGTAACACACACACACACACACACACACACACACACACACACACACACACACACACACACACACACACAGCGCTCTAACTGTGATGGTTTAGTGATGAAAAGCTACTGTGACAGCGCTGTCTTATGTAATGTCCAAAGAGCACATGACAAAATAACAGACGATGTGGAAAAAGTTCACATTAAAAACCATGCAAACTACACAGTAACAAGTATACAGTCACCTTTATATATATATATATATATATATATATATATATATATATACAGTGTATCACAAAAGTGAGTACACCCCTCACATTTCTGCAAATATTTCATTATATCTTTTCATGGGACAACACTATAGACATGAAACTTGGATATCACTTAGAGTAGTCAGTGTACAGCTTGTATAGCAGTGTAGATTTACTGTCTTCTGAAAATAACTCAACACACAGCCATTAATGTCTAAATAGCTGGCAACATAAGTGAGTACACCCCACAGTGAACATGTCCAAATTGTGCCCAAATGTGTCGTTGTCCCTCCCTGGTGTCATGTGTCAAGGTCCCAGGTGTAAATGGGGAGCAGGGCTGTTACATTTGGTGTTTTGGGTACAATTCTCTCATACTGGCCACTGGATATTCAACATGGCACCTTATGGCAAAGAACTCTCTGAGGATGTGAGAAATAGAATTGTTGCTCTCCACAAAGATGGCCTGGGCTATAAGAAGATTGCTAACACCCTGAAACTGAGCTACAGCATGGTGGCCAAGGTCATACAGCGGTTTTCCAGGACAGGTTCCACTCGGAACAGGCTTCGCCAGGGTCGACCAAAGAAGTTGAGTCCACGTGTTCGGCGTCATATCCAGAGGTTGGCTTTAAAAAATAGACACATGAGTGCTGCCAGCATTGCTGCAGAGGTTGAAGATGTGGGAGGTCAGCCTGTCAGGGCTCAGACCATACGCCGCTCACTGCATCAACTCGGTCTGCATGGTCGTCATCCCAGAAGGAAGCTGACGCACAAGAAAGCCCGCAAACAGTTTGCTGAAGACAAGCAGTCCAAGAACATGGATTACTGGAATGCCCTGTGGTCTGACGAGACCAAGATAAACTTGTTTGCCTCAGATGGTGTCCAGCATGTGTGGCGGCGCCCTGGTGAGAAGTACCAAGACAACTGTATCTTGCCTACAGTCAAGCATGGTGGTGGTAGCATCATGGTCTTGGGCTGCATGAGTGTTGCTGGCACTGGGGAGCTGCAGTTCATTGAGGGAAACATGAATTCCAACATGTACTGTGACATTCTGAAACAGAACATGATCCCCTCCCTTCGAAAAAGCAGTTTTCCAACAGGATAACGACCCCAAACACAACCTCCAAGATGACAACTGCCTTGCTGAGGAAGCTGAAGGTAAAGGTGATGGACTAAAGCCAATTGAGCACCTGTGGCGCATCCTCAAGTGGAAGGTGGAGGAGTTCAAGGTGTCTAACATCCACCAGCTCCGTGATGTCCTCATGGAGGAGTGGAAGAGGATTCCAGTAGCAACCTGTGCAGCTCTGGTGAATTCCATGCCCAGGAGGGTTAAGGCAGTGCTGGATAATAATGGTGGTCACACAAAATATTGACACTTTGGGCACAATTTGGACATGTTCACTGTGGGGTGTACTCACTTATGTTGCCAGCCATTTAGACATTAATGGCTGTGTGTTGAGTTATTTTCAGAAGACAGTAAATCTACACTGCTATACAAGTTGTACACTGACTACTCTAAGTTATATCCAAGTTTCATGAAAAGATATAATAAAATATTTGCAGAAATGTGAGGGGTGTACTCACTTTTGTGATACACTGTATATATATACAGTATATACTGTATATATATATATATATATTATGCATTTTCTCCCCTTTTTCTCCCTTTTAGCGCATCCAATTGCCCAATTGCATCATGCTTCCTCTCCACCAATGCCAATCCTTGCTCTGATGGAGAACGAAGCTAACTCACGCCCCCTCCGGCTTAGTCCCGCCCATATCTGAACAACAGGCCAATCGTTGTTTATATGGCCGCTCAGCCTAGCCGGCAGGCAGAGCTAAAATTCAATATGATGTATTCGAGATCCCAGCTCTGCTTCCAGCATGTGTTTTTACCGCTGCGCCACCTGAGCGGCCCCGTGTAAGTTCACCTTTACATTGAAAAATTAAAGATACCATACAAAAGAATTTATGCAAACGTGTGTATAAATGAAAAATATACACTCAGAAATAAAGGCCAGTTGTAATCAATTATTATTATTTATTTATTAGGATTTTAACATCATGTTTTACACGCTTTGGTTACATTCGTGACAGAAACGGTAGTTACTTATTACACAAAGTTCATCAGTTCACAAGTTTAATGTCAATTTAATTAATCTTTGGACTGTGAAACCCACGCAGACATGGGGAGAACATTCAAACTCCACACAGAAAGGACCCAGACCGCCCCACCTGGGGATCGAACGCAGGACCCTCTTGCTGTAAGGCGACAGTGTTACCCACCAAGCCACTGTGACACCCCAGAATTAATAAAAGCGATATTATAGATGAACAACTTTTGCTTTTCCAAAGAAGCTTTCATTGACTTTCAGCTATCTTTTTTTATTAAAAAAATAATAACAAATAAAAACTCATGGGGCTGAGTTATTTAGTACATAATTACTTAGTTAATTGACATAATAAACCAAGTACCTTCTAACAATACTACAGGGTGGGGCATAAAGATCTCCCACATTTTGAATGAATCTACCAAAAGAACCCAACTATCTAGAAAAAAAATGCTTATATTTCTGAAAAGTACATAAAAAACAGTTTTGTTTTAATGGGTTTTAAAAATTATATCAGACAAATGGCGGCCGTTGTTGGCAATACATTGATGGAGTCGTTCCCGGAAGTTCTCCAAGACTCTCCGTGTCATCTCAGGTGGTATTGCGTCGATTTCCTCTCGGATCCTTTCCTTCAAATCCTCAAGAGTTCGAGGACGATGTCGGAAAACCTTTTCCTTTAGGTATCCCCAAAGGAAAAAGTCACAAGGGCTTAAATCTGGTGACCTTGCCGGCCACCCCACGTCTCCCCTTAAAGAGATCAAATGCCCAGGAAACATTTCCCTCAACACTCCAAGCGAACGTCGTGCTGTGTGAGCTGTGGCCCCATCCTGCTGAAACCATACATGTTCTGTATCCAAGTCATCCAGTTTCGGGCGCAGAAAGTTCTCCAACATTTCAACAAAATGGTAGAGCCTAGCCTACCGAATGAAACCTGTCCCGCCTCTCTACTGCCACTACAGCCCATACGGTGCCCACTCCAAATGTGGGAGATCTTTATGCCCCACCCTGTATAAACAGCAACATCAGTCATTACCTTAAAAAGAAATTGTGCTACATATTCTCTTCTCAGTGAGAAGTTACCCAGTGTTAACATGCACCAAGGAACATGCTATGCTCTCTGAATTTCTTTACCTCTCATGCCTGTGCCATAAATGAATGGTAGAAGTTGCTGTTGATCACAATAGATAACTAAAAAGCTGAACCCGCAAGTTGTATTGTTAATATTTCCTAAGTAGCATACTTGCTGGCTAAGTTCTGCTATTTTATAAATTGCTAGAGTGCAACCAAAAGACCCTCAAATTATAGACTAACATTAATTAGATCTGACTTCCCTATGTAGCATGTTAGATTCTGGAGGACCTCATTAGAAGAATTTGTCACTATTGTTTTCTCTTTGATGTGCAGCATCTTTGTTCACATGAATAAAAGCTGATGCATTACTTGCCTAAGTGTCAGTAAGCTCAGCCCTAAGATATTGAATCTCAGCCACTAATGCTGAACTGTAGCAGCTACATTTCTCCAAGCTCTGCTCATGTAACAACCTCTTTCTCTAAACTGCAGTTCCTCTTTTGTTTTCCTTCGGTTCAGTAAATGAGATACTGTAATTGTTTAGCATGTGGGAGGTAAAATCTATTTTGAAGCCTTTAGACAAGAGAGTATAAATACATCAAGTATATAGAGTGCCTTGAAAAATTATTCTCTGTATGTATTCTATCGCTTAGATTGCACTTTTAAATATAGTAAAACATATTTTCTTCAGTTAACCAATTAACAAAATGCAAAGTGAATGGACATGGTATTTAAAAACTCCAGCAGCGCTGCTGTGTCTGATCCACTCATACCAGCACAACAAATGGACAGTGGGTGTAGAAACAAGGGGGTGGTTTTAATGTTATGGCTGATCGGTGTATATACCCATTTTCTTGGTAAAGCCGTATCCTTCCATTGCTTATCTTACTCTTCCTATGCTGATGATACAGAGATCTATTATATTCACAGAGATTTTTCTCTCGGACTCTTAGATTGAACCATCTGATTATGTACAAAACACTGGTGTTGACCTAAATAAGCTGTCCTTCTTGACTCATGTTTGCAACCTGACAAGACATGCCAGTTCTTCCTCTACAGCATCTACAGCATCTTAAAGATTTGACCATTCTTCTCCGTGGAAACGACATCGATTTATTTTTTCAGTCTATTATTATCTCAAAGCTGGATTACTGCTACTCACTATTGTCAGGTCTTCCCATGTCCATTATCAGACCCCTGCAGCTTATTCACAATGCACTGCCCACCTAGTTTTTCATTAACACAAACGCTCTCACATCATCCCACTACTAGCCACTCTTCACTGGCTTCCTGTAGCTGCCCACATTCGATTTAAAACATCACTGCTAGCTTACAAAGTTAAAAACAGACCAGCCTGCTAAACATTGTTCCGCATACCCTTCGAGCAACCAGTCTGGCTTGTGTTGATCCACCAATCAAAAGTCAAGTAAGACAGGCATCAAGGCTCTTCTCAGTACTACCACCTTGTATGTTCAAACAGCTGACTCTCTTGCCATCTTCAAATGAAAAATGAAGACCAACCTTTGTACTAAGCACATGAAAACTAACTCTATAGCTACTAATCTGTCTTTCAAAATGAATAGTTTTGTTTTAACAAGGTTTCAATAGAGTAAGTGAGTGAGTAAGTGTGGTGCCCTCAGTGGATTGGTGTAAATCACGCACATTAGCCAGTTAATGGGGTGATGGAAATGCTTTTTAAAGGCGGGAACTGGCAAGCTGGTCATGGCTGGTTGGAAAATAAATAGAGCACAATTCAGAGGGATTCCTCATTAAAAATGTGCTTCACTACAATAAACTGTGAAGTTATCTTTTAGTACAATATTAACCAAATGTACACTGCCAAGCCTGATCAAAACATCATTTATAAAACGGATAGTTCCGGTCCTGATCTGATTGGCTGAGCCGCGTTCGAAGCCGTTGTAAAATCCCTGATATACGCACACCTGTGACCACCTCACATCATTCCATATTAATACGCCAGTGAAAAGAAAAAGTATTTTAAGTCATGTACTATACATGGAAATGTCCAGATTAATATTAACAGTAATCCTAATTATTAAGCGGGTGTTTCGTCCAAGAAATAGTGTAATAGTGTTTGTGGAGGAATGTTTATTGCGAATGTTATGTTCGCCCTCATGTTGCCTAGCAACACTGTTAACGGACTACCTGATTTCACGGAAGAATGCTTTTTGTAAGTGTTTTTGTAAATAAAAACATTTATAAATTGAACATTGTTGTATTTTATTATATTTTATGTTGACCGCTGTTTTATAAAAGCAATAAGCCACTCGAGACTGTGCATTACTGCTATGATTTTATCACTGGGAAAGTTCAAAACATCCTTCCCCGTGATAAAATTGCAGTATCGCAGTCTCTCGTGGCTTATTGCTTTATTAAGGCATGCTATTTGATTGATGTGCACCACCACTTTACCTAACTTGGTATCATTTCAATGTAAAAAGAAATGGGCCTAAAATCTATCATGCTAACTACAGTACATTAGGAATTACTCAAAGACCTACTGGCTGTGGTAGCTATAAAGGTGGCGCAAGTACTAAACAATGGGACTAAATTTTTGGTCATCTTTTGTTAGAAAATGAGTGAAAGTTAATGATCCTAATTAAACTGTTAAAATAAGTGGCTGTGACAACTGTCTATGTAAAAAAATGTTTGGCTGTAAATACCTTTCTAAAGCACTGTATCTATGTATCATTGTGACTTAATTCCGTGGGTCACCATAATTTCCTATACTACATGCAGTTTTATCTCTAGTCTAGCTCTAGCATGACTCTAACACATTTCTCCTATCAGATACAGCACACTGACTATGACAAAAACTTCCTGAATGACTCCTGTCATGATTGATCATAGCTTGTTCTATTTTTAAAAATCTGAAGGATACAAACCATAAACGGCTCTGTAATCATTATGTTTGTCAATAATAAGCATCTGAAGTGTCATTCTAAAACATGCCTGCAATGACAATGCATCATAAAACTGATGCAATCAATTGAGCCAAGCCATGACTGAATACTAATAGGAGGAATGTGTGCTTTATTAATTAGATGTGTGTCTGGGGATTGATAAACTGTGCCCTGTGTTTCTTGGAATAACTGGTCCCACCGCAACCCTGGATACACACTTGTGTTTAGCTGAAATGCCACCTTGGGAATTGCTTTTATGATCTAAAAGTAGTCCTACACCTTCTGACAATGTAAAGATGCTGTGTTGTAGTGCTCAAGAAATTCACTCAAGTACTATAAAGCCAGGCCATGCAGCACTTTGTACGTTAGTAAAAATATTTTGTAGTTAATGTGGAAATGGCAGCCAGTATATATAGATGATAGGACTAATGTAATCAAACTTTCTAGTTCTATTTAGCACACTACATACACATATTTATATATACACACATCTTAACATAAACATACATCCACAGACACACATCTTAACATACAGTGTATCACAAAAGTGAGTACACCCCTCACATTTCTGCAAATATTTCATTATATCTTTTCATGGGACAACACTATAGACATGAAACTTGGATATAACTTAGAGTAGTCAGTGTACAGCTTGTATAGCAGTGTAGATTTACTGTCTTCTGAAAATAACTCAACACACAGCCATTAATGTCTAAATAGCTGGCAACATAAGTGAGTATACCCCACAGTGAACATGTCCAAATTGTGCCCAAATGTGTTGTTGTCCCTCCCTGGTGTCATGTGTCAAGGTCCCAGGTGTAAATGGGGAGCAGGGCTGTTAAATTTGGTGTTTTGGGTACAATTCTCTCATACTGGCCACTGGATATTCAACATGGCACCTCATGGCAAAGAACTCTCTGAGGATGTGAGAAATAGAATTGTTGCTCTCCACAAAGATGGCCTAGGCTATAAGAAGATTGCTAACACCCTGAAACTGAGCTACAGCATGGTGGCCAAGGTCATACAGCGGTTTTCCAGGACAGGTTCCACTCGGAACAGGCTTCGCCAGGGTCGACCAAAGAAGTTGAGTCCACGTGTTCGGCGTCATATCCAGAGGTTGGCTTTAAAAAATAGACACATGAGTGCTGCCAGCATTGCTGCAGAGGTTGAAGACGTGGGAGGTCAGCCTGTCAGTGCTCAGACCATACGCCGCACACTGCATCAACTCGGTCTGCATGGTCGTCATCCCAGAAGGAAGCTGACGCACAAGAAAGCCAGCAAACAGTTTGCTGAAAACAAGCAGTCCAAGAACATGGATTACTGGAATGCCCTGTGGTCTGACGAGACCAAGATAAACTTGTTTGGCTCAGATGGTGTCCAGCATGTGTGGCGGCGCCCTGGTGAGAAGTACCAAGACAACTGTATCTTGCCTACAGTCAAGCATGGTGGTGGTAGCATCATGGTCTTGGGCTGCATGAGTGTTGCTGGCACTGGGGAGCTGCAGTTCATTGAGGGAAACATGAATTCCAACATGTACTGTGAAATTCTGAAACAGAGCATGATCCCCTCCCTTCGAAAACTGGGCCTCATGGCAGTTTTCCAACAGGATAACGACCCCATACACAACCTCCAAGATGACAACTGCTTTGCTGAGGAAGCTGAAGGTAAAGGTGATGGACTAAACCCAATTGAGCACCTGTGGCGCATCCTCAAGTGGAAGGTGGAGGAGTTCAAGGTGTCTAACATCCACCAGCTCCGTGATGTCATCATGGAGGAGTGGAAGAGGATTCCAGTAGCAACCTGTGCAGCTCTGGTGAATTCCATGCTCAGGAGGGTTAAGGCAGTGCTGGATAATAATGGTGGTCACACAAAATATTGACACTTTGGGCACAATTTGGACATGTTCACTGTGGGGTGTACTCACTTATGTTGCCAGCCATTTAGACATTAATGGCTGTGTGTTGAGTTATTTTCAGAAGACAGTAAATCTACACTGCTATACAAGTTGTACACTGACTACTCTAAGTTATATCCAAGTTTTATTTCTATAGTGTTGTCCCATGAAAAGATATAATAAAATATTTGCAGAAATGTGAGGGGTGTACTCACTTTTGTGATACACTGTACATAAATCCACATACACACATACAGTACATACAGTATGTGGAAGATGGATTGGTCATTTGAGCAACAATCCAAGCCATCATCCACAACCAGGTCTCATTCCCTGCACTTGAGAAGAAAGAGAGGGGGGAGAATAATATTAAACAGTAGATAGATTTTTTGAGGTTTTTAATGTATAAGGTCATAGGTTCCCAAGTCTGTTAAAAAATTAAACTGTGATCAAGTGAACTGAAAAATAACTAATTTTTCCAGCTTGAGGAAAGCATAAAGTCACAATGCCATTGTGAGGCCAGTGGGGGTTGAGGTGATTTCCAATTAAGCAGAGGTGGAAAGAGTACTAAAATATTGTACTCAAGTAAAAGTACTGTACTATAACTCAGATAATTTTTTACTTAAGTACGAGTAAAATTACTAGTCTAAAAATCTACTCAAGTAAAAAGTAACTCATTTAAAATGTACTCAGAGTAAACGTTACTTCGTTACTTTTTTAACAGAAGGAGGGACGTCATTTTCCAACAAAAGTTGATACATGAATGATACAGCAGACTACACACTGCTCACCAGCCATGCAGCATATTAGCAGTTCATGTGTGGATTTAACCTCTACACACCTAACATACTGCAACTGCTGTTATCAATTCAAAACAGCATTATTTCTGTTTATCCTCAATAAAAGGGTTAGGCGGTTAGGGTTGCACCTATAAAAAAATATAACGGGTCTTACCCTGTCATAGGAACATGATCAAAACAAACCAGCAAAATCTCACAATCACATTTATACTGTCAGTTTTACTTAAATAAATACTCAAATAAATGAACATAAAAAATCTAAATATTTCATAATGCTTTGCTATGAAAACAGCAGAACTGCGACCCAGATCAATCACACAGCAGCAGAAACTTATCACTTACCTGATTACCTGATCTATATCCATGTGTTGTTCCATTAGGGATATAATCCACTTTATATAAGACTATCTTGTATGTTTCCAGAATATATAAATCCATACCCAACTGTTTTATCCACCTAACTAATTAAAACTATATTTATTCTCATTTATACAACAACCAATGAAGAAATAGATTGAAATTCCGCCCAGAATGTGAATTCTGAAGCTCTGATTGGTTTATACATCTGAATCTCTTCACCAAATGAACCGATTCATGGAGTTGTTTATGCACAACATCATAATGAAACAGAGTGAGTCATTTCTGACTCGTTAACTCAGTGATTCAGTTCGCAAGCCCGACTCTAAAGAACATAAATGCGTAAATGCTCAGCGGACCGGATCAAACAGCCTAACGGGCCGGTTTAATGTCGAGTTTTTTATTGTTTTCTTTACTCAGTAACGAATGTTATTTAAAATGTAGCGAATTACAATTCTTAATACAAAACATACTTAAGTAAAAGTAAAATTACAGGTTGTAAAATCTACTTTAAAAAGTACACAAAAAAACTACTCAATTACAGTAACGCGAGTAAATGTAATTTGTTACTTTCCACCTCTGCAATTAAGTAGTATTCTCCTCTTAGTGAGAACTAAAGCAAAAAACAGTGCCTCTTTAATTCTATTAGGGGTTTGATTCTTAGCATCAGTCAGACCAAATTTAGTGAATCTTAATTTAGTGTGTCTTAATTTAGTGAATTCAAAGTGTGTGTTTTAATAGTTTAGTTTTAAAATTATAGGCTCGATGGAGGACCTTAAACTGGATGCGTTTGAGTGGAGCACAAGACAAAGATTTATTGTCCATAAAGAGAGCAGCTTGCCAAAGTGCATCAAGTATTATTATACTGAGCTCTTCATTCCAAGCTTTATGGGTTCTCTCTATTCGCTCTTTATTAATAGCAATAATTATGTTGTAAATTCTTGATATTAGACATTTATTAGGCATGGGCAATTTAAGAATATTTTCCAAATATTTTTGGAGGTAGAGAAGGACATTCAGGACATTGCGCACAAAGTTGCACTTGTCTGCATGGTTTTTCTCTGGGAGCTCCGGTTTCCTCCGACAGTCCAAAGACATGCAGCCAGGTTAATTGGAGCTGCTCAAATTGCTCTAGATGTGAATGTGTGTGTGTGTTTGTCCTGTGATGGACTGGCGACCTGTCTGAGGCCTACATAGGAAAAACGGTGGTAAAAAAATTCCCCATTTTTATCCTTTTATCCCCCTTTAGCGCATCCAATTGTTCAGTTTGCATCGTGCTTCCTCTCTGTCTATGCCGAACCCTGCCCTGACCGAGGAGATCGAAGCTAACCCATATCCCCTCCGACATATGGGCAGCAGCCAGATGCATTTTTGCCACCCACACATTGATGAGTGTTGTGCCACCTAGCGTTGCATGCGGAGAGATTATCAGATTTAATCAGATAATCAAATTCAATCAGGTTTAATTCTTTGTAGCCTGCATGTCCATACATACATAAATACCACACAGTTTTAATAGTTACTGCTGTAGTGTCATAATTGTAGTAATTAAAGTTATTGTATTATGATTGTGTATCTCTGTCTAAGATAAAATAAAGATCCACCAAACGCTCAGTATGTACAAGCAATGGTGGGTCAACTCTTTCAAGAACTGGCAATCAGTTTAAGAACATATTTCAATAATGAAAAATGAAAAATAAAAAATAAAAAATAAAAAAGGCCCGTCTAGACTGTTATCAGTGAAAGTTGTCTGTAAAGAGTTGTGTATGTCCTCCCCCTGTCTGTGTGGAAGTTCAGTGGGTATTGCTACTTCTTGCCACTACTCTCCACCACCCCAAAACAAAGTGGAAGGGCTGCTCTAAATTGACCCTAGGTCTAAGTAAGTGGATGTGTAGTACCCTGCAATGATGTATTATCAAGTCCAGTGAATCCAGTGAATTCGGATGGTGCCGAATGCACTGCAAACCTGATTGAGTTAAAAGAGTTGTAAAATGACACTGCCCAGAAAAAGAGGCTATCATTTTATAAAATTTAACATATGATCTTTTGTATATGTGAAAAATATTGTTTTATAAATAAATTGCAAACAGTATCCTTTAAAGTTGTTAGAGGTTATTTAATCTAAATATTTACATTGCAGTTTTATGCTTAAATGATAAAGAAAAATGGTTTAGCTTAAATGTTTTAAAGATCCAGTTTCGTTATTAATTTCTTTTACTAGTAATTTTCTCCAGAATCTATTAAATATAAGTTTATGAAATAATAATAAACCATTGCTTGACTCACCCAGTCTAAAAATGTGCATTGATTAAAATAACTTAAAACTAATTACAAATTATGTTCTTAGTCCTTCTAAATATAAACTAACATTTCTTGATGCATTTCTTATGATTTTATAAATGGATATGGGTCTGAAATAATGACTTTTTATTTATATTGATGCTAAGATTTGATCTATGTGTATCTGTTCTGTGTAGAGCAGTCCTGCTCGTTGTATGATTTGAAATAGCTTGTGATGTGACATAACTATGTGATTTAATGATATGATATGGTTGCCAGTAACCCAAGAGATATGGTTGCCAGAGATTTAGTCTGCATTTCCCTCTCACACAAACCCATGCTGTTTCATCAGTGTTTATATATATATGCTAATTTATAAGATGATTGTATTTACTCTGAAAGAACATTACATCACTAATCTTATTTGTTATAAGAAACTGAGTGTTTTTCATACATCCATTTACACCTTATTTATGCTTTATATACAAAGTATTTGGACACCTGACTATGAGCTTATTGAACTTTCCATTTAAAAAACAAACAGTATTAAAATAGAGACACCTCTATGAGATCTTTTTAGCACCATGATCAGAATAAAACATTTGGTAAAAATGTCTGCATCTGTGTAATAGAACTAATAGATTATGGCAATTTTGCATGGCTGATAATTAAGCATACTATCCAAAAAATGGATATATAGAGGCTTCTTTTATGCCCAAATTACGGAATTACAGTCTTAAACACTTTAATAGACACTGCAGGAAAACTAAGACACAAGCCCATTTCTAGCAGCATTATTGCATGCACACTACCGTTTACTTCACATTTAGCAGTAGTGAATGCTTGAGCTAGCTTGACCAGTTGATTTAAAGTGGCAGCAGAATGTGTGGGAATGTGTAAAACTTAAGAGTATTTTTAATACAACAAAGCTTTAGGTACAAGCAGCAGTACAACATACAACACAAATGCTGCATCCTAGAGATAATCTTTTAACTACTGTTTCCAGAAAAGTTGGGACATTTTGTAAAATGTTCTAATATAAACTCTGTAAACAATATCATGTTTGCACTGGCCAACTTAATTCTAACTTAATTTTCCCAATTTCCCTCCCAATCTAGTAGTATCCAATTACCTGATTGCATTACGCTTCCTCTCCACTGATGTTTACCCCTCCGACACGTGTACAGTAGTCGACTGCATCTTTTCACCAGCACAAGGTGAGTTCATATGTGGATCAGCTTTGTGTACGGAGAGACACAGCCTGATTCTCATTATCCCTCATCTCTGTGCAGGCCAGCAGAGTTTGTAATTGCACCAGTTATGAGGAATCCCCTCCAGCACCCGCCTTGAACAACAACGCAATCATTGTTCGTGTCGGCGCCCAGTCTGCCAGTAGCAGAGCTGAACCAACGAGTTTGAGATGTGGTGTGCTGGTGTGTTTTACCACTGTGCCAAACTTCCTAAAAGAATTGTTAATCCACACAAAAAGAACATTTCTCAACACAAGATTGCATATAATTTAGGTCTTTTACCATCTACTGTACATAATATTGATAAAGGATTCCGGGAATTCAGAGAAATCTTAGTTCATGTAAAGCAGGGCTGAAAATCACTGCTGAATGTGTGTGACCATCAAGCTCTAAGAGGGCAATACATAAGAAAATGTCATGTGAAAAATAGCCCCATGGGCTTTGAAGTAGTTCAGAAAACTAGTCAGTTCACAGTTTGCCACTGCATCAAGAATTGCAACCGGAGGCTAATATGCAAAGAGAAAACTATACATCAATTCTATGCAGAAAAAGCCACCAAATTCTCAGGGCCCGAGCTCACCTAAAATAGACTGAAAGACAGGTATGGGGGGGACTTGAATTTGTGTGAAGGTAACATTGCCACAGAGACATATATTGAGAATTTAGAGAGACATATGCTACCATAAAAGCAAACATCCCCATATCATAAAAGACCCATGCTTTTGAACTTATGCAGGTTGCAATCTGAGAGTACTTTTCTTCTTTGGTCTAGAGAATATTAAGGTCAGTATTTCCATAAACACCTTAAAGGTTAACTTCTCAGACTACAATACCCGTTTCCACTGTGCAATTTCAAAAAGAGAGTTTGAGATCAAAATGGTCAAAATGGTTTTACAAACCACTGATTTATGTTTTATTAGCATTTTACATACCGCCCCAACTGTTCTGGAATTAAGGTTTGTAAATGAATTGTGTTCTTTGCTAAAACTTTAAAGATTCCAGTTGTTCATTATTAATTTGGAATAGAAAATAAAAAAGGCAATTCAGTTTTGTAGTTGTAATAATTGTCTCATGTAGCCAAAATGTTTTAGTTCATCACAACAGTTGCCACTGTTGGGCCTTTGAGCAAAGCTCTTAGCCTCTATTGTACAAATTGTATTCAGTCATAATTGTAAGTTGCTTTGGATAAAAGCTTCCGCTAAATGCCACAAATGTGAACAGAAGTTCCCCTTGAGGAAAAGAGACACTGACTGGAGGAGGCAAAAAAACCAGGTTTGGTTTGAACCAACCACAAATATCTGGCCTATATCCAGCAGACCAAACACCTTCCAAACAACTTCCACCAGGCCAGATGGGCCCTGTTTTTTTGGCTGGTTTAACTTTGTCCTATCCTACTGATCTGGAATGAAGAAAAACAAACTTGATGCCCTCTCCAGGCCTCCTCTCCCCCAAGCAAGCCTGTCATCCCAGGATCCCATACTATGGCTCATCTTTGATGGGGGCTCAAAAAGGCCATACAGAAGGCTCTGGCAAACTATTAATTCCCACATCAGTCAGAAAAGAGTGCTGTGGTAAGGCAAACAGAACATAAGAGTTTTCGCACAGATGGTTCCGGTGTGTGTTCTTCCTCACTTTTTTCAAAAAATATTTTTTTGCTCTCGCTGTTATTAGCATCTTGTAAACACTATAAATCACTTCCCTATTTCTGAAAGCCATATCCTTCTGCGTTTAAATTATTTGAGGTATCGACTCTTTTGTTTTCTTCCCTTGCACACTTTTTATTTAAATTTACCTCTGGGGAAAAAGCATTAACTAACTTAACTAACTGAGCGTCAATTGACTGGTTGGCTGGCGTGGTCATGGTTCCACCTAGCGCTCCATCCCACCAGCTGTAGTTAGATAGACAAGACAATCGTATCGGGGAATGAGTCGACTCTTTGAAGCTCTTCCCCTTGTATACTGAACAGTGGACCAGGCAGCTGTTCAGCTCAGACTGTTTTGCTTTCAAAGTTGAACAGTCTAGTTTCAAATTCTGCCTCAAGAGGCAGTTGTCATCACTCATCTTTTTTTATTTCCCTTTTTGTAAATCTCACCACCCTTTTACTACATAAAAATTACATTTACATTTTCGCCATTTAGCAGACGCTCTTATCCAGAGCGACTTACAGTTTACATTACCTTACTCTAGTTTAAGTAGTCAACAGTCCAAGAACACAAATCTGCTAAAACCTGTTAGAACCAAAGTGTTTTTTATTTATTTTTTTATTTTGCAAGAAATTAATTTGTATTAATGAGTATTAGTAAGTAAGTACATGTCAGCTTAAGTGTTATCTTAAGGTAATCGTTTTTTAAAGACAGTGAGAGACTCAGAAGTTCGGACAGACAGTAGAAGCTCGTTTCACCATTTGGGTGTAAGTACAGAGAGGAGCCTTGATGTTCGTCTTCCTCGAATCCTGGGTGGAGGATCAAGTCGAGCGAGACTAGAGGCTCGGAGGTTGCGTGGTACAGAGCGGGGTTTTATTAGACCACAAAGGTAGCTTGGGGCTGGTCCATTTTTGGCTTTGTAGGCGAGCATCAGTGTTTTAAACTGAATGCTTGCAGCTACAGGAAGCCAAATGAAATTAAATTAATGAAATTACAATAATAAAAATAAATCAACTATAGTATGTCATCCTTATTCTTTATTTCTAAAATCACAAGCAGGATGATTTATCTTCTATTTTAATAAAACACTTTCGATGCTATATAAATGTGAATAGCCACAGGTCTGGTGGGAGTATAAATTAACATGCTAATTTTATACTTAATTAATATTATGCATCATTAATATATTGCATTTGAATATCACATACTAAATATTTTCAGGAATTAACCTTTAGACTTTTGATAGTCCCAGTGTACCAACAGAATAGATTCATAGGCCTGCATGTGATTGTGCTCAAAAAATGTAGTAAATGTAAATTACTGCAGCTATTTGTGCTTTAAAAAAGCAATTTTATTTTGTTATACAGATGCATTTAAACCTATGTACGTAAGATATAAATTGTACATTTTTTTAACCAAACATTTTTGCTTTTTTTAAACAAATGTAAACCCTAAATTTTAGTCAATTTCAATCGTGTCAGTGTAAGGTAATAAATTCTAATCGTAAATGATTTCACTGCTGTTCTGTTTTCACACTGTACTGTAAATCATGTATTAGATTCAAATTGTAACAAAATGTCTTAAACTAAGCAATTTACACCCCTACTTTTTACAGATAGTAACACATTAAAGCATTAAACAGTGTTTAAACCACATTCCAGTCAAACATTTATGTGAAAAATGGTGACATGTGCTGGCTTAGTAACAGCTCTGTTCTACAGTATTTTTTTTTTTACTGAAACAAATCAGACCCTTGTAGATTTAAGCAATCCAGAGTGGTAAGCACACCTAGAATTTTAAGTAGACTCTACTAGCCACTTAAATGTGCTTAAAATGGTTTTCATAAATGTATGCACACAAAAAATCATTTGATGAGAAGCTTTGTACGTTCAAGAAACGAATAAGAGAACATTTCAACAGCAATTACAAGACTTTGCTTTAATTAAAATGAAATGTACCCGTTCTTGAACCCTGTTCTTTCTGTTGAGGATGAATGTGCTGTTGAAACTCAATGTGACTACAGAAGCTTTATGAATTTATGCAGCCATTTAAATCTAATTATGAAAAGTAGTTTTAGATGTGACAATCAAGTGGGTCTTTTAAATAAGTTTTTTATTTCGTATCCTGTGACGATGTTTTTTTTTCTCGGTCTAAACCCTAACGAGTATGGACACCCTTGCATTGTAGGAACCATTAAACCATTAACTTAAAAGACACTGAGTACATTGAATCATTGTTGTGTTGTATGCATGAGAATCTTTGCTTCCAGATCTGCGTACCTCTTCAGGAGCGGCCCATAAACCTGCAGAGATAAAAAATAAAATGTAATTCTGTGTGCAAACACATTCTTTGCAGTTAGTAAATGTGTTAGTCTTAATGTAATTTAAGGTACCTTACGAAGAGCTTGTTGGACATCCAGTTTCAAAATTTATAAAGTTGGTGTGGACAAAAAGTTCAGCGAATAGTCAGTTATCTCAATTGAAACAGACACGACAAGTTAAAAAATGCGCATAGACATCAAGGGACATGTCTAATAGCGACACCTAGCGTGTGGTGGATGTGGCTTATCGGGTCCACATGGCGCAGTCATTTAAACGCAGTCTGTTCAAAAGGTGGCATCAAACAGGAATGGAGCTAAGACAGAACATAAAATTTTGTTTCAAATTGGGAAAAATGGCGATGGAGATGCACAGAGTGATAAAATTTGGGAAAAATTTAAAGAAATTGTAATATATTAGCAGATACATTATGGTTTTATTTGGCTTTTTATTTATGCATTTTTGCTCCCGATTTAGCATAGCCAATTAGTGTTCCGCTGCTGGGGATCCCGATTGTGTGGTGGTATATTTGGTATGGTATATTTGCCTGCTCCACGCCCATTCCGACACATGCACAGTCCCTCAGCCCCTTTTTTTCTGCCTTGTTCTGTAAACCAGGGTCCTTAAACAATGTTTGAAGACTCCACCCACTTAGTTCAGTCTTTTCTCACACAGCTGAAAATGTGGCCAGTTTTGTCTGCTGCAGGCACTGGCAATTGTGCCGACAAGAAGGCACCCAGTCGACTGGTAGCAGAGCCGAGATATGAACCGGGGTATTCAGAATCTCAGAGCTAATGTGCTAGCGGAATATCCGCTGGGCCACCTGGGCGCCCTTGGATTCTTTTTAACTTCGACATTTAAATATCTGTAAATGTGTAACAACTAAACAACACAAAGTGAAAATACTTTGTGGACCAGGTAACAGACCATCATAAAGCCTTCAATTACTCACAGGTAGTGTAACAGCTTAAAATGACTTAAATTAACTGATCAGTATGTAGAATGTGTTCAAAGGTGGAAAAGTACCTTTAGTAAACTCAAGCAGACATGGCAAGAATGTGCCGGGCTCACTGGAACTGTGTGTTACCAAAACTATTACCTGCAACATCGTGCTTACTAAATAACAACAATCCAAAACTGAATTTTTATATCTTCAAACCATGGGTCACGGCTGGTTATATTGTTCAATGTGGGTCTGATTTTGAGTTCAGGGAGAGCATATTTTCTTTTTGCTGCCCCTTTTTCCTTGCCCCTTTACATGTTTCATTCATTTTACTCTCTGGCAGCCCCTCCCTGGGGCATAGCAGGAAAAGAAGCAGTGTGTTACATGCCAACTGCATCCTCAATTTGAGACTGATAGACCCAGGACTGGAGGAGAAATGATGTTAGAAAGCTGATGAAAAAACACTACCAATTAAAATGTGAAAGATTGCTGTGGACCCTTTCACTTCCCTCACATTCACCTGGGTCAATCCTAATAAGGCCGGCAAACAATTCACACTTTCCAGTGGGAGTATGCTTAAAGGCCAGTGGATTACTAGTGTGATTTACATTTGTACAGCCAAAGAGGATGTTTCACTTTCCCACTCTATCAACCGCCTGGTCCCTAAGCAAATCACTCAAGTCAGGGTCTACATGGAACTGGTGAAAGGCTACAGCTTTCTTTATCTTGAAGAATGCCTTTAAAACGTGCAGGTTTTTTACACCTGTGTGCTCCTGAAAATGTAAAGCCCCTCTGGGCACAGATGACAAGCATTAATTGGGCCTGGTAATTGATTCAAGTGGGGGCAATTAAGAGAATGAATAGAGCCCATAATCCCACAAGATTCAGGTATAGAACAGCCAACTGTCTTCCGAGTTACAAAATTAAACTAACACAATTCATATATGTCAAGAGAAAAGTTCAAGTGGTTGTGCTATATACAGATACACACGTGGCATTTCCATATACAATTTTAAATGCAGGACAATAATGGGTTATGTTTACCAACTCTACCAGTAATATCCAACTTTGCATCACACACGTACGAAGTCTTCTATGATAATTTATCAGGTTGCACCTTTCCACAAATCTGTTATGAAAGCAGTGTTAATTATGGCAGCACATTTTGCTTTAAATAAAGGGGACATTCAATGTTCAATGTTTTAGGGGACTATCAGATTCAAAGAGTTGTATGCTTCGCTCACCACAAGACCAGGCTGCTATGTCTAGCGCTTGGCTTGAGGGAAGCGGTAAAATGCCATCAAAAGTGTATTAATGCACCAATTGTGATTAAATTAAATCAAAATGTGCAACTTGTCTTACAACAGAGATGATTTTTTGTTAGTTTACTACTGTATCTGTATTTAGCACAGCCACTTGAACTTAAAATGTGTTAGTTTATTTCTGTAACTTGGAAAGCAGTTGGCAGTTTTTTACCTGAATCTTGTAGAATTATCAGCTTTATTCATAACCAGTAAATAACCATCAAATCCACTCTGAAAGCATCCATGTGTCTAGGTTTAACTGTATTTTTCCTGACTGTGTCATGGTACACTTTTACAGTTGTGTTATACAGTACATCCACGTTCCTACTGGCCGAGTCACTGTTACAACATCATATGAAACAGTTTGTCTCACTGAAGGCGCTTTAAAAAGGTCAGTGGCAAACTTGGTAAACTTTGAGAGCAGCGGCAAGTACCAAAAGTACAACGCAGTAAATGCTCAGAAAAGCATGGTGCCAAGCTAAGCCACACCGCCATACTCCATAGGAAACAATGGCACAGCCAGCGCAAAAGCCAGTTTGCTGCATATCATGTAAATGTCTGCTAAGTCAATTTTTACTTTTAAATACAATTTTAGTTATATCTTAGTCATTTGGTTAAATGATGTATGGCAAACTACACTAAACCACCATAAACAACAGAAATATATTATTGATACACATATTAACATAAATGACATAAAATTAACATAAATTAACAAAATAAATGTTATGATTAATGTAAAGGGCATAATCTATAGCCGGGCCAGTGATAGCTCAGTGGTTAAGGTACTGGGCTCGTAAACAGAAGGTTGCCGGTTCAAGCCCCGCCACCACCAAGTTGCCACTGTTGGGTCCTTGAGCAAGGCCCTTAACCCTCAATTGCTCATTGTGTAAGTCGCTTTGGATAAAAGCGTCTGCTAAATGCTGAAAATGTAAATGAAAATGTAAATGTATTTTCAACTTCACATAATTCAGATTTTGTTTTAGAATATAAAAATAAATGCTGAATAATGTAATAATTGATGCTAGAAATTAGTGTAAACGTTAATATGTTCATTTAATCAACGTACACCGATCAGCCATAACATTAAAACCACCTTGTTTTTACACACACTGTCCATTTTATCGGCTTCACTTACCATATAGAAGCACTTTGTACTTCTACAATTACTGACTGTAGTCCATCTGTTTCTCTACATACTTTGTTAGCCCCCTTTCATGCTGTTCTTCAATGGTCAGGACCCCCACAGAGTAGGTATTATTTGGGTGGTGGATCATTCTCAGCATTGCAGTGACACTGACATGGTGGTGGTGTGTTAGTGTATGTTGTGCTGGTATGAGTGGATAAGACACAGCAGTGCTGATGGAGTTTTTAAACACCTCACTGTCCCTGCTGGACTGAGAATAGTCCACCAACCAAAAATATCCAGCCTACAGCGCCCTGTGGGCAGCGCCCTGTGACCACTGATGAAGGTCTAGAAGATGACCAACTCAAACAGGAGCAACAGATGAGCGATTGTCTCTGACTTTACATCTACAAGGTGGACCAACTAGCTAGGAGTGTCTAATAAAGTGGACAGTGAGTGGACACGGTATTTAAAAACTCCAGCAGGGCTGCTGTGTCTGATCCACTCATACCAGAACAACACACACTAACACACCACCACCATGTCATTGTCACTGCGGTGCTGAGAATGACCCACCACCTAAATAATACCTGCTCTGTGGGGGTCCTGACCATTGAAGAACAGGGTGAAAGCAGGCTAAAAAGGTATGTAGAGAAATAGATGGACTACAGTCAATAATTGTAGAACTACAAAGTGCTTCTATATGGTAGGTGGAGCTGATAAAATGGACAGTGTGGGTAGAAACAAGGAGGTGCTTTTAATGTTATGGTTGATCGGTGTATTACATAATTGTATTTCATATTGCCAATTAAAAGTTTGGACCAAGCCTGTAAGTCAAAGGTGTTTGCTTATACACAGCATACATTTTATATAATTTTACTTCTGTAGAGGTTGTTCCAGCCAGGTTTGTGCCACATACATGCTCCTTCATGTTTTGTACTTCTATTTTCCTCATATTCAGTGTAATATTCCACAAGTGAAAAAAATCCAATAAATAGTCATCTTTCCTTCAGATAGGACCTGACATGAACTGCCACTGCAGTCCCACTGCAATTCAGATCAAATAGTAAAGAACTGTCAGTCCACCTCTCTAAACTACTGAGATTAAACAAAATAACATCACTGGAAACTCTATAAACCTGCCAATATTTCCAAGACATGTGGAAAAATCAAATCTCCACTCAGTTCCCCACTCAGTTCCCCACATCTCAACATAAAATCAGAAATGAGAGTCCTGAAAAAACAAAAAACAACAACCATCCCCCTCTCTAGCTCGCTCAGTTTCATCTGGACTGGACTTCACATGTGAGAAAAACTGAGAGCAACAATACCATTAGATATCAAAGAGAACCCTTCATCAAAAGGGTGCTTGGAGACCGTGCACTCTGCTGCAGAGCTGTGGAGGGAGAGAACACACTGCTATAAGAATGGCATTATAGCCATAACAGTCATTTCCCCGTAGGTTTCAGTACACTCTGTAACCACATTATTAGAAATAATCAAAGGCACAAAGAGTACAAGGTGGCCCATTTTTATCTGCCTTTTGCATTCTTCCAGCTTTTGTGAGCTAATACAGCTGTGCAGTATCACCATTAAAAAAGAAACTGATTTATGACATATGATTCACCGCACTGCATGCAAATTATATTTCTAATTTATGTACTTCAGAGACTGTTCCAAGTGCAACCATATAACAGTGTGTTCTGAAAAGCATTGAATTTCACTTTGTTATTTATGTCTCACCTTAAATAATAAACACAGATAGCCCACATGGGGCAAAAAAGTATTCTTAGCCATGGTGCTGCTAATAAATCAATATAAAGCAAATCAGAGAGCAGCACAGGGCATCAGCAGTATCAGCAGAGTCAAAAGTGCCTAAACAGCAAAACATAAACCTTGACAAAGTCTTGATCCTTAGAAGAAATCTTTGTTTAGGGGTTTTGTTCTTTTACAGACCTTTTTCAACTTTTAAACACAATTTTTCAAACGCATTACTTTTTTGGCTATTCTTTGAGGTTATTACCTGCATCATTTAAAAGGAAAATAGCTTTATTCTTTTTAGTTTGAAATAAAAATATTAAACAAAAAAGAATGTTTTTATATGCAAAGAAATGTTTAGAAGGAAATCGGTATGAAAAAAAGCTTTCAGACACTTAAGAAGTGTCTAAACAACATTAGCAGGCATGGTGATGGTAAAGAAGCTTTTAATAGTAATAAGTATATATGTATTATATACAGCAAGTTCATGGAGTTCAAGTAACTTTCTCATTCAGCCATATCAACTTTTACAGTACGCTTAAACTTAAACATAAAGCATGTCTTCTGAAGATTTTGGAGGCTTATCAAATAAGTCCTTGTAACTTTAAAAAATTAAAGGCCGCTCAGGTGGCGCAGCGGTAAAATACGCTAGAACTCCAAGGTTTGGAATTTCGAATACATTGTATTGAATCTCAGCTCTGCCATCCGGCTGGGCTGGGAGGCCACATGAACAACATTTGGCTGCTGTTCATTCAGGAAGGGAGCCGGAAGAGGACCTCATAACTAATGCAAATACGAATAATAATATAGGAATAATGCTAAGTGTGGCTCTCCGTGCACAAGGCTGATCGCATATGAACTCGCCTCGTGCAGGTGAAAAGATGCAGTCGGATACTGCACACGTGTCAGTTTTCGGGGGCGGAGATCCCTGATTGCAGTCGAGGTGGGTATATTGCTGCTCACGCCTCCGCCAACCCGTGCAGAGCCCTTAGTGGAACCCTTTTTCACCTATGCATTCTGCACAGGCGCCTCTCTATCTGCCAATCAGGGTCCTTACGCAGCGTTTGAAAACCCCACCCACATAGTCCGGTCATCCCACCCTAGCAGAGACGTATGTGCTGCAGGCACTGCCAATTATGCCTGCTAGATGGCGCCCAGCCGACCGGTGGCAACACCGAGTTTCAAACCAAGGAGTTCAGAATTTCGGCGCTGGTGGGCTAGCGGAAAATCCCGCTGCGCCACCTGGGCACCCCAAACAAAATATGTTTATTTTCGTACCTTTCTAGCTTTGGGTGTGCAGATTATTTTAAAATTATCTTTGTAAAATGGCTGTTCACCTAACTTGTTTGTGTTTGGACTAAAGAAAATGTAATACATTATAAGGCCAGAAGTGGATATGTGGATATTTGATGTGGAAAAGTTCAGTGCCTGCACAAAAGCCTTGGCCCCAATCGATTACCATTTATTGGAACACTGATTGTGTGCCAGGCCTTCTACTTTACTCCACTCTTAATGCTTGACCTCACACATGTTTATTTTTTAACTGACTGGCTACAAATTCCCACAGGCATGCTCCAAACACCAATATAAAGCCTTCCCAGAAGAGTAAAGGCTGTTACAGCTGAGAAGAGGAGGGGATTAACAAGCCAACCACTAAATAACAACTAAACTTTTTAAAAGTGCCCTTTAAAGTGGAATTAGTGCCAAATTGATATGCAAGCACTACTGTAATCCCTCGCTATATCGCGCTTTGACTTTTGCGGCTTCACTCTATCGCGGATTTTATTTGCAAGCATGTCTAAATATAAATCGCGGATTTTTCGCTGGTTCGCGGATATCTGCAGACAAGGGGTGTGTTTGAAAAGCTAGCTCTCTCTCTACATAGACGCATTTTACGTCATCCTGTGCGCGCTCCCGATTAGGAGGCTGTTCCAAATCCTAGATGCCTTAATATCCTCACTTCTTAACGTTTCAATGTTATTTTCACTCAAAAACGAGTGAGCATCCGACGCTGCCTTGGTGATCAAGACAATCCCAGAATTCATTGCGGGTCAGGTGCTCCTCTCTCGCAGAAAAATAAACATGGCTGACGGGGCGGAGAAACGAATGGAGTTATTTTCAAACGTAAATAAAATATTACAGATTTTTAACTTGTATAAACTTGTACCGAGTGTTTTTATTTGCAAGTTCGGGCTTGTCAGGAAATTTAACCGTTATCGGTACATGAAGGAAGATGTTATATTGACGTTAGCGTGCTGTGCTACCTCAGTTTATTGGTTTTAATGGCAAGATGCTAAACGCGAAATGCGAAACCCGATGGAATCGCTGTCTAAGTAGTGCGTTCGA
Source organism: Trichomycterus rosablanca (assembly GCF_030014385.1). Classification (NCBI taxonomy): domain Eukaryota; kingdom Metazoa; phylum Chordata; class Actinopteri; order Siluriformes; family Trichomycteridae; genus Trichomycterus; species Trichomycterus rosablanca. The sequence continues at coordinate 36,746,096 of NC_085990.1, forward strand.
TTAACCTGCCTTATAAGTCACTGACTTATTAGAATCCTCTCTACTAAGGCAGCTGCCTATGTAGTCAGTAATACAGCAAGGCAGCTCCCTAGGTTTTCGAACACACCCCTTATACGTTAGCATGCTGTGCTACCTCAATCCATTGGTTTTAATGACAAGATGCTAAAGCCGATGGAATCGGGTTATAAAAATAACCATATAAACATGTTTTTACTTCGCGGATTTTCACCTTTCGCGGAGGGTTCTGGAACGCAACCCCCGCGATCAAGGAGGGATTACTGTACACTGGTAAAATATGAAATGTAATACACACGACATTGCTTTTCAGTAGTAACAAGCAAAATACATGCAAAATACAAGCAAAACCTCCATTAATTTTTTTTTTATCTCCTTGACCTTCTTGCACAAAGACTAGCATTTAAAAAAACAAAATGCTGAATTCATGTCACAATTGTATACAAAGAAGAAAAAAAGCATTGAACAGTTGTGTTTACAACCACAAGAACACCATATAAAAACAACATATGAAACCAGGGCACAGCTTTATTGCTTTTCACTGTGCGGTGCTAAAATGTGTCAAAATGAAAAGCAAAAGATCTATTTATTGCATAGATTTTTTTTGTTGCTCAACCCCTTAACAGAAAAACAATACATGTAGTTTCGTATTTAAAAGAATGAGAAGCTAAATTAATTTCAGAATAAAATACAAATCTGCTTGAAATGCAATCCACTCGCAGCTGTACTACATTTCTCTATAAGGTCTATCATTTTGGTCCACAGAACAAACCAGACGAATGTCTAAGAAGCAAAGAAGTGCACAGATATGAAGGATATTAAAGGGATTAAAAGTTTAGTTCAGTCCATACTAACAAAATTAAGAAATAAAAAAGAAACACCATGTACAGGCTTCCATTCTAAAATTGGTTGAATGACATCTGTTGGAATGGCTACTGTGACCCCAACCATCACCCTGAGTTAAAGCATTCAGCTTCTGTGCCTCAAAGTGATGTTCAAGGATCAACCATACCCAATCTGTTACACAAAAAAACAAGCATTATAAAGAAGTTTTAAGGAGTCCATAATGGGAAAAATCATATTTATAAGCCAACATAGTGGCAAAAGACCTTGTGGTTTGATAAATGTAAAACTAAATTTCAGACTGAATGCTATAAGTGGTATGTGTGGCCTCAATTTACAAAGGCACATGACCCAGGTAGCACCGTTTTTACTCCAACTTGCTGGTGTTAGCGTCATGCAATGAAAAAGACATTTTAGCAGCACTGGCTGTCAATCTGGCCCAGACAGATAAGAAAATAAATGGTACACACTACAGAGAGATATTCTAAAAATATTTCAAATAATGAACTGGTAAGAAGTGTCTTTTCTCAGCAAGATAGTGACTTAAACACACCATCACTGCAACACTGAAGTGGTTGGGGTCATTTAAATTAAATGAGAAAAAAATAGATGCACGGTCATAACCCCATTTGCTGTACACCTGTGCTTCCTAACCAACCGGGCAAAACTTCAAAAATATTGTAAAGAGGAATGGGAATTTATCCAAAAAGACTAACACCGTCCAAAAGTGAATTAAAATTGGAAAAACAAGCATATACACTGATCGGCCATAACATTAAACCCACCTCCTTGTTTCTACACTCACTGTCCATTTTATCAGCTCCACTTACCATATAGAAGCACTTTGTAGTTCTACAATTACTGACTGTAGTCCATCTGTTTCTCTACATACTTTTTTATCCTGCTTTCACTGTTCATCAATGGTCAGGACCCCCACAGGACCACCACAGAGCAGGTATTATTTAGGTGGTGGATCATTCTCAGCACTGCAGTGACACTGACATGGTGGTGGTGTGTTAGTGTGTGTTGTGTTGGTATGAGTGGATCAGACATAGCAGCCCTGCTGGAGTTTTTAAATACCATGTCCACTCACTGCCCACTTTATTAGACACTCCTACCTTGGTTCACCTTGTAGATGTAAAGTCAGAGACGGTCGCTCATCTATTGCTGCTGTTTGAGTTGGTCATCTTCTTCATCAGTGGTCACAGGACACTGCCCATGGGGCGCTGTTGGCTGGATATATTTGGTTGGTAGAGTATTCTCAGTCGAACAGTGCAGTGAGCAGCACTGCTGTCTGATCCACTCATACCAAAACAACACACACTAACACACCACCACCATGTCAGTATCACTGCAGTGCTGAGAATGATCCACCACCCAAATAATACCTGCTCTGTAGTGGTCCTGGGAGAGTCCTGACCAATGAAGAACAGCATGAAAAGGGGCTAACAAAACATGTAGAGAAAAACAGATGGACTACAGTCAGTAATTGTAGAACTACAAAATGCTTCTATATGGTAAGTGGAGTTAGTAAAATGGACAGTGTAGAAACAAGGAGGTGGTTTTAATGTATGAAATTGGGATCAGATACAATTCAAGTAACTAAGGGTTAAGGGAATTGATCTAGTTTGACAATGGCAGTCTGGTGGTGGTTGGGCTTAAAGCCTTAACCTTAAAAACAGTCCAATTTCTGGCTAAATCACTATTGCCCGGATGTCTAATTTTGAGTAACAAAAATTGAGGAACCTTACTGCCAAGTATTCCACATAACAACAGGCAAGTTTCTGAATCACATTTTGTCTGTCCCTTGGGAAAATCTAAGTTGCTGCACTTCCTTTGGGAGTTCCAATGGAGAAATAATCTATTACAGCATGGCAGTGTGCTGATATGCTTTTGTGGTGACAGCAATATTACTGTGTTTAGCACAAGCCAACACACTAAATTGTAAGTGCATCGATATGTCTTGAAAACAGACATAAACAGAAGACCAGCAAGGGGTCACTTTGTATGCCACAAATAGAAGAGCTGACCTTCAGTAATGAGGAAGACAAATCAGTTATGTAAAACCATAAACATGATTATATTTTTTACTGTGAGCTGTCAGCTCAACCTTATGCATAATAATAAGTTTTGTACTCTACCTCTTTCACCATTTTCTGAATAAATCAAAGAAATATTTATTTTTTCTTTAATTGGAACAATCCCTCTCACATTTTTCACGACGGTTTCATGCATGCAGATGGACTTTGTGAATGATGCAATAAAGCCAAGGCCTTTAATCAAGTTAATAATTTTAGTAAATAGCAAGAATCCAAATATATTTACACAGCTTACACTAATTGAACATGTTGCCCTGTCAGTTCACACTATTTGCTAAAATTCAACATCTATTTCAAGAATCAGTGGCTTTGAATTCACAGGGACACAGCCCATTTCTTTGTAAAGTCTATCAGTATAGTAAAGACTAAAGACTGTCCACAAAAAACCCAGAAGAATGTCTAAGAAGGAAATAAGTGCACAGATCTGAATGATTTAAAAATTAAATATGGGGAATTTACATTTCAGTTTTTAACATTTAAATGTTTATTAAATTTCAGTTTTAGTTCGGATATGTGTGAATCTGATGCATATAAAGCAATCAGTTTCTTCCTTTCATCTGGTAGTTGTTTATTCCAAAAGAGGGTCTTTAACATTGTACCGTCTCACTATGTACTTTGCTATTTTCTTCCATTCACGCCAGGGATTTAACCAGAAAAATCTGCAGTTCAAGTAGCAAAGAGGTGATTTCCCATTCAGCCTTCCAGCACCTAGACACTGCCAGTTGTGCCTTCCAGCTAGGTTTAAGTCACTACAGTACCTCCCCCTTGGTGAAGAGCCAGTACATTGGACTGCTGCGCTACCCAAGTGCCCAGCGTGTGACAGTTATTTATTTTAAATATTTATGTTCCTTTAAGAACAATTAATGTAAAGTCCATTTAATTTAAAAATCTGCTACAAGGACATTTAACATAGACAGTGCATATGCCATGCTGCCTTATAGCAGTGCTTTTATCTCTTTTGCTTTGCTTTAAGGTTAATGTTATAAGCAGGAAATTAATCTGTACCAGATATGAAACCAATTACATGTGCTTTTCAGAGCTTCTGCTAATGAGCCATGCTATGCAATTAAAGCCACAGTTATGGCAATTTTAAAATTGGACAAAATTAAGTCTGTCGTTCTCCACAAAGCTACTCATAACGTTATTCAGGGTTGTACTTAATCATAACATTTTTAATGTTTGTCCTACTCCGCTTTCCATTTTTCTTCTTCGCTATGAACGCCTTTGCAGCTTCAGTTGAATTATGGGATAGAACATCGGACCATTAGTGTGCATCGTTTGTTTTGTTTGTTTGTTTATTAGGATTTTAATGTCATGTTTTACACTTTGGTTACATTCATGACAGGAACAGTAGTTACTCATTACACAAGGTTTATCAGTTCACAAGGTTATATCAAACACAGTCATGGACAATTTTGTATCTCCATTTTCACCTCACTTGCATGTCTTTGGACTGTGGGAGGAAACCGGAGCACCCGGAGTAAACACATGCAGACATGGGGAGAACATGCAAACTCCACACAGGAAGGACCAGGACCACCCCACCTGGGGATAAAACACAGGACCTTCTTGCTGTGAGGCAACAGTGCTACCCACTTAGCCACCGTACCGCCATGCATCGTTTGCATACTCAAAAATGGCTGCCCAGGCAGTAGGTCATCTGGATAATTTTCGTGTACTGTTTAATGTATACTACGTATTCGGACATACAAACCGCTCTCACATACTGCTTTCACGTACTGATCAGTATGAAAGTATGTGATTTTGGACACAGCCTATGTCTGGGGTAAAGAATGCAAGTTAAAAGCGAAACTTCATTAAAACTGCGAAGCATGAAGAACCAAGCATCAGAGTTCAGGGCTGATTTCCTGGACGCTCGCAAAAAATCAACAAAATCATTTATATCAGCAGCCACTGTTACCTAAAGCTTAATTGAAGTTGGATAACACAATAGGAGAAGAGCTTTTTGACTATGAGCTTCATAGTAAATCAACAGACAGGTTTAAAAAGGAAAAATGTATTTGAAATAGCTCAGAATCCCCAACTGAGCTGCTGCAGCATGACATGCAACGTGCTGTTATTGCGAGAAATCCCAAAACAGTTTAAATATTCCCTACTGTTTTGCAGTTTGATCAGCAGTGAGGTTGTAGCAGCCACTACTGTATATATTAAAAAGAGATGGATGAGGACAGTACCACAAGCTTTGTTATAAGAGTAGAAAAAGACTTTAGAAGACTACAAACTTTATAGACATCCACAGTCAGTAATGACTGTGTGCAAGATGTATGATACTGGGTGCTGCATTGCCAACATATGGTAGTGGACACAATTAGAGGAATAATAAATGAGCCATTAAAAAGATTAAAACAGTACCAAATCTTTGATGGTTTTAGTCATTTTAAAATATTGCATGATATTTTTCATGTATTCAGATAGATAGATCGATAGACAGGTTATTAATCCCAAAAGTAATTAAGGATTCAATGTTTATAATGTCTCAATGTAAAACATTCACAAAGGCAGCATTTATGTTGTTTTTTATGTTGTTTATGTTATTCGAGTCATTGTCAGAATGTCATATTAACACTGTATCAACATTTTGCATTTCAGTAAAATCTTTTTGTATAAAAATATGTGGTACATTAAACTATATGAGTATTTGCATAAAACCACAAACACTATTATACAGAGTACAGCCAGCTGACCTTTTAAACTGAAACTTTACAACTCATCTTGTCCATCTAATCAATAGGTGAATTGAATTTTCTCTTGATCTAAAGCTGGCAATTAAACCGGCCCATGAGGTGCTACTGGAGAGATTGGAATACCTTTTCAGCTCCTGTAGTTGGTCTTGCTGCAAGCTGTGCTCTTGGGGCTTCACTCACTACTTCTGCAAATGACTTGCCTGTTTCTGCAACAAGTCCTGGAAATAAAGTCAGTCAGTGAAGCATTAAAAAACCAGAATGACTTCACATGTCTTTAAAAAAAGTCAGACATTCACATTCCACCAGTTTCTTGTGTATGCCAGGTGAACTTTGGGATTAGCCACCGTTCCTGATTACTGGTTGTAACAAATGAAATAAAAAATGCAGTGAAAAGTAAGGGCACAGAGTAAACTGGAAACGTAGACTATAACTTATATGAAACAAAAACCAGACTGGTCCTCAACATTATTTTCAGTCAGGATTCACTTGAGTGTCTTTACAATTCAAACACCCATCCATTAACTGTTAATGCATCAAGTACTTGGTAGACTTTTGTTGAACATCATATCACCTTGATTGAATTCTGAACGACTGAATGAAATATAGGGCAAAGTTTGATGAATGAGATTGATCAGGTGAAGGCATGAGTTAATGCAGCCATGCTGAACCAGGATTTATTTCCTTTAGGAAGAAGCAGCATTAAAGCAGCACAGTCAGCAGTAAAGGAATTGGTTTATATGTAGATGCAATATATAACAGCAGTACAGCAATTATTCCAAACCAGCAAACTAAATGGTATCTAAAACCAGAATGGTAATATCACAGCTTTGTAAAACACAGAACAAAGAAAAATGGTTCAGGTCATTTGGTTTAAATCAATCTTCATATACCCTATACGTTATTCTATTTTGATTGTGTATATTTGAAAAAAAAAAAAAAAAACCACATTAAACAGAGCAGCTACTACTATCCAAAGTTATGCTTTGGGTTTGGTTCCCAGGTGGAGCGGTCCGGGTCCTTTCTGTGTGGAGTGTGCATGTTCTCTCAGTGTCCGTGTGGGTTTTCTCCGGGAGCTCTGGTTTCCTCCCACAGTGCAAAGACATGCAAGTGAGGTGAATTGGAGATACAAAATTGTCCATGACTGTGTTTGACATTAAAAACTTGAACTGATGAATCTGTCCCGTCATGAATGTAACCAAAGTTGTGTACATGACGTTAAATTTCTAATAAATAGGTGATATTGGTGCCTTTGGCCTAAACAAGAAAAACACTGCATGCCTAATTAAAGAATGACAAATTACTTAGTGGAACATCACAGAGTACAATAATTAAACAATATACCTAGTTTAAGTTTGGATGCCTGCCGTGTCTGCACTCCAAATGTCCAGAACTCGCTATTGACTTTATCACAGACTGGACTGAAAAATAAAGAACTCAAATTCCTTTTTTTTCTATTCACTAGTTTTTCACAACTTTTTGTTCAAATTAAGTTTGTGTATGTATGTCCTCCAGGCTACCCAAGGAGGATGAGTGCCTGCTGATTCTGGTTCCTCTCAAGGTCTCTTCCTATAATTTTAAGGAAGTTTTCTCCTTGCCGCTGTTGCCCTCAGCTTGCTCAACAGGGTTTTTTGGTTTGCGGTCCAAAATTTTATTGGCATTTGAGTCTGTATCATCACACTTCTTTTACATATGAATTAAAGCCATTATACATATTCTTATTTAACTTTTCCTGGTAGGGCTCTTAAGAGAAGCTCAGCAAATGTGAGACAAACATGGTGTTTATATTGCACAATATAATTTGGATTACCAGTTGTGTTAAGGTACTATATATCATAAATCAATATTTCTTTCTATTTATTTATGCATTTTCCCTTTTTTTCTCTCAATTTTGTGTAGTGAATTGGTCTTCCACTGCTAGAGATCCTGATTGAATTCGAGGAGGGTATATTTGCCTGCTCCACGCCCCTTCCAATGCATGTGGCTTCGTACATGAGGCTCATCCACTTCTGCACAGGCACCTCGTTTGAAGACCCCACCCACTGAGTCCGGTCCTGGGTTTGATCCTTTAGTCACTGTCTGTATTGCCTCTAGTCACTGATCTACTGGTGTTTGAGGTACACTTAAGAGTTAAGGTTTTCTCAATATTGTAACCAGATGGTAACATCCCCAAGTATGGTTTGTAACTGACACTTGAGATTGGCAGTTAAAAATATCCAAGCTACATTTTAAGCTTGATGTGTTTATTTAAAGAAAATCCTTTCTAAGTGGTATTTTGAACCACTTTCAAATGGCATTTGAAAATAACATGAAAACATTTTATAAGTCATATTTTGCCACCAGCCAATCAGTGTGTTTGTTGGTGTGTTACATACCAATTGCAACATGCAGATAATTGTCCAACCAAAACTGCCAAAACTGAAGATGTCTGTGGCAAGAGACAATGCACTACTGAACAGAAATAGGTGCTAATGTTAACCCTTGTCTCCAGTTTGTGTAATACATCCATGATGTAAATATGGTTTAGAAAGCTGCATTGCTTAAAAAAAGACACTAGAGTTAATGGTTATTACCCAAAAACATGCACTGTTATATTCTGTATTAAGCATACAAAGTGAGTTCAATACTCTCCGAGCTTACATTTGCAAAAAAATTGACTGCTTTGATATACATAGAAGCACTATGACCACACAAGTCACAACAGGGGAAGTAGAAACAATAAAGGGACCACTCAAATAAAAGCACAGTCACTGCTCTCAATATCCTCTCTCTCTCTGCTGGGCCATTAAGTTCAGCATGACAGCAATACTGATACTAATGCAATCAAGCCAAAGTGAAATTTCAGTGGCATATTATGATGAACCTGTACTACCCAACTCTATCCCACATTAAAGATGGCCACAGCGGAATATAATAGATACCTGCACCTGATGACACTGAGTGCACATTATAATAAAAGTGAGCTTGCGCCAACCTTTTTAGCCATCATTTACCACTGCTCATGTAGGCCACTTGCTGATGGTCAATTCAAACCTAGTGTCTGCTTTGGCTTTTAATTACCAACTTTAACATGTCTGCATCAGCCTTAGTTTACACCCACAAGACTATGATTACATGTGAAATTAAGTGCAAGAAGACTGCAAAAATGGCCATGTTGATGTGACATTGTGACATCTATTTAATGGTTGGTGCTGGTGAGACTGTATGTGATATTAATAGTGCCTTAGTGCTTCATAAGGTTTTTTTTCCCATAAATATAAAAAGTCATTGTTTAAAGTGCACTAGAACAGTTCAAAACTAAAAATATAAAATCTGTATGGAGTGAGGGGGTGTTGGTTACCATGCCGCTCCACTACGCAGTTTTTCAACTTTAAGCGCAGCTTCAAGACTTAAAAAACAAGCGGTACAGTTTAATCTGACACATGTAAAGCTGACAGTTACAGCTGTACATCGACCAGTAGCGGACACTTAGGGCGCATTCACATGAGAAGCGGCAAAAGCGCTTTTGCGCCGGCTGTGCCATTGTTTCCTGTGGAGTGTGGCGGCTCACTTATGCCATGTTGGGCTCGTTTTTTGTGCTTGCTGTGGTGCTCAAAGTTCACCTGATTAAACTTTGACCCAGTTTGCCTCTGACCTTTTCAAAGCTCTTCCAATGAGATGAACTGTTTGATATGACGCAATAAAAGCAACTCAGGTCGTATGAACAGCGCTTATTGTATTAAAACAACAAGCAAGGTATTTTAGTACTAAAGAGCATTTATGATCAGTAATAATTAAGAGAAGTTTAGTGTTCCTGTGTCAATTTTTTGAATACATTAAACTATGTTAAGCTTTTTTTAACAATAAGCATTTAAAACTCTCTCGTAAAAGCTGATTCTCAGAATTTCTCAGCACCCTAAGCTATAACACAAATTTAGAATTGAAACAGTGAGAAAATTACAGCTAAACACAGATGTATGTGGATGCTTAGAGTGGATTTGACAGTTATATCACACAAATGCATATTCGTGTTGTGGTGCATTTTGATGACGTTTTACCGCACCACTCAAGCCAAGCGCTGAGCAAAGTGGTGGTCCGCCTTTTATGTGAATGCGGCCTCACAGAGATTCTCAGATCCTCTGGTACCTCAACCAGACAGTGGCCATGAGGCAGTACCCCATTCAGCCTTCCCTACCTCAGACATGACAAACTGTGTTTGTTAACTGCCTGATCATTATTTAACAAAATTAAACATTTAAGGATTTTATTTTTAATTAAAAAAAGTTTGATGTTTGATGTCAGATGCATTTGTTTTTGCTTGCTTCAAACGACTTTCTTTTCATGTTCCATGATTTCATTTAACACCTGAACAAACAATACAAGCAACACTTTGCTGCAAGGCACATTTTCCACATTTTTAAATAATGAAAATCAAACCACAGACATGAATTTTATAGAATTAAATTGCAGCCTGGGCTGATGTCTGTATCAGCAACTGTATGTATTATTTTAGGATGTCTTTGTTTAATCTAACTATATCAAGGACCAATGCAGTATGATTAACATACATACAGTCAAGCAGAATTACTCCAACATATATACATGCACACACATACACACACACAGCACAACCCACACAGACCATTACAACAGAACAGAGGTCAGAAGTGCAGATGCATCAGCGGTCTCTACGGAAATGGCATGGCATTTTCGCCTGCCAAACAACCCAGCCTGTTTAAGTCTCTCATAATTAACCAAAGCTGCAAGTGAATTCATAAACCAATAGTACAAATGCAACAGTGAAAGCTGCCTCCTGAGCAAGTGTATTTTAATAAAGATAGAGTGCTCAGGGCTATGCATTATTATCACATGCATATGCAAAAGGCCAAACATTGTTTGAAATAAAACATGAATGAATAGTAAAATAACAATTATAATTTAACTTAACAATTAAAAGCCTTTTGTTCCACTATAGCAATTAAGCAACATGTATGATGGTGCACATAAGTGGGCTCTCAAAATGACTTGCATAGATTCTGTGCTTTCACCTTAAATTAACACAGACAAATGAGTTGGTTTTAAATGCAGTCAAGACTTTAAACATGTTTAGGCATTCATTATGAACAAATGCCTGTTTCTATAGGACCAAGTCATTTCACAAAGCTGTATAACATGCACCACAAATACTAAAACTAGTAAAGACAGACAAAAACTAAAGAGAAAAATGAAATGTAAAATATTCATGATGAACTACTGCTACTATTGTGTTCATGTGTTGAAGTTTCACTGGTCAGTACTTTGTTTCTGGGCAGCACTGTGGCTTGGTGATCAGCTCTGTCGCCCCCTGGGTTCGACTCCCAGGTGAAGCGGTCCGGTCCTATCTGTGTGGAGTTTGCATGTTCTGCATGGGTAATCCAAGAGCTTCGGTTTCCTCCCACATTCCAAAAACATGTAAGTTAAGTGAACTGGAGATACTGTTTGGTGTTTGACATTTAACTTGAACTGAGAAATCGTGTATAACCAAAACTACCTGACAAAAACAAGTGTAAAATCCTAATAAACAAACAAACATTACTTTGTTGGTTTAAAATCTGGCCAAAAAATCAAGCAGATTTGAAATAGATATTTCAGAAAAAAAATCAGCATGTTGACACAGCAGGCAGAGTGGGTGAAACACAGGAGTCATTGGGTCTTGGGTTCCCACCTAAACACTGGTTACTGTAAGGAGCCTGGCATGTTGTCCATATGTCTGTATGGATTTATTCTGGGTGCTTAGGTTTCCAATCATCTCTCAAAAATGCAGAATGTGTACTGGCTAATAAACTGGGTGACACCGAGTAAGGAAATTGATGAGTGGGTGGTGTATTTATCCCATGTGTTCAGTGCAGCCTGGTGGTGGTTCTGATTTAAATAAAATGGTTGCAGAAAATAAATATTTAAATAAATATTAGAAAGAATTGGGGAGGGACTGGATTTCAGCTAAACGGATCAAAAAGCTTTGTAGAAGACACAAAGACTTAAAGAGTGGAGGCTTTTCAGATATTGAAGATCATGTTACATTTAGAAAATTAGATCAAAATGTTAAAATGGTATTTTGATTTAAATTTTAACAAACTACTAAAACCATTTGCTCACTTGTAATAGCAATAGAAGAACTGTGACAGTGGATGATAGTGGGTGATAATAGAAGATAATCCTACCATGCATAGCTCTGTAGGCACTGCCAAGACATGCAGAGTTGGCCACATCAATTGTGTACACTGGAGCATTAAACACGTCAGACAGAACCTGTTAAGAGTTAAGAGAGTGCATTTTAATCACATTCCTCATTCTACATTCAGTTGCCAAATAAGCTGGTAACCCTAACTTGTTCTAATACTTACTGATATTTTTTATCAAGTACAGTTGGCCACAAGGCATATTTTGTTGATCTTTAAGTTGAAAAGAAGTAAACACAACCAAAGTCATTCAGTAACACTGGCCACAGAGTAAAAATATACCTTGAATAGGGTGCCATTTTTTGTTTGTTGGTTTTACAGTTTATGACGGCAGTATCAGATTGAACTGCATTTTTATGATGAAAAAGAAGGCATATAAACAATGTGACTGAACATTATATGCACATTACGAATTTTTGTTGGATGCTTGGGGAAACATAATTTATTGCATGTGTATACGCAATATGTTAGCTACGCTTCACAAGTCTTACGCTCTCCAATAAAAGCAACATAAACTGTAGACTTATAAATATGCATTAAGGTATAAAATCTTCAATCAAATCCATCATAGTAAATGATGCATGACTACATGAGCATGCTTTTATAAATTTTTCCTCTTTTCTCCCCACATTTAATGTATGGTAAGGCATGTCAAGACAGCGTAAAGTTATAGCAAAACAAGAATATCTGTTTTAATTCACACAGACCAAGACACACAGCTGTTTGTTTAGATGTAACATTGATCCAGAGTTCGGAAAAGGATATTTAGACTTCTGAATAAAAAAATGCATTATTCTTTACCATTCCCTTAATAAGCAGACAAATGCATGCAGTGGTGTAACTAGGAGCTCATGGGCCCCAGTGCAAAAAAAAAATTGGGCCCCCTCAACAAATTATTATAAGTTATTTTAATTTTACTTAGCGGAAATATTGTAATATAATAATAACGACCTGGCGAGCGCACCTAGTGGGAGTGCAGTGAGGTGAGTGGTTGAGTTCAAGTCATGGAGGCCCCCCCCCTGCCATGGGCCCCAGTGCACCTTCCCCCCTGTAGTTACACCCCTGGGTGCATGTGTGAAATACACCAAAAGAAGAGTGCAGGCTTGAATGATGGTTCGTGGGGTGGGGGAGAGGGGTTGCAGGTATGCTAAGTTGGAGAAAGCTTCACTGCAAATCATTTTTATTCTGACTGATCACTTAAACAATATAACTAAAAAAATAATGGCTTGATTGGAGTGTTATCTTTAAGCATGACAGTGCCTCTATTAACTGGGCATAAGGGTTCAATAAATGGTTTGATTAGTATGAAAATTGTTTGCAGCCAACAAATTTCACCCCAATAAAACAACATATACCCAACTTCAGAAGGCTGTATTAGACAATGTTCACCACCATAAGTAATAAAACTCCATTACTTTTACAAATGGGACAGCATAGAAGATGCAAATAAAAAAACAGAGTTTCTTGCATTTATTCCCATTCTTCCTGCAATCACTCTTAAGGTGTGCAAGAGTAGGGGGTTGTCGTTGTTGCGTTTTCGTTTCAAAATTCTTCACACATTTTCTATTGGAGACAGGTCAGGACTGCAGGCAGGCCAGTCCAGTACCCGTACCCTCTTCTTCTGCAGCCATGCCTTTGTAATGTGTGCAGTATGTGGTTTGTGCAGTATGTGGTTTCTTGTTGAAAAATGCATGGATGTCTCTGGAAAAGATGACGTCTTGAAGGCAGCATATGCTGCTCTAAAAAGTCAGTGTACTTTTCTGCATTAATGCTGCCATCACAGAAGTGTAAATTACCTTTGCCAAGGGCACTGAGACAACTTTATACCATGACCGACTCTGGCTTTTGGACTTGTTGCTGTATGGTCCTTTTCGTCGTAGGTCCGGAACACATGGCATCTATTTTTTTTGCCAAAATAGATCTGGAATATTGATTCCACTGACCACAATACACCTTTTTCTCTGTGTGATGGTCCATCCTAGATGCCTTCAAGCCCAGAAAACTCAACAGCTCTTTTGGACATGGTCAATGGTTAGTGCTTGATCAAGTTTTGCCAAAAGTAATTCCTTGCCCATGTGGTTATATCAGCAATTGCTGAGTGGTGGTTCTTGATGCAGTGCCACCTAAGGGATTGGAAATCACGGGTGTTCAGCTTAAACTTGCACCCTTGCCCTTTACACACTGAAAGTCCTCTAGAGTCCTAGAATTTTTTAATGATATCATGCAATGTAGAGGGAGAAATATGCAAATCCTTTCCAATCTTTTCTTGGGGAACATTGTTTTTAAATATGTCAACAATTTTCTCACACATTTGTTGACAAACTAGAGATTCTCTGTCTGTCTTTGCTCCTCAAAGACTCAACCTTTCTTGGATACTGCTTTTACACCAAATCATGATTACAATCACCTGTTGACATCATCTCTTCTTCTTTTTTTTGGGAATGTTTTGCATGACCGAAATGCAGAAATGGATATCTATAAACAAATGAAATTTTATCAAATGAAAGTTTATAGAAATAAATTAAATAAAAGTCAAAGTAAATTTTAGAAACATTGCAATATTTTTCATGCACAGTTTTCATGCTGTTCCAACTTTTTCTAAATTGGGGTTTTATAACGGTGGTGTTTCATCCCTCCAGAACAGTTCCATTAAAGTTTTCTTTGAATTTCACACATCAGCTCTTTGGTGCGTACCTGAAGTATGTCCTTGTTGGCTGAACCCCCTCCTGTTGCAAGCACTCTCGTTACTGAAACTAAACAAAAAAACAGACTTTGTTATGTTTAAACAAGAGCCTTGGAGATACTCTTACACATTTAAAACTCTGCTATTTTTCTCAAAAGCTGTTTTCTGAATTCTATATGTCTATGGAATTAAGTGGTCTGCATGTAGTGTCAGAAAAAATTAAATAAAAAAGAACAGGATAATTTAGAATAGCAGATGTACACAGGTCACAAATGAAAAGAGGCTTTAAAATAGCAAAATAAAATGTTTTAAACACATTAATACACAAATAAATATCATTCATATGTTTTAATTGTGGCGGCACGATGGCTCGGTGGGTAGCACTGTCGCCTCACAGCAAGAAGGTCCAGGGTTCAATCCCCAGGCGGGGCGGTCCGGGTCCTTTCTGTGCGGAGTTTGCATGTTCTCCCCATGTCTGCGTGGATTTCCTCCGTGAGCTCCGGTTTCCGCACCGGGTGGCGCACTGTCCAGTAAGTTATGTGGTCCTTGCACCCCACCCCCCCAACCCTAATTGGATAAGCGGTTAAGAAAGTGAATGAGTGAGTGTATCATTTTTTAAATTATCTCTTAATAACAATTTAGGATAACCATATACATTGCAATACTCCCTCAAGGCGCACAGTAACTCCCTGGACGGGGTGCCAGTCCATCGCAGGGCAGACACACATACACACACCCATTCACCTATAGGGTAACTCAGTGTCTCCAATTAACCTGACTGCATGTTTTTGGACTGTGGGAGGAAACTGGAGCTCCCGGAGGAAACCCACACAGACACGGGGAGAACTCCGCACAGAAAGGACCTGGATCGCCCCGCCTGGGGATCAAACCCAGGACCTTCTTGCTGTGAGGCGACAGTGCTACCCACCGAGCCACCGTGCCGCCCTACATTGCAATATTAAAAGACATATCCCTGGCTCTTTCACAAAGCATTTTTTATATTAAATGTTTGCACACACAAATCTAAGCATAACTGTAACACATATCTATCTGCTGGCATCACAGGAAATATTATGAGGTCCCTTTGGTGGTGCATTCTCATCATCCTGTACAGTCCTTTTCTGTCTGAACTATTAAAACCCCTCACACCACTGAGTGTAGCCTTGAAGTGCCAATAAGAATAAAATGGACCAGCACGATTGATTTTGTTGCTTTGTTTGCTTTTTCATTGACCGCCAATGATGGATGCACATCAAAGGTTGGGATGGAGAGGAAAACAAGTAATCATTAAAAAGAGGAAACCCTGCATCAATGTACAGAAATAGAACAACATGAAGGGAAAATATAGACAGATTTCTTTTTTCTCAGACAAGGTACAGTAGGATTGATTCAGGGCTTCAATGAATGTACTTATGGGGGAAGGGCTTCTAAATCTTCATGTAATGTCTATTTCTAGAAAAGAGTTTAATATGAATATTTAACAATATAACAAGAATGAAAATTCAAAGTTATAGGCTGCATTATTTAAATGATATTCTGCAATATCAGTGCAATAACCTCTCTATTACGAAGCTTTTAAACATGCTTTTTATTAGCATGCAAAATTGAAAGAAAAAAAGTGACATCTATCTTGACTCTTGAACTGTCAATAATTCCTTGGCTATTACTATTGACAGATAAAGCAGTAAAATAAATGTGTGGCTGCACCATGTTCTTTACCTTTGCATCCCTCATAAAAGAGGGAAATCAATACACCATTGCACATGAAAAATGGAGAGAAATGCTGATATTTACCATACTTTTTTTAAAGAGCAGTACATAATCTTATTTAAGAATTTGTATAGAATTTAATACTAAAATAGAAAACAGATTTGTAAGATCACCTTATAAATAAACATTAAGACTTAATATGTCACTAATACAAATACAAAACAGAAGCTGTAAGTTTATATGCATATACAAACTTACAATTGGTTAAATGTCCCTTAGTTCTGTCAATGTCAATCAACTGCTTTTGATAGCTATCAATAACTGTGACACAACTAGACTCTATATGGTATCATTGTTAGGGTTCAATTGTTATAGTTTTATTTGTCACAAACATGACTTTATAGTACACAGAGTCCCTAGAGGGTTGAGTTCTGAATCCAGAGTTAAGATTAGGGTAATTTGTATAATTACTTTTATTGTTAGCCCCCTGATACCCTGTTCTTCAATGGTCAGGACTTTCCCAGGACCACTACAGAGTAGGTATTATTTGGGTGGTGGATCATTCTCAGCACTGCAGTGACACTGACATGGTGGTGGTGTGTTAGTGTGTGCTGTGCTGGTATGCGTGGATATGACACAGCAGCGCTGCTGGAGTTTTTTAAACGCCTCACTGTCACTGCTGGACTGAGAATAGTCCACCAACCAAAAACATCCAGCCAACAGTGCCCCATGGGCAGCATCCTGTGATCACTGATGAAGGTCTTGAAGATGACCAACTTAAACAGCAACAATAGATGAGCGATCGTCTCTGACTTTACGTCTACAAGGTGGACCAACTAGGTAGGAGTGTCTAATAGAGTGGACGGTGAGTGGACACAGTATTTAAAAACTCCAGCAATGCTGCTGCGTCTTATCCACTCATACCAAAACAACACATACTAACACACCACCACCATGTCAGTGTCACTGCAGTGCTGAGAATGACCCACCACCTAAATAATACCTGCTTTGTAGTGGTCCTGACCATTGAAGAACAGGGTGTCAGGGGGCTAACAAAGCATGCAGAGAAACAGATTGTAGTAATTGTAGAACTACAAAGTGCTTCTATATGGTAAGTGAAGCTGATAAAATGGACAGTGAGTGTAGAAACAAGGAGGTGGTTTTAATGTTATGGCTGATCAGTGTATATCACCAGCATATGTCTTCACACCAGCTCTAGTCCCAAAGCTACTTAGATCAATCAGAATGACCTACTGTTAACCTTTGGAAAACACAATTGTAAGAGATTACAGTGGTAGGCTAAAAATGGATTTTGATCTGGTGTGAAGAAAAAATGTGTAAAGCTCTGGCACTAATTTCACATTATTTAAACCACCAAAACCAAATGGTTCAATCATCTAAGCCAGAAAAAAAGGGTTTACACATCTGCCATCAAATTTACAAATCAACTGACTGACTGACTGAGCTCAATTATAGAATAAGACCAGATGTGAGAAAGATCTGGACCATCTTAGACAACAGGGGACAAAAAGTTTAGCATAAGAACTATATCTCAGTAGCATTTTAGCTGTGTGCTGTGTTTTTGCTGGTGTGTGCTGTAATATGTGTATGTTTACTTACTCATCCTTAATAACCACTTCATCCTGACCTAGGTATTGGTGGGTGCAGCTTAATAGCAGACAATACACCCCTAATAATTGTATTGTAAAATATCACACACTTAGTTATTCACTAGAACAATTTGAAGCAGTCACTTAACCTTCTTCCATTTATACATGCATTTATTGTCTGTTTTACTACACTTTACCCTGGTCAGGGTCATGGTGGGTCGAATTAATTGAGCAAAAGACAGGTAACACCCTAAAAAGCTCGCCAGTCTATCAGAGGGTAGACACACACATTCACACAAACACACACTCACACTTGTGATTGCATGTTTTTGGACTTTTGGAAGGAAACCGGAGCATCAGGAGGAAACTCCCACAGACACATAGAGAGAACATTCAAATTCCACACTGAAAGAACCCTGGTCACCCAGCTGGGGAATCAAACCCAGGCCCTTCTTGCTGTGAGGTGACAGCACAACCCACTGTGCCAAAAATTATTCAGACCCCTTGACTTTTTGCACACTTGTTGCGATTTGAATTGACTGGACAGTTTGGAATCACAAACAACTGTGTTAATAAGAACCCACAGTTTACAGTGCATGATCAGAACAAAACCCAAGTTGGGAAGAACAGGGTACTGTGTGCTGATCTCTGCACACACAAAAAAACTGTGGGAAGGCATAGATTAAACCAAGGACATAAAACAAGATATTTTGAACTCTCTGAGAGTTAAGCTTTCAGTTGAACTGGGCATCTGGGCAAAAAGTGCCTTGGTCAGGGAGGTAAGAAAGAACACAGCAGTCAAATATAAAGAGCTTCAAACACCTGTGTGGAAAACAACACTGAAGTGGCTTTAGGGCAAGTCTGTGAATATCCTGAGGTGGACCAGCTATAGCCTATCAAATATTTATGTAAAGAAGGCAGTGCACAGAAACTCGCCATCCAGTCTGAACTTCCAAATCCAGATGTGCAAAGCTTGTAGAGACATAACCTAGAAGAAAACTAATTTAATTTATTAGTTTACCTAATTAAATAATTAAGCTGTGCAACAATTTTATTTAGGAAAACGCACACCAGTGAATCTCGGCTCTTCTACCGATCGGCTGGGCGCCCTCTAGCAGGCACAATTAGCTAGTTCCTGCAGCAGACAAAATTGGCCTCCAGTCTGCTGGGTGGAAAAGGATTAAGTGGTGGGATTATCAGTGCCGTGTAAGGATCTTGGTTGCCCAGGGTGCCTATACAGAAAGTGGAGGAGCGCAGAGATCGGGGAGTGGCTCTGCGTACATGAAGCCGACCTCACACGCAAATCCACCGAAGTACGGATGAATAAGATGGGATTGGTGGACTGCTCACACATTGGTGACAGTGTGTCAGGCGAATATACACCCTCCTTGGACATTATTGGGGTCCCCAGGAGCAAATTTGCGACACTATATTGGGAGAAAAAAGGGGGAAATATAAAGAAAAAAAGGTTTCTGTTTGTGATTTGTGTTACTTGGCACCTCAACACCTATGCTGTCAAAGAATCTCTTTGTGATGGCACTCTTTACTCCATTAACATCCAAATCTCAAATCTTTTTCATTAACTTAGTGAAGGCAAGTCTGGCTGCTGCACCTCTTAGCCAGAAACATTGGATAGAAGGCAGAAATACAACCTAAACAGGGCACCAATCCATGACAGGACATTACACACTCACTAATGTATCTACACAATCCTTCACCTACACCTAGGAGCAAGTGCTTAATCGCTAATTCATATTATGTATGTTTTAAAAATAGAATATTTATAAGGAGTGTACACACAAATGTAGCAGTAATAATACCCAGGTCTCCAAAAACCATGGTGCTACGTGGCACACACTCCACTCCAATTTCTAAATTGCTAAAACACAGCACATGCAAACAAATAAAATTAACAAGCAAAGTATGGACACTGATGAGGTGCTGGGTCAAATGTCATACAAGTTAAATTGACCAAAAACACTACAAACAAAGAGAGACGTTTGCTCATACGTACTCATGAACATAAGTAGGTCTTTGTTAATGTATTTTGTTCTTTTCAGTTCAAAATGATTTGAAAGCCTCAGGGTGGAAGAAAAGCCACAGGCGTCCTCAGGAAATGGAAATAAATAAAACTAAACATGGCAGTTAGTCAGGCTAAAGAATACAGTGATTTTTAATTATTCTTCTTTTTTCTCTGAGGGACACTTGCAAAATCATATTACTGCTTACAGAGTGAAAGAACAATAAGCCCCCCCAAACATAAATTATATATTCGTCAGGTGCATTCATCACAAATCCCTTGTGAGCATGTTTATGAATAAGCCCATCCCCCCAACCCCAGCATAAATTATATATTCATGCAGTGCACTCATCACAAATCCCTGCTGAGTGTGTTTGTGTATGCACATGTCACTTTTACATAAAAAGCACAAACCAAGTCAGTTCTACACATGCCATGCCAAAACATCTATCAGAAGCATCATGGTTGGTTATTATGTGTAATTATGTTGACACAACATAAACATTTAAGGAGAAGAGATGGTAAGGTACTACATAGTCCTTGTAAAAAATGCATTAAAAATGCATCCTTATATTTTCAAAATTGAGGTGGGTCTGACACCACTTTGAAACACTGAAATTCCTGACATTACTGGCTTAAACTGAATGTAGGTGAGAATATTGTTCTCTACCAGATATAAGTCAGAAGTGTTCAAATTCAGAGTGCTCAAATTCATAGAATAACAGCTGCTTTATTATTTATTCGGAGAACAAAAAAAGCCTTGAGTCTATAGGACAACTAGAAGACAAAAGACGCGGTACTTAATGACTTTTCATTCACAAATGTCAGGCAAAAAAACAGAATCTGTTCAAATTCAGACAGAAAATCATAATTATGTACTATGTACAGTTTATTTCTTTCTTTATAAACTCATCAAACTCTAAAGACGCTCGGTTACATTAGCAATCTGTTAGACAAAATTTACAAGATGTCGAAGACTGAAGCAGCTAAAAACACTACTCGGGTAACTGAGTTTGGAAAACTCCCAACCGATTATGTAGATGCAGAGGATGGTGTGTCAAAACACGGACGAGTATTTTGGTCTTTAAGAGGGAGCTATTAGGGTAAGCTGTGGTGTGTACTTTAGCTTCCATTGATTCTGTCATTCAATTTATAAATGTTATTTATTGACTGCCGTGAAATGTGGCACTTTTCGTTAAAAATCCGTGAAATCTGTGAGTTTTGAAAAAGGAGGTCTGTGAAATTAAGCACATTTTCCTGTGAATTTAGTAGGGCCCTGGTTATTGTACACAGCTGTGCTGCGGCCAGTTCTTAAAATGTTAAATGTTAATTCATTCATTGCTTTCACCATCATTCAAATAAATCCTAATACTGTTCTAATAATGGACATTTATTAGAATTTATTAGTCACAGTAAGGCAAATAAAACTCGACCAGCTTGCTGAAGTTAGGAAAGAAATTGAGGCAAAATAGACAAAGAAATATGGAAAAAGATTAAGCAAAAGAAAGCGAGAAAGTGCGAGAGAGACACCACACTGATCCCCAAGTGAGAGGCCAGCACAGATCAAAGAGCACAGTGAATAATTTACAGCAACAGCAGGGCTGCAGGGAGAATCAATGTCCCTTA
Organism: Trichomycterus rosablanca; assembly: GCF_030014385.1. Taxonomy (NCBI): domain Eukaryota; kingdom Metazoa; phylum Chordata; class Actinopteri; order Siluriformes; family Trichomycteridae; genus Trichomycterus; species Trichomycterus rosablanca. Next base: position 36,767,601 of record NC_085990.1, read on the forward strand.
ACTAAGAGATGGATTTACAGCACATATGTCCCATCAGGGGGTGCAGAGACTGGAAATAGCGCAGCGGATATGAAGTGTGAACACACCTCATTCCTGTTTTAATTATGATTATCTGAATGGATCATTAATTTATCATTGATTGCCATTACATCACCCAGCACAAATAATATATTTACCGTAGATGAGAAAAAGTAAAAATGTCACACGCCGTATAGCATGTTAAAGGCAGTGCTGATGGAATGAAATGTAACATTGTTCAAGCTGTGTTTATGCATTCATTCATGAGGCAACAATGTTTTGCTATGCTGGTTCAATGCGCTTACAAGTGATTTGTCAACCAAAGAGTACATTATTAATAGCTATCAATAGGTGTTGGTGAGCAATTCTGTTAGGAGAATGCTCCAGTCAGAGCGTAGCTGACCTTCAGCGGACATAGATTTCAACTTCCTGCTTTCCCTGATAGAGCCCTGCAGCTATACAAAATGTCAAATCACCATGAGCATAAATCAATAGACATGAAAAAATTGCCCCTGATAAAAGAAAGAAAAATGAACCTTTTGGTTGAAAGATTTTTGAGAAAGTAATCTCCTGATCATTTAACAGCTGCTTTATTATTTATTCGGAGAACAAAAAAAGCCTCGAGTCTATAGGACAACTAGAAGACAAAAGACGCGGTACTTAATGACTTTTCATTAGGATGGATGTAACATACAACTTTAATAAATTAAAATAATTGATTCTGTTTACAAATAATTAAAATAAAACCATGACATAACATACAAATGTTGATGCTGTTGCATCTGTACTGTTCTTCACACACAATGGAAATGTAGCAGATGTAAGTTTCTTGCATTGTATAAAACAGTGAAGACACTGTTAGAATAAATTTTTTTCTATTTTATTTATGCATTTTCTCCCAATTCAGTGTAGTCAATTTGTCTTCCGCTGCTGGGGGATCCCTAATTGCAGTCGAGGTGAGTATATTGCTGTTCACGCCTCCTCTGACCTGCGCACAGCCCTTAGCGGAACTTTTTTTCACCTATGCACTTTGCACAGGCGCCTCTCTATCTGCTAATCAATCCCACCCTAGCAGAAACGTGTCTGCTGCATGCACTGCCAATTATGCCCACTAGATGGCACCCAGCCAACAGGTGGCAACGCCGAGTTTCGAACCGAGGGAATATCCCGCTGCCCTACCTGGGCGCCCTGTATCATTTTAAACAAATCTAGACCACGTTATACAGCTTCTTTGGAATAGCCTTGAATTACCTTAATATCAGTTTTGCAAACCAGCTTCAGGAGGCGGCACGGTGGCTCACAGCGGCACGGTCAGCGGCACTGTCGCCTTACAGCAAGAAGGTCCTGGGTTCGATTTCCAGGTGGAGCAGTACAGGTCCTTTTTGTGTGGAGTTTAAAAGTTCTCCCCGTGTGTGTGTGGATTTCCTCCGCATGCTCCGGTTTCCTCCCACAGTCCACAGACATGCAAATGAGGTTAATTGGGGATACAAAATTGTCCATGACTGTTTGACATTAAAGAATCTTGTGTAACCAGTAATTACCTGTCCTGTCATGAACGTAACCAAAGTGTGTAAAAACATGACATTAAAATTTAATAAATAAATACATAACAACCAGCTTCATAAATTTACAGACTGTGATGCTGTGATGTTATGTAGGCACAATTAAAAATCTGTTCCATCTTTTTACTTCCTGCACCCCTTTTTCTCTTTTCGTGCCATGGTATCATTTTGGTTGTTGTAATATTGACCACTCAGGTGACCAGATAATCAATAAATAGAATGGGCAGGTTGTTAAAAGTTCAAGTTAATGCAGGAACAAGACAGTCAGTCTGAGAAGTGAGGGGTTCGGGAGAAGACAAGTTCGAGAAGAAGCTTGTGTTTTGGAGGCTTGCTGCTGGTTTTCTTCTCTTTAAAAAAGTGTTGTTTTTCGGATACAGAATTCATATACAGTGGATAGTGGACCGAACTACAACATTCTCTGGTTGTTTTACCCATAGTAAGCCAAACTCTCTCTGTAAGTTTCATGTTTAGTTTAGTTACCTAATTTCAAGGAAAGTTAATCAAGGACTGGGAGGGCTAAAATCTGTAAGTGAACTTTTGATATTCTCTGTGTGAACTATCAACTATTGTCCATGTTGACTGAATTGTTACATACACCATATACTAGGTTTCATTGAATTGCTCAGGCCTGCGTATAATGCCTTCGTGTGGACAAACCAGGAGAACATTGCTTCATTCAACTCACTTAAGTTCCAGTGGAGAATCCAGTGAATGTGTGAGCATTCTTCAGCATTGCTGCGGCAGTGACTTTTCATTGACTAATCTGTGTGCTTCAAGGACCCATGAGTATGGATTCAACTGAATCAGTTCATCGCTATTCATCTAATCTAAGATCTACACATGTGTACCAACGTAATGGGTCTTTACAAGTGCTAGTATTGACACTAAGTTGTTAACAGATTGGTTTAGATATCATTTGTAGTGTTGTTGTATTGATTTGGAAGGTACTTCTTTTGTGTGTCTAGGTGAAGAGATAAGTGTTCATTCATACACCAACACATATTTGTAGATTTGAAGATTGAAATGAGGTATTGATTGATTTGTCCCTACTTGTACCAACTTTTGTTTTATTTCATTGTAAATCACATTTATAATTAAATTACTTTAATTAAGTTATGTTAATTCATATAATTGTAATTAAACATGCATGCAAGTCTATCTATCTATCTATCTATCTATCTATCTATCTATCTATCTATCTATCTATCTATCTATCTATTAAAAATGTACATTTAGTAATAAATTAAGCTTTTAATTATACTGCAGTTTAATCATGTGAAGGGCATTGATGCAACTGATGTGCCTTGAAATAAAACAACGAAACTTTCCAGGTCTAATTAAATATGTGTAAATAAAATTTCAATAGTTCTATTAGCCCCGTTTTAACACAGAATTTATTTCCATTATTTTGTTATGCAGGAATTCAGCTGTGCAACTGTACAGGTATTCATTGTCTTATTTTGCACTAATAATGCACTACACATTTTTATTAGGAGACAGGTCTGGCCTGCAGGCAGGGTAGTCTAGCACCCACACTCTAATTATGCAGATTTGCTTTAGTGACACGTGTAGAATGTGGGTTGTTGTTATGATGGCAGGATATCCACAGGTATTGAGAATAAATATAAAAATATATTTATATACAGGTAAAAAAGAAGAAGAATGAACAAGATAAATGTAAAAAAAATATTCATACCACGTAGAAATGTGTTGCTCCTTACAGTTAAATAAAGAGTAAGGAATGCTGTTTTTTCACAAATATCCCTCTTTATATTTCTTTGGACTGTGGGAGAAAACCAAAACTCCTGGAGGAAACCCTCGCAGACACGGAAAGAACAGGCAAACACCATACAGGATGGACCCAAAACACTACACCTAAGAAGTGAACCCAGGACTTTCTCACTGTGAGGCGACAGGAACTATCCATCGAGCAACCATGCCACCCTTAAAATCTTTTTAATTAAAGATTAAATATGTTTTTGGAACATAATACTTTAAATACAGTCATCAATGAAATGTCTGCTTTGCACCCTGAAGTTAATGAATGTTAGTATACATTTGTAAATACTGTATGTAAGCATTTTACCATGCCTGATCAATGTTCTAGTAACAAAAAAATATAGATGTTTCATGCAGTACCACAATGATAAGGCCAATGTAATTCCTTTAAGACTAGCAGAGAGTATTCCCATATTTCAGTCAAGCTCTAAAGTTCAACCAATTTCTGAAAACAGCACGGTTCTAACTCTCTCTAGCCATTTTCCCAAGTGGCTATGGAGTTGTTCCTGACCTGCTGTAAATTCTATAGAGCGTGTGATTCAGAGCGAGAGTGATTGCATTTCAAATGGCTCAGCATCAGCAGGGATAAACTGTGTGCAGGTCAGGTAGTACTCAGGGCAAAGCTATCTCAGACATGAGAAAACTCTTCTCTCTCAGCCCCTGATAACACTTTAATTAAGCTGTGTTTCACTGGCTGTCAGCCTTCTTACCTGCAAGCTTCCTACTCCTAATCTGACAACTCTTACTGTGATTTCTACTGCAGCAAAACTAAAATGAACAGCTGTGATTTATATTTACAAATTGTTATTTGGCATTTTTATTCAAGGTACGTTAAAAATAATGCACAACAGCTTAAGATACAACAATGTGTGAGGATTTGTACAGCCTAATAACTATAGACTTCTGCTGGTTTGCACATTTACAGCATTTATCAGATGCTTTTATCTAGCATACAATTGCAAGTTACACAATGCAAACAATTGAGGGTAAGGGCCTTGCTCAGGGGCCCAACTGTGGAAACTAGTAGATGGTAAGATTTGCACTAGAGACCCTCTGATCAAGTCCAATTCCTTGACCACTGAGCTACCACTGTCCTTATTATAAGGGACATTATTATCAGGGATTATTAGGGAAAATGGTAGCCTAGTGGATAGAGCTTTGGGCTATCAATCAGACAGTTGAGAGTTCAAATCCCAGCTCTGCTTTTCAGTCACTGTTGGGTCTTTAAACAGTCCTTAAAATGCTAAGACCAGAACAGAAAGTGTAGCTAACCTAAGATTGAGTACTACCATACTTCCATACTTACTACATTTCTGGAAAAGCTGGGACATTTTGTAAAATCCATAAGAACAAGAATCTGTCATTTGTTAATTATCTTAAACCTTTATTTACTGACAAGGAAATGACTTTTAATGTTTTGGCTAATCAACTTGTATTTTTCAAAAATCTTCAAATTTATAACACTTAAAAAAGGGTGAGGGTATCATGATTGGGCATTAAAGGAGAACATGTCCTATACATATACTGTATATGTTCATGTGTGCAGTCTCAGAGACATGCATAAAAAAGAACACAAACATGCCAGAGAATATGAGAAAGTAAGGGCATACACTTACCAATCTTATAGCCCAGCTTTTGGGCATGCAACCTCTTTGCCAAGAACTGTCCTTCAACCAGGGCTCGAATTTCCACCTCTGGGGTAAAGCTAGCTACCTGTGTAGGGCAGAGCACAATACAGGCTTTATAAAGAAGATAGAGCTCATTCTTGTCCCACAAAGCGATCTTTTACCTCCTCAGCATTCCCACAGAGGAACTTGACTGCAGCAGTGACCTCAGCTCACTCTGGCAGTCATCTGTAAATTCCACTGCTAAGTGAAACTAGCCTTTCACACTAATCCGAGGCCACTTTTCAGACTGGTGTACCAAAATGTAGGGGTTTAGAGAGCGGTCACAGAGTGGGTTCCTACTCATGGAGATAATTCTAAAGGGTTCACGAATAGTATAGTAGATAACACACAACATGCTGCTAACTGGTGGTAAAGAAAGTACTGATGTTGCTTTTACTACTGGGAAATCTTCTTAAAACTAAATTTCTGATCATACATGGATAAAATAACCTTAATGAAAACATAAATACTACTGTACTCCCATATTCCACACTAAGAGGATGGGTCCCTGCTGAGTCTGGTTCCTCTCAAGGTTTCTTCCTGTAATTTTAAGGGAGTTTTTCCTTGCCACTGTCACCCTCGGCTTGCTCAGTGGGGGTTTTTTGTCTGTTGGTCCTAGATTCTGTAAAGTGGCTTTGAGACAATGTTCATTGTAAAATGCGCTATATAAATAAATTTGACTTGACTTGACTACTGTACTGTTAAACAGTTAAATAAATATAAATAACAACTGAGAAATGAACAATTGAAGTCAAGAGTGTACTATACTGTTTAGCAACATATGTCATGGAAATCTTGAGAGTTCTCAGATTTTTGCAGCCATTTACTAGAGATATCTTACAACAATAAATAAAGCACACTGGTAATTGCAGTTGTAGAAGAATAACCAACCTTATTTATTACTAATTTAATGCATTTAAATTTATATCTTTTGTTAATTTAAAAATTTTCTTACTTTTGCATCATGCTGATCAAATCTATGAATCCCAACCGCCGAGGGTGTGATCTCCACTGCATCAAAATAAAAGCCTGAAAAACAAGAGACAAACCCAGTGAATGAACACGACTGGCTGAATTCTGCCTTGATTAAATCTGAGACTGATGTGCAAAACAAGCATGTTCATTAGATTACTGCTATAATGTGCTCATAATGAGCGACAGATTTAATCAGTAGAGCAGTGATGCAGAAGGATTAGCACCTATGTTTCCATTGTTTCCCCTGGGGCTGGACCTTAAAGCTGAGGAGAAATCTTCCCATGATCCTCCAGCACACTTGTTACGAATCTTCTCTCTGGTCAGAGAGCCATTTTTATAACTGTGAAGAGAAGAATCACAGGTGACATGTTAGAAATAAAGCCATGCAGGCACACAATGGGAGGTGGACAATGGGAGGTGGATTGAGAGTCAACAGATTAGCCTTCCAAATTTTAATAATCTTATTGACTCTTGGATCTTCTAAGCCTAACTAGTAAAACCAAAAAGTACAGGGATTATGGTTAAAAAGAATTTCAGAAGCATGATTGGATGAATTAAGTAAAAAGAAGGTAAGTTTAAAAAAACAAAAATCACAAGGATTAATGAAAGGAGTTTGCATTTAATTCTTATCAGATAATTAGTAAAACCTATTTTAATATCTCTAATATCAATTAAATACAGATGGACATCTGCATAAATAAACATAAAAAATGGATTTTGATTTAAAAAAATATAATTGAAACAAAATTAATTTGTTTAGCAAAATGCAGTTTTAGACTTTCCTTGCTTTTGCTTGCTCCAGTATTTAGGGGTCACCACAGCAGATTCTGTTCCGCATACCCGACTTGGCACAGTTTTTATGTCGGATGCCTTTCTTATTTTTATCAGGGCTTGGGACTGGAACACTGATAGCACTGCTAACCCCAGATAAGTGGTAGTAAGATAGCATCATTTACCATTGTGCCACGTGACCGCCCCAAGTTTCAGACTATGATATGTTATATTTTAACATGAACAAACTTTGTCAACTACAGTTGTCCAAAAACTGCAAAATGCTTAGTTCATTTAATTTAATTCTTATGTTTTTTTATATATTTTCTTTATGCATTTTCTCCCCTTTTTCTCCCTTTTTAGCGCGTCCAATTGCCCCATTGCATCATGCTTCCTCTCCACCTATGCCAATCTCTGCTCTGATTGAGGAGAACGAGGCTAACCCATGCCCCCTCAGACACGTGGGCAGCATACACTTTGATGAGTGCAGTGCAGCCTAGCTGCATGTACGAAGGGACACACCCTAAGAGCACTCTTTTCTCATCTCTGTGCAGGCGCCATCAATCAGCCAGCAGAGGACGTAATTGCACCAGTCATAGAGAGAAAGAGAGACCCTATCCGACTTAGTCCCGCCCATATGAACAACAGGCCAATTGTTGTTCATGTGGCCGCTCAGCCTCAGCCAGCAAAGCAGAGCTGAGATTCGATACGAAGTATTCGAGATCCCGCTCTGGTTCCAGCATGTGTTTTACCACTGCGCCACCTGAGCGGCCGTTTAATTCTTATGTTTTACCACCATTTTATGTTCTTCAGGGTTGTGCCGAGTCCGGTTTTCCTGGGATCGCTGGGCACAGCGCAGTAACAAAATACAGACAGAATGCTAATTCCTGCCTCGATACAGCCAATCATGTGTATGTAGATCCTCAACTGGCCAATAGTACTGCTAGGGTTTGAACACTGGGTCCCAGCAGCAGTAGTAGGTTAGTATAATTTACTTCTGTGCCACCCAAGCACCTACAAAGGCTAAGTAAAAATTGTTGGGAAAATAGAAAGCCTGGATAAATTAAATGTATTTGAACTCAAAACATTGATTGTGATACTGATACTTATTTTTTAAATCAAACAACAAATGCTATGCAAAAAAATATAAGTAATTTGCATCTTTTGCTAATGTTTATATAACTTATTTTAGAACTATTTGAGCAAAGGTCTGTAGTTTATCTAGTTAAAAATTATTTTAACATAATAATAATCAGCAGTAAGCTTGTGTAGAATTTTTATTACTCATTGTCAATAGCCAAGGACCGTAAAGTAAAAACAAGGAAATGGGGTAATTTCAAGGACCATTTAGAATGAGCTTATGTGAAGAAGAAAATGATCAGAGAACAGAAGATAAAGTGAGGTAAAGCTAGCAGCTGCTAATAGAATTGATACATTACTCTAAACACCAGAATAGTGTTAGATATTGCTGTGTACTGAAAGCCCTGTTCCTACAAATGCATCCATCAGATATGCAAGCAACCATGCAGAGCAACTGTCTCACACACGTCCAGCAGTGCACTGACAAAAAGAACTTCATCACTTTTTCCAGTCCTCTACAAGCACAATGAGGAAGAGACTCTTCGGAATAAGAAGGTACATAAGACCACTGCTATCACATATGGGAATAGCAGCTATCAAATTGCAATCTTTTTTTCCCTGGCAGCTTGAGAGTGACCTTTACCATCATCTCAATCACAGGGAAAAGAAGCTACCCTGATGATTCCCTATAGTCATTTATATACAGAGCTGGAGAACAGAGCACTTGAGTGACTTGTTTGCTTCATGCCTACACTGCTGGAAGCGACCATTTTACGGGTAAAGGCACAAAGGAATACTGCTGCATTTTTCAACCTAAACCCTATCTGCCTTGTCTGTAGTATAATACATCATTTTAGCACATTTTACTATAATCAGACAAAAAAAATCACACAAAAAAGACGCTTTGGTCAAAACCCAATTACACCAAGTCAGATGGAAATTATATCAGCCAAAGGTGTTTGTTCAAAAAGTGCATTAATGTAGCAAAGTGTAATTTCCAGCCAACTTCTGTATGTGTAAAAATGATATGTTGTTTGATCTGGTCTGGTATGTATGCATTTCCATACATACCAGACCAGATCAAACAACATATCATTTTTACACATTCAGAAGTCGGCTGGAGTTACACAACATTAATCTTTCTTAAGTGCAGATCAGGAGAGGCAGGATTTTGGGAGGTTAGACTAAAGCTTATTAAAGTGCCTTGACAAAACTAAACCTATATACAGCAAACATGCCACACCCTGCACACTATAGGATTAAACCTAAGAGCCCTGAGCTGTGTGTCACACACCCTGCCTGCTGTAGCACCATGCTGCCCTTTAATCAAACACAAACAGATGTTTCAATCTGAAGGTAAATATGAGATGGATACTACACAGTGAATACAGTAGAGGCCAAAAGAAGATTATTGACTATTTATTTGAAAAGAAGTTCACTTAACAGCAAATAACAATCTTACCAGATCAGACCCATGTATGACTCACAGTGCACAGGATTGCAGAATACGTGCCCCTCCACTGTAGGTCTGGGTTCCTTCACCCATAAAAACACTGTATCGCTTGTGCCCAAACTTACCTGTGAGAAAGAGCAAGATCAAATCAGTCATGAAATCACACTTGGGTACAGTAACCTGGTTTTAATATAACTAATTACACTAATTAATAGCAACTGTAGCTAAGTAACTAATAAAATATATGCACAATATGGACAAAAGTATGTGCACAACTGCCCACAGGCTTGGTAGATGAACCCATGGCAAAACTTTATATATGTATGTATGTATATATATACAGTGTATCACAAAAGTGAGTACACCCCTCACATTTCTGCAAATATTTCATTATATCTTTTCATGGGACAACACTATAGACATGAAACTTGGATATAACTTAGAGTAGTCAGTGTACAGCTTGTATAGCAGTGTAGATTTACTGTCTTCTGAAAAGAACTCAACACACAGCCATTAATGTCTAAATAGCTGGCAACATAAGTGAGTACACCCCACAGTGAACATGTCCAAATTGTGCCCAAATGCGTCGTTGTCCCTCCCTGGTGTCATGTGTCAAGGTCCCAGGTGTAAATGGGGAGCAGGGCTGTTAAATTTGGTGTTTTGGGTACAATTCTCTCATACTGGCCACTGGATATTCAACATGGCACCTCATGGCAAAGAACTCTCTGAGGATGTGAGAAATAGAATTGTTGCTCTCCACAAAGATGGCCTGGGCTATAAGAAGATTGCTAACACCCTGAAACTGAGCTACAGCATGGTGGCCAAGGTCATACAGTGGTTTTCCAGGACAGGTTCCACTCGGAACAGGCTTCGCCAGGGTCGACCAAAGAAGTTGAGTCCACGTGTTCGGCGTCATATCCAGAGGTTGGCTTTAAAAAATAGACACATGAGTGCTGCCAGCATTGCTGCAGAGGTTGAAGACGTGGGAGGTCAGCCTGTCAGTGCTCAGACCATACGCCGCACACTGCATCAACTCGGTCTGCATGGTCGTCATCCCAGAAGGAAGCTGACGCACAAGAAAGCCCGCAAACAGTTTGCTGAAGACAAGCAGTCCAAGAACATGGATTACTGGAATGCCCTGTGGTCTGACGAGACCAAGATAAACTTGTTTGGCTCAGATGGTGTCCAGCATGTGTGGCGGCGCCCTGGTGAGAAGTACCAAGTCAACTGTATCTTGCCTACAGTCAAGCATGGTGGTGGTAGCATCATGGTCTTGGGCTGCATGAGTGTTGCTGGCACTGGGGAGCTGCAGTTCATTGAGGGAAACATGAATTCCAACATGTACTGTGACATTCTGAAACAGAGCATGATCCCCTCCCTTCGAAAACTGGGCCTCATGGCAGTTTTCCAACAGGATAACGACCCCAAACACAACCTCCAAGATGACAACTGCCTTGCTGAGGAAGCTGAAGGTAAAGGTGATGGACTAAACCCAATTGTGCACCTGTGGCGCATCCTCAAGTGGAAGGTGGAGGAGTTCAAGGTGTCTAACATCCACCAGCTCCGTGATGTCATCATGGAGGAGTGGAAGAGGATTCCAGTAGCAACCTGTGCAGCTCTGGTGAATTCCATGCCCAGGAGGGTTAAGGCAGTGCTATATAATAATGGTGGTCACACAAAATATTGACACTTTGGGCACAATTTGGACATGTTCACTGTGGGGTGTACTCACTTATGTTGCCAGCCATTTAGACATTAATGGCTGTGTGTTGAGTTATTTTCAGAAGACAGTAAATCTACACTGCTATACAAGCTGTACACTGACTACTCTAAGTTATATCCAAGTTTCATGTCTATAGTGTTGTCCCATGAAAAGATATAATAAAATATTTGCAGAAATGTGAGGGGTGTACTCACTTTTGTGATACACTGTATATACACTGTATATATACTGTATATATATTTATTTAAGGCATTTAATACGATTTTATGGTCTTTTCCTTTAAACTGGTCCAAAACTAAAATAAATTCAGTTTTTCTATATCATAGCAATTTTTTCAACTCCTGCTAATGACATCTGATGTTGCGTAGACGACTGATGTATAATCCTCCTGATTTAACAGAGCTTCATTATTCTTAATGTTTTAATTAATTTTCTTCTGGCAGTAAATAATGGCTGATTTTTAAGGGAAAAAGTGACAGTTTTTGAAAATACACCACTTAAAAAGAGAACACTTAATCATCACAGTAAAACACGTATTACACCAAGTCAGTTAAACTTCAATCACATCAATCTATTCAGCTAGGAAGCATGAACAATTGTGAATCAATTTCACCTGCTTTGGTGTTAAAGTGACAACAGGTGCACTTTAGAGGCAACAGCAATACGCCCCCAAACAGGGAATGGTTTTTCAGGTGATGGCAACATACAATTACTCTCTCCCTATCCTTCCTGCCTGATTCTTCTCTAGTTTTACATTTTGCTAGTGTTCTTGTCACGACTGGTAGTATGAAGCGGTACTTGCAGCCCATTCAGGTTGCACAGGTAGTCCAGCTCCCCTACCCTCACATATCCATACGTGCTGTCGCAAGAAGGTCTCAAAAGCATGGAGGACATACAAGGCGATGGGCATTTACACAAAAATAGCTAGATGGGGCTGTAGAAGGTCATCAACACAGCAACAGGAGCAGTATCTGCTCCTTTGTGCGAGGAGGAACAGGAGGAGCACTGTCAGAGCCCTGCAGCTTGACATGCTCAGGTGGTGCAGCAGTCTATTAGGCTAGCCAACAACCACTGAGATCCAGGTTCCAATCTCAGCGGTGCTATAGCTTAGTTGAGCACCTACACAGACATGATTGGCTTTGCTGTATAATCCTAAATAATGTGGAAATCCTAAATCTTAATATAATTAGAAAACATTATCACTTAAATAATGTTTAATAATAATAATCAGCACAAGAACCTATAAGAAGCAGAATTTTTTGGAGGTGGGGATGAGATTAAACCAAAGTATTCAATAAAAGCCATGTAGGCACAAGAACATACTTCTAAACTAGTCACATAAATATCAAAACAATCCTCTATTACTTCTGAATTCCTGTTTTTAAATCTTGCCAGTTAGCATCCAGTGAGTCTTTCTATTGCACAACAGTCACCAATCTGAAAGGGTAAAGACTATCACATGTGTTCTCTTTGAGAGCTGTGGCATGAGCAATGTAATTGAGCAAATCAACATGCATGCAGGAGGAGTGAACTGCTCAATGTTTAAACACATAAGTTCACAGATCCTGAAGATACCCAGCTCACAGACACAGATGGCTTATTGGGTTGTCAGGGCATGAACTTGCAACCTTCTAAATATTGGGCAAATCACCCCGTCACATGGCCCACCCCAAAAAGTATAGAAGTATATAAAAAGATCCTGAGATACTTGAGCTCATGGAGGGACTAATGAAAATACAGTATAAAAACATTTTAAAACGTTTTTGGTCTCTTAACCAAAATTAAGCTAAACTTCATCTACTTGATAAAAAATTGACAAAAGAATGACTTACTGCTATATCTCCCTCCTGTAGGTGCATTCCAGCCAGGGAACCTAAAAAGAATACAATTCAATTAATTTTTTCAAAACTAGCATGAGTTATCATGAGTTTTCCTGTCTGGCTCTTTTAAACTCTTATGTTTCATAAGACAATCATGCTGGGCCTTCAAAGAATTTCCTTAAATGCCACTTATGTAATATACTGTTCAGACATTGATGTGTTGCTAAGAAAAACATTATGTTTTTGAGCAGACATTTTCTGTAAAACGAATGTATGACATGATTTACAGCTCATACCAGACCTGTGAGGGGGCAAACAATTCACAAAATCATTTTCATGTTTAAATTTGATACTGGACTATGATTATTTAATCATAGGTATGGCCACTCTTGGTCACCTTGAAGCAAAAAAATAAAAAAACCTGAGTAAATCTAGTCTAGCCATCAGGCATGCAGAGGCACTCTGAGCCAGAAGCTTTGTAAGATAAATGATCCCACAAGAGTGTATTAATATTGCAGAAGAAATGCTGCTGTTCATTTGTTTTAGGGTTCAGCTATTCATTTTCATTGCTTTCTGACTACAGCCTTAACTCATCTTAAAAAGCCATGTGCTATGATCATTACTCAGCTGTTCAGTTTATGCCACTCCTCTGTGCTTTATAGTACATTATAAATGAACACCACTATGTCAGGCATGAGGCAGCGCAGGAAAACCTTTTAAATCATTTATTTATGTATTTTAAATCCCAATTTTTCCAAATAACTGAGGACTGCGTGGGTAAACTCTAAACGGCTCAGATAATAAATCGATGAAACCTGCAGGCCTGGTTTAAGTTAAATTACAGATGCCATAAAACTGCTGGACCTTACACTTGTTAGAGTAAATATTGCAGATAAATGAAAAATAAAACCAATTGCCTGATAATGTGTGGTATCTATAATATGTATAAATGCTCACAATTATGAATAAGACAGTGGTAAATATAGAAATTGGACCCAAAATGCATCTTTTTTCATGTTTATTTCATTTTTATCTTTTGCTACCACTTTATCCTGGTCAGGAACACAGATCTGGTTTTACCAGAAACACTGACCGTAAGGCAGGAATTCAGCACGGACAGAGCTCCAATTCATCACGATGCTTTGAACAGCCAACATGTTTAGACACTAAATTCCCATAAAATTTAAAGGTTTCTTAATAACGGCAAGTTGTCCAGGTCCTGCCGCAGCAGAGCAGGATCGAATGTGGATTTCTACACATTTGATGCTGCTCTGAACTTTTCCACATGCAGAGTACCACGCTCTATGTTTAAGGCAATAGCAAGAGCAGCAGCGAAGTACAGACAGTAGGTGTTGCTGTTGCAGCAACAGGAATGTGACTCTCAATCCAGCCCATCCTCCCTAATACACCTTTCATTGTGTCTGTTAAGCTCCAAACCAGGCAGCACCACGGGTGGGACTACAAACCAGCTCGCAAATTTACAGTGGGGTTAGCATTAATCATTTTTAAAATGACAACCAAAAAAAGCCAAAAGTTTAACCAGTGCCATTTTCAGCCGTATGTGATTAAAAAACATCTAATGGCAGCAATGCTCATTTGAAACCTGTTCAAGTGTGTGCCAGGAACTAGAGCAGCAATCATGGTGCAGTTTAGTGCCATCTAGTGTGGAAAAAGTAGGAAACTGTATGAATGGAATTCACATAAAAAGCATTTCAAACATACAGTACAAACACTAAGCAGATATGATGACCAAGCACAGGACCCCAGGTGCAATGTATTTAGTTCACACTGGTGATCAAAAAAACAGTTAGACCACAAACAAAAGGCTTATGTCAGTGAAAGGGTTGGCTGTCCAACCTCTGGATCAGATAAGTGTGCCTCTGTCATACTGCTTTGTCACGGAAATGCTCTCACAAGACGTATGTCTTGGGGGGGGGTAAACATAGGAGGGTAAAACCTGTTCACATGATCAGGAAGAATACAGAATACATTGGACCAGTCAACTTTCTCCCGTTGAGTCAATGTCCAGGTCCAATGCCTGCATGCCCAATGTAGGTGCTTTCGACAATGGACAACTACCATACACAAATGGGTTAGATGCACTGTGTGTTGTTACACACTTGCTTATCACCAGTATTACTATAATCTGCAATTTAAGCCACAGTAGCCCTTCTGTTAGTCCATACCACACACCATGGCCATGTCTCTCATTGGGCCACTGTCCATAGGTACTTACCAAGGCTGCCCATGAGCACCCACAATGGCTGTTTCAGAAATACTTTAACTCAGTCATCTAGCTGTAACAATTGCACTTATCAAAGTCAAACACATCTGCTGCATTCAACATGCTAACTATGAGTAACTACCATCAGCACAGCATTTAATAAAACCCTGACCATCACATGCACAACTGTTACAAAACAGGCATGCTACCATGCACAATTCATTTTTAAAATAAAGTGTATTTAAATATTTTTTCCCTTGTTGGGGTACAAAAAACACTTTTGGTCCACATGCCACTATTTGTTCTACAATGCTAAATTGTAAAAAATAAACAGTATGCTTGACACTATTCAGTATAACCTCCCAACTAGAAAGTGATTAACTTCATCATAACTTTAGATATAATTTCATCTTCAAACTCAGACTTAAGTTAACTCAGGCTGCTCTGTTATCACAACAACTACATTTATTGAGTGATAGTCTAAGGCAAGGTTTTTCAAACCCTGGGTCACGACCCGAAAAAAATGGGTTGCAGAGAAAATGAATAATAATTAAATAAACTTGTACCCAAATGCCCCATTGTGGAGACTTTATGATACATCTTTCAAACCACAGCGAGAGTAAGATGCATTGATTGTGTTGCCTGGGTCACATAAAAAATCATGGACAAAATGTGGGTCGCTTGAAAAAAAGTTAAAAACCCTGGTCTAAGGCCCTCCTCGGTTGGAGGTAGGGGCAGCAGCAACAAGAGCAAGGTTGCAAACGGATCCATCCATTTTCCTTTTGGCTGCGCACACATCTGTGCTTAGTTTAGTTCAACACGTTAAGCTTTACTTTATCAGGGCTGGAACTAAACTCTGCAGGTCAGTGGAGGTCATGGTTTATATGAATGGATTTATATGATGAAATGATGTGGAAGTTAATCCTCACTTATCTTGATAAGTACCTCAGGGTTGGGTTCAAAGAAACTGAGAAACACTGGCTAAAGAAAAGAGTAGCAATTTATTGCATGATAACACACTCATACTCTTACTCACATCTAGATGCCATCCAGCATCTCAACACAGTGAGAGCATATCAGACTCCTCAAGGTAAAACTCTGTTGTTGTGTGACACCCTCACTATTTGCTGCACTAACAGGCTTAAAAACCTTATCTGTAGTAGTTTTTGTCTTACCAGGATTATCGCCAGTAAATGCCACCACTTTACAGTCTACAGGAAACCCAAAACGCTTTATAAAATAGGGAGACACAGGACCCTAAGAGTAAACACAAAAATATCATTAACAAATATTGTTTATGCAGCAAATTAACAAAACGTGTAAATCAGATAAGCCATAAAGTTAACTAAATCACACATGGCAGTATTAATGTTTAAGGCTTATGATAAAACATTTCTACATGACTGAATTTTGATCAACAAAAAATAAGATCAAGAACCAAAGATGTAGGTACCAGAACTGCAGTGGATGGCATGGGGTCTCCCAGCTTCTCTGCCAGCTGAGGTGCTGTGGCTTTCAAACATGATTCTGACCACTTTTTACTAAAGATGTTCATTAAGTTCATCCCTGAACCTGAAATTAGATGAAACGCACACCTGTAAGTAGAGGCTACTGCTTGCACCACTGTTAGGGCATTAATTATAAAATTTTAAACAACTAGAGGCGTAATTCATTTGATAGGATGAGAAAACAAAAAAATGTAAATGAAAAATGTCTTTTGCCCCTTGAAACAGTGAAACAGTAAAAATAAAACTGCTTATTCAAAAGTATTAATAATGTCTAAACAGAAAACAGCAACCATCTAAACTATGAGTTCCTGAATATAAAAAATAGGTTTCATGAATAATACATTTTGAACACCATTCATTATTCTTCATTACATGTTTACATGCACATTTGCATACATACATACAGTACATTCATTGTTTACTTAAGTAATTTGGCATAATTGCTTAAGACAGTGGCATACATTACCCTCAACGTTTTGCACACTTGTGCTGTTGATTCCATTAAAATGAATATATTTTATTGTAAATGTCTTGGATATAATTGCCAAGCCACACTTAAAGTAAAAACATGTATTTAGAGTTATTTTTAAGGTTTTCATATAGTTCATTTTTTACCATAAAAGTGTTCATTTTAGGGTTCATAAAAAAAAATATTTAAAAGTCTAAAAAAAACATTTATATATATTTTTGGTTATTAAAAACTTCTATAAATTTACAAAAAAACTAATTTACAAACGTATTCGCACCCTTTGCTGTGGCACTTTACATTGTAGTCAGGTACATCATGTTTGCTTTAACTATCCTTGAGATGTGTTTGGAACCTTTATTAGTGTCCAACTATTGCAATATGAATTGACTGGTCACATTTTGGACAGGCTTACACCTAGGTCTATTAGGGCCCATAATTTACACTGCATTGTCAAGACAAAAGCCAAGCCATGAAGTCCAAGGAACTGTATGTGTCTCTCTGTGATCAAATTGTGACAAAGGAATAGATCAAGACAAGGATATAAAACAATATCTGAGGCTTTTGGAATTGAACATCAGGGCAACAAGGGCCTTAGCTAAAAAAAGAACCCAATTGTCACTTTTGAAAGAGATCCAGAAGTCCTGTGTGAAGATGAGAAAACCTGTTGAATGGGCAACTATCTTTGCAACACTCCATAAATCAGGCCTTTATGGAAGAGTGGCAACACAAAAGCCACTTTTAAGTGAGCGGCATATGACAGCCTGCTTGAACTCCGGGCAGAACAGGAAGCACTATGTCTGGCAAAAGACATGCACTCATTCCCTGGCTAATACCATCTCTTTGGTAAAACATGGTGTTGGCAGTTTTCCTATCTCTTCTTTATTTTCCACTCCCCCAAACACCAACAGATTGGGAGGCCTGGTCTGTCGAGATCGGTAGCACAGTAGCTGATGAGATGTGGGAGGACAGCCTGTCCAGGGTATCCCGCTGCTTCATCAATTCTAGACTCACACTGATTCAATTCAAAGTGATTTATAGACTGCATTAATCAAAAACAAGACTGAGCAAAATCCATAGCTCTGTGTCTTCAATCTGTTATAAATATAAGGTGACAAAGAGCTCACTGGCCCACTTCTTTTTATTCTGTCCAATTCTGCAATGCTTTTGGCCAAGGTTCTTGAATTCCTCTTCAATGCTTTTAATATTCATTTACACCCAGATCCTGTTACAGTAATTTGTTGTAATTCTGAAAATCTTTCCACCCGCCAAACAACTGGTAGTAATGGCTGGGATGGCTGTAGCAAAAAAAAACTGCACCATGCTTCAGGGTATGGCTGTCGGAGATGCTCTATTTAGCTACGATGGGGCGTCTGTGGAGCCATGACTTCAGGGCACGGAGACGATTTGACAATATATCAGATCCTCTTGCGGACCACTTGAGCAGAACTTAATCTTTGTAAAGACACCCACAACCAACCCTCTCCCCCCCCCCCCCCCCCCCCTTTCTTTCTATTCTAAGCCTAATAAGCCATTCTCTTTTCTGTTCATGAGGGTTAGCTGATAAGGGACTGTGAAAAGGAGTAATCAATGTCTGTTTAAGGGAATAAAGTTAGCCGAGGGAATCAAGATACACTTGTAACTTTAGTTAGACAGCACACCTTGTTGGTTCTCTCTTAATGTTTCCTACTGTTGTAAACATGCCAAAACTTGACAATTCATAGATGCTCACCCTTTAATCTGACAATACTGGAGAGTGGCTGCTGTAAAGAATGAAATAAACTGCCCAAATCCAAGTAAACAGTTGGAAAACCATGAGCTTGTTTGATATCCCATTCGGTAACCATGGGCATAAATATGAAGTTGGCCTCTGGCTCTCTATGGTTGTGGATTAACAAGTTAGGCTGATGCGAGAGCCCCACTGACTCAGCAGATTTAGACTTTAGACTGTTTTTTTAAACTCAGAATCAACTCAAGCTAGTGATTTTTGCAAAAAAAAAAACACTTTCAAATCATTTAAACACATAAAAACTGCATACAATCAGTGCAGAAAAAAAATCCAAACTCTACTTTCATTAAATTTTCATCAACCGCTTTATCCTGGTTAGGTTCATAGCAGGTCAGGTTCTGCCAATAAACACTGGGCACAAGGCAGGAATACTCTAGATAGGGCATCTATTCATTGCAGGGCTTTGACCATCCCCTCCTTAGACATAGCCAATCATGTATGCGTAAACACCCTGTCTGGTTATATAATCACAATGCTACAAAATAAATGTGGCACCCCTTGTTATATCTCCAACTCACAAACAGAATGAAATCTAATCATATCAGCACAGCCTTATCTTTCAAAACAGTCCAAATATTAAACCATAATGCCCTAGACAACTAAGCAAACTTTAGGTAATCTATAAGAGTTATTTTTGCCCTTGTGGGAAACATAATTCATTCTTACCAACTGCTTTATACTGGTAAAGGTTGCTAAGAAATCACAGAGATACATGGAGAACTTCACACAAACTTCACACAAACGCAAAGCTTAGATAACATACACAGACGAGGCATAACATTATGACCACTGACAGGTGAAGTGAATAACACTGATTATCTCTTCATCACAGCAACTGTAAGTGGGTGGGATATATTAGGCAGCAAGTGAACATTTTATCCTCAAAGTTGATGTGTTAGAAGCAGGAAAAATGATCAAGCGTAAGAATTTAAGCGAGTTTGACAAGGGCCAAATTGTGATGGCTAGACGACTGGGTCAAAGCATCTCCAAAACTGCAGCTCTTGTGAGTTGTTCCCGGTCTGCAGTGGTCAGTATCTATCAAAAGTGGTCCAAGGAAGGAAAAGTGATAAACCGGCGACATGGGCGGCCAAGGCTCACTGATGCACGTGGGAAGCGAAGGCTGGCCCGTGTGGTCTGATCCAACAGACGAGCTACTGTAGCTCAAATTGCTGAAGAAGTTAATGCTGGTTCTGATAGAAAGGTGTTAGAAAACACAGTGCATCACAGTTGCAGGGCTGTTTTGGCAGCAAAAGGGTGACCAACACAATATTAGGAAGGCGGTCATAATGTTATGCCTGATCTGTGTATATAAAACAACAATTAAGTTAAGAATGGCAACAAGTAAAGCAGTGATGATCAAATTTACAAGGGTATTAAAGACAAGTCAGCTAGAACCATCAACAAGCTACAATTGATGAAAGACTTGGTCTGGCCAGTAGCCACATATGGATGTAAAGCATGGACAGAAGAAAGAAGAAGAAACATGCCTTCAGGCTTCTGAGAACAAAAGCATCAAAAAACTGCTGAAAATCTCATAAAGATGATGACCAATGAGCATTTTTTAAATGGTCAGAACAGAAAAGGAGCTACTGAACCCCATTACGTACCACAAGTTACGTTAGTTTGGGCATGTGATGAGACGAGAACGGCAACAAGACATGCACAACGTACTCTTAACCGGAAGTGACACATGTCTGTCACAGGTGGCAACAAGGCACACTATGTTGGGAGATAAATGGTGTTCCAACTGTGTCCATGAAGGGTTTCCTTAAGGTACTCATATGTCTGTTCACCTTCAAAAGAAACATACACTCTGGCCTGGCTTCTCACATTTGTATCCAGTTGGTAGTGAGTCAATGTGAGTAAATGTGTCACTGTGCTGTGCGCAGCAATAGACTGGTGCCCTGTCCAGTCTGCATTCTTGCCTTGTGCACAGCTGCTCACTGTTTTCAGGTAATGCAAGACCTACTATACCACAGATCTGGATGAAGTAATTACTTAAATTAACAAACAATTATATCAATGCTAAAAGTCTTATGTGAACTTACCATCACTGTAATCAATTGCTCCATAGTCTCCAAGAAATAAAGATGCAGCAAAGCTACTGACCAGTGAGATTCTCTGTCAAAACCAAACATAAAAACAGTTCATTAAAATGTGTATTTAATGTATTCTATGAAAAAGCTAATATGTTTACAAAGCAGTGTGTAAGCAACAAGAACAGAACTTTCTATTAAATCATTTTCATAGATAGGAATAATAAAGTTAACTTTGTAGAACATGTGCACTACATCAACAAAAGTATGAGGACACCGCAGGGTGGTCCTTTTCATCTTTGGTAGGGAGCACACATTGTCTGTTTCATCTTAAAAAAATAAAAAATAAAAAATAAAAAAGATCTGGAATTCTGATTCATCTGACAGTCCAAGGTATCGGAGATCACAGGTGTTCAGCATAGGTGTGCGCCCTTGCCTTTTATGCAGTGAAATTCCTCCAGATTTCTTGAATTGTTTAATGATTTGCATAATTGGTTAAATTCAGTGTAGAGGGAGAAATTAACAAATCCCTTCCAATCTTAATTTGAGGAACATTGCTAACAAATGTGTAAGAAAATTATTGAAATGTTTAAAAACAAACTGGAGATCCTCTGTCCATCTCAGACTTAGCCTGAGGATACTGCGTTTGTTCCAAATCATGATTACAATCACATGCTGACTTTCACTGTTTGAAATCACATCATTATTTAGTTTTTTTGGGGGTTTTTCATTACTACATTACTAGCCCTAAATTGCCCCTGTCCCAACATTTTTAAAAGGTGTTGCAGGCCTGAAATGCAAAATGGATAACAAATAAACTGAAGTTGTCCAGACGAAACGTTAAAAAGTAAATGTAAGAAACTTTTTATTTGCATTTTTCATACTGCTTTGTGGTTGTATAACCGAGGTAAATATATGCTTCTAGCATTATGTCAACAGTGAAGGGGGAGGCCTTTTTCTGTTCCAGCATGTATGTGGGCCTGTGCACAAAGCAAAGTTTAAGTAAACACAGTTTGACCAGTTCGGCCTGCACAGAGCTCTAACCTCAACCTATAAAACACCTTTCGAATAGATTTGCACATTGTTTGCAAGCCAAGCTTCTCATTCCAACATCAGTATCTAACTGAGTGGCAGGGGGCAACTCCATAATAATACCAACAATCTCATGGATTGTGTCTACATACATCT
This sequence comes from Trichomycterus rosablanca, assembly GCF_030014385.1. Classification (NCBI taxonomy): domain Eukaryota; kingdom Metazoa; phylum Chordata; class Actinopteri; order Siluriformes; family Trichomycteridae; genus Trichomycterus; species Trichomycterus rosablanca. Next base: position 36,789,660 of record NC_085990.1, read on the forward strand.
GGCCATAAAGTGTTATTTAACACTTACCTCAGTTTCATTATACTTGTCAGGATATAACTGGTGGATCTTGGCAATCTGATTTGCTGTGAAGCGCTAAAAAATAATTAAAGATTTGTTTTTACATTAAAGCTTTTCTCTCCATAGTGGACATGAATTGTGAAAGAAAACGAGCATGACCCTGTCTATAACATGATCATGCAAAAATATAATAAGCTCATACGGGCACAATATTTTATGTGATTATGTGAGGTGTACATACCTCGTAGGCCCTTGAGCCAGTTATATCAGCCAGCTGCTGAGGACCCCCTACTGCAGACTCTAAACTCCTACATTGATCTGTTGTACTGGAATCCATCCACACTGGACTATCCTGGACAGCAAATCTATCCTACAAAAAAGAGACAACAGAGGAAAAAACATGGAGACAGCGATATATGAAATACTTTTTACAGACCATTCCTGTTAAATCTTTTCCTCAACACATCTAGCTCTCTACATGTATCACATTTCAACTGCTCAACAGTCAGTGATCAACGTTGTCTGATATGTCACACATGCACATGCAAGTCACTGATGCACTTCTATGCCATGACAGATTTTAGCTTTTAACAGTCTGTCCGTTTTCCCTGAAAACAAGCTTCAGCACAGGTTTCTATTGTCCTTTGGTATATCTGAGATGAGCTTAGGCACTTTTTACTGTGTAATAGAGTTGTATTTCTTAATGCTGTGGTGAATTGCATTATGGTACAACTATTTACAAAAGTACAAAAGAGGCCATTAACATCTGAGGTTTTAAAGGTCACCGACATTCAACAGCAATTTCCAGCCTTGCCATACACAGACTGCAATTTCTCTGGATAACCTTGAATCTTTTCACAATATTATTTATGGTAGATGGTAAAATACTCAAATTATTTGCAATCTACTGCAGTGCCCAAACTTTTTAAATCCAAAATGTCAATTAAGACAACATTTTATAGTGGGATGTAAACATATTATAAAACACTCTTTAATGACCTCATATGTAAAATATGTCTATTCATGTTCTAAATAATAAAAAATGTCTTATTATTAACATGAATTTTGAAATGTACAAAATTCATCCAAACTTTGCCCTGCAAAAAGCCCAGTATTGTGCTCAGTGTTTCCATGTGGAACTGGACCTGCCGGGACCCTGAACAAAATAAAGCAGTTGATAAAAATGAACTGAAATGCTGTGGTATGACTGAGAAAGTATGTTCATGTAAAAAAAATCAGAAAATACTCTGATCAGCAGCTACAAGAAATTGAGGTTCTATCAGCTAAACACATGAGTAAAATTTTTACTAATTAATTTGTCAGTAACTGTTTCCACCTGAGCAAAGTGCTAATCTATCACATGACATTCTAACCCATTCAGTTACCCATGTATAATCCGTTGCTCTCAACTCAGTAAAAAGTAATGAAGTAAGAAATGCATCTAGCTATTTATAACGCAACCACCACCATTTCAGCACAGGATAACTAAACATGCCCCATGCTCTCACATAAAACAAAATCCTTTAAACATTAAACAGTATTTGTAACAGTGTGCAGGAGGTCAACAGGACACGTTACTAGTAACTTACAAAATACATATTTAAAATTTGGTCAAAAGTCCTCAGTGGAATTGCTGTTTAAAACAAGTGGTACCTGCAGCAGAATGTGTAAACAGCTTGCTGGATCCAGATGCTGAAGAGTATGTCTAGCTCCCTTTTTCCAGTACACACTTCCATGTTGCTGCAGGCAAGAGGTTAAGTAAATTGACAAACATTCCCATAAAAATTCTTATATTTGAATGCTTTTCAGTACATTTAATCTAGGAAAGTAAGCAACATACCTGCCCACTACCTGAAACAGCTTTTATGTGAGAGAAGTCAAAGCCAACACTCATCAACTCATCATTCATCTTTTCAAGGATGAGGTCAAGTGCCTGCAATAGCAATTCTCCACTCGGTAATCATATTCGCACAAAATAAACAAGACGTGACATACACAGCAAAATAGCAGTAGGACAAGTGGTATGTTTAATCAAAGTAAAAAACCAAAGCACGATTGAAGTGTTTTGAAAGCTGATTACATTCTTTTGGAGGGATTAAGTCAAAACTTAATTAAATGCAGGAAGATCAACAACAATAAAAAGTTAAAAAAGAGGCAATAAATAATTGGACCATCTCTAAAACTACAGACAATGTCATGTCACAGCTAGTTTTTTTACTGCAAGACTATTCCTATTTCATATGAATGTGCAGACTGGTACCAATGCAAAAAATGTCCATTGATGGCATTTATCAAAAAAAATTCAAAGTGGCTTGCATGTCATTTTATTATGTGGTCAACACTTTGTGATGGTTGACTGCACAGATGGGTCAGCTTTGTCCAGTGCCCTCTGTCTTATGCCTGGTGATGTGACCAATAATACAATGTGCATTATAACGTCTCCTTTCCCTCCCTGCTACAAACTTTGTTGAGCTCGATGCTCGCTCTGTCTCTCACAGTGGGTAGACCTTTTTATCCTGAGTGACATCCAAACCAGTATGGCATTGTTTCTTGGACTACTCATTTGTGCTCTGTGGGATCAATTGGACTGACTGAGCATCAGCTGACTCGTCGTGCTGGGTTGACCCAGCATGCACCTTTTCATTACAAATTCACCCCGGGAGTTTTTTAGATCTGCATTGCAACCTACAGTTCTAGTTCCCCATGGATGAAGTTGTGATCGCTGTTTGTCTGTAACCTTCTCTTTTGACTTTACTGTCAAGCATAACCCTGCTAAAAGCACAGCTCCAGACGGCATTACTTCTTTATCACAGTAAGGTGGTGATTACTGGAGAAGAAGCGACTTACAATTGTGACCATAAACAATGCAAGTACTTAAGAGTTAAGGTACTTGTCCAGTACTTTAACCACTAAGCTACCACTGCTTTCTTGCAACTGCAAGAAGACAGTTGAGACAGTGGGACAGTGGTAGCCTAGTGGGTAGGGCTTTGGGCTATCAACTGAAAGGTTGAGAGTTTGAATCCCAGTTCTGCCATGCAGCCACTGTTGGGCCCTTGAGCAAGGCCCTTAACCCTCTCTGCTCCAGGGGCGCCGTATAATGGCTGACCCTGTGCTCTGACCCCAGCTTCCAAACAAGCGAAGAAAGAATTTCGTTGTACTGTACATCTGTATATGTATAAATGACAAATAAAGGCATTCTTCTTCAGACAAGTGTTATCGCATCATAAAGAGAAAGGGCCTATTATTATCTAATATAAAAATGCAGATCATACAACACCATAATCAGTGTAAAGGCAAATCTATAGGCATATTTTGTTAATCTCTGTTGTCAATCAATTCATTACCCAAAAAAGAATAAAAGAGTTTTACAAGATGTTACAAGAAGCTAAACTGACCCACCTTGACCCACATGAGCACTGGAGAGGTCACAGTCACACCATCCTCATGGATGTGGACACCACCCTGGGTCCTGTAGTTCAACAACAAGTTTTAATCCTGTAACTGTTGCAACTAAAAATAAAATTTATAACAAAGAGTTTTAAGTGACCTGGACGTTACCTGAATTCTGGTAGGTCACTGTCAAACTGGACACTGCTTTGACAAATAACTTGAAGCTTTTCATCAATAGCAACTACCTTCAGCTTAAGAGATTAAAGAGGGAAAAAGCTTTAATTATACATCACGGCAGATGTCTGTTTGTAGGCTTTTTTTTAGACTACTCATTTTACAAACCACAGTCGATGTATTTAGAGAAAAATTCAATGTTTTTGTTTATCATCTTGAAACTTTGAACCTCAGCGGTGCTATCAGTTTCCTGGGCGTCTACGCAGACGTGATTGGCTATGTCTAAATGGTCGAAGCCCTGCACCCAGGATAACTAAACGTGCCCTATGCTCTAACATAAAACAAACTCCTTTAAACATTAAACAGTATTTGTAACAGTGTACAGTAGGCCAAACCGGACACGGTACTAGTAACTTACAAAATACATATATAAAATTGGGTCAAACTTCCTCAGTGGAATTGGTACCTGCAGCAGACGTCTACGCAGACGTGATTGCTATGTCTAAATGGGGGAGATGGTCGAAGCCCTGCAACCATTGTTGTATAGTGAAACCTGTCCCACTGCAAACCTGACCTGGACAAAAATGGTTTGAACAAATAATATAGGCATTTATGTGCCCTACTTCACATTACACTACTCTATTTATTGATTTGTGTTTAATTTCTGTGCAAATTTGTAAGGTTCTTATGGAAAAGTGCTGTGCATTTAAACAACCAATCAGAGCGACTGATACAGCCTTATAATCAACGATTCATAATATTATTGCAATCATGTAAAACTGAATCTATTCATTTTTGTTATTAAGCGGTCAATAGATACAAGGTTGTTAAGCGGTTAATAGATGCCTACATTCGACAGTAAGCAATGAGCTCTTAACATAAAAAAATGTGGTTTTGTGTGTGTGTGTGTGTGTGTGTGTGTGTTCAACTTGTGTTTATTTTATCCAGAAACATTGAAAATCAATATACAGTACATGTTCAGCACAGAAGTCAATTCTTCGTGGGACCTGCTGCTATAACACATTTGGCCAAGAGAGGTCGCCAGCATGCACTGTTTTTTCAAAGCGTCCAAGTAATGAACCTTTCTTTAATTTAAACGTTACGAAAGCTTCCTTGCATTAGAAATGTGTATTTTTATTACAGCTATAAGTATGCTAAATAACTCATTCTTCTACATAAGTTTAAATACCTACCAAATGCTGCTGATGCATAAATACGCACATTTTATGGACATAGACAAATCATGTGATTTCACACTCGTAGTCAGGTAAATCCCGCCTCTTGCACTGAGATCGGGTGGTTTATCATACTGTCATTTATAGCACTAGATTATTTTTGTTAGCTTTTAATTGTGTTAAAAACAAATAAATATTTGCCTCAGCATAGTCCGCGTAAAGCACCAGGTAGAGTTTGTAATAAATGACATGCTGTGAAAGGAATAAAGCAGAACACTAAACCTATGAATGTACAGTATACTCAGTTTAACGGGGAGGGGGAACCTGAATACGGGTAGGGAACATAGTTTTCTTCCAAAACGTTAGTACAGCTTCGCCTGCTGCATGTAAAGCGAGTGCACTGAATAAGTAAATAAAAAACAACACAACAACGTTTACTTACTTGTTGAGTGCTAAAGTCAAATCCTAAATAGCATGAATGTGTAAGTGTATCCATCCTGTTTTATTTTCTTCTACAGGAAAACAAAAGTTCATTCAGACTGACACGCTGAGCTGCTGCATTTAAAGTGACAGCGCACAAAAACACTGAGCTAACTAAACCTCACCTGAACTTTACTCATCTGTCCTGTAGTGAACTGTAACCTAGAATAATTCACTTCTACACAACAAAACACGTTCAATATTTGCAAAACTAGTATTTTTATATTTAGCTTTTTTTTTATGTACATTAATAAGATATTTAAAAGGCACACAGTCTGTTTGGCTTTTGTTTTGTACTAGCAGTATAGGGTCTATAGTCAGTGTCAAGCAAGGAAACATGTAACATGTATCTCCAGACTAGATTTTTTACAATTCAGAGGTCCTAAACCTTTTTTTCTCTAAGATCCCCTGTGTTCAAAAACATTTCTGTGACCCTCTTGACCTAGGTTATGATATTATTCTTATTACTTTCAGTAACAATGACAAAAATATTGTGATCTGCATCAACAACTGAATCAGAATCTTTTGTAGTTGCTGTCTGTTGACCTTTGCATTTTTGTGGTGGGCAAATCAAATATGTGTCCAACATAGGCTATAGACAGTTTAGAATACGTAGATCTATATGACATCACAAGAAATCTCCCATAAGCCAATAGCCTGTTGATTTTCCTGTCCCTTCACTTGTGATTTACTCTTTTCAATTAAATGCTTTGGATAAAAAGTGTCCGCTAAATGCTGAAAATGTAAATACCTATTATACTGACGGTGCAGCTGGTAGAGTGAGTGTAATTTTCACAGCAATGATCACTGGATGTCCTGTAATAAATAAATGACTTATTCAGGAGTGAAAAAGTTATTTATTTATAACAGGGCAATACTCAGACAGAAGAACATGCAAACATGGTTCATAGGTTCATGCACCATCTCTGCTAGCTATGCCACTTTGCTGTCTTGCTGCATTTACACTAAATACATATGAATTCTTGTAAAATTATTGAAAGCATGCATTTTAATTAGTATTGGTGCTGACTACTTGTAATCATCCAAGATTATTCTCAAACCCATGTGTAAACAGACCAATGTGCCGTGCACCCTTGAAGTTTTATAGAATCTGATCATTGTAAGTGTCAGTTCACAATTATTGTTTAAATAGTTTAAGTAGTTCATGATGAATAAGAAGCAAATGCAAATATAATCAAGCTGTTCTGACTCTTAGATTATTAGGGCTCAAAGCAATGTTAAAACTCCTATGTGAAACAGTATTTTCTTTTCTGACAATACAATGCTCTTCATTAATTTAAAACAAAAAAGTAACATACAGAAGCTTTTATATTTGTCTGTATCGATTGTATCGATGGGACAGATTTTTCAGACTGAAGGATGTGTGATTATTGCTGTAGTTTAATCACACAAACATTAAATTTCAGGAAAACACATTTTCGTTTGTGGTAGTCAGTCACAAATTACATTTGCGGTGGATAAGTATTAGGTTGTGAAACACTAATTCCTTTATAGGAGGTATGTAACAGCAAGGAACGAAACACTTCCTTGTGCAGTGCAGAAAGTAAAAAACCAAGGCCAAAAAAACAAAAGTGTAGAGATATCATGTCTTTCTTCAACAGGAAACTCTACTACTCTAAAACAATTCATGGAAGTCCATGTGCTGTATTTAACAGTTAAGGCCCTCAAATTAACTCTTAAAAGGTAAACCACGATCCCCAGGACCAATGTTGTTGTGTGGCTGTTGCTGAACCCTAGTACCACCCTATATGAAAATTAGAGCTCATTAAAAAATGTAATCATTTATTTATTTTGGGTAATGGAACACAAAAATAAAACACAGATACTTTTTAGAAAATAATAGATTTACTCATTTTTAGCATTAAATCACAATTTTAGATTTATCTTGCTATGAATGATGAAAAACAAGTTTAATTAATACACTTTGCACAATACACTGTTTAATTTGGATGTGCTTTGCTCTTATTCACCTTCATTATAATTATACTGTAAAATTATGGTCTAGCTCATCAAACATTTGCCATAACATTTACATTGCATATGAATTTATGAGCAAATTTTTAAATTCTAAATATTGTGGCAGTGTGCTATTAAATCCCATACTCCCATAGGTACAGAGATGTTTCATAAGTTGGCTACAAGTGCTACATAGCGTAGTATTTACCAGGGGCATGGTCTCATGTGTGGCCATAAAATAAGCCCAATCAAATTTCTAAAATATCTTTAACTTCAATGCAATACTTTATTCACTGTATCAAGCTTATATTTTATTTAATCACCATTGCACCAAAATTCAGTTCTTCAAACGCTGTGCCTTGTGCCCAGTGATTCCAGGGACAATTGACCCACCATGACCCTGATTAGGATTACAGTGTTGTAAAACATAAAATGAAAAAAATAAAATAAAATAATACACTATTAGCAAAAAGGCTAGGTTACTAGGATCATATTTTTTCTATACTTTGTCAGCTAAAATAGGTGGACAGTAGGGAAAGAAAACACAGAAAGGATAAATTAGCTTTAAAAGGGCTTTGATGATTAGCAGTTTGAGTCATGAGATTTTTAACAAAATGAGACAACTAACAGAGTTTGAAACAGGGCAAATAATGGGTACCTGATTTGCAGGGGTATCTGTAATTAAAATGTAAAAATAAAGTCATTGCTGCATATTTCAAACATGGTCAAATACCATCCGCAAAGAACAACCAGTGTTGCAAGTAGCACTTTATAGTCAAATTCTAAAAGTACAGACACAAAGTAAGCAAAGTCTTAAGTTTATTAAGCATGACCAACTCCAGAACCTTGTGTATCAAAGGCCAGGGCACAACAATGTAAAAGTTGGTAAAATGTGAATCCCTGAACAATAAAAAAGTAATATGGTCTAGATGAAAACCAGGATGAAGGCTTTCCATTGCCATCTTGCAATATACTCAAGTTAAATGTTACAGCAGGTCAAAGCTGGTTTAAAGGGATATAAGCCAGGTGAGCCTAATGTTCCTTCTTAAAGAATCATTCAGCATGACACAGAATCATTTTAGACCATGTATGAGGGTACAGGGCTGTTCTGAATCCAATGTTCTGAAGGACCAATGTTTCTATGTGGCTGTTGCTAAACCTTAGTGGCACCCTAAATAAAAATTAGAGCTTATCATTCCACTTACTATTTTTGGGTAATGGAACACACGTACATTTTAGAAAATAAAAGATTTACATTTTTCATTGATTTATCTTCCTTTATCTTCCAAAAGCTGGAGTTCCTTTTTGAAATGAATGAATCATTCAGTACACCATGTGTGCGGCCATGTACCAAACAATTCAGGCCATGTATGGCAAAAAAGGTAGGGTTGTTACTAAATAAATTTAGTTTTTACAATTTTATTCTCCTTTATGTAAAGAAAAATAGTGTTTTAAATGGTGCAACACACTTTTAAAAGCAGCTGCAAAGCAAAGCATACTGCTTCACAGCGATAATAAACAGTCATAGCGGGACTGTATGTTTATTAAAATAAAGCACAACCTTGTTATGCCCTTCTTTGTTTGCAGTGTGCATTTATTTACACACTGTGAGTGCCTGTTTCACACTGTATCCAGCTACTGTAACTCACACATCAACACTCCAGTGTATATGAATAAAGCAGAATGTTTATGATATTACCGAGCTTGTATTGGAGGTAATAAATGAAAAGAAAAGAACGGAAGCAGAATGGCGTCAGCGTGCTGCACTCACTGGTCGTGTCCGTGTGAACAACTCATCAAACCCGCCGCTTACACACAGGAAACCGGTAGCCATCCAGAACACACCGACAGCGTTACTCTTCTCCCCACTAACATGGATATAGCCGTATTAAAAGAACAATACAACTCTATTAGAGAGAAACAGAGACATGAAACGCGAGTGATTTGTTTTAGAAAAGGTAAGAACAAGCTTTGTTTGGACTCACTTTAAGGAACTTTCCCAAGTTTCCTGAAGAAGTTTCCAGAAAGTTTACTGCTAATAAACACGAGTAAGCATTTGTGTTTCTGTTGTAATATGCACTCTTTTTACTGGTTCGGTCAATTTTAACAAATATAATTACTGAACTAAGTTTAAAAAGCAAACAAAGAACATTTAACTTTTAAAATTTTGCAGGTGCATACGTATTCATAATCATTAAACGTAACATCCTCTGTCCTACATTGTAATAGATATTTTCTCTGCTTTATAAACTGCACTTTTTACTTCTTGATGAGGCGTGTGTAACATGTATAACATGATTTATGTTATGTGTTAAGTAGAGACGCATATACCGTGTGATAGCGGTCAAGTGCTGCACCATGTACCACTCCAAGACCATTAAAACTAGCCTGTAAACCTGTCACTAATCTTTGTTTTACATAACTACTACCAAGGATAGATAAGAAAGCATAGCAAAAAGGGATATATACTCAAACTGAACACGTTATCAAAGTAGCATGTCATTAAATGGCACATGAGTCGGTTAAAAAGCAAAAAATACATTGAAGCCTGTTAGTGGTGCAGTTAAGTCAGAAGCAGTTGGGTAAAAAGTGAACACTGAGTGTTTTTGTGGTGGCTAGGTGGGTAGCACTGTTGCCTCATAGCAGGAAGGTCCTGGGTTTGATTTCCAGGTGGAGCAGACCAGTCCTTTCTGTGCAGTTTGCATGTTCTCCCCATTTCTAAGTGGGTTTCCTTCCACAGTCCAAAGACATGTAGTCAGGCTAATTGGAGCTACTTAAAATTACCCAAGGTATGTGTATGTGTGTATGTGTTCGCCCTGTGATGGGATGGTGACCTGTCCAAGGTGTTTTCTACCTTTTGCCCAGTGAATTGGACCCACAGCGACCCTGAAAAGGATAAAGCAGTCGTAAAACAATGAATGAATGAGTGGTTTTGTAAGAGTTTTGGAGACCCTGATAGCATAATCAAAATGAAGCCCACTGTTTGGGCCCTTGAGCAAGGCCCTTAACCCTCAATCACTTGCAATGTATATGGTCTCAAGTCAATTTGGGTAAAGGCAACTGCTAAATGCTGAAAATGTAAACGTATGGTTAAGGTATTGGACTAGTAATCAGAAATTTGCCGGTTCAAGCTCCGCAACCGCCATACCTATTTCAGTCACATGATATCAAAAAATGAAGCCCACAAGCTAGCTAAAATTAGCAAAAAACAAATGTCTCAGGGTTCCCACTGATTTTCCATCACTGGTGAGTAGTATTGTTATGCACAATGTGTTTTTTATTATGCTCATCGTATAATTTTATTTTAAATCCTCCGGCCCGGCCGGTTCATGAAATTATATCTTATATGAAACGGGTCCGTGGTGCAAAAAAGGTTGGGGACCGCTGTTATTACTATGTTAGTGTCATTGCTTTGCTGAGAATGGTCCACCACCCATGGTCCCTTTTAATTAATTGATAAAACATAAATTGAATTATTTAATAAATCAATTTTTAAAAATGTGTTTTACATAAATGCTTATTAACTGCTCCAATAATACTATTATAAATGAGTTTGGTGTAAATATGTTTTCTTTTTACTGCTTATTAGTAATGTATTTCTTACCATTCTTTGTAATGGTGACAAATGGAATGATTTTCCTTCATTAAATCCTGGCTTGTTCCTGCTTGGTCTTTTGCCAAGTGTTCACAAATCACTCCGTCATCGGTCATGATTTGCCAGTTTAAATTTATTACTCATGTCCTGTTTGTACGGGCCTGTACTTAATGAAGCAGTAACATATGCTTATAATTTTTTGGAACCCTTACCTGCTAGTACACTACTGTGGAGTGTTTGAATTCTTGATATGTCCCTGATGAGGTAGAAGTTGGGTGGTGTGTCACACGGATCACCGAGTGGCTCTCCGTATGCAATATGGCTTTGTGTGGAAACCCAACTCTAGCTGGTGATAAGAAACAGCTGGCGACTGGCCGTGTGGAAGTGCTCCTTGGTCAGAACAAGGTAGTGCCAGCGGCAACCAATTTGGGAATCGGAAATTACTATTGGGGAGGTTAAAAAAAATTGCATTTCATTGTTTTTTTTTCAAGTGTTTATATCAGATATTGATTTATTTTATTTCATTGTTAAATGTTTTAACATAAAACATTTTGATATGGTGGCTAAATACTTATTCCTCTATTATTTGTTTTTGAACATATACGTTTAGGAATACAAAGTCAGAAGGCAATTCAAGGGATTTATAAAGAAAGTGCAAACAGTTTTACTCATGCTAGATCAAATCTATAAAAATGCTCTTAAAATGCTGATATTCTTTTATTTCTTTTAAGGGGAAACACTAACATGTCTAGTCCAGGAGCAGGACTGGGAAACACTGAACTATTGCCTTTCTTTATGAAAGGTCAAATTGCTAGCATAATGATTTCTTGTTGTCTGTGTCAAATCTGTTTATTTTCTGTTTTATTTTTTTAAACAGCAGAATCAGACAATGAGGATATCTGTGGCAAAACCCTGGTAAACCTGGTTCCCATGCGACAGGATCAACCCTCCCTTATGAGACCGGCATCTCTCCAAGATAATCATGTTGACTTTAATAGAGACCCTGACAGTGCCACATGGCGCACTCACTTGATAATGTACCGCAGGTCCTGTTTAACTTCTGACACCAGTCAACTCAGCAAGGTCAACACCAGCACTAAAGACACAACATCTTCAGTGTCAGTTAACAATGCAGAGTGCAGTTTGGAGGAAGCGGATTTAAGTCATCACTTGTCCAAAGACTGTGACGAAACAGAGACTGGCTCTCTTCTTGTCAATAAAGAGCTGAATAATTGTGAATCTAAGGATTTGAGGTTTAGGAAGTGTTCTGCACCTATGGTTTTGACCAGGCAGTTGAGTTGTGGAAGCTACCGGTCTGGTCACAACCCAGAAAGTCCATGCTACTACCCATTCCCACAGCTGAAAAGTCCCAGAAAGTCTGAGGCTGCCCGCAGGCTTGGGCTTTACTCCTCATTCTGATTAAACTAAAAAAAAACAATGGTGTTCATTATTGTTTCTGTGCTTATACACTGATCAAAAATGGGAAGGTTTTTGTATGTTGTCATATGTCATATGTCACACCAGTCATATGTTCTTTTACAATAACATTTTTTCAAAAGCAATAAATGTGCATTCTGTGTAATTACATGCATTTTCTTTAGTATTTGCTTTATCCTGGGCAAGAATATATCTTTCATGGCACATCAGTTAATTGCAAGGAATTAAATATTTCCACGTTTACAATTACAGACAAAGCCATAGTGTTTTTAGAAGGTGAGAGGCAACCCACTCATGCCAAACTGATCAAAGCTCAAAATTAAACTGTTTTGTTATGTGCTTCATTAAAGAAACTTATAGACTTATGTCAGCTAAACTAATAAGAAATGTTAGAGTTAAATGGTTGCAGTGTGATCTGGGTATATTTAAATTGTGCACTAATTTCTTGTATACATTATACAATGTCTTGTATACATTATATAATGTTACACCATTAATGGTCTGATAAAACTAATGTAAAGCATTGTCAAGTCAAATGTGCTTGTATAGCACTTTTTACAATGGACATTGTCTCAAAGCAGCTTTACAAGTACCAGGACCAAAAACCCTGATGAGCAAGCCAAAGACAACAGTGGCAAGGAAAAACTCCCTTAAAATTACAAAGAAGAAACCTTGAGAGGAACCACACTCAACAGGACCTGTACTTTTTGGGTGGCCGAGTTCATTAGAGTTTGATTAAATGAACTAAACATGTATATGTGTAAATAAAATTATTTCTAACAAAAGTCATAGCAAGTGAAATGCTTAAAGAATTTAATCTTTCATTTCAATCTGTTGGTGATTACTGGACATTGTGCAGAGTATTATAGAGAGGCATACTGCGTACAGAGAGGTGCTAAATGAACCCTAAAATTATCCAAACATTAGTGCAGGAACCTGGACTAAACAGTAGAGGTCGCAACTGCACAGCGGTAATGAAGCTCAGGCTTCCACAGAGGTGGACAAGTCGCCTGTCCATCACAGCACATTCCACTGTCACCCATTCAAACCTAAGGGCAGTTTATACTAGACTATCCACCTCACCTTTAGGATGTGGGAGAACATACCAAACCCCAGTGACAAATGGATAGTAACCAACCATCTGCTACAGATTTGTTAGACAGCGATTAGGTTAAAAAATTATAGACTGCTGTGTTCTTAAGTAAAAAAATTGTGGAAGCAATGAGGCATATACTGGTGCTGGTCATAAAATTAGAATATCATGAAAAAGTTGATTTATTTTAGTAATTCCATTCAAAAAGTGAAACTTGTATATTATATTCATTCATTACACACAGACTGATATATTTCAAATGTTTATTTCTTTTAATGTTGATGATTATAACTGACAACTAATGAAAACCCCAAATTCAGTATCTCAGAAAATTAGAATATTACTTAAGACCAATACAAAAAAAGGATTTTTAGAAATGTTGGCCAACTGAAAAGTATGAACATGAAAAGTATGAGCATGAAAAGTATGAGCATGTACAGCACTCAATACTTAGTTGGGGCTCCTTTTGCCTGGATTACTGCAATGTGGCGTGGCATGGAGTCCATCAGTCTGTGGCACTGCTCAGGTGTTATAAGAGCCCAGGTTGCTCTGATAGTGGCCTTCAGCTCTTCTGAATTGTTGGGTCTGGCGTATCGCATCTTTCTCTTCACAATACCCCATAGATTTTCTATGGGGTTAAGGTCAGGCGAGTTTGCTGGCCAATTAAGAACAGGGATACCATGGTCCTTAAACCAGGTACTGGTAGCTTTGGCACTGTGTGCAGGTGCCAAGTCCTGTTGGAAAATGAAATCTGCATTTCCATAAAGTTGGTCAGCAGCAGGAAGCATGAAGTGCTCTAAAACTTCCTGGTAGACAACTGCGTTGACCTTGGACCTCAGAAAACACAGTGGACCAACACCAGCAGATGACATGGCACTCCAGACCATCACTGACTGTGGAAACTTTACACTGGACCTCAAGCAACGTGGATTCTGTGCCTCTCTTCCTCCAGACTCTGGGACTTTGATTTCCAAAGGTAATGCAAAATTTACTTTCATCAGAGAACATAACTTTGGACCACTCAGCAGTCCTTTTTGTCTTTAGCCCAGGCGAGACGCTTCTGACGCTGTCTCTTGTTCAAGTGGCTTGACACAAGGAATGCGACAGCTGAAACCCATGTCTTGCATATGTCGGTGCGTGGTGGTTCTTGAAGCACTGACTCCAGCTGCAGTCCACTCTTTGTGAATCTCCCACACATTTTTGAATGGGTTTTGTTTCACAATCCTCTCCAGGGTGCGGTTATCCCTATTGCTTGTACACTTTTTTCTACCACATCTTTTCCTTTCCATCGCCTCTCTATTAATGTGCTTGGACACAGAGCTCTGTGAACAGCCAGCCTCTTTAGCAATGACCTTTTGTGTCTTGCCCTCCTTGTGCAAGGTGTCAATGGTCATCTTTTGGACAACTGTCAAGTCAGCAGTCTTCCCCATGATTGTGTAGCCTACAGAACTAGACTGAGAGACCATTTAAAGGTCTTTGCAGGTGTTTTGAGTTAATTAGCTGATTAGAGTGTGGCACCAGGTGTCTTCAATATTGTACCTTGTCACAATATTCTAATTTTCTGAGATACTAAATTTGGGGTTTTCATTAGTTGTCAGTTATAATCATCAACATTACTGAAATAAATCAACTTTTTCATGATATTCTAATTTTATGACCAGCACCAGTATATACATATATATATATATATATATAGTATATATATAATTTGATGGTTTTCCAATTTGGTGATCTAGGAAGCGCTTGATGACGTTTTGATGACGTTTCACCGCACTGCTCAAGCCCGGGCTTGTCGACCTGAAAGTCCCTTTAATCACCATAATGACGAAATGAAAACATGTTTGTTCGGTTTTATTTTTTAAGTGATTAAAATTAAATACTAGAATCTCATATTAACAAAAGTAATCAGACCCGTGGCACAAATTATTTTCATACGCATCCTGTTTGCTTTAAATATAGTTATGATGTCTTAGGAACAGTCTGTCTGCAAAGCCTGGTGGCGTGTACAAGAAATCTTGCGGGTGTAATTGCTACCAAATGGGCTTATAAAAGTACTAAATAAAAGGGTTAAGACTCTTTACCCTTTAAATATAGATATATAGTGTTAAAGAGAACCTGCGCAGATGTTGGTTGGATGGACGCTAAAGTGCAGGAAGCTGTGACAATAAAAACTGTCACGTGACACACGCGGCTTCAGTAGGTAGGCTGCCAGCTCTGACATGTAAACAAACTTCGAAAATACTAATTGCAGCAAAAGGTACAGAATGTATAATGGCCAGAAATTACGTATTTATTATTATCATGCGAATTGTTCTGTTATTATAGTTAAATATTCCTAATACAGAGTATTTTAATAAGTGTGATTATGCTAAGCTACGCTAGTTGTGTAGGCTAGGAATTCCCCAGCAGAGAATTAGGTAGAGATGGACAGTACGTATAAACAGTTTTAGTTTCGTTTTCTGCTCAGATACATTATTATTGCTAAAATATTTTACTTTCAGTGTGAAGACGTGAGAATGGCAGAACAGCACATACAGGCAAAGCTCGTCACCTTTCTGAAACAGGATAAAATTCAGCTCTGGAAACCTCCATTCACTACAGACAGTAATGAAGCTGGACATGAACATATGCAGGTGAGAGCAGCAACTGTCTTACTGAAAAATGAATTCATTTACCTGAATTAGATATGCTGACATGTATTGACTGTTTATACTCGGGTAGTGGCCTTGGAAATACACTTTTATCTACATCAGTCTTTTAAGCACCACTACCATGACTAAAGTTAACAGTTGTTTTTGATACGGGTGTATTTGTAGAAGAAAGGTGTACCTATTTTTTGAAGGGGCAAAGTTAATTTAAAAATGACCAAGGATCAGATACTAACCCCTTTGTATGTGGTCAGTTTTTGTACGTTAGACTTTTCTTAATTTACAGTGACACTAAGGTTTTTAAACCCATGAACACTGCAACACCTCATACATTTGTATTAGAGCAATAAGTTATTCATTAATGTCGGTGCTGTGTTTAAAATAAAATTGTATCTTGTCACTGGGGTCTTGTAAATTATCGCCGATGGACTGACATATAGGAACTAAAACATCTTACTGTTTGTCCTGTTTGCAGGAGCTTGCTGTTCGGTATTCCCAAGTTGTCGGATTCCCTCAGCCTGATGTGGAAATTGCTCTGGAGGACATAAGATGTCTAGCAGTTAATAGAGGAAAAGGAAACAAAACCTACAGGGAGACAAATATTGCAACTCTGGAGCTTATCTTGCCAAAGGAAATGAAAAAGGTATAAACAAGTACACAATATCTGTTGTAATCCAGATAGTGTCTTCTACTTCTAGTATGTGTATGTTTTATGTGTTTTTCTGCATAGGGTAATAAAAAGAAAAACTACTTTGAAACAAAACTGGATATCACTGCTGAAGAACTGATGAATAAGTAAGGAGAATCTATTACAAAATACTAGATTTTATTGCTGTTATAGTGGAATCATTGTGTTTTCTAATGTGTTGTGTTTCTTATTGTTCAGGATCATTGAGGGATTTGATCTCAAACACATTAAGCTGATTTTGAATGGAAAGACTCTGTCTCCTGGTGTGTATTATGGTCATATTGTTGATATATGCCTCCTAATGTAAGTTTAAGAAGTGAAGAACTTCTTCTTGTTACTTTTAGATAAGCAACTTCACGAGCAGAATGTAAAGAATAACAGCAAAATTATGGTGCTAAAGCTGAGTGAGCCAGAAGGTAAAAGAATGATGATGGAAGCAGAGGAAAAAAAGCGACATGATGAAGAAACTATGAAAAGGACCCAGAAAGGCTTTCAGATCCTCTCAGAAAGAGGTGAGATGACTTTAAACACTATAGATTTGCATGAAGCGGACACAGGGAGAACATGCAAAGTCCACACAGAAAGGACCCGTATCGCCCCACCTGGGGATCGAACCCAGGACCTTCTTGCTGTGAGGCGACAGTGCTACCCACTGAGCCACCGTGCCGCCCCTCTATATTAGTACTAGATTTTTAGTATTCATTGCTAGGGTAGTTATAAATGCGTGGGTTTCTTCCGGGTGCTCCGGTTTCCTCCCACAGTCCAAAGACATGCAAGTGAGGTGAATTGGAGACACTAAATTGTCCATGACTGTGTTTGATATAACCTTATGAACCTTTATGAACCTTGTGAATTTATGAACCAACGTTAAAATCCTAATAAACAAAAATAAACAAACTAATATAGAGATCAGAGGTATGTAAATGCATTTTCACATGGGACTCTTCTGGGAGATTAATATTCAAAACTAATCAGTATGTACAAATAGTTTTTTTTATGTCCGATTGCACTACTAAATTTTTTAAATAGCCCTTCTTAAAAAAAAATAACACCCACTTAACTTTACTCTTGATGTCCCTGATTGGTCAAAAAAATTGACATTGCAGAATGCATTTTGTAATAAAGCCAAATTCAATCATAATATCATTATTGGGAAGTATTTGTGATGTGTTGTATGGCTGTGACATTGCATTGACAGAGTTTTTAGTAGTGAAAGCAAACATCAAAAAAATAAGAGCCTGTAAATACAACCTCAAATCGGACACTGTGGAGAATGCAAATTATTTAGTTTCTTACCCTAGTACTAGCCCTAAACTGCCCTGTCAGTGTTTTTTGGAATGTGTTGCAGGCCTGAAATGCTGGAATGGGTGTATATTAACAAATGTAATAAAGTTGACCAGACAAAACATGAAATATCTTGAATTCATACTGTCTGCCATTAAATTAAAGTCAAAGTAAATGTAAGAAACACTGCATTTTGTATTTGCATTGTCCATACTGTCCAAACTTTTTTTCTGATTTGAGGTTAGAATGATCCATAAACATTATCATTAATGTTGCATTTGATTCACTTCACTAAAGGACTTTTATATTAACTGCTAAATTTTTTTAGTGCATTAACATGTACTGATTTCTTGCTTGTTTCAGATGGTAGTGAAGATCCAGCAACCACCCCTTATCTGGAGATAGCAGATCAGAAAGGCAACCCTATCCACATTCCACTCCGTGAGAAAAAAGTAAGTTCCACTTGTACTATGTACTATTTGCAGGACTTTAGCTGTATGGAAAAAAAAGATGTTCCCCACTGTTATTTTTTAAAATAATGCTTGAAGATAACTACTCTCAGCAAGAGCAGCGTTAGCTGGACTACACTGTGTTTTCATCTTTGGCTACCACATCTGTAGTATGCAGTAAATTCTAAAAGTATTTAGGCTAACACTCTATTTTGGTGAGGGGTTCATTTTTGAATGGATATATTTGCTGTTTTTACACACCAGTTTTTTAAAAATGTGTTAAAAATCAGAATACTAAAATATCTTTTTTCTTTTTTTTTTTTTAAAAAGACCCTGATACATCCTGTTCGATTTTCCTTGGCGTAGGGCATATATCAGGATAATGATATCAAACAACATCTTAAGTTTTTGAGCATTCCCAGGATCACACTGAATTTGAAATGGAGAACGTGTGGCTTTACTGTATATGTAATTATCTCATATAATAATTTCATTTATTTATGCCAGGAAAAAGCAAAATATTTATCTATAACTCACAATAAAAAACTGACTAGAAAAACCAGGGACATTATACTTTAATATAAAGGTTTTAAAAGTAGCATTATTTAGAAATGCAAGTTATGAGAGAATGTCTTACAGCTGTTCTTCTGTAGTTTTATGTAACTTTATACCTGATTTGTGCCCCCAGATTATTATTGCATAATCACAAATTTCACATTAGTTTACGATAGTATTTTTCCCTTTATTTCTGTCTTGGTGGTGTTTTAGGCTCTTATTCTGGCAATGGGCTTTCATGAGAAAGGCAGAGCATTAATGAAGAGAAAGGAATATGAAACAGCTCTCTCTTACCTGCTTTCAGCAGATGAGCAGTTCAGGTATTGTTCACTGTGGCTTCATGTAAATAAACAAATGTGTTGATATTAGTTTCTTTGTTAATAAATTGTAGGATACCAGTGTAAATTCAGTTTTCCTTTTCTTTGTGGTTGTAGTAAATGTGGTTCTGCACTGCTGAACACAGTGGATAACTATGCAGTGCTGCAGTTGGACATTGTGTGGTGTTACCGTGCTCTAGAGGCACTTAACTGTTTGGAGGATGGTAAGCAGAGGCTGCAGAAAGCTGAGGAATGCTTCCTTAGATGCTATGGGGAAGAGAAGAGGAGACTGCAGCAAATCAAGGTTTTCACCTCAATGAAACAAGAATTTATTCAGACTGCAAAAAATAGCTTTCTGCTTTGAGAAAGTTTTATCAACTACTGTTTTTGTATTGTATTGGAAAACAATACACCAATGTGATTGTACTTATCACACTGATTTAAAATTGCTATTAGTTGTTTATTCCGAGTGTGTAGCTTCTCAAAGAAAAGGTTGTCAGCATTAGCAATGAAAAAAGATTGTAAATTCTTATTTGTCTCACTGATTGTCAGGGTACTACAGGTGGAGAGGAGGTGCTATTCCTAAGGCTTTATCTCCTCCAGAGTCTTCTGGCCTACCTGGAAGGTAATGAGACCCAGGCTGCTAATAAACTTCAAAAGGTAATTTATCAGTACAGAATATTTCTAAGTACTGTGTAACTGTAAAATTCAGTTCCATCATGAGCAGGTGGCTTTTTTGTGATTGTTGCGGATTTAAATGCTTTTATTGTAAAGCATTTTTTATAAAATATGTGGCAGGTTGTTGCAGTGGAACTATAAACCCTATTTCCAGAAAAGTTGGGGCATTTGTAAAATGCATTTTAAAAAAACAATCTGTGATTTGTTAAGTGTCCTGAATTTGATACGAGACTGCTCAACAGTCTGTGGTGGCCGTTGTCTGACTTTCTACTTCATGATGCACCATACATTATTAATAGAAGACAGATCTGGACTGCAGACGTCACCTTGACCCCCAATATATGCCTCTGCTTCAATGGTACCTTTAAACATTTGCAAGTCACCCATGCCTTGGGCGCTGATGCACCTCCTGACTATAACAGATGTTGGCTTTTGCACCTTTTGCTAATAAATGTGTGGATGGTCCTTTTTTTCCTTGTCAAAGAGATCTGTTTTTATCTGATAACAAGCTGAAACATGGACTCATCTCACCACAGCTCATGTTTCCATTGTCTTTTGGTCAATCAATAAAGATTTTGGAAAATTTACAAATCACAAATTAATCTTTTTAATGCATTTTACAGAATGTCCCAACTTTTCTGGAAACTTATGCTTGTGTTTGTAGAAATGTGTGCTTGTAGGTGTGCTTTAGTTAATAAAAATAAGGAAATCAAAGGAAATTGTTTTTTTACTATTTGAAATGTTTGTTGTCAATGGTGATCTTTTCTCTACATGCTTACAATCATTGTAAAAACATTTACTGTGAAAATAGTGTAATGACCCGATTGCTGCCTGTAGAGCAATATTCAAGTTTTGAAGTATTAATGTGCAAATTGGATCTACCTAGCCCCGTTCTCTTTACACTTGTATACCGGCCCCCGAAAATGAATACTGATTTTATTAATGAGTTCTCTGACTTTTTATTAATCTTCCTGAGTCTCTTACTACTGATGAGCTGGTTTCAATTTTTAATGCTTCTTGTACACATATATTGTGCGCCAATAAAATTTAGAAAGTCCAAAGTTAAAGCCCAGCCATGGCAGAATGTAAGTGGAGGAAAGATAAACTGCAAATTTCCCATCAAATGCTAAAAGATTGCCTGGATAAGTATCAGCAATTTCTAAAAACAGCCAGATCCAAATACTTTTCTGACATAATTTCCAAAAACTCTCATAACCCTAAGGTTTTGTTTAACACTATTAACTCTCTTTTGACTCCTCCTGCTATAATTTTACAATCAGCTACTACTAAAACCTGTGAGGATTTTTTGGAATTCTTCACATCTGAAATCATCAGCCTTAGAGATCACACTCAATCCCAGGATTCTGATCCATCCTACTTATCGGAAAGCTCTGCAGTTCTAGACCAATTCAAGTTTGTATCAATGTCTTATTTGACAGACTTAATTATGCACATGAAGCCCACATCCTCTTCTGCGGATGTAATGCTCACACATTTTCTTAAAAACATATGGGCTACTGTTGGTCCCAGCATCTTGTCAATAATCAACAGCTCTCTAATTAGTGGTACTGTCCCATCCTGCTTTAAGCAAGCCGTCATCCAGCAAGATACAGTGTGAGGGGAAACGCAGGAGAGAAGTGTAAACAGGTGGGACAGGGATAATATAGTTTATATCGGAATACACCGGCACACACACAAGCTTTACAGTATTTCTGACTTCGTTCTCTACAAAACACCAACGTTGCATTGCAAAAATATTAATGAACCTCCAACTTACTATAGAACAATCCATACTGTTCGTGTTGCCAAATCCACTCAGATTCATTTATTTTTCCTCCTTGATTTTACGCTGCACATCAGCACACAAACACTGATGGCTTGCTACTTGTTGACGTGCATTTTTGGACGTGGTATCATTAAACCACTCGTCACTTTTCGCGTTTGTTTTTGTGACAAAACGTAGTTTGGGAGACCAGAGAAGCTCGCCTGTGGTTCCAGTTGGTGATAGGTCGTGTAGTGTGAAACCCCCTATCGCCGATCAGTCGTGTAGTGTGAAATATACACAGACTGAAAGACTTCCTAGTGCAAAAGATTCAGTCGTGTAGTGTGAACTGTACAGCGACCCGACAAATCAGAAAGTCGTGTAGTGTGAACTTGGCATAAGGTGTTAGAGAAAGTGGTCCTCAGTCGGCTGTTGTCGTTCTTAAGTGAAAATAACCTATTTGATACATTCCAGTCAGGTTTTAGAGCACACCACAGTACAGAGTCTGCCCTTCTCAAAGTCCTTAATGATCTACTTTTGAGTGTAGACTCTGGAAAGTGTGCTGCTTTAATTTTGCTGGACCAGCTTTTGACACATTAGAGCATTACATTTTGCTGAAACGTCTTAAGTATGCAGCTGGTATAAAGGGCACATCTTTAAAATGGTTTGCCTCTTACCTAGAGGATAGAACAATTTCAGTTAAAATCGGTAGCTATTCCTCCAATACAGCAACCGGCAGTTTTGGAGTACCTCAGGGGTCTGTTTTGGGCCCTGTGTTGTTTCATTATACATGCTTCCACTTGGATCCATTTTCCAAAAATACAATATCTCCTATGATTGCTATGCAGATGACACACAGCTTTACCGTCCTCTGACAGCTACCAACGACAGTGCCATCAACCATATCCTGGACTGTCTCAAGGATGTTAAATCCTGGATGTCAAAACATTTTCTTCAGTTAAACAATTACAAAACTGAGGTCATCATATTTGGTCATACCAATACCACTACTTCAATAGCTAACACAATGGGAGCACTCTCTGCAAATGTGCACAGCCACGTAAAGAACCTTGGTATCATTTTTGATTCTGAACCCAAATTTGATAAACAAATAAACACTGTTGTAAGAGGAAGTTTTTACCAGCTGAAAACTTTCAGCAAACTAAAAAACATCTTGTCTTTTAAAGATTTGGAAACTGTCACCCATGCTTTTATCTCCTCTCGTACTGACTACCGTAATCCTCCTTATTTTGGGATCTGCCAGTCCACTCGGTCCCATTTGCAGCTTGTTCAAAACGCAGCTGCTCGGTTACTCACAGGTACAAAGAAAAGGGAGCACATTTCATCCATCCTGGCCTCCCTTCATTGACTCCCAGTAAATATATAGTGTAAAATTTAAGGTTCTTTTATTTGTATTTAAGGCTCTCCATGGTGTAGCCCCATCCTATATTTTGGATCTTTTTTGCCCCCACTCTACCTCCAGAATCTTAAGATCCTCTGACCAGTTGCTTTTAACTGTCCCATGCTCTCGGATGAGGTCTAAAGGTGACCGGGCTTTCTCTGTGGCTGCTCCAAAACTTTGGAAAAGCTTGCTACTTTTTATTAAGACTACAACTGATCGTTTTAAATCCAACTTGAAGACCTATTTATTTTTTACAGGCTTTTGGGTTGTAGCATGTTTTTCTGTTTTATTTACTCAGATGTTATTTTACTATATGTCTTTTACTTCATGTTATTTCACTGGGTTGTTCCAACTGATCTGTTTTGTTATTGTTCTGATTTTATTGTACAGCGCCTTGGATGACCCTCAAGGTCTTTGAAGGTGCTTTATAAATAAACTTGACTTGACTTGACTTGAATGACAGAAAAAGTGCAGCACAGGCAAATATAAAAAATGTTGATTACATTTGTCTGAAATGTGAATGAAGCTCTGTTAATCACTTGCTTCTCTCTATCTCACATGCTTAAACAGGTAGAGGAGCTCTACAGCCATTTGTGTCTGGATCCAGAGAAGATGACCCTGTTGATGAGTATGGGATTTAGCGAGCAGGACACTCGTCTTGGCCTACGAGCCTGTAGAGGCAACTTGGATGAGGCAGCCCTGCACATCACCCGCAAAAGAAATGTCAGAGACAACACACACACTAAAGAACAATCACAACTCGCACAGCTTTGACTATTTGCTAAGGTTTCACAATTGAGTTTAATCCTTTATGATGATAGGTGCTTGTTGTAATATTAGAATGAAGGTTTGATCTATTAAACAGATATTGTCTTATGACGTAAAGAAAAAGGTTGTTTTAATTTCAAAATATCTATGTTAAATTTGGCTTATATTATTGTAGTAACTAGCTACTATCTTGCAGCACTACTAAAATCCTACATGTGCTAAAAGCCACTTTAAAGACATTTTTACACTTTAGATAAATTGTCTGCCAAATGCCTAAAACGTTGCAGTTAAAAATTTTGCCATGACTGAAGGATCATAATTCATCTTTTGTGTATTCACCAACTTTGTAAATGAATATAAACCTTCCAAAAATCTATTGCTTGTAATTATTTACAGTAGGGGGAGAATATATGTTAATAAGTAATCTCATGTGGCAAATGTTATATCTTTGTTTTGTATCTGTTGTGTTGAAAAGCCAAGGCCAACTTCTTTAGAGGTCAATTTAGCAAAGTTTGGCATCACAAAAATGCAACTTAAAGTTTACCAAATGCAAACTTTACAATCAGTTCTACTTGTAAACTTTGTTTTGCCATTTGTTTGCAGAATTACATTATAAAATCAATGTCATTTCATTTTGAAAAGCTGATGTGAAGTAAATCATCACTGTTAGTTATATTTGACTGATTTGATTTACTTTTCCTGAAGGAGCGAAAAGAGATAAAGCAAAGGGAGCAAGAGAAGAGAAGGCGGCGTCTGGAAGCCATCAACACACTGGTAGAGCTTGGCTATGAAAAAAATGCAGCCGCCAAGGCCCTCCATAAGACCAAGGGAAATGTGGATGAAGCCTATAAGGTTTGAGCTGCCATGTACATTATGTCATTGGCATAACATTACTATTAAATTGCTAGTTACTTCAGTTATTATGCTTTTTGAAATATGCAGCATAGACTTTATTAACTAGTCTCTTTTAAATTGGTCTTCTCCTTCCTTGTAGTATCTTCTGAATTCAGAAGCTGGCAACTATGAGATGTCTCAGGCTGATACAGATACACAGACCAAAGTGGATCAGGTAACCAGTACAACTGGAAGGAAAGACTCAATAGAAAATTAATAGAATATTACTTGTTTTATATGTGTGTGTGTGTGTTTGAGTGTAGATGGCATACCTGGGCTTCCAGAGGGGGGACGTAGAAGCAGCTCTAAGCTTGGTTGGAGGTGATGTGGTTCAGGCCACTCAGCTCCTCTTGGATAATCAGGGTTTTATTCCCCCAGAGCTACATTCACCCTCAGCTCCATCCTTATCATCAGATGAGCCCAGCACCTCATCTGAGGACTCCACGGGTAAGCTCATTGCAGTTACTTACACCACATTTGAGAAGATACACAAATGTATTGAGACTGAGATTAACTTATTGGTCATCGACTCCAAACACATAGTATGTTTGGAATGGTTGCCAGAAAAACAAACCCTAATGTGTATAGTAGAAATATAGTGCAGTGCAGTGGTTCAAAATAGAACTTGTTTGCAACAAACACCAAACTTAGATTTGGTACAGACACAAATGTAGTCATTAAGAACAGTACAGGGATGTTTGACTGTTTTTATTCAAAAGCCATTTACAACTTGGTATTTTAGCAAGAAACATTAAATCAAACCTTTACTGCCTCAGCCAGGAAGCCTAACTAGGCTGTGGTTAGATAATGATCCAAAACTTCAGAATCAACACAAAAATGGTTTGCTAACCACACAATGAAGGTTTTGCCATTGTCATCCCACTCTTTTCAGCTAAACCTAATCAAAGACCTGATGAGAAGTGTGTATCTGGAGACAATATAGATGTTTTAAATGATGTTAAGCTTTTCCCACCCCAATGTAAAAAGAAATTGCTCCCTTAGCTACTAATTAAAACAGCTAGCCAAATTCAATTGATAATTGGGTTCAATTTCACGAGCCACATTCAGGGATGATTACTGCCAGACCTCTTGAATCAAAACATCATCTAAATAGAACCTGTCTGGCAATGAGAAACAGGTAAGAATTTCTGAAAACAGCACATGATGCTGTATAAAAAAAAGAGATTAAAATACAGATGCAAAACAGAAGTCATTAAAATCTAGGGGGCTGGAAAGTATTACAAAGCCATTGCTGAGCCCCTGGGGCTACCTGGCCTATCAACATTTTACTAAGAACACACTAACATCACATCCAGGAAGTAACAAAAGAATCCAGCGAGCATCTAAAGAACTGCAGGCCACATGTCCAAAATTTAACAAAATAACCTTCATACCTATATAAACTTTAATAATATTATAGTGATAATATTTTGTGGACTAAACTGATAGTGGTGAAACTATTTGGAAGTCTTGAGTCCCATTACATCTGGTGTAAAGCTAACACTGTTATGATATAGCAGCCAAACATGGTGGTGGTAGTGTGATCATCTGGGGCTGCTTTGCTTTCGCAAGACCTGAGCAACTTAATTAATGAAGCAATGAATTCTGCTCCCTACCAGAAAATTCTGAATCTGTATTTCCATCAGTTTGTGACCTAAAGCTCAAGCACATTTAGGCTATGCAGCAGGACAGTGATCACAAGCACATAAGCGAGTCCAAATCTGAATGGCTAAAAAAACTAAACAAAATTAAGGTGGTGTGGCATGTAAAAGCTGCATTTTGTTTACTCATATTCTTTTAAAATTAGTTCTAAAACATTTAAATGTGAAAAATTGGCAAAGATAGAAGAAATCGGGAAGTGGGCAAATACTTTTTCAAATATTTTGTGAATGTGTAAGGGCAGTTGTAGCCTAGCGGTTAAGATACTGGACTAGTAATTAAATGGTCGCTGGTTCAAGCCCCACCACTGCCAAGTTGCTGCTGTTGGACCCTGGAGCAAGGTAATGTAAATGTGTATGCTACACACATAGTCTGGAGTCATTTGTTCAGCAATTTTTCACAAGCAAAGCCATTAAACACTTACAGTAGCTAACATACTGAAACAAGGTTAGGTATTCATTACACTCATTATGCCTTGGAAGGCTGGAAGGTCTTTGGATTACATGTAAGGTACAAAGATATGCAGATAGTGTTAACATGGAATATGCAGTTAGAACTTTGCCTGTAGCATAACCAATGCCTAAACAATAACAATAAACAATAAATTTAATTCCATAAATTCCAAAAACCTGAATCCAACAACTAATATTATTGTAGACTTTTGCACTATGATAGATTGTGTGCATATTAAACACATTTTTGTTGTCAGCATCTGGGTCAAGCAGTCTGGATGCAGAATTGGTGAATGAGGTTTTGGAGGACATCCCCAGACATGAGGAGGATTACTTGGATGTGACTTTGGAGGAGGAGGAGAATGTCATTGCACTAATGAAGTCATATCTGCAAAAAAGCTCAGCACGTCCGAGCTAAGCCTATTGCTTGCTGAAATCGTCAGGGATCCGGTAATAAGGGAAAATTATCAGTGACCCTCATACTGAATCAGTAATGGTTACAGGTCAGCTATAAAACATAGTAAATCTGCAATAATGTAAGTTTATTTTGTTCATTGTTTTACATTGTAATAATGGATAATTCAGTTTTGACATGGCTTCTAAATAAAAAAAATAGCAAAAATTTAAAGATAAACTGGGTTTAACAATAAATAATACCATAATAAAAATAATTTGTGTTGTATAATATTTTTTGAATAATTCTTTAAATGTCAGGACAAATCTTTTATCCTCATTTTTTATTTATCTTAAATTAAGTTTGGCTTTTCAACATTTACCTCTAAAAGGGATAATTTTTTGTGTTAAATATAAGCTTGGAAGCAAGAATTAGTTTTGATTTCATTGTTCTTTATTTCAAGTACCTTAAATGTTCCGTTTGCTTCAACTCTGTTTAAGTTCATATTCAAGTTGCATTCAAAGATGTTTTGTTAAATATGCAATAAATGTTTAATCTTCCCTCTTACAAGAGCTGTTTTCTGTTCATTTAAAAGTCTTTATTTCATTTTCATGTTTTACCTCCACTTTATCTTGGTCAGGGTTGCAGTGTGTACTGTTTCCCCAGACTCACTGGACACAATGTAGTAACACACACATGACAGGATGCCAAACCATTGTGGTGCCACCATTCCTCCTCCCAGACATAACCAATCATGTCTGTTTATAGACGACTGACCAATAGCCCTGCCGGGGATTTGAACCCTGGATCACAGTGGTAGTGGGCTGCAGTTAAAATTAAAATTTAAAGCTGACAGCATTTTGTGAATAGAAAGTATCTACTGATAAAAGATTAACACTTTGTTTATATAAAAAGAACATTTTGTCTTTAACTGAACACCTACAAGTATTAACAAGGTATGTGTTCCTAATAAAAAGACTAGTAAGTTTAAACAGTATTTAAAAATCTTAACACTGCTTCACCTGATACACACAGAACAACACAAACTACATACAAGTATATCATGTGTCATTGCTGTGCTGATAATAGTCCACTACCCAAACATCATCTGGTCAGTGGTGGTCCTATGGGTGTCACATTTAAACTCAAATGAAACAATAGTACAAACCTGCCATGGTGGTGGCAACATTATGTTTTTCTTTAATCAAGGTAAAGGGAATTATGAAAACTAACAAACAGCAGTTTTGGCACAAAACGTTCAGGCCTCTGCTAAAATGCTGAATGCTGAAGATAAATGCTGACTGGATTCATGCCCAGACATGAATCCAATTGAAAATCTGTGGGGTGACCTGAAGTGGAGAAACCTTTGCAATCTGTCAGATGTGGAGCACTTTGGCAAGGAACAGTGGACAAAGATTACCATGCTGATAAACTCATATCCAAAAGACTGAATACTGTCATAAAATCAAACGTTGCTTCAACAAAGTCTTAGTTTAAGGGTGTGCATATTCATGCAGCTATTTTTACATCCCCCAAAAAAGTTATTTAAATAATTTAATCTTTGTCTTACTTTTACATCACAAATACCCAGTGTTGTAGCAGGGGTGTACAGCACAACGTCATGTGAATCAATCAGCTTTAGTAGGGACCTCCAAAATGTGAACAGACTTATAGCAAATATACAATCATAGTCGTTCAGGTATTGTAATTAAATATGCCTAATGCAGAATAAGTAAGTATTAAGTTACAGTTGTTGTGTAGTCTAGGAATTCCCCATCAAGAGAGATAGGCAGTACCTATAAACAGCTTTAGTTTCATTTTCAGCTTAGATACATTGTAAACTGCTAAAACAGTTTTGCTTTCAGTGTGAAGACGTGAGAATGGCGGAAGAGCACATACAGGCAAAGCTCGTCACCTTGTTAAAACAGGATAAAATTCAGCTCTGGAAATCTCCATTCACTACAGACAGTAATGAAGCTGGACATGAACATATGCAGGTGAGAGCAGCAGCTGTCTTACTCAAAAATGAATTAATTTACCTGAATTAGATATGCTGACGCTTACTAGATTTTGTGTATTGATTGTACATACATACCGAAAATATTGTTCTTCATCTACACCAGTTTAGGCACAGCTACCTTAACAGTAACAGTAATTAATTGTAATTCAGTAATTTTTTTTTCAGTTTATTTTTTGGGTGACAATCCCCATGTGGGCGGTCCAGGTACTTTTTGTGTGGAGTTTGTATGTTCTCCCCATGTCTGCGTGGGTTTCCTCCGGGAGCTCCGGTTTCCTCCCACAGTCCAAAGACATGCAAGTGAGGTGAATTGGAGATACAAAATTGTCCATGACTGTGTTTGACAATAAACTTGTGAACTGATAAATCTTATGTAACAAATAATTACTGTTTCTTTAATAAATGTAACCAAAGTGTGTAAAAGATGATTTTAAAATCCTAATAAATAAATAAATAAAAAATAACCGCCAGATACTAATTTCTAAAACAATGTTGATTTAATATTAATAATGTGTTAAAAGCATGACATTCTACATTTACAGCATACGCTTTTATCCAAAGCGACTTACACACAATGAGCTGAACACGATGAGCAATTGAGGGTTAAGGGCCTTGCTCAGGGACCCAACAGTGGCAACTTGGTGGTGGCGGGGCTGGAACCGGCAACCTTCTGTTTACTAGTCCAGTACCTTCACCACTAAGCTATCACTGGCCCACTACATTTCTACATTCTACTGGCCCCAATTCTACATTTATTTATTTATGTATTACATTCTATTATTTATATTTACAAAATGCGATCAAGGTGAACAACAAAACATAAAATGTTATTTTTGTGCTTTTGTCAGTTAAAGAGTCCAGAGCATTTTACAAAGAAACAGGGTTTGTAATATATTGTCATTGGGGGTTCATAACATTAATTGTTAGTCCTATTTTTAGGAGCTTGCTGTCCGGTATTCCCCAGCTGTCAGATTCCCTCAGCCTGATGTGGAATTTGCTCTGGAGGAAATAAGATGTCAAACCTGCAGTGAGACAAATACTGCAACTCTGAAGCTTATGTTGTCAAAAGAAATTAAAAGGGTATAAACATGAGTCCTCACAATCTGTTGTAATTCAGATAATAACTTTACTTTTTACAGTATGTCTTGTGTTTCTTTGCATAGGACTTTGAAACGAAACTCGATATAACTGCTGAAGAACTGATGAATAAGTAATAGGAATCTTTGACAGCATACTAGATCTGATTGCTGTTATAGTGAAATCGTTGTGTTTTCTAATGTGTTGTGTTTTGTGTTGTTCAGGATCAAGGAGAAATTTAATCTCAAACATATTCAGCTGATTTTAAAGGGAAAGGTTTTGTCTCCTGGTGTGTATTTTTGTTGCCTTGTAGATATATGGACTTTTATGTACATGCAAAAGTGAAAGAAGATCATTTCAAACAATATTTATTTTAGATAAGCGGCTCTATGAACAGAATGTGAAGAACAAAAGTAAAATCATGGTGCAAAAGCTGAGTGACCCAGAGGATAATAGAATGATGATTGAAAAAGAGGAAAAGAAGCGATGTAATGAAGGAACTAGGAAAAGGACTCTGAAGGGCTTCCAGATTCTCTCAGAAATAGGTGAGATAAACACTTTCATTTAAACTTCTTTTGTTTAATGCACTGTATCAGACTTTATGTCCTCTGGCATCCTGGATGCCCAACAACCTGTCGACTGTATGTGGCTTGTTCTTTCTCATACCACTGTCAATGTTTACTTACCATGGCTGCCTGTGAGTGTCCCTTGCTGTTTCAGACTTAGATCCAGTAGTCTAGCCATAATGATTTGGCTCTTATCATAGTCCCTCAAGTCTTTATGCCTGATCATATCTGCTGCATTTGTCACATATATTATATTATACTATTATATAATATCATACTACCATCAGCCCAACATCTATTATATTGATGTATGATCTGATTTGTGTATATTGTAGCAGTGCAGTAATTGTGAATTTTTATGGCTAATTTCAATTCTGTTTTTTTGAAAGGACTTCTATTTTGTAGGTGCACTAATGTATGTATTTCTTGTTTGTTTCAGATGGTGGTGAAGATTCATTAACCACCCCTTATCTGGAGATAGCAGATCAGAAAGGCAACCCTATACACATCCCACTCCATGAGAGAAAGGTGAGAAAACTTATACAGGGCAGTGGTAGCTTAGCTGTTATGGTACTGGACTAGTAACCAAACAGTTGCTGGTTTAAGCCCCATTGTTGGGCCCCTGAGCAAGGCCCTTAACCCTTAATTGCTTGAATTGAATTCAGCAATTAAATATGTTTAACAAAATGGTAGATGGAAGGTTGAAAATGATATAATCTTTTATTCAAGTAATTTACTGAACTCCTGCTCATGCCATGCAGGTTAGTTTACACTAGTACTTCACTTTATTTCTGTCTTGGTGGTGTTTTAGGCGCTTATCCTGGCAATGGGCTTTCATGAGAAAGGCAGAGCATTAATGAAGAGAAAGGAATATGAAACAGCTCTCTCTTATCTGCGTTCAGCAGATGAGCAGTTCAGGTATTGTTTACTGTGGTTTTATGCAAATGAACTAAGGTGCTAATATGAATTTCATTGTTGATCAATTTTCGAAGGCTGTGGTAAATTGTTTTCTTTTTCTTATTGCAGTATATGTGGTTTTGTGCTGCTGAACACAGTTGATAACTATGCAGTGCTGCAGTTGGACATTGTGTGGTGTCACCGTGCTCAAGAGGCACTTAAGTGTTTGGAGGAATGTAAACAGAGGCTGCATAAAGCTGAGGACTGCTTCCTTAAATGCTATGGCGAAGAGAAGAAGAGACTGCAGCAAATCAAGGTTTCGTCTATTTTTGCATGTCACACTTTGTTTTAGGTCATCAAACAGCTTTTAAAATTATATAAAAATACCCCAGATGGCCCAGTTAAATGATGCCTATGTTCATTAAAGGGAAAATGCTTTTCAGTCATACCTGGCTCTCTTTTCAATGCTCTACCAATTAACCAAATCCAACTGACAAGTGGGTTCAGTTTCACTAGCTACACCCGGGCGTGATTACTGCCAGACCTGTTGAATCTAAACATTACTTAGTATAAAGCAGGCTTTACATTAAGGTCTTAAAAGTCTAAAAATGTAGCAAATAGAAGTTAATAAAACTGAGGCTCCAGGACTCCAGCGAACCATAGTAAATGAAGAAAATTTGGAACAGGGGTAAACTTTCCCTATTAAATTTTTACAAAGAACACATCATCTCATTCAGGACAGACATCAAAAGAACTGCATGCCTATAACTTGCCTACCTAGATTACCATTAGTCAAAGGTGAAGGTTTCCTAATACTCACCATAAATAAATAACCATAGACAGGTTCACACATTTCAGAACAATTAAACAATAAACATTATAAACAAAACATTATAACATATAAACATTATAATACTCTGCTAGATTAATTCTAGGGACTGTATCTGGCTTCAAAAAGAGGAAGAGGATGGCCAGCAACAAGTTGGATAGATACAACTAGAAGAATACTGAATTAGTCATTAAACACCACAACTTTAAACACCCAAACAGAAGACAAGAATCACTATCCATATAATAACTCTGAATTGATTAGATGGTACTTAATATTAATAACATTAATAATGATTGGAGAATGACAGTAATCTGAAAGAAAGAATGATGCTTAAATTGCTCTTTTAATTTAGGTATATAGCTTTTCAGGTGAAAGGTTGTTAGCATTAGCAATGAAAGAAGATTGTGAATTTTTATTTGTATCTCATTGATTGTCAGGGTACTACAGGTGGAGAAGAGGTGCTCTTCCTAAGGCTTTATCTCCTCCAGAGTCTTCTGGCCTACTGGGAAGGTAATGAGACCCAGGCTGCTAATAAACTTCAAAAGGTAATTTATCAGTACAGAATATTTCTGCTAAAGCACTGTGTAACTATAAAATCCCATCACTAACATGTGGAACTACAATAAGCAGTATGTGTACATTTAGGAATCTAGAACATAGCAACAGACTGAAAATAATTTATTTTACAAAACTTTACAAAAAATCCTAGAAAAAAAATGCAACATTTTGTCCAGTTCAATAAACATGAAATCAGTTATTTATTTATTATTAATTTATTAATGTATTTATTTATTTATTAACTGACAAAAGTTTTATATTTGCAATATTACATTGGTGGGTCCTAAATTTATACCCAGTCATAATAACCCTCATACCAATTCACCTGTTACTAATTCACCTGCTTATTGTGGAATATTTCAGAAGTATTTTATAAACTTCTTACTCTTATTTTGTCCCTGTCTAAATGTTTTAAAATGTTTTAAATGTTGTTTTTACAAACTACAGGCAAGTTTGTCAGCCAAAACATTAAAAAGTCAATTAAATAAAGCTTCAAGACGATTTCATTACATTTTAATGTCAAAAATTTGTAGTTTTTACACTGGAATGTAAGTAAGCTGTAATGTAAGTTCTGTACTTACAGTCAAATCCAAGGGTGGCTACTAACTAAGTGATATTGTGAAGTGTATGACTATTTATAAAAGCTAAAAAAAATTATTAAAATAAAATCATATATTTTGGACATCTATTATATTTTGCTGTTGAAATATAAGACTGGTAACTGGTAAATATAGTTTGTTGTCCACAACAATGTTGCATGAAAACATCAAAACAGCCAATGAAAACCGTAACTTGCTTTTTATTGTCTTGATCTGAAATATGTCTGAATATAATATAATTATAATATGGACAATATTGTTTCAGTTTGTCTGAATATGTTATTGCAAATACCTGTAGCAATTGGAAATAGATTTAAGAAGCTCTGTTACTCACTTGCTTCTCTCTATCTCACATGCTTAAACAGGTTGAGGAGCTCTGCAGTCATTTGCGTGTAGACCCAGAGAAGATGACCCAGTTGACGAGTATGGGATTTAGCGAGCAGGACGCTCGTCTGAGCTTACGAGCCTGTAGAGGCAACGTGGATGGGGCAGTCCAGCACATCCAGCGCAGAAGAAACGTCAGAGACAACACACACACACACACATACACACTTACACAGAGCTTGTAAATAATCACAACTCAGTGTGCACAGGCTGCACAGCTATAGCTTAATGTGTTGATCACATTAGAGGACTTGTAATGTGAAAGAAAATGTTTTAATAAAATACAAAATCATATTTAAACAAGGTAGTATTTTTCTAATTTAATTTGCATATATGTAATGTTTTACGTACTATTTTGCAGCACAATTAAAAGCTATACATGTGCTGAAACCACTTTCAAGACATTGGTCTTTGTGGAGATAGCGGCAAAATAAATTTAAGCTTGATTTTGGACATCAGAGTTCAGCTATAGTCAAACTTGCAGTTACTGTATTTAATGCAAAGTAGGCATGACCAGGTGGAATCTGGAGGCTGTACATGGATGAAGAAGCAAAAATTCTTCACTTTAAATAAAAAAATTGAATTACTGACTAAAATTGAATAGAAATGTGGGTATAAAAAGCTCGTATGAGTATGGATTTAAGAACCATGATTTAAAAACAGCTATGATTACAGTTACATTTGCCTGATTTAATTTATTACGTGTTCCTGAAGGAGCAAGAAAAGAGTCGTCTGCACCTGGAAGCCATCAGCACACTGGTAGAGCTTGGCTACAAAAGAAGTGCAGCAGCCAAGGCCCTCCATATGTCCAGCGGAGATTTGAATGATGCTTATAGGGTTTGTGCTACCATGCATTTTATGACGATGGCATACTTAACCATTACTATCACTTCATTTATTATACATTTTTATACTCAGTTCTCTCTTTAATTCACCAAGGCTAATTCTGATCTCCTTCCTTGTAGTATCTTCTAAGTGAAGCTGGGAGCTATGACACTTCTCAGCCAGATTCAGACAGACAGATCAACGTGGAGCAGGTGAGCAGCACAACAGTAAATAAATGATTATTTTTCAATTTACATTATTCTTTTGTATACAGACATTCTTTCTTAGCCCTGCGTGTGTGTGTGTGTGTGTGTGTGTGTGTGTGTGTGTGTGTGTGTGTAGATGACATACCAGGGCTTCCAAAGGGAGGAGGCAGAAGCAGCTCTAAGTTTGGTTGGAGATGATGTTCGTCAGGCCACTGAGCTCCTCATGGAGAATCAGGGTGTTATTCCTCCAGAGTTACGTCCACCCTCATCATCTGATGAGCCCAGCACCTCATCTGAGGACTCGGGTAAGTTCCTTTGCAATTGCAGTTATACCACGTTTAAAAAGATACACAGTTAGTTTGAGAAACTTATTGGGCTTTGACTTGAAACACATAGATACATATACAGTATATGATATATAAACATGTATGTGATATATAAACATTTTAAACATTTATCTGACATTTTGTGGGAATCATAAGGTGCCATCTAAAATAGTTCAAATAGCCAAGGTTCTGCGGTGCATTGGCGTCCTGTCCAGTGTGTGTTATTGTATTGCATCCAGTGATTCTGGGGGAACAGAAGCCATTGTGACCCTGACCAGTATAAAGTGGTGGTAAAAATGAATATCTATATCTGTCTGTATATCTATACCTGGAAGGATTTGTTTTGGACTACATCTAAGGCACATGTAAATGTGAATTTAAATGAGGAGAATATGAAGAATTTTAATTTAAATTAAGTATGCAAATAATACAGACAGATAATACAAAATATACAGATTGTATATACAGTTATTCAGATTATCCTTTTAAAATCTTTGCATGTACACTATATGGACAACAGTATTGGGACACCCCCTATAATTCATGCATTTTAGCCACAGCAATTGTGATAAATCAATAATTTAATAATAATTTAATGCTTCCAACATTGCAGCAACAGTTTAGGGAAGGCTTTTTCTGTTTTAGCATGAATGTGCCCCTGTGCACAAAGCAAATGTGTGTAGCCTTCTCAGAAGACCAGCTGTTGTTATAGCTAAAAAGGTCACATAGAGGTCACTTTATTTTAATAATATTTGTTTTTGAAATGGGATGTCCAACAAGCTCATGGTCAGGTGTTCAAATACATTTGGCCAAATACTGTAGTATAGACACTGCCTATTTGTTAAAGACTGCAAAACTTAATACGATGATACAATTCTATGATAGACGGTGTGCAAATTAATCACATTTTTGTTATCAGCATCTGGGTCAAGCAGTCTGGATGCAGAGTTGGTGAATGAGGTTTTGGAGGACATCCCCAGACATGAGGAGGATTACTTGGATGTGACTCTGGAGGAGGAGGAGGAGCTCATTGCTCTAATGAAGTCTTATCTGCAAAAAAGCTCAGCATGTTCGAGCTAAGCATTGTAAACATTGTAGAAGATCCTATAAAGTGAGTTTATTTTGTACTTTTTTTTTGGTTAATTATAATAATTTATAATAATTTATGGTTAATTCAGTTCCTACATGGCTTCTAAATGAAAAATAGCAAATATTAAACAAATAAACTGGGTTTAATCATAAATGTTATCATAGGAATAATAATTTATGTTGTAAAATATATATTTTGTTCTTCATACTGTATTTTGAATAATACTTTAAATGTCAGGCCAAAATGCCACATTAAAAAGCTGATATTTTGAATCTTTTATCCTGTTTCTGTATCTATTATTTTACATAAAGTCTGACTTTTTCAGCATTTACTTCCAAACGCAATCATTAGTTTTAAATGTGCATTGCAGTTTTGTTATAAATACTTGATTGCGTTCTTCTATTTGAACCATCCTAAATGTTTAGCTGTGGCGACCTCTAACGGAAACAGCAGAACAAGACGAAGAACATCTTACAGAAAGTTCATATTCAAGTTTTTGTTAAATATGTAATAAAAGCACTTTCTTCACTGCTGTTCTTTTTTTAGTTTTCTGCTTCTTTATTTTACTAGTCAATAAAATAATATTAAACTAGATGTAAAGATGTAACTTCATGTGTAATTAAAACTATTAATTATTTTTAACAATAAATGCATTTTAACATTTTTTATTTGATGTTTTTTTTAACCAAAGTGACAAAGTTGAGCTGTGCAGTTAATAGTCCAACAGTAGCTGTCAGAGCCAGTGCTATATTGCAGCCCTCAGAGTAGTAGTTTCAGGCCTCAACCATTAAGCCACTCTGTAAAAATAAAACTGAATTGCAATAAACACTGAGCTTTATACTGTAGGTCAATATTGGCCCAATATTGGTACAGGTTGGTACATACTCGACACATGCTCTCTGCAGAACTCTTTTGTGGCGTTGTAAAGACGTTAAAATTAGATTTAATTACACTGACTAAGCTTGATAGATGATTATCAGTTTAATACAAATGCTTAGTCTTTAACAGATGGCAGCGATTAATAAATGACTTAAAAAATATTAAATACTTAAATAAGACAGGATTGATCCATCCACAGATGTAGTGTCTTTGCTGGCATTATGAGTATGTGTTGCATCAACAATAATAGAAATGGCACAGCAAAATCTTTATAGTAAACTCATTTTCTTACTGTAATACACTATATGGCTAAAAGTATTTGGTTACCTGATCAAAAGCTTGTTGGACATTCCATTTCAAACACCAATTAAAATATAGAGACCTTTATGTGATCTTTTCAGCTTTATTAAGGATTCTTACAAGACTTGAAGTATATCTTTGGGGAATTGTGCTCAATCAGTCAAAAAACACATTTGTATGGCTGGGCACTGATGTTGGTCAAGAAAAGCCTCAACTGATGTTCCAGTTCATTCCAAAGCTGTTTACTGTGGCTGAGGTCTGGATTATGTGTAGGCCTCTAGAGGTTCTTTAAAGCAAGGAAAATTGATGTCTTTATAGATCTTTATAGACTGTTCACAAGGGCAGTCATTCCAGAACAGAAAATGGTCTTCCCTAAGTTGTTGCTGCAAAGTCAGAAGCATTTAATCTTCTTTAAATAAGAGACAGAGACACATTTGATAAAATACTGTCTTCTTATTGTAGAACTGCTTTGTTTATTTTACATGAGTTTAAATAGTAACAGTCTGTGGTTTGGCGAAGGATGGTATGAATGAGATAAAGAAAGTGTGATGAAAAAACGGTGGTTTAGAAGTAATTGACAACCCTGCGGATTGACTGGATGTTGGGATTCTGAGCCTGCCACTCATTGTGGCTGCAGTAGTTTCCTCTCTCCACGATGTACATGCGGCCACGGAAGTTTGGCTCCTCATACATCACCCAGCTTCATGAGAAACACAAGTTAGAAAAAACTCAACACTGCTCAAATTTAACTGAGAGATAATGTCATAAAACTAAACAAACAAATGCATTAATGGAAAGTTTTTCAACCACTTTATAATGATATATTATATTTGACTACCGTATAAAAAACTCTTGCAACCATTGGCAGTCAGACCCCCGGCAACCCTGACCAGGATGTTTATTAATTATTTTAAAAGATTCAGTCAAAAACACATTTGTATGGCTGGGCACTGATGTTGGTCAAGAAAGCCTAAATTTACGTTCCAGTTTATCCCACAGCGGTGTAGTAGGGCTGAGTTCTGGGTTCTGTGCAGGCCACTGAAGGTTCTTTAAAGCAAGCTATTTCATGTCTTTAAAGATCCTGTTTGTTGTTAATTATTTTAAAAGATATATAAACTTAAAATTTACAATTTTATTTATATAATATGACATACCAGGTGTAAGGAATTTTAATTCTTTTTGTATTTATTTTGAATTGTGGTTTTAAAAAGTATGTCAAAATTACATTAGTGACCGGGGTGACACGGTGGCATAGCGCTGTCGCCTTACAGCAAGAAGGTCCTGGGTTCGATCCCCGGGTGGGGTGGTCCGGGTCCTTTCTGTGTGGAGTTTGCATGTTTTCCCCTTGACTGCGTGGGTTTACTCCGGGTGCTCCGGTTTCCTCCCACAGTCCAAAAACATGCAAGTGAGGTGATTTGGAGACAGTAAATTGTCCAGGACTGTGTTTGATATAACCTTGTGTACTGATGAATCTTGTGTAATGAGTAACTACCGTTCCCGTCATGAATGTAACCAAAGTGTACACTCTAAAAAGTAATTCAGATGGCCTTTAACCAGTACTTAAATATATGCACTGCTGTATGCCAAAAAATTAAGTTACATTATATTACACAATTTTTTACTTGCAGTTGTTATTTTATTGAGTTCTGATAACGCACAAATTATAAGTGTTGTTTCAACACACTATAATGAATCACCTGAACTTAAGATATTGGGTTGAACAATAAAGAACAAAATTTAGCTTCTAGCAACTTAAAATACATACACTGTACGACTTAATTTTCTAAGTAGTTTAAATTCGCCCCGCCCACACGAACAGAAACGGTCTGTGTTTTCAAGGCGCCCTTTCTTCACTGTGGAGTGAGTCTTTCACAAGCAAGGTGAGCATTCTAACTGTTACAAACAATTTTTGACCTATATATCTACAGATTTCACTTTTGTGATTTGAATAATTTGCCCGCTTTGCAGTTGAAGGTCGGCAGGCACAAACTACAAGAGCGAGAGAGCGGGAAAGAGAGAGTTTGAGTGCTATGCAAATTAGCTAGCTAGCTTTTCTTCAGAGTGGCATGGACCAACACACGATTTGGTGATATATACTGAGTAAAACTTGACTTTTTCATGGATTAAAATATTTCCAGTGACATAAAATTTCCCTGGTGAGCTATTAAAAACTTATTTTTTGTCTAGTCTATTTTACAATGTTTGTGTAGCAAAAGTAGCCAACAACTATGCTAAGGTTGGCTAGCTAATTATTACGTGTTTG
The DNA here is from genome assembly GCF_030014385.1 of Trichomycterus rosablanca. Classification (NCBI taxonomy): domain Eukaryota; kingdom Metazoa; phylum Chordata; class Actinopteri; order Siluriformes; family Trichomycteridae; genus Trichomycterus; species Trichomycterus rosablanca. The sequence goes on from NC_085990.1 coordinate 36,829,768, forward strand.
CGTTCTAGGTAAAAATAAACTAAACAATAAACATTACTCATTTGTTTAATTCATATAATTTTTAAAATACTGATTTTACAGACTGATATGTGGAATTTGTTTTTTCATAGTTTTTATTGTTGTCCACTAATGGGATTTGGTAAAAGTAGATGTGTTCTGTAATAAATTATTTTTTGGTAATAATTCATGTTTCCTTGTTCTTGTATAATTGTTAAAATTGTTTTACATTCAGCAAATTCAGTGCAATGCTATCAAACATTCAAATTAATGTTTAGAGATATTAGGCTACAGGATGTTGGATCAACGTAATTCTACGAGCAGTTGGCATAACTCAAAAAGACTAATGCAAAATGTTGCCTTGATTTTTTCTGTTGACCCAATGTTATATTTAGTATTAAAACTTTTAAGTTAAATGAATATTAAATAAAACATTGGGTCAACAAAAAAAATCAAGGCAACATTTTGCATTAGTCTTTTTGAGTTATGCCAACTGCTTGTAGAATTACGTTGATCCAACACAATATTTTAGGTTTTCATAATTCAGTAAAAAGCATTTTTAATTAACACTAACTTAAAAATATCTGTTCATGTTGACAGTTATTAAGTTTGTGTAATTTAAAATATTGTGTTGGGTCAACGTAATTCTAGGAGAAGTTGGCATAACTCAAAAAGACTAATGCAAAACGTTGCCTTAATTTTTTTTGTTGACCCAATGTTTTATTTTTTAGAGTGTAAAAACATGACGTTAAAATCCCAATAAACAAATAAACAAACATTAGTGACCAATCTAGTTGCAAAAGGATTTTGGCAATTTAGGTTTTTATGAATGTATTTTTGTACGTAGATGTTTCCTGTATAGACTTATAGCTGGCTGCTGTCCATTTAATCTCTCTTGTCAGGGTACTGAGTGGTTTTTGTGAGTTGAATGAAAGTGTTAGGGTGGGGCTGGACAATTATTCATTCTTTGGTTTGTATTGTTCATGTTAATTATTTATCACTCAGTTTTACTGATGTGGTTCTTACAAACAATAATGCTATAAAATTAATGAGATGCTATAAACAGAATAAAGATGGCTGTGGTTTTGAAGATAATGGCTTTCATTAAAGAGCATAACAGCAACCCAAGAGCTTCTCTAACATGGGTTGTGTTCTCACACATATAAAGCTGGACTCATTAGAATTGGTTTATTCATTCTTCAGTTCATTCATTCATTGTCTGTTTTACCACCACAGGTCACCAGTCCATCACGGGGCAAACACACACACACGCACACACACACACTTAGGGCAATTTTAGTAGCTCCAATTAACCTGACTGCATGTCCTTGAATTGTGGCAGAAAACTGGAGTTTCCAGCGGAAACCCTCACAGACACAGGGAGAACATGCAAATTCCACACAGAAAGGGCCCGGATCTTTCCACCTGGGAATAAAACCCAGGACCGTGTTTGCTGTGAGCCACCTTGCAGTACAGAATTGTTTCATAAAAAGAAACAATAGACTCCAGATTGTAATAACGTTTGCAGTAATGTGGTACTCACGCTCCATCTCCAAACACCCTGATGGAATTGACGCAAGTCTTGCCATATCCGCTGCTCTGCAGGAAGGGATAGTCGTCACACAGCTCCATACAGTGACCTGAGTAGTTACATCCATCGAAAAGCTCAATCCTGTACTGCTCTCCATGCTGCAAAGCAAAAGTAATACTCGTTAATAAACACTTGTTAATACAGTCCGACAAGCCTGTTTGCACACATGATAAAGATTTTGTGTGCTGCACAATCATTAATGTTTTATTATTTTTATTAGTGTCTTAGTTTTCTTTATTAGTTGTGTTAGTTTTCTTTTTGTTTTTTAAACATAATAACATATATCATATAATAAGTTATCTGAACTTGCATCACACAATTTTACATATAAATGACGTTATCTGCCCGATTTGAGCCATGCAAGCTTGGATCCGATTTTATGACAGATGGACAGATGTTTACACAGCACACAAGTAATTTCCTGGCTTCACCCAAACTGTGACTCTTAAACATCAGCCCTCTGACAACCCCCTACCGCCACCCTGTCTATAGTTTACTCAAATTTAGATCTGACTTTAAAAATAAAGTCGGTAATATTTTGAGAAATATTTAGATTTCAAGAATAAGGTTGAAATGTTCATAATATTTTAAAAATAATACTTAAAAAGTCTCTATACTTCTTAAAAACTGTTTTTGTAAAGCCATTTCAGCATTCTTATACTAATAAACTAATGCTGATGTGCCAGGAAAGGTGCATTTTTTATTTTTAAAACCAGTTTGAAAGTATAATTTTATTTTCAGCATCCCTCATTTAACACAAGAAGGTTTCTATTTTCCTGTTGCACACCCTTGGGCCATAATATTTCTTTATTCTTTAACTTTATTCTTGAAGTAATTCAATGTTATTCTTAAATAAGAATACTTAAAATCAAATATTATAAAAAAATTTGAATGCCATTAAATGCCACTGTCCTTTCCTAAAGTACTGCAAAAGTTAAGAAAAATATTGACACAAAATATCAGCCTTAGAAATGCAACCAGCAAACATCTGAGGTACCATTTATGGTACACTGTGCATGTTGTTTTATTCTGTTCTCTTATACTCTAATAAACAGAAAGGACAATTAAAGAAATTGTCTTTGCCTACTGTATATTTATTTAGTGAGGTATTTAGTAAGTACAGCCATAATACTGTGTGTTCACTATATTCAAACTTTTGTTACACTTAAATACTTGTTACACTTAAACTTTTGTTATTCCCACTTAAATGAGATAGGTACCTAAGAAGAATTTATTTGCTTAGATTTGTATTTGTTTAATATTGATTGTCAAGAAATTAGACACGTTATCATATTGTATATTGCATTATTTTCAGATATCTTATGCCCTTTCTGAGGGCCTAAAGGGCCCTATTGGTTCCTCTTTAAAGTACTGTAGTGTGATTTAAAATGCAGCTTGTTTCTGTCATTTTTTCGATTCCAGTTTAGTTCATTCAAACTAAAAATTCAAAACTTTATAAGGTATACATGATGCTATTTATCTCAGACCAAATGTAGTTTATCAATGATTTACATAAAAAAAACTTAGCAGTGTTGATTACATTTTTCAAATGTTTTAAGTGATGGCTAACCCTGGTCAGTTCTCACCATCCTGATAGACTTGCAGGAGCCCATATGGTCATTGTGGGCATTCCAGCGCTGAAACTCTGGGTACTCTCCACGCTCCAGTATGTATTGCTGGCCCTTAAAGTCAGGGTGGTCATAGCAGATCCATGCGCCACTCTCCACACGAATGGAGTTCACCCTGTTCATAAAGCCGCGATCCTGGAAGTTATCACAGTCTCCATAGCACTCTAGCTTCCTACCGGTGAAGCAGCGTCCCTCGTAAAACACTACCTAAAGACAAGGAGCAGACAGAGAGAACAATACACCAGTATATAACACTGTTGTACAGGAATAAACTTTCTAATTAGTCAAAAGTAGATGGAAAATTATAAAGCAAATCTTTAACCATATGTTAGGGCTTTAACAGATCTTGAAGAAATAGAATATATTTTGCATATTTTATACCTGTTACTTGTAATTATTAAAGCTATACTCACTAGACTTATGCTCAGTTCATTCAGTGTCATTTTGGCCTTTTGGCCACTGTAACATATAGCTAGCAAACACAACTACATGATTGTGATGTTGTTGCTATGGATGTAGTTCTTCAATAATGGTATACAGTAACCACCCAGCAACAGTTTTGCAATTTTATGTTTGCAAATGCATCTTTGGCTCAACAATGTAAACACTTGCCTACAATTGTTCTACAATTGCCAGTGTAGTTAAAATAGAGTAAAAGTACATTTTTGTCTATCCTTACAAAAAGAATTACCTTGCCTTTTACGTATACCCACCCATAATCTATATGCCTATAACATCTTAAAAATATATTTTATTTATTGTCATTCATTCATTTTCATTTATCGCTTTATCCTGGTCAGGGTCTTCAAACATTTGGTGCAAAGCAGAAATACCCTACATTATTTTTAAATCATGTTCAATTTTAAAAACGGTTTTCAGTCTTAGCATAATGTCACAGGTAAAGTGTTATTCATTGTAGCTATAGTCCAGCTCTAAACTGGCAGATTCACACAAATCAGCTTCTGATTGGCTGGGCTGCTTACCTTTCCAGAATATTGTGACATTTTTCCACTGGATGTTTTCCAACCTGACCCACACGTTAGGAAGTGTGACAGTGAAAAAGTTGGACACCCCAATATATATGCGTTGGCACATGCTGCACAATACCACAATGTCTGCACAACAATAGCTGCACAATAGAGAGCTTAGTGCTTCTGCTTGCTTGACATTTTCTGTTCACCATTGGCACTGCTGATTCTGGGCTTTGGCTCATTGCAGCTCTTTACAGTAGATTGTGCTTCATGTTGTAAGGCCATTTTACCAGACTATGGTTTTCTGTAGGTTTAATGAAATGTGAGGAATATGAGGAAAAATATTCTCTAGACTGATAAGATTAAAATGTAATCTTTAGGCAGAAAAAACAGACACTGCAGCTCATCTGGCTAATACCAATCCTGCTGTGAAACAAGGCTGTGTAACAAGGCAGTGGAAGCATCCTGCTTCCTAGCAGCAGGGACAGGGAAACTGGTAAAAATTGAGGGACTGGTTCATTCAGCCAGAGACACACCAACCTTGAAGAAAACCTACTCCAGAGCATATGCAAATTCTGGGGTGACAGTTCGTCTTTTAACATGACAGTGAACCAGATAATGATCTTAGAGTAAGTCTCTGAATGTCTTTGTGTGGACCAGCTAAAGCCCAGATCAACTGAAAATAGGCAATTTTAATCATTATATTTATTCAATATAAAATCCACCACATAAAATGTGCAGGTCAAAGGGGTCTGAATATTTTCTAAATCCGCTGTTTGTTACAGTAGTAGAATAAAAACACCTGCTAAATATGATAAATAAAATGTAATGTCCATGGTTTTTTAATGGGACCTCCAACAAGCTTATGACCAGGTTCCCACATACTTCAAGAATGCAGTGGTAGCTCAGCAGGTAATAGGCCAATGATTGGATTGTCACTGGTTCAAGCCCCACCACAAAGTTGCCTTTGTTGGGCCCCTAAACAAGGCCCCTCAATTCCCTGCATTGTATTTAGTCACTTTACTGTATATAAAAGTGTCCACTAAATCACAAACAATCTCACAATGTATCTTTTGTTATAACAGCTACAGTGCAGTGTAAGTATTTGACCATCCTTCTGATTCTTATCATTTTAAATATTTGGCACACTTAACTGTTCTAGTTCTTAAAAAAATTAAAATAAGACAAAGACAAACAGGTACCACAAATGTTTTAAAATTATAATGTTTTAGTCATTTATTAGAAAAAAAAAATATCTAACACCAGCTGGCCCTTTGTGAAAAAAAGTAATCGCTTTCCTTATTACAGTGCTGTGATTGTGGCTCCCACCTGATTTCTATTTTTGCTCATTTGTCACATTTAAATGTTTCAGATCTTTCAACTAATTTTAATATAAGATAAAAATAACACAAGCAATCATATCTTTTACTGAAGGTAAAGATTTATTCAAATTTTTATCACCCATGTAAAAAAATTGCCCCCCTAAACCTAATAACTGGTTGTGCCAAATTTGGCAGTAAAAAAGAGCAATTATTTTACATTTGTAGCATTTAGCAGAAGCTTTTATCCAGCTTGGCAGTTGTGGGGCTTCTGATTACTAGTTCATTACCTTAACCAGTGAGCTACTTCTATTAAATCAAACATTTGTAATATGTTGCAGAAAGTCTTTCACATTACTGTGAATAAATTGTGTCCCACTCTTTGTTAAATAATTGTTTACATTTAACTGGGGCCAGTGTCTTTTTTTTATTGTGGAAATGTGTACAATGACCTAAAGTAAGGCCTGCAGTTCTGTAGATGTTTGGTTTTTTTTGTGACCTCCTGGATGAGTCATTATTGTGTTTGTTGGATGGATGGACAGATAGACGAATAGATGAACAGACACATAGATAGATAGATAGATAGATAGATAGATAGATAGATAGATAGATAGATAGATAGACAGACAGACAGACAGACTTTTAAAATTTAGTTCATTATTTATTACTATCTCACTGTCCAGTTGTAATTAAGATTTGCAACAATTACATCAACAAGAATGATATTAGTAATTAATTTAACAACAACTACTACTACTACTACTATAATAATAATAATAATAATAATAATAATAATAATAATAATAAATTACCACCACCTGAAAAGCATTAATACTGCTCTGTATTTTCACCCCTAACCTCATTGCAGTGTGTGTGTGTGTTCTCTCTTGCATCCCGTGTTAAATCTGCACTGCAGTGTGGTATTGAATTACACATGCTGCAAGAAAATTTGATGTATTGATTTCTGAGAAAACCTTTCATACCGAATCCTGCATCATTTTACAATACAGCAGTGTTCCAGCTAAAACAACACATTTCTGTTACTTGAATTTTTATTTATTTAAAACATTTATGGATATGGGTGGAATTGTGACTTGGATCGGATGATGAACAGCATTGGAATAATTGGTCATTGTTTATAAGGATTTCTCCTTTATATGTGTTTGTTTCCTTCGAGTTCTCAGTTTTTTCCCCATCTCTCAAAAATATGCAGGATTTGAATTGTCTGTTTTAAATTGCTCCTAGCTATCAGTGAGAAGGTGAATATGTGTGAGATCCCCTGTAATAGATAAGTGGATTGTCCAGGGTATATTTCATGCATTGCACCCACTGTAGGAATGTAAAAGATTAAATTAATGGGTATTGCTGTAAGCCATTAAAACCATCCAAACTGGAGTACTTATAACAGCACATATAACAAAACATACTTTTCTGTCAAGTGTATTCGTCATAATCAGATTATATGGATGACTTGGATGATTTATGAACCCATTCTTGCACCTCTCTAATGCCAGTAGTCACACCACCACTTTAACAGCTTCTATAATCCAGTATGTCCCAGTGTGAATTATTTCAATACTTATTATTAGGATTTTCTATTTATATAGCTCTGCTTACTTATTCATTTAAAGCTGTAGTGGTTGCAGGTTTTTATATTCATCTGATAGTTCAGCACTGTTGAAAACTTAAATTAAACCTTGCTGGCTTATCATACCATAACCACAATAATTTAATTAAACTAAGGATTTGTAAATTATTTGCTTCAAAATTAAATAATACAAAACAGTAGTCAGCACTTAATTTTTTGATATCTAACAATGTATTGCTATCTATATATTTTATGTTCCTTAAGATTTTAAGTTCAGAGTATTATGTAAAGGCTGTTATGGGAATATATCAGATGGTTTGCATTGCATTTACTATCTTTATAATTAAGTAATTGTCACATTAGTATAGTCTATAAAAACTCAAGCTTAAATGCTGGAGAAGTGCAAAGCCTACAATGTCTGTAATAACCCTTGAGTTTGGGAAGTCTTATGCAAAAGTTTACACCCCCGGGTCAAAAATGTTCTGCTGATTGTGTAAGTAAAAATAATTTAACCCACATTCCCCACCTGGATTTAACTTTTGCACAACTTAATGTCGTTACATTTCACTTGCAAAGTGCACAATATTAATATTCTTTTTTTAAACAAAACCAGTCGCTCTTGTCTAACTCTCCTCTTCAAGATGTGTCATATAGTTTTAACAGAAGGCACACACACTTGTGTCTAAGAAGCAAGTTGTAGCAAGTGCAGAATGAGGCCTGGCATTGTCTTGCTTAATTTAACTTTGGGGGCACTGATGCACCCATATACCCTGGCAGATGTTGACTTTTGCACCTTTCACTAATAACAGTCTGGATAGTCATTTTCATCTTTGACACAGAATTATTTTTTTTAATAATAATTCAGAAGACAGATTTAGCTTATTCCAGAGTTACTACGTTTGATCAGCATTTGCTATAAATGAGCAATTAACAACCTTTTAACAGACTTTTAAAATGATTGTTTCAGGATATATGCTATAGCTGAAATTCTTTGTGCGTTACACATCATGCAGAAATTGGGTTGTGTTAAATAGTTTATGAAAGAACATCACAGTGACCTCAAAGTGTAGTGAAACAAAATGCTGCATTTAATGATTACAATCAAAAAAGTTATACATCATTCATTACAGAGCCGAATGAATGCTGGAAACTTTATTGGCCATAATTACTGTTTAAGAAATACAATATACAAATTGATTCAGGTTTGAGAGGAAACAGGGAGGGTAAAAAAAGTTGAGGGAGGTGTGAGGTGGACAGTATGGCTTGATAGTAATCAGGTAGAGGAATGGCTAGCTGGAGGAAGAACAGTATGAAAACAGAACTTAAATAAAAGATAAGTGTGGTTGCAGTTATTTTACAGGATTTCTATGTATCTTTCAAAATAATGTTTAAAAAATATACAACAAAAATTAAAATGAAATGAAGTATAAAAAAGCAGTTATAAAAGAAAAAGTTAAAATTTCTATGGAGGAAACAGGCAGTTAGCCACTTCAAGTAGAGGGATTTCCCAGTGTCCAGTGTTGTGGTGAGGCAGGGGGCTGTAGGAGGCTGGACTTCAAACAGACTTTTCTGGTAAACCTTTAGCATTAGCTGTGCTTAACCCTGTTAATTCCAGTACTAAAACGACTAACCCCTTGTCCTAACAAAAAAACTACTTTTATATCTCCCCTAATTACATAACTGATTGAAATATGTTCTCCAAAAAGGTCTGTGTGTGTCCTTCACTGTGCAGGGTGGGCAAGTAGGGCAATCTACATCAGAGAGCAGGATGTCCGACCCTGAGGGGCTCCACCATCCATCTTCTCTGCCTCCAAGATTATCCTTTTAAACACCTCTACTGCAGTCTACAACCAGAAAGAAGAAAGGGAGAGTGGTTAACTTATGTCTTCACACATTTTTAATAAAAATAAAGCATGTACATAATTTCATGATACTATATGTTCCAAAGTGTGGCTCTGGTGTCTTCCTATAAGATTTTGGAGTGTGTCTGTGGGAGTTTGTGCCAATTTAGTTAAAGAAGCACTTGTGGTCAGGCAGTGATATAAGACGAGAAGGCCTGGCTCACAATCTTGACATCTATGACATGTTAAGTCGGTTTATCAGAGCTCTGTGCAGGCAACTGTTCATATTGATTTCTTTCACAGCAAATCAAACCCTGTCTTAATGGATCTCACTTTGTGAACAGGGGCACAGTCACACAGTAAAACAAAAGAGCCTTCCCCAAACTTCTGCCACAAATCTGAAAGCATATTGTTTAATATATTTTACAGCTGTTAGCGATGGATGGTGCTGAAACACCTGAACTGAATAATTAAGGTGTTTTCACAAACATTAGGCCATATAGTGCATCAGTTGAAAAATAATTGATCATATTTCAATAAATGTAGATATAAGCAGGTATGAGGTTATACCAGGGCAGGGATAGAACAAGACAGGGAGTATTCATCAAAAAGTTTAAATGTTGACATTGTAATATAAATTCAATTCAATTTACTATAGCTGGTAGTATGATGTTTAACACAATCCAAGATCCAAGAAAAATAAAGAAGAATAAATAAATGGTTAAAAAGTAGGTGGTGCCCCGGTCAGGTTTATGATTAACGATTTGCCATTGATTACCTCGTCTGCCTCTAAACGCACCTGTGATTTGAACTGTGACAGTAATTTCTGTATTTGCCCCAATAAAGTCATCACTGACCATATGCAAATGCGCCCTGGTACTTTGTTGTCCCACAATGATGCTGGGAAAGCATTACATCAGACAGAAGTGGACATTTATGATTAAGTTATCTCATTACCTGGTTCTCTTTAGCAGAGGACTCCATGAACGCTGCATTCCATGATTCTGCCAATGCTTTGCCTTCTTCACAGCTGATAACACTAAAGAGAACATATAAGGTCAGAAAAATTAAAACAAACTATTGTCAAAGTGTCTAATAGAACAACAATAAAAGTGTAAATTTTTATATAAAGCATTTAGTTTCAACCAATACCATTTATCATTCCTTATATGTGTTACAGAGCAACAGTTTGGCTAAGGCTCTTTCTTTACTAACTCTATATTAATGCCCATGTTGCCAAAAAAACTGAACATCCTTGCACAGAATGCTTGTATATGGGGCAAAAATACCTTTTGGAGTGCATAAATACGGATTATCGGCCCTGGAAAAATTTACCCTTCTGTAATCATTCTGTGCCTCTGCATGTTTATGAACAGTTCTGTGTGAGTTGTATAGCACACAGTTAGTAATAAACAGTTACAATGACTCAAGCCTAAAATAACACACATTCACATAATGATAGATCAAAATAACTGAAAATGGAATATAAACTCTACTGAATTCACATAAAATGTCATTTGTATTAAAGTATGAGCTACTGCAGTTTGTTTCTGTACAGTTGGGTGGACTGCAGACTGAATGACAGTTAAAGCTGAATGTACCACTCTGTACAGTAAACTGCCCATGTTTATTGACAAACTAATGGAACTATTGATTCAGTACAGCTGTAGATATTACACACAGACAGGCACATATTAAAGCTGATGCTGATCTGCAGACAGACCAGGCCGGCCGTTGTCTGCAGTAACCAGCACATTATGACTTTGCTTTTATTTCTGGTACATTCAGAAAATGACATTAATGGCATTTAGCAGATGATTTTTATTTAAATCAACTTACAGTTGTGACTCAGTACAATGAAAACAATTTATAGTTGATAGCCTTGCTCAGGGACCCAACACAGGCAACTTGAGCTTCAATCAGCAACTTTTCCATCAACTGTCAAGTTACACCCCATAAAAAAGCCCAGAGCAGCTAACATACGAGAATAATAAGCAACTTTTCACTAGATATGTGTGGAAGCTCAGAGTTCAGCTTTGTTGAATTTTTATTAGTACACCTCTAGCAGCCTCTGATCCAGGCACTGTAATCTCACCCCCCTTTTTCCTGCACCATCACACCCTGTTCCGTGTGTGTTAAAATCTGATGCTGGGACCTTATTCCTCTTCCCCTTTACTGCTTACATCTATCTATCTGTCCAACATGGATCATCCTGATAAGCTTCACATGTGAAACAGAACAATAAAGGACTTAAAAACAAGCTTTACTGAATTATCCTACATAGAAGTGTTTAGACTGAATACAGAGGGATATTTTTACATCTATGAAAGGAGGATCTGGGTTTAAAGACGGGTGGCTGAGGCCCCAAGATGTATTGGTGTCGTGTCCAGGGTGTGTTACTACATTGCACCCACTGATTCCAAAGAAAACAGGACCCACAGTAACCCTGTAAACTTTAATGAATTCATAAATTTATTATAATTTATTATAGGTTTTATCCACACCAGTAGTTCTCCACTCCACAATTTGAATACCACAAGCTAGGATTTACTAGCTTGGTGAGTGTGATTTACAAGTAGTTTTTGACTGAACTCTAGAAAACATTTCAAATCCAACAACAGCTGCACTGCTCATGACATATATTGCTGTTTTGCTGATGTAATTAAACATACAAGACTCAAGAAAAAACGCTGAGAGACATAGCCAATCGTAGACACTTAGCCGGCCGATAGAACTGCTAAGATTTGAACCTGGATCTCAGCGATGGTGAGCTAGCATAATAGACTACTGAGCACAACAAACAACAAAAAAAAACAAAAAAACCCAAGCAACACTTATGTAAGCATCTTTACACTCTTGTTAGCTAATAACATAATGTCTTTATGTATTAAGTAAGCTGGCAGTGAGAAGAGTATCTTATGTGGATGGCTATTTATTACTCTAATGCATTAAAAGTGCTTGCGTAACTTACCGTTCCATGTGTAGATCTTTTTTATTTCCCACCAGCATTATTGGTACTCTGCACAAAAAGGGTCAAGTCTCAGTGTAGAAACAACTGCCACTCTCTATTATTTGTCAAATAATATTTCAGGTGTTACTTTTATGAACGTATATGACTATAAGATCTACAGTGACACTTACTGTACGTTGCCCACCATATCCAGCAGTTTTTCATGAATAACTTTTACTACTTCAAAACTGTGAAAAGAAAAAAAATGGACTTAGCACAAGTTAAAGGAAATGTCCATCCGCAAACTCAACACAGTTTGTTTAAACTGTGTTTCTGCTCCAGTTTGTTGTTAAACGAGCATAAAGTTAGAGTGTACGTTTACATTGATGGCATCTAGCAGACACTTTATTTGGAAAGAGAAAAGTGCTTGTTGCTTTATTTACATTTCATTTACATTCATAGCATGCTGTAACATCATTGTAAATTAAAAGTTTTATCTGTCTTATCCAAGTCATTAGGTCGACAATAGTATCTGCAGTCGCTGTTTGGCTGATAAAAGCTGTTTATAAGTTTGGAAAATAAATAAGCCCGCTAGTTACTTAGCAAACTAATGATATCGCCCGTTTGATACCTGTACTGGGCAGATGAGACAGTGGGGTCACGTTCCACAGCTAAAAACAATATAACATTATTAAAAAACGTCTAGCTTGCACCCTGGCATGCCGATTAACTGGAAAATTCTCTAGTTTCAGTGCAGCTAGCCAACACTAAAGAACTGCTTGTCATTTAAGAGGCAAAGGATAAAAAAAACCAACAATCTAATAAAATTAATTGCTACATTTAGGGAAATGCAAAAGTGTCCAACCCTTACATCAATTTTTGGTTTGGCTTTTCTTATTTTCCACTGATTTAGCTAATGAAAGATAATAGTTAATGTTTGCTAATGTAACCTACCTCATAGCGTCACATGTTACACTAGGACAGGATGGCAGGACACGTCCAAAAAATTTAAATAGCTTATTGTTTTTAATCATCTAGTTTCAGTGACTTTTAAAGTGGAAATCCATATTGTATTTTGATGCTAACTACATTTAGTGTTTCACGTTTTTTGCTTTAAATGTCAAATTCATCATAGATAAGATTGGAAGAGTTGTACAAGCTAGAAAATTGAATCTAACTGGTCAGTACTTTTTCCTTTTAGTCACTTCATTCTCGTATATGTCCCTTTTCTTTTTAGTTGGCTTCTTTTGTTCTGTTTTGTTCAACCACTACACTTGAGTCCAGAATCAGCTTTTTTTACATTTGTGTATGTTATAAAGGTTCAAGACAATAAATAAAATACAGATCCTTGCTTTTATAGCATTTTACAAAGGGGTTTATAATAAATTGTAAGCCTACCTTTTATTTGACGTAACAGAATACACCAAAATGTAACCATTGATGTCTATGGAATAGGTCTGAGGAAAAATGGAGTATTCATCCTAAGGAAGGAGAAAAGGGTCAGTTGTTTAAATGAAGACAAAACAATTAATTTTGTGAAGCTGGAAATGCATAACTACTAATGAAAATCTACTTGGCTCCTAATAAATGAACTGTAAAAATGAGCTTTTTCTTAAATAATTTCTTGTCCTTGTCATGATGATTCACACACACACACACAATTAAAGATAATGTGTCATAAGCTATAAAACTAATCTTTCAAATAGTTTTTTCTAGTTCAACCCAGAGTTATCCACAGTTCTCCAACAATATTACTGGCACACACCACAAGATGTGTATGGTTTTAGTCATAACCACACATCAAATTACAGCTGGTTTATGAAAAATACACTATACAGTGATTCAGAAATTAGTCAGACCCATTGGCTGTTTGACACTTGTGATTTTGATTTAATTTGGAATGGATATAAATGCCATTCTACCAATTATTCTACACTTAATCACCCATAACAACAAAATAAAACATGTTGTTAGAAACCTTTTTGAAAAATAACTACAAATCAAAAGCTGAAATCTTATATTTTCTTACATTTACAGCTGCAATTCTTCTTAATTATGTTGGTACAATATTTGTACTTCTGGTTTTGGGCAGGTTATCCCATGTTTTTATAGCAAATACTTTCAAGCTTTGTCAGATTGGGTGGTGATCCTAGAGATCCACAGACAGTTCTCTGGGCTTAATGGCTTGGTTTTGGTCCCGACAATGCAGTTAAAATTGTGGGCCCAGGAGTGATGCTTTTATAAACTGTGTCCAATCAAAATAAATTCAGACTCTAGTAGAGTTCTAAACACATCTTATGGAGAAGTACAGAAAACCGAATGCACCTTAAACAGCAAAGGGTTTGAGTAATTTGGTAAGAGAATGTACTTTTTTACTTGCAATGTTTTCACTTTGTCATTATGAATGATTAAATGTAAACTGGATTGATAACAATAATGTCCATTCAAAATTAAATCCACTAAACAACAAAGTGTGCATAAAGTCAAGGGGTCTGAGTACATTCCTCACCCACTGTATATAAGAACTAAGAGTCAGAACATCAAGGTTATGTGCATTGCTACGGGTGAGCTTAGTAACAGAAGTACCATTCAGCTTCATTAGACATGTTATAAGGTGTAATCTAATTTGAATAAATGTCAGTTAGCATCAACATAATGAATGCTTCCTAAAACAGCTGCAGAGTGCATGTGTATACTTTGTAGGAGTGTAGGGTATTCTCACCTGTCCTGCTGTGTCAACCAGCTGCAGATGGTACTCCTGGCCATTGACTGTGATCATTTTAGTAAATGCTGCAGAGGAGAGTAAACAAAAATTGTGAGTGTGAGCACAAGTAGAAATGTGTGTGTCAGAGTGAAAATGGTTTGTACAACCTGAAATCTTTTGTACAAATCGAAGCTTCTAGAGAGAAACAATGAGCGTGCAAATTGAGAATAACAGTAAAGAGAATTACGGCAGTCACTTGTTCAGTGGTTACTTGTCCTCATAATTAGAGATGTGTAGATCCAGGACAGTGTTTAAACAATGCAGTGTTTTAGGACTTTACAACTGAAAAATTGTAAAAACTTTTGCTCATGCATTAATACTTATGCAGTAATAATTAGTGAATGGAATCACACCTGCCGCCGTGCTGAGTGGCAGCCGATTGCAGCAGCTCCGTCCTTGAGGCGCTTATTTTTTTAAACCTATATTAGGTTGATACTCTTATTTTCTATGCTTACTTTAATACAATAACACTTGTGTACTTTAATACTTTTTGCTTTAATGTATCTTAGGCTGCTGATAATGGACTTTTTCTATGGGATTAATAAAGTGATCTATCATCTATCTATCTATACTTTAAGATTAAATACATACAGAAAAGATAAAACACTTTCTAAAAATGCAATGAAAAAAAAAAAAATTTCAGTGGTTTCACTGACAAACCTATTTGTATTTTGTAAATATAAAATAAGACTAAGGTTGTAACGTTCTGGAAAGTTCCACAAGTAGCAGCTGATAAGCAACTGACAACAAGTGAGATCATCAAGATTGATTATAAGGAGCATCCACCAAAGACTTAGTCTTTGCAAGCAGGTTGGGTCATGGTTCTCCACTTTGTATTTAAAGTAACTAAAATTCTCTCATGACGTTTCACACAATGTTTCTTTATGCAAGATTGCAAAAACAATTAAGTCTTTCACCATCTATAGTTCATAATATCATGAAAAGATTCAGGGAGCCAGGAGAATGTGTGCGATCATCAAGCCCTCAGGCAGTTTTGTTTGAGAAACCATCATGCTACTGTGATGGACATAGACACATGGTCTCAGGAGTACTTTGGAAAATCATTCACTTAACACAGTCCACTTCTGCATCAAGAAATGCAACCTGAAACTGTATTATGCAATGAGGAAGCTATATATTAATTTTGCGCAGAAACGCCAGCAAGTTCTTTGGACAACTCATCTTTGCTGGCACAGAATGAGCCTTTAATGGATCCTTGTTTATAATCGTTATTATTCATCTGCGAATTGTAGAATGTATCAAAGTAGTGTAAGACGAATATTATAATTATTATTAATATTATTACTATTAGACAAATATATTAACTTTTCTCTTATTTACCATTATTTACTTTTTTAAGTGTGCTGCAAACATGACATTCAAAATTTGTTTCGATGTAAACAATACAATCAAATTTGTTGGCCAAAGCATTAAAACAAATTTGTTTTGGACTTTTGTCAGTTAAATAAAGATTCAAAAGAATAAACAAATCACAGATTCTTGTATTTTATTGCAAAATGTCCCAATTTCTTTACACTGATTTGTGTATATATACACCGATCAGCCATAACATTCAAACCACCTCTTTGTTTCTACACTCACTGTCCATTTGATCAGCTCCACTTACCATATAGAAGCACTTTGTAGTTCTACAATTACTGACTGTAGTCCATCTGTTTCTCTGCATGCTGTGTTAGCCCCCTTTCATGCTGTTCTTCAATGGTCAGGACCTCTACAGGACCACTACAGAGTAGGTATTATTTGGGTGATGGGTCATTCTTAGCACTGCAGTGACACTGACATGGTGGTGGTGTGTTAGTGTGTGTTGTCCTGGTATGAGTGGATAAGACACAGCAATGCTGATGGAGTTTTTAAACACCTCACTGTCACTGCTGGACTGAAAATAGTCCACCAACCAAAAATATCCAGCCAACAGCGCCCTGTGGGCAGCGTCCTGTGACCACTGATGAAGGTCTAGAAGATGACCAACTCAAACAGCAGCAATAGATGAGCGATCGTCTCTGACTTTACATCTACAAGGTGGACCAACCAGGTAGGAGTGTCTAATAGAGTGGACAGTGAGTGGACACTGTATTTAAAAACTCCAGCAGTGCTGTTTTGTCTGATCCACTCATACCAGCACAACACATACTAACACACCACCAACATGTCATTGTCACTGCAGGATGATCCACCACCTAAATAATACCTGCTCTGTGGTGGTCCTGTGGGGGTCCTGACCATTGAAGAACAGGGTAAAAGCAGGTTAAAAAGTATGTAGAGAAACAGATAGACTAAAGTCAGTAATTGTAGGAGGTGGTCATAATGCCTGATTGTGTATATATGTGTATGTGTATATATATATATATATATATATATATATATATATACAGTGGGGTCAAAAAGTATTTAGTCAGCCACTGAATGTGCAGGTTCTCCTACTTAGAAAGATGAGAGAGGTCTGTAATTTTCATCATAGGTACACTTCAACTATGAGAGACAAAATGAGAAAAAAAAATCCAGGAAATCACATTGTAGGATTTTTAAAGAATTTATTTGTAAATTATGGTGGAAAATAAGTATTTGGTCAATAACAAACAAGCAAGATTTCTGGCTCTCACAGACCTGTAACTTATTCTTTAAGAAGCTCTTCTGTCCTCCACTCGTTACCTGTATTAATGGCACCTGTTTGACCTCGTTATCTGTATAAAAGACACCTGTCCACAGCCTCAAACAGTCAGACCCCAAACTCAACCATGGCCAAGACCAAAGAGCTGTTGAAGGACACCAGGAAGAAAATTGTAGACCTGCACCAGGCTGGGAAGAGTGAATCTAGGCAAGCAGGTTTGTGTGAATAAATCAACTGTGGGAGCAATTGTAAGAAAATGGAAGACATACAAGACCATTGATAATCTCCCTTGGGGTCAAGATCTCATCCCGTGGGGTCAAAATGATCATGAGAATGGTGAGCAAAAATCCCAGAACTACACGGAGGGACCTGATGAATGACCTGCAGAGAGCTGGGACCAAAGTAACAAAGGCTACCATCAGTAACACACTATGCCGAGAGGGACTCAAATCCTGCAGTGCCAGGCGTGTCCCCCTGCTTAAGCCAGTACATGTCCAGGCCCGTCTGAAGTTTGCCAGAGAGCATATGGATGATCCAGAAGAGGATTGGGAGAATATCATGTGGTCAGATGAAACCAAAATTGAACTTTTTCGTAAAAACTCAACTCGTCGTGTTTGGAGGAAGAAGAATGCAGAAGAACACCATACCTACTGTGAAGCATGGGGGTGGAAACATCATGCTTTGGGGCTGTTTTTCTGCAAAGGGGACAGGACGACTGATCCGTGTTAAGGGAAGAATGAACGGGGCCATGTATCGTGAGATTTTAAGCCAAAACCTCCTTCCATCAGTGAGAGCATTGAAGATGGAACGTGGCTGGGTCTTCCAGCATGACAATGATCCCAAACACACCGCTCGGGCAACGAAGGAGTGGCTCCGTAAAAAGCATTTCAAGGTCCTGGAGTGGCCTAGCCAGTCTCCAGACCTCAACCCCATAAAAAATTTGTGGAGTCCGTGTTGCCCAGCGACAGCTCCAAAACATCACTGCTCTAGAGGAGATCTGCGTGGAGGAATGGGCCAAAATACCAGCTACAGTGTGTGCAAACCTGGTGAAGACTTACAGGAAACGTTTGAACTCTGTCATTGCCAACAAAAGTTATGTTACAAAGTATTGAGTTGAACTTTTGTTATTAACCAAATACTTATTTTCCACCATAATTTACAAATAAATTCTTTAAAAATCCTACAATGTGATTTCCTGGATTTTTTTCTCTCTCATTTTGTCTCTCATAGTTGAAGTGTACCTATGATGAAAATTACAGACCTCTCTCATCTTTCTAAGTAGGAGAACTTGCACAATCAGTGGCTGACTAAATATTTTTTGACCCCACTGTGTATATATATATATATATATATATATATATATATATACTGTATATATATATATATATATATATATATATATATATATATATATACACTGTATATATATATATATATTAGAGATGCATGAGTACCGATACTAGTATCTGGTATTAGCCCAACACCGCGTTAATTAACCCGTACTCGTACTCGCAAACGAGGCTCCGATACTAAACATCCGATACCGTGTACCTAGTGCACGTTGCTGCGTTAACGCAGGGATTTTCAACCTGTGGGGCGCGAGTGCCTGACCGGGGGGCGTAACATTACGAGATTTTTTTACTTCTAAAACTAAAGCAATTATTTTTTCACCCACGGGAGACAGATTGAATTATTCTCACTGACCACGCTCACACGCACGTTTAATGTTATTCAGTTCCGTTTGACAACAAAAAACCTTAAAATAGAGCTAACAGCGAAGATAACCGGTTACAAAAGCAGCGACCGCTGTTATAGGACGTGTTTGTGTTCAATACTCTGTTCACAGTGTCGATACAAGTGATTCAGGAGTCGACTCATTTTAAGCTTCTTTTCTCAGTCATCTCTCCGTGTTTACTGTTATAATGAATGACGCGGTTGTAAATAAACACCAACTACTATAGAACATTTTGTGTGACTCGCTTACCTTATAAAGCTCAGGCTTAATTATACTGGTTATTACCACAGAGCGGGAGCCGACTCAGAGTCGTTTACGATTTACCGAAGTGAACCACGAATGTATGTGCTGATAGAATCGGCTCAGATGGGATCGGACTGTATTATCCTTTTAAAGTAAATATTTCAATCAGCAGAATCGCATCGCATGTATGATGTACACAACGTTAATTATGTGCGTTTATTAATGAACGTTTACGTTAGCTTGTCAGAAGCTTTCTCAATGATGGCTGTGCGGTGTTTTTTTTTTACAATTAGTGATGGCAACCCAAGCAACTGTTCCACTGCACTATTTTACACTAAACACTACACTATTCCATAATGCTCCAGACTGCATCATTCTAAATAGGTATCGGTATCGGCGAGTACAAAAATACATGTACTTGTACTCGTTTGGGAAAAAATGGTATCGATGCATCCCTAATATATATATATATACTGTATATATATATATATATATATATATATATTCCAATGATTTAATCACAGGAAAATAACAGCTGAAGAATTCATTAAAATTTAAATTAAAGGACCACCATGTCACTGTGTCAACAACTGATGTACTGTATGTACATTTTTTACCTCAACTGTAAATGCTGAGAACTGAAAATGCAAGACAATCAAACAGAACAGTTTCAGGACACAGTCAATCCCCGAGGATGGGAAGCAGCCAGGCCAGCAGAACATAGAAAGAGAAAATAGCTCAGCACAAAACCAGCACATCTTGCACTAAAACCTAGACCTTCAGATACACTGAGAGCAAAATCAGCTTTTCCAACCTCTTCCTCTTCCAAAGTTAAAGTAACATGTCAAATCCCCCACAAGTACAAAGCACCTCATCACAATCTGCAGCCAGACTGGCTGTGGCATCCCGAGACAGTGAGAGATGAAGTGAGGCATGAAAGAAGACAACATGAGCTTGGTTATTATAGAATGATCTGCTCTTTACTAACTATGTTTTCAAAAAATATCAACAACCTTTACTAAAACATAGTGCATCACATACAAGACCTTCATCTTTCAAGAGAAACTTGTGCTTTTCTATTCAGGCTTTCCTCTGCACAAATGTCCAATTTGCATGTTTGTGAACATGAAATATGACAATTTTATAATTACTGTGCTTCCAAAACTGCATGTGTAGCCCCACACCAACAAGAAGTGAAAATGAACCTAAAATGCAGGATCCCTAACCAAGGCAGAACAACACTGAGACTAAAATGGTAAAGAAGGTGGCCAAAAAAAATAAAAACCAAAGTAACAATTAAAACACAAAAATCTGCAGTCTGCAACTGAGAAAGGGGATAGAAAAGAGATAGAGCAGAAGTGAAAACTGGTTGTCACAACATGGCAAGCTGCTCAGAGCGACTGCTCATCCAGGGCAGTTCATTTTTGACATCTCAAAAGTGGTAGAAGTCCCAAAAAAATATGCTGGAAAATATTAGCTTAATACTAACAACCATAATTCTGTGTGTGCTTAAGTTGCACGATGCTGTAACACTCTAGCGGTGTAACACCTCTGCTGAGATCCTGGTTCTAATCTCAGTGGTGTCATCAGCCAGGCGTTCACCTACATAGACATGATTGTGTGAGCCGGGGGGTGGCCGATGCCCTGCAATGGATTGGCGCCCTGTCCAGGTAATTGCCTCCCCCCTAGTGTTTCCTGGTGGAATCAGACCTGATGCAACCCTGACCATGATAAAGAACCTGAGAAAATATAAATGAATAAAAAGATAAATGTGTATGAAACGTGTACACATTATTTATATCTAATCCAGTCACAATTATTATATAATCATCTCATCCCAATTATCAACACACACACAGACTGTAATATGTGAATAATGGCTGCAAATGTATGAACGTAAACCAACTTCCAAGCGTTTGAGCATGTGCTTCATTAAAAAGGATGAGACTGAAGGAAATCTGAGCTTTTGTGCAAAGAAACTGACAGTCAATTTTACAAATGTGCTTACTTGCTTTTCATTAGTGCAATAGTGATATTTATGTATTTTCCAAAGAATGAACTTTTCAGTTAATTACGCTGATTAAATAATCCAACAAATATTATGGTCAGGTGTCCACATAAATTATATATTTAAATAAAAAGCAAGATCATATTTTATCATATTTTGTTCTCTTGCTGTTGTGTGCATAAAAAATATTCGTCCACCAAAATTTGACAGGTCCATGTACATCAAAGTGACTTGCCAACACTAGCCAATTTAAGCTGATGTGTGGAATAGACGTGTTAATGAGTTCAGTGTGAGAGCTGTGAATGATCAAACTATGCACATATACACTTGTACACACATTTACATTTTCAGCATTTAGCAGACGCTTTTATCCAAAGCGACTTACACAATGAGCAGAACACGATGAGCAATTGAGGGTTAAGGGCCTTGCTCAGGGACCCAACAGTGGCAACTTGGTGGTGGCGGGGCTTGAACCGGCAACCTTCTGTTTACTAGTCCAGTACCTTAACCACTGAGCTATCACTGGCCCACACAAGGTACAATTTGACAGTTCTAAAGCTTATAAACCTTTTTAATAGTTCAGACTAACATCAGACCAATCAAAGCCAAGCTTTTGTCCAAAAGTGATAAAACTGGCACTGATTTTCTGCCAATTTGTAAAGAAGTTGGCATCAGGTACAGCCAAACAACCAGAGCAGAACATCCATTTTAACTAATCTGTTTAATTATCTCAGCCTTTGACTGATTAAGCAGGAGCATGAAAAACACTAAACAACAGTTAATGAATATTTTACGTGGGGTAGCACCACATTATCCATCTTTGTAGTTTGTGTATTAGATCTTGCAATCTTGAAAGTGCTGGTGTGATTCATTATCTGTTCTGCAATTCATGATAAAACTGACAAGGTTGGACAGACTAGAAACAAGTCTATTAGAGAAACAATGCAGGTAAAATGTTTTGGAGACAAAGATAGAGAGACAAGACTGAGGTGGTTTGGGCATGTGCAGAGGAGGAATGAGAGTTCTATTGGGAGAAGGGTGATGAGGATAGAGCTACTTGGCAGAAGGAGAAAAGGAAGGCCAAACATTCTTAACAGGCCAGCAGTGTTTTGGATTTGTTTTTGAATGTGACAAAGTGAAAAAGTGAATTTTCCTGAAAGTAACTGAAAATCAAACAGTTCAAAATCAATTTTCTTATTCACAAACAGATTTAGATTTTTTTTTCATGCCATAGGCATATCTCTTGGTCTAAATGGGTTTACAGTTAACACTGTCAGAACAAAAACCAAGCCATGACGTCCAAGAACCTGTCTGTGAATCTCTGTGACCAAACTGTGACAGGGTATAGACCAGGGCAAGGATATAAAACAATATCTATAGCTTTGAGTGTTCCCAAGACCACAGTGGCTTCAATAGTTTTGAAATGAAAGAAGCTTGGCCATCTGGGCAGAAAGGGCCTTGTTAAAAAAAAAAAGGAAGGAAAAAAACAAACAACAACAAAAAAACAGCATTTCCTCTAAAAAGAAGTCCAAAATTTCTGTGCAGAGTTTAGATAAACTGTTGGACAGACAACTACCTCAGCAACACTCTATATATCAGGTCAAGTTCCAAGACAGAAGACGTATGGAATTAAGTGATTAGTTGTTTGGCAAAAAACAGACACTAACTGGTCCCTAACTGGCCCAGTCAAAGGCCGCACTTAAGCTCTGTCAGATTGGATGGCAATGTCTATAAACTATTATGGCTTTTTAGATCTCAGGTCCCTCCACAAATGTTTGATGAGAATCTACCATGAAGAATAGGATAAACTTCCTAACTTCTAGGTGTGCCAATTTTGTTGATATGTATTCAAGAGGACTTGCAGCTTTCTGCCAAAGAGACTTTTACAAAAGTCAAAGGGGTCTGAAAACTTTCTGAATCCACTATAAGAATCAGCTCCAACCAACAAGCTACAACACTGGGGCCAAACAGCAGCCACTGAATGACAAAAAAACTGAACATAAACTAACAAAGGGAGGCAAAATAGTGTATTTGGGGTCCAGAGGTAAGAGCAGAGGCTTTGTTAGCTGTACATCAAAAATGCAGTAGTGGTTAATTTAGTAATATGTAGCATAATAAAGGCTCTGTGTGCTTTCAACTGCACTTCAGAGTCCCTGATCTCATAGAGCATCAAATTACACTGAGACAGCAGTACATTCCACACACCAAGATCTGTATGTAAAAATACATAGTAGCTAAACCCCCAAAACACAAAGTTCTATATTCTACTGTATATAATCTGTATATTTAATATTTATGAATTATTAAGGTGGTTCATTTAAAACAATACTAAGGGTGAGTATTTCTTTCCAAACTGAAAGTAAAGCTTCATGCATTAGTGCCTATGTGCCCAAATACACATAAGGCTAAAAGTGTGTGAATACATTCTAACTATTGAGTTTATGTGTTTCAGCCTTGCTTAGTGCTAGAAGGTTAAAACAATTCAAACAGTAATGTACAATAATTATATGGTTATATATATGTTATACCAACAGATCCAAGCCATATTTTTTCTTTTCTGTTCAGTCTGGGAATCTCTAAGAGTTAGGAACACAAAACTCCTTGATAAATTGAATGACCTGAAAAAACACTCAAGGAGGTCAAATCTGTGTGTTATTGACTATCCTGTGAGTTTTATGACTGATCCTCTCTTTGAGGTTTCAGTTCTGAGGGGTTTCAATACCAACACGTTCTAAATAGAGTGCACAGACTGGGTCACTTGGTTGCTAAGGAAGGACCAAGTAGTAAACCAAGAGTGTTTTTATTCTCCTTCACAACTTCCAGGACTAAGAACATGAACTAAGGAAAGGTTTTTGTTTTTTTACAAATTCCGGGACCTCATATAGTTTTTTTTTTCTTTCCAATGCCGCTTATGTGCCTGTATTGTCTGTATGATTGCTACTAAATTGATATCAGTCCAGTGTTGTGGGTAGCTATGGTATGTGTGAGTCAATTTTTGTTAAGTAGTGGTGAAAGACTCACACCAGAATACATACAATACATTCAGGATGGTTGTATGGGGTAAAATTTGTTTTTTTAAATTGGATGTCCAACAAGCTCATAGTCAGATGTCCAAATACTTTTGGCCATATAGTGTATATGAGTGTGGTATATATGAGGTGACAGCTTAAATTTTCTTAGACATTACCTCACAAAACCCCCACAGTCTGCTATGAGCAGGGTTTTAGAAATGGCCATGGTATCCACACAGGGTATGTGAAGAATATTAAGTGAATAAATTAATAAAGTGTAGCTGAAAATCTTTGCCTGTTCAATCTTTTTGAGCCTCTAAAAACTGCAGATACTTGTAACAGAAAAAAAATGATAGTACTTTTCCATGATACTGAAGCTCACTCAGTTTTATATGCTATGTGGGAGTTCTAGAATAAATGAAAATGTCAGTGAAAAGACAATGTTTGTAGAATAGATCTGCGGTCGGGGTGACAGCATTAGAAAATGTCAGCAAGCAGTACTTTTACAGGCTTTGCTGTTGTGCGGCTGCTGAACCTAATGTAAATAGTCAGCCCAAGTGTGCATTCAGACTGCGGTCTAATGAGGACCAAAAGTGCTGATTCTGACAGAGCTGGGTTTCCTACTGCCATTACATCCACACTGCTGCCTTCATTGAAAAGCGGCAAACAGACACCCACCTGGCCTCACTCCAAGTCCCACATACAACCTCACACACAATCAAATTATACAGCTGAAGGGGAGAAATCTTGTCTTACAAAAAGCTGTACAAGCTCCAGTCTTCTAGGGGCACACACACTAGGGCTGTGACATTTCGTAATTTTTAATTAAAAGATGGTTAATTTCTGAATACATGCAATACATCCTTTAATTATAGACTGCCACAGACAACAACAGTAAAACACTGTTTAAATGTGATACATGTATTTACAATAGGGCTGTCAAACGATTAAAATTTTTAATCGCGATTAATCTCAGAATTTCATATAGTTAATCGCATTAAAAAAAATCTGTGTAAATGTTATAGAAAACAAGGATTTTTAAGTGAAATGTTACAATTAAAATGGTGAACACATTTTATGCTAAATGTACTTATGTTAAAAACTGCTGGGACAAGAGAAAACTGTAAGGGAGTTTATTCACTCACATACTAGGCAGTAAATGTCAGATTGTAGGTTAGAATTTCTCCATCAGCAAACATTGTAGATCAGCGGTGCTTTAGGTGGGATAAGGCGTAGTTATTGTATCAGACTTGTCTGTGGTTGTATCGTGACGATGGTTTGATGGACGTTTCTACACGAAGTGAGTGTGTTTTGACCCTTTGGGGCTTCCATAGTTCATGAACTAACGTGCTCGACTCAGCTTTCCGGTATTCGGTACAGAAGAAGAAGTTAATTAAGTGTAATAAAGTGTTCTGCTCCCGACAACTTGTGAATATAGCGTGTATTTATTTCTTTATTATGCAAGTGCATCACTACCACGATCGGTTACATTATGTTAACAAACCGCAAATGAAAAACGGTGGCAAGTCCGACATTAAAACGTTTGTTCTACCAGTCAAGTGTCAACATGAACTAGAATTTGCGTTAATGGCACTAATTTTTTTAATCGCGTTAAATTGAGGTCGCGTTAATGCGTTATTATCGCGTTAACTTCGACAGCCCTAATTTACAAATTAGAAAGTGGCACTCCGGCAGCTCAGCAAAAACTGGGCTGCAGGGTTCAAATCCCCAGTTGTGTGTGTGGGGAAGGTGGGAGGGCAATAAATTGGCATGCTGTATGTAGTGTCCTACTGCATTGTGCCCAGTGATTCCAGGGAAACTGAACCCACTGCGGTCTTGACACAGACAGGCATTACATGAAAATAACATAAAATGGAAACAAATTAAAATGGATAGTTTTATTTAGTAATTTAAAATTTTTAAATGTTACCAAATATCCAGATTAAAACACATCTGGCATAAATGTAGAGATGCTGATTCATTTGTCAAATTGTGTCTGTTAAATTCCAACAGAGACACATCTCATTCTACTTAATGATGTACTAATTACATGATCACCAGAACCAAATCTTATTTAGCAAAGAAAAGTATAAAAACCTCTGCTGTGATCATTACAATCATCTCGCAATATGACCAGATAGGTGGTGACAACAGTCCTGGTGATGCCTCAAAATAAACTGAAATCAAAATAATAAAATATTAACTAAAATCAGACTACTGACAATGTAAAACAAGTGGAAAAGAAAAGCTGTGAGAAAACGTAGATTTCAGTTCTGGCTTTACTGGCATTGAAAGCTTCTAACCATGACATTTTAAAAACTGTTTTAAAGTTGTACATAGCTAGAAATAAAGGCTGTCAATGAAAAGCAAAGAAGACCAGGCTAAAGTTTACAAAAGAAAATAAGGATTAGACAGAAGACGATGGGTGTAAAATCGTCATCTTTACTTTTCATCTTGGCCATGCATCTGGTGGTCTAATGCCTAGATGAAGATCTGAAGAGACCTACAGGCTACAGTGTCTTGCAACCACTGTGAAATGTAGTGATGGATCGGTGATGATCTAAAAGGTGCTTTAGCAAGGCTATAATTGGTCAGATCTGCTTTGGTAGGACCAAATCAACCCACATAAGTTATCCTAAAGGAAAACTTTTTTCTTTTGTAAAGAACAATGTTTCCAAACTTTGTGGATTGTAAATACCATTAATATTCTACAACAGGTAGTTCCTGCCAAGTAACTGTAAATGAAAGTATCTGATTGGACAAAAGGCATCCAAAGAGTGCTACAATACAGAATACAGGAGTGATAACTGTTAATTGGATACATTAGCAATGATTACCGCCTCGACTGCGCTGCAATGACGACACAAATAACTTTTTGTTTAAGCTATTATTGGTCATCAGGAGACAACAAAGTGAAGGAAAAAGCCTGAGAGCAGGAAACGATGGAGCAATGTACTGTCTCTATCTTTTAAATGAGCCCCTTTTTACGGTGTACACGGAAATCTGTTACCTTCTTTAATCTCACGTGACCAGCCGCTGTTTTTTCGTGCAACGAGATCTGACCTGCACATCAGTTCAGCATGGCAGAAGCTCCAGTAATGCCTGGTTCACACTACATGATTTCTGCCCTGATTTTCGGCTCGGGAGCAACTCGGCTTTTAATCAATGTGAAACAGCGAGGGGAAACAGCAAGGGGAAACACACGGGAGAGGTTGTAAACAAGTGGAGCAGGGGCGTAATATAGTTATCGTTCTCTACAAAACAAAATATTTATTAACCTGCAACTTCAGAACAATCCCTGTTGGTCGTGTTGCCAAATCCACTCAGATTCCTTTATTTTTTTCTTTTTGATATTACGCTGCTCATCAGCGCACAAACTTTGATCTCTCGCTACTTGTTGGAGTGTATTTTAGGACGTGGTTTCATTAAACCCCTCGTCACTTCTCACGTGTGTTTTTGTGACAAAACGTAGTTTGGGAGACCAGACAGACTCATCTGAGATTCCTCCTGGTGATAGATGGTGTAGATGTGAAACCCCCATCACCCATCAGTCGTGCAGTGTGAACTGTACAGCGACCCGGCAAATCAGAAAGTTGTGTAGTGTGAACTTGGCATAAGCTGTGCAACAGCCAGGTGTATGTTTACATTACACATACACTGTTGTAGCGTGTCAGACATATAAAATAATAAAAAAAAAAATAATTAATGTTACTGTTTTTTGTTGTGGATTACTTATTTATGTAAATACAAATATTTTTAATAATGAGTGTTCTTTGTACAATTATCACATTCGTTCTCTGTACATCTGTACATATTTAAACAAAACCTGTTAATGTAACTCAAATATGCCTAAATGTGTTGAATCAAAATTGAATCGAAGATCGAAAATCGAAGATCGAAGATCGAAAATCGAAGATCGAATCGAATCGGGACCTTGTGAATCGGAATCGAATCGATCCAGGAAGTGGCGATACCCAGCCCTAATAGATAGATCTTTTCTAATTCGAAAGTCAAAAATCCCAGGCTACGAGCTGTAGTTGAATGTAGCATTAGCTCTAAAATGAGCTGCAATACGCTGCAATAGAACACTGCAATTACTTACTTACTTATTAAGGTCTGTCAGTCTCTGTCCACTGGATTAATAGATATGCACTTACTGTTTTCTATGGTGGGGTCATACGAGTCCACAAACTGTCCTTCCACAAACTGTATTGTCAAAGAGGACTTCCCTGCAAAAAAAGAAAAAAAGGTAAAAATCATTCTGATTCATTAACAGCCTTACACTGAGCTCATTAATTGCTCATGGCATATTGCATTTTAATATGTCCTAAAAAAAATGTTCCACTGTTATGCAGAACTAGGCAAATGATAAATGTTTCACAGCAGCAGTTATATTATATCATGAACGTGTGTTAACAGGTTTAAACCAACAAGTACACATAGTACACAACGAAGCAAAAGTATGTGAGCACCCGAGTATAAGCTACTAATTGTGAAATCAGGCACTGGTTGAGTTCAGGGCTCTGTGCAGGCCAATTACAAGGTGTCCACATATTTCTGGCCACAGTGTGTTTTTTATATAATTATTCTGTATTTGAAGTGTTTAAAAGTGTGTTCTAAAAATACCAACATGTGTGTGTGTGTGTGTGTGTGTGTGTGTGTGTGTAGTGGAGTGGTGCTGAGCTGTATCAGCAGCAGCATTAAGATGCTCAAATGTTTGGACAGCCATGTCCTGCAGCCCGTTGCTATGACAACAGTTCAGTTCGGCCGGCATGGGTAAAATGTGAGGCCTCATTCAGAAGAAAAAAGCATAGAGGACTGCGAGACTACTCAGAGAAAGCTACAGTTCATTAAGAGATAAAGCACCATTTTTACACGTCTGAATGGATGCTACTGGAATCTGTTAGCATGTTAGATAAGCACAACATTTCAGATCTAAAAGTTGAGGTGTTAGGGGTCTAAATATTAAAACTCAGTAGAGATTCACATGATATAAAAAATGACATTGATTTGATCATATTCTTCTCTTACTGTATAGAAGTGAGATTATTTAGTCATGTTTATACAAATCTGGTGCATGTTGGTTTCTATATATTTACTTTTGTGCGATCATGGGTAAAACCTACACTATATGGCCATAATATGTGGACACCTGGTCATGAGCTAGATGGACATCCCATTCCAAAGCCACAGGCATCAAGCTGCAGTGAAGGCATGATGCTAATTAGGCCAACTAGATATGTCAACAATTCACAAACCAATAAAGAAGTCATTGTTTAATTAATGCTGTCAGGTCTTTTTTCTTCATTTCCATCAACTGCTTGGCGCAAGGCAGGAATATACCCTGGGCAGGGTACAACAATTGAGGGTTAAGGTCCCAATAGTGACAACCAAGCAGTAGTGAAACTTGAACCAGTGACTTTTTGAGGACAAGTTCAGCATGTTAACTGCTGAGCTACTACTGCCCACAAGTACAGGATAATATTTTTTACCTGGACTAAAATAAGCTTTAATTTCGCTCAAATTCAATCATGTGTAGCCTACACTACATTCCTTTAAACTTATCGACTTACTTTAACGACATGATGTGGGATTTAATGCTTCAATGCTTAGAAATATTAATGCATTTTCAGCTGACGATGCAAAATGCTAATTTAGCCAATATATGCTGCAAGTCCAGAAAAATTTATAACAGCTTATAGGACACGTATGAGGAGTCTTGCTTTTGGGGTTTGACTGCAAAGAGATTATAAGACTACTTTGCTGATTTAGTGTGAAAGTTTTGTCAGATTCCTACTGTATTTAAAACAATCAAAAATTTGTACTGGAAAGCCAGAAACATCAAGTAAATCATTTACAACATCTCCACATTTAAGCTTAAAAACTAAAAAAAAAAACATAGATACCTTAAAAGAAACATGTTTGGTTTGGTCTGGCCAAATACCAAAGGTTGTTTAATAATTTGCTTTTCAAATGTTACCAACTGTTGTTTTTGTAGGTTGATTGATCTGAAGTGAATGTAATAGATATTCTATTGAAATGTAGATTAGTTCTATAACGATAATGTGAGCAGCCATGTTGATATTACGTTATATGCCTAACACCAACCAGACTTTCCTGTAATGGGCCCACCTGCAGTGGAGCATAGACAATGGCCCTGGTTATGGAATCATGTCCTTCTGCCATGCCAACTATGGCTGGCAGAGGGGGCATGGAGGTGCAGATAATTGACATGCCGTTCCTCTTAACTGAGAGTCACCTGCACCTAATTGCACCTTATTATTTTTGCAGCTTGGCTCAGTCACAAATCTGTAGTATTGAAGTATTAAACATGATGCCGTTCATCTCTTTAATCTTGTAACTGTCTTGTGGCTCATACTCTGTACTGCTTTATTGTAAGGTGGTAGATAACACACACTTGTGCTTTCATTTCTCAACAAAAAACCTATCTAAAAACAGTTTTACATTTTTAACAACACTTTATTAACTTGCTTTTGAAACTCACAGTAATGCTAATTTGACCAGAATACACACAGAAAGTTGCTTTTTGGAGCTTTCTAGCAAATAAAACATCCGTCTCTAAAGCAACCATCCCATCAATGAGCTTGTAGAACACAGGCTGCATCCCAATACACTCTCCTACAAAAAACTCTTAGTTTTAGTAGTAAAGTCTTACTAACTGTTAATACCATTTTGCATACTAAGTTTAAAAGGATGCAGTTTAGGATGCATTCACCTATTCACCTAGTTATTGGGATGCTGTTCAGTTGGCTGTACTTCTTTGATTTATTCAGTTATGTATATGTACATGAATTTCCACATTACATACTCCTAATCTACAAGATTGACTAAAACTTTGCGAGATATCCACAACTGTACTGTGTTATCTGCAAGCTAGTTACGCAAAACATTGAAAGGAGCATGCTGTAATCATTCTGTGCTGTCAGTTAAGATAACCTGTAGTCTGTTATGCAAACCATCACATACATTACAGTGGCGTGATTTACATGAATGATCTGTGTTCTGTCAGTCATTTTATACTAGGGATGCATATTTTGCTGATTGCTTTTAACTGATAATCAACAAGCTAATAGAATCCTAATACAATACATAACAAATCACTAAGCTTCATTTCAGCAAGTCTTTATTTAATAAAAATACAAATTTAGTAAATGTGTAAAATCTTAATATGAACATAAACACGGTGAGGAAAACCAGCTTTCATTATGCAGATTTTACACACTGGCCCGTAGCGAACAGTTTATTACAGGCGCTAACTAGACATGCTAATCATAATTAATAAAGACGCAGTCTGTGTATTAAAGCTCTTCCTGACAACATTAGTGCAGTTATAAGATAAGCAGGTTTTACATTTATGCAGAAACATTATTCACATTTAAAAGAAAAACAAATACACATATGCATACATTTAACATGCATTTGGGCTCCATACTGACACAAAACAGCTTCTTTTTGTTTTTGTAATGTTTAATGTTCTGTTGTTTAAGATTCAAATAATATGAATGCATTCATAGATGACACAAAGATCATTTACATTAATTTGCAACAGTTGATGCCTGGTTTACACTAGGTGGCAGTTCCTTTTAAAGAAAGCAAGAACTGCACTAATGATTTCAAGAACAGCTTTAATACACAGACTGCATCATTATTCATTATGATTAGCATGTTTAGTTAGCGGAGTGATCAGGCGGCACAGCAGTAAATCCAGGGTTTAAATACCAAGCAACACTATCAGCTGGTCAGCGTCAGTGTGGAGGGTGGGGTGACCAGGTCCAGCTATGGATTGGCATGCTGGGTGTGTTACCATACTGTGCCCAGTGATTCCAGGGGACAACCCCATGACCCTGACCAGGATGAAATGATTGTAAAACCCGTCAGTAGAACTAGTTCAGCTTTCTGAAAGTAGAACTTAAGTTAATTTTGCTGTTTTACATAACAGTCATGTTTACTGCATTACACTGTTTATAATTAAATAAAATATAGAGACTTGTTAATATGAAACTCTGTGATGTGATTTATATTTTGATGGAATGCCGTAAGCCTGACAATTATTGATTAAAATAAATTGGTAAAAATTTGTATCCCTTATTAAAATATTGTTAAATATGATCCAACACCTATAAAGTATTTTATGCCTGTATCTGCTTAATATCTGTACTCTGTTAGATCAAGACATTTCCCAAGCATGGCACTTACTGTATCAGAACAATTTCTTGAGGAGACATTCAACAGTGCTGCAGTTTTATCACACCTTTCCCTCTTTTGCACACCTTTGCCTAAAAAGTACTTATTAATCTGCAATCATGCCTTTGGGAGCAAAATTTTGCATGTTTTTCAAGTGACACACATGGTTAAGTAGCCTCATATAAGCCTTACAAACCAGCTGAAATGGAGTATGTTACTGCCTCATAAAGGAGCTTTAGATTGTATAGTACAGTACTAAAAAGTTAAAGGAACACTGGCTACACCACCTGAAGTGACAGAAAGAAGAAGCTATCACCAGGTGCCACGAGATTCCTGAGGAGGCAGGTGTGATTAAAAATAAAACTGCAGTGACCACCAAAGACCTTGAGCAAAATTTGGTGCCAGCAGGCACTGAGGTCTCAGTTCGCACAGTAAGGCACATATTAAACGCTGAAGAGCTCCATGCCCGAACATCTAGACGTACACCTCTACTGACCCAAAAGCAAAGCCAACCCCAAGATTGGAATTGTTCTGTGGAGTGATAAAACAAAACTGGAACTTTTCTGTGTATTTCTATGGATCAGTGGTATGTCAGTGGTATGCATATGCTAAAAAGTACACCATGCCTACAGTGAATCATGGAGTGGCCGTCACTGTCACCTGACTTGAACCCCATAGAAAATATTTGGTAGGATTTGAACATGGCAGTTGCAGAACACAAACCCGAGAATATAAGTGAAATAAAATAGTTTAAGATTCCTCAGTTACGCCTCTAGAAGCTGGTGCCTTGCTATACATCACAGTAGCAACAGATCATAACAGCTAAAGGATGCTCTACTAAGACACTTGTCATGAAGTGGTTGAATATGTGAGACTACAGTCATTAAAAAATTGAAATTGGGAAAACCACTTATGTTAGTTGTGTTGACCTATTTAAACGGTTCCTGTTTGACTGGTTTATTGCAAACAGCTATATGTAAATTTAGCTAATAAACCTAATTTGCAATGAGGGTTGAATAATTTTGATTGCAACTGTTAATATCATGGTGTACTGGCTTGTTCTGCTAATTTAAATACAAGCTTACTGCCTAATTTGAATCACACAACTGCACTACATAGTCAAAAGTATGTCAACACCTAATCCTAAGTTTGTTGAGCAACCCATTACAAAACAATGAACATTTTTACAATGTTACCATTGCTGCCTTTTGGATTTTTAATTAACATTTACAAACAGTAATACAGAAAAAAAAAAACATACAAAATCCAGTCAAAGAAATATGCAACTTCATTTCATTTTTAATAAACATCCATTCCTACATTTTATGCTTGCAACACATTCCAGTATTTGAGGAGCAAGCATGGGCAGAGGTTCTTCAGTTTGTCAACAAATGTGTAACAAAATTATTTTAATGCTTAAAAATGTTCCTCAATGAAAGATTTGATAGGTTTTGCCTATTTCTCCCTTCAGAGTACATTATCATTCAACGATTCAAGAACTCTGGAGGAATTTCAGTGGGTAAAGTCCAATACAGAGTTACATTAACAAATGCCACTTAAAACTTTACTGTGTAAAACGCTTTATGTTAACCATGTCCAGAAGCAATGTCAAGTTCTCTGGGCACTGAGGCAACTGGGATGGACCATCACACAGTGGAAATGTGTATTGTGGTTGGACAAATCAGTATTCCAGATCTTTTATGGAAGAAATAGATGCTGTGTGCTCAGGATTTTTGTTGCCTTTAGAACAACATCTCTACCACGGACACCCAAGACCAACAACGCAAAATCCCATTCTGCACACTTCAGAAAGACATTGTTGGGTAAATGACCTGTCCCCAATAAAGAATGTGTGGAGTATTTTAAAACGCAAAATGTGACAACAACCTCGTACTATTGCACACCTTAAGACCCAGGGTAAAAAAACCAACAACCCATAGTAAGATGGGACAGAACCACACCTGAAACACTGCATTGCTTGGTATTCCCAGTGTAATGGCATTTAAGTGTTTTTAGAAAGAACGGCAAGGACAGTGGTAGCTCAATGGTTAAAATACATGACTAGTAAGCAGAAGGTTGCTGGTTCAAGCCCCACATCTGCCAAGTTGCCACTGCTGGGCCCCTGGGCAAGGCTCTTAACTCTCAGTTGCTTGCATGTGGCCACAATTGTAAGCCACTTTGGATAAAAACGTGTGCTAAATGCTGAAAATGTAAATGTTTTACTGTTTTAACTTTTCTGGAAATGTGTCACAGGCCGGAAATGCAGGAATAAATGTAGATTAACAAATGAAATTAGGTTAACAAGAAAAAACATAAAATACTGGGTTTAAATCAAAGTAAATGTACTGCCCAT
Source organism: Trichomycterus rosablanca (assembly GCF_030014385.1). NCBI lineage: Eukaryota > Metazoa > Chordata > Actinopteri > Siluriformes > Trichomycteridae > Trichomycterus > Trichomycterus rosablanca. The sequence goes on from NC_085990.1 coordinate 36,864,601, forward strand.
ACTTATTCTGATATGAGATATGAGATAGCCATGATACTACGTAGTATTTTGTTGAAATACACAGCATGAGTGCTCACTGGGAGTGGGCTGCTACTGTACTAAATAGTATGAAACAATACAAAGACACAATCTGTGTGGTACCAAACCAACACACAAAGGTATGCAGTTCCACTGCTAATACATTACAAGCACATGCGATATTTTGGCTGCGTCCCCACCCTCATATAGTGGCCCAAATGAGTTACGCCATTATTAGTGATGAACCACTGGGCACAATGTGTAGTACAGTACAGCAGTATGCGGTACATGACACAACCTCTGCTCCAACACTCTTCAGGATCAGAATGCTGACATTAACATTTATATATTAGAAAACGTAACTGAGACATGATCATGAGATAATCAAACCCATAAGCCAGGACAGCTAGCGAGCTGTAAGCCATTATGAGCTGCACTCACCTACAGATCTGTAACCCAGCACGGCTATCTTCCGAGATTTAGGCTGCGGCATCTTGTCTCCTATCAACGACACCACAGCTAAACCAACATAAACCAACACACGCTTTTACATTTACTCAGTCCTGTACATACAGTCAATATGTAACAATAAGAAAATAACACCTGTTCTTCAACAATGCAAAGAAATCACACAATTCTACAGCGAGTAACGTTATTCCAGCATCTGTATCCTTCTCTGCGTCACTACCCAAAGCTAACCAGTGTCAATTATTCAGAAGAACTGCCACCCTATTGGTTAAGAGGCGGGACTTTTTGCTATTCTCGGATTACTATTGGATAACACAGCCCCAGCAGTTTCCATGAAGGAGAAAATGATTGGATGCGTGGAGTTGTCATTAACAGAGATCACTAGTGTGTAGGTTACATCAGTACATGAATGCTAGTTCTATACGGTATTTGTGATTTGTATTGGTGAGAATATTAAATACAGGCTGTTTTTAAGAAATAATTCAATTACTGCGAAAACAAGAATATATTAGTTGAACACACCACGCCCTTTAAAATCAGGTTTGAATTCACGTGTACCCGAGCGGTGTCATTGAGTTCATTTTAACCCTTGCAGTGCAATGCAGTCAGCTCATATTGCAGAGGATGGAAATGTTGGTAATATGGACACCACATTTAATCATGGGGTTTCACTATTGTAGCTTTGCCTACTGAAAACATTCAGCCATGCATTCATTCACTCATTCACTTTCTGTAACTGCTTTATTATAAGGTCGCTTATAATTAACCAATTAACCAGAGGCTACCAAGAATCACTGGGCACAAGGTGTGCACACAGTGACTGTGGTGTGTTCTTGGGGAAGGAGGGGCAGTGAGAGCTGGTGAGGTTTAAACTAAGGCCATGGCTCATAGTAAAGAGCTCAGTGACTATCTTTTAAAGCGAGTTGATTCAATATCTGGCCTGCTAGAGCCAGAGATGGGGACTCAAGCCGCATGTAAGTCACACACACACATATATATATATACCGCAACGCACGCAATGGGTAAATGTTCCAGCCAGCTTCCAGCGTAGTGATGAAGCGTCGCTCATTACTTTAAATGGTGGAATACCCTACATAGTGCACTTCACAGTAACAGATAATGTGAATGGAACGCTCCTACAGAACTGGCGCTAATGATTGAAAAAAATGCTTTCTGAACCAATCAGACCTTCTGATTTAAATTGTTAGTAAGAAATGCTGTTATTTGCATGTATTTACTTTGCAGCATCTCACAGATGATGTGTCAATGAAGCGCTTGATTGGCTTTCTAACGAGTTCGTGTTTTACTTCACAACCGGGAAAAGTTTGCAGGTTTTTAATTATAAGCACATTTACAAAATAACGGATTATTTTTCTAATGGGACAACACACAGTTATAAATTTAATAGCATCTGGAAGAACATAAGCTAAGGTAAGCAGTATTATGGATTTTTTTTGCTGTGTTTGGGATTTTGGCCGCTGTGCTGTGATTTGCAATGAAAACAAAACGTCAGTTTAAGCTTTTAACTACCGGTACCTAGGAAAGTAAAGGCACTAAGTAAAATGGCAAAATACAGTCGCTAATCTGTTGTTGTTTTTATCTGAACTTACATATTATTTGTTTATTTCTACGCTACATTTCCAATATATGTTTTGTGTATATTATATTGACTTGTGACTTGACTCAGACTCTAGCCTAAAGACTCGTGACTCGACTTGGACTTCGTATCTCTGGCTAGAGCTGAAAACAGTATGGACTGTGAAAAATGTTTTACATTATGTGATTACATTAGGACAGGCAAGATGAACAGCTACTGACAAACTGGCTTTGTGTCTTAAAACCACTTGTGCTCAGACCTAAAATAAAAACCTAAGCACCCCCTCTTGATCTTGGATGTCATTCTGGGTGACAAAAAAGAGATATCTGTTTATAGACAGCTCATCTAAGAATTTTGGACAGAAAAGAGAGGCGTGATACTGGTATGTAGCTGTGTATTTATTTGGTGTCTATTGTGAGTTTCATAATTAGGGAGATAAACTGTACCTTCTTAAAAGCTGGTGAGACAGTGCCAGAGGTAAAAGAGTTGTTTACTAAAGCTCTAGTGGCTGAACAGATATGAGATAATGCAGTCATTTTGTAACATCTAGAGAAATGTCAAAAAAAAATTGTCCAAAATAATGTGCATGGATTGTGATGTTATGTTAGTGTGTTGGGTGTCCACTTATGTAGTCCTATCGTGTAAAATTCCAATGCCCACTTATGCCAAGTTCACACTTCACGACTTTCCAAGTCGTCAGGTCGCTGTACAGTTCACACTACACGACTTTCTGATTTGTCAGGTCGCTGTACAGTTCACACTACACAACTGAATCTCCTGCACTCAGGAGTCTTTCAGTCGGTGTATATTTCACACTACACGACTGATCGGCGATGGGGGGTTTCACACTACACGATCCATCACCAACTGGAATCACAGGTGAGCTTCTCTGCTCTCCCTTTTTTTCTTTCTTTCTTTCTTTTTTTTTTTTTTACAAAAACACACGTGAGAAGTGATGAGAAGTTTAATGATACCACGTCCAAAAAAATGAACGTCAACAAGTAGCGAGAGATCAAAGGGTTTGTGCGCTGATGTGCAGCGTAATATCAAGGAGGAAAAATAAATGAATCTGAGTGGATTTGGCAACACGAACAGTATATGGCTTGTTCTGTAGTAAGTTTTGCAATGCAGCGTGGGTATTATGTTTTGTAGAGGACGATTAAATCAGAAATACTGTAAAACGTGTGTGTGCCGGTGTATCCTGATATAAACTATATCCTCTCCTGCATTTCCCCTCACGCTGTATCCTGTGTTCTCATTGGCTGTTCGACATGTCACTCATTCCCAGTCGCACATCTGAGATCAGATATCTGGCGTGCTAGAAAACTCAATCCAGTCGCCGAGCGCTCGGCGAGCCGGTCGGGTCGAGTTGTTGGATAGTTCACACTTAGCGACTGAGAGCCGAGTTTTGATCGCCGAGCGAACGCTGAGTTGCTCCCGACCCGGAAAATCAATCGCCGTCCAGTCGCCGAGCGAAAATCAGGGCAAAAATCGTGTAGTGTGAACCAGGCATAACAATGTGGGGAGAGGGTTAACACAAGAAGTATGCTGGTCTCTTCTGCCATCTACTGGATATCCATCGTACACGTTGTTTTTAACCACCTTGATTGTATTTTGTGAGTTTATAGAATATTCAAGTTACACTGTTTCGAAATATTCCAAAAGAATTGGTAACAGGTGAGGGATTCAAAGCTAAGTGACACCAAATGTCATGAGATAATTGTCAATTAGTTAAAAAAGAACATTTCTCAATGCAAGATTGCAAATTATTTAGGCTTTACACCATCTACTGTACTTAAGATTCAGGAAATAAAAAAATCTCTGTCAGTGATGTGCAATTCCAGAAACTACTGTTAAATGTGCATGACTCTTTTATTTTAAAGTGCATATTTTAGCATTTCTATGTTTAATTATACCTAAATCGGCTTATGGCTAATCATAGTTCTTTGTGATGTTAAACTAGGTGTGCTAAACAGTTAAGCAGTGTTTGTTTGTTTATTAGGATTTTAACGTCATGTTTTACACTTTGGTTACATTCATGACAGGAACAGTAGTTACTCATTACACAAGATTCATCAGTTCACAAGGTTATATCAAACACAGTCGTGGACAATTTAGTATCTCCAATTCACCTCACTTGCATGTCTTTGGACTGTGGAAAGAAACCGGAGCACCCAGAGTGAACCCACACAGACACGGGGAGAACATACAAACAAACTCCACACAGAAAGGACCCGGACCGCCCCACCTGGGGATCGAACCCAGGACCTTCTTGCTGTGAGGCGACAGTGCTACCCACTTAGCCACCGTGCCGGCCCAGTTAAGCAGTGAAATGTGCACTGAGGGTGATAGAATTACTTTTGAGGACTGTGTTTACACCAAATCTAAGATAATTATTTCACTAAAATGGCTTCATCTTCAGAATAATCCTGAGATCAATTTAAATAGATAGATTTGTTTGTACAGTTGTCTGAGGTATTTAGAAAAAATGGTCATGCTTGTTTCTTTATCCTTGTTTAATTATCCTTGTTTAATTCATCTTTTCTGATGGCAGAAAATAAATAGAACTATTTATATACAATCTGGAGTCTGTATTTGAGTCCTTAATACAAAAATATAGACATGCTGGAACAGAAAAGAGCCTTCCCTAGCTGCTGCTGCTGCACACACACACACACACCCACACAATTTACAGTGGCAGTTGTTTGCTATGACAAAATAAATGTTACATTATACATTACTTATTTTTCATCAATATAATATGATTAGCTAGATGTAATATATTACGTTAAATTGCTAAATTTTTCTAGAATGCAGAGCAAAACGTAACAGCCATATCTGCAACCAGCAATCAAGTAAACTGCATCAAAATGAGGTCATTTTACACACGTACCTGTACAGAGCCCACCTGCTGTGTAGATCAAGGTGAAAGTGTTTCTATTTATTACAGATTTGAAAGCTCCTCTGTTGGCAAACCTGATTTTCTCTTGAAACTGTGATGCTGGGCTTAATCCGGTTTTCTGCTGGTGTATGATGGCAGCACATGTTGTCTTTCTGGGAACTCAGCTGGTGTCGGGGTGAACCGCCCTGGATGATGGAGGCACCCAGGAGCCAGCGTGAAGGCCCTTTTCTAAAGCAGGCCCCACGTTTGGACCCACGCTTGGAACCTGCTGTGCCAGTAGTGCATGTCCGTCTTCGACCAGTTCTGAGTTTCCTTTCTTTTGTCTTTTTTTCAAGAAATGGGTTGTCACAGGTACTCTGAGCAGCTTCTAATTTCTGCTCTATCCCTTTTCTATCTACTTTCTCTGTTGCGGACTGCGGATGTTTTGTGTCTTTCATTTGTTCGTTTATTTCTGTTGTTTTTACAACCCCTTTATTTTCTCATTATTTTTGTTACTGTACTGTGGTTAAGCATCCTGCAAATTGAATCAGTTTTCAGTTCTTGCATGTGTGGGGCTACACCTGGGGCCTCATTACACATATGTATGACCTTGTGAACTGATGAAACTTGTGTGAAGATAAACTACCGTTTCCTGTCATGAATATAACCAAAAGTGTAAAACATGACGTTAAAATCCTAATAAACAAACAAACAAACAAACAAACAAACACATATGTATATTGGGATATAATGCAGCAATTACTTAGATTATATTTGGTGATTTAAAGTAAATAGTACATGCATTAGGCAGGCACAGTAGCACAGTGGGTAGAGTGGGTGCAGCACAGCAACAGAGCAACCTGAATTTGATTCTCATTTCCTTTTACTGTCTGTCAGGAGTTTTGCATGTCCTCTCTCTGTCTGTGTAGGTTTCCAATGTGTATTCCATTTCTCTGGTCCACCCAGAAAGATGCAAAAGGTAAACTGGCTGCTCTAAGTTGCCTCTGGATATGAATAAGTGAGTTAATGTGTGAATTTTGGTCTGAGATGAATTGGCTCCCTGTCCAGGGTGTATTCCTGCATTGTGCCCAATGTTTCTGTGTGGTGCCTGATCCACCATGAACCCCACCAAAATCCTGATAAAAATAAGAAAATATATGTCCCCATCCTAAAGTATGTATTTGTTTAATAGTGGGTTGGGTTGTTGAGCTAAATAATGGCAAAAATAAAGTGCCAAAACGTTTGCTGACTCAAGTAATCCTTTGGCATCTTCTAAACAAATTTACATTCATGGCATTTAGAAGACACTTTTATCCACAACAACATACAATTTTAAACAAGTACAATGCAAGCAATTGAACGTTAAGGGCCTTTCAGGGGCTCAACAATGGCAGCTTGTTCCAGTACCTTAACCAATAAGCTAACACAGCCCTAAAATACAGAAAATATGGAAAATGTGGAGGTATCTTTTCCATTGCTCAGGGGACCAAGTTTTGTGCTCTTTAAACCAAGTAACATATCTTTGTGTACTAGAAAAATTAAATATTTCTAAATGGCAGCCCTGCCATAAATTTTAGATTTGTACCTTCTTATTACTGATACAGCAGTGAGTTTGTAGACGCTAAAAAAAACACTAATTCCAGATTTTGTAACCGATGCACCTTCAGTTAAAGGGTCCATTGTTTGGCTTATTTGAAACTCTGTTAGTTGCCTAATCCAAGAGCTTATTACCAGAGCTTTTTCCTAGCTGATAAATGCTGTTGATTAACAAACAATCTAACTCATCTCAGTCATGATTAGGTAGCTTAAAAAACAAGCCTTTTTTCCAAGTATGCTTTTTTTTTTTCTTATCCACCACCTGCAGATTTATGCAAAAGTTTAAACACCCCTGGTCAAATGGAAACCATTCATCAACATTTGCCAAAAATTTTTTTCCTTTTTTTCGTAGAGTAAGTGTTAAACTAGTGTTTAACCTTTTGTGCAGGGCTGCAATAGTTTATAGTAATAATTTTCAGCTCTCTTGTAAACATTGTTATTGTAATGTTTAATAGTTCTAAATTAATTTGCAGCTGATGCCTGGAGTAAATTAGGTGACAGTTCCTTTTAAAGAAAGCAAAAACTTTTTTTTTCACTTGCATATTATTTAAATTATGAAAGACAGAAATTAGGATATTTTGTTTATGTAAGTTATTTAACTGCTGTATCTTTATTTCAAATACTGTACACATAAAATTTGATTTCAGATATTTCAGACTTTTAATTTATTGTAACTGACTAACCCAACTTTCTTTGTGAGGTCTAACCAGTGGTTTGTAGATCATTCTGGTAAATTCTGCATTTTGTGTTTGTTTACCTGATCTGTTAACTAGTTTCTACAATTTAAACCCAATGAGAAAAATTTTGTATATAACCATCCCAAAAAACAAAACATAAAACCCCCCAAAAAGGACAATAGCTCAGTATAGATATGTATGTATTTGCAAGTTCAGTTTTTCCATAGAAGATAAATAAAAAGCTAACATTACATCCTGGTCACCATTATTATGCCAAGCCTGATGAAAGAATAAAAAATAATAATGACCAAATAAAACATGATTGTCACTCAATGTGCTTCACAAAAATTATTTAAATGAATAAATAATCTGCCAACCTTCAAGTATTTACATTATTAACAAATGATCACATATATAAGCTTTGGATTTTTTCACGTAATGTTTAGCTTGTTTGTGGATCGCTTTAGCTTTTAACACAACAACATTTTGCAAGCAATCACAATAATGTCAATGCAACATTTAGGATCTGGGCTTTTAATGCCAATTCTAAATGTCATTCTGCCCCCTTCTTTTAAAAAATAGAAATAAAAAAATCAAATAAAAAAGCAGTATTAAAAAAACACATCCACATGAGTCAATATCGCATTCTTCACAAAAATAGATATGACAGATATCATCCAACAATGACTAAAAAAAAGCAGGACACAAGAGCCACAGGCAACAGGGGGCGCAAGAGAAAACAACTAAAGCACTAAAACAAACAGCAGTGGTGTGACATGGACAGCTGAGTAAAGTACATCAATGTGTCTGTAGAAGAGAAACTGTATCACATGACCGCATGTGATCTGTGCACCTGGCGCTGAAATGTACATACAGAGGGCAGATGGGTTAGGAAAGGTACAGGATCAGAGTTCAAAGTTCTATGGACAGTTCAGTTGGACAGTGCAAGCATCCGGTCCTCTGGTTCGATCCTGAAGACAGTAATCTCACCAAATTTATCCAACATCACGGCCAAAGCAGTCCAAGCAGCGCGCCTCTTTGTACTTCCAGTCCAGCACTTCAACGTTCATGTGTAATAAAGTCTCTACTCAAGTGACACATGGTCATGGGAAAAGGGGGGGAGGAAGGGGACCACCACTTCTGAAAATTTAGCCGGAATTCAAGTACTCCAGTGCCACCTCATAACAGAATTTATACTGATCCTAAAAAGAAAAAACACAAAATTAATAACCAACATCTCAAACATACATTTATTTACACAATGAGTCTAAAATCATATTAAAGTTAATTTACAATATGAGTTCAGTAAATCTGATTGTGGATTTATAAATAACCAGCCATTGCAATAATTCTGTTTCATAATAATAATAATAAGTTTAATTTATGTAGCGCAAAACAAGAAGAAGTGGAGAAGAAAACTAAGAAGAAACTAAGACTTGGAAGAAGAAAAATAGTGAGCAGTAAAGAGAAAAGTTTTAAGTTAAGCTTCAAATAAAGAGATTGTAGGAGAGAGTTTCAAAGTTTGAAAGCTGTAGCACTGAAAGACTGGCCACCCACTGACATGGGTCTTGTACAGCAAACTGGCAGAAGTCCAGTGCTAGAAGATCTGGGAGAGTAAGAAGAACAGTAAGGATGAAGGAGCTCCCCAAGATATATAGGAACGAGAACATAAAGGGCTTTAAAAGTAAGCAGGATGAGTTTATACTTGATGTAAGAGGATACTGGTAACCAGTGAAGCTGATAGAGCATTTGAGTGTTGTTTGCAGAGCACTTAGTAAAAATAAGAACTAGGGCTGCAAAATTCTAAATAAACTGGGAGTTGCATTAACCCAAGCAACTCACCAATGAAGACATTTACCAGCATTTCAGCATCATCGCTGAAGGGTGGTGGTGAGCAACCAAACCTGATTTACCCAAGAATCATTCTAGATCTTAGTTATGCCAAAAATTTCTCTTAGATTAAGTTTGTTAATGTGCTTACCAGTAGGTCCACCATGTTGGGCTTGTTGTTTCTTAGTGTTTTGACAGCGTGGAACACGTCTACAGAGCGCTGATGCCTAAGCATCTCACACACAATACTGATTGCACAGAAAGTCCCACTCCGTCCACCTCCATTGCTGAAGAGAAAAAGAGAGAGTGAGAAGATCACATTTGTAAAAAAAAAAACCAAATAAATAAAATTAAAACATATTGATTAGGATTATTTCAATATAATAGCAGCTTAGTGACACAGTGGGTAGGGCTGTCGTCTCACAGCAACAAGGGCTGGGTTTGATTCCCTGGCCAGGTGCCCAGTGTCCTTTCTATGTGGAAGCTGCATGTTCTCCCTGTGTCTGCATGGATTTTCTCCCACAAGTGCAAACACATGCAGTCAGGCCAACTGGACCTACTAAAAATTTTGAGTGTGTGGCCCTGTGATGGACTGGCGACGTGTCCGGTGTGTTTCCTGCCTTTCACACAATGAATCAGACCCACTGCGACCCTGACCAGGAGAGAGCGTTGGTAGAACAAACAAAGTGTAGTGTCTGTTGTTCGTGTATTACCTCAGTGTTAATGCTGGGATGTGAATAATGCTCCAACTACAAAATATAAAGCCAACAAGCGTGCTGTGATCAGGAAGCGTCTACTGATAAAAGAGTATGAAAAAAATAGCTATAGTCTCTAACACCTACCAGTTCTGAAAGGGTATGTGTAAAGAGGCCAGTAAGTTTAAACAGTATTTAAAATTCCCAACAGCACTGCTGCACCTGATACACTCATACTGGAACAACACACACTACCATGTCATTGCCATGTTATTGTCATTGCTGTGCTGATAATAGTCCACTATTCAAACATTATCTGATCAATGTTAGTCCCTTGTCATTGACAAATGGGGTATGGAGGAGTGTCACAATGTACAAAGCAACAGAGGGGCTACATTCAGTAATTGTATACCCAGAAAGTTTATTTATATGGTAGGTGTTGCTTATAAAATAATCAATAAATGTGCCACATAAGTGTACCTAATAAATTGCTCAGTGAGTGTGTATGGAAAATGCAATTATTAAAAAGCTCCAATGCAGACAAATCAGAAAAATCAGTTTCAGGTGACTTGTTTTGCTTTGAAATTAAAATATCTGCACTTAGTTTCAAATGAAGCCTAACAAGAGAAACAATTAGGTTTCTTTTAGATTGAAGCTAATCAGTATATTACTGTTGTGTGTGTGCAATTTGGAAAGTCTCACAAGCATTTAGTAGAATACAAATTCTGTCTGCTTTGGGTATGCTCAAATAAATCCACACAGCAGTCGATTCCCTAGTGCACTGTCTGAGGTATAAAAAACAGCACTTTTTTTGTTCCATTATACACAAACCAGTTAAGCTGCCAGCTGCTGGTTTAATCTGAACCCTATTTTGTGTTCTACACATGGGTGCATCCAAAATATTTACATTCAATAACAGATTTAAAACATAAGGGTGCAAACCTGGAACACACACAGACAGGAAAATTTTAGAATAATCTTCCCATCATGTTTTTGAGAGGGGAACTGGACTATTAGAAAAACATGCCAGACTCCATACAAAGAACAACCTGGGGTGAGGATCTAACCTAGGTTTCTGAAGCTCTGTGACACCACCTAATGTTAATAAAATGTGTTCTAAAAGTTGTAATATTCAACTATTCATAAAATAAATAAAAGAATCGTAGAAGAATGTTCAATTGCATCCCTGAAGTTGCACAAAAACCAAGAAGGGCAGAGGCATATGACAACAACACCCAATACATACATCTTTTTATGTGTTCCCGAAGTGTGAAGATATTTATACTCATATATCTTTATTTCTCTTTATATGACTATCTAAGCACTATATTTATGCACTGTTATATTTTTGAAAATTGAATGTGTTACTTGTTACTTTTATTATTGTTTATTACGTCATCCCTCACTCAGTATAAGATGCATAGACTCTAAATCATGGTCATTCATTTACTGGACAATGCCCTTTTCATTGGTCTTCTTTCCAAAATCTCAGCTCGACTACAGTACATTCAAAACTCAGCAGCTAGGGTACGTATTAGCACCAAAATATGTTATCACACCACCCCCAGTCTGTGCTAGTTTTACTGATTACTGATCACAGGGGCGGCATGGTGGCTAAGTGGGTAGCACTGTCGCCTCACTGCAAGAAGGTCCTGGGTTCGATCCCCAGGTGGGGCGGTCTGGGTCCTTTCTGTGTGGAGTTTGCATGTTCTCCCCGTGTCTGCGTGGGTTTACTCCGGGTGCTCCGGTTTCCTCCCACAGTCCAAAAACATGCAAGTGAGGTGAATTGGAGACACTAAATTGTCCATGACTGTGTTCGATATAACCTTGTGAACTGAAGAACCTTGTGTGAAGATAAACTACCGTTCCTGTCATGAATGTAATCAAAAAAGTGTAAAACATGACATTAAAATCCTAATAAACAAACAAACAAACTGATCACAGCCTACATTCAATACAAAATACTACTTCTCACCTACACATCTCTTCTTAATCTTGCCTCTCATTCCATGTCTAAATTTCTTTATCCCAACACCACGGGATGTACACTTAGATCTTCCGTACCAATGTGTGTCATCATCACAACATTTAAGTCATTCGAAATGAGTTCGAAACATCGCACCCAGTTCTGTGATCCTAATTCTGTTTTGGTGTATGGTGATTTTTTTTTTTCCTTAAAAATGTTGGTCATATGTACATACTAGGTGCTTAGGTGACACAACAGTAAATTAGCCCACTACTGCTGAGATCTAGGTTTTAAATCCACAGCTGTGCTATTGGTATAGTTGGCGCCTACATACAGACATGACTGGCTGTGTCTGAGGAATGGGGGTGGCCGAGGCCCGGCGATGGTCCTGTCCAGCAATAGGAAGGAAGCCGGACCCACCAGAACCAGATTGGAGGTAAAACATAAAAATGAAATAAAAAAGTCTTCCAACAATTAAGTTTAAAGTGTCCTCGATCTTGGGAGATACTGTACCTGAATTAAAAACATTACTTATATTATTATTATTATTATAAGCAGATAATGTGAAATAGGGTTTTATGGTTGGTTTTATTAGAGGTATTTTTGATTCCTCTGAAATGTAAGCTCTCCCTGCGCTCTTGCCTCTAGGTGGTGCTCTTCTCCCTCTGATCACCAACTGTTGTGCAAGGCCTTAACAGAGCAGACATGAAGCGAGCCAAGTTCCTCAATGGAGCTGTTTCCTATTATGTGCCACAGCCCAAGTTTCCATGCTTTTAAAGTTCTAAATAGTCATTCTGGCTTCCAACAGACATTACAGTTTAGCCTAAACAGTCTCTTCTAACCCTCTTCTCTTCACCTTAATGACCATAAAGTGTTGTTTTAAACTGGTCTTACAGAAAATGTCAGGGCCAGCAATCCTGATTAGACCAAAAACATTAGCATTCTAATCACCTGCAGCTTTGCAGATGGTAAACTGCACCGTGTGGGCAATAACATTTTATGTTAGTAATGTCAGAACAGCCTCTGCTGTCTGACTGTTGGAGAAAAACTATGAGAAAGTGTGCATGCTTGTTGTGTGATGGGGCTGTAGGATTGGAACTGGGCCGGGAATTTAATGAAAGTCACATGGATCTGCTGTTCGTGGTGACTTGCTGGATGGGATGGGAATAGCGGCCTGGTCTCGGGAGTGCTGGGCCAGATTAGCTCCACATCAGCACAGTCCACACACTCTCTCTTAAGCACACTGATCTATCTCATTTACTACCCAGGCAGGGCCTCGGGGAAGCAAGACGCCCCTAAATCCCACAGCCATCCCATTCCCCCTAAAATGGGAGCAGAGATAAGGTAAAGGTGTGATTGCACAGACACACGAAGGCTAGCAGGAGAGCTTTGAGCTAAACCTGGAGAATGAGTTTAATTTGAATTTATATAGTATTTCAACCACATGAGCTTAATATAATGCTGCCTTTTCTATACGTGGATATGCAGCAGGCAGGTTATGGAATAATTATTAATTAAAGGGGCTTGTTCTTTTACATTATGTTAGCTGAAATGCAGCATCCAAACCTAAAAGTATTCATCTATAAGACATATTGTCTTTTTCCAGGCTGTTACTAACCAGCTGCCTTGGGCCTATACTACACTGAGTTAATGACCATTTAGCTAATTGTCTAGTGAAAAATGTAACCACAGCTCTATTTATTAAGTGCTCTAAATAATTAAACAGCCATGCTTCTTCCATGTCTGAACTCAAAATACAGGCCAGGGGTCAAATAGGCCTTGGCTTTAGTCAGGTAGCCTTCGACAGCATTCTATTCTATAGCATTAATCTGTTTCGTAGAGGATTTGGCTGGCTTGTGTTAGAAACAGGCTAACACAGTCACCCAAAACACAGATATGTAGGAGGAATAATAAATCTCACATAGGTTAATTAGTAGCACCAGTTCTAGCACCAGTGCATTAAAACCTGCCCCAGTCAAAAATGTGACCATCATGACATCACCAGCCCATGACTCACTAATTTCTGTTAATTTATTTATTTAGAATGTTTTACACACTTTGGTTACATTAATGACAGGAAACGGTAGTTTTATAATGACAGGAAACAAGATTTATTAGTTCAAACACAGTCATGGACAATTTTGTATCTCCAATTCACCTCACTCGCATGTCTTTGGACTGTGGGACGAAACCGAAGCTCCTGGAGGAAACCCACACAGACACAGGAAGAACATCTAAACTTCACACAGAAAGGACCAGAACCACTCTACCTGGGAACTGAACCCAGGACCTACTTGCTGTGAGTGCTACCCAACGAGCCACAGTGCTGCCCCATTTCTGTTCAAACATTTAGCAATGTCCTATTATTGATACCAGTCACTTAAAATCTGTTTTTTCCTATCTGTAAAATATAACTAATAAAACATTTACATTTATAGCATTCAGTAGACGCTTTGATCAACAGCAACTTCTATTTGTAATGAATACACAGGCTTATCCAATGGAAATAGGTGTGTGATGCAGAGAAAGAAAGAAAAAGGACACTTACAGACAGTGTACCACAGTGCGGCCCTCTCCTCCATCATACTCCTCCTGCCACTTGTCCACCTGTCTGATGAGTTTGAGAAAGGAGCGCTTGGACACCGGTGTGTCTCGGTACATGGGCCAGCCCAGGAACTGAAACTGCTGCACCATGCGATACCCATCCTGTGGCTGGCACAATGAAAAAAAGATCAACACTGTGTATAAATATGATTTGGCAGTGAGCTAAGTGCCAAATCTGCAAATCAATGTTACTGCCAATTGCAACAGACTAAACCAGAGCTAGATTGCAAATGTTGACTGTTAGCCATGAGAAGCTTAAAGAGAAATTTAATAAAATCAACAGAAACATGTTACTGCTGCCTAGCATATCAACACTGTCTATGACAATATGTGTGTACAATTGCTGAATTTGACTTTGTTAAGTAAAATATAGTAAAATATGTTAAAAAGACAAAGACAAAAATGTTTATTTATTTAATTATTGATGACATAATGCTTTATCCTCGGCAAGGTTGTGGTTGGTTCGGTGCCACCCAGAAAAACTGGGCAAGAATACACCCTGTCTAGTGGGTGTCCCCCCCCCCACACCTGCTGCACTGTACTGCCTTTAAAACTATAGTTCACAATACATGAAAGTACTACTGCGATTAAATGTAAGCCAACCACTATGTGTGAGTGTGTTTGTAGGTTATTTACCCGTGCAGCATTGTAGATGCGGAATATTCTACTAATAATATCCTCCTCTAAGTCAGCAGATACAAACTCCACCTGAATAGGTCCATGTCTGTGTACCCCATTCTCAGGCCAGTACTGTGGACACAACTACAAAAGAAAAATACACATACACCATTATATAACAATACCTACTGTAAATTAACTAGAACAAGGCAGTATGCATGTTTGGTTTGCTTATTTACTTTTGCTTTAGGGCTAAAGTTGCTAATAAGTGAGTAAAGTGTATAGCTGTCACAAAATCACTGAGAAACTGAATCATCATATTGCCTCGTTATCTGACTAATACCATTTGTACATGAACAGATGCCAAAACCCACCAGATTGCTGTATACATGTAAAATATACTAATAACAGTTTGCAAATGCATTTTAATTTAAATGACCAATTTAAACACATTTCTTTATCAACTTAGTCATTGGTGAGTCAAATTCTTAGTTATGAGCTTTAGTCATTGCCGTAGCCACCTTTGTGAACTAGCATCTGCTTCAAGCATCTGAGTCAAGAAATTCTTTAATTTGGGGCACAAGTGCCATCAATTAGCTGAAGAATTACTCAAGCTCTAAGATCAGTAGTAAAAATACTTTTATTTTGCATTCTTGTTAAATTTTATACAATGTTTTTCATTAAACATCATATAATCTACAAAACACTGCAAGTAAAAAGTTGAATCATTGCAAATGTACATGATTTTCAGAATTTCTTTGAATCTGGTATGGCTACATTTGTAATAGGTAAATGGATGTACAGGGGTTGGACAAAATAACTGAAACACCTGGTTTTAGACCACAATAATTTATTAGTATGGTGTAGGGCCTCCTTTTGCGGCCAATACAGCGTCAATTCGTCTTGGAAATGACATATACAAGTCCTGCACAGTGGTCAGAGGGATTTTAAGCCATTCTTCTTGCAGGATAGTGGCCAGGTCACTACGTGATGCTGGTGGAGGAAAACGTTTCCTGACTCGCTTCTCCAAAACACCCCAAAGTGGCTCAATAATGTTTAGATCTGGTGACTGTGCAGGCCATGGGAGATGTTCAACTTCACTTTCATGTTCATCAAACCAATCTTTCACCAGTCTTGCTGTGTGTATTGGTGCATTGTCATCCTGATACATGGCACCGCCATTGGATGCACATGGTCCTCCAGAATGGTTCGGTAGTCCTTGGCAGTGACGCGCCCATCTAGCACAAGTATTGGGCCAAGGGAATGCCATGATATGGCAGCCCAAACCATCACTGATCCACCCCCATGCTTCACTCTGGGCATGCAACAGTCTGGGTGGTACGCTTCTTTGGGGCTTCTCCACACCGTAACTTTCCCGGATGTGGGGAAATCAGTAAAGGTGGACTCATCAGAGAACAATACATGTTTCACATTGTCCACAGCCCAAGATTTGCGCTCCTTGCACCATTGAAACCGACGTTTGGCATTGGCACGAGTGACCAAAGGTTTGGCTATAGCAGCCCGGCCGTGTATATTGACCCTGTGAAGCTCCCGACGGACAGTTCTGGTGGAAACAGGAGAGTTGAGGTGCACATTTAATTCTGCCGTGATTTGGGCAGCTGTGGTTTTATGTTTTTTGGATACAATCCGGGTTAGCACCCGAACATCCCTTTCAGACAGCTTCCTCTTGCGTCCACAGTTAATCCTGTTGGATGTGGTTTGTCCTTCTTGGTGGTATGCTGACATTACCCTGGATACCGTGGCTCTTGATACATCACAAAGACTTGCTGTCTTGGTCACAGATGCGCCAGCAAGACGTGCACCAACAATTTGTCCTCTTTTGAACTCTGGTATGTCACCCATAATGTTGTGTGCATTGCAATATTTTGAGCAAAACTGTGCTCTTACCCTGCTAATTGAACCTTCACACTCTGCTCTTACTGGTGCAATGTGCAATTAATGAAGATTGGCCACCAGACTGGTCCAATTTAGCCATGAAACCTCCCACACTAAAATGACAGGTGTTTCAGTTATTTTGTCCAACCCCTGTACATATATAGATCAAATCCTCCAGTTTAAAGTGTTTTAACAAGAAATATAGGATTTCAGGAAATCTGATGTGTTTTTGTTACATGATCAGAGGTACCGACATGATCGATTTCACAAATGTGCTTACTTGATTTTCACTACAGCCAAACTCATAAACATACACAAAAAATCATGCTTTTCTTAAATAATCGAAGGTTGTGCAGATTATTTGTTTTGTATAGACTTTTGGCCTCCAATAACACCAAATTTTTCTGTGCACCATAGCCAAGGAGGGCCTCAGACCACCACACATCTCCTTTGACTTATGTGAAGCTAGATCAAATACACAGAGCCTCAGCACATACAGGTAACCATGCTACATGCTACCTCTTTATATTTGTTTGCAATCTGTGCTGGCACCTTAACCTTACAGCAGGGTCACTGTTGCGGTGGCAAGAAGGCGATTTCACATCCAGCCTATTCTCCCTCTGACATGGCCAGTTGTTTCTGTTGAGTGTCCGGCAGTTACACTGCTGAGCCATTCAAGCTCCATTTCAAGATAATTTAGAATAAGAAGGCCTTTATTTGACATATATACATATACACATGTACAGTACATATACAGTGCCATCAGAAAGTATTCACACCCCTTCACTTTTTCCACATTTTGTTTAGACCTCTGAGACCGGATTGTGTCAAGGCAAAAATCTGGGGAGAGATACAAAAAATTTTTGGCAGCAATGAAAGTCCCGAAAAGCACTGTGGTCTCCATTATTCGGAAATGGGAGAAGTTTGGAACCACCAGAACCCTCCCGGGCGGTTATAGCCTAGTGGTTAAGGTACTGGACTAGTAATCTAAAGGTCACTGGTTCAAGCCCCATCACTGCCAGGTTGCCACTGTTGGGCCCTTGAGCAAGGCCCTTAACCCTCAATTGCTTGGACAATATACTGTCACAGTACTGTAAGTTGCTTTGGATAAAAGCGTCTCCTAAATGCCAAAAATGTAAATGTAAATGTAGATCTGGCCGCCCGACCAAACTGAGTAATCGGGGAAGAAGGCCTTGGTCAGAGAGGTGACCAAGAACCCAATGGTCACTAAGGCAGAGCTCCAGTGTTCCCTTGTGGAGATAGGACAACCATCCAGTAGGTCAACCATTGCTAACACACTCCACCAATCAGGCCTTTATGGTAGAGTGGCCAGATGGAAGCCACTCCTCACTAAAAGGCACATGGCAGCCCACTTGGAGTTTGCCAAAAAGCACCTTAAGGATTCTCAGACCAGAGGAATCAAAATAGAACTTTTTGACCTGAACTACAAGCATCATGTCTGGAGAAAAACAGGCACTGCTCATCGCCTGGCTAACACCATCCCTACTGTCAAGCATGGTGATGGCAGCATCATGCTGTGGGAATGTTTTTCTGCGGCAGGAACTGGGCGACTAGTCCGCATAGAGGGTAAGATGACAGCAGCCAAATATAGAGAGATTCTTCAAGAAAACCTGCTCCAGAGTGCTCTGGAACTCAGACTAGGGCGACGATTCATCTTCCAACCTGACAATGACCCAAAGCACACAGCCAAGATAACAAAGGAGTGGCTTCAGGAGCAGTCTGTGAATGTCCTTGGGTGGCCCGGACTTGAATCCAATTGAACATCTCTGGAAAGACCTAAAAATGGCTGTCTACAGACACTGACCATCCAACCTGACTGAGCTTGAGAGGATCTGCAGAGAAGAATGGAAGAAAATGCCCCAAAACAGGTGTGCCAAGCTTGTACAGACATACCCAAGAAGACTTGAGGCTGTGATTGCTGCCAAAGGTGCTTCAACAAAATATTAAGCCATGGGTGTGAATACTTATGTAGCTATTATGTTTAAATGTTTACATTTTTAATAAATTTACAAAAATGTCTGAAAACATGTTTTCACTGTCATTATGGGCTATTTCATGTAGATTTTTTAAAAGAAAACTATACTCAATCGGTTTTCAAATATGTCTGTAATGTAACAAAATGTGGAAAAAGTAAAGGGGTGTGAATACTTTTTGATGGCACTGTACATATACACATGTACAGTACATATACAGTAAAATTATTTTTCTGCATATTTCAGCTTGTTTGGAAGCTGGGGTCAGAACGCAGGGTCAGCCATTGTACGGCACCCCTGGAGCAGACAGGGTTAAGGGCCTTGCTCAGGGACCCAACAAAAGCTGCATAGCAGCACCTGGATTTGAACTGACAATTTTCCAATTAAAAAACCCAAAGCTCTACCCACCAGGCTACCACTGTCCATAATTTAGACAACCTCTGGCTATAAGCCATAAGCTGTTAGCTATTTCAGCCTCACAAGTCTAGACTACAGTAGAAGAAGAAGCTGAAATTAGCTCAGATGGTGCAATTGTGAGTTGTGTGGGAGTTTTGACCTTTAATCCTGACTGTTCGTCCAGGGCCTTATGTTTCAACTTACAAACATGTTGTCTGTTGCAGTTATAAACATTAAATAGAAAAAAAAAGGATAAAGAAAGAATTCAAACAAAGCAAAACATACCTGAGCAGGGTCCACATCATTTAGCATTACTATAGATGTGCAGTGGTAGTCCAGCACTAGCCTCCAGAAGTCTTTTACAGTGTTGGGTAGTGGATGCTGGGTAACGATGAAAGCAGATGGTTGCTTGTAGCTCTGCAGAGCGAATCGGCGGAGAAACCAGACAAGAGGAAGCAATGAAGATAAAAGAAGAGAATTTGAATGAGAGATGGAGTCAGCACTTTTCACCAAAATTGCAGGACACACAGAATATGAACGTCTTTAGTTGACTAATTGATGTAAGAGGCCTTTCATTTCATTTTTGCTTGTTATTCACGTACTCTGTACTTCTACTACTGACATTTCCATTTGCTCTAATGAAAACAAATGTATTCTTACTGGCAGAACAGATTTTCCATGAATGCATCATAGAAAAGTGGTTTAAAGTGAAATAACAGACAGAGTTGTGAATTAATTTTTTCATTTGCATGAGAATGAAATGGATTAATTGCATCTGTTTTTTAATCATTTATGATAAGCACATATTTGTGCACACATACTAAGCAAAGAAGTTCCCATCTATCATGTCGCTTCCTCTGACTAATCTGCTTTTGCTCTCTGAAGAAAAAGTGATTATTATAAAGATGAATGTGCCATTTACAGTCCCGCATGGACACAAGTACTGCTGAATTGAGGAATCTTGTCTGTCCTGTGCACTCTGTCTCTGTCTTCATGTGTCTCACTTATTTTTCTTTTTTCCCACTAATTTTATCTGCACACCACAATGGCTTTCTTTTTGGTTAAAGGGTAAAACTGGAAAGCATATATTGCCTATACTGTATGTTTCTTGTTTACATAATTCCAAGCATGGCGACACGGTGGCTTAGTGGGTAGCGCTGGCGCCTCGCAACAAAAAAGTGCTGGACTTGATTCCAAGGTACAGCAATCTGGGTCCTTTCTGTGTGGAGTTTACATGTTCTCTCCGTGTCTATGTGGGTTTCCTCTGGGAGCTCCGGATTCCTCGCACAGTCCAAAGACATGCAGTCCGGTTAATCGTAGCTGTGACTGTGTGTGCATGTAAGTGTGTGTGTTGCCCTGTGAATTTCACTCATTGCGACCCTGACCAGGATAAAGCGGTGGTAAAACAGACAATCAATGAATGAATGAAAAATTCCAAGTATAATAAAAAGATTAAGGGACATATTAAAACTGTTTTTAAAAAGCATTGATGCCAACAGGTCAGCTGACTTTGCATTAAATTTGCACCAATAATTGAACGTTATGCTTCATTCATGACACCTAATAATTTGAGGTCAGGAGAAATGAAGGCTCACAGTAAGCTAGAAGTAAAATGCTCTTAAATAACTTAACCAACTATCATCTTGGTGCTCATGAAATACATAGTTTTTTTATTTCATTTTATTTTCATGTTTTACCATCACTTTCTCCTGCTCAGGGTCATGGTGGGTCCAGTTTTCCACCAGTTTTTACTATGGAGCAAAATAATCAATAGGCTTTTGCTATTGTTCTGTAGCTTTAACTACACATATTACAGAGTTAATATGGATCAAGCACTGGATAGCAAAGGTTTGTTTGTGTACGTACGTCCATTAAGGCAGCGTTGATGTAGTTGCTGCTCTCTCCATCAATTGTAATAAGAAAAGGCAGGCAGCGGTCGGGCGGCAGCACATCCATACACCGGTTCTTCTCATGATTTCGTGGCAGCAATGCAATGCTGCAGTCCTCCACACGTAGTGTCGGAGTTACCATGTTCAGAGTCTGTGCAAGAGGTACATTATTAACTAAATAACTGAGCAAGAGTGACTGATCATGATTTACAGTATTAACACAGTGACTGAGCAAGATCTACATTATTAAGACAGCAACTTTACAAAAAGCTTGTGAAAGGTGTGTATTTCTATAATATTACACACACACAGAGGGAGAGAGAGAGAGACTTACTCTGAACTCTTCTTTAATTGGGCTGGAGTTTGTCTGGGTATCGAGGCGGTTCATGTCGTAGTAAACTGAACGCAGCTGATTGGCTGGGATGGTAGTGTCACCACACAAACACGCCTCCAAAATGGCATCATGGATGAACACATACTGCTCCTGAAGAACAAAATATTTAATTGAAAAACTTTTATAGAATAATAAACAAAAATGATGAATGTCCATATAAAATCAAAAACCAAATCAATATAGTAGTGGTGAGTAAATTATCATTAACATATTATGGTTAGGTAGAACTCAGACATTTCAGGTGCTATTGTGGTGGCCAGGATGTCCGCATTAGGCATCAGTCACTCCTACTCGTCACCCTCACACAAACACAAACACACACACACCACCACACAGACCTGCCTGTTTGATGTTAATCTTTCGAGAAGTGATGGGTGCAAAATGTCTTGAGATGTCATTTTTGACAAAGGTCTGCAGCACCAGGGTCAGTTGCTGTCAGGCGATTCTTCTGTATGTTTACTTTAATGCCCTTGATTTGATTATCGGTCAAACTGATTCTCCAAAGAACTTAATGTTTTATTATATTTAATAACGTCTACATGAAATCCTAGTTTTTTAAATAACAAAGTAAAATTTTAAGTTTTCACTGATTTGCTAAATTAAATACATACAGAACACTACATCCTATTTTTTAAAATGAGCTTTCACTTGTATACTGACACAAACTTAAATAAATTGCATAATTATATATTTTTTAACGTATACTCATTATTTAGAAAATGTGTTGTTCATTTGTTTGCTTTTCTTGATATCCTCATCCTCCTGGATCTTGACGCAGCTTTTTACACCTTAAATCATGACATACTTATTTCTAGACTTTCAGCTGTTAGTATTTCAGGTCTAGCTCTTAATTGGTTCTGGTCCTGTCTTATGAAGAGGCAACAGTTTGTTTTTTAAAGGTATACACAAGTCACCCATGCTCCAGTTGCTCAGGTAGTTAGTCCTATAGTCTCAGTTTGGCCACGCATTACCTACTTAAGACACTGACTAATAATTGCTTGAAACTGAAGTCTTGTTAGTTGGTCCTAAAACACTGTTTTAAACTTCCCTAGTCTTAATGTAAATGTGGATGGTGTTTCTATTAAACCAGCCTAAGTAATTAAAAACCTTAACTTATTTTAATTCATCACTTTCATTTGAGCCACATATTAAGTTTTTCACTAACACTGCATTTTATCATTTGCGCAACACTGCATGCCTCCGCTCTCCACGCCCCCGTAAATGCTCTCGTTTTCATCCGCCTGGATTATTGCAACTCCCGTTTTTATGGTCTCCCTGCTGAATTCAGAATTGTTCAGCCTGAATCTTCACTTTTACTAAGCGCTCTACACACATCACTCCCATTCTCTATCAGCTTCACTGGTTAGCAATATCCTCCTGTATCGAGTACAAATGTATCTTGCTTACTTTTAAAGCCTTTTATGGTCCCACCCCTATATAACTTGGTGAGCTCTGTCATCCATACTGTCCCTCTTGCTCTTTCAGATCCTCTGGCAGTAGACTGGTACTCCAACATACAAGACTTTCACAAAGTGCAGTAGGTCTTTCAGTTCCACTGCTCCCAAACTTTGGACATCTCTCCGTCAATCTCTTCAACTGCTCTAACATCTTACCTTTAAAACTGAACTTGAGAAAATGCTGTCTACATCTCATTATTTTTCTTTCTAAATGTCTACATGTAAAGCATTCTTGGGTATGTGAAAGAGGCTATAAAAATTGAACTATTATTATTTCTGCCTATTAGACTAGATGCCTGGTCTAATGCTGTACCCTCACAAGCCTTATGTAAAACTACAAGCCCTATTAGGCACTGCACACCATTTCACCTGCACAGCACAGCATGTCACTTGACCATCCCTGCATCACCTGATCATCCCCACATGAAGCTCATCCCAGACCTGATTTTCTTCTTTTATATACCCTCCACTCCACAGACTCACTGCACATCAAAATGGCATTTTTTTTTTTTTTTTTTAAATGTATTTTACCTTAGCATAGTGTTTTGCATACCATAGTTCTAGTACTTCGCAATATTGCTTCTTTTTGTGAAGAAGTATCATTCTATTCTTTGTTCATGGTTAGTGTAGCTTTAGCATAGCCTAAGTCATTCTTGTCTACACTTTTAAGAATTGTGTGTGCTGTTTTCTTGTAGTTCTTGTTCTTGTGGTGTACTTGTATATGTTCACATTTAAAAAAAAACCTGCACTTGTGTTCATAACCTGTTGTTCAGTGTGCCTCATTGTTGCTCTGAGCAATAAGATGGAGTTTTTACATTCAATCTTATCACTTTGATGGTTCACATTGTTAAGTGAGACATATATGTATGGATTTTAAATAGAGTGTATGTCAGTGAGTGTAGGTTTATGCACTCACAGTCTACTTTATTGGGTAGACTTATTTAGTATGTACATTTACTGGCAATTTAAAGTGTCTGAGTGTTAGAGTGTCAATATAGAATATATTATTACACTGCAAAGACAATCTGTATCAGTGGTCATCTTACATCTCATCCACTGTTCATAGATGTACAGCCATGTATGAAAGTGGCTTAAAATAATGAGACATTTCTGTTATTACACAGGTAATCCATGTAATCACTTTTTCCACTATAGATGCTCCATTTTGGATTTTTTTTTTAGCACCCAACACAGGGAAAAGCTACTCAAATGCTGGGATAAATGTACATGACCGTTTAGCATGATAACATCTGTATGAACATAATACGCAGTTTGGAGAGATAGGTGTATTTGGTGTGTGTTCAGTGTCTGCACAAACATTTGTATGTGTTTGCAGATGGTGTGATTTTTTTTAAGCAAGGTTGTTGGCAGTACCTCTGTCTGGACCATGTTGACCCTGCGTGAGCGGAGTTCTCTCACACAGTTATAGATGTCTACCACACCCTCGCGCTCAGCCATGTCCAACATGATGTCAATGACGATGAAGCAGCCAGTGCGGCCAGCGCCAGCACTGCATCCCAGAGAGAACATGTGAGAATTTGTTTAAAAACAGATTTCACTTACACACATTTACAGGCAAGAATCATGCAAAAATACTGAGAGATTTTGGAGATCAATATACAGAATAACGCATTTCTATTAACAGCTCCTGGTATTCTAGTAACTGGAAGAAAGTGTGTGATGTACACTGCTGGAGAGTGGAAATAGGGTTCGTATTAGTCTCTGACCTGCAGTGGATCACCATGGGTCCTGCATTAGCTGGATTCTTGGATTTAACTCTGCGAATGAAACCCAGCAGGCCTGTGGCATGGTACGGCACTCCATGGTCTGGCCAGCCAGTGAAATGGAACTGCCTGATCTCTCTGATCTCATGTGCTCCTCGCTGCAATGAACAACCACACACACACACCAAAGAAAGTTTAGAAGTGAGAAACACTTGGCTCACAGCTCCTATTTGAACTCCCACAAGTATCATGTGTGCGTGTGTGCTAAAGTTTTGTGTACTTGTGGGAGGATGAGAAGGAGTGAAATACAGCTGGAGGAGGAAAAAGGGCCAGTGATTCATACACTCTCTCATGCACATACATGGACCCTCTGGAACTCAGATACACAAAATGAAGCAGGACTTTGATGCAAAATGCAAGATGCCCCTACCACGGAGCTCACACGGCTAATGGCGCTAAATAAAAGTCTAAAACTCCTATTTAGAAAGCAGATTTTCTTGAACTTCTTGGACTGTAACATGACTCACATGTAGACTTCAGGACGAACACTTTGTAGCAACTTACTATAGTGAATTACAACTGAGTTATAAGTGACTTATATCTGACAATGCCCACAATACCTATATGAATATTGGCATATTACCAAGCCCAATAGCTTGAGCATTTTTGTTATATGCCTTTCAAAATAGCAATAGCATTACATGTTACATTATAATTAAGGCCCTACCTAATTCACGGCCGTGAAAATCGCATCACAGACCATAAAATGATCCGTTGTCTGTGTAATATGCAATTTGCTGTGAAATTCAAAATGTAAGGTTTGTGTTCAGCAATTAAATTTTTTTTACATGCATACCATTTAAATATAACCAAAATGTTATATTTAACATTTAATACATTCAAAATGTAAGGTTTGTGTTCAGCAATTTAAAATTTTTTACATGCATACCATTTAAATATAACCACCTTATATTTACTTCTTAATCTGCAATATAAGGTGGTTCTAGCACTCCTATGGCAATTCAGTTAGCAATCAGTCAAAATGTTTTTGAAAAACAATTTCCGTTTAAGCACATTTTCCATGAATTTAGTAGAGCCTTAATTATAAACATTATAAGATGCTAAGAAGGCACTCGGGTGGTGCAGCATTAAATTATTCTTTGGGGGGTTTGGCCAAGGCCTTGCAATGGATTAGCATCTTGTCCGGGCTGTGTAACTGCATCGTGCCCAGTGATTCCAAGGAAACTGGCCCGACCACTACCATGACTAGGATAAAGCATCGGTAAAACATGACAATGAAATAAAATAAAAAATAAGATGCTATGAAGTTTAAAGAAGAACTCTGTACCTTTTCAACGGCAAATGTTCGAATGACATATTCCGAAAGCAGCTGTGTTTCAATCAATGTGACCTTCATGTCCCGGTAGATCTCTGTATCATCTGGCCAATATTTACAACATTTAACCTGAAACACAGAAACATGTAAACACAGAGTCAAATGAGCATGTTAGTAATTCTCCATTAACCAGCTTCCAGTCACTGCCTCATTATTCAATGATCCGATAAGATCAGATCACAAAAAATAGCACTTTAAAGAACAGAAAATTAGTATCTTTTAGATTTGTATATTGTTATTCTGCAGCTAGAGCTGTAAAGGGTTTATCAGGAGGGGAAACATGGTCCACAGGAAAAGGCTGGCTGCAGCTTTATTTCCTTTTCTGTATAAAGATGCTCCCAGCTCTAGTGCCCTAGATATCTGGAAACCTCTGGGCCTGATCATCCCCGGTCTAATTACCCCCAGTGACTTGCACTTGAACCCACTCATTACCTGGTTCTCAGTCAGAGGACCTTAGCAAAGCTCTGCTACCACAACCAGACTAGACTGGCACCAAAACTCTGCTTTTTAACTACGAGAAAAGCAACTAGCACACTTTCTTATTACAGAAAATGTATAACTGTATAACAGTCTTGTTGTTGAAATGATCAATACCATTTTGCCTCGAATGCTTTTAGGAGCCTTGGGACTGATTCCCTTGCACTTTTTCCTTTTGATCATTTTCTACATGCTTTTTTTTCTTATTTGCTCACACTATACCACATTTTCCCTTCTTTTTTCCTTGCCTCTGACACTATCATTATTTGACTATGATTATTTGACTGACATCATTATTCCTGACATAAGCTTTCTTTTAAATGCATTAAGACAGTGGTTAAGGCAGTTGGTAAAATCATTGCGGGATAATGACAGTGTGGACCCTACAAGCAAAGCTGGAAAGACACTGGTATTAGAATGTCAGATTATGGTAGAAGGGTCTTATAAAAAGTATGCATCATAAGTTGATAATTATTGCTCATATTTCCATCAGTTTTGTGAGGCAGTTAAAGTATTTTGCCTAACCTCCTTAAAGTTCACTTATTTATGAATTTCTTTTCACCAGTTTAAAAATCAGCTATGTACCACTCTATGATGTTTAGGAATCACTTGCTTACTTTGATCAGTGGATAAGTCCACTAACTTAAAATCACTATGATTAACACTGTATTATTACATTTACACATTAATGACTTATTAATGAGTCAAGGGGTATGCACCAGATCCAGTAAGACCCCTTTGTTCTCGTAAGATACTGAGATGGGGAGTTTTTGAAAATCCCATTAAATTCAAGCCCCAGATTACAGCTGGGAACATGGGGGATTTGTCCTCCTCCTGCCACTGGCATCCAAAACCACAATGATGCCCCATCCTTTAGTTTTGCAGCAAATGTATCTTCTTTAGAAACCATCAGATATACTTCAGAGGAATCATCTTTGGACACCCAGAAACCAGAATCCCAGATTAAAGCATTAGGCATAAACCAGGGCTAGATTTTGCGACTAATCTAAACGGTGTAAATTAGGATAAACCCTTTTAAACAATCCCAAAAGTACCTGGTATAAGTACCACAATGCTGACACTAATATCTCTAGAGTTAATCTTAAATCTGTCTGTAACGCTGTTTCAAACAGGCCATAGTCTCTAAAAAGTATAAAGGCAAAAGCCTAAGCAGACACATAATTTGTGGACTAGACAGTAATTTTCATCACAGTGACATTTCATTTAATGAACAGCTAAATCAGATGTGACGTTCTTACCATGCCCCAAAGACACTATTCGAGTATCTACTAAACTCTAAAAATGTCATGCATATCAAATAAAAAGCTAAATAAGTCAATACAGAGTGGCTAAATAAAATTCATTTTCAAGGACCTACAGTTAGTGGCCCTTTAGGTATATCAGCCTTGTACATACAGTGTATCACAGAAGTGAGTACACCCCTCACATTTCTGCAAATATTTCATTATATCTTTTCATGGGACAACACTATAGACATGAAACTTGGATATAACTTAGAGTAGTCAGTGTACAGCTTGTATAGCAGTGTAGATTTACTGTCTTCTGAAAATAACTCAACACACAGCCATTAATGTCTAAATGGCTGGCAACATAAGTGAGTACACCCCACAGTGAACATGTCCAAATTGTGCCCAAATGTGTCGTTGTCCCTCCCTGGTGTCATGTGTCAAGGTCCCAGGTGTAAATGGGGAGCAGGGCTGTTAAATTTGGTGTTTTGGGTACAATTCTCTCATCCTGGCCACTGGATATTCAACATGGCACCTCATGGCAAAGAACTCTCTGAGGATGTGAGAAATAGAATTGTTGCTCTCCACAAAGATGGCCTGGGCTATAAGAAGATTGCTAACACCCTGAAACTGAACTACAGCATGGTGGCCAAGGTCATACAGCGGTTTTCCAGGACAGGTTCCACTCGGAACAGGCTTCGCCAGGGTCGACCAAAGAAGTTGAGTCCACGTGTTCGGCGTCATATCCAGAGGTTGGCTTTAAAAAATAGACACATGAGTGCTGCCAGCTTTGCTGCAGCGGTTGAAGACATGGGAGGTCAGCCTGTCAGTGCTCAGACCATACGCCGCACACTGCATCAACTCGGTCTGCATGGTCGTCATCCCAGAAGGAAGCTGACGCACAAGAAAGCCCGCAAACAGTTTGCTGAAGACAAGCAGTCCAAGAACATGGATTACTGGAATGCCCTGTGGTCTGACGAGACCAAGATAAACTTGTTTGGCTCAGATGGTGTCCAGCATGTGTGGCGGCGCCCTGGTGAGAAGTACCAAGACAACTGTATCTTGCCTACAGTCAAGCAAGGTGGTGGTAGCATCATGGTCTTGGGCTGCATGAGTGTTGCTGGCACTGGGGAGCTGCAGTTCATTGAGGGAAACATGAATTCCAACATGTACTGTGACATTCTGAAACAGAGCATAATCCCCTCCCTTCGAAAACTGGGCCTCATGGCAGTTTTCCAACAGGATAACGACCCCAAACACAACCTCCAAGATGACAACTGCCTTGCTGAGGAAGCTGAAGGTAAAGGTGATGGACTAAACCCAATTGAGCACCTGTGGCGCATCCTCAAGTGGAAGGTGGAGGAGTTCAAGGTGTCTAACATCCACCAACTCCGTGATGTCATCATGGAGGAGTGGAAGAGGATTCCAGTAGCAACCTGTGCAGCTCTGGTGAATTCCATGCCCAGGAGGGTTAAGGCAGTGCTAGATAATAATGGTGGTCACACAAAATATTGACACTTTGGGCACAATTTGGACATGTTCACTGTGGGGTGTACTCACTTATGTTGCCAGCCATTTAGACATTAATGGCTGTGTGTTGAGTTATTTTCAGAAGACAGTAAATCTACACTGCTATACAAGTTGTACACTGACTACTCTAAGTTATATCCAAGTTTTATTTCTATAGTGTTGTCCCATGAAAAGATATAATGAAATATTTGCAGAAATGTGAGGGGTGTACTCACTTTTGTGATACACTGTATACCCAGTGGATGTTGTTAGACACACCTTCCATATGGTGCACTACTACAGTTGCTAAATACAATTTGTCAGCCCAATCTAGCCCCATATTAATGGCAAGGGGCGACTGTAAATTATAAAATGTCACCGCTGGGTTGAGAGTTTTAAATGTTTACCCCCAACCTTAAATGCTTAAATGTTTACCCCCAACCTTCCCTATTCTGCAATTTCCAACCAGCATAAATGTCCAAAGATACCTCCACAGAACCACCACTGGCGACATTATAATTTAACAATGCATGACTCTGCTACAGTGTCTCTAACATAACATTTCTAGTTAGTTTCTAACTTTTTAAGCATAATGTACGTTTAGGCCTTTATACAGCTTTTAGTCAGAGGTCAGTTTCTGATTAAAGGATGCTATGGACTTGCTATTTTTGGTTAATGGACTATTCTCAAACCATCAGTGCAGCAACAATTCTGCACCTGGTACACTTCCCCCTATTGCCACATGCCCAATTCATGTATGTACAAAGCAGGTAGACATACAGTAGGTGTATATGTGCTTGTAGGTCAACAGGGAGCTAGTTGAACCGAGGTTGCAGTGTTAAAATGGCATCGTGTTTCTTGTTGGGTTGCATTAGGGTTCTGACCTCTTGAAAAAGATGGAAGAGACTGGCCAGCTGAGAGACAGCTTGGTGTGAATATAAAGGGCATGGAGAGGGCTGAGCCCAAATCCCTGAGTTCATCAGCTATGAAACAGAGCAGATGGTGGCAATGATGAAAAGGGAGGGAACTGATTTGATGCTGCTGAGACAGCTAGGTACTTGCTTAGGCTTGATGAAGAATGCAATGGTCCACTGGGATAGCAGGCAAAATATTGTAAACAACAGAGGCAGGGGACCAGATGTGCACCCAGTGAAGGGTAGCAGAAAATTGAGGAAAAAAGTATTCAGCATTTAGACGAGGCAGAAAATGTGAATATTAAGATAAGGAATATATTTAGATCTATGATTATATTTATGTAGAGAGGTTTTGGTCTGTCATGTCCTATTGTTGTGTAATAGACTAAAGGAGACATGATACCTTTAGTATCTTAATTCTAATCTGGTCAGCATAATTGCTCATGTTGTAACAAGACGGAGCGGCCCTCACCACTGAGGTGCCAGGTGAAGCCCAGCACCTGCAGTGTTATAAGAATGAACCTAATTGCTGGATATTTAACCAGGGTAGAACATTACTGTGGCTGAGCCATAAAAAAAAAAGAAAGCTTGCCCATAATGGCATGGCAGGTGGGCATAATACTGTAATCCACACCCCTGATGATCTATACATGACGATCTGTTACAAATGTTAGCTTTTATTCTTTAACAAAAGTGATGAGACAAAATGCATTTTAAAAACTAAATAATGATGTGATTTCAAACAGGTGATGTCAACGGGTTATTGTAATCATGGTTTGGTACAAAAGCAGCATCCAGGAAAGGCTGAGTCTTTAATGAGCAAAAATGATCAGAGGATCTCCAGTTTGTCCACAAAATGTGTGAGAAAACTATTGAAATGTTTAAAAACAATGTACCTCAAAGAGAAATGGTAAAGGATTTACATATTTCTCCCTCTACAGTGCATAATAACATAATTGAATGATTCAAGAAATCAAGCTTAAGCTGAACACTCGTGATCTTCCATCCCTCAGACGTCTGTCATGGTATGGGGCTGTGTCAGTGCCCTTGGCAAAGGTCATTTACACTTCTGTGATGGCAGCATTAAAGCAGAAAAGTACATTGAGATCTTAGAGCAACATATGCTGCCTTTAAGAATTCATCTTTTCCAGGGACGTCCATGCATTTTTTAACAAGACAATGCAAAACCACATGCTGCACACATTACAAAGGCATGGCTGCGGAAGAAGAGGGTACGGGTACTGGACTGGCCTGCCTGCAGTCCTGACCTGTCCCCAGTAGAGAATGTGTGGAGAATTTTGAAACGAAAAACACGACGACGACCCCGCACTCTTGCACATCTTAAGACGTGTTTGCAGGAGGAATGGGACACAATAAAAGCTGAAACACCAAATCAGTTGGTATCCTCTGTGCCAAAACGTCTTTTAAGTGTGGTGAAAAGGAATGGAAACATTACAAAGTGGTAAATGCTTTACTGTCCCAACTTTCTTTGGAAAGTGTTGCAGGCCTGAAATGCAGGAATGTATGTTTATTAATAAATGAAATTAAGTTGAGCAGACATGAAATATCTCAGGTTCATCCTGTCTGCAATCAAATAAAAATAAAAGTAAATGTAAGAAACCCTGTGTTTTTTTATTATTTGCATTTCCATGCTGTCCCATCTTTTTCTGATTTGGGGTTGTATAATTACCAATGTGGCTGAGTCACAAAAGCATTTTACTGCCAGTTGTACTGTGACAAATAAACTTTGATTTGACAAAATATTTAAATGAGTGTTTGTTGTGCTCGTTTATAGTACAGTATGAACTTACCCTGCCAACCTCCACCAGGTTAGTCACCATGACAATGGTTGCTGTATTCTCTTGCCACACCATCCTCCAGAAGTCATAGACTGTCTCCTGCATGGGTCCTGAGACAGAACAGCCAAGACAGATAGAGAAAAACAGATCAAAAACTACATAAGAGCAGAGCTCTTCACATCTCCACAAGGTGACCTACAGCAACTTCTTTACTCTCTAAATTGAGACAGTGTGCATAGGAGCACTTAAATTAATGTTGACAGGTTTGTGTATCTACCTTCCCACTAAGCTCTGAATACTCTAATATGTTAATATCCAGCAAAAAAAGATGTGGTACAAGGAATTAAAATTACACAGTTAATTAATCCTAATTAGCATTGTTTTTAATCAACAGGCGCATTCCAAAATGACTGTTGACGAGCTAATTAGTTCATGCTAATCGGAGCGTGTTCTACAGCGCTGATGCTTTACCTCTAAGCCAAAGTAAATTGCATCCATCAAAAAAAGTGGGAAATGTGAATTTGACTTATTCAAATCCACACAAAACAAGTGCGTTACCATACTCTCGAGTTGCTCCGAATGCATCATAAGCCTTACAAATGACTGCTGGTGCTAAAGAGTTTCCTCATTACTGAGCTTGTCTGATGCACTTTAATTACATGTACTCGCAGCAAAAGGTCAGGTTTAACATGTCTGCGAGACCAAGTTTCTTCCTAATTGAATACTCCTTTTAATCATCACTGCACATTACTAGTGAATGCGTGCTGCATGTAATAGCAGACAAAATGCACAGAGGGGCAGACTGCTTTCCTTTTCACCTTTCACACTATACCTCACACACAGCAGGTCATCAGAAGTCATGGTCACTGACAGGATCTGACATTTGGAAAGAACTCGAGTTCGGGTTGAGGATGAGGATTTTACTTTAAGATAAGCACTGACACGTGCTGCTGTAATTGTGCTCACCTATGAGTAAAACCAGACATTCCCAATTAGACTAGAACATTTCCTCTGCTGGAGTGGAAACAGAACACCAGAGAGATCATAATGGTCTGTCATATGGCTGCTTTTTACCCCCGGAGGAATGCTTTACATCGTCCCAGTGATCTACTCTCATAAAGACCTTAGAGACTGTGTGCAAATTTCTACCATTTATATACACTATGGGTGTGTTCGAAAAGCTAGTGTGCTCTCTACATAGACAGCGTTTTACGTCATCCTGTGCGCGCTCCCGAGAAGGAGGCTGTTCGAAATCCTAGATGCCTTAAAATCCACACTTCTGAGGCATCTTATTATTTCAATGTTATTTTGGCTCAAGAACGAGTGAGCGTCTGACGCTGCCTTAGTGATCAAGACAATCCCAGCATTCATGGCTGACGGGGCGGAGAAACGAATGGAGTTATTTTCAAACGTAAATAAAATATTACTGATTTTTAACTTGTATAAACTTGTACCGAGTGTTTTTATTTGCAAGTTCGGGCTTGTCAGGAAATGTAACCGTTATCGGTACATGAAGGGAGATGTTATTGACGTTAGCGTGCTGTGCTACCTCAGTTTATTGGTTTTAATGGCGAGATGCTAAATGCTAAACGCGAAATGCTAAACCCAATGGAATCGCTATCTAAGTAGTGCGTTCGAATAACCTGCCTTTTAAGTCACTGAATCCTCTCTACTAAGTCAGCTGCCTATGTAGACAGTAAGATAGCAAGGCAGCTCCCTAGGTTTTCGAACACACCCTATGTTTCTTTTTATATCACCAATGATTTGGAATAAAATACATTTTAGAAGGTGGCAAGCCAGTCTTGGCAGATGATGTCAAACTTTTTGCAAACAGTGACTGGTGAGGTTTACACCCAGGTCCCCGGGACCCTTTGATTAGTTCAACTTTTGAGCTTTCCCCCCCCCCCAACCCTCTTAAACTATTAATGTTTTCCATTATTAGCAGCGCTTTACTTGATTCTGAAATTGGCTTTATCTGTGGCTTGGTGGCCTTGAAGGTACTTTTGCCTAGCTTGTATTAATTGTTAGTTAATTGTGATTTCCAAGCAATTTTGGAACTTGAGGGATGAGGTAATGCCCAAAGAGACATTCACCATGGATGTGATATAACAATTACTGTGCAAATGTGTAAAAACTTAATTAAATGCCATTTGTCTTATAGAAATGCTGATCCAGAAACTGCTGCAGACTTTGCCGGCTAGGGATCAGTTTGGAAATAGAAGGGGGAAGGGCGCAAAAGAGCAAAGAAAGAAAGAGAGGGAACTAAAGAGGCCATTTAGACACGGAGTCGCCTCAGTGGACAGGCCAGGCATTGCTCCAATAAACAGGTAATTATGCAACTCCCAGTGCCACTATACCAGCTTGTGAGTCTATTAGAAGAAGTGATTGCGTTTGGTGCTGTTTCTCGCTGTTGCACCAGCACCTCCTCAAGCCGTCTGGCACACGGGAAAAACACGGCCTCCAAGAATCTCACAACAATTAACTATCAATCAAGTGCTGCCTCTGGGGGAGCGCTGGCAGAGTGGGCACTGACCGCCAGATTAACTGTGCAACAAAATGCGCTGGTATGTAGCGGCTAATCCATTTATTTATTACTTACATCCTTCAACGGCCATCCTATTCCACCGCCTGCGCCAGCACTAAGGCTGATTAATTGTTCCAAGACGCTACTTCAGCACAAGATGGTTCAACGAGTCAATGTGTGTGTGTGTGTGTGTGTGTGTGTGGTTATACAGAGTAGCCTAAGATGTAACAATCTAACACCTGCACCGCACACCTCAGGGTTGCTTAGGCAGCATAAGAACAAAGCAAGAAACAAACTTCTTTGTATTCTTACCTTGGGTAGCTATGTAGTGATTTGGTCGATGATAGCCCTGCAATTAAAAAAACAACAAAAAAGAATAGAAATTTAAATGTGGCAGCAATTAGCATATAAATAGAATAAGTAACACATTTTCAGCCAGGAAAAATTTTCAATCCAGTACTTTCCCATCATTTACAATGCACTGAGACATAAAATGTCTGTGTCAATTTTCTGACTAAATATGCATTCTGCAACTGTCACCATTTATTCTTGGCTGATGAAAAGTTATTACATTTGTTCTTTTTCTAATGAATCTGGTACTTACAACTGGGTCAATACCAAACAGAGTTGAAAAGTTTTAAAATGGTAATTAAAATAGTTTAAGTAATTTGACTGGACTGTCACCCCACTGCTGCGTTCTCTTCACTGGCTTCCTGTAGCTGCACGCATCCAGTTTAAAACTCTGATGCTCGCCTACAAAGCCAAAAATGGACCAGCACCAAGCTACCTTCGGGGTCTGATCAAACCCCGCTCTGTACCACGCAACCTCCGAGCCACTAGTCTTGCTCGACTTGATCCTCCACCCAGGACTAGAGGAAGACAAGCATCAAGGCTCTTCTCTGTACTGGCACCCAAATTGTGGAACGAACTTCCTCTGTCTGTCCGAACATCTGAGTCTCTTGCTGTCTTTAAAAAACGATTAAAAACCTTCATCACCTCTTTACTAAGCACTTAAGCTGACTTGAACTTACTTACTTGGTTCTAACAGGTCTTTAGCAGATTTGTGTTATTGGACTGTTGTTCTACTTAAACTAGAGTAAGGTAATGTTTACTATGGATGCACTTCTGTAAGTCGCTCTGGATAAGAGCGTCTGCCAAATGCAGAAAATGTAAATGTTATCGCTGACCAGGATGAAGGATTGGTAAAATGTAAAAAAAAAAAAAATACATTTTTAAAAATGTGTGTCATTTTATCTGTACAAAGTTAAAACAGTGCACTTGTACCAAGTCTAAGAAATAAAATGCTTTAAATATTGCATATTTAAGTGCTGTGTTTTCATAACCCAATAGAGGAAGTGCTGACAGACTAAAACTGTTTCTTTGGAATTAGATTACTAATCTTAGCTATTGTTTTATTATTATTTTTGTATACTTTTCTCTCGGCTGCACGGTGGCTCAGTGGGTAGCACTGGGCCCTCACAGCAAGAAGGCCCTGGGTTCAATCCCCAGGTGGAGCGGTCCAGCTGCTTTCTTTGTGGAGTTTGCATGTTGTGTCTGTGTCTGTGTGGGTTTCCACCAGAAGCTCCGGTTTCCTCCCACAGTTCAAAAACATGCAAGTGAGGTGAATTAGAGATACAAAATTGTCCATGTGTTTGACTGAATTCCACGTAAATGGCTGCTCCCGTATTTAGAAATCACCACTGCGAATCTGGTCTGCACACTAGACTTGGCACAGTTTTTAAACTATCGCAACTCTTCTATTTTTATCCGGCCTTAGGACTAGCACTGAAAGCCATGCATACAGCAAACCGGCTGATAGCACTGCTGAGATTAAACCTTCGGCTCTCAGCGATAATGGGCTAGCAAACTTTCACCACTGTGCCACCTGAGCGCCTTTAGTGCATACAACTTATTCCATATCAGTAGTAACATATAAACAACAAAAATGCTGCGTTTACTTTGTTTTTGTCATTTTCACTGCCAGTTCACCCTGGGCTGAAAGGAATTCTCCATAACAGGTCAAATTAAACAACATTGTTATAACCCACTTCAGCAAAAATACATTTTGTTTACAGACAGTATAACACCCCTTTGAACAATAAAACAATACTTTTTAAGATACTATTTAACACCCTAAGCATCTAGGGGTCTTCCTGTGGGCCAGTTAGGTTTAACAGGTTAAAGCAATTTAAAGCAAAATAAGGAAATATGACAGACTGACAGATTTATTGACGGATTCTAACAGGAAGCCACACAAAACTCATTTACAATACTGTTTACTATTACTGTGGTGCTTTCAATACAGATTGTGGAATTATATTAAAGAATAGGCACAATCTCTGTGGTATTAAGCTAATCCTCTCATTTTATTTGACAAGCGTGTTATTACACAGCACGCATACAGCGTGCAAAAATTGAACATTAAGAAGCAAGAGCTGTGATTTACACCTGCTCACTACCTATGTTGTTTCCTTCTGTCATTCTTATATCCTTATCTGTGCTATATCTGAGGCAGTTCGTCTGTGATTAAGGTTTGAAGCTGGGATAAAAGACCTGACAGTGGAGACATATCTCCAATTGCTCGTCTCCACAGTGCCCCCCTTTTTAAATAGATTCTTTATCTTTGTGCATCCCTCCATAAAATGTGTTTATAGAGACCCTGTGTTTTTGGCTAGGATGAATAGATATGTGTGTGTTGAGCCATAACACTATACCAAACAGTTTGGAAAAGATTAAAGCTTACTGTTAACCAAACATAAAGAGCTCATTTAAAGCTTAATTTGAAGCTAATTAGACCACCATGGTCAACATGGTCTTATGATTGCAAATTTACAAGATGATAGCCCACTTCTTTTGTATAGAAAATTACAAATCGTGACAAATGGTTAGGGTTTAGCTTTAATCATTTTCTTGTAATTTTAATTTAACTCATTGCCATTACTTATTCAAATTTGGGACTGAGGTATGTTAGTATGTTTTAAATAAAACTGGCACTACATGTTTAAATGAACATTGGAATATTAAGACACTGTTTACAAAGTAGTTAATGGGAAGGAGCGTTACTCTGATGGTAGCAAATGTCTCTCTAAAATCCCAATATATACCTTACTGTCAAAGGTACTTTAACACATACCAGTTTCACCCATGACGTGGGCACTCATGCACCCCCATACCATGATAGATGTCATCTTTTTCCATTTCTCACTGGTAACAGTCTGTTACCAATTCATTTGCTTACTGTGAAATGTTTTAAAAATATGTAATTTCCCAGTCCCAGCTTTGTTTGTGTAGCAAGCTCCTTGTTTTCTGGCTGCTCCTATATTTAGAAGTTTCCCCTGCTATTTTCTTGGCCTGCATACCTGATTTGGCAGTCTGAATTTTATGGGACCAGCACTGAGAGAACACTGACAAGTGCACCTCCATACATTGTAGTTTAACACTCCATTTAATTTGTGGATTCCACAATTTTAGCTATAACACTAGAACAGATCACACTGAAACGTTCAATCACCTTCACCATACCATCGTTGAAGAATGCCACCTTTTCATCAAATGTTTAGTTGTTAGTTTGGTTAGAGATGATTAAAGGTCTAGAATATTCTAGAATATGATTTGAGATGGTCCCTTAATTTTTTTGTAAAAATAAAAAAAGCTTTAATGACATTTAGATGGTGGTGAGTGGCACAGCTGGTAGTGTGGGTGGCACATAGCCACCTGGGTTCTCTGGATCTTGGTTCAGTCCTTGCCCCTGGTTACTGCCTGTGTAGAATTTTGCCCCCCCAAAAAAACCATGCACTGGATTCTCTAAATCTTTGCAGTCATATTCCTCCATTTAAAGAAAAGCCTTTCCAAAAGATACAACTGTTATAGCATAAAAGAAGAACCTAATATCTATTGTTTTGAATGTGAGTTTTGAA
This sequence comes from Trichomycterus rosablanca, assembly GCF_030014385.1. Lineage (NCBI taxonomy): Eukaryota > Metazoa > Chordata > Actinopteri > Siluriformes > Trichomycteridae > Trichomycterus > Trichomycterus rosablanca. Next base: position 36,903,084 of record NC_085990.1, read on the forward strand.
TGTTAAGTGCCCACAAATTTCAAGCCACATAGTGTATCTATGTAAATGGATTGTTTCTGTTTCTTATCATTAGGGACTTTGGATGAAACAACACTGCAAATTGCTGGAGTGATTCAAATGGTGCAATAAAAGCAGTAAGGCATGAATAAACTGGTCGTACGTGCTGGAATGGAGGAAACATGCAAGATTAAACCACATTCACTTATCTCTTCTATGAACACATACAGTATAATAATGCGGTTTGACAATGAGACACGCTTTCCCCAATCATCCTTTGAGATGCTAAGTGTTCTGACCGTATCATGTCATATGCTAAAAGCTGAGCAGGTAAATAATTCAGCACATGAAGAGCGTGTTCCATTTGCTCGAGGCATCCACAGATCTGTTTGAAGACAAGCGTAAAGTGTTCTAATGACAAGTGAATAGGCATGCTAACAAGTGGAAATGGAGATGGAAAAGAGAGAGGGAGGAAAGGAGGCGAATGGTGGGTGAAGGAGCTGTTGGTGCATGATGATCAAAACTGGGTGGCTGACAGGAGATGAAATTAACATTTACTTTGTCAACAGTTTCAGCCAGAAGTGTAAACATCAAGAAGGATCATTTTAGGGGGTCAGGTAACCAGGGAGATAGCTTGGCCCACCAACCACGCGCAAGCATGTAGAGGTGCAGATTATTAGCCCTTTCATCCTTTACCTCCCATGACAACAAGGGACCCACTGACCAGCAGGATCAATGCAGGTCACCATGTCTCTTCAAAAAAGTGGACTATTAGAGCTTTCCAAAGCAGAGTCCTGCAGCATGGCTCTTTTATTTGAAAAGAGATTGAATGATAGTTGGAATACCTTCCTTTGAAGTGAAACCAAACAAAATAATTTTAAAACAAGACTAATCAAAAGAGCTGAGGCTAATGGTAATGTAATATTATAAGATGACTATTACTTTTTGTTTATGTTAAAATAAGAAACAAAGGAAAGACAGAGGTTTTTCATTGTGTTAGGACACACTGGTATGTTTAGTTCTACTACACTGATAAGAATATAGTTACAATGTCATTTTTAGTGTAAAATGTTTCAGGTCCATATTAAAATGCAGGGTTAGTAACTGTACTTACATCAATGTAATTTGCATTAATGTAATCTGAGCTCTGCTCCCCCTCAATAGCCTGCAGTCGGACACGCGAATGGTCATCTGGGGGGAAAAAAGGAAAAAAAAATTCCAAAACAATATCAAGCCTTGAACATTTAACTAATATGCTTCAATGATGTCAAAGTAAATTATGGAAGTGAATATTTCATTTATTTCTGCATATTATCCATATAATATCGAGAAGTGTACAGTACATCGTTAAAGTGCTATATCTAAATGGAATCAGCAGGTGTTTTCCAAGCTAATATAATACCTAACTTTAATATGTAGTCTCACATCATTTACATTGCCATTCCTATTTCAGTGGGTAATGATGTTGATGTTTGCTATTTAGCTGTCAAATAAACCACTGTCCCTCCGCCAGCTGCCGATATAACTGATTAAAACCAATGATCCATGATGTGCTGTTCTTTCTTTCTATTTCATACAGGAGACAGAAAGTTGATGTGAAGAAGTGCCACAGTGGTGCCGGAGTCATGTGGGAGTGTTCTGGCCAGGTAGTCTAACATGCCCAAAATGGCCCAGGGCTCACTGAGCCGACATTAGCCTGGGATTGGCCTGTGCATCATTAGCCAGAACTGGTCATTTGTGCAGAGTGCAGTGAGTTGTGCAGTGAGTGTTTGGGTTAGAATAGGAAATAACAGACAATTGGAAGACCGTCCATAATGTCTTTTAGACAAGACATCATAGACAGTTGGCCCATAACGTCTTTTCGGAAAAAAAAAAAAAAATGGCAATGTAATGTAAGAATTATATAAAGCATGACTGATTTTATCCTTCGGGATCTGATCAGTCTGTGACAAGTGGACATGGAGTCAAATGTAGACACTACTAGACAATCACAGAGGAAGACTCATTCCTGCATGAGCTAAGTGTTGTGAGATGAGTACCAAAAGTATTCAGATTGTGGTCAGGTACATCTGTTTTGCATTAATTATCCTTTAGATGTGTCTTGATTGTACTCCACCAGTTGCAATTTGAATTGATTGGACATAGTTTGGAAAGGCTCAAATTTATCTATAAGGTCCCACAATTTAAAATTCAAGAAACTATCCGAGAATCTCATTTAATTGTGACGACATAGAACAAATTAAGAAGATAAACAATATTACTGGTTGGGCCAAGGATAGAAGTGTCACATGGTCATGATCACCGTGGTAACAGAGACACCAGGTGTAACACCAGTACTGTAAAAGGGTAAACCCAAGTGCAGTAGATTTAAATAAAACAAAATAAAAAGTATAAATAAATGAACAAAATAATTCACTTGAGAAACAAATAACATCCTAGGCAAGACTTGGTAGAAAAAGTAGAAAAGGAGATTCAGGTGACCACATCACAGGGGCAAAATTAGTGCACTCCCTGTAAAGTGATCAACTGGAAACTCAAAAGTCTCTGGGAAAGATGAAAATTATCTAGACAGGAAAGCCCAGCAAACCAGTAACAACATAAACACGAAAAGCACCCATGAACAAAACTTGAGAACAGGAAGATTGCTTGTGGCAGCTACAGCACACAGATGCTACACAGTTTACCGGCCGGCTTTCGGAAATTACAAAAAGAACCACACTAGCAAGAGAGCTAGCTGGAGAAGACAAACAGGTAGTCGACCAGCCGTTAATGCAGACAAGCAGACTAACAAACAAGGACTCAGCACAGAGCTGAGTCGCAGGAATGCCTATAAAGTGTTGCCCCCAGGCAACACTTTATAGTGTTGCCTGGGGGCAAGCAAAAAATGTTTAATGAGACACAGGGAATGCGCATTAATGTGTGGTTCAAAGAGGCCTACAAATGACATCCAACCAGTGCCCCAACTGTGCCTTTGCTCCTCCTGCCAGCCAGCATAGGTATGTCAGGTGAGCATGTTACAGTTTTTGGGCAGAAGAGCAAGTATTATTTCTGCTGGGGGCCGAAATGACTTTTAGGTGTTTGAGAAGAAATGGCAACATTACAAAGTGGGAAATGCTTTACTGTCCCAGCTTTTTAAAAAATGTTTTGCAGGCCTGAAATGCAGGAATTGATGTATATTAACAAATTAAACAAAGTTCACCATACAAAACACGACATATATTGGGTTCATACTATCTGCAATGAATTGAAAATGAAAGTAAACGTATGCAAAACTGCATGTTTTTATCTGCATTTCACATACTGTCCTAACTGTTTTTGATTTGAGGCTATGAAGCAAAAGGCAAGCAATCTCATCAAAACAGCAATTACACATGCATCACTCTCATAGCAAGATCATTGCAGGAAGCCTAATGAGCCATGCTCTGTATCCCACAGAAAACATGCTGACAGTGAAACTAAATTAAGATTATTATCTCTACATACACGCAATTATGTTTCCGTAACGATTCTTCATCCGGTTCTCATCTTTCTTTGCGGAGTCCCAGGGTGCTGCCTGCCCTTCGAAGAAGCTCTGTAGAGAAGAAATGAGACACAGAGATAAAAGCGGTAAAACAAGAGCAAAGATGAGGAAAAAAAGGTCTAAGGTTATGTTTTAAAATGATGGCTAAGTTGGACTTCAACAGAAACAGTTGACGAAAAGACACATAATAGATTCACATCATTATTTGACATCAAGGGACAAGCTAGGAACCATGGGAGCAGTGTCAAAACTCAGGGCTATTAAAGAGGCTCTAGTTCGGTGTGTGCGACTGAGACAAAACAACCTCACTGTCTCTCTTTCTGACACTGCTAAGGGGCTCGACTGGTGCGAATTAAAGACTATAAAAAACAGCCGATGATATGATCAAAACTGACACTTTTTTGAACCAAATCTAATGATAAAATTGTAATACCGTATGGGAAATCTAGCTGTGTTAAACTACTTAAGCCACACAATTACAGCCAATTACTAAGACCAACTTCAAAAGCAAATCTAGTTTGTCGAGTGGAACTGGGAGCTGGTGGAGTGTTCCTGCTCACAGACTTGTCTGTTCAGTGTAGCTTCTTGATGAAGCCAGATGCCGTTTTTCCTTTACATAAAGTGTGAATCTAAGGTATAAATAGAGCATAATGATGCATTATTATCCACAGCCGACCACACAGCTTCGGTGCCTCACCATCCACAGACAATTGACGTGATTGCTGGTGATTGCAAGCAACTACAGCTCTTTCTCTTAGGGAAGCTGAGCATCAGTCGGCTCTGAATGTGATGATGCCACAGGATTTGTATAAAGAACAAAGTGCCTTGATCAGCCTCTGGGTGGTTAATGACACTGGCAGAGCATAGACTCCCACTTTTTGCTAAAGTTCCCCACTGAGAAAGCATAAGGCAGGGAGGAACACCTAGAGACGGAGGGCAGGTGCAGACACTACCTGCTGCTGAATGGTTGCCATTTTTCTTTAGTTGATGGTTTAAACAGTGCCACAGTTAGGCTTGTTTTCAGGCTTGACTTTTAAGTACAAAATGTATTGGGGAAAATCTGTTTACCTAATACATCTGTTTTGTAAATGGTAAATAAAGCTGATATGAAGTGTAGGGTTCGGTATATGCTTTACTTTTCAAAGCCGCTGCTGGAGACCTTTTATAAAAGGCATATGTTGTGACTGAACAGAATTTTTAAAAAAAGAAAATGCCTGCATATCCTGGTAACCATATTCAAAAAATAAGCTTTTAATACGCAAACAGGCTCAGAAATGGGAACAGCTTCCATTCGGATTAAAAGAATAGGGATTATCACATGACCTTTCTGCTGACCAAGCAGGGTCTTGAGATGCTATGGTGGCAAATTTCCTTTGATTAGCCATTGCAACAAGAAACACTTTGAAGGGCAGACATGTTTAATGCAGATTATTTCTCTATCTGACACATCCAAAATGATGGCAGAGACATTAAAGGTTGTTTAATACTAAACATACTGACAACACTTCTCTCTCTCTATGACCCCTCTCTCTTATCTCCATCTTGCTTTCTCTCTCATTTCTTTCTTCTCTCTCTGTCTCTCTATCTGGACTCAGTCTAGATTTTTAGAAGCAATCCTGGCTTGTTATTCACTGCTGCCTTGTGTCTTTGGAGACAGCTGTCTTTTCACGCCGGCTCAGTGACAGCGAGCCAAAGAACGAAGTCTGTGGATAGTGGGAGGGGTGACTGTCGGGCACCTTTTTAGACGTTTGGCATGTTTGGCAGGTGGTAATGACATGCAGAGTCCAACAGTGGGACCGCAGTAGGGAAAAATAACAAGAGCAAAGGCAAACGTGTCGAACTTCTGACTCTGCCATGTCAGCTGAAAGAAAAGCTTTCAGAGATATTTATTTATTCAGAACTGTTAAGTGAACGGCTTAAACCCTGTAGTGACATTGTAAATACAAATTCCATTAAACAAATAGTGACATTGGTGAAGCAGAAATTGACATTATGTATTTCTGATATGATTTACATTTGAGGCATGGAAATACCTGCCTAGAGTTGAATGTAAAGAATTCTGAATGAAACATAGGTTAGGTTTTCACCTAAATTTGTAAACTTATGACAGGAGAATGAATTTCAGCTCAAAGACACAGAGCACAATCATTAAGATTGCCCTGTAGCAGATGGAGGCAGAATAAAAAGTAAAATGGCTAAAAGCAAGCTCCAGGCTGTAGCTGTCCCTCTAGGCCTCAGAATCTGATTGGCTAGGCTACAGACTCTCAGTCAATAAGCTAACTCCTAATTGGTGTAAAATAAGCACGGTTGTCTGCATCTTTGAGTCAAACTTCAGAAGTCACTAATGATTACTACTGAATGAATCAGGCGGCTGCGTCAGGAGACCACATCGAACTATGTGCACCAACAATAATTACAAATTCATTACAGCCATGCATGCAATAGATAATAATGCACAGTTTCTTGTTGTGTCTCGAATCATGTGTTTTGTCTCCCTGCCTGGGAGGATTTGGGAAGAAAGGGGCTTACTAAGAATTAGTCACCTGTTTTAGACAAAACATGGTAATCTGCACCTGAACCTCAGACAAAACACAAAGCCTCTGTAGTATCTGAAAGATGACACATCAATACAAGCTCGTACAAAACAAAGAGTTGTTAAGAAGTTTGACAGTATGCTTCAGAACAGCTCATGAGGAGGTGTTAGTATCAGCACAGATGATTTTCTTTACATGTAGTCCTGGAGGCCCACTGTCCTGCAGCTTTTCCTACTCCTTATAGTTATTTCCAAACACACCAGACCCAGGGCTTTAATAACAGAGGGCAAGACTTTTGCTGAACAGGAAATGCATCGATAGTTATAATATTTATTTATCTTAAGTTAAGCATGACAGGGCATCACCCATTCATTTACTCACCCATAATCAAGGACAATCATGCTTTTGGGACTTAAGAGAAAACCAAAGAATTCCTAAAGAAAATCCATGGGGACACGAGGAGAAGATGTAAAACTCTTCACTTCATGTGACAAAAAGCAAGAGTCGACCCAGGAACCTGGACATATGTAGTACTGTGCCTCCAGTTTTACTTAAAGTTATTTACTGTTTTCTTAGTCACATGGTTCCATCACCCAGTGAGGCAAGTCTCGTTGTTAAAAGTAAGCTGCACTGTTCCTTGATCAGTAATGCGAATGGAATCCAAAACTCACCAAAATGAATTTTCTTAGTAAATAGAACATAGCATATCATAACAGACTATGCTGTGCTACATTTAAATGTACCAACAATTAAAAACATACTTGATAAAACAATTAAACACTCAATGCACTGTAAAACAATGCATTAAGTGCTATATAGAAAACAGCCACGAGAAGATTCTCCACCAGTAACTGTTCCTATGCAATGATACAGCATCTTGTTATTTATATTTAATCTGTCCAAAACTGTTATTTAGTTTATTAGTGACATACATTAGCACCAATACGCATTTTAGTGGTCACATTACACTAAACAAATTAAAGTATGCAAAGTTTTAAATGCAACAAATTGCATTCGAAAGTGAAAAGTGTTTTTCTTCAAAGTTGTTGAGCAGTTTAATCATAAGGAATCAAAAGGACTAAATATAAATTGTTTTGGTATTTTAAATATGCATTACAAATTCTATTAGTGCTCAGCGCTAACTGTACTACTAAGCAAACACACAGAGGCTAATGCTAACAAATGTATCCAGTTTTTATAAATCCTTTATGCCTGAAAGCTGGGAGTGTTAAAAGAAGTAAGCTTCAAACTCTTCAGGACAGTTAGCCTCGAGGACTGGAGCTAGGGAACTTTGTTCTGCTGATCACAACCGTGGCATGCAGTTTGAGCATGGTTAAGGCAAAGGCCTGTTAGCATGGATAAGCGCCAGTGAGGTAGCGATGTGACTGCATGACAAAGCTTGACATGGTGTCCATAAACAAGATGACAGGGTGGGCATGAATGGTACAATGCTTCAAAGGAATAGACAAAATCCAAATATAGGTGTTTCTTAAAATGCAATACAGACAAGGTGAGGTAAAATCTACTCATTATATATATATTTATATATACACTTTGGAGGTAGAACTTTAAAGATGGAACAATGTACAATTCAAAATCATTGCAAGGTATTGTAATTGTACAGAATTTACAGATATGTGATAGTACACTAACAGTACATAAACAGGGTAGATTTTTACCTATGACAAGCTTGTGAACAAGGTTTGAGAAATCAAAACTCCACAAGCAAGCAACTAGAACATTTTACATTTACATCCAAAAACGTCTGCTTACCTCATTTAGCTTTTCCAAAGTTAAATGTATAGAATGACAAGAAGCATGGATCAGGGAAAAAATAGGTTACAAGTTTAGTGTTAATTTTTAGTTCTCGTCATCTCTAAAATGTATTTATCTAAGACTGGTGAAGGACAAGACAGCAAACCACAGGCACACTACAATGATTTGGCTTTTTCCAGATTCATGAGCTTTCAAAATAATAGATAATAAAGAAAACAATTACACCAAGCATGTTCACATGGAAAAAGGAATGGGGGAGGTGGGTGAATCAATTATTTTGTAAGCTGTATTTTTAACGTGCACTATTACAGCTGTAGAGCTACCTCTGTCCTGAAAATCTTTATTTATAATGAATCAAGCCCTAAGGGTAGCCCCGAATTGTCCGCTGAATGCTGGTATTCAAGCTGAAATATTTATTTAATTCTACTTTTATTCAATGGTAAAACAGCAGGTACAGAACTAGAGGTTGGTGAGAACTGCACTGAAGGTAAAGCAATGCTCTCGAGACTGTAGAGATGGAGATGAACTGAAAAGCAAATGCACGCATGCACTCCTAGCTTGCACATACATATAAAGAGTGGAGTCAGAGGGTGACAGGAAGTGTGTAGTGGAAAAGGCAACGAGGAGCGCCATGTGCCTTTCAGCTGTCTCAGCCATTAACAAAAAGTCTCATCCGCTGATTCCGCTAATTGTGTCTGCCTACAAGTGTGATCAGGGACTTTCAGATTTCAGGAGCTAATTTTCAATCCAGGGTGATTTAGTGCTGCTAGGCAGTTAAACAGATTTTCTTGTCACTGGGCTTTAAAGAGCTAAGCATAGCGGTGTGGTGTAAACCGAGCTGATGGAGCATGGTGATGAACTAAGTGCACTAAGAGCCGATGAAAAGTCCATTAATGAAAGGGATGGGACTGTTCTATTGAAATCATGCAGAGATGCATAACAGAGAGAAGTTAAAAAAGAAAAGGAAAACAAAAGAATAAAATAAGCATCGATATATAGGAGAGGACTAGAAAAAAAAAGAAAAAAAAACATACAGCAGTGGTTTTGCATTACAGGGAGTATTTAATGAGCAATTAAATGAACACTATTTTGTTAGGGCAGTCAATAAACATTTAGGTCAAATTAATTCATTTTCATCAAAGGCTTTATCCTGGTCAGGGTTGCAGCGGGTCTGGTTCCACCGGAAAAACACTGGGCGCAAGGCAGGAATACCCTGTACCAATCCATCGTAAGGCTTCTGCCAATCATGTCTGTGTAGAAGTCCAGCTAGCCGATAGCACAGCTGAGATTTAAACGCGGATTTCAGGAATAGTTGGCTAGTGTGACAGACCACTGTGCCACCTGAGCACCTGCCTTTTTAAATAGTGCATTTATAACCTACATACAGTACATCATTTTAGAGGAAAGAATTTCTAGTGACAGAACACAGTCCAAGCAGTTGAAGATTAAAAGTGTAACAATGACAGCCTGGCTGGAATGGGGCATTAACAGTTCTATACTACTGCACCTTAACTGCTAAGCCACCAATACTCTAATTATTAAGCATAATTAAGTAACAATAACTGAACTGTATTTTTCTAATGTTCAATAATTATATATATCATACAGACATCTTTGGAGTAATCTTTTATTACTATAACCTTATAACAATCCTTTTGGTTCTAGTTATTTATTTGCTGTATATAGTTGTATACATGAGGGTTATGTAGGTTTGCGTAGGGCCAGCAGTAGCTCAGTGGTTAAGCCTCTCAATGACTTGAACTGTATTTGCTCACAAGTGAGTGCCTGCTAAATGCCATAAATGCAAATTATTAGGGCATTTGGCTGGCGCAGCAGTGTATTACATTAACCGGAATTTCAGTTGGCTTATCAACCGGCTTGGCATCTACACAGACATGATTGGGCAAGTCTTTTGGCTATGTCCAAAGCTTTGTGATGGATTGGTGCCTTGTCCAGAGTATTTCTGCCCAGTGTTTTCTGGTGAGACAGGACCTGCCGTGACCTTGACCCGGACAAAGCGGTTGATGAAAATGAGGTGAAAAATTAAAATTTTATCAGTTGCCCTTAAGCCCTAATTCAAAGTAAGTTTTAGTTACATTCATTTACATGTACTTTATGGCAGTGGCAGCTTGATAATAATTTTTCTAATTAATAGCCCAGTACCTTTACCTCTAAGCCACCACTGCCCAGACCAAAAAAAACCTACAGATCTGTAAATAGCAACATAAGTATGTTTACCTCATACTCCTCTTTAAAGCCGTAGCCTTCAGCACATTTCATCTGAGTGATGTGCTGCAGCAGGTCTGCCACACGGATGGCCGGATGTAGCTGCCCTGTCTGGTAAGGCACATCCACCGCCTCTCTCTTTTTAAACGAGTGAGTGTGAGACTGTACCAAGCTGCTGGTCTCACTGGTCATTGTGTTGTTCTCGTCTGCAACAGGATAAAAACATGAAACCAAAAGTAATGTTAGTCCAGAAATACACAACAGCAAACTGTCAAAGAAACAGATGAACACATGATTTACGATAGTTTCAACATGAGCTAAACATGAGTAAATGAGCATTGCTATCATAGAGTAAGTATTTAAAAGGCTTATACTACAGTATTTATACAGACATTACAAACTGATTAGAAAACCTGACTGTATAAAGCTGTAATTAAGTCCTGTTCTGATACACTATCTGGCAACTCAATTTTCTACAGAAACTTTTTTATGCAGTAAAAGATCGATGGCAATGATCGATGAAGTTGCACAGATGGTGGAAAAATGGCGCACCATGTGTGCTTCTCCATGATGCATGGCATACATAGGGTTATCTTAGTGGCTATAATGACAATGTCAAATGAGACACCTTCACAACATAGTGACGGGGTGTGAAAGTGAAACCAAAGAAAGTAGAATAAGAGGGTGCAGGTGGGAGGGGGGATGTCACATTGTCCACGTATGCATGAAGAGGACGCCCACGGGTGACGGCCATGCTAACTAATGGCTGCACAGGTGGAGAGGGGAGGGCGAGATGCTACGGAAGGCCATGCGAGGCAACACAGTTTGGGGGAGAAGTTTCCTTCAGCATGACCCACATACATCTCCACCCCCAAAAAACACAGGGCAGACTGGCAACTTACCATTAATTGGCACTTTTTAAGAGGATACATAGGTTAAATGTGAAGAAAAAGGGAGAAGAGAAAGGAAACAGGATATAAGCAACAAGATAGTTGAAACAAGAGCACCTAGACATTGTTTTTGGTCAAATACAGACCTTTGATCACTGATAATAAAGAGCCTATTCTGAAATGCTGGCTGCTCTTCAATGTGTGGGTCAACCTAGTCTTAAATCATATGTTCAACAATTAGTTGAATAAAGAATAAAACAAGAATAATTTCCACATGAGGCCAAATCAGTGATTAAAATGCTTATTGAATTGAAGTGTAATATGCATAGCTATTCTGCCAAAGCACCCCTGAGCAATAAGTCCTCTTCTAGCATAGTGGATTGGTGCCAAACATCTGGTTTGATGACATACTGTGATGCCCCATCATCAACTAACAACACACATGTACCTTAAATAAATCAATAAAATGATCACTTTGATATGAGATGCCAATTAATAATTATCATCTGTTTGATCAATATACTGAACTATCTGGGCTTTTGCGTTGTCAATTAGAAATGCCTAAATGAGCATTTTATTTTCTTTGTTTTTTTAATGGCTTGGTTGTTAGTTTACTGCACCACACTGTCACCCCCCCCTCATCCAGTCCACATTATCTGTCCATGCACATGAGAGGTCATAGACATACGTGACGTCACACGCACGACACGGAATGCGGATGGGATGGGGTGAAGCCAACCTGAGCTCTGGGAGAAAAGACCCTCGCCTCACAGAGAATAGGAAAGCAGGCAGGTATGGATGTGAGGAAGCCATAATCAGTAACAAAAACATCCTTTCTCTACCTTTCCTCTCTTGCTTACTGTATCTCACTCCAAAGCTATTACAGGAATGCATATGTAATCTATTACAAGACATAAAGCTAAAGGTACTGGAAAAACAGAAAGTGGAATATTGTCTCACCTAAGATAGCAGTTGGCACAAAGGGGTCTGCTCAAAACCAGTGCAAAATTTGAAGGTTACAGAAAAGAGAAAAGTGAAAAGGTGAACACAGTCCAGAAAATCAGCAGTGTAGCACAGAGCAGATATAAGGCATTTAGCTCACAAACGAAGAACTATGTGTATCAGGTCATTTTATTTGTCAGGTGCACAGCATGTCAGACACATTTACACATTAAAATGCTTGTGGTGAGACATGGCTAACCTCACCGCTTTTTTTTTAAACAACATAGAAGCATTTCATTTAAGAGAAAGCAATCTATAAACCATTGACGAACACAAAACAAATACAAATTTGGAGTGTAATTGACCAAGACAAAAAATTTGCAGCATAGTACATTAGCAATATGATATTAATTTTCCCTTTTTATTAAGACAGATTAATTATTAAAAACAGCTCCCATTTCCAGAAAAGTTGGGACACTTTCTAAAGTGTTCTCACTGGCAAACAATAGAAAGTCACGCCTGCAACACTCAGAAATTTGGGACAGAGACAAAATAAGACTAAGGTTACACAAGTAACACTGTTCTGGAAGGTCCTACAAATAGCAGCTTAACTGATAACAGGAGAGGTCACCAATACTAAGTATAAATAAATCATTTGTTAAAAGGCATAGTTTGCATGCAAGAAGGTGCAAGGGTCGTGGTTTACCACTTTGTGACAAACTTCATGAAAGAATTGTCAGTCAGTTTAAGGACAATGTTTCTCAGTGCAAGACTGCAAAGAATTTAGGTCTTTCACCATCAACAGTTCATAATAGCATGAAAGGATTAAGTAAATTTTTTATTGCATTTTTAGAAAGTGACCCAACTTTTCTGGAAATGGGGTTTGTAAACCGATCAGCCATAACATTAAAACCACCTCCTTGTTTTTACACTCACTGTCAATTTTATCACCATCACTTGCTATATAGAAGCACTTTGTAGTTCTACAATTACTGACTGTAGTCTATCTGTTTCTCTGCATGCTGTGTTAGGCCCCTTTCATGCTGTTCTTCAATAGTCAGGACTCTCCCAGGACCACTACAGAGTAGGTATTATTTGGGTGATGGGTCATTCTCAGCACTGCAGTGACACTGACATGGTGGTGGTGTGTTAGTGTGTGTTGTGCTGATATGAGTGGATCAGACACAGCAATGCTTATGGAGTTTTTAAATACCTCACTGTCGCTGCTGTACTGAGAATAGTCCACCAACCAAAAATATCCAGCCAACAGTGCCCCGTGGGCAGCGTCCTGTGACCACCAATAAAGGTCTAGAAGATGATGTCATGGAAAAATATGGTGAGATGATAAATAAAAACAAAGATTATTGTTGGTTGGATTGGATTGGATTGAAGAATTTATTGGCACGATCGTGGGTTCCTCCAGCAGTGTCTCTGGACAAGAACCCACGATCGTGCCAATAAATTCTTCAATCCAATCCAATCCAACCAACAATAATCTTTGTTTTTATTTATCATCTCACCATATTTTTCCATGACAATGACCAACTCAAACAGCAGAAATAAATGAGCGATTGTCTCTGACTTTACATTTACAAGGTGGACCAACTAGGTAGCTCCAGCAGGGCTGCTGATCCACTCATACCAGCACAACACACACTAACACACCAGCACCATGTAATTGTCACTGCAGCGTTGAGAATGATCCACCACCTGAATAATACCTGCTCTGTGGTGGTCCTGACCATTGAAGAACAGGATAATGCAGGCTAAAAAGGTATGTAGAGAAACACATGGACTACAGTCAGATAAACTGGACAGGAAGTGTAGAAACAAGGAGGTGGTTTTAATGTTATGGCTGATCAGTGTATATACCTACAGTGTGCACCTATGTGGAAGGTGTATCTGATAAGCTGGCAACCTTACTTGCACACATACATAGTTCATCCTAAAAGTATCTGCTTAATGCAAGCACCAAAACCTATTGCAGCATATTCTCATATTTCCTACAGAAAACACATATAAAAATAAAGGCAAGAGTACAAAGGTAGAGATTAGAGGTCAGAACAGGTTACCTGGGTAATAGGTGTTGGGCACAGAAGTGCTGAGTGTGTTAGTCTTCATGGTAAATGATGACGGAGATGAGACAGCTTTTATTGAAAGAAAAAGAGAAAGAGGAGAAAAGAAAATGTATTTATAAAACAAACATTCCTCCAATTCTTTGTCAAATATCCCATGAGACTTCAGTGAATTGCATTTTAATACACCAAACATGGCACTGCATGTCCTCAGTCTTTACCCATGTCATTTTAAGGACACGTTTTAGGACATTCACAATTCCCCTGACTGTCAGTTCAATGCAAGCAAAGGTCACCTTCAAATCTCCCTGTGATGTGACTAAAGCTCAGACACTACACAAACTGATCAGCGTATTCTCTGCTAAGTGATACCAAAATAAAACAAATCCATTTAACCCAGACATGTGCTTTGGTTTCACTTTGATTGTACCAAATCCCAATGAAGACGCATCGTGCTAAGCCTCTGGGTGATGAGAAGCTGAATGAGGGCCTGACAGTGAGAATGGGCAGGTAGCGTCCGGCTCTCTGACAGCTGCCATGAGGCGCTGTCTGACGTGACCCGCCTGTCAATCACAGCTATGGAGAAAGACAGCAGGATAAGGTCACGCATGAATTGCTCTGGCGTCCGCCGCTCTTCTGTCCCGGTCGCTAAGAGCGCATGTTTATTTATTTATCCTTGGCTGCTGGCCACTTTGCTGGGTCACACATCAGCCATGCCATTTGGAAAAAAGATGCAGCCCTGCTGCAATATTAACCACCATAAAGCGTTTTTAAAAGCCTGTTTGCTTCAGTTACTTATTCTTTTGGAAGAAAGAGTAAACGACTTAAGGCTGTTGAGTTTATATAAATGTATATAAAAAAAAAACCCATAAAATTTTAAACTTCAGTAGCACAAACTACTTCTCTATTTCAACATGTAGACACAAATATTAAACCTTTTCTTTTTGAAGAGTCAGATATAGAAATAAAGCTTTAAAACCAATAAAGTACAACTTCAGGGTGTCCCTAAAGTCTGGACACATAGGCAAAATGCATATTTTCAATACATTTCTATAAAAATTTCAACAACATTTTATTTCATTAGAATATTAATCAATAACATCTTCAATGTGTTTTCCACTAATTGTAATGCAAT
The DNA here is from genome assembly GCF_030014385.1 of Trichomycterus rosablanca. Classification (NCBI taxonomy): domain Eukaryota; kingdom Metazoa; phylum Chordata; class Actinopteri; order Siluriformes; family Trichomycteridae; genus Trichomycterus; species Trichomycterus rosablanca. The sequence goes on from NC_085990.1 coordinate 36,918,179, forward strand.
ATGTATGTGTGTGAATTTTAGTCAACATATAGTTATAGTTACTGATATTTCCTATGTGTCCAGACTTTATGGACACCCTGTATTTTCACAGAATATACACTCACTAGAATCTGAAACGGCATTAAACATTCATTCATTTACTCACTTACACATAAAGACAATTTGTGTCATATTTTTAGTATACTTATACCTTCAGGCATAAACACAACCTGACATAGTAAGAACATGCCAAACTAAAAGCAAGAATCAAACCAAGGTCCCCAAGACTCTGGAGCCTCTGTGGTACCTACAACACCTGGTATGTCACCATGTCACCCAAGTCGAATTGACATGCAATTATTTTGATGTAGTGAAACAAAAACACTAATGAGAACACTAAATGCAACAGTGGCAAAAATAGAGGAATCAATTATCATTTATATAAAACCATAGTAAAATAACCCTTAAATAAATCTTTATGTAATTACGATGGTTCTTCAAAACGTTTCCGCATTTTGTCCGCAACTCTACTTATTAAGAATTTCAAAAACAAATGACATCACTTTTCTATATATGCACCTTCTGATGCATTTTTCCAGCGTCGTACCAACTTTTTAATGCCATCAGGGAATAATGTTTTTGGTTGAGCACGTAGCCACTGATGCACCGCTGCTTTCACCTCATCACATGAAAATCTTCTTCCCCTTAAAGCTTCTTTGAATAAATCAGATGGCACTAAATCCGTACTATAAGATCTCTCAGAGACGACCAATTATTACTCCTCCCGCCCTCACAGTTCCAATGAAAATATATAAGTGCAGAAACTTTTTGAAGATACCTCAATCTTTACATTGTTGAAAATGACAATCATTACTGTCCTTTATTAAACATATAAGGGCCACTTCTACGAGACAAAATTCTATGGAAAGCTTTTCCAGAAAGGCTACTGTTATAGTAATAAAGGAAGACACAGGTTCAATTTCCTATTCATGCACATGATTTTGGAATGACGTGTCCAACAAGGTCATGAACAGACGTCCACATATATTTGGCTATTTAGTGTATATTTAAGGTAGCCACTGTGGACACTGACAATCAGTTTTGACCTTTCAATGCTTTTAGACACAACATGTAATCCTGTACACCTGTAAATTACAGCAATGAAAGTGGCACTCAAATCATTGAGTAACTTACTTCTTCCATTAAGGTTGTGGGTGTCCATAAAGGAGATTGCCTCGTCACAATTGGTGCCCTGCTCGGTGTAGCTCTTATCCATGGAGTTTACCATCACTGTCATCTCCTGCCTCGTGCTGCTCAGGGTCTCCTTACGCTTCTTTGCCAGTTTTCTTTATTCAAACAAACAAACAAATCATACATTAGCTTTAAAATGAGTGTTATCATGGATTATAAATGTATACTAAAAAGAACTATTGCATTGTGTAACAATGTGAGCCTCGCTACTTAAGCATGAGATGAAGCCCTGCACCTGCAAGAACTAAAATTGTATCCAATTTCTGTTAAGGGTTCCTAACAGAATAGTTGGCAAATCTGTGAGGAAGAAACGACGATAAATAGAAACACTTCAACTTGGAGCGGATTAACACTCATCAAGGTGCAGATGACTGTCAATTAATAGGAACTGACACTTCAATCGTCCTTTATGCCCCCGCTGCTGGCCAAATTTGGCAAGACAGAAGGAAATAATTTCATAACCAAGCCACACTGCTGATCTCCCTGACAGGTTGACCTGTAACAAACTATAATTTTATCTTGTAAGGAAATATATTATCTAGTTCATTTAAAAACCTACTTGTATTAAAAACACTGAAGCATACATGTCTTGTTGCAAATTACATGCGTTTTTGAAAACTGCTTATTTGGCTTTATATGCAAGATTGCTGTCCTCCTTTTGACACCATTGACTCAAATTTGAACAGAAATATGGTAATTTTAAATGTGAAACTAGACCAGTGCTCTTCTAGTGCTCGAAGCAAGACAGTTCCATCCTTAAATACCTGCACAATGACTGCTGCCATCTCACTAATGCGCCCTCCTGAGACTTCTTGTCACTATGAAGGAAAGCAGTCGCTACCATTTCTGACGAGAGAAAATATGCTGATGAAGAAGCAAAAGTCTCTGGGTAGAGCTTTTCACCCTGGGCTATGTGACGCTACAGGGGTTCACTTGAGAGTTTTGAAAGGCACGGTTGTGCATACAGGTGAATCAAACTTACTTAGGCAAACATTCTCAGTGCATATACCTTTCCCATTTTAATTAAGAATGTTTGTAAACTTTTGTTGATGATGACAAACAGTTGCAGTGGGGAATGATGCAATGTCAGTCCTTATCTCCTGAAATGCTGCCAGTGTGTAAGCTCATATGTACAGTCATTCCAGTATGTAACAAGGCAGGTTGTGCCTCGCTACTGAAGCCCTGCATGAATTGAAAATGAACCCAAGTGAAGGATGTTTAACCAAGGTAGAACAAAAAAAGCCACAAATAAAAATGGGATAAATGTGCACAATAGCTAAAATAATGCAAACAAAGTAAAAGATAAGGCACAAAAACATCTGCAGACCACAACGGAGAAAGTAACTGAGAAGTGGGTGTTAAAACATGACGTAAATATGAAGTAAAGATAAACCTTAAAACAAGCTGGGGAGCACAAACTAAAAGTAGGTGCTCCACATCACCAACTAGTGCAGCCCGGGTTTAGCACGTTTCCTTACAGTGGTTCCCATCCCACGCCAGAAGAAAAACATTTACCAAACCAAGCCCAGTATAACGGGTCCAGAGAAAAGCAGGTTGCTGACAGAGAAGCCAGCAAGTCTGTGAGAGTTAAACCGTGATAAATAGAAACACTCCCACCTAAAGCAAATGAACACTCAACAAGGAGGCCACACATCAATCATTTGCACCTCCATGCACCCTCTGCCGGCCAAAACTAGTAAGGCAGAAGGCCATGATTTAGTAACCGAGCTATACCGCTGATCTCCACGACAGGTGTGCCTGTGACATAATATGTAGAGCTACACAAGGTTAGCACCCTTCAAATTGCAGTATGTAATGTTTTAATGAAAAGCTAAAGATTTGTCAGGTCAGATGTGGCATATGTTTTTTTCTACATAAAGATCAAAGAAAATCATGGATTGATGCCCCGAATCTTTATTCAGTGAATATGTATTGATGGTGTAAGAACATAATTTTATCAGGGAGCTTCCTTTGAAGCCTAGAAGTTACACACTGCAGTCTTTAAGTCTGTAGTCAACACAATATGTTAACCTTTAAGTAGTCAGTTAGCCATAAAACAGAAGGATAGCAGGTGAAGGAATCATTCTGTTTCTTTTCCCTTAACAAACATATTGAAATTTGCTTGGAGGACAGAACAATCCTAGCTCACTTTAAACGTCTGTCCATTACTGGAGCTTTTGGCATGCCCGAAATACATTTTGGCATTGGTCTTTACCAGCCCCTATCTTCATCCACCCAAGCTGTTATCGAATTACACATTTTAATCCCTTATGCTGACAGATTATAGCTGACAGCTGCCATGCACATATCCTCAGCACTTGCAGGTAAGAAAATGACTCACCTGACTAGGTGGTGGCAGAGGGCTGAATTACTAATACATTCATATTAACAAAGAAGAACCAGAAAATCAAACCACAGACAGAAAGCCTATGTCTAAAATCATGTACTACTATACTACAATATGTAAAATAATGGACCAGACATGGCTAACAATATCTTGGCAGGCTATTTCGACAAACTATTAAGTGTGATGATATGTGGTTTAGATGTAGCCAAACAAAACAGTAGTCTATGTGCTGTAAAATTACGAACCAGTGGTCTATATGAAAATTGTTTTGAAGTCAACTTGGCCAGAAATACAGCTAGCTAATACATATAAACAATATTTGAGGAATATTAGACATAGCATAAGTTGGAATGAGATACTCTAATTTCTGTTTTGCACTGCTTTGCTAGCTGAACTTTCACTGCTGGCTTAATCCCTGCTTATAAAGACTGACTTGTGCCAATGGTGTGAGACAGACCTCTCAAACTATGGTATTGTGAGTCAGCGCCTTAAATCAGTGATCTGGATCCAAATCTGATCCTAAGTTTTCCAATTAAGCCATTAATACTGACTAAGTTATACCTGAAGAAAAATCTGTATAAGCCAAGCATAAATGTGCATGGAAGAATTTTGGATTTAGGAGAATCAAGGTAAACTATAGCAGTTGGCAGTGTTTTCTCATCACTACTATAGTATTGTAAGATTATGGCATGGGAGTCTACCATGTTTTTATTTGTAAGAAGAAGGTCTGTATCTAGAGTCTTGGTTACATAGTACTAGGGGCAGCACAGTGGCTAAGTGGGTAGCACTGTCGCCTCACAGCAAGAAGGTCCTGGGTTTGATCCCCAGGTGGGGCGGTCCGGGTCCTTTCTGTGTGGAGTTTGCATGTTCTCCCCGTACCTGCGTGGGTTTACTCTGGGTGCTCCGGTTTCCTCCCACAGTCCAAAGACATGCGAGTGAGGTGAATTGGAGATACAAAATTGTCCATGACTGTGTTCTATATAACCTCGTAAAATGATGAATCTTGTGTAATGAGTAACAACCGTTCCTGTCATGAATGTAACCAAAGTGTAAAACATGACGTTAAAATCCTAATAAACAAACAAACAAACATAGTATTAGGAATGTAAACAAGCCCGTCCGGCTCTGTTTTTAGATGACTTACATGACACTTTGTTGTGTCACTTTAATCACACTGTTGCAATGGTTTTGTTTCACTATATTGTCCAGATGATCGTATTTCTAATATTAAGATTAAATCATTAAATATTTTCCAATGTACGTATCTTTAATGTCTGTGAATTGAATTTTAGATATGTCACTAGCACAGGAACAGACATCCAAAATCTATTCTAGAACAGTCACAATTTTAGCATTCCCCTTTAAGAGTTTGTGGCCATTATGACGTAAGTAGTGGCACTTTTGGTGACTTCACCTCTCCTTTTATTTTCCCTCAGGGTTATACTGGACAGGCCAGCAGACATAGTCTTATCTCTAATGGTGGCCCCACTCCCATAATTCTGATGGATCCTGTTCAGCATTAAGTGGTCTAAACAGAATAGCTAAATCCAGTGCCTGCAGTCTGCACATTAAACATAAATAAATGAAAGAACAGTCATCTCTCTCTATCTCTCTCTTCCTATACTTTTATCCTTCAAGCGCTCATCTGCTGAAGGTCAGAGAGATTGGGGCTTTTTACAAATAAAAAAAGACAAGCCCTCCAATAGCTGTAGGGGATTTTGGGTAAAAATGCATCTCTCTCCAGCCATCTCATCTTCTGGCTTCCTGCTCTGAATTTTAAACTTTTCTGTAGCTGCTTTTCCATAAAATCAGTTTTGTATTACAAACTCTGTTTCATTATAATACTACACTGGTGTTTTTACATGGATCATTACATATTAAATCATATATTATTTAAATTAATAATGAATTTATTCAATATTTTTATTAACTGATGTGGTTTGAAAACCCAATCAAAACTTAAGGCAAAAATATTAAAGTCTTTACAAACCAAGGACTAAGGTAAGGATCAAAATCAGGTCTCCAGGAGCCATATTTTATTATGTTTGTCAATATCATCCGTTAACACATCCAACAAAATGTAGCTTAATGTGAAAGATATTACATACTAAAATAATAATTATAATAATACAGTATAATAATTATTTTTCACATTTACATTTTTTTGTTTTACACAGACAGTAGTTGTTTTTTTTAAATTAAAATTAAATACCACATTATTTAACCTCATCATATACATTAGTTTACATTTTTAAAGAAAGTATGTAATTTTTTTACATTTTCATAAGACATTTAAAATAAGTACATACTCCTTTTATAAGGCATAATTTGAGCCTTGTGCCCCATATATTCCTAAAAAATTTTTATGCAGTCTGAAGTGCCAAATACAATTAAGTTGAACAATGAAAACGCTGGAAATCTAGTACTTTAGTTAGTTAAATGAAGGTTTATGGAAAAATTTCCAACTATTTCATTAGATAAACATAATAATTATCTTTTAACACTATCATGACCTAGGACACATTCTGCCACCCTATCCCAAATAACCACCAGCAATTTTATTGCATAATACGCCTTGTAGAAAATCACACAGATTAAAAAGTATGTTAAAAAAATACATACGAAATAATACATGATGCTAATGCTATCACAGTGGGACTGTGGTATCTGGCCTACACCCTTTCTCTGTGTGTGGCATGGCATTTTCAATTGTCTGTCCACATTACATCATATTAATCTACCTGACGTGCTATTTAACTGCTGACCTACTCGGTGCACACATTCCTAGATGGGATCTGCAGGCTTTCCCTGCAACTAACTTTAACAGACATTTAAGTATGATGTATGTTAGAAAATGTAGTATAACAATTAGTTTTACCAAGGGATTTTGTTCAGTGTCTACTGTTATTTATTAGATACCAGCTCTAAAAACTCACACAGCACATGCACTTCAATGACCAAGCCTGTAAACAATAAAGACTTTTAATCGAATGCAAATTGTTTGTTGGGAGGAAAAAGACCAAACAATTCATGCCTTGTGCATATAAATTTTACTTTGGTGTCTGGCTACCATTTCTCAACTGTATTCTAATTTAAAGTCAGTTAATCAAAACTGATTTGCTGCAAGGGGAATTTCAACGGATTAACACTTCAAAGTACAGAGATCTCTTCTTAACTGCCGAACTCTTTCAGCACTTTGCAAAATACCACCTTAAAATGTACAGTCTTTTGTCATCTTTAAATGGGCATTCATTTCAGATGCTTGCGCAGAACAAGATGTGTCAGCGAGCGTTCATTCTCCCGCTGCACGACAGTGTCTGCAGAAAGCATTGGAAAATTACAGAGGGCGCAGTAATCACTAAGTTACTGGCAGAGCTGAGCTCATTTCAAAGCATTCATGTACAGGGGAGTAATCAGAGCTGTTAAATTGAGGACAAATTCAAGATTGCACAAGACTAATGACTCAGGAGACAGACACATGCTAAGGCACAACAGAGCAAACAATACAGTCCTGCCATTTAAATAAGGAATACGAGAACAATACAAGCTTATTGCACATTCTTCTCATAAAGGATGATTTCTCCTCGCTTTCATCTCTTTGAAGGGGAAAATCTCACCACGCTAAAAGTCGGCAGGGGTTTAAATGCAAGACCTTGTGATTCCACAGAAAGCCTGTGGCACATTTAATGGGTATAATTGTATCTCATGTCTTACCACAACAATTGATGGGAGAAAAGCGGCAGGTGACCTTTCAACACACCAGCTCACGGGCCCCGCTAATAGACGGCCACGAGCTAATGAAGCTTCCCCACAGTCACCATCTACACATCAGTCTCCTGTGTTCACTTCTGTTCCATGTAAATGCTAGCACCCCTTGGTCTCCCAACATTTCTACAAGTGGGCGACTCAACAGGAAGCTAATAGTTTCACAAAATGTGTTTGTTGAAGTGACACTTAGCATGCATTCTAATAAGTAATCTGTAATTTAGTGCCTGGGAGTTTTTTTGCTATCGACACCATGAATACACTTAAAGTGACAAAAAGCACCAGAGGGCAAAACATTTGAGAATGTAGTAATTCTCATTTGGATTGGGTTTGGATGGCAAATTTGAGGAGTCATATGGTTAAATTGCATGTTTATCTCATTCCTTACCAAAAATGGTTATTACTATAATAATGATGTACTCCCAAAGTCTTCATATGTCACAGATTAAAAGAACAGCTTTAAACATGAAAAATATACAATGTAGCCAAATGAATGCAGCTGGAAGCATATTACATTTTTATTTATTCATTTTTATGTTTTACCACCACTTTATTCTGGTCAGGATCGCGATGGGTCAAGTTTTAATGAAATCACTGGGCATGATTGACCCTGGATCCCAGCGGTAGTGGGTTAACACAGTTTACTGTTGGTCCACCGGAGTGCCTTGGAAGCATATTATTTAGTTTATATAACTGATGGATTGCAATAAGTGTTGCTGAAACACTGAATTCAATAATTAGGTAGGGCGTCCACATAATTCTGGCCATATAGTGTAGCTGACAAGCCTACAGTCACCATATTTCCTTCACTGCAGCAAAGCCGAATAAACAAAAAACATTTGTGTTTCTATTCAAGAGCGACTTTCAGTTAAATGTTAAGTCACATTATACTGTTGGCTTTTTATTATCATTTGTTAAGCCAAAAAAAAAAAGTAGCATTAATTCTGGTTTGATTTCATTTATTATACAAATAAATAAAATATTATTTTTTTTTAAATAAAATTTTCTATTTTTCCCACTTTTCCCCCCAATTTTCTCCCCTAATCTAGTCGTGTCCAATTACCCTGATTATGTCCTCTATACTGAATCGACCCTTCACCGCTGACTGAGGACGCCTCTCAACTGACATACACCTCCTCCGGCACGTACAGTCAGTACAGACTGCATTTTTCACCTGCACGAGTCGAGTTCATACACTGACGGGCACTGTGTAAGGAGGGCCACACCCTTATCAGCATTATTTCTCAGCCCTGTGCAGGCGCCAGCAGGGGCCACAGTTTCACCAGTTATGAGGACCTATGGTCCGACTTTTTACCCCTATGAACAACAGCCAATCGTTGTTCCTGCTGCCGCCCAGCCCAGTCGGAAGGCAGAGCTGAGATTCGATACGATGTATTTGAAACCCCAACTCTGGTGTGCTAGCGTACTTTTTACTGCTGCACCACCTGAGCGGCATAATATTCTATGTAGACTCTCCAGCCGGCTCATTTAATTCTTTTCTTATGTTACGCACATGTACTTGTTCAGTGTTTGCCTTGTTTATTCCAAATACTTGGAAATACAGAAATGATACAACCTGTGCAACATGAATAGCTTGAAAGTACTGAACCAGCAGCCACCTGGACCAGTACAAGTAATCTCAGCATGGGCATGTCGTGTTTGAACTGACTTTGCTTATTGTCAACAATATCAGAATTAAAAAATAAGTCTGGATTAATTAAATGTTTTCTTTGTGCTCATCCTCTAAACAGGTTTGTCCTTTGTAAATGATAATTGCAGATGCTTCCAACCATCTGGAGAAAAAACAAGTTGAAACTAAAATCTTGTTTGTCATATCTGTTGGAAATCGATTTTCACTTTGCTTTCTTCTTTTGTGGAGTTTGTAATCAATACAAAGTTTGTGGAAATACACTGTATGAACAAATGAACATATATAAGTATTGGGATGTCCTGCCTACTGTGTTTCAGCCACAACAACTGCTAACAGGTGTAAAAAATCATTATATAAGGGAAATTATATGATTCCAACTGTGCAGTAAAAGTTCAGCAACCTTGTTTTGTTCCAGATTGACTGTGCCCCTGTGCACAAAGCAAGGTCTTTCAAGACATAAAGAAAAGCTTGGTTTAAAGACAATCCAATGGCTTGCAAATAGCCCTGACCTCAGCCCCATGAACAGCTTTGGAATTAACTGTTACATTGATTGAGGCTTTTTTTGACCAACATAAGTGCCCAGTCATATAAATGCTATTTTGACAATATAAACACAAATTCCCACAGAAAGTCTTGTGAGAACCCTTCACAAAAGAGTGGCTGCTGTTAACATAGAGGTCACTCTATGTTAATACCAATGGTTTTAAAATGATACATCCAACAAGCTCCTGATCAGGTGTCCAAATACTTTTGGACCTATACTGTATCATTCAAGGAACGGAGGTCAGCTAGTTTGAAATGTTTAGATTGCTCCTGCTTTTTGTATTCACCTGGGAAAGAGGTGACATTGAAGCCCTATCTAAAAAAAATCTAAAAAAAACTGCAGGGAACTTGACAAAAGTGAGAGCAGCCTATTTCTTTGCAAATGTCAGGATGCACTTTGTCTCTTGGTGAAATGGAAAGAACAAGCAGAGAGCACTTGGAAAGCTAATGTGAAATTGCTCTAGAGAGAACTTTTAATCAGTGCTGAAATAAGATCTTTAGACAGGGGCAAAGTCTTAAAACAAATCTGCCTGCGATAAAGGTTGACGAGTTAACTAGTATTGTTGAGACATCACATACAGAGTACCTATTCAACCTATGTAAAATGTATTTATTTATTTTATTTCATTAGGATTTTAACATCCTGTTTTACACACTTTGGTTACATGACAGGACAGGTAGTTACTCGTTACACAAGATCCATCAGTTCAAGTTTTTAATGTCAAACACAGGCATGGAGAATTTTGTATCTCCAATTCACCTCACTTGCTGTGTACTGTGGGAGGAAACCGGAGCTCCTGGAGGAAACCCACGCAGACCCGGTGAGAACATGCAAACTCCACACAGAAAGGACCTGGGAAACAAACCCAGGACCTTCTTGCTGTGAGGTGACAGTGCTACCCACCAAGCCACTGTACTGCCTCAACCTATGTAAAAAGCTGTTCCATGACACTCCACTCCTATCCCAAGGTTAACTGTTATGTTGTACTTGAAAATCTGCCATAAGTTAAAGAGAGAACTTTGTTAGCTACTTGCTGTTGGGGAAAGGAACATGACATGAGACAGACTGGCAGTGCTTGGCTGTTAAGGAGGTGCCATTAATCCTAAGAGATGAAGCCAGAGCTGGAGAAGCTGCTGAAGGGCTCTAAAGAGCCTGACACCAGCTGAGAAAGAAATGCATCACTTCAGATGAGCGATGCTTTTTGGGGCCATTTTGCCAACCGTCCTGCAATAGTTCCAGTGGCCCTGCTGGGCCCTCTGTGGGCAGACACTACACCAGTCTGGAACCCTGTTTCTCTGGGGTAATGTTAATATTGCAACAGTTACACTTAAGAGTTCAGTGCTGGCATATGATGCAAGGTCTTCAGCTGGTGTAATGGCCATTACACTATTAGAATTCTTTGGGCATCACTAATACGAGATGATTCACCCACAAGGACATTGATTTAATAACTTACTCTGGTAGAATATTATTCAGTTTTTAATACTAAAATATAAATCTAAGGCATGTGTTTGTTTATTCGACACCCCCCCCCGCCCTTCCCCCAAGCCATGCTAAAATGGTCTCACAAAATGGTCCTGCTGTGACTTTTACCCAAGCACATGAAAAACACTAAAAATCTACTGCCTATGAATACCTTATTCTAGCAAAATAGTCACCATCCCAACAGTATTCCTCTCTGAACCTTTCAATTTCTCTGTTCTATTTTTCAAATGCATCTAGAGACATTTTTCCCTTTTTATTTTCCCTTTTTAAGCATATGCACACCCATTTGTTGTGTAACCCCAAACCCTGCTGACGGAGAAGGCCTAGGCTGGTAAAGATAAAAAAAATAACGATCATTTTAAAAGAGGTAAGTTTCTCTCTTTTTGTCTAAGAGAAAAACATAAAAAGCCCCTGCCGTGCTGTGCGTGGTTGGAAGTCAAGATGGCCAAGGCCTCTGGAGAGCAGAGCTGCAAAAGTACCCTTAAGCAAGGCACTCACAGACCACACGAAACAAAACCCATTTTGTTTATCATTTGCAGCTATATTGAAAAAAGGTTTGGCAGGGGTGCACTACTAATGATATAAGGGTGAAGCCAAGGCATTCACATGGGAACAAGATGGCATCCATGGTACTTTAATAATTAGTAAATAAGCATGGAAATATTGAAGCTTTTGGTTACTTATTTCACAGAAAAATATATTTGTTGTGTCAAAAAATAAAGACTTAGGACACAAGTTTGCCACTGTAAACTGCTGTTGTGCCCCAAGCCACCCACAGGTGTTAAAACACAAATTGTGGTTAAGGTGGTTAAAAGGTGGTTAATCATAAATAGATTTATACAAATGCTTAAACAAAGGACAATTGTCTTCACAGATTTTAGCCTACCAACAGGGCAGTGGCGGCTGGGATGTCAATTTGCTCCAAAGCAACAGTTCTTTTGTAAAAGATCAAAAAGAATCATCAGGACTATTAGCCATTAGTATGTATTGTAAGGATTTAAGTGCATTTAAATGGGCTGTGCACTGGAGCTTGGAATGAGTTGTTACTACAGAATCAACAGCATCAATACACATACTTCCAGATTTTCTCTGGCACAGATTTCTACTGCTATTTTTGGATGGCATTTTTGTCAGATTTGTTTAGGATACTTCTCATTCTTAAACAGATGTAGTAAAAGTGGACAAAGTGCTTGAACTCGAAAGGTAAAATTAAGGTTTTGTTTGTACTTAATTAACAAATCAGACTTATCAGTAAATAACAAACATGAAAGGCTGCAAAATAGTTAAATGTCCACTTTCAACTATTATTGTGTTCTCTATACATCAACAGGTGAAGACTTTAACAAAAATCTGTGTAGTCTAGAATAACACATAAATGATATGGGAGTTCTTAAAAACTGTAAACTCTGAACATTTCTTGGGATTTATAAGAGCTAGATAGAGTTAGATTTCAGTTCAGTTCTATAATAGACAACATGTGTAACATGACCAGGCATAAAAAACAAGTAAAGTTTTGATCATGACAAAGACTGACTAAGCCTAATTTGCAATTTTAATGTGTTTGTTTAGATAAATGACTAAAACCAATCTGCATTCTGATTCAAATGTGCGTCTCATGCGTGAAGCATCATACGGCAGGAGGAAACCTTAACACATTAGTTGCTGACAGCTTAATTACACAGTTGCAGGTGACGCACAACATCTTCTTTCAAAACATCTGCTGCTCGTTGCCCGCCACTTGTAAGACCTTTGATCAGCAATCTGTCATAGCACAGATTTACCAGCACTTGCAGACACCCTACATTCACAGCTGATACAAAGTAACTATATAAAAGTAAAAGTAAAAAGCTAGATGTATATAAGAATTATGGAAATAATCACAATCACACCTAGTGAGAGTTAAAGTAGCCTAATGACATTTTTAGGGAGTGGGAGAAAACATGAATGCCTTGAAGAATCTTAGACAAACTTACGCAAGACATGCCAAACACTATGGGAGTCAAGGATTAAGAACCAGCCCCAGGACCCTGAAGCTGTGTGGAATCAACACTACCTGCGGTACCAACATCTTACACCCATAGGTATAACAGACTCAAGTTCACCAAAAGAAAACGTGGCTGGGTGAGAAGTCCCTTGGACCTTTTCTATTAATGTTGGGTTGGCAGCTGTTTGGCCTTTAAACAATGTTCATTAAGCTATATAATCACTGACAGTATGTGTCCACTTGTGTTTCCTTTGTTAGTATGGGACTGCACCACTGCAAATTCCCACCCCCTAAAGCTGCTGGCCGTTTCTGTCAGGTTTGGGTTGGGTTCTAGCAAATGAGACAACCATCACCTTCATAAAACTGGGGTATGCACTTATTAGTATATAGTAAAGCTCTGACATGATGTTCATTAAATTAATTGCACAAAGTAAATTCCATGCTTATAAATTTGTAGCAATAATTTGGGAAAGGCACTTTCTGTTTTAGTATGATTGTGCTCAAATCAAGGTCTATAAAGGCATGGTTTGGAAAAGTTGGACAAGTTTGAAGCTTGTTAAGGAAAAAATAGATTTTATGCTTAATATAACCTGGATATTAGTATTATGTTGCTTGTGCATTAAATCTTTATAGTTGTTAAATCCTTATGTTGGTGCTTAAAGTGTGGCTGGTAGTCTAAAGTACAGAGATGAGCAATATTTCTGTCGTTAAGCTGTTGTAAAATATTGTAAGCAGATAAAAAACAACAGTTAGAACAGAATGGGGTTCCAAAGTCCAACACCCAATGTGATGTGACTAGAGCAGTATAAAGGGAAGCCCACAGTTCTGTTCCTTGTTCTTCATTAGTTCATACACTGCTGTAGGGACCCACGATCGTGCCAATAAATTCACCAATCCAGTCAACTGTATTCTTTGTTTTCTTTTATCATCTGACCTTGTTTTTCCACGACAAGCTCAATTCAACAACCTTGGTTGACCTCAAAATGCTATTTTGCCTGAAAGAAAAAAGTAAAGAGTGCAGACTGTATTTAACATAAGTTTGGGCCAATACCATATTATTGGAATTTTGGAATGGGATGTCCAACAAACTTATGGTCAAGTGTCCATATTTGCAATAAAGTGAATATGGCTATAACCAATATGACCTTATGACCGATTGGAAATGCTTTAATAAACAAAATGTGATAGCAGTGAGCAGATGCAGCCTTGTATTTCTCTTTAATTCATTTTTTAATCCAAATTCACAGTTCAACCCAACAAAGCATCAGCCAAGTCTCCTACATAAAAAGTTCTCCTGTCAAAAACAAATATTATATAAGGCAGCTTATTGAAAGCACCCAGTATCCAGTCTGAATTGTAAGGTCATTGCATCAGATGAGGGCCGTCACTGATTTTTAGTGTATTCTTTAGTAATTGTGGTGTTTTTTTTCTACCAGTCGTCTCAGAGTGCAAACAAAAAGCCAGACGTGGAGCAAGTTCAATGAGTGCCTCCATCTTGTGGAAGGTCTTGGTCATGTGATGATTTGTAAGGAGCTGGGTCATGCATGTAGGTGGTAAAATCGCACATACAGCTTTTTGCAGAGCAAAGCCTTACTTAGTAGTAGGTTAGAATATATTTTTTTGTTGGTCCTTCAGAAAAATGTAATCAAAAGTTGTTTCTCAGTTAATAGCTTTAGAGACCTTTTGATCCTAGGGATAAACATGCCGCCTCATGTTTTCTGGTGCATTTGGTCTTCAGCTGCAAAACAGATTGTTGATCCATAAATTCATAACACATCTTCAGTAACCATTTCATTCTAATCAGAGTGATGATAGGTCTAAAGTCTACACTGAAACACTGGACACAAGGTGGAAATACAACCTAGACTTAGTCACTTACTGGGCAATTTAGAATAGCTAATCCATGTACTGAAAAGTGAGAGAAAAAAAGTCACAGTAGTGAACCCACAGAAGGCAAGGTTTAAACCCTGGTCCCCAGGACCCCGGAGCTGTTTGACACCAACACTACCTGCTGTGCCACTGTGACTCTCAGCCATACATAATACATGACACTGAGAAAAGGCATTATGCAAAATTTCTTGTAAAAAGAGATGTATGTGACTGTGGCTGCTCATGAAAATCCCCAGGTGTACTCCCATACACTAATTAACACTAATGAATTAACCTAGAGTCATGTTTGTTGCTCAGCCAGGCTCAGAGAATAAATTTTAACACACTGGAAACTCAACAGCTACTAAGCTTGCTCATCATGTCCCATCGCTATTGCAAGGGGTCAACAGGACAAACAGCTAGCGTGATAGAGGGTTTCTTGGCAACAGACAGACACCTGGACAAAAGGTGACTCTTGACGGCTCCCCAATCTATCAGACTTGTGGTAAGAGAGTGCAAATGGCCTCCTTATCCCTCAACAATTCCCCTACCTCCTGCTACTCTTCAGCACGCAGAGGTTGTCAAACGAGACAAATGCACAATCCCCTTGTTGCAATTAATTTGATTCTTGTTCTGCGTGAGCTCTCGGCGCAGTATTTAATTAAGGCCCGAGCACGCCGGGGCTCACTCTGTTGAAGACCCGAGTTAAATGGGCCTGTCTTGCAGCCTTTCCTGTTAAGCGCTTACAAGTGATTGAGAGAAAAAGAGCCGCCGCTGTCGTCCACCCTTCATGTGCTTGATGGAGGTAGCGACTGTGGCATTGTCTTTTTGAGAAACAGATGGAGAAAGCTGCGGCACCATGAAGTTTTGACTGTTTTTCAAAGAGCTGAAGCCTCCGTAAGTCCAGACTGCTCAAAATACAATAGAATAGAATAGAATGAAATAGAACTGAATGTCCTTATTTGTCATATATACATAAACAGATTTTTTAAAACTTTTTTTGCATATCTTGTTTGGAAGCTGGGGTCAGAGCGCAGGGTCAGCCATTGTACGGCACCCCTGGAGCAGACAGGGTTAAGGGCCTTGCTCAAGGGCCCAACAGTGGCTGCATGGCAGAGCTGGGATTAAAACTTTCAACCTTTTAATTGACAGCCCAAAGCTCTACCCATTAGGCTGCCGTCATCCCTTTTTTGCTCCTTGGATGGCAAGAACTGTTTTACCACCTATTGTGTGTGCTTCATGTATACATTACATATTTTTATCTTCATAGAAAAGATGTGAAGAATTTAGCAGCATGTAAAAGATTGTTTTCATATATATCAAAAGTCTAAAAATGGAGAGAACTGTTCCTTGGACTTAACACCATGGACTTATCTACAAGCCCTCATTTAGAGTCTCATTTAAATCCTAGTTGGGGGTTCAGTGCTTGTGTAATGGCTAGCAATCTGGCACACACTGTAGCCAATACAAACTCCATCCTAAAAACCATTTAGCACCCAAAAGAAACATTTCTAAACTGTGGGACAGGTATAAAGAAATAAAGCATTAAATATAGTACATAAATATAGTTCTGGCTCCTACTATACTATCTCGTTGACTATCTCGTAAAGGTAATCATAGCTTAAAAAGCTTTAACAATTATATCAGTAATGTATGTACTGTGCTATTCTCCTCGATAGATATATAGAACTATCTGCTTTTACAGTTGATGATTGCAGTCCAATTACACAGGAGTTTCTGCTTGTTTTTATAAAGCAAAAGAAAAAGCTACATGCTATTAGCAAAGCCATGCAAACCCAAAACAAAACATAAAAGCAAGAAAATCAACTAAAGCTGTGAGATGAGTTTTGATGAGATGAATGACATAGTTAAAGAGTGTTCTGCAGGAGAGGAGATGTGGTGCAGAATGGGATAAAGCCAATAGAAAGACATGAACCAAACTAGTTATATGTCTGTCTTGGTGTTGGTCCATTAGATCAAGGACTAAGCAGCGCACAGCTTTCCCTCTGCCTTCTGCCCAAAAATCTAAAAACTTAAACTTAAAGCAAAGAGAAAACTAGACTGCTTTGTATTTATTATGATTAAGAAAACACTTACATCTAAGGGAATCTATAATCTAATAAGGATATCAGTAAATAATCAAATCACCCCTTCAAACTGTAGCAGTGTAAAAGTAGCTTAGAATAATTATAGTTTTACAGTTTTTTTCTTGAATTAAACAAATCATCAGTAGAGTGCTTTTAGTGCAAACGTGTCATTTATATCTAAAAGGCGTTTGGACGGCCCAAAAGATTAAAATATCAGTATGGGCAGCAAGTGACTGTGATCTTCAGGCATGGCCTGTTAGTCTAGTGCCAAACTGCAAAAACAGTAGAAAGCTTGTGCTTCAGTTTGAAAGGAAGAAGGAAGCCACTGGGTGTCATGCAAAGAATATTAAACGATGTGGTGGAAAGAAAGCATGGTAACTAAGCGTTTCACAAAGTGGTTACTTACAGGTAATAAGTGTAGGAGTGATAGGTTCTTCTGCCAAGTGGGGTGGTGGAAGGATTAAAGCAGTGGTGGAGAGGGGAGAATGTAAATGGAAGGAAAGAAAAAGTAAAAGATTAATGTCTGAAAAATAGAAAATGAACAAAACCTGATATGGTGACACAAGTGAGGATCTACTGTGAGGGTAAGGGCTTGTGATGCCTGTTATCTGACTGACTAACTGAGAGAGGGAGGCAGGGCTAAGCTGCTTAGTGCCACATATATTACATTCACACTGCAAAATGTGATGCTCGATTTGTGTTTATTGCTCTTTTTTAAATTGGTCATATTACTATTTAATGTGCTGTGTATAGGAGAGCAGTCTGTCCAAATTGTGCTTCTGAACTGATCTGTATGCACAGAACAGTGCTCCACCAGAAATTCATCAAAGACTAATCAGACTTTAGATTTACTATAGTGGTGTAGTCAAAATTAATGCCACTGTTCAAATGCTGTTATCATAAATACTACATATCAATCAATATCAAAGAAGATTTTGGGTGAACACCCTAAATTTAAATAAAAAAATATTTTCTAAGCATTTTGGCACAAATGAACCTAAAAGTGACCCAGGTCAGAATTTAAATTTATTGATTAGGGTAAATTTATTTATTAATTAACAGCTAAATACTTGTTACACAAGATTCATCAGTTAACAAGTTTAAAGTCAAACACAGTCATGGACAATTTAGTATCTCCAATTCACCTTACTTGCATGTCTTTGGACTGTGGGAGAAAACCGGAGAACCCGGAAAAAACCAACACAGACAAGAGGAAAACATGCACACAGAAAGGACCTGGACCGCCCCACCTGGGGATCGATCCCAGGACCTTCTTGCTGTGTGAGGCAACAGTGCTACCCACTGAGCCGCCCCGGAATTTTAAAAAAGTCATGTAAATAGACAGATCTGTGTCTTTTTAGAGTGTTATAGTAGCTATAGACATATTTTGTCCATATATACCAGGGATCTTCAAAAAGTTTCCACACTTTCCACAGGAGTAGTAACTGGTCACGTCTAAGAGAATGAAAGAGAGCTTATAGTCCAGATTTAGCGCCATCTGATTTTCACCTTTTTGGACCACTCAAAGAAGCTTTAAGGGGAAGATGATTTTCATGTGATGATGATGTGAAAGCAGCAGTGCATCAGTGGCTATGCGCTCAAACAACAACTTTCTTTGCTGATGGCAAAAGTTGGTAAGACGCTGAGAAAAATGCATCGGAAGGAGACTGTGGAAAAGTGACGTAATTTGTTTTTAAAATTCTAAATAAATGAAGTTTAAAAAAGTGCGGAAACTTTCTGAAGAACCCTCCTATATTCTCTGCATGAGAGGAGTAGGGTAAATGAGCTCTGAAAAGCTGTTACTCAAGCAAAAGAGCTGCAGTCAGTTCAGATAGCAGAGATGGAAAGATTAAGAAAGAAAGAGTAACAGGTGAAGCTGTTAGGATACAGTCTGATTTCCCAGTAGGGTCCAGGAATACATATTATCTGCAAACCACTAAGACTGTATATAGCCCTGAGAACTTTGTCTAGTGGTAAATATGAGCTTTTGGGAAAACAGGTCTCTCATTTTAGGTATACAGCCAGTTGGGAATAAAGTTTTGGGTCCAAATTTCAAGTTTATCTCATTCCATTTGCTTTACCCTTGTGACAGTGACTAACACATATTCTCAATCAATAACCAGACCAAACAAAATCTAGTTTCAGTCGATCTTCATCATAATTTCAATCCAATCTCCCTTCATCCCCCATGCCCAATCAAATCCCATTTATTTCTGACCAAACATGCCAAGGTCATTATGCTAAAATCTCCACTTCCAAAGCAAGCCAATGATTTGATGTAATTGCCTATCCTGCTAATTCAGCAAAACAAAGATGTGCGTCTTCAGATGTCTAGCCATTCTATATCTCTCCAGCAAAATCAATAAAGATGAATATCCTCATTCAGAGGAGGTAATGACTGAGATTAAAAACTTATTTCTCTGGCTCACCTCAATTTTAAATTACAGTTGTGCTCCATCCAGAACAGAGGGAGAATAAATAGGTGCTATTCTAAGTCATTAAACATTTGCCTATTCACACATTGTGTTAAAAGCTTTTTTGCTGTGGCTATTATTATAAGAAGCCGTGCTATTAGAAAAAAAGAGTTGCTTTGTGAGGTTTTTTGTGCTGAATTCAGAGAGCTTGGCACCCTAGCAGAGGGTGGGGGCTAATGTAAACTAGCCTGCAGCATCAAGCCCAAGGCCTGGCTCTGAAGACAAAAAACGTGTTCATTAATTTTTCCCTCTTATCTTCCTTCGCTTATTTTTTCTTCTGTATGCGATAAGCTGTAAAATGCTTTCCTATTTCCTGTATCAGTCATTAAAACATGCTCATTTGTCTGAGTATAGCATGAGGAAAAATATGAATATTTAATCACGCATCATATGCTGGTGCCACAGCCAGTTTAATGGTGGTTATCCAAGCAATCAAATCAATTATTCTGTCTTCAGCTGACAAAAGGGTGGGTTTGAGAGTCGAAACACAAACAGTGCTGATTCACTAGAGTTGACTTTCATGTCATGTGCACACAATAACTTGACTTTCATTTGTAATTCTTTGTAGCAGGACTGTTCTGAATGCCTCATCTAACTCACCAAATGCAGTATTTGAAATTTGAACCACAGTACATCACACTTTAAACAGGCAATACAATCAGGTCTGTGTAATATTGACAGAATAGATGATTCGGACTCTTTCTTACCTTTTCTTCATGACCAGTACTACACCCAGGAAGATGATAACGAACAGCAGGATGCCAGCGATGACTCCAGCAATCTTTACTGTATGGTCGGTTTGTTTCTCTGGCTCTACTGCATCTGGTTTTCTGGTTGCTGCCCCTGGAACAAACCATCAAATTGATGCAGTTTTAATCTTTATTTGTGTGATAAATTAATATAAGTAAACAGGATTGGTGGGATTACTGTTTTATTACGTAAAATAAAAAAAAAGCTCTCACAAAAAGAGAAAAGTCATTTTAAGTTCAATCACAGACAGTACCTCATCCATACAAAGCTGGGTGTTCTGGTCCTGTTTCAACTGATGTTGGGCAAGATATTTGGCAACTTGGTAGATATTTATTTATATATTTATTATTTATTAGGATTTTGACGTCTTGTTTTACACACATTGGTTACAATTATGACAGGACAGGTAATCACTGGTTACACAAGATTCAACAGTGAAAGTCTTCTAATGTCAAACACCGTCATGGACAATTTCGTATTTCCAATTCACCCTATTTGCATGTCTTTGGACTGTGGAAGGTAACCAGTGCTCCTGGAGGAAACCCATGCAGACACCGGGAGAACATGCAAACTCCACACAGAAAGAACCCCAACCGCTCCACCTGGGAATCGAACCCAGGACCTTCTTGCTGTGAGGCGACCCACCGAGCCACCGTGCCACCCGGCAACTGGGCAGAAAAGTACTACTACAAGCTACTAGGTTTTTCCATATCCAAATTACCCGATTGTATTTTGCTTTCTCTCTACTGCTGCTGACTTCTACTCCTGCAGATGAAATGTTGGCTCTGGTGTGCTAGCGTGTTTTACCGCTGCACCAAGCAAGCACCCCAAACTTGATTTGCCGCTCTTATTTTAGTTACTAAAAAGTACTTAAATCAATATTTTTGCTTGTTTCCAGTCTAAACAAAGTGATTCCAGCCAATCCCTATTTGGGAGCTCTTGTGTATGAAAGATAAGAATGTTTATCAGCCCAATGAAGAGAGCTGCAGTTTGAATACATTTGGTGATTGGTTTTATGAGGGTCAGAGAAAAGCACATGCTAACCCTTACGCCAAGTTAGTATGAGTTATGTTACAGATGCCACTGTCAGTTGTGGCATCCACATGTGCAGAATATGCAGTAAATAAACAGATGTGATTAAAAAAATTAAATGAATACAATTGTTTTTTTTTCATGCATTTACTCTATATATTTAAGTGTCATCTTCTAAAAGTGACAAATAATTACTCCAACATTGTAATAGAACCTGATATGTCTTGTTTTCTTCACTTGACTAATGAAGGTGCTACATACATAAAGCAGTTATTATAATGTTTCTTATCTGTCTCCTCTCCACCTGAGAGAATGAGATAAACTCATTAACCATGCTTCTCAACTTCCATAGTTTTTGCCTTCATGGGCACAGTAATGCCTCTTCATTGCCTGTGGAAATTAAAATCTAGGTCACACATGTTGAAAGGCAATGTTAAAAAAAAGCAAAAACAAGGCAACGAAGTGAGCCAAAGTAAAAGAGAGGATAACTACTTCTGGCGCCATTTATTTACCAAGTAGGTAGCTACGGCTGATCACACCATGGGCACAGACACTGAATATCTGCTCAAGAGAGATAACCAACACCTCGCAGCACTTAGCCTTTCTGCATCAGTGTTGAACAAGCCTCATATAAGTGGAGGAAAGATAGGTCGAAAGACACACATACTATACATATATGTGTGTATATATGTGTGTATATATATATATATATATATACACACACATATAGGTAGATAAATTGGACAGATGTGGAAAGAGGTGTTCTTTCACAGCAGGAAGTGAGGTGAAGGGAACGTTTTCCTGTTTATTGTATAATGTGATGGCGTGTCAGTTATGAACCAGGTGAAATATTCATTTTCCAGCAAATGAGTAGGGGATGAAAAATAGCTGGGACATGCTGTTCAATTCTACCCTGGCTGCAAAACTATTCCTGCTGCCAGCTCCACTTTTTCAATCAGAGTGTGACAACATCCATCATTTCACCCTGGGCGGCGTGGTTACCTTAGTGATGGATTGTGTCAGAAACCAAGGTCTAATTTTTGGGGAAATATCAGCTTCACCACAAATCACTCCAGGGGGAGTAGGAGGATCTGACAGAGAACTTGTGCATGGGTGTTTAGATGAACATGTGTTTATGTGTCTACAGTTGAAGTCAAAGGTTTAATTACATTTGTGATGGGTGATGTTTGTTGTGGCTGTCTGTAATTGCTTTTGTTTCTTCTTCCTTTTTTAATATCTGATAATTAAAACACTGACTCTGATATTATTCAAACAAATGTGGTTTATGGCACACATTTGACTTTGGGAAGATCATTTTAAAAGGATACCTGTAACCTTGTTTAAGTTGACGTGTGTTTTTGGTCGTTGTCGTTGACTATCGATAGTGACACGTTTTTTGTGATTATTGGATTGGAATAAATCAGATAAATAAAACCTAAACGAGTATTTGTACAGGTGACCTTGGGACCTGTAATTGCTATGAAATGGTTTCAAGCAATGTTCCTGACTAATGGAAATCTATGACCCACTTTGTAAGATCTGTACATAGATCCCTATAGTTTAATAATAGTTATAATAGTAATAGTTTAACATATAATTTTTCTATGATTGTGGCCCATTTAAATGGGTGCAGCAAACATAGCCTACTAAAACAAGGTACAAAATTGTCACTAGGTATAGACAATTATAAATAATTGAATAATTATAAATAAATACATAATTATAATTATAAGGCATGAGAAATGACTACATTGCATTTTAGAACACTCTAAAAAATAAAAATCTTGTTTGATTTGCTGTATGTACAGTCAAATTTGACCAATCATATGTCATATTTAAAAAAAACTTAAAATCATTTATTAACAAAAAAGAAACACTTACAAGTGTATATACAAGTACAGTGTATCACAAAAGTGAGTACACCCCTCACATTTCTGCAAATATTTAAGTATATCTTTTCATGGGACAACACTGACAAAATGACACTTTGACGCAATGAAAAGTAGTCTGTGTGCAGCTTATATAACAGTGTCAATTTATTCTTCCCTCAAAATAACTCAATATACAGCCATTAATGTCTAAACCACCGGCAACAAAAGTGAGTACACCCCTAAGAGACTACACCCCTAAATGTCCAAATTGAGCACTGCTTGTCATTTTCCCTCCAAAATGTCATGTGACTCGTTAGTGTTACTAGGTCTCAGGTGTGCATAGGGAGCAGGTGTGTTCAATTTAGTAGTACAGCTCTCACACTCTCTCATACTGGTCACTGAAAGTTCCAACATGGCACCTCATGGCAAAGAACTCTCTGAGGATCTTAAAAGATGAATTGTTGCGCTACATGAAGATGGCCAAGGCTACAAGAAGATTGCCAACACCCTGAAACTGAGCTGCAGCACAGTGGCCAAGATCATCCAGCATTTTAAAAGAGCAGGGTCCACTCAGAACAGACCTCACGTTGGTCGTCCAAAGAAGCTGAGTGCACGTGCTCAGCGTCACATCCAACTGCTGTCTTTGAAAGATAGGCTCAGGAGTGCTGTCAGCATTGCTGCAGAGATTGAAAAGGTGGGGGGTCAGCCTGTCAGTGCTCAGACCATACGCCGCACACTACATCAAATTGGTCTGCATGGCTGTCACCCCAGAAGGAAGCCTCTTCTGAAGTCTCTACACAAGAAAGCCCGCAAACAGTTTGCTGAAGACATGTCAACAAAGGACATGGATTACTGGAACCATGTCCTATGGTCTGATGAGACCAAGATTAATTTGTTTGGTTCAGATGGTCTCAAGCATGTGTGGCGGCAATCAGGTGAGGAGTACAAAGATAAGTGTGTCATGCCTACAGTCAAGCATGGTGGTGGGAATGCCATGGTCTGGGGCTGCATGAGTGCAGCAGGTGTTGGGGAGTTACATTTCATTGAGGGACACATGAACTCCAATATGTACTGTGAAATACTGAAGCAGAGCATGATCCACTCCCTCCGGAAACTGGGTCGCAGGGCAGTGTTCCAGCATGATAATGACCCCAAACACACCTCTAAGACGACCACTGCTTTATTGAAGAGGCTGAGGGTAAAGGTGATGGACTGGCCAAGCACGTCTCCAGACCTAAACCCAATAGAACATCTTTGGGGCATCCTCAAGCGGAAGGTGGAGGAGCGCAAAGTCTCGAATATCCGCCAGCTCCGTGATGTCGTCATGGAGGAGTGGAAAAGCATTCCAGTGGCAACCTGTGAAGCTCTGGTAAACTCCATGCCCAGGAGAGTTAAGGCAGTTCTGGGAAATAATGGTGGCCACACAAAATATTGACACTTCAGGAACTTTCACTAAGGGGTGTACTCACTTTTGTTGCCGGTGGTTTAGACATTAATGGCTGTATATTGAGTTATTTTGAGGGAAGAATAAATTTACACTGTTATATAAGCTGCACACAGACTACTTTTCATTGTGTCAAAGTGTCATTTTGTCAGTGTTGTCCCATGAAAAGATATACTTAAATATCTGCAGAAATGTGAGGGGTGTACTCACTTTTGTGATACACTGTATATACATCTCTATTTAATTTAAATGCATTGCACGATTAGGCAATCTCTTCTTTTCTTCTGTATCATTCTGAAAGATATTTTTATAATATACATTACATATAAGGTTTAAAGTAAGAGTTATCTAGCCTTGCATTTATCCCTCAGGCACCCAGGTCATGGATTAAATTATGTTGATTTATAGGAGGATTTATAGGACAACAGTGCAAACAAACCCTTCTCGTTGACACAATGTCAAAACACTCACGTCCGTTCTGTGGACGCTTTGCTCACCACCCTGGCGCACCATTTGCCAGGTCATTGTATTTCTTTCAACGATCAGCCCACAGAAAGTTTCCATCTAACATGTCTCTGTTGAGGCTGGTAAATATTTAAATGTAATGTTCTGACAACTGGGTGAATTCAATAGCCCTGCTCCAAAAAGCAATGAGATTCACACGGCCTTGTGGCGCTGTATTGATTTCCTTTTTCCACCTCTGCTGGAAAACGTATTCCAACCCTGAATAAAAATCACCAGATGACTCTCTTTAAAGCACACAATGATGCAAAAAAAGAACAGCAGGGCTAATTTAATATATGCTGACCTTCTCCATTAGATAAATATTAAATAAACAGTGTGGCCTACAGTGAGGTGTTCTGTTGGCAGGAAGACACCTCATACAACTTGCAAAAACTTGCAAAAACAACGGAATCAATAACATGCAGAAGAGAAAATCACAAACAGAACAAAAACAAAGTACATTTATGCTACATAATACAACAATTTAAGCTTAATGTTTAAACAAAACATACTATACATGTTAAAGGCTGGGAAACAACTTTCTTTTTCCATTTCCTTTTCCACAACCAAAACGTACTTGTTTTTACTTGGCTTAACCAAGTATTACTCTTCTTATTATTACATTTTACATCTTTAAATTTACACTTCAGACAACTAGGTATCAGATAAAAAAAACTAATACAAAACCCAAACATTTATGTAACGAAAGGGTTGAGAGCCAAATACACTCAAGCCACTCTATGACCAAGGACAGAGCTGTATGGTCAGATTTGACTTTTTTGGACTTGCAGCTCACATATAGTCATACCACATCATTAAGCTGTACTTGCTCGCTGTAGCCATTAAAACAAATCACACAGTAATGTACAGCATTACAGACATCAGCAAAATATTCTTACACCAATTGCTTAATATGTGATAACTCTACTAGAGAGGTATCCCTTGTAGGCCATAGACCTTATATATAGGCCTGTAAGTGAAGAGATGGGAAAACCTTTTGGATGGACAACCATCTCTGCAGCTTCATAAATACTGGCCTTTATATCAGAATTTCCAAGATGGAAGTCAAAGGTATCTCACAGCACATGTATATGTTTATATGACAAATGGAGTGGCTTTGGGGCAAGTCTCTAAGTGCAATGAAACCCAATGAAACCCAATGAAAGCCCAGACTTGAACCCCATCAGTGAATAGACCTCAAGATGTCAGTTTACAGACAATTGCTATCCAATATGACAGAGTTTGAAAATATTTGACATAAAGAAGGGGATAAACTGCCCAATTCCAAGTGTGCAAAGTTTGTTTGTTTGTTTATTAGGATTTTAACATCATGTTTTACACTTTTGGTTACATTCATGACACTCTTATCACACAAGGTTCATCAAGGTTCATCACTTCACAAGGTTATATGGAACACAGTCGGACAATTTTGTATCTCCAGTTCTCCTCACTTGCACGTCTTTGGACTGTGGGAGGAAACTGGAGCACCAGGAGTAAACCCACGCAGACACAGGGAGAACATGCAAACTCCACACAGAATGGACCCGGACCACCCCACCTGGGGATTGAACCCAGGACCATCTTGCTGTGAGGCTACAGTGCTACCCACTTAGCCGCCGTGCTGCCCGTGCAAAGTTTGTAGAGATGTAATTATGAAGCCTAAGGGGCTTCTACAAATACTGAATGAAATATGTGAATAAAAGATTCTAATTTGTACTTTTTAAAAAAAAATCACATTATTATGAATTGTTAGGTGAAGATTGATGGGTAAGAACAGCAATCATATGCATTGATCAAATCCACAACACAATAACTTGTGCAAAACGTCAAGAGGTCTATGGTACAATATATGTATTTAAAAGGAAAAAACATCTGAATTTGAGACATTTAAGGTAAGTTAATGTTGTTAAACTCATTAGGCAGTACATACACATAATAAAAATTCAATTATTTTTAGTGTGTACAAAGAAAGATCATCTAGAATCCTTTGGCAGTATGCGCGCACACACACACACACAGAGTTAATACAAAGTATAGTTTAGTAACAGACACAAAGAGCAGAGAAGAAGCCGGACAGAGGGAGGTCTGACCTGTTAGCTGGCTGTCCCCTGCGGCGGGTGCGATGCGTACGTACGGCGTGGTGAGCTGGGTCACAATAATGGCGGCTAAGACAAGAGTTCCAGGTGAACATGCACAGAGGAGAAAGATAGAGAAAGAAAGAAGTGCAGGCTGAAGCCAGAGGTTGGCTAAATTGAATCTTTAGTTATAGTGATATGTAAACAAAAGACAAGACAAGCCTGTTGTTATTCAACACATTCTATATTTACTGCATTAACAAGTGCAGCCTGTATGTTTTTGAGCTTTTGTAGTTTTCAGCATTTTTTCCTCTATACTGATTGTGCCACTTGGTACTTATTTGCTGTGCCCCTTGAGAATCACGGCGACCAAGAGCATTTAGCAAGCAAATTAGCAGATGCTAGACGAAAAAAACATCAACATCTCAGTTGAGACCTCATCTTAATGCCATAAACTTAGAATAAAAAAGTAGAAAACCAATCTCTTGTAATCTTCGCGGTCGGGAGAGGAGTATTTAGATGCATTAGCTGTCTGCGTCTGTCTTGGAAAATAAAGTGAAAAGGCGCTCATTTGCATAGCACAGACATGGCACCATTAAGAAAGATGGCATGTAGTAAGGAAAATAGATTATCTACCATCTGTGCTCAATTAAATTCCAAACGTTGTGCAGGCTAGCGCCGAGATGAGCCTGTGGCTTGCTAAGTGCCTTCCGTGTTTGCAAATGGGCCACGGGAGGTCAGGAATGCACCGCTGCCAAATGGTTCCGGGACCCAAAATAAAATGTTTCAGTTTTCAGAGGAGCCATATTCCATCTGTCACGAGGAACCGTGTATCGCCGACAACACCGTGAAACTTTGCTCCAGCGATGTGCTGGGGAGGGCTATTATTTAGGACTAGACTGGGCTTACGGTAATTCTGGTTCTGTTACTTTACATTATTAAACCATCATCCAAGCCAGATATTTATATTTATATTTACATTTTCTGCATTCGGCAGACGCCTTTATCCAACGTGACTTACAGTACTGTGACAGTATATATTGTCTAAGCAATTGAGGGTTAAGGGTCTTGCTCAAGGGCCCAACAGTGGCAACCTGGCAGAAATGGGGCTTGAACCAGCAACCTTTTGATTACTAGTTCAGTACCTTAACTGCAAGGCTACAACTGCCCTAGTTATAAGTAAATAAAACTATTTTTGTCTTCTGGCAACCTGCTGAAAAAGATGGCCACCTTTTTTACTTTCTTTAATATTTTATAGTTAGAACTAGATTTTATAGTTATAGCATTAGCATTATAGCATTCGCCCTGAATTAAATGTCATAGCAAAGAGAATGCTTTAAAACAATAATCCACAATATATACACTGATCAGCCATAACATTAAAACCACCTCCTTGTTTCTACACACACTGTCCATTTTATCAGCTCCACTTACCATATAGAAGCACTTTGTAGTTCTACAATTACTGACTGTAGTCCATCTGTTTCTCTGCATGCTTTGTTAGCCCCCTTTCATGCTGTTCTTCAATGGTCAGGACCCCCACAGGACCACCACAGAGCAGTAATTATTTAGGTGGTGGATCATTCTCAGCACTGCAGTGACACTGACATGGTGGTGGTGTGTTAGTGTGTGTTGTGCTGGTATGAGTGGATCAGACACAGCAGTGCTGCTGGAGTTTTTAAATACTGTGTCCACTCACTGTCCACTCTATTAGACACTCCTCCCTAGTTGGTTCACCTTGTAGATGTAAAGTCAGAGACGATCGCTCATCTATTGCTGCTGTTTGAGTTGGTCATCTTCTAGACCGTCATCAGTAAACACAGGACGCTGCCCACGGGGTGCTGTTGGCTGAATATTTTTGGTTGGTGGACTATTCTTAGTCCAGCAGGGACAGTGAGGTGTTTAAAAACTCCAGCAGCGCTGATGTGTCTTATCTCATACCAGCACAACACACACTAACACACCACCACCATGTCAGTGTCACTGCAGTGTTGGGAATGATCCACCCCCAAATAATACCTGCTCTGTAGTGGTCCTGGAAGAGTCCTGACTATTGAAGAACAGCATGAAAGGGGGCTAACAAAGCATGCAGAGAAACAGATGGACTACAGTCAGTAATTGTAGAACTACAAAGTGCTTCTATATGGTAAGTGGAGCTGATAAAATGGACAGTGTGTGTAGAAACAAGGAGGTGGTTTTAATGTTATGGCTGGTAAATGTGAGTTTATGGCCTGTGTGCTACTTTTGTGGCATGTTGTATCAGCATAATAAAGATTAGTAATGAAATTCATTTTTATTTTGTTAATAGGCGTTAGATATTCGACAAACTGTCATTTACAAGCTTCTGTTAGCTTAAGAGAGGCACAACAGAACAAATCTGCATTACCGAGGTTTTGTTGCAAGCATGCCAAAATATTCAGGAGTTGTTATACACATTTGGGAGCAAATATCAATCAACATATGAGAAGTGTTAACCTTACCTTTAGTGGCAACACGGACACAGTCGATTTTGGTCTCCTGTGAGTGTGAGAGAGAGAGACACAGAGAGAGAGTGTGAGAGTGAAAAAAGGAAAGTGAATATGACAGTAAGTGAGAAAAAGAGACAGAGAAACAGAGAGAGAAATATACAGAAGGTGAAAGTGAGGAAAGACACAAAGAGAAAAAGAGAAACATTATTTTTTGGCATCACATTAGCTGTCATGGCTGTTACTGAGCCTGTGTATTTCAGTTGACTTTCTTGGAATCCGCTGACAATAAGACAGAAAAGCCAGTAAAGAAACAGAAGAGTAAACTGGTGCACGCTACATTGGATGGATTTTGTATGGTTCACTGGCCTATTCCAGGGCATAGTGGTACAATTGAGGCTGCAGAGCATCAGGGTTCTTTCAAACCTTGTTCCCAGTCAGTCAATGTTGTGTGCTTTCTGTGTCTAGGTGGCTTTCCTTTAAATATTTCAGCTTCCTCCCATCTTTTAAAAGCATTAGAAGGTAAACTGGCTGCTCATATTGTCCCCAAGGATATGCTCATATGTGTCGCCCTCTAAAGCAGGGTTTTTGAAACCCTGGGTCGCGTGGCAAAAAATGGGTCATAAAAGGCACATAAACATAAACTGAAACTTGAATGCGGAAGCCCCCTTGTAAAGGAAATAAGATGCATTTTTTGTGCATAAAATAATACATCATGGACAAAATGTGGCTCGCTTGAAAAGTAATTTGAAAAACCCTGCTCTAAAGGATTGGAGCCCTGTCCAGGGTGTGTTTCTGCCTGAAAGTGTTGGCACCCACACTGCCCATTCTGGAAGTGCCTGATATCAGGATTTGAAAGAATGATCACCCAAAGACAGGGCAGATATACCCAACATTTCAAAAAATACATTTTTCTTTACATTCAACCCCCCAATTTTTTCCCCTAATCTAGTCGTATCCAATTACCCTGATTGCATTATGCTTCACCTCTACCGATACAACCCTCCACTGCTGACTGAGGAGCTTCGCAACTGACACCATCACATGGTCGGTACTGCACCTTTTCACCTGCACGAGGCGAGTTCATATGCGGATCAGCCTTGTGCACAGAGAGCCACACCCTGATCAGCATTATTCCCCAACTCTGTGCAAGCGCTATCAATCAGCAGAGGTCGTAATTGCACCAGTTATGAGGAACCCTGGTCCGACTCATCCCACCGTGAACAACAGCCAATCGTTGTTCATGTGGCCGTCCAGCCCATCCGGATGGCAAAGCTGAGATTAGATTTGAAATCCCAGCTCTGGTGTGCTAGCGTATTTTACTGCTGCGTCACCTGAGCGGCCTTGTCTTCACATTTTGAAGTTTATGTGCTGAAGTAGTGAAGTTCTTCCATGATACCTTTTAATTCCAGAGATTTCCTGTCCTCTAATAAAGACCAATGATAAATCAATAGACAGTATTTGTCATAGTCACACCAACTACACAATCTCTCAATTGAGGACTCCAATAACCCAATTTTTTCAGCAATCTGTGTTTAATAGCACAGCTGAGAAGCACTGAATGAAGAAGCAAATTCAAAATTCAGTGGAGTGTAGTAAAGCAGTTGGAGCCAGCATAGCTGAAGCCAAGAACTGTCTCATCTCTAGAAGTGGAAGTGTATTCAATAAAGTACAGCTGTGTAAAAGTGGTTGGAGAGGAGCGTCTTTCCCAGAAGTATTTGTAACATTAAAATTCAGTCTAGTTCTTTTCTTAAGTTTTGAAAGCAAGATAACATAAAAGACTTTTTCAGAACCCAAAGCAGGGTGGCATACCGAGTCATTCAGCATTCATTGTCTTACACAACAGGAACAAACAAAAAGAAAGTCAGGACATGAATATTCACAAGGCGGCGAGTGACGGAAGAGCTGGTTTTAATCCCTTCGGCTTTATTACAGCAAAATGCACTCATGAAGCCTGCTGCATAATTGAAAAGATGGCAAATTAAACTACAGGGCTGTGAATTATTGAGGACAGTTGCAAAATGAGGAGGAGCAGGTCTGACAGTGTGCAGGGCCACGAGTTCAGATCAGCAACAACACAGGCTGCTCCATTTCACAACTTACACCAGCGGTGGGTTCAGATTAGACTAGTACTGGGATGTAAGGATGCACAAATCAGACTGGTCCTGATTGTGGTCATCTTTACATGTTACCACCACAGAAACCGGAACTCAGGAACTATGGACACATTTTTACTGTAGGGAACAGGGATGTTTTATGCTTCTGGGCTGAAGCTCCAACAATACTTTTAGATCTTTAAGCAAAATAGGTAACTTCATAGAGAACTTCATAGGTAGTTCTAGACTAGCGGTTAAGGCACTGGACTAGTAATCAGAAGGTTGCTAGTTCAAGCAGCCTAGCGGTTAAGGTACTGGACTAGTAATTAGAA
Source organism: Trichomycterus rosablanca (assembly GCF_030014385.1). Taxonomy (NCBI): domain Eukaryota; kingdom Metazoa; phylum Chordata; class Actinopteri; order Siluriformes; family Trichomycteridae; genus Trichomycterus; species Trichomycterus rosablanca. The sequence goes on from NC_085990.1 coordinate 36,950,184, forward strand.
GGTTACTGGTTCAAACCCCACCCCTGCCAGATTGCTGCTGTTGGGCCCTTGAGCAAGGCCCTTAACCCTCAATTGCTCAGACTGTATCCTATACTGTAAGTTGCCTTGGATAAGGCGTCTGCTAAATGCTGAAAATGTAAATGTAGACCAGGAACTATCGGGCATTTTTAGATCTTAGAAATAAAAGCATAATAGGTAACTTCACATAGACCAGGAACTATTTGGGCATACCTTGCAAGCTAGCTTTACAGAATAACGAACCTTTTTTTCTCTCCCTTGCATAATTTGGACTTTTTCAAAATATGCTTTATGACAGGCGCACCATAGCAAGGCTGGAAAAATGAGATCATCTTTTGTAAAAAAAGTAAAGTAACTTTTTTAGATAATTACTAACTGTAACATAACTGTAACATTTTTGTTGAGATGTACCTTTAGAGCTCAATAGTGACCGGTCACTTTTTTTTAGAGCCCCTGTTTCCAAAATCAAAACAAATATTTGCAGAACTCCAAAAGAAAAAGAGTTCAAGGTTGATAATTCTGGCACCCAGGTGGTGCAGCGGGATATCCTGCTAGCACACCAGCACCAAGATTCTGAACTCCTCGGTTCGAAACTCGGTGTTGCCACCAGTCGGCTGGGCGCCATCTAGCGGGCATAATTGTCAGTGCTTGCAGCAGATGCGTTTCTGCTAGGGCGAGATGACCAGACTATGTGGGTGCGGTCTTCAAACGCTGTGTAAGGACCCTGATTGGCAGATAGAGAGGCGCCTGTGCAGAGTGCATAGATGAAAAAGAGTTCCATTGAGGGCCGAGCGTGGGTCGGAGGAGGCGTGAGCAGCAATGTACTCACCTCGACTGCAATCAGGGATCCCCCAGCAGCGGAAGACATATTGACTATGCTAAAACTGGAAGAAAATGCATAAATAAAATAAAAAAAAAAAGGTTGATAATTCTGATCTGAATACCTAATTTGGCACAGATTTTATGTCGGCTGCCCTTTCTAATGCAACCCGGCTTTTTTTTCTCTGGGCTTGGGATCAGCACTGAGAGGTGCACCTCCCAATGGCTAGGCTGTTTTTACATTTGATCTTTATATTTATGGTTTTAGCTTGTCTGAGTGTGGGACTCTGTTCAGGGCCACAATATCTGATTACATGGTTACAATAATGTCTCTGATTGGAAGTTTTTTGCTTTTTTATGTGCATAGGATTTTGTAGCTGTAATTTCAAATGTGGTTTTTATGAGAATAATAGAATAAAATTTACTACTTTGTTAAAACATTCTAATATCTCAGAGTTTACAAATTGTTGCATAAATGTTTGGTGTCTGTTAGACAGGACAAAGAAATTTGATGTTACTAAAAACAAGTGTATTTACAATAGAATTTTAGCTGTATAGACTCTTTCCTTAGTGGATTTCTCTTTATTGTTGCTTTGGCTTCACAATGTTCATTTAAAACACAACTACGAGCTGGTTAGCTAAATTGTTAGCCTCAGTCATCAGTTAGCTCACGCTTGGCATCGTTATTTCTCAGTTTCCTAGCAACCGTGACTTAGCCACTTGAATAGTAAGCATATTGTTTTTGCCCTGCCTTGTTCCCTATTTGTATTCAACTATTCTGTAGATGCTGAACTACCTCTCTGCGTTCACCTCTCTTGCTAAAATTGGGCCTTCTACCAATCAGTCGAGGGTCAAATGGCACCTGGGTGCGAGTGTTTTTCAGGAGCGACCGGTGACTCTTTGTAGCAGAGGCACGGACCTGTGAGATTGCCAGCAATTTGTTCGGAGCTGCCTTCTTTCTGAAATGTCACGGCTGTAACAATCACTTGAACACGCGGGTACACACAAGCACAACCGTGACTGATTTTTTTCAGCATGGTGAGTTCTCACTATACCCTATTAAAGCCAAACACAGTGGCAAAACATCCACTCTTCCAGAGAAAGTCATTAAGGAGGGATACGCACCTGCATGGCCCATAAGGTGGGCAGCAAATAACACATACACACACACTTACACACGCTCTGCAGGTCGAACTCATCCAATTAGCAATGGTAAATTATCTAATGGCCTGAGCCCCACTCTGTCACTGGCATTGGAATAAAGGATTGGCTTTTCATTATGGTCAATTTGCATATAAAAGGAGAGATGGCTGATCATTCTAATTTCCAATTAAACTGAAGTGTTAATAATACATTCCTGAATGGTGGCCTTAAACAGCACTGAACAGCTCACTTGTAAAGCTTTCTGTTTTAATGACAGTTAGGTTTCATCCTCCTTCACCGGTACCACTGTCTGGTAAATAAAATGTACATGTTACTTTTAAACCAAAACATGCATTATTTCCTAACTGAGCATTTTACTCACCTGAGTAACTGTTATGTTTTACACTTTAGTTACATTCATGACAGGACAGGTAAATACTGGTTACACAAGATTCATCAGTACAAGTCTATCTCTTTTAATGTCAAAGAAATTAATTTAAAGGAATCTCTTGTGATGTCACAGAAATCAATCTTGGGAGATCTCTTGTGATGTCACAGAAATTAATCTTGGGAGATCTCTTGTGATGTCACAGAAATCAATTTTGGGAGAACCTTATGATGTCACAGAAATAAATTTGAGGAGATCTCTTTTGAATTCACTGAAATCAGTTTATGGAGAACTCTTGTGATGAATTTGGGAAGATCTCTTGTGATGTCACAGAAATTATTTTTTGGAGATCTCTTGTGATGTCACAGCAATCAATTTTGGAAGATCTCTTGTGATCACTTTGGGAAGAAATCTATTTTGGGAGATCTCTTGAGACATCACAGAAATCAGTTTTGGGAAATCTCTTGTGATGTCACAGAAATCAATTTGGGAGATCACGTGTGATGTCGGAAATCAGTTTTTGGAGAACTCTTGTGATGTCACAGAAATCAAATTTGGAGGATCTCTTGTGATCACTTTGGGAAGATCTGTTATGATGTCACAAAAATTAATTTTGGGAGATCTCTTGTGATGTCACAGAAATCAAATTTGGAGGATCTCTTGTGATCACTTTGGGAAGATCTGTTATGATGTCACAAAAATTAATTTTGGGAGATCTCTTGTGATGTCCCAGAAATCAATCTTGGGAGATCTCTTGTGATGTCACAGAAATCAATTTTGGGAGAACTTTTGTGATGTCACAGAAATAAATTTGGGGAGATCTCTTTTGATGTCACAAAAATCAGTTTTGGGAGATCTCTTGTGATGTCACAGAAATCAATTTGGGAGATCTCTTGTGATGTCACAGAAATCAGTTTTTGGAGAAATCTTGTGATGATACAGAAATCAATTTGGGAAGATCTCTTGTGATCAATTTGGGAAGATCTCTTGTGATCAATTTGGGAAGATCGCTTGTGATCACTTTGGGAAGATCTCTTATGATGTCACAAAAATTAATTTTGGGAGATCTCTTGTGATGTCACAGAAATTAATTTTAAAGTACCTACAGCCTACAGTAGGTCTTTGAGAATGGACACATTTGATTCGCCCACCTCAAAAGGTTAACAGATAGCAACTACAAATGATTACAATTCAGTTGTATAAGTAGATCCCAAAGAAGTAAACCCACGTGAGGAAGCTCCTACCACCAGTTCACCAGAAATAAACCCACTACATCAACCAAACTCAGAAAACACCAAGAGTTATAACTTCATCAAGGATTCATCAGTTTCCAATGAGCAAGAACACAATACCTTCTGTCATCCTTACTGAGGAATTATATCATAACCCGTGTCAAGGGGGTCCAAGAAAAATTTTTGAACATGGGGGTCTAAAAGAGAAAAAGGTTGAGAACTGCTGGTCTACATGTTAATCATGCTCATACACACTTTCACCCTGATCTATAACACTCATCGTGCTTCTTCATACTCACCCCATTGGCCTTGCTGACAGCCTGATAGTAGATGCTGTAGCTCTTATGGGGAAGCAGAGGGGGGTTCCAATAGCCCTCATAGGTCTTGTTGTCTCCAACAGTGAAAGCCGGAAAGTTGTGAATCCGAGAGGCTGGGAATTCAGCAGAGAAGTAATACGGTGAACTGAGCATGGTCGCATTCTGGAAGTGGATGGGGATTGGGTAACAGCGCAGAATCTCGGCAGCTCGCTGTGTCCGGCGTGGACGCTCTTCCTCCACCACTACCTGATATACACTGAGGAAAACATAACAGAAGAGATGTGGAGTTACATCAAGATACTTAATAAGTGCAGTTTACAAAAAGACATTTTACGTAGTTTATACCAAGATCAGGACTTTATAACTGTAGAGCGTTTATTTATTTATCATTTTATCATCATAAAATCTCCCTCATATTCAAATTTAGCAGACACAATAATTTATTTAACATTATTCAAACAGCACCACCAGTGTCACTGCTTGTACATATTAAAGCAGTTATTTATCATATTTATTTATTTTACAGAACATACATTCATACAGGCTAAACTGCTTATCAGATTTTATATTAGCCAGTTTATTCCACGTAATGAGAGTCTTAGGTCAAAATGATTGTTTTTTATTTTGTTTATGCATATTCTCCCTTTTAGCGCGTCCAATTGCCCAATTCCATCATGCTTCCTCTCCACCAATGCCGATCCCTGCTCTGATTGAGGAGAACGAAGCTAACACACGCCCCCTCCGACACGTGGGCAGCATGCCGTATGCATCTTATCACCTACACTTTGACGAGTGCAGTGCAGCTCAGTGTTGTGTACGGAGAGACACACCCTGAGAGCACTCTTTTCTCATCTCTGTGCAAGCGCCATCAATCAGCCAGCAGAGGTCGTAATTGCACCAGTCATGAGAGAGAGACCCCATCCGGCTTAGTCCCGCCCATAACTAAACCACAGGCCAATCGTTGTTCATGTATTCGAGATCCCAGCACTGGTTCCAGCGTGTGTTTTTACCCCTGCGCCACCTGAGCGGCCAAAATGATTGGCATTTTAAGGTCATGTGACTACAAAGGAAGTCTTTACAGGGCTGCATGATTTTACACATTAAAGTCCTGGTACACGACGATGTGCCGTGCGCATGCAGTAAATTTTGTGACACTTGAGTTTACTTCTCAGGTGAGTCTTCTCTTATAACCCTGCTTAACAGTGCATTGACTGATTTGTAAAGGATTTGGCATAACAAACTCATTATGGGCCTGAAAAAGCTGAGGCAAAAGAAACATGCCACTACATCCAGCCTGTAGGTCAGTCTACTGCTAAAAGAACAATGACATACTGGTTGTTTCATAACCATTGGAGAACATTAACCAGTGTTCCTTCAAATCTACCTAGAAATGAATAAAACAAATATGATTTTATGTTTTTACTATCCAGCTTTCCTAAAAATGCATACTGCATCATGTTTCCCCCATAATGGCAAATTATTGGGACTATTATGCCAAAGCTTAAAGAACCACAAGACGAAAGACATGATGTGAGCTAATGAGCACCATACACTAACAAGACAATACATCACACAGATGTGTTCGCCAGCAAATCTGTTAGCCGAAGCCAGTAGTGGAAATAGTACTGGCATTAGCCAAAAGTCTTCCCATGGTAGAGTCCGGGAAACTTTCATTAACTTGCTACAGCCTGAAACCTTGGATGAGTAAAGAAAAGCTGTCTGCTTTCTAATTTAAAGCACATATATCAGAGAGCTAAAACCCATCTATAGAAAGGATTTAAACAGCACGAAATAAAAGCTGCTGGTATGAGAGACAGTGGTCCTGTGTTTATAATTCAGATATTAAACTGCAGACAACAGTCACAGTGGAGAGTGTCTAAATGTGATATAAATAAGGACAAACTAAAATTAACTAATTGTAATCTGAAGAAAGCTAAAATCATGGTCAACAGGGTAAGACCAGCTTGTACTTTTTCTCAGCAATAAAGAGAGAAGATGGTAAACTCAAAATGGTGGATGTATAATGGGTTAATTCACTTAGAGGATCTAAAGTCTGAGCCCAAAAGCCTGGTCCTTCCTTCTCCAATAGCCAGGATATTGGCTAGTGCTTAGATGTTAAGACAAATGAAATAGAGGTGAATCTGTAGGCTGGTTGGACCGGAGGTCTTCTTATTGGAAGCAGACAGAAAGCAAAAGGTGAAGAGAACTTTAGTGGAGCCGTGAATAACACCAAAATTTTCTCACAGGCTCAAGTAAAAAAAACAATAAAAGTTTAAAGAGACCAGGCCTTCATTTTATCTTCTATTTACCATTTCAAAAAACTCAATGCCCATATAAAAATGTACTCAAGGAAGTCTGACTTACATACATTTCAGCAGAGCCAAACATTAAGAAATTCTAAAATGTCTAGGATATAACTTTTCACTAAAGTGTTGTGCTGGTTAGATGATTTGTAATGAAAATTTGTTTTAAATTGTTACAGTCAAGTCACGACCACGACCACAATCATCATCATAACAACCATTAAGCAAATATCTTTTAATTCTAGAAAACTGTAGCATTGATGTCAAGGTACAATAAAACTATTCTGGAATTCCAATACTTGAGATCCCAATACCTTTCTAAAACAGTTTCTTCTCTCTTCATTTCTCACCCATCTATATTAGTTTGTTTGTTTAGGATTTTAACGTCATGTTTTACACTTTAGTTACATTCATGACAGGAACAGTAGTTATTCATTGCACGATTCATCAGTTCACAAGGTTACATCGAACACAGTCATGGACAATTTAGTCTCTCCAATTCACCTCACTTGCATGTCTTTGGACTGTGGGAGGAAACCGGAGTACCCGGAGGAAACCCACTTGGACACGGGGAGAACATGCAAACTCCACACAGAAAGGACCTGGACTGCCCCACCTGGGGATTGAACCCAGGACCTTCTTGCTGTGAGACGACAGTGCTACCCACTCAGCCACCGTGCCGCCCCTCTATATTAGTAAAATAACATTTTACCCCCTTTTTCTCCTAACTTAGCATAGCCAATCCGTTGTTGGGGAACCTGACGGTATTCAAGAAGGCTGTATATTTGCCTGACACACACTCCCTCCGATGTGTGTGCAGTCCACCAATCCCTTCTTATTCACCCATACTTTGGTGGATTTGAGCATGAAGTTGGCTTTGTGTACGGAGAGCCACGCCCGGATCTCTGCGCTCCTCCACTCCTCCTCCAGACGCCCTGGGCAACCAAGGGGTTTACACAGCATTGATAACCCCACTCCTTAGTCTGGACTTTCCCAACCAGCAGACTGGAAGCCAATTTTGTCTCCTGCAGTCATTAACCAATTATGCCTGCTAGAGGCCACCCAGCCGAACGGTAGCAGAGCTGAGATTCAAACCCAAAAGCTCAGAGTAAAATAACAATTCTGATTCATTTCAAATTTGTTATAGGTTTGGAATGGCACTGTTAAATACAGACTCATGGACCATTAAAAGAATCATGTTGCTCTTTCAGTGTTTAGTGCCACAAAGCCGCATGCATGCTCATTAATGATACAATTTGATATTAGAAAATATGACATACAGGGAGTAAAGCAATATGAAGTTAATTACCATCCTGCATTAAAAAGAACAAAGGTCAGATCAGGAACTGTGTTGGCAAGCAATTAAGCTGATCGTACAACATAGAGAGAGCCAGTAACATCAAGGACAGTAGTGTTTTTTCTGCTTCTAGGGCATCTTTAAAGGCCAGTCATGACTTCCGAGCCCATCTCACTGATGATTTACAGCTGTTCTGCCCCAAAGAGTGGCTAATAGCATGTCTAGCCTTCTGAATCAGAGTGATTGTAGTAAATGTACATGTAGTAAGATTGAATGAAAAACATAAAAATGAAAATGCATTCAATGTAGACAAACAATGTACTGCAATGGTAAAGATTTAGCTAAAATAAAAAAGGTTATAAAATAGTGAGGCATAAAATTTACTGCAGTTTAAACAGCGTGGCTATGTACCTACTTTGAAGACACATATATTTTAATTTACACAACACAGATAAGCTTAGTGTTTTCTGTAAGTGCAAAACTGCACTTGTTTAAAAACAGTCAAGCTAGATGTTAAACTTCATACAATATTGATCATGTAACCGTACTTAAAAGACATTCAATTATTCATTCATTCAATCATTTATTTATTATTTTTCTTCAGTAACCACTTTCCTTATGCCAGGGTTACTGGGAATCTACAGTCTATCCTGGAATACATTATGAACATGATACCAATCTATTACAGGCCATCACACACTAATTTCTTTACTAATTTACCGCCACTCACTCCTTACAGTGACAAATTCACCTATAACCGATAAGAATGTTAGAAGAACATGGCAAACTCTACATAGTTAGAAGATAAAGATAGAGCTTTAGAGACTCTGGTGTCTGCACAGACATGATTGGCTACGTCTGACAATGGATGGTCAAAGCCATGTGGTGAATTGTGACCTGTCCGGGGCATTCCTGCCTTGCGAGCCTGTATTAACAAATCCTTCACAATCCTTCCCAGCATAAAGCGGTTGACAAAAATGAAATGAATGTACACTATTTTTAAGACAGGTGGCACGGTGGCTCGGTGGATAGCACTGTCACCTCACAGCAAGAAGGTCCTGGGTTCGATCCCAAGGCGGGGCGGTCTGGGTCCTTTCTGTGCGGAGTTTGCATGTTCTCCTTGTGTCTGCGGGGGTTTTCTTCCGGGAGCTCCGGTTTCCTCCCACAGTCCAAAAACATGCAGTCAGGTTAATTGGAGACACTGAATTGCCCTATAGGTGAATGGGTGATGGGTGTGTGTAAGTATGTGTGTCTGCCCTGCAATGGACTGGTGCCCCGCCCATGGTGTTACTGTGTGCCTTGCACCTATTGAAAAGCTGGGACAGGCTCCAGGACCACCGCCCCTTCCCCGCGACCCTAACTGGATAAACAGTTAAGAAAATGAGTGAGAGTGAGTGAGTTTTTATGACATCCCATTATAAATCCATAGGCATTAATATGAAATTGGTCCCCCCCTTTTGGAAAGGTTTACTACACAATTTTGGATTCTGTTTGTGGGGAATTCTTGTCTATTCCTCCAGAAAAGCATTTGTGATGTCAGACACTGTTGAACAAAAAGGGCCGGGCTCACAATCTCCTTCTAGTTCATCCCAAAGGTGTTTGATAGGGTAGATGTCAGGGCTCTGTGCAGGCCAGACAGGCAAGTTCTTAAACATTAAACTCACTCAACCATGCCTTTATGGACCTTGCTTTGTGCACATTATGTTATGTGATTACCACACAAAGCAATAAGATAAAAAAAATTAAACAGTTCTCTTTCATTCAATATTTAAATAAACAATAATTATAATGTCTAAATATGTGTATAAAATATAACACTGGAAATGTGTGACAGTGTGCAAAAAGAAGTTTGGAGTTTTAATGTTGTTTTGCTTATGCAAGGTACGCCAAAAAAAAGAAGAGAAGAAAAAGCAGGAAACACTAATCCTACTTAATTTATCCTTGTCTGACCGAGGAAGGAAACCCTGATTATTATTCAAGTAATCGTTCACACCGACTCTTCCTCAACAATCAATGTGGGCCCTTGAGAAGTGACCCAGTGCCATGAACAAGCCTGCTATGTAGCTAATGCTGAAAATACTACTTCCTCAAACTCTGGTTAGGTTTAGCTTTACTTTATCATTTAATTGGTTTACAGAGGTTGGACAGGGCCTTAGAGGAATGGAAGGGGTTACGGGGTCCTGGTTTTCATTTTATACACTCCCATGCACTCCTCCAGGACTAAGGGTCTCAGTCTTATTACCCACTCGTCATGCATTCATCCATCACCTTCATGGTTTTTACTCAGTTCTTTTGGCCTTTAAGCATCAGCAGCTTTTACAAAGCGTTGCTCTAATTAGAACATAACAGAGAGCAGCCGTGGAAACGAGGAGGCAAGCAGCCAGCATGCATTGTTGTGGTCATTATGTACACCAGCAGAAGTGTGACCGTATGTTTTAACAGTGAATCAAGACGACAGACACAACAAAGCCTAAACAACCAACACAGACACAAAAAAGTCATTAAAAAGGATGCGGTTCAGTGGGAAGAATCTAAAAAAATGCACCCTTGTTCCAGGGAAACGTCCACTAACTTCTGCACACCCATTAAACTCTTGGCATTTGAGCTTTGTACGGGCAAGCCTTCAAATCACAGGGGTGTTTTTTTAAATCTGGAATTGTCTGAGCTGAGACTTGGGTCATGGCTGTGCATTTAAAGAAAGTATATGAATGTTGGTATACTGCTGTGTATAAAACCAGCTTTGTTAAGTTAGCATGGCTACTTTAACTGGCTTGTGACTAGCCACAGTAGCCCTGCTGTTGGTCTGTAGCCTTAGCCTTTATAACCTTGTCCCTCCTAGGACCAAAATCAGTGGTTACTCACCAGGACTGCTTGTTAGAACCATGTGCTGTTTTGAAGTTATTTTTAACAATTTTTCCTTTTTCTCAAAGTAATTTAGGTCTTTTTCTTCTTTTTTCCCATTTGCTCACAATAGTAGTAGTTGTCTCCAGTTTTTTTCCTGCTGGAATCATGCCGCTAGCACCACTCCCTGTGCTGGTAGAGAAGGGCTGAGAATGTAATGTCTCCCCTCGGACACACGCACAGTCGTCGGCTGCATCATTTTTGGTCCAGTCAAATCACAGTCACAATGCAAGGCTAGGGTCTACATTAAGTCATGAGTCTTTAGGCTACAGTCTAAGTTAAGTCATGAGACGTTAGGCTAGAGTCTACGTTAAGTCACAAGTCTTAAGGTTAGAGTCTACGTAAGGTCACGAGTCTTTAGGCTAGAGTCTATGTTAAGTAACGTGTCTTAAGGCTAGAGTCAACGTTAAGTCATGAGTCTTAAGGCTAGAGTCTACGTAAGGTCACGAGTCTTTAGGCTAGAGTCTACGTTAAGTCATGAGTCTTTAGGCTAGAGTCCAAGTCAGGTCACGAGTTATTAGACTAGAGTCTACGTTATTAGGCTACAATCTACGTTAAGTCACGAGTCTTTAGTCTAGAGTCTAAGTTAAGTCACAAGTCTTTAGGCTAGGGTCCAAGTCAGGTCACAAGTCGTTAGACTAGAGACCAAGTCAGGTCACGAGTCTTTAGGCTAGAGTCCAAGTCAGGTCACAAGTCTATAGGCCAGAGTCTAAGTTAGATCACAAGTCATTAGGCTAGAGTCTAATTTAAGTCACAAGTTTTTAGGTTAGAGTCACAAGTCTTTAAACTAGAGTCTAAGTTAAGTCACAAATCTTTAGGATAGAGTCTATGTTTAGTTACGAGTCTTTAGGTTAGAGTCTAAGGTAGGTTACAAGTCTTTAGGTTATAGTCTAAGGTAGGTTACGAGTCTATAGGTTAGAGTCTAATGTAGGTTACGAGTCTTTAGGCTAAAGCCTAAGTTAAGTCACAGGTCATTAGGCTAGAGTCTAAGTTGAGTCAAAAATCTTTAGGCTAGAGTCTACGTTACATCATGAGTCTTAAGGCTTGAGTCTAGGTTAAGTCACAGGTTGTTAGGCTAGAGTCTAAGTTAAGTAAAAAAAATCTTTGAGCTAAAGTCTAAGTTAAGTCACAAGTATCTCTCCAGTGGTAGGGTAGTGCATTAGGTGCATTAAACCACTGCACCACGCAAGTGCCCAACATTCAGGTCTTTATGCCTGATCATATCTGCTGCATTTAACATGTCTATGACCAGCTATGACCAACTACGATAAGGCCGACATTTATTATATTCCTGACCGTGACTTGTACAGTTGCTATGAAAAAGTCACTGTCATGCACTTTATTTGTTTTGGCCTAATGTACCTAATGTTTTGGACTTAAAACAAGATTAGTTTTGAACTACATACCTCCAGGCACAAACAGAGCAGGGAGCATGAATCATGAATAAGGGCATGAGTGTCACTACCATTTGTAACAAACCTATTTAGTAACAACTATTTAATTTGGGATGTAGCATTAATTAATAAGTAAACAAATGCACTCTTTCAGTGTAGTGGCATTAAGAACCCAACAAATGCAAAAATAAATAAATAAATAAAAATAAACATTCCTGTAGTAATTACTGTAAATGGTTTTTTTTGCTGGGTCACTACAAAAGTACATTATACTAAGATGAAACCATTCAAAGACCTTCAAACCAGAACATATAACACACAAAAAAAGAAGCATTTCATAACATTGCCTAATTTAGTGTGGATATAAAAGATGTGAGCTGCTCTCCAGATTGAAAATGTCTGAAACATAGATTGCATTGTAAGATCTGAGCAACCATTCCTGATGCCCGCGGAGCTTTATTTATATCCTTATCCATAAATGCCCCCAGGAAACATAGATGAGGAAAAACCTCTCAGATTAAATGTCACTTAAATCTTCACAATTGCTGCAGTTCCACTATGAATCCTTGGAAGGAAAATGGACTGGAGAAGCCATCAGAACTTACCAGCAACGAGGAACGTATCATATTTTTTATGCCATGACATGATTTAAATGATGAAGGAAATAACATTTCAAGGTAAAAGGTTTTCGGAATGAGATGCATTTCTTTTAGGATTTCAGATATGTTTACAAGTCACTAAATACAAGTCAGGTCACAAATCTTTAGGCTGGAGTCACATGTCTTTAGTTCAGAGTAATATTTAGGTCACAAGTCTTTAGGCCTGAGTCTAAGCTAAGACATGACTCTTAAGGCCAGAGTCTAAGTTAGGTCACACGTGTTTAGGCTTAGAGTCTAAGTTTAGTCATGAGTCTTTAGGCTAGAGTCTAGGATAAGTAACATGTCTTAAGGCTTGAGCCAAGTCAAGTCACATGTCTTTAGTTCAGAAACTAAGTTAGGTCATGTGTCTTTAGGCTAGAGTATAAGTCAAGTGTCTTTAAACCAGAGTCTCCTTTAGGTCACAAGTCTTAAGGCTAGGGTCTAAGTCAAGTCACGTGTCTTTAAACCAGAGCCTAATTTAGGTCACAAGTCTTAAGGCTAGAGTCTAGGTTAAGTAATAATCATTAGGCTAGAGTCTAAGTTAAGTAATAATCATTAGGCTAGAGTCTAGGTTAAGTAATAATCATTAGGCTAGAGTCTAAGTTAAGTAATAATCATTAGGCTAGAGTCTAGGTTAAGTAATAATCATTAGGCTAGAGTCTAGGTTAAGTAATAATCATTAGGCTAGAGCCTAGGTTAAGTAATAATTATTAGGCTAAACTCTAGGTTAAGTAATAATCATTAGGCTAGAGTCTAGGTTAAGTAATAATCATTAGGCTAGAGTCTAGGTTAAGTAATAATCATTAGGCTAGAGTCTAGGTTAAGTAATAATCATTAGGCTAGAGTCTAGGTTACGTAATAATTATTAGGCTAGAGTCTAGATTAAGTAATAATCATTAGGCTAGAGTCTAGGTTAAGTAATTATCATTAGGCTAGAGTCTAGGTTAAGTAATAATCATTAGGCTACTCTAGGTTAAGTAATAATCATTAGGCTAGAGTCTAGGTTAAGTAATAATCATTAGGCTACTCTAGGTTAAGTAATAATCATTAGGCTAGAGTCTAGGTTAAATAATAATCATTAGGCTACGCTAGGTTAAGTAATAGTTATTAGGCTAAACTCTAGGTTACGTAATAATTATTAGGCTAGAGTCTAGGTTAAGTAATAATCATTAGGCTAGACTCTAGATTAAGTAATAATCATTAGGCTAGAGTCTAGATTAAGTAATAATCATTAGGCTAGAGTCTAGGTTAAGTAATAATCATTAGGCTAGACTCTAGATTAAGTAATAATCATTAGTAATAATCATTACTAAAAATCATTAGTAATAATAATTTTTTTTTTCTGTGTAAATAATTTTAATTACTTGTATTAATACTACTACTGTCTTTCTTTCTTCTACTGCTGCTACTCTATTGGAGAGATGCCACTCGAAATTTCATTGTACTTGTGTATAGTGACAATAAAGATTCTATTCTATTCTATTCTATTAGGCTAGAGTCTAGGTTAAGTTATAATCATTAGGCTAGAGTCTAGGTTAAATAATAATCATTAGGCTAGAGTCTAGATTAAGTAATAATCAATAGGCTAGAGTCTAGGTTAAGTTATAATCATTAGGCTAGAGTCTAGGTTAAGTAATAATCATTAGGCTAGAGTCTAGGTTAAGTTATAATCATTAGGCTAGAGTCTAGGTTACGTAATAATCATTAGGCTAGAGTCTAGGTTACGTAATAATCATTAGGCTAGACTCTAGATTAAGTAATAATCATTAGGCTAGAGTCTAGGTTAAGTAATTATCATTAGGCTAGAGTCTAGGTTAAGTTATAATCATTAGGCTAGAGTCTAGGTTAAGTAATAATTATTAGGCTAGAGTCTAGGTTAAATAATAATCATTAGGCTAGAGTCTAGGTTAAGTAATAATTATTAGGCTAGAGTCTAGGTTAAGTAATAATTATTAGGCTAGAGTCTAGGTTAAATAATAATCATTAGGCTAGACTCTAGGTTAAGTAATTATCATTAGGCTAGAGTCTAGGTTAAGTAATTATCATTAGGCTTGAGTCTAGGTTACGTAATAATCATTAGGCTAGACTCTAGATTAAGTAATAATCCTTAGGCTAGAGTTTAGGTTAAGTAATTATCATTAGGCTAGAGTCTAGGTTAAGTTATAATCATTAGGCTAGAGTCTAGGTTAAGTAATAATTATTAGGCTAGAGTCTAGGTTAAATAATAATCATTAGGCTACTCTAGGTTAAGTAATAATCATTAGGCTAGACTCTAGGTTAAGTAATTATCATTAGGCTAGAGTCTAGGTTAAGTAATTATCATTAGGCTTGAGTCTAAGTTAAGTCACAAGTCTTTAGGCTTAAATCTAAGTCAAGTCTCCAGTCAATATAAACAAAGAATATATTCGTTTGATGTAATCAATTCAGTGTCTTTAATTAGTTTCCCACATTGTTTGCATGTTTCCACTCTTCTGTTAAATCCCAGAATTTTTAACTCACTGTACCCATAGGCTAAAACAGTGCCACCACAATTACACGCACACACACATATGTATATGCACGCCTTGCATGGTTGTGTAATAGTTAAGGCCCTACCTAATTCCGACCGTGAATATCACGTCACGAACCGTGAAACAAGCCGCTTCCTGTGTAATATTTAATTTGGTTTGTGTTTAGCGATTTAACATTTTTCATTCACGTAGCATTCAGGTGCCTCACCTTTACTGGACTATGAGGCGGTCCTGGCAATCCTACAGCAATTCAGTTAGCAATTGCTTAACCAAAATCTAAGATGTTGATGTCTAAAGCAGCTAAAAACACGACTCAGGTCTCTGAGTTTGGAAAACTTCCAACCAATTCTGTGGAAGCGTGTGGTGTAAAAACACGGATGAGAAATTTCATTGTTGAGATGGAGCATGAAGCCTTGCACCGTCGCTGGATGTATAGGGTTTACTTTCAACCAATAAGGTAGGCTATGCTGTGTAATGTAGCTTCCATTTATTCTATCATTTGTTTATGAGTGTAATTTAATGACTGCTGTGAAATGTGACAATATTCAGTAAAAAACAGTGAAATCTGTGATTTTTTAAAAACAAGGTCCGTAGAATTAAGCACATTTTCCTGTGAATTAAGTAGGGCCCTAGTATTAGGCAATGATTATAAGCCAATCTTACTGATGAATAAACCCTTTTTTAATGTTGTTCCCATATTTCAAGATAATAATTCCCTTCATAAATACTGCTAAAAAAATCATGAGTTACTTGATAGACACCAGAGTAAAGTCAAAGACATTCTATAGCCTTCCTAAAAAATCTCAAAAACTGAAGGTCTTCTTTATGAAGATAGACCAACATACCTCCACAAATCATTCAGGACTTGTCTAGCTGCTCTGAGTATATCTGTTTTATACATAAACGATTCCCTGCTTAATGTTAGTTTTACAAAAGCATCAAACTTAATGGTTTAAAGAGTTATTTATTGTACTGTATTAAGGAGTTGTTAAGGAATTGTTACAACTTGTTAATTAACTTTTTAATGTTTTCACACAATTCTTTTAATCTTTTAAAAATACACACTTCTCATTTATGTCTTGTTGTCAGGGCTTCATTTATCCAGAATTAAAGGTTTAAAGGTTGGCGTCTTCAACAAGAAAACATCTTCTTTTTTTTTAAGATATTTTTTCTGCGTGAGTGTCACTGACAGCTAACATCAACACCCTACTTGTGTCATGTTCTCTTGATGTAACATCGAGCTGTCTCCCTCTAGAGATTTCAGGAAGACAAGAAACATTAGAAACATTTACCAGCATGTCTAACTGTTGCTCAAACACGGCCTTATTCCTTTGCTGTGGAAAATATGCTTATTTCACTGGAAAAAAGGCAGACCCAGAAACACGACGCCCCTAGGGAATAAAGTGAGCGAACAATCCGGAAAACTGCAGGAGTATATGTTGCCAGAAATAGGCAAGTGAGCTCTTTCCGTTTCTTTTCGCTCTGCTTTTCATTGGACTTGGCTGAACATCAGGATCAATCACTGACAGCGATGTTACCACAGAGCTTTACGAATCCTTTTTCTCCCTCATGCAAAGACCGGTGTTGGCATCAGGCTGTGAGGGCGGTCTGAGGCCACCACGTGCCCAGCGTGGGAGACGGAAACATTAGTGTAGCGGGATGTAAGTGACAGACGCAAAAGCTAATCCTCTTAGACTACATGAAGTGCTGGTGGAGGCCATTGTAGCAGCTTGTATGTAACTCTGCCAGGCCAGACATCAGAATGCGACACATCATTGCATTATGGTAGATTCCAAACAAAAATGCGACAGAACGGAGACGTAGAAGCAGAAACTGACAAGTACAGTTTACACAAGCTTACAAATGTCAGCAATGTTTTCATTCCTATGCAACCCTATTGATAGAAAATCTTTTCAGAAACCCCCAGCCGTTAAGATGAATGTTCTCTGCTCAGTATCATAATGAAACATCTGCTGTTTGAAATTTGAACACATGATCCTTTTAAGCTGATGAGGGAGTCTCGCTGTTTTCTGATGGCTTACAGTCATGTTTAATGAGCACTGTTCTTTGACTTAACAGGGATCCTGTAATTAAGATAATATAAACATTACAAACAACAAAAGCATCAGTATCAGTTAAACTGGTACTGAATCTTAAGAAAATCCTCTAGCTAAAGGAATTAAACAGTATTTTAGCAACCTGATCTCCACCCCCGCATCTGCAAAGTACACTATATGTACTTAGATATGTGACCATGAGCTTGTTGGATTTATCTCAAAACCATAGGGATTGAGTCAATACTTAGGAGCAGTGTCTACATACTTTTGGAATACTGTGTATAAGACATTACCATAAACATCAGAGTTAAAAAAATTTAATTTTTAACCAGACTCTTGCACTCTTGCTGAAACTGCTCAGTTTGGGTCTCTGCACTGCTGGGTTAAGGCATTAACTGCTGTACCCAAGTGCTGTTTTAACCTTTTAAATCATTTTAAGCACATAGAGCTTCATATTCATATATATATTTTTTTTTTTCCTTTTTCTCCCCCTTTAGCGCATCCAATTGTTCAATTTGCATCGTGCTTCCTCTCTGTCTATGCCGAACCCTGTCCTGACCGAGGAGATCGAAGCTAACCCATATCCCCTCCGAAACATGGGCAGCAGCCGGATGCATTTTTGCCACCCACACATTGATGAGTGTGGCGCCACCTAGCGTTGCATGCGGAGAGACACACCCTAAGGGCACTCTTCCTCATCTCTGTGCAGGCACCTCTAATCAGCCGGCAGAGGGCGTAATCACATTCTGACAGAGAGAGACCCACATCAGGTTCTTTGTCCCGCCCCCCAACTGAGCAACCAGCCAATCGTTGCTCATACAGCCACTCAGATTTTGGATCTTTAACATGAATGACCGTACCATTTTTTGCTTTGTCAAATAAATGCCATAAAAGAGAAAGCTGTCAAATCTCAGTCCCTCCCTTCTCCTGTCTCTTTTTTTGGGGTATTGTGTCATTCTCTTTTTTACTAAAGCAGGTTTCAGATGATGATAATGTCAGTTTAATTTAAGTTGCATTTTATTGTAATATATCTTTGCATATTAGTTTTGCTTATTATGTGCATAGATGAGATGCTTACTAGTGATTTCACTTTAAATAAATGTACTTATTTCAAAACCAAAGCAAAAGAGGGGAAAAATCAGATTTTAATTTGCATATTGTACTTTAATAATCATACATTGCTTGGATGTATGAATCTGTCCTCATTCTGCTATTTTAAACATGAGAATCAGAATGCAATGACAGATTGTTTACTGAAACACTTTGGAGTAGATCATAATCAATCCAAATCCCCTCTCGATGTGCAACAACATGACTTGGACACACTAGCAGTAAACAAAAGCTGGTCTTATGGGGTAATTAACAAGGCCTGCGATTCATTAAGATGTGCTAACGGTAATTAAGATTACAACACTGATGCCACTGACAGAGTGATGAGACAGCCGATGACTGCTGAAAGTGCATCTGCCTAAGATTAAGATCATGCAGAACAGCACGTGTGCTTTAGATTGGTGATGAAAATGCCACAATCGCTTTATTTTAGCACATGTGTAAGGTGTTACTCCTCCTGTCAGAAATAAATGAAGCGTGAACTGAAGGTTAGTACAATATACATAAAGAAGTGGGTGGTGACTTAGATACACTTTTCTCTAACTATCACAACTTGTCAGAAGTGCTGGCGCACATACACAATACTGCTCAGAATCTACCTTTATGCTTTTAAAGTGCTGTCTGGAAAAGGCACTAAAATCCCACAACACTGAGAAGCTTTAGTTAGATTTCTGTCTATCTCTATTAAAACCGGCTCAGATAGCGAGGCTCTGCAGTGTTTTGAATTCTTCATGACAAAGCACCAGGCGCAAAAACAGCACTTGACTTATTCATACCGATGCTATTCAAAGTGACTCTCTGATCCAAGGTAACCAACACAAAGTGACTCCACCAGTCTGTGTATGAAATTACTTAATAAATAATCTTACTAATAAAAATAACCCAACAAAGCTTAGATTTCTCAGAGAGACCCAGTGTGGACCTAGTGGATTGCAAGCTTACTGTCAAATTCCTATTAATCACACGCCTTGTACCTTGACCAAATCATGGTAATGTACTATGTTCTTTCTGGCTTGTATAATAAATGTCAATAATAATTGCTTAAATGATCTAATAAAGTATACAGGCAAAAAAAAAAAAAAAAAAAAAAGAATTTTGAATTAAAATTATAATATAAAAAGTATAATAAATTATATAATTATAATTACTTATATATAATTATGTATATAATAATAAAATAATATAATATAATATATATATATATATATATATATATATATATATACTGTATATATATATATATATATATATATATATAATTTACCATTTTGGTAATAATTTACAGCAAATATTAAGTCTCTCTTTTTTAATTAAAGAAATATAGCTATTTAAATTAAAATCAAAACAAAATTAACAAGTATCCTATACTAAATACTTCAGAATATAAATGTTTGAAATTAACACTTACACATCAGGAGTCATTAGGGACAAGTTGCAAATCAAGTCTAAAGTCTAATTGTATGTGACTTCATTTGAAAAAAATGAACATATACCAAATTTTTTTTTGTGTTCTTGATTTGAATCTTTAAAGTCTTTAAGGAATAATTTGTTGTAATAGACAGGATTAAACACAGGTCCACAGAAGCCTGGTGCTGTGTGGAACTCACTCTACCCAAAAAAAAGACCAAACTTACAAATATTGAAATAAACTGATAATTAAACTCAATTACTAATAATCGAGTAACCCACAATTCTATAACAAACTCAATTCCATTTGAAACAGATTTTTACCAGTAACAGTCTATTTTAGGAGCAATGAGGGCAAACCCCATAACCACAATCTGCATCTAAAGCTTCAGCAAGTGGGGAAAATGGGGCACAAATGCGATGAGCCTCTCAGAATAAAAAATCCTCATAAAGGAATGTAATGTATAAATAATACAACCTATTGCATAAAATAAAATGTAAGCCTCTCAATGCTTAGAAATCAATCAATCCTCATACCTATAAACCTGGCAGAACAAGCAGCCAGGTAAGGATTCCTCAGGGTCTATTAAACTTTTTTCTTATGCACTTTCCCAGTTTTCCTCCTAATCTAGTCGTTTCCACTTACCCAATCATACAGTGCTGCTGACGTTCACTCCTGACCGAGAAGGGGCTGTGACTAACACACGCCCCCTCTGACACATGTGCAGTAGCAGACTGATTTTAAAGCACGAATCTCTATCATCTTTTATCTCTGTGCAGGCGCCATCGATCGGCCAGCAGAGGTGGTAACTGCAGCCGTTAGGAATTCCCATCCAACAGCCCCTTCCTTAGTAGAGCCAATCACTGTCCGTATAAGCATCTGGCCTGCCAGTAGCAGAACTAAAATAGCTCTGGTGTGTTAGCATGCTTTGCTGCTGCCCCACCCATGCACCCCACAACTTTTACATGTACAACATTAAGAATAAAATATTCCTTCATTCCTTCAAACTACATTTCCATGACCACATTTTGGCTTTCGCTACTGGAAATAAAACCTTACATTATAACAGTACTGCAAATGTAAGGACTTTGCACAATTTGTTATTGGTTATTGAATTCAGTTCTCTACTCACCCCCTCCCCCACACACAATGTCCTCTAAGTTCTCTAACATATCTGATGTAATAATAATAATGAAGCTTATTAAATATGCCAGTGCATTTTCAAAAACAAATTAGAGGGCACACACTCATACACTACCTTCCTTATTTACTGATTTACTCATGTCTGGGGGCAATTTAAAGTAGCCAAACATACTGTTATGTTATTGTTGGGGCGATGTGAGGAAACTGATGCACTGGATTAAACCCTCATAGACATGTAAGCTCCACTTAGATAAGTGAAAACTAAACCTGGGAACCTAGAGGTGTGTGGCACCAACACTGCCTGCTGTTAAAACCTGTTTAAAACCTATACATAATGTATAGCACATTATCACCACATTGTACTGCTCAAAGTTTAAATCATGGATCAAAGTGGGTGTTCATGTGTGAAAACAAGCTGTACATTCAGTTCATGTGTATGTTAGTAAGGCATCCTACCTGACTGGAGCTCCTCTGCTCTGTGCAGGTTTTAACAGGACTGTTACAGTGCTGTCTGTCTGATTCAGAGGGGTTTCCTGATCATAGCCAGGCATGTGTGGAGCTGTTAAAATAAGCATATGTTTACACACACAACCAGTAATAACACGCAATCACACTGTGTTTATGTATTTTTTGACAGTGCGTTTCTGCCAATCCAGTGCAAAGTTTGCAGCCAATCAGGAGCCTTACATGAGATTTTGGTGGTAAATTGAGTGTTGGCTGGTGGGCCGTAGCCTTTGACGGTGCTGGCTCTGATGGTGAAGGAGTAGGTGGAACCCGGGTACAGCCCCATGAACTTGTGTGAGGTTTCATTACTGTGCTTTAACACCTTCCCACTTTGATTGGACAGGTTGAACTCTGGGTCAAAGGAGCTGACAGCCTTATAGAATATCTGTGGGAAGAAAAAGGAAAGAGAGATTGAGGGATATATGATGGTTATGATCTATTACATTCGGAAATCCATAGCACTGACTGTAGTGTAAGAATGTTGAGAAGCACAATGTCCAATTTCTTATGGGTGGCATATTATACTATCCCTGCTGGAATACATGGTTTAATAGTATTAGATAGATAGATAGATAGATAGATAGATAGATAGATAGATAGATAGATAGATAGATAGATAGATAGATAGATAGATAGATAGACAGACAGACAGACAGACAGACAGACAGACAGACAGACAGACAGATATATTCCTTAAACGTTCCTTAAACATCATCTAATTACACAACAGCAGATAGGACAGATAGGAGTTTAAAAACAGGATAACACAAAACACAAGCATATTTTTTCTGCAAATGATTATAGGCTTTTTGAGTGGGTGTTATCTCTCTTATAGCTGTGGTAAAGTATGCTAGCCCACTACCGCCAAGATTCGAACCCTGGATACCAACCCATTCACTTACTTGGCATTAATTAAAAGTGGGTGCTCGGGTGGCATAGCTGTCCATTATGCTATCGGCTGGTCAGGCGTCTATACAGATAGGATTGGCTGAGTCCGTTTAGTGGGGGTTGTTGGCCAAACTAACTATCGGGAGATGCACTTGTCAGTGCACTTTTAGTGCCAGTCCCAAGAACAAATCAAATAGGAAGGTTGCGTCAGGAATGACATTCGGCGTTAAAAAAACGGTGCCAAATCAAGTATTCAGACCAGAACAATCTGGCATAAATAAACCATAAATAAACAACAGAATCAAACAATTACACAATTCATTTTTTATTTATTTCTCTGTGTGATTGCTCTTTTAGTGGTTGTAGTTTATTTGATCAATACTTAATGTTTTTTCTATATTTAAAAAACAAAAAACAAACAAAAAAAATACTTACATTATGTACATCACATTTTTTTTCTTCAGTACTAATGTGACTGGGCAGTTATAACATGTATGTACATGCATGACGTGTATGTGATAAATACTCTTTGATTTGAATTCAGTCCAACAAATCCAATTAACAATTTGACTGCGTAATTAATATTATACTAAAAATAAGGTTGTAATAATTCATTTTTATTAAGGAACAATAAGCCTATTGTAACATTCTTCCTGGCGTTCCCACCATGTGTGTCATGTTTTGTTTTTCAGTTCTGCTCTCTTGCCCAGTCTACGCCCTTTGTTTTTGGTTTGTCACATTTGGGTTGTTATTGTCTACACGTGGTTTGCATTGTTTCGCTGGTTAGCTCATGTATATGTACCCTGTGTGTTCCTGGCAGAGTATTTATGAAATAAAAACCTCAGGAAACAACCTATCATTCATGATAAAAACTGCTTTATTTCTGGGAAGAGTAGCTGGACTTTTTGTTCTTCTATCCCCATTGTTCTCTTGTCTATTCTATTAGACCAGAGATTAGAAAAAGGAAAACGGTGAGTGTGCACCAGTATCAGACTGCTGCTTCCTTCAGTCATCTCCTTCCTAATGTAACGTAATCAGTGTGCCTGAAAAGTTGAAATCATTCCTCATGCTAATGATTGGCTTCTCCATCATGATTTCACTGTGGTTTCAATTTAAGAGCACAAAGGGGCAGCACAGGTTGGAGCTGTCAGGTGGGAAATGCCAGCTAGCCCCTACAATTAGACTTCAGTTTGCTGCACACTTGGAAGCTTTTTAATGGCCATTCAAATGTAGAACAAGAAGCTTTTCAGTGACAGTGTGTCTGAACAGGTTGATTAATTGGAAATGGTACTGTGATAATGTTTGTCCAAAAAATGTGTAATCTACAGCATTATTATTTGGAGTGCATTTTAAGGGGAAATACATCTTAGGTGTGAAATAAATAATAAACTCCCAATAAAATACAATTATTGGGAATAATTTCCCTTGGGATGAATAAAGTATCTATACTTGTCTGTCTGTCTGTCTGTCTATCTATCTACCTACCTACCTAAACACCCACCCACCTACCTGACCCACCCCAAATGCTAACTGCTTGTGACACATCAGTAATCATTTACTAAACATGCTATAGCACAAAACCATGTAATAGATATCTGCTAATCTGCTCAGAGTCCAGGTGAAGCCACAACTATTGCTTATAGGTGTACAATATCAATTATATAAAATAAAACTTCTGATTTCAGCTCAACTTTTTTGAACAAACTCTGGTAAAGAACCTGCCCTGCTTCAGCTTGGCTGTGCCCCTGTGAAACAAAGTGAGGTCCATGAAGACATGGTTTGACATTTGAAATTTGGTACAGATGAATTTCAGTAGCCTGAACAAAGCCCTGACCTCAGCCCCATCAAACACCTTTGGGACGAGTTGGAACCTCAGTTTCAAATCAGGGTTTCTCTTTCAACATCAGTGCCTGACCTCAGAAATGCTCTTTTGACTGAATGGGCAAATGATTTCTTGGCAGAAAAAAATCATGTGTGACTGAACTGCAACTGGTACTAAAATGTAATTCCGGATATAAAAACGAAGAAAATCTATGACTTTAATGAAGCAGAAAGCCTTGATTTGTCTTCTTACTTTAAAACTAGAGCAGATCATGCTCCTGATATGGTCTAACAGGCTGGAGATCAGACAGAATGTAATTTCATAATGTGAATGTGACAGCTTAATTGTGTGTATTTTTAACAAATTAAGTACTGCTACAATGCTTCTTCTGAATGCAGCATTGTGTTGAGTTTCAAAGCCCTGGGTCTTGTGTGCATCCAAGGAACTTGGATGCATCCAAGGTTGAACATGACAAACAGTGAAGGCCTACAGCTTAAAATTCAAAAGGCAAACCTTTACAATGAGACTTCTGGAAAAAGTCTGTACATTGTGGAACCTTCTATATACTGAGCCCTCCTTATTTACAAAGGCTTGTATATGTAGAAACAAGTTTAAACCAGTCAAACACACTGAGAGCTCTTTGTATCAAAATTAATGACCAGGTGCCGTTGTGACATGAAATTTGCATTGACTACATTGAGCAATTTAGGGTACATAGGTTGACATACCACTGACATGTATTAAACTTATGGTGTGATACATATGGTGTGTGTATATACACTGATCAGCCATAACATTAAAACCACCACCTTGTTTCTACACTCACTGTTCATTTTATCAGCTTAGGAGCACTTCTTAGTTCTACAATTACTGAATGTAGTCCATCTGTTTCTCTGCATGCTTTGTTAGCCGGTATCACCCTGTTCTTCAATTGTCAGGGCTCTTCCAGGACCACTACAGAACAGGTATTGTTTGGGTGGTGGATCATTCTCAGCACTGCAGTGACACTGACATGGTGGTGGTGTGTTAGTGTGTGTTGTGCTGGTATGAGTGGATCAGACACAGCAGCGCTGATGGAGTTTTTAAACAGCTTACTGTCACTGCTGGACTGAAAATAGTCCACCAACCTAAAAAATATCCAGCCAACAGCGCCCCGTGGGCAGCGTCCTGTGACCACTGATGAAGGTCTAGAAGATGACCAACTCAAACAGCAGCAATAGATGAGCGATCGTCTCTGACTTTACATCTACAAGGTGGACCAACTAGGTAGGAATGTCTAAAAGAGTGGACAGTAAGTGGACATGGTATTTAAAAACTCCAGCAGCACTGCTGCATCCGATCCACTCATACCAGCACAACACACACTAACACACCACCACCATGTCAGTGTCACTGCAGTGCTGAGAATGATCCACCACCTAAATAATACCTGCTCTGTGGTGGTCCTGACCATTAAAGAACAGCATGAAAGGGGGCTAACAAAGCATGCAGAGAAATAGATGGACTACAGTCAGTAATTGTAGAACTACAAAGTGCTTCTATATGGTAAGTGGAGCTGATAAAATGGACAGTGAGTGTAGAAACAAGGAGCTGGTTTTAATGTTATGGCTGATCAGCGTATACAATGCTTATTCTGTAAAGCTAAAGTAACGTGTTTTCTCTTGCCCAATATTTACCCACATTCCACCACAGTTGGCTAAATGTGACCACAGTTCTCAGGTATGCACTAGTGTTTTCATTGAGTTGACACACTAAAGTCTCCATAAAAAAAAATACATCCAGTAATGTCACCTAGCCCGGCCTACTTTCAGTAAAACAGTGAAAGCATTTCACACTTTTTCCAAACGGCATTTCGAATGTTTTCAAGGTGCCTGCTACTAGAACTTTCTTTTTCTATAAACTTTGCAAGAGCCTCCTTTTTCCTTGATATACTGCACTGACCCGAGGTGACATTTCTCTGAGTCAGGTAGTGGAGGAGCTAAAGAAAGATTGTGAGGAAACATTGGACAGTAGAAAGTGTGGGCACCTGGAGGACATTAAAAAAAGTGACAGACGTTGTAATTGTAGTAGTGAATGTGACACGCTTTGTAGTTTATGGAGATGATATCGCGCTGAACAGCGACTGTTCTCGTGCAGGATAAACCCTATCACAGCGCTTCAGCTGGTAATAGATTGTGTTAACAAGCTCCTGAGCATTGAGGGCTTATGGTTATTAGGTGAAATTTATTAGTCAATTAAAAGCCTGGAGTGAATGAAGGATGGAAGTGCTGAAGGCAGCATGGCAAGCAGGAGATAAATGTGAAGCAGCTAGTAGTTTGCTGAGGAAGACTTACTTCATACTGTTTAATGATTCCGTACGTCTGAAGAGGCTCTCGCCATTTGAGGGCAATCTTCTCCTCGTATGTGCTGCCCTGGATGGAATCGAGGGGCACAGCACCTGGTACTAAAAAACAAAGAAACAGTTCAAGTTTAATGTCAAACACAGTCATGGACAATTTTGTGTCTCCAATTCACCTCACTTGCATGTCTTTGGACTGTGGAAGGAAACCGGAGCTCCTGGAGAAGCATGGAGAGAACATGTAAACTCTACCTACACAGAAAAGACCCAGACCACTCCACCTGATGATCAAATTTCCTTTCATTTAAGTCTCATCAATATGTTGCTTAAAGATGAACATTTGGCAATAATCTTTAAAAATAAGCATCATTAGTTGGAGAAAGAAGCCCAGTTAGCTTTGAGATTGAGGGTGGTTTTTTTTGGGTGGTGTGATAGTCTAATGTGACAGCACTCCATTGCTGGGATCTCAAGCTCTTGAGCAATAACTGAACCCTTTAAAGAGGGCTAGCCGACCACCACTGAGATCCAAGTTTGAATTTCAGCTGTGCTATCGGCCAACCAGCCACCTGCACAGACATGAGCTTAGTGGATTTTTAATTACTACAGCTATTGTGGTCTCTTTTGGCTGCTTGAAGGGAGTTGGTGAATATAGGAGATCAGTGCGTGACTCTCAGTATGCCATGTAAACATACCTTAGATTTAATACTTACTTATGGTATAAACATAGACAACCTGGAAATTATACCACAGAATGACTTAATCTCTGATCACTCCCTACTAATATATGAAGTGTCCCTGTCCAATAATATACAGCAACCAAATCGTTTTAAATGTAAGCGCACTATTACATCTGCAACTGCAGCAGCGTTCATAAACTGCCTACCAGAATTACCAAATATACCAGCATCAGAACCTAAAGAACTAGATCAGGCAACTCAAAACCTAGAGACCGTACTGCGCACAACCTTAGATAACGTAGCCCCACTCAAAACTAAACTGATTAGGGAGAAAAAACTTGCTCCATGGTACAATGACCACACATGCGCACTTAAAAAAGCAGCACGGAAATTAGAACGTAAGTGGCGTCACACTACACTGGAGGTGTATAAGATTGCTTGGAAAGATGCTCTAACTGAGTATAAACATGCACTTATAAAAGCTAAATCTGTATATTATTCATCCCTAATAGAGAAAAATAAAAACAATCCTAGATTCCTTTTTGAGACAGTGTCCAAATTAACTAAAAACGTCAATGAAACTGAATCTAATATACCGCCTGACTGTACCAGCCATGATTTTTTAAAATTCTTTAATGACAAGATAGAAAAAATACGACTTCAGAGTCAGAGTGTGTCACTTGCCAATGTTAAGTATGGACTCACTCCGAGCAGCATTGGTGATAATAGTAACGAGTTAATCCAACTAAATTCCTTTAATCCAATCTCCCAAAATGAACTAACTGTGTTGATTAAATCATCGAAGTCATCATCGTGTATACTCGATCCTGTTCCAACTCGTTTACTTAAAGATTTACTCCCAGCTATTGTAGAGCCCCTGCTTACATTAATCAATGCATCCCTTAGCCTTGGGTACGTACCTAAATTGTTTAAAAGTGCTGTTATTAAACCCCTGATTAAAAAACCTAATCTTGATCCACATGTTTTATCTAATTATAGGCCAATTTCAAACCTTCCTTTTGTCTCAAAGATATTAGAAAAAGTCGTTTCCAAACAGCTATGTTCTTATTTGAATGAAAATTGTATTCATGAAAAATTTCAATCAGGATTTAGACCCAACCATAGTACCGAAACCGCATTAATTAGAGTAGTTAACGAGTTGTTAATGTCTTCTGATAATGGATGTGTCTCTTTTCTTGTTCTATTAGATCTTAGTGCAGCGTTTGATACGGTCGATCATAACATTTTACTGGAGAGGCTAGAAAATACAGTAGGTGTTAAAGGACTCGCACTCTCTTGGTTTCAATCATATTTGACTGACCGCTCTCAATTCGTTTATGTAAATAATAAATGCTCAGAAACTACAAAAGTAAAGTGTGGTGTTCCACAGGGGTCGGTACTTGGACCGCTATTATTTACACTCTATATGCTTCCACTAGGTGAAATTATTCATAAACATGGCATAAACTTTCACTGCTATGCAGATGACACTCAGCTGTATATATCAGCCAAACCAAATGATACTGACACAATCAGTAAGATAGAAGATTGTGTAAACGACATAAAAAACTGGATGTCGTGTAATTTTCTTTTACTTAATTCAGATAAAACTGAGGTTTTACTTGTTGGCTCTAAAGCTGCAAGAGACAAATTGTCTAACCTGGTGCTAAACCTAAACACTTTCTCTGTTACTCCCAGCCCAGATGTAAAAAACTTAGGTGTCACAATAGATTCAGATCTCTCCTTTGATACACACATTAATAATATTACTAGAGTTGCTTTCTATCATTTGCGTAATATCTCTAAAATAAGAAATATACTATCTGTTAATGACGCCGAAAAACTGATCCATGCGTTTATAACTTCTCGGTTAGATTATTGTAATGCTCTTCTAACTGGATGCTCTGGTAGATCCATAAACAAACTCCAGTTAGTTCAAAATGCAGCAGCTCGAGTGCTAACTAGAACTAAAAAATTTGATCATATCACTCCTGTTCTATCATCTCTACACTGGCTGCCAGTTAAATTTCGCATTGATTACAAAATACTTTTACTAACCTATAAAGCGCTACATGGTCTGGCTCCACAGTATCTGAGTGAGCTTATTAATTACTACAACCCAGCGCGTCCACTTCGTTCACAAGATGCA
The DNA here is from genome assembly GCF_030014385.1 of Trichomycterus rosablanca. Taxonomy (NCBI): domain Eukaryota; kingdom Metazoa; phylum Chordata; class Actinopteri; order Siluriformes; family Trichomycteridae; genus Trichomycterus; species Trichomycterus rosablanca. Next base: position 36,979,240 of record NC_085990.1, read on the forward strand.
GGGTTACTTATAGTTCCTAAAATTAAAAAGACCAAAGCTGGTGGAAGAGCATTTTCTTACAAAGCTCCACAACTTTGGAATAATCTTCCTGCCTCTGTTCGGTATTCGGACACAGTCTCAATGTTTAAGTCTAAACTGAAAACATATTTATTTTCTCAGGCTTTTGATTAATATAGACAAAGGCGCAGAGCTTGGGGGTTCTTGGTCATAGAAACTTGTGGTGATCAGGGATGTTGGGTCGCTGTCGTTCTGCCTCTCTTGTCCAATCACTCTGGTTTGGGTAGGAGAGGTGGGCGCTGATGTCCTGTGAAAGCCTTCATGACCTTGTTACCTGCTCGCTCTCCCTTTTAGTTATGCTGTAATAATTAGGGCTGCCGGAGTCTAAAACTCTCTGTAAAACTGTTTGTCAACTAGCATTGTACATTATTAACTACATTCTCTGTTGTTTTACCCCGAGGGCATTCTGATGGAAACCTGTTTACCCGCCGAGGTTAAGGATTAAAGTCGAGACTGCCGGGACAACGATGCTGCTCCTGTCAGATGTGACGGGTCTGGAGTAATTGCAACGACAAGAAATCACTACAGACTTTATTGAAGACTAGAGCGGATAACAACTCTATTATTATTTAATTGTTTATTTATCTATTTATTACCACTGTATGACTTTTAGATCATTCAATTCTGTGTTTGTATGATTTGTGTAAATCGTGTATTTATTTAAAGTATCCTCCAGACCACCCAAGAAGGATGGGCCCTGCTGAGTCTGGTTCCTCTCAAGGTTTCTTCCTGTAATTTTCAGGGAGTTTTTCCTTGCCACAGTCGCCCTCGGCTTGCTCAACAGGGGTTTTTGTATCTGTTGGTCCTGGATTTTGTAAAGTTGCTTTGAGACAATGTATATTGTAAAAAGCGCTATATAAATAAAGTTGACTTGACTTGACTTGACATGCTCTTGGTGTTAACCCATATTAGGCAGGTTAAAAAAAGAAGTGGTTAACTACTACAGAGGAGGCATGTGTTAGTGTTAAGTACAGCCTTTCTCAATCAGGGTAGGGGTCTGCAACGATGAGGAGTGAATAATCTGGGTGATTGGATATGATTAAAGTCTGAGATACAGGGAAAAAATGCATACATAACAATGAATGAGGGTGAATCTGTAATAAATCCATAACTTTTATTGTCAGAGGTAAAAATACCCACTTTGCAGGTAGTGTGTGCATAAACACATGCAAAGAAAAAGCTGTTAAAATCTAAATTAAAATGCCCTTTTAACAAAATGCATTGCTAAAATATTCACTTGTTGTTTGACAGTTTAACCATTAACATTCCAAATATTTATATACTTAATTTAACCTATGGTCGAATGCATGGAATAACTGGCAGTTTTCCTCTGTTAGGCCTGACTAACTCTTTTCACATCCTTAGTCTTACAGTCTTTACATACTTTGTATCTTTTTAAAAGTCGATGCAATAACATACGGTACCATGTATGTTTCTTTATTTACCTAAAATAAATTACTACAAAGTTCTCTGCCTGCACATCATACATCATAGAAAACTACCATGCAGGTCAAGGCTGGATTAGAACAGACACATACAACACAAACTAGGCATGAAAAAAATAAGTTCCTCATTTCAGTGCTTAAAAGAAAGGGTCAGCCTACATTCCTTCCACCTGAGAAGCAAAGATGCTTAAAGCGGAGCTGTTGGTGCAATTGGTGTATTCATGCATTCAAAACTCTTAACACCTAGCTGTGAATTACTAAAGAGTAATATCCTTTCTGAAAATTCACTGGATAAAGTTCATTCAATAGAAAATACATCAGCTGAGGCAGAGACGATTAATCTTCTGAAAATGCCAGACCTGGTCTTGATTAAAAGGTGAAAAGACAGGTTTGCTACTAAAGCAGAATTTCAAACAGTTAATCATATATTAAAATGACAATGTCAAAAAGGACATAAAAAAACCAACAAAAAACATACTCCTTACCATCCTCATCTGTTAGCACGTTCAGCTCCTGACTCTCCTTTTCCCCCTCACGATTGCGAAGCACCAGTTTGACGCTGACGTTGGTATAAGGTGACAGGTTGCGGATAGTGTGTTGTGGAGTCGGGCTGAGCACATCGTAGACTTCCTCCCGTGTCTCCTCTTTACCGTTCACCTTGTAGCGATACTCCACAGTCAGGTTATAGCTGTAGCATCTGGTAACATTGTAGCCAAAAGGCTCCCAGCGTACAGTGATCTGTCTGGATTTGATATCCACCACCTCCAAATGCCGAGGGCCGTGCATAGGATCTGTGTGGAGGGACAGGAAAGGAGTATTTATTACAGAGTTCCTCAAAAACAGCAGACGGGATGGAAACTGATAACTTGATGTAGGTTGGGCAAGAAAATAATATATAGAGCTTAAAATAAATCTGTTGCACCTGAACAAAAACTGCAACAATATACAGCTGCATATCCAATACTTTAATAATTTTTGAAACACTATACTAAAGAGTTTAAAGCTGAAAGATGATGAAGTAAATACCCTTAACTTAAATGTGGCATTCCGTACTTTACTGCACTTTTTTACTTTCAGCTAAAACCTGTATTTTTAGGGTCACCACATTCTGTTCCGTATACTTGATTTGGCAGAGTTTTTACGCAGGATGCCTTGGGACCTGCACTTAAAGCGCACTTACAAGTGCACCTCCCAATGGCTAGGCATTTCAGTCGATCTCAGACATGGCCGTTCATGTCTGTGTAGATGTCCGGCCAGCCGACAGCACAAATGAGATTTGAACCCAGATCTTTTAGGGGTCAGTTATTAGTTTATTTAATAGAACGTAATGTAAATAGCTAGTGTTCACACCTGCTAGCTAAATGTCTGAATGCAAAGGTGAACATTAAACTGATATGCTTTGAAGGAAGGATGTGTTGGCTCAAAACCTCCCTTGGTAGATGCTATACGATAAGGCAGACTCTAGAGAAGCCACCCTTGCTTCCCAGAAAGTGACAATTCTTGTACTTCTGGTTATGTGTGGCAAAAGAATCAGTAGGATTTTACCTTCGTCTAACAACACAAAACACCTAAACAAAAGGCTTTTTAACTATTCTATCCCAACTGTGCTGGACTTTCTTGAGAGCCAAAACACTGCAGAGTTAATCACATTCCTTAATTTAACACCATTTAACTAATGACCTAATTACAGTGGCCTTCATAGGCTAAATTCAGGGCTTGAAACAGAAAAACATTACTTCAGGGCTTTGGATTAAGTTCTATTAATATTATTAGTTAAACTACATTTTTATTTTTTTCAAAACAAGCCTGAATTTTTTATACTTCAGGCTGCTACAAGTTTCTGCCTCACCACTGTTAAAAACACACAAACACAGAGAATCAGATGTCCAAATCAACCCAGCTCCCAAAGATATCCCTGTTCTGGTAACAGGATACATTTCCACCCTGCCTTCAATGAATGTGTGGACCATTTCACTGAAATCTGGCTCTGAAGTACTACTAGAGGGGCTTCTGTTCTCACCTAGGTTGCTATTTCAAAGCATAATGGAATGCACCAGAAAGGCAATCTGATGTGCCAGTCTTCCTCAGAATAAGAACCGATGAGCGCTAACTGGCTGCTTCCTTTCAGAGTTCAAAGGTGCAAAACCGAGCCGATGCTGACTAACACAACCCTCATACAACACTCCATGAGAAACAATAATCAAGAGTAAGATACACATTATGTACTGTGCTTTCTCAAACTCCTTATCAACGGAGGAAGGTCACAGAGCCTTTTATATCAGGACATAAGTACAGACTTCCAGAAGAGTTAAGACGTGTAAAATAAAATAAAAAGAAGAATATATGATTTGTTCATTCTGTTGAATCTTTATTTAACTGACAAAAGTAGAAAGAAAAGATTTTCAGTGTTTGATCACTAATCAACTTCATTGTCATTTGTAAATATAAACACATTTAGAATTTGATGCCTGCAACACATTTCAAAATAGTTGGGACAGAGGCAAAGATTACAGTCTTTTTAAAACATTCCACAGTAAGCAGGTGAATCATAACTGGGTATAAAAGGAGGATCCACCAAAAGCTTAGTCTGTGCAACCAATAATGGACTGTTGCTCATCACAGTTACAAATTTCATCAGAGAATAATCAACCAGTTCAAAAAGAACATTTCTCATTGCAAGACTTTAGGTATAATTTAGGTCCTTTACCATCTACCTTACATTATATTGCGATAAGATTTAGGGAATATTGACAAATCTTAATATGTGTAAGGCAAGAATGGAATTCACTACTGAATGTGTGTGACATTCGAGCCTATAGACAACATTGTTTGAGAAAATGTAATGAAAATACAATATAACAACTCAAAACTCTACATGGTGCATTACATAGTGTAGAGAGACCATTATTGTTGTATGCTATGTAGTGTGCAGAGGTACAAAGTAGGAAACAACTTCACTAGTGATCTGGATAAAAATAAGCAAATCCCTGCACTCATGTTCCAACTTGTAACGTTAAGTCCCCCTTAAACATTGAAGGCTGTCATGCCAGCAAAAGAGAAGCAACTCCCTATCAACATTCCTAGTTTTAGATGTGATGTTCAACTGCAAATACTTCAACCCCTGCAAATAAGACCACCTTATTTCTATTTTAACCTGATATTACTTTTCCAAAAGTGACCCCAAATACTCACACAAAGTTAGTGATTGTAGCAGAAAGGTAAGATTTTATGCTTAGTATAATATGAATATTAGTATTATGCTGCTTGTGTATCAAATCCTCATAGTTATATTGTTGCTTGAGGAAGTGTGGCTGGAGTGGAAAGTACAGAGATAAGCAACATGTCTGTCATTAAGCCATTGCAAGATGTTATGAGCATGTAAGGAACAACAGTTACCACAGAATGTTTTACCCCCAAGCCTTAGAGAAAGCACTGAAACTGTAAAGTTAGAGCAGTATAAAGGGGGGTCCACAGTTCTGTCCTTTGTTCTTCAGCTAATACACTGCTGTAAGAACACACGATCGTGCTAAAAAATACTTCAGTGCAGTCAAATGTAATCTGTTGATCATCTGACCTTATTTTTGCACAGAATGATGAATTACAGGTTGTTTATATATGCTAAATAGGAGTGGGTTTTAAAATGTGAGTATGCAGCTTCATTTTAGGGCTTTACCAAAGGCATGTCATTTTTGATCCTTAGGATAAGGGGAGTGTAGAGAATGTTACGACTACACTAGTGTTAAACTCATTATACGTGATCAAACCTTAAACGAATATAGATAATAACAGGTAAGTGCAGAAGTGACACATTTAATTGCACCCCCACTGCTGCTTATACAGTATTTCAGTAAATCACTGTATATGCTGCTGGATTTGAATAGGTTTTATAACACTATTCACATCATATAATTCATTCACAGCAGTGAGTTCTGCTACATAGCTTTCTCAAGTGATCTCAATGCATTAAAAGCACACAGAGGTACAATTTTCTGACACAATGCAACTTAAGGTTCTCTTGCCTCGTGGTATGCTAAAAGGCAGACGTATTTCAGCTAAAGTGCATCTATCTGTTTACGGCTGCTTCCATCACAACAGAGATGGTGCTGAAAGAATGGAGACGGTTGCTGAGCAGATGTTTGATAGTGAAAATGCAAACAATGCCTTTTCTGTTTCCGCTGCCTTTGATGGCACTCGGCATGAGACCATGACTACAGTCGGACGAGGGTTTCAGAATGCGCCGCCGTAATTAGAGCCGAGCCTTGTGCTCTTTGAATTGCTTTTGGCACAGAGTGGCGACACACTTCCACTCGAAGAATGAGAACGACAGCACCCGGTATATGAAAGCAGACTATAACAGTAAAACAGGAGATATGAAACATCTGGCGGGAGAACCAGAAGATGAGACGAGCAAATTGTTTTGCTTGTTAGATGCTCACTTTGAGCTGCATTTAAATATGGCTGCTGAAAATAAGACATTTACATTCAGTGCAGATAGCAGATGCTCTGATCTAAAGTGACAAAAAGCTTTGTACTATCCTGAGTACACAGTTCTTTACTAAAGAAAATAAGGGGATTAGTAAAGACATACAGGGGTTGGACAAAATAACTGAAACACCTGTCATTTTAGTGTGGGAGGTTTCATGGCTAAATTGGACCAGTCTGGTGGCCAATCTTCATTAATTGCACATTGCACCAGTAAGAGCAGAGTGTGAAGGTTCAATTAGCAGGGTAAGAGCACAGTTTTGCTCAAAATATTGCAATGCACACAACATTATGGGTGACATACCAGAGTTCAAAAGAGGACAAATTGTTGGTGCACGTCTTGCTGGCGCATCTGTGACCAAGACAGCAAGTCTTTGTGATGTATCAAGAGCCACGGGATCCAGGGTAATGTCAGCATACCACCAAGAAGGACAAACCACATCCAACAGGATTAACTGTGGACGCAAGAGGAAGCTGTCTGAAAGGGATGTTCGGGTGCTAACCCGGATTGTATCCAAAAAACATAAAACCACGGCTGCCCAAATCACGGCAGAATTAAATGTGCACCTCAACTTTCCTGTTTCCACCAGAACTGTCCGTCGGGAGCTCCACAGGGTCAATATACACGGCCGGGCTGCTATAGCCAAACCTTTGGTCACTCGTGCCAATGCCAAACGTCGGTTTCAATGGTGCAAGGAGCGCAAATCTTGGGCTGTGGACAATGTGAAACATGTATTGTTCTCTGATGAGTCCACCTTTACTGTTTTCCCCACATCCGGGAGAGTTACGGTGTGGAGAAGCCCCAAAGAAGCGTACCACCCAGACTGTTGCATGCCCAGAGTGAAGCATGGGGGTGGATCAGTGATGGTTTGGGCTGCCATATTATGGCATTCCCTTGGCCCAATACTTGTGCTGGATGGGCGCGTCACTGCCAAGGACTACCGAACCATTCTGGAGGACCATGTGCATCCAATGGCGGTGCCGTGTATCAGGATGACAATGCACCAATACACACAGCAAGACTGGTGAAAGATTGGTTTGATGAACATGAAAGTGAAGTTGAACATCTCCCATGGCCTGCACAGTCACCAGATCTAAATATTATTGAGCCACTTTGGGGTGTTTTGGAGAAGCGAGTCAGGAAACGTTTTCCTCCACCAGCATCACGTAGTGACCTGGCCACTATCCTGCAAGAAGAATGGCTTAAAATCCCTCTGACCACTGTGCAGGACTTGTATATGTCATTTCCAAGACGAATTGACGCTGTATTGGCCGCAAAAGGAGGCCCTACACCATACTAATAAATTATTGTGGTCTAAAACCAGGTGTTTCAGTTATTTTGTCCAACCCCTGTATATACACTACAGTTCGAGAACATAAATCCCATTAAACCCTGCACAATACATGGAAGTGAAGTAAATCCAGAATTATGCTTAATTAAAAGTCTTCTGTCATAAAGAAAATGCCAGTCAGTTTTATTGCAATGCCCCGCCAGAAGAAAATGCATACATAATAAAAGCATTTGAGTCTTCTGACCGGAATAAAAGCAGTTAAATAGATTTGAATTGAAGCCTTATTCTTTCCAAATGACTATGCATGCAACGATGTGCACAGAACCGTGATTCTAACTCTTCCTGTCATTTACTTAATTAAACTGTCCACTAAATGCAGCCAAATGCAATCATTTAGAAAACAATGTGCTCACTCTGTGTTTAGCTTGTTTAACTCAGCACCACATAGTTATTAGAGACAAACCCTATCAGCCACGAAATGTGCAAAAGGTTTTAAAATGTTAATGTCATTATTATAGAAAGAGATGCTAAGGATTTCTATTAATTTTAGTGCCCTGTTCATTTATACCTCCATCTACAAAAGCATAGGTTCTACTTGGATTCTGAGAAAATAGAAGTGTAAGAAGAGGTCAGGATACATGCTGTGTAATGGCTGCTGGTTGCTTTTTTAAGATGACAGCAATAGGTCTGATTGAAAGGTGTCTTGGGGAGAAGAAAGTGCTATTCACTGAAAAAAATCAGGTGAATTTCCGGGTCTGATTTTAAACGGGAGCGGAGAGAATGGAACATTCGGTGCATTAAAGTACTCATGTGTGAGGGGTGTGAAGAGAATTTCCATTCGATATCACTCATCAGAGTAATACATAGATTAAACAATACAGCACGTCTTAAAAAATATTGACTAAAATGTGCAGTTGATGGTGAGTCCCAGATGTATTGTTACTGGTGAATGTCTGTAATAATTATGCCTATTTTTTTTTTTGCTGCTCCTGTATTTAGGGGTCACCTCAGCGGATCATTTTGGTCTGCATACCCAATTTGGCTCAGAGTTTTTTCCTTATGTAACCATTGTCAAGGGGTGTTTTAGCCTAGTGGTTAAGGTACTGGATTAGTAATCAGAAGGTCACTGGTTCAAGCCTCACCACTGCCAGGTTGCTGCTGTTGGGCCCTTGAGCAAGGCCCTTAACCCTCAATTGCTAAGACTGTATACTGTCACAGTAAGTAAGTCGCTTTGGATAAAGGCATCTGCTTAATGCCAAAAATGTAAATGTAAATCTTAATGTATCTCGGCTTGGGACACTAAAAGTGCACTGACAAATGCACCAAACAATGTCTAGGCTGTTAGCCCCGCCCCTCCACCCCAGACAAAGTCATGTCTGTTACATTTACATTTGCGGCATTTAGCAGACACTTTTCTGTCCCTGGAGTCACCTGATCGGATAGCACCACTGATATCTCAGCTGTAGTGGGCTAGCGTATTTTACCACTATTATTTTACCTGAGCGCCTAGGTGGTTTGGAGTTTTTTTTTTACAATGGCAAAGAAGCTATAGTTCTATGTGAATTGTAATGGATGCAATCAAACTAGACCTGTGTATATAGGCACTAAAAGGTCCCTAGCTATAGTCAATCATAATTACTGACGAGGAACTTTCACACCACCAAATTCATATTGTAAGTTGCTTAGAAAGCCACTAGAACCACAAAAGCTTCGTACTATCATGAGTACACATTTCTTCACTAGAAGTGGATTAGTAAAGTCACATGTAGGCTACAGTCCGAGAACATAAATCACATTAAACTCTGTAGAATTGTAGTGTGTGGGAAGAAGGAGACAAGTGTGAGTGAATGTGCAGTAAGTGCAAGGTTATGGCTTAATTAAAAGATAAGTCTTCTGTTTTATGAGAAGACACCAGTGGATTCAGCTGTTTGGACAGCCAAGTTCATTAGGTCATTTGCCCACCCAGGCACTGATGGTCTGTAACGCGTTACTTAGTAACGCGTTACTCTAATCTGACCACATTTTTCAGTAACGAGTAATCTAACGCGTTACTATTTCCAATCCAGTAATCAGATTAAAGTTACTTATCCAAGTTACTGTGCGTTACTATTTTTGTCATTTTCCTTAGTGAAAATATATTTTTGCTTTCTTCTTGGCAGGGCGGAGCCAGGGGGTGGCCAGTGGTTGCCATGGCCACCATAAAGTAATCTTCGGCCACCCCTCTGGCCCCCCCACCACCGCTTTGCCGGCAATTTTTTTGCGTAAGCATTTCTGCACGCAGGAGCAGCGCACCTCAGATGAGTAGTTCTTCACCAAAACAGTGCAGTAATACACTCAACATAAATGTCAACCACCAACACAATTACAGAAGTACAGTAGTACTATTTAGTAGTATTTGTGGCGCGCTACGAGTAAAAGCGCCAGCTGGCTCTGCGCATTCCAGTGTTGCCAGATTGGGCGATTATCCGCCAAATTGGGCAGATTTTGTTGGAAAACAATTTAATAGCAGGTAAATAACACTTCTATTTAAAAGAAAATCTTCCGTTTTAAGAAGCTCCAGCATTGTAGAAGGCTATTAAAAGTAAAGTCAATTTTCAATGCTGATTTAGCGTAATAGTGTTGGTCAGTCTGTATCATATTCTTGAAAGAAAATTTAAATTTGTTTTCCATGCATTCACACTAGCATGTTCTGGGATTCAATTGAGTCTCATCAGTACACACAAGTTGGCAGCCAAATGATAAAGTATTGCAAAGGAATATCTTTGAAATATTCCACATTATATAACTAATAAAGTAACTTGTAATCTAACTTAGTTACTTTTAAAATCAAGTAATCCATAAAGTAACTAAGTTACTTTTTAAAGGAGTAATCAGATTACTTTTTCAAGGTAACTATGCCATCACTGCACCCAGGTGACAGTAGAGCACTGGTCGTTTTTCTTGAGTTGTAAAGGACGGAGCAAGTCAAACCAGACTTTTGGCATGAAGGGTACGAGCTAAAGGTGCGTTTCGATTTATTCACTGAACAAGCGCCTGAGCGACCTCTGCGTTGTAAAATGATCAATTCCTCCTAATGTCTGAAATGATTTTCCAAAACTAGAAGACGCACAGGTTAACAAAGCAACAGATAAAAAATTATTAGGCTAGTTAACAGATTCAAAACTGAGTTATTATATAAGGAATGAGTTCCTCTGGGATTTTGTTCTTGAAAATCATGCAAATTTATCAGTATTTTTTTCTTTTCATTATCATCAAACGCTTTATCCTGGTTAGGCTCACACAGCTCCAGTTCCACCAGAAGACACTGAGAGCAAGGCTGGAATAATCCATTGCAGAGCTTTACCGTTGACTATTTCTGTAACTGACTACAAATCTATACAGTATGGCAACTTTTTTCTGACGCAACCCTCCTTATTTTATCAGGCCTTGAAACCAGCACTAAGAGTGCACTGACAAGTGCATCTCCTGATGGCTAGGCTGTTTCGGCCATTACAACCCTTCTTCCCTCTCTAACGTGGCCAATGATGTCTGTGTAGACGCCCGGCCAGACATATAGCACCCCTGAGATTTAAACATGAAACTCAGCTGTGGTGGGCTGACTTAATACACTGCTGTGTCACCCAAGACCTTTTCAATTATTCAATGAAACCAAAAAAGAGCACTTGCACAAATCAATAAATCCCAAGACTTCCATTATGTATGCTTACAAGTGTGTGTAACATAACTCATCCTTAACATGTGATCCCACATCATTTTATAACAAACAAAAAATCTACTTCTATCTATCTTAACTATTTATTTATTTATTGTTTGTTTATTAGGATTTTAACGTCATGGTTATATTGAACACAGTCCTGGACAATTCAGTATCTCCAATTCACCTCACTTGCATGTCTTTGGACTGTGGGAAGAAACCAGAGCATCTGGAGTAAACCCACGCAGACACAGGGAGAACATGCAAACTCCACACAGAAAGGACCCGGACCGCCCCACCTGGGGATAAAACCCAGGACCTTCTTGCTGTGAGGCGACAGTGCTACCCACTTAGCCACCGTGAACTATTTATTTAAAGTGATGATAACAACTGACTTGTGGATATTTGTATTGGCATGAAAGGGATAGAAAATGATATTTGAAAGCAGTCCAGAAAGGTCCTGGATGCCAGTACTGTATCTCAGTGCCAGTACTGTACCTCTTCTAATCATATCTGTCCTTATAACATAAGTGTCGCTGCCTTTCTTTTAAAAGCCCTCTGGGCCTCAATCTAGACTAGTTTAAAATCCAGATCCACTGATAAACAACTCTGGTACATTTTTATCCCACTGATAACTTCCTACCTATCACTACCTACCCTGGTCATAACTCATACTGACAAAGAGAAAAGTGGTCTATTGATTAGCCTGAGCTGTGTGGCACAAAGAAAAATCGAATAGACAAATCACTGTTTATTTACACAGATATCTTCTGATGATGCTCACTTTTTGTATTTTAGTATTTGTGTGCATGAACACACCCTGCTTATAAACGACATGTATTTTAAGTATGTTACACACTGTGTTTTCCTATCACATACACACTGACAGCAAGTTCAAGGAAAATTGTGAATCAATGACTGGTGAAACACAGGTGCAGATTTTGCGTCCAAAGGCACACGGGTGGTGCAGAGGTCTATTATGGGTGTCTACAGAGGCATGATTGGCTGAAACCCTGCGAAGGATTGCTATAGCCCTTTTAATCCCTAAACCTTGACCCAGGTTCAGACCTGTGGTAGATTTTGGATAAATGTGATAGACAGGTACCTTTAGCATCAACTTTAAACCATCAGTTACTTACTCCAGTACAGTTTCAGACACGTGTAATGGGCAGTGGTAGCTCAGTCGTTAAGAACTGCACTAGTAATTGGAAGGTTGCGGGTTCTAGCCCCATTACTGCCAGGTTGCTACAGCTGGAGTTTTGAGCAAGGCTCTTAACCATCAATTGCTTGAACTTTATGGTCAAAATTGGTCACAATCATTGTGAATGTTTAAAAAAAATATATGTTGAGGTGTAGCTTTATCTTAACTTAAAAAAAAAAAAAAAAAAAAAAAAAAAAAAAAAAAGACACACCAACAGTGTCATGTGATTAACAGCTGTAAACATTAAACAAAGAAACTATAAGCAACTTTTTACAAATTAACATACAAAATAAACAGGTTCAATAATTATAAAAAAACCCTTGACCACACATAAACCAGTAGCATACTGATGTACATTTTTACATTGGATATATACACTTATCAGCCATAACTCGCCACCTCCTTGTTTCTACACTCATTGTCCATTTTATCAGCTCCACTCACCATATAGAAGCACTTTGTAGTTCTACAATTACTGACTGTAGTCCATCTGTTTCTCTGCATGCTTTGTTACCCCCCTTCCATGCTGTTCTTCAATAGTCAGGACTCTCCCAGGACCACTACAGAACAGGTATTGTTTGGGTGGTGGATCATTCTCAGCACTGCAGTGACACTGACATGGTGGTGGTGTGTTAGTGTGTGTTGTGCTGGTATGAGTGGATTAGACACAGCAGCGCTGATGGAGTTTTCAAACTCCTCACTGTCACTGCTGGACTGAGAATAGTCTACCAACCAAAAAAATATTCAGCCAACAGCGCCCCGTGGGCAGCGTCCTGGGACCACTGATGAAGGTCTAGAAGATGACCAACTCAAACAGCAGCAATAGATGAGCGGTCATCTCTGACTTTACATCTACAAGGTGGACCAACTAGGTAGGAGTGTCTAATAGAGTGGACAGTGAGTGGACACGGCAGCGCTGCTGTGTCTGATCCACTAATACCAGCACAACACACACTAACACACCACCAACATGTCAGTGTTACTGCAGTGCTGAGAATGATCCACCACCCAAATAATACCTGCTCTGTGGTGGTCCTGTGGGGGTCCTGACCATTGAAGAACAGAGTAAAAGGAAGTTAAAAAAGCATGCAGAGAAACCGATGGACAACAGTCAGTAATTGTAGAACTACAAAGTGCTTTTATATGGTAAGTGAAGCTGATAAAATGGACAGTGTGTGTAGAAACAAGGAGGTGGTTTTAATGTTATGGCTGATTGGTGTATGTATGTACAGTAGTGTTAAAAAAAATAGCAGTCCAACACCATTAACTTGATAAATCACTGTTTTTAGTAGAAGTGATATTTCTACATAGCAAAAAATTCACTTGAAAGTGTAGTAGAGTAATGAAAACAAAACTAACCCAACAATTAGGACATGCATCCCACTCATTCTGAGTAATTGAAGCATTGATTGAAAGGGGGTTGTTCAAAATAATAGCAGTGAGGAGTTCAATTGGTGAAGTCATTCATTCTGCAGAAGAACGGGTGTCAGTTTTGGCCCTTATTTAAGGTAGGAGGGAAATGTTGCACAGGTTGGTCATAGCACATTTCCTTCTGAAATACTGGGTAAAATGGGTTGTTCCAGACATTGTTCTGATGAACAGCATACTTTGATTAAAAAGTTGATTGTAGAGGGAAAAAACATACAGAGAAGTGCAGCAAATTATTGGCTGCTCAGCTAAAATGCCTTAAAGTGACAACCAAAACCTGAAAGATGCAGAAGGAAGTGTGGAACTACTGTTCGAATGGATCAGAGAATAGCCAGAATGGCAAAGGTTCAGCCAATAATCACCTCCAGAAAGATCAAGGAACATCTGAAGTTACCAGTGAGTACAGAAGATGATTAAGTGAAGCCAATTTACCAGCAAGAACTCCTGCAAAGTCCCGTTGTTAAGAAAAAGACGTCCTGAATGGGTTCAAATTTGCCAAGGAACACATTAACTGGTCCAAAGAGAAATGGCTCAACATTTGTGGACTGGTGAAAGCAAAATTGTTCTTTTTGGGTGTACTGTAGACAGTATGTCAGACGACCCTCGAGCACTGAATTCAAGCCACAGTACACTGTGAAGACAGTAAAGCATGGTGGTACAAAATGATGATATGGGGATGTTTTTCATACCATGGTGTTACGCCTAGTTATCACATACGAGGGATCATGGATCAATTTAAATATATCAGAATACTTGAGGAGATCATGTTGCCCTATGTCGAAGAAGAAATGTCCTTAAAATGGGTGTTTCAACATGACAATGACCCAAAACATCTTGGTTACAGACAAACAAGATTGAGGTAATAGAGTGACCAGCCCAATCCCCTGACCTCAATCCCATAGAGAACTTGTGGGCTGAAATCTGAAACGTTTTTTTGAGGCAAGACCCAAAATTGCAGAAGAACTGTGGAATGTAGTCTAATCATCCTGGACTGGAATACCTGTTCAGAGGTGCCAGAAGTTGGTCGACTCCATGCAACACAGATCTCGGAAACAATTGTTTTGCCACTAAATATTAGTTCAGTAATTTAAAGTAAAGTAAAACCTCAAAAAATTTTTCATGTTATAGATAATTTTTTTTAGTTTTTAGAGAAAAAAGCTGGCACTGCTATTTTTTTGAACAGCCTAATATTAATTTTTCTTAACTTTCTGTAAAGGATGAACACAAACTGGCTAAATGTTGTTAATGTTTTGATTTAGAAATTTCAGTGCGTTTGCATTTATGGAAATAAAAGTTATTATAATGATTTTGTGCTTTATTCACTTTTTTAAAGTCACTGCTATTTTTTTGAACACTACTGTATATTGTAACTGTACAGTATAATTTATGTATAATGTAATCAGTTTAGTATTTTATAAATCTTAAAATGACTTAATCATCAGGTCAAAACTCCATACTTTTTTCAGTATTTGCAGTAGGTATTCCAGTTTCTAAACAGGAACACTGCACGTGCATGTCTGTACAGTGCTGGAAAACCAGTAAGAACAATACCAACAGTGTATGGTTTAAGCCTGCATGTTACTAGCTTTGCATTTTACAGACAGGTCCTGTGAATAGAATAAGAAGTTAAAAGCCCCCACATATCTTCAGAAAGGATTCTTAATACCCTTTATGGAAGAGCTGGAATGGTTTCAATCAGAAAAGGACCAATCCAGGCTCATGTTCAGATAATACCTCCCAGGTTCTGACACTTTGCTATCAAGATAATTAAGGGTGAGGGGTCAAGGTTGAGTGAGAAAGGGAACGTACGTGAATTTTATTACAGCTTAAGTCTCAGCTAAAGGGCTTTGCACTGATACCCATCATAAATTCTGTAATAGATAGGAAGGAAGCTGGACATTTTTTCCATTACCCTGTACTTAAAAATGAAGGTGGACATCAGGATGTCACGGCCTTGATATTTTGCTGAAAATGGATGTAAAAACTGCTGCTAAGCAAAAACATGGTCAACGCATCATTTTTTCATCCCTGGATTTTCTGTTCTGATGCTCTGATAAAGAGTTGCTGATCTATGCACCTCTGGACTATTTTATTCACAGCATTCCTGCCACTGCAATCAAATCATTCTAATTTGACATTTAGATGTGAACTATACGCACCTACCAAGGGCTTGACATTTAAATAATGCTGCCTGTCATTTGAATCTCATTATTACCTTTTTGGACAGTGTTAATGGGTTGCACGGGAAACCTTTAGTCTGTATGACTTACACTGTTCACTACACAGGATTAGCTGATATAAAACAGTAAACACAGTGTTTTTGATTGCTAATTAGCCTTAAGTAAGAGCAGAATGCAGGAGTATTGCTGGTCTGTCTACTTTCTCCTCTGCTAGCATAAAAGAGCTGTCCTGAATGACTCTTCTGATTTAAGTAAATCACTGGAACAGAATAAAGGTATTAGTCTTGGATGAAGAGATACAAATTGGCCGTTTGATGTAGACATTCTTTTCTCCCACCTAAATTGAGGTGATTCAGTGAACGATTCAAAGAAGCCTCTTTGCATGCGTTTCAGCATGCTAGAATAACGCTAGCACCCCAGCAAATGGATCCTTGCCTTAACCTTGTCTTATCGTGACAAGGCTTTTACCAGGACCACAATCTTGTGAAAGTAACAACTTTTAGTAACAACTAAAACAGTTAGAATGTGTCCAGTGCTGTAGTTTAAGAATCCAAGAAGAGAGCGTAATGCGTTAGCACACCGCCGTGGAGTTCAGATCTCAGCAAAGCCACCAACCTAGCCAGGCGTCCACAGAAACACAACTTGTGTTTGAAAGAGTCTTCCTGCTACCACTGCGATATGCAGTTTCCGGGACTGGTCTGGACAACTGTGCAAGTAGAGGAGGAGTCACATGGAGCTTAGCGTTTGTCTCTGTGGGAACTTGTTATCATTGGCTAAGCATATAGATCAAACAGGCATAGATGTACAAAGCTTTTTGTGCCTGTCTGTATGTGCAATTCCTGTGTGTTAGGAGCCAAAAAAAAGGTGGAGCAAGAGCTAAAAGACATTTATAATAAATCCAAAAGTAGAAAGACATGCAAGGCAGGGTGGAGATATTAAAAGTACTAGTCTAGTATGGTGTATGTACGTATTTGTTTTGATTATTTGTCTTATGTAAAGCGTCTTTGAGTATCTTGAAAAGCGCTATATAAATAAAATGTATTATTATTATTATTATTAGTCATTAAATAATAAATACCATTTACCAAAAACAGCTATAAACAGCTCTTAGGCTTGCTGCTGGTTGAGGCTGCCAGGTCAACAATTCCTCTAAATACAGCTACATTTTAACTATGAATGCATGTAGTAAGTGAGTCCACCTAAATGAATCAGGAAAATTATGTGATTTTAACATTTTTATTAGGATGCTTTTTACAGAGCTTTTGGAACTCATATCTGGCAAAACTGATCATACCGACTTAGACCATGAAAGAGAAGCTAAAAAGGCGCAATTTAAGGCGGTCCTAGAAATTATACGACACTTAAGTTGGTGTAACAGACTTTTGTGTAGTGTGCTGACAATGTTTGATGTGTGTGTTTACGTATTGAGTGCGTTTTGTCCCTTTGGAGATTCCATAATCAATGAAAAGGTGTGCTTCTCTACACACGTGATCATCTCTCTGTAGTCTGTGCTCAAAAGAACAAGCCAGTAAAGTATTATGCTCCCAATAATGTGTCTATCTACAGTTTATTTCTTTCTTTACAAACTCAGCAAACTCTAAGGACACTTGGTTACTCTAGCAATCGGTTAGACAAAATGTCCAAGGTGTCAAAGTGTAAAGCAGCTAAAAACACTACTCAGGTAACTGAGTTTAGAAAACTCCCAACCAATTCTGCAGACGCAGAGGGGTGTGAGTGTCAAACCACGGATGAGCATTTTTGTCTTTCAACTATTAAGGTGAGCTGTGCTGTGTATTGTAGCTTCCATTAATTCCATCATTCGATTTATAAATATTATTTAATGACTTTAATGCCGTGAAATGTGGCACTTTTCTTTAAAAATCAAATAGAGGTTTTCTTTGGCTGCCAGCATCTAAGCACATGGGTTACACGCATTTCAACAACTTATAATTCTTAGCCAAACATATTTAGTGTTTTTTGAAAGACAAAGAAGTATTTGTTTTAATTTTGTAGTCACAAATAGTAAAACAGAATTCATTGCAATCCCAATAGGACCATGAGATACAGTACATGTTCCCTGCAGGTGTATGTATTTATTGTTTTTATTAACACTTTGGTTACATTCATGACAGGACAGGTAGTTACTGGTTACTGGTTAAGATTCATCGGTTCACAAGTTTAATGTCAAACACAGTCATGGACAATTTTGTATCTGCAATTCACCTCACTTGCATGTCTTTGGACTGTGGGAGGAAACTGGAGCTCCCGGAGTAAACCCACGCAGACACGGGGAGAACATGCAAACTCCACACAGAAAGGACCCGGACCGCTCCACCTGGAAATCGAACCCAGGACATTCTGTAAGGCGACAGTGCTACCCACTGAGCCACCGAGCTGCCTGGTTTATGTATTTAAGTATTCATATGTTTAATTATTTAAAGCTTTTCTCAATGCTAAAAAAAATATTTGCAATAATCAGGTCAAACAGTTTCCATACTTTTGCAGCAATCTTAAAAACAAACTGTTTTTGAGATATCAGACTTCTTGAGCTGCACTCTGACAGTTCTGATGTGCCTCTTAATGCTGGAGAAAGACAGCACTTCACGATAAATGAAGGTCCGAAGACAGTTACATGCCTAAAACAGAAATAAAGAACCCAAAACATGGTGCTTATCAAAAACACATCCTAAGGCAGAGCATCACTCAAGGCTGCGTTTCATGTTCATATCAGAGTCTGGATCTCTGTCGTTCAATTCCACTGCTGTGGAGCCACTCAGTACTGGGCCAGCTGGGAGTGAGTAGCACTGATTCACTCACAGCGCCTTGCCTCTTCTATTATTTAAAAAGAAAACATCTATGAGGGGGAAAAAAGACCAGCAAGCAAACTTATGCAATATCAATAGAACCATCTGGGTAATAACGAGGCTTTCATCCTTATCGAAAGCCTTTTGATAGCTGACGGAAGAGAAGCAATTATGATGGCTTTTGACAACCGACAATCAAAAGTCAAAGTGTTTGGCTGCACAATGGCACCGCGGCAAAGATGGCGCGCTCCTCGAGGTTCGGTATGTCATGGTGAGTGGTGCTCATCCGGAGAGCACCCGACACAAACCCGGTCTCTCCAAGACTGAGGCACATCTGCCTTTTCTCTTTTTTTTTTTTATTCTGATAACATGTTTAGAAGATTGTCAGGTTGGATTTGACGCTTCTTCATTCATGACTGTCTGCAGTGATGGCTGTTTCTTTGTGAATATTTATGAGATGTCACGGTTGCCATGGAGCGATCTTGTGGGAGTTTTTGTGTCCACCATAGAGACAAATTTAACCAAGGGAATATTTTGCGACATCACAAATTATGGTGCGGTTTCCCAGACAGGGTTTAACCTAAGACAGGAGTAGGCTTTAATCTAGAGATGTTAATCTTGTCTTTAGAAAGAGCTTTCTGAAACACCATAGTGTTAAAGTGCCGATTACTATCACCTGAATTATAGAGGCCTGAACTAAAGTAAACAAGCTTAATTTAAAACTACTTGTGCTTGTCTGAATTAGCTGGACCAACGTTGCCTTTAAAACATGGAATGGACCCATAAATGTCTGAAATTGTATTGAAATAGAGAGGCAAATACAAGGACAGCAATAGCAGCAGAGAAGAGACTGTGATAATAAAAAAAATGTTACGGTTCATGAGAAAAACCCAATTTAAGTTTATTTTATTAGAATTATAACGTCATGTTTTACACACTTTGGTTACATTCATGACAGGACAGGCAATTACTGGTTACACAGAATTCATCAGTTTAAGTTTTTAATGTCAAACACAGTCATGGACAATTTTGTATGTCCAATTCACCTCACTTGCATGTATTTGGACTGTAGGAGGAAACCAGAGCCTCTGGAGGAAACCCACGCAGACACAGAGAGAACATGCAACTCCACACAGAAAGGACCAGGACCGCTCCATAATTTCACCTAAGTTTCTAAATACAGGTGTTGTAGAATAATATACAAATCAGCCTTATGAAGCCTCAAGCGAGGTTTAAGACTATTAAACAACCTGCAAATAAAGATACTGACCAGTTGGTTGAGTTACAGCAACCTTTGGAGAACATACTTGGTGATGATCTCCTTCTTCAAACTGAGTCTACAGAGAAGACTTACAGAAAATATGGGAATCATGTAACACTGTTTGAAAACTGCAATTGGGGAGTCCATACACCTTGAACATTTATGGAAAACCAGTTTTTGCGATACCTGTATTCCTGAGTATCTGTAGTATATGTTTATTTCTTTATTTTAACATCATGTTTTACACACTTTGGTTACATTCACGACAGGACAGGCAGTTACTGGTTACACAAGATTCATCAGTTTAAGTTTAAAGTCAAACACAGTCATGGACAATTTTGTATTTCCAGTTCACCTCACTTGCATGTCTTTGGACTGTAGGAGGTAACCGGAGCCTCCGGAAAAAACCCACACAAACACTGGGAGAACATGGGGAGACATTCCATATAATATAAGAATGAGTACATCTAGTGTACATTTTAAACAAGTATATAAACAATATCTCATGGAAAGTCATGGAAATATTTGTAATCATTGATTCTAAGTTTGTTATATAAATTGCCCAAAAATTGTGTGTTTTTACTGTTTTCTATGTTAAAATGTTTTTGTCATTTTTTATGCTTTGGTGTTTATGTTTGTTGTGTCTCTTTTTGTGTTTTTTTGTGCTGCAGAACAGGATAAATAAAAAAAACAAAACATGCAAACTCCACACAGAAAGGACCTGGATCGCTCCACCTGGGAATCAAACCCAGGACCTTCTTGATGTGAGGCGACAGTGCTATCTGAAGTATATGGCATTTTATGAGAATATGGGTTCCATCTATGCAGCCTGTGACTCCTGGGAAATGGTAGCTTGTAGTTCACCTGGGTAGTAGCATGAGGGACGTTTATGGTCCTGCATATACTGTGAATGACTTTACATACAGTTGGTTCACTGATGCCACATAAATTGGCATCATGCCAAAAGCCTTTCAGTTATGAGCAGTTGAAGACAAACTGCTACAAGCCGTCCCCATTGGGTCACCATGGCATCCACCTCATGCATTTTAAAATATCTCAAGAATTTGTCATCAAAATGTCACAGTGGGTCACTTCTGTCAGCGAGAACATATGTAGCTCAAGGTACTTGCTGATTTTCACTGACTCAGCTCTAGTAATCCATTCGTCTTCTTTGACAGGCAACATAAATCTAAAGTTAAACCCGCCCCTAATTTAAGCCTCAGTTTAGTCCTGCTTTGGCTTGATTCTTCCCTCAGGAAATCAACTTAGACAATTTTGAACTAGGCTAAAGCTAGGACTGGTTTTAGTCTAGGACCAGGCTTAATCTGTGTCTGGGAAACCGACATGTACTATAGGCCGCACGAGAAAACAGAGGTTTGATATATTATTAAACTCATCAGTATTCTTGCTAAAGGAAGGAAAATGACAGGATTTATGTAAATATTAATTTATATATTTATTTACTTTTTGCTTGCAGGGCACAAAAAGAAGGAAATATCACATTGTCATTAGACTGCAAATGTGATACGCCTGATGATATATTAAAAACACATCAGGAAATTCTTGATGTGATACTTAGTGTGTTGAGTAGCACTGCCATGCAGTGACTGTGTATGCAGACATCTGACCATGAGTGTTGAGCGATCCTTTAAAAAACCTTAGGAAATAATATGGAGTCGACCTCGCAAAGCCTGTTTTTAACTTCTCTGCTTTTCTTCTCAGGGGAAATAAATATAATGTCCACTTATGTAGAAAATGAGAAATGGAAATAAAACCTCAAGTCTGATCAGACTTTGCTTAACCAAGAGTGTTCTTTTACACTGCGGTAATGCTATAAAGACTGTCGGACCCTTGAGCAAGACTGCTAATGGGAAACAGGCACATTCAGAGACTTTAGCAAAGGAGTTGCTGGGTAATGACAGTGCTTTTGCATTCTTCTCTCTCTCTTAAAAAAAACTCAAGAAAAGCAGACCAATGATGTCATTCTGTTATCAACATTTAGGGGAATTTCAACTTGAAGCATAATCTAGGAGGGAATGATAATCAGTGAAAGACCGCCTGGGTAATAATGAGGTTTTTCCACTGGTCAATACAGATGGTGGTGTCATTGCTTCAGAATCACCCCAATCCCCCCAGCCCCAAAACAAATAGTTCAGAGAAAAATAAAACAATAAAAAATGAACAATTTCTGACACTCTGACATTCTTTCTTAATACAGAAAAAAACTGTGAAAGGTAGGTGTTCCCCTTTCACCCTTAACTGCTCAGCTCAACCATAATAGACATAATAATACATAAAAGCATCTGCCACATGCATATATAATTTTAACAATATGCTAAGAAACACTCAGAAGTACAGTCTATGTTTGGCCAGGAACCCCTGGGCACAAAACAGATTAGATTTTAGCAAATTTATAATGAATGATGGAATGGACAGTATTCTGAATATGGGGGGGGATTAAAAGCAAATCTCATTATCCTTGCCCTACAGGCTGACCAGATTCTGCTTAAGCTGACAGAAATACAAACCCCATTTTCAAAAAAGTTGGGGCATTTGAATTCTTGAATTTTTCATATAACAAATGTTTTCACTAATCATTGTATTTAAATAAATTATATACATGGAAAGTCTTACACAGACTGATATTTCTCCAGATTCCCTGAATAGTTCTACAATGTTATGTAAGGTAGATGGTAAATGACCTGAATTATTTGCAGTCTTACATTAAGGAATGTTCTTTTTAAACTGATTTATAATCTCCCCAAAGTTTGGAACACAGTGGTGAGCCTTGACCCATCATTGCTTGCACAGACTGAGGCTTTGGTGGATCCTCCTTTTATAACCAGGCATGATTCAATCAACTGTTACCAATTCACCTGCTTATTGTGGAATATCGAAACACTGCACCTTCCATATTCAATCCACTTTTCACTCATTGGGTGTGTTTGAAAACCTAGTGAGCTACCTTTCTGTCTACTGCCTACATAGGCAGCTGCCTAAGTAGATAGGATTCTAATAAGTCATCGACTTGTAAGTGAGGTTATTCGAACGCACTACTTACACAGCCATTCCATCAGTTTTCACTTACTAAGTAAACACAGTTAGCCTCATGCCATTCAAACCAGTGGGACAGTGACCAGTGACACAACGCGCTAGCATGTCAATTAACCTCTCCCTCCGTGTACCGAAAATGGTTAAATTCACTGACAAGCCCGAATTTGCTAATAAATACACTTGTGCAAGTTTATACAAATTTTATGAAAATATGTTCATTGCTCCGCATCCATCCACAATATTTGTAATTTTTTTTGTGAGGAAAGTTGCGCCGCACTGAATGCTGGGATTGCCTTCACCGCTAAAGCAGCATTGGATGCTCCCTCGTTATTCAGTCAAAATAACGTTCAAATTTAAGGTGCCTTACTAGGCAGCATTTTTAAGGCATCTAAGAATTCGAACAGCCTCCTTCTCAGGAGCGCACGTAGGATGACGTAAAATGCTTTACTTAAATCTTTACTTCCTAGTTTTGTCAGTTAAAGTAAGATTTAAGAGAATTAACAGATCACAGATTCCTCTTTTTATTTTACTGCATCATACAAAATATCCCGACTTTTCTGGAAATAGGGTTTTTATGATTTAACTGTGCGCTGATCAGCTGCATAGCCAACAGGTCAGCTAGAGAAGAGTCTCTGAACCTGAGCGGTGCAACTACAAAAGCTAGTCATGGCAAACGGGAATGCTCCGGGTTTAAAATGATGCTTGTAATTAGAGATGTCCCAATCGGGGTTTTTGGCACCGATTCCGATATCTCCTTTCAGGAATATCGGCCGATAGCCGATTCCGATAGGGGGGGGTGTTGCAAATTTAGCAGTAAATAAATTATTTTTTTTACCCACAGGAGACATATTTCATTAGTCTAACTGACCACACACACACACAGGTTTAATGTTATCCAGTTCAGTCTGAAAAAACTTTAAAAAGAGCCTTACAGTGAAGATAAACCGGAGCAGCGTGTGTGCGTGTGTGTGTGTGTGTGTGTGTGTGTTTGTGCCTTTAACAGAAATGATCTGTTCACTGTATCGCTTAAAGTGATTCACGAGTCGATTCATTTTCCACGAAGCGTAAGTTTCTCTTCTCAGTTATCTCTCCGTGTTTACTGTTATTAATTAATGTCGTGGTTTCAAATAAACTAATACAGAACATTTTGTGTGACTCTCTTACATTAAAAAGCTTAATTAAAAAGCTTAATTAAACTGCTATTACCACAGATCTGTAACCGAGTCAGACTCGTTCCGTCTAAGGAGCTAAAAGTTTTCTGATGATCCTAAAAGTTCAGCAGATGATCCTGAACTAACGAATTTGGTAATGAATAAACTTTTGCCTCCGATTGGCTCTGTAACGTTTTCTGCTCTCATCTACATCACAAGCAAGAACCACTTTCGATTTACCGAATGTGAACCAGGAGTTTATATAACGTGCTGATAGAATCGACTCAGATGTGACTGGGTTGAATTATCTTTTTAAAGTAAATATCTCAATCAGCAAAATTACATCGTATGTATGATGCACAACGTTAATGATGTTATTTTAGGTCATGAAGAGCTTTCACTGTGGTTTCTGTACGATTGTTGACGAATTTTGATGTGATGGTTGGTGCTTTGTAGCTCAAAGTCTGGATCAATCCACTGAACTGTTAACTTAACGTGATCTTTTATATATCACACGATCGGATCGGCTACATTTGGGAAATATCGGCCGATCGCCGATAGCATATTTTGATTAAAAATCGGATACCGATTCATAGCCGATCGATCGTTCCATCTCTACTTGTAATGCTTTGATTTTGTGTAGCACATGCTTGGACTCTTGAATAAAAAGATGGGGATTAATCGGTGTGGTGATTATTGGGGCTTTTTTTAACAATGTCAATGTCAAAGGACAACATCAGGCTAGAGAATCTGGGAAAAAGAGAAAAAAAATGAGGGTCTTGCTTCTCAAAGCCCATAGCAAAAACAGCAGTGTTTGGACGTTACAACTTCAACTACATCTATGTATACATCTCAAAATAATTTACTACACAGTGAACTAAGATGTAAATGTGTTACACACACACACACACACACACACACACACACACACACACACACACACACACACAGTTAAATTCCTCTCAGTCAGTGAAGCATGTTCCCTGGTGATTTGGAGCTACACTAGGTCAAAGTGTATCATGTGAACATTGTTTGAAGTCTGCCATTTTAATAGCATTCCTCCCCTCCTCTGATTACACATGAACCATATTATTTATTACCACCTGTTTATTTAACACTGAAGCCAATTTTACTGTGACCTTACATTATTTTTCGAAGAATAAAAACCTTTTTTGACTGGATTTTGACTGGAACCGTAATCTGTGAGGTTTTTTTTAACCGCTGACAAATAATTTACAATTAAATACAATTATTTTATGTTTTGTTGCACAAATGAGGTTTTTAGTTATCAAGAGATCCTGTTTTATTTTTCTTCAAGTTGCAAGTCAGTGTTTTATTCACTGATGTGATGTGTAAAGCAGCATTTAAGCATTTAATATGGAGACAAAAATATGTGGGCTATGCTTTTGAGCTCCACCATAGTAAAATTTCTCAGCCTTTAAGGATCCTTATTAATTAATTTGCCGATATGAGAAAGCTAAGAAAAGCCAGTGGTATTTAAAGTGTGAATAATGATAGAATAGGAGGAATCGGTTCTAATAAAGCCTAAAGTAAAGCTCAGGAGATCAGAAGAGCTGGCTCTGCGCTAATAAAAATCTGCCCATCCAAACCTGAAGGGGAAGAGATGATGCTACCTTAATTTCCCCCAAGCATTTCTTACTACATTAGATCTCCCCGTCATATATACCGAGCCTCGGCTGCGCTGCACGAAAGCTGCAGTATCTCCCACCCTGCTTAACCTAAGGCAAATCCATAAATGCACTTAGTGTGGAGGTTAAAGTGAGCTTATGCTCCATTGGGCAATACATTTTTGATAAATGATGCTGTTGATCACTGACTGCCCTAAATGTTAAAAATATGATAGCGGCACACAAAAGAAAACCCGCAGCTCAGAATGCTCCGAACGCTCAGGGCCCTATTGCATTTAAGACTGAGAGAAACGAATTTGGCACATTTCCGTTTTTAGCTCTCGAGACTTTCTATTATCGGAATTCTAGCGTGTGTTTGTCACGATAAATAATGGCATCACGCTAAACGTGCAAGAAGAGAAGATGAGTGTGTCAGCTTTCATTTAGCCAGCAGTAACAGGCGTTGAAAAACATATGCCGAGGAACTGATGCGGGACACACAGGGGGGAAAAGAACAGGAAATTGCATTGCCTTTTCAATAGGCCAATGAGATTAGGCAGAAAGAAAAATTATCATAGAAATGATATTTCAAGTTGAAAACGTGGAGCTAAGAGGAAAAAAATAGATTGTGTTTGGAACATGGAAGAAAAGACACAATAAAAACACAATACAATCATCTGCTCATTCCTTTAAATCAAATGCATAATTTGAAGAGAAACTCATTCCCGGGGTTCTGGTGGTCTTGTGTGCTTATCATGCTGCAGAGTGCACATGTCTATAGCAGCTCTGTGTGATTACATGTCATGACAGTTTTGTGTGTTTTTTTATATTCTTGGATAGCTTAATTAGTATTTTTAATGCACTCTCTTATCTCAGTTCCCTGCACATGTTTATTTTTATGATACACTTCACTGTATGGAAATTATTTACATATGTTTATATACAGTGTATCACGAAAGTGAGTACACCCCTCACATTTCTGCAAATATTTCATTATATCTTTTCATGGGACAACACTATAGACATGAAACTTGGATATAACTAAGAGTAGTCAGTGTACAACTTGTATAGCAGTGTAGATTTACTGTCTTCTGAAAATAACTCAACACACAGCCATTAATGTCTAAATAGCTGGCAACATAAGTGAGTACACCCCACAGTGAACATGTCCAAATTGTGCCTAAAGTGTCAATATTTTGTGTGACCACCATTATTATCACTGCCTTAACCCTCCTGGGCATGGAATTCACCAGAGCTGCACAGGTTGCTACTGGAATCCTCTTCCACTCCTCCGTGATGACATCACGGAGCTGGTGGATGTTAGACACCTTAAACTCCTCCACCTTCCACTTGAGGATGCGCCACAGGTGCTCAATTGGGTTTAGTCCATCACCTTTACCTTCAGCTTCCTCAGCAAGGCAGTTGTCATCTTGGAGGTTGTGTTTGGGGTCGTTATCCTGTTGGAAAACTGCCATGAGGCCCAGTTTTCGAAGGGAGGGGATCATGCTCTGTTTCAGAATGTCACAGTACATGTTGGAATTCATGTTTCCCTCAATGAACCGCAGCTCCCCAGTGCCAGCAACACTCATGCAGCCCAAGACCATGATGCTACCACCACCATGCTTGACTGTAGGCAAGATACAGTTGTCTTGGTACTTCTCACCAGGGCGCCGCCACACATGCTGGACACCATCTGAGCCAAACAAGTTTATCTTGGTCTCGTCAGACCACAGGGCATTCCAGTAATCCATGTTCTTGGACTGCTTGTCTTCAGCAAACTGTTTGCTGGCTTTCTTGTGCGTCAGCTTCCTTCTGAAATGACGACCATGCAGACCGAGTTGATGCAGTGTGCGGCGTATGGTCTGAGCACTGACAGGCTGACCTCCCACGTCTTCAACCTCTGCAGCAATGCTGGCAGCACTCATGTGTCTATTTTTTAAAGCCAACCTCTGGATATGACGCCGAACACGTGGACTCAACTTCTTTGGTCGACCCTGGCGAAGCCTGTTCCGAGTGGAACCTGTCCTGGAAAACCGCTGTATGACCTTGGCCACCATGCTGTAGCTCAGTTTCAGGGTGTTAGCAATCTTCTTATAGCCCAGGCCATCTTTGTGGAGAGCAACAATTCTATTTCTCACATCCTCAGAGAGTTCTTTGCCATGAGGTGCCATGTTGAATATCCAGTGGCCAGTATGAGAGAATTGTACCCAAAACACCAAATTTAACAGCCCTGCTCCCCATTTACACCTGGGACCTTGACACATGACACCAGGGAGGGACAACGACACATTTGGGCACAATTTGGACATGTTCACTGTGGGGTGTACTCACTTATGTTGCCAGCTATTTAGACATTAATGGCTGTGTGTTGAGTTATTTTCAGAAGACAGTAAATCTACACTGCTATACAAGCTGTACACTGACTACTCTAAGTTATATCCAAGTTTCATGTCTATAGTGTTGTCCCATGAAAAGATATAATGAAATATTTGCAGAAATGTGAGGGGTGTACTCACTTTCGTGATACACTGTACATGTATTAAAATTGCAACCTAGACCCCATGCTGATGTGTGGCCCCACTTAGCCACATTGGCCCTTGCTAGACAGCATTTCCTAATAGGATTCTCACTCTCACTCACTTTCTTAACCGCTTATCCAATTAGGGTCGCGGAGAGGTGCTGGAGCCTATCCCAGCTTTTCAATGGGCGCAAGGCACACAGTAACACCCTGGACAGGGCGCAAGTCCATCGCAGGGCAGACACACATACACACACCCATTCACCTATAGGGCAATTCAGTGTCTCCAATTAACCTGACTGCATGTTTTTGGACTGTGGGAGGAAACCAGAGCACCCGGAGGAAACCCACACAGACACTGGGAGAACATGCAAACTCTGCACAGGACCCAGACCGCCCCACCTGGGGATCGAACCCAGGACTTTCTTGCTGTGAGGCGACAGTGCTACCCACTTAGCCACCGTGCTAATAGGATTCTTAATTTTAAAATGTTCACTTGAAAAAGTAAATGATCATGACAACATGTATTGGGCCCTACTGAATTCACGGGAAAATGGTCTTAATCACAGATTTCACGAATTTAAAAAGAAATTTCACAGTAGTCATTAAATACCACTCATAAATTGAATGATAGAATAAATGGAAGCTACAATACACAACACAGCCTAGATTAATAGTTGAATGTAAACCTAAAACATCCAGGGACAGTGCTCTGTCTCAAATACGGAAATACTCGTCCGTGTTTTGGCACACCCCTTCTGCGTCTACAAAATTTGTTTACAACATTTCCAAACTCAGTTACCCGAGTAGTGTTTTTTAGACATTTTGACTAACGATTGCTAACTGAATTGTCGTAGGATTGCTAGGACCGCCTCATAGTGCAAATTAACCAGTAAACATGAGGCACTTCAATGCAACGCGAATGAAAAACGTTAGATCGCTAAACACAAACCTTACATTTTAAATTTAACAGAAAATTGCATATTACACGGGAAACAGCTCATTTCACGGTCCGTGACGCATTTTCACAGCTGTGAATTAGGTAGGGCCTTAAACATGTAAGTAAGTGTGAAAATTGCTTACTGCATTCACTGTGCACAGGTTATCCTGGTCAGAGCTGCCGATGATTCAGCACCACTTTAAAACACAGGGAAGGTCACAGGGAAGGTACAAACCCTAACAGTACGCCAGTGTATTGCAATGCACACCCTCACTCTTACTCATTTACACCTAGGCGCAATTTCTAGCAACCAATCCACCTACTGCATCTTTTTGGGAGGTAAGAGAAAACTGGAGTACCTGAAAACAAACAAAAACACACAGAATGTGCAAACTCACAAACCCTCTTTAAACCGGAGTCTCTACATTGTAATATAGCTGCCAGCAGGTTATTAAAGGGCTACTCCAGTTTTCAATTATTCATTCATTCATTCGTTCATTCATTCAGTCTAGGGATGTAACTGATTAACCGCTTTGTTTGATTAATGCTGTTGGTTAAAAATGCCATTTGTATGAATTTATAACACTATAGCGCTATATAAATAAAATGTATTATTATTATTATTATAACAGCTGGAGCTTAATTTCAATTGAGACTGGAGGGCTGATTTGTAACACACTCTCATGCACCCCGTGTACATGTGCCAGCTCTGTTCACAGTATCTAGTCCAAACAGGACAGTTTTTTTAAATAATATTTAAAGGACTAAACTATATACAGTGTATCACAAAAGTGAGTACACCCCTCACATTTCTGCAGATATTTAAGTATATCTTTTCATGGGACAACACTGACAAAATGACACTTTGACACAATGAAAAGTAGTCTGTGTGCAGCTTATATAACAGTGTAAATTTATTCTTCCCTCAAAATAACTCAATATACAGCCATTAATGTCTAAATCACCGGCAACAAAAGTGAGTACACCCCTAAGAGACTACACCCCGAAATGTCCAAATTGAGCACTGCTTGCCATTTTCCCTCCAAAATGTCATGTGATTTGTTAGTGTTACTAGGTCTCAGGTGTGCATAGGGAGCAGGTGTGTTCAATTTAGTAGTACAGCTCTCACACTCTCTCATACTGGTCACTGAAAGTTCCAACATGGCACCTCATGGCAAAGAACTCTCTGAGGATCTTAAAAGACGAATTGTTGCGCTACATGAAGATGGCCAAGGCTACAAGAAGATTGCCAACACCCTGAAACTGAGCTGCAGCACAGTGGCCAAGATCATCCAGCGTTTTAAAAGAGCAGGGTCCACTCAGAACAGACCTCGCGTTGGTCGTCCAAAGAAGCTGAGTGCACGTGCTCAGCGTCACATCCAACTGCTGTCTTTGAAAGATAGGTGCAGGAGTGCTGTCAGCATTGCTGCAGAGATTGAAAAGGTGGGGGGTCAGCCTGTCAGTGCTCAGACCATACGCCGCACACTACATCAAATTGGTCTGCATGGCTGTCACCCCAGAAGGAAGCCTCTTCTGAAGTCTCTACACAAGAAAGCCCGCAAACAGTTTGCTGAAGACATGTCAACAAAGGACATGGATTACTGGAACCATGTCCTATGGTCTGATGAGACCAAGATTAATTTGTTTGGTTCAGATGGTCTCAAGCATGTGTGGCGGCAATCAGGTGAGGAGTACAAAGATAAGTGTGTCATGCCTACAGTCAAGCATGGTGGTGGGAATGCCATGGTCTGGGGCTGCATGAGTGCAGCAGGTGTTGGGGAGTTACATTTCATTGAAAGACACATGAACTCCAATATGTACTGTGAAATACTGAAGCAGAGCATGATCCCCTCCCTCCGGAAACTGGGTCGCAGGGCAGTGTTCCAGCATGATAATGACCCCAAACACACCTCTAAGACGACCACTGCTTTATTGAAGAGGCTGAGGGTAAAGGTGATGGACTGGCCAAGCATGTCTCCAGACCTAAACCCAATAGAACATATTTGGGGCATCCTCAAGCGGAAGGTGGAGAAGCGCAAAGTCTCGAATATCCGCCAGCTCCGTGATGTCGTCATGGAGGAGTGGAAAAGCATTCCAGTGGCAACCTGTGAAGCTCTGGTAAACTCCATGCCCAGGAGAGTTAAGGCAGTTCTGGGAAATAATGGTGGCCACACAAAATATTGACACTTCAGGAACTTTCACTAAGGGGTGTACTCACTTTTGTTGCCGGTGGTTTAGACATTAATGGCTGTATATTTAGTTATTTTGAGGGAAGAATAAAGTTACACTGTTATATAAGCTGCACACAGACTACTTTTCATTGTGTCAAAGTGTCATTTTGTCAGTGTTGTCCCATGAAAAGATATACTTAAATATCTGCAGAAATGTGAGGGGTGTACTCACTTTTGTGATACACTGTATATGACCATAGTTCAGTCATTCATGTTTTTATATCACATGATTGACAAAAAGGGGAAGCTGCTTGGTGGAGATTTTCAAATTCAAGTGGCTTAACTGTGATTTCAGCTATATACAAGTACATAGTGAAATGAACCACCGTTTCTCCAGGACCAGTGGCTCAAACAATACTGTAAACAGAATATGGACAGTGGTAGCGTAGTGGGTAGAGCTTTGGGCTATCAATCAAAAGGTTGAAAGTTGGAGTCCCGCCTCGGCCATGCTGCCACTGTTGGGCTATTGAGAAAAGCCCTTAACCCTCTCCGCTCCAGGGGCGCCGTTCAAAGGCTGACCCTGTGCTCTGACCCCAGCCTCCAAATAAGCTGGGGAATATGCGAAAAAAAAGAATTTCGTT